>NW_026542599.1:15697663-17084843 GCF_028750875.1 Macrosteles quadrilineatus
ATAAGTAATAATTTAATTTAGAATATATCATGATAAGAGCAAGGTATTTTTCAAAGCACATAAAATGTAGATTCATTATCGTAATCTACCCATTCAAATACAGGGTAATTTAAGGTAGTTTTTAAACACTTTTAAAGAAAAGTCCATAGATCAGTCAAAGTGAGAACATAACATTTCCATTACCTTATTTGCTGCCGGTTGCACATCACTGATGCCGTTTTATCAATGTTTAGCTTTGCATTTTACATTTTCATTGGAGGTTTTTAAATAACTCGTTTTAAAATAGCAAATAAATAAAAACATATTAACGAATAACCAAAAAGATGTTTAATAATTAAAAACACGTTTTAAATGTTGAATATGAGAAAATGGTACGATTTTTACTTACGGCTTAGGGCTTAGAATCGAATAAATATAGATAATAATTTGTTTTTTTTACATTTTGTTTATTCTTTGTCACTTGAATACATTTCAAAACACGACTATAAAAAAAGACTAGAAAAGTATATTATTTGATAAATAAAATTTCTTATTTAAAATTAATTTGTCCTATTAATGATATGGTCAAAACATATTCAATGAATTTTTATTTGACCAAAATGTACAACAATTCGTTCTATGATCCATTATACCTTTTTTGTGTATGCTAGTTATAACTTACAAAATAAAATGTTCATGATCAATATATGTGACTATGTAAAAATTAAATAAATATATTTATTATTTTATTTAAATAAAAAAAATTTAGTAAATTTAATGAAAATTGTCTTTTATTAATGATTAAGAAGTAGTAACTCATCATCGCAATTCACAATAATCAACGAACTCAACTAAATATAGAGATATACAAATTTATTAAGGCTGGCTTCACTTTGCTGATATTCAACTATAATATTAACTAAAATCCATTCAATTAACTTACTAGGGGTTTTAACGCAACTTTTTACAAAGCAATTGCTGAATTTAGCACATTATTATGTTAGGAAAATTTTTGAGTTACTTTACTTTTATTGAAAGCGTTATATAGTAAACATACAACATAAAACTACAACAGAGTAGAATTTTTTTCTATAGCGATCATATTTAACCTCTTATAGTTTATTATCATAATGGTAAGTATACATTACCAACGAACTAAATATTTTTTACACGTCCAAAGTAAAGTTTGCTGGCCAAAAAGCAGCACTCAAGATTACATACATTATGTATGTCTCTGAAGTCACTTTCTATACCGTTGCGTTGTGATCGTTGGCCATCTGGTAACTTGTAGAGATTCCAGATTTAAAATATTTAGAAAAATACCCCTGCCACAGCACTCCTGCTGACTAAGCAAAGTTAAATTTGCCTGAGGGGTTTTTAATTTAAAAGTGTTTACATATGTGTCAGACTCCATATTTAAATAGCACCAGGTTTAAAACGTTTGAAATTCATGTAATCCGTTGATACCTACCATTTTTGACTCAATCGTCTTTTTGAGTACGCGTTTGCGGCATTTTATTTTACTACCAAGGAACTTTAATTGTACACGCATGTCAACCTTTGATTAAACACCTGTAAAATAAAAGTATTTTCTTTTGCAATTAATTCTGAACGCAGATAAATAGATCTATTATATTTTTTTCAAAGAGTGTAAAATGAAAAAAAAAAAAAAACACACTAAAGAGAAGAGGGGTTTTAACTTACTCATTAATCTGAATTTATTGATTTGCTCATTGAACATTGGTTGGCTCATTGGTTGTTTCTCCAACATAATCTTTCACTTTACCTAGAATCTTCCTGGGAATATTTTGACCCAATATTATTTTTATCAAAACTCAATTGTTACTTTTTTTGCTTTTGGAACATTGGCACTTAAACCTATCTTGTGTTAATCGTTCTAGACCTACAACAGCAATTTCGAAAATACCGCACTTGGGTTTTTTACAATTTATTTATATCAATTGTATTCATAAATATTTTTACTTTTTTAAACAGGAATATTTTAATTTCTTTAAGTAATTAAAAGTTCCATAAAAGTAATTAATGGAACTTTTAATTTCAGAATTATTGAAGACATTATAACATGTAATTAGCTTTATACGCCAAGATTTTATCAACAAATTTCCTTCAAAAGTTTGTATTATTCATTTATATTATCGAACAAATGCTACAAACTATCCCTGTATGAGTCCAATGTTCTAAAAGGCCCTGTTTGACCAACATACTATTTATATATTAAAGTATAATACTTACACACGAAATGCCACCTACTTAGATCTGACCTTATCAAGCCTTCGTGAGTAGTTAACCGTGACGAAATATCAAAGTTGTTAGCCTATTAAAAAATCATATACATTGAATCCACCTTTCTAAAAAATGTTGGTAGTAAAAGTACAAATCACTGATATTTAAAATATTGTTTGTGATCATGATTATTTTAATCAAGGATTATACGCAACCCTGAATGTATTATCCTTACAAATCTGATACATTGTTCTTAGATATACTAACATTTAAAGCCTTTTAACATGTATTTAGCCTATTCACTATCCTTATTTTACTGAATTGATAAAAAAAAACAGCATAGGCATCACAATTAAGTATCAATAACAAGTAATTACGAGAGCGTATATTGGGAAACCCAATAAAAGTAAGACGAACATATTTAGTTATTTATTTTTCAGTAAAATACAATTGTTAATTATTTCTCCTAAAGGTGTACATAATGTTACTACAGGGCTTATTAAGCCAATTAGTTTCGGTTCTATGTTGTATTGGTTTTGGTATTGCTATTGGTTGTGTGTACAAGTAGCAGGAAATTACAAGAACATACTAAGCGTCCAAATATTACAATTTTATCCCATTATACATGGAAATATAATTATTAAAAATAGATTTAAATATAAATTTTCATGTGGCAATTTCAATAAGTATGTATATTGTAGTTCGAATTATGTTATCGCTTGATTTTATTTGTATGTTTAAACAGAGGGAACACATTAAACATACATTTAGTTTATAGCCTATTTATAGCCTATTTAAAACGGTAAAAACATTTGGGAAAATAAATGGTGTTTATTTTAAAGTATATACTTAGGTAAAATACTGTTTACATTGATTTACATTTGTTTCAATAATTATTAGCAGCCAAATATCTACTACATCTTTTGAACAGTAAATTGATCGTTACATATACAGGGTGTTCATTTGAAAACTTTCCATATCTGCTGTGTACAAAGGTAAGGCTTTTAACACTTGTTTGATCTCAATTCCCCCTAATTTGGACATGCCAAATCCAATAAAATTATTTTCAATTTTGAAAAATGCCCCAAAAGGGCCCATTTTGGGGGGTAGGGGTGCTTTTTGAGAAATTTTCAAATGTAAACATAGGTTGTGTGATACATCAATTTAAAGGTCTAATTACCCCGATCAGTTTAGTGCAAGAAAAAGTTAATTATCTTTAACCGTATTTACAGGGTGGGTCAAAACGTTTTAAAAAACAACTTTGGAGTTAAGTACCGTATTACCCTAACTACTGAACGGGACAGCACCAAATTTTTTTCCAAGCTTATTGTTGAGCTACTCTTTAAGATAAATTGTGTTGAGAGCACTTTCCGAGTTGTTTTCCATTTTTAAAAAAATCTTAAATTTCAAGAATAAAAGAAAGCTGAAAACACAAAATTCTTAAATAGCAAGGTATAAAAATTGTTGTATCACGTGAAAGGTCTTTTTTAAACAAACATTATTTGTATTTAAGTTTTCTTTCTATCTCTTTCCGTTGAAAATTGACAGTTGAAAAACTGTATTTTATACCTCAGTTAACAAAATGTAACATTTGTTATTTAATTAATTTACATTTTTCTCAATATAAAATTAAAAAAATAACACTTGAAATCTTCTTACCTTAATTTTGAACTCAAAGGAGATGTTCGAAATGCTGGCCGTTTGTCTCCAAACAAAAATAAAGTCTGTTACAAAATTCTTCCCTGACTTTTCTTAACGTGTTCGCTGTGATAGCCCTGCACTCAGTTTATTTTAAAGTATATACTTAGGTAAAATACTGTTTACATTGATTTACATTTGTTTCAATAATTATTAGCAGCCAAATATCTACTACATCTTTTAAACAGTAAATTGATCGTTACATATACAGGGTGTTCATTTGAAAACTTTCCATATCTGCTGTGTACAAAGGTGTACATTATTCGATGCCTCAACTCTTGAACATCTTGAGGGGGCGTTTTATAAACTATGGATTTTATGTGTCCCCATAAAAAAAATCCAATGGGTTGAGGTCAGGAGACCTAGCTGGCCACTCTATTGCCTATGGCCCCCTTCTACCTATCCATTGTTGTGGAATGTGTTGGTCAAGCCACTGTCGAACAGCTATCGTGTAATGTGGAGGAGCACCATCTTGCTGGTAGTAAATGTTATTTGGGTCTAGATTCAGCTCTTCTCCATTACGCTGGTTTTGTGCTATTTCTATGATTGCAGGATTAATAACATTTTCCAACATGTTTAAGTAAGCCTCACCAGTCAAGTTTTCCTCAAAAAAGAAGGGACCAACCACCTCACTACCTAATATTCCGGCCCAAACATTAATTTTTTGAGGTCGTTGAGTATGGCCTTCAACAAATAAGTGGGGGTTTTCGTTTGACCAATACCTGCAATTATGTCTGTTAACCAATCCATTTAGATAAAATGTGCACTCGTCACTGAAACATACGTTTTTTGTTAGGTCAGGGTTCTCATTGATTAAGTCACTCATTATCTCACAAAATTGTACACGTCTGCCATAGTCATCCTCAGATAGCTCCTGGTTTACATGTATTTTGTATGGCTGGAACTTGTTTAGAGTCATGACTTTATGAACTGAACCCAGAGAAATTCCAGTCTGACGTTGCACTTTGCGCAATGATGTAGTGGGATTCATCACAAATTGACCAACTACTTCTACTTGTGTCAGTTCATTAAGGACCCTTCTTTCTGTTCTTGTCTTATTAATAACTGAACCAGTTTCAGAAAACTTTCTAACCAAATCATTGACAGCTGTATGACTTAAGTTCTTACCTGGGTATTTATTGTTAAATACATTTGCAGTTCTCCTGGAACACTTATGTTCTGCCCCATAAATAAAAATAATGTCTATTCTTTCTTGTAAAGTGTACACCATTTTCAATTACTGGGAAACAACAATAATTAAAAAAGTCCTCAACTATGACCAACATGAACAGTACTAGAGAAAGCGGCCTCATGTTTGGGGTTTTCTTATCAGCTATTAGACAGCCTTTCTTGGTTTAAAGTAAAACGTGATTTAACTTGTTTGCCTATCTGTTGCCCATGATTATTGATTGTTTCCTTCAGTCAATGCAGGAGCAAAAGTGTTTAGAGATAAAGTTTTAGTTGTTTTCTAATTAGTTTTACCATACAAAATTACGTTTTTCATCTGCCATTTTGCAACGGAAAGAGATAGAAAGAAAACTAAAGTACAAAAAATGTTTGTTTAAAAAAGACCTTTCACGTGATACAACAATTGTTATACCTTGCTATTTAAGAATTTTGTGTTTTCAGCTTTCTTTTATTCTTGAAATTTAAGATTTTTTTAAAAATGGAAAACAACTCGGAAATTGCTCTCAACACAATTTATCTTAAAGAGTAGCTCAACAATAAGCTTGGAAAAAAATTTGGTGCTGTCCCGTTCAGTAGTTAGGGTAATACGGTACTTAACTCCAAAGTTGTTTTTTAAAACGTTTTGACCCACCCTGTAAATACGGTTAAAGATAATTAACTTTTTCTTGCACTAAACTGATCGGGGTAATTAGACCTTTAAATTGATGTATCACACAACCTATGTTTACATTTGAAAATTTCTCAAAAAGCACCCCTACCCCCCAAAATGGGCCCTTTTGGGGCATTTTTCAAAATTGAAAATAATTTTATTGGATTTGGCATGTCGAAATTAGGGGTTAATTGAGATCAAACAAGTGTTAAAAGCCTTACCTTTGTACACAGCAGATATGGAAAGTTTTCAAATGAACACCCGTATATATGATTTATATGAGGACAAATTAGGTGAACAGACACTGCAAACCAAATGAAATTTTGTTTATATCTTTAACAAAAAAGTAGTCACTTGGTTTTTATATTAAATTAAGTTGGTAATTGTTAGAATTTAGTTGTGTTTTGAATAATTAAACATTGAAATAAACAATACGATCACAGTTTTATAGGTAAAATAATGTCAAAATGAATTATTATGTTTAATAACATGCATTAGTATAAAATATCATGTACGAAAAAATCTGAATTAAAATAGATTTTTTAAAAGTAGTACAAACCGTTACTTGATAAAAAAATAATAAATTAATACATATCATTTATATACTCATTATTGGTTCTATAAAGCACGTTCCTCGAAGACTAAAGCAGATTATTCAGGAAAAATATGCATTTTGCCAAATTTTTTCATGAAAGTAGATTTAGTATTTAGAATGAGTTTTTGTTTGCTGAAGAAAAAAAATTTGGTAAAACAAACATTGATGATTATAAGATTTACAAAATAATAACAGCACATGAAACAAGTGTATGTTTACTTACAGTTTGCTGTTTACGTGTTTTAATATTTTGTCAACCCGTTAGACCTACAGTATACAGCCCACTGTGTGTGTATACAGTATAAGGCCCGTAAGGCCTTTTGGTAGTGTTAGGTAGAGATACATGTAAATGATTTAGCAAGTATTACAAAATGCCATACGAGTTGTTTTATTGTTCTTTTTTTGTATTTATATATTATCAAGTGTTACAAATGCCATACGAGTTTTTTTTTGTATTTAGATATAATTTATAGATTATTGTGGCCATTATGACCGAATAATAATATAATCTGTATAAATCACAATCTTCCAATTGAATAATTTGTATAAACAATTCTGATTAAATAATTATTACATTATGATTTACTGTAGTAAATAGCCAAGGCAATACAGTATTACATTTAAGCCAGTAAGCAGTTTCCTTTCAATCTATAAAGGATTTCATGAAATTTATTATTACACCTATATAAAACATTTGGTCTAACTAAAACGTAATATTTATTACTTGTTTGTCCTTATGACACTAGTCCCGACCCCGGGATTATTTTGCACACTTCTTCAGGCTAGACCTAGTGGTTGCGGCATTATCACTTAAATTAAATCCATTAGTGATTTCACGGGATTTGAACCCAGGACCTCATGAACCGATGTACACTACCATATAATGTATAGTATATAGTATCTACACTATAATATGAGTAACGTTTCCATACCATTTTTTTCAAAAATGTCTCCAATAATTTCCTCTAAATTATGTTTAATATAAGTAAATAAAAAAAAAAAATGCATGGAAGACTCAATTGTTTACATGCTTAAACGTGTAAAAAATCAATATGTTATTAATAATAAATTTTTGACAAATTATATCTTTTGTATTATGTCTTTTGGTAGTTATTTTACAACCATAGTCGATCAGACAGGGTGAAACATACTTCACTAATGTATGCAACACACGCTTTCAATCATCATATTCTACTGGTATATTAAGCTTATCATGTAGATGGGATAATGTGCAGAGCCTAAAACCTGAATACTGTTAACTCAAACTTTCATGTCCTGTAATGTTTCATGTAATGTTTACACTTATAACGCATCTCAATGAAAACAATAATCCCATAATTAATAATGAAATTTATCAGGTTGTTTTTGGATGTATATTTTTCCCTAAACAATACCTTTTTATCATAATTATTTGATTCAACAGAATAATTGAATTGGACGTATAATGATTGATGATAAACTATTTAGGTCTCATGTCTTTTCATATTGATTTCCCAAGAGACCGAAAACACCAACCATTTAAATCCTCGTATTAAATATAAACCTAGTAAGGTTGTCATGATTGTTTTTCACAATCCATTGATCCTAAAATAGTGACATACATTTCGCCCACTAAACTACCAAGAGTTAAAAATATATGTCAATTAAAAATATATTATCCTTAAACATACGTTTACATTTTTATGATATTTACAAAACATATCGTGCCACGATGTAAGGATACATATGACACTGCAAACATTTAACATGCACTTTAATATGGGGAAAACATATTTTTAGTCTTAGTTATTTATGTCTTACACCAATACAATGTTCTTACTACTGGTGGAAGTTACCTTTGAAATATGTATCATGTTATCCTTTATTTTAGTTAACATAACTCTACTACTAATAAGCATTGTCCAACTTGGTTCTTGTGTATAGAATTTTAAAACTAATAATTTTGGTTATCTTGAAACATTTAATACTGTACTAAATACTGTAAGATTAAATATAACAATGCTTTTACAAATTCCGTTTTCAACCATTATCCTGAAATAATGTAATAAACGTATATTAATTTGGCAAATTTTGAAAAATATTCTGACCACTATTTCTTATCTTTATTAATTATTATTTGAAGCAAGCAGCATGTGTAGAACCCTTCCAAAATGCTGTACTGTATAATTTAAATTTCAAGCAAATTCCAAGTAGTGCTTTCTCTTTTATGTTATTAATCACCCATACAGTCAACATTTATAAAGATATTTCCAGTGCGTTGTGTATAAGAGAATTAATATTATTTTATATTTATAAAAGTGAAAGGTTAGATGGCCACTTTCTGTCCTCTTCTTTCTGTCTCTTTCTTTTAGATTAGCCAGTAAAATAAAGTGATAGGTAAAATAATACATTACTACTAATCTCGCCGATCTATGTCCAAACAATGATTCAAAATTTTTTGTTGGTAATTATAAAATAAATTGTCTAAAATATATCTAACCAAAATATTGATAAGTAAATCAAAATAAATGTATTGACCACCAACTATTGATCTTCTTGCATATAAAACCCTGTCCAATATGCCGCTGAAACCTAAATACAGTCTTCTCATGTTAGGTCAAGTTTATATTTTAGGCTTTAGTCCAAACAGATATGGTAAATAGTCCCAAATGTATATGTTTTTAGCCACAGTGCTTGTTTTCGCTGTCAGTGTGTGTTTATTAGTCAAAGCAACAATATGACGTGTATGTGAACCATCTGAGCTGTCCGTTTAATAAGCCAGGACATGCCAGAACTGTTATATCCTCTCTACATGTCCTAATGTAGGGGAGTCAAATAGGAATTGAATAGGATAAATGCAATTATAATTGAAAACTTTTAGTAACATGATTAGATTTTTAGTATGCTGTGCTCTAAATTAGTGTCAAATAATGTTTTATTCGTAAAAAAGGGGTTTTAATTTTAATTTGTTTGTATTTTATAAAAATTTTAAAACCCGTTTGTTCAGTATATATGTAAAATCCCGAATGAATCTTTGTTTAAATTACAGAATTTTTATTTGTTCATAACTAGTAAATGAATATTTTTTGGCAAAGGTGTGGAAATGTTTAGTAGACTATGAATGTTTTAGTTTTAATTCATTAATTTATAGCTGATACAGAATTCAAAGGTGTAATTCAAACAAAAATATAAATTAAAAGGTTTTACATACATAGGGTACTATTCAAGTCATCCTATTATATCAAATACAATGGCACACTTGATAATGGTGGAATAATCACTGCAAGTGGATGAGAGAGCATCTTGAATATTGATATACGTCATTGCTAATGACATTAACACTACTTGACTGGCATTACACATTGTTTTGTCCTCAGATAAGTACAACAATTACTCATAAAACACGTTTTTAGTTAAAGATAATTTATGAAAATATATACAGTTTTAAAAAAATCTTTTCATTACAGACGATTACTCTAATTATCGTAAAGGTAAATATAAACTAATCATTAAATAATTTATACAACTTGATGAAAAATTTGTATATTTAGAAGAAAGTATTTTTTTATATCTTAATTAATACTTTTTTACTAAATAATATTGGTTACGAGATGATGGTTTAGTTGAAAAAAAAAAAAAAAAAACTGTTATTCCCCTTATATTTAGTCCTATTTTAAGTTTCCAGGTTGTCACCCCTCTTTTTCTTTGTACTTTACTTGCCTTGTCTCACTTCAAAAATGTTTTATTTAGAGTTATTTAATGATAAATAATCACCTGCTGAACAAAAGATCAAATATATTTGTAAATGTTGTTATCATTATTTATGAATCAATATTTCATTATTTTATCCATAGATGAACTTAAGATACATATATTATAAATTAGATCGTTTTATATATTGACCTTATTTCTTCGTGCAATGAAAATAATTCTGGCTGATATCTTATCTAGATATGTCTACCATGTTTAACTGGCATACAATTAGTGTTGGGCCACCATAATGTATCCGGTACCCGGGCGTACAAACTCGCAATTTACATTTGAATGCAACGTTTAAGACAACTCTGTATTTAAGTGTCTGTTTCCTTTTTGTTATTCACTACGCATAACATTTCCTTCCCATAGTTCCTAGGTAAAACCTTAAAACCTTTTTAACATAAAATGATTAATATGTTTTAGTTAATGTAAAAAATACACTACTAATCTTGTCATCAATAGGTAGGATAATAAAAAAAACTAAAACTAGTTTAAAGATTGAATTGACACTCTATAAACATACTTAGTACAATTATCAATTATCTAATTAGTACAAATTTTAAGGTACCTACATGATTTTGGTTTATTAGTTCTATAATTATTTTTTTTACATATACTGTATGAAACAGTTTATTTTCCTAAAGTACAGACGCAATAGTTTTATATTTAAGACATTAAATATACTACAAATTTTAATCGCAACTGTACCAATGGGAGTACTACATAAAACTTGTAATGTGATTTATTGATGGAAGAATAACATTTTCTTTATACATTTGCATAGGCAAAATGCACCGAGTCAATATACACACACATACATACTTGCACCACCCTTTAAGATGTAACTAGTTACCAGTCTAACATTTTATAACATAGCTTGATCACACTCTACAGAACTCTACAAAGGGAGTATTCCCTTGAGTCAAGTTCTAAGATGTAACCAACGCCTTTTGAAGCACGAGATGTACGTGAGTTAACTTTATGCGTGTTTTATATTGCTCTCACATGATACGGCCACGGATGTTTTTGACTTTGTGTCATGCTGTGTAATAAAGCCACTTCCTATGAGGAATTTCGTTAGTGAGAGTATTATAAAATAGTAATAATTTATAAAGGATTAATGCGGTAGAGTAGTAAAGATGATTGGAGTGGCCAATCGAAATCGATAATCACTTACACATCATTCGCCGTCTTGTGAGTAAATGATGGTGTAAATATATGTTTTGAAATTGTTATTAGATGTATTTCTATATACTTTCTGTAGCACGAAATATTTACATAAAATGCACATAGGCCTACATATTGACGTACACGATCACAATAACGGTTTGTAGGTGTTTTTGAGACTTGCATTTTGTGATCCTGAGTATAAGCAATAAACATATATTAAAGGAGTAGACAATTAAATTGATATTTAAATATCCAGTAAATTGTCTGATCATGAATGTTCTTTGTATTCTGTAAGTGTTTTCCAAGGGAGTCTATAGATGCCAAAGGCTATTTTGAATTTCCCCTTCATAAGATAAATGTTAATTTTGTTAAATTGAACTTGCCACTAAAGCGTTATTTATCATCTAATTTTTTTAAAAGTGATTGTAATTTAATAAATAGAGCACTGTGGGATTAAAAATTTTCTTCCTATTTTTAGACGTGTTTTATGAGTTATAACATCTCGGTTCTAAGGACTCTTAAGTACCTGGAATGGTTTTATTAAATTCTTTTGCTTTATTGTCCATGGAACGTTATTATTCCTAATACGGTTTTATTAAATGTATACAATTAAAATTTCTATATTCATATTTATCTCAACCACAAACTTTTGTAATATAGCATCCTTGTTCTACGAATAAGAGGATATACAAATTGATAGATACAAATATTTTTTTCCATGCATTTTGAGAGGACATAGAGAAATATAAAACTTAAGTAAAATAACTTAAGAAATGAAACACCAGCAAATTTTAGCAACATTTGATTTGCATAATTGAAAATGATTTTATTGTTATGACTAGTTTTTACTTATTAAGTTAATGTCTATTGCTATCATAATTTTATCAATTAGTACCATGTGGAACGAAAACATAGTGGCTTACCATATGTATGATGTAGACTATGGTTTGCAAAAAAATTAACGATGTATATACAATATATTATCCTGGTATTTATAAGGACCAACTGCTATACATTAATTTTGTCTGTTCTAGCGATACCCTTAACGCACACGCTATTACTGACACACCTACACATAACCAGAACCAATGCCACTAATTGAACCATGCTAATTTGGCTTCCACATTGACCTTTAGCAAAACACCATACATAATTAAGGACCATTTGAAACTATACACGTGGTTATATAGTTTTTATGGTTTTTATCTTGGTTTATTGATTGATTTACACTCGTCAAGTCACGATTTAATTTAGTTTGTTTTCATTGTTTAATTAACCAAATAATTTAACATTATTTTACCACTCTAAGAAGCAAGCTTATTGTTACAGTTACAAAAAAACAACTAGAATTTTTTATTTGTTGATGAAGCTACAAAAAAAAAAAAAACAAACAAAAACACATCAGAATTTGTAGGTAAAATTTTTAGCCAGGTGAACACGTATCCAGTGAAATTCTCAGGAGTGAGTTTTGAATAAACAAACACGCTATCTCAAGAGAGCAGTGTATTGTAAGGTACATGAACGTGCAAAACATGTTGAACAAAGGATTATGTTACCGTGGAAATTTGGGAATTATCTTATACAACCTGCTCTACATGTTTTCCTCTATGTATTTTTTGGATGCGTTTTCAATATAATCAAATAAAAACTAAAATCAATGAAAGTGTTAGCTGTTTCAGCAACAGCTAACAAGAAAAAGCTAAGAACAGCTAAGAAAAAACAGAGTTTACCATGTGCATAAAAATGATCAAATAACTTTCAACACTATGCATTTTTGATTTGACATATCATATATTAAAAAACCCCGATACTGAAGCAATTTTTGATATTGAGTTTGATGAATAATAAACGGTATCAGCAATCTGATACATACTTTCTCCCATAAGCTTGTCAACAACCTTTGTCATGGGATATTTTATAGTTAAAAATCTCAAAAGTTGCAATAACTTTTGGACCATAATTGTTGCAGCATAAGTGTAGTTATATAAGTGGTTTTATTTTTTTTTTTTTTATTGTAAGGACCATAACATATACATTTTCATCAAAAAAGCTTTAAAAAAATCTGATCTTTTGTTATTATATCAGTTTTTGTTTTTTTGGAATATAATATAAGTTACGATAAATTTTTTGCGGAAATGAGATTTGTAGAAGTTTTTTAAGACTTTAAAGTACTATAACATAAAATTTTTTATGACTTTGGCTTTCAGTGTGAACTTTAGTTTTGCTTTCAGTTTGGGAGGCTTTCAATTTGTGTGACTTTGAGTTCGGCTTTCAGTGTGTGTGTGACTTTGAGTTAGGATTTGGCTTTCAGTTTGTGTGGCTTTGAGTTTGGCTTTGGCTTTCAGTTAAGGTGACTTTGAGTTTTGCTTTCAGTTTGAGTAACTTTGAGTAAATGGGCTTTAGTTTTGCTTTCAGTTTGGGGTTGGCCTTCAGTTTGGATTTCGACTTTCAGTTTGGGTGATTTTGAGTTTGGACTTCAGTTTATGTGGCTTTCAGTTTCACTTGGCTTTCAGTTTGTGTGACTTTGAGTTTGGACTTTAGTTTTGCTTTCAGTTTGGGAGGTCTTCAGTTCGGCTTTCAGTTCGTGTGACTTTGAACTTTAGTTTTGCTTTCAGTTTGAGAGACTTTCAGTTTGGCTTTCAGTTTGGGTAACTTTGGCTTTCAGTTAGGCTTTCAGTTTGAGGCTTTCAGTTCGGCTTTCAGTTCGAGAGGCTTTCAGTTTATATGACTTTGAGTTCTGCTTTCAGTTTGAGTAACTTTAAGTTTGGGCTTCAGTTTGACTTTGGCTTTCAGTTCTGGTAACTTTGAGTTTTGCTTCCAGTTTGGAGGCTTTCGGTTTTGCTTTAATTTTGTGTGACTTTTAGTTCGGCTCTCAGTTTTTGTGATTGTGATTTTGGTTTTCAGTTTGGTGGAATTTGAGTTTTGCTTTCAGATTGAGAGGCTTTCAGTTTGTGTGGATTTGAGTTCTGTTTTGGCTTTCAGTTTTTCATGACTTTGAGTTTCTGCTTTCAGTTTGAGTAACTTTGAGTTTGGGCTTTAGTTTTGCTTTCGGTTTCACTTTGGCTTTCAGTTTGGGTGACTTTGAGTTTTACTTCCAGTTTGAGTAACTTTGAGTTTGGGCATTCGTCTTGACTTTTATTTCGGCTCTCAGTTTGGTGGAATTTGAGTTGTATTTTCAAAACTTTGAGTTTGTGCGACTTTGAGTTTGGTTTTGACTTTCAGTTTTTCATGTCTTTGAGTTCAGCTTTCAGTTTGAGTCTTGCTTCCAGTTTGAGAGGCTTTAAGTTTGGGTAACTTTGGCTTTCAGTTAGGCTTTCAGTTTGGGCATTTTCAGTTTGGGTGACTTTGAGTTCTGCTTTCAGTTCGAGAGGCTTTCAGTTTATATGACTTTGAGTTCTGCTTTCAGTTTGACTTTGGCTTTCATTTCTGGTAACTTTGGGTTTTGCTTTCAGTTTGGGAGTCTTTCAGTTTGGTTTTCAGTTTGTTTGTCTTTGGTTGTCTTTGAGTTCTGCTTTCAGTTTGAGTAACTTTGAGTTTGGGCTTAAGTTTTGCTTACAGTTTGACTTTGGCTTTCAGTTTGGGTGACAAGCTTTCTGAGTAATTTTGAGTTTGGGCTTAAGTTTTGCTCATAGTTTGGGAGGCTTTCGGTCGACTTTGAGTTTTGCTTTCAGTTTGGGAGGCTTTCAGTTTATATGACTTTAAGTTTGGGCTTGAGTTTTGCTTTCAGTTTGACTTTGGCTTTTAGCTCTGGTAACTTTGAGTTTTGCTTCCAGTTTGGGAGGCTTTCGGTTTTGCTTTTATATTGTGTGACTTTTAGTTCGGCTCTCAGTTTTGGTGATTATGATTTTGGTTTTCAGTTTGGTGGAATTTGAGTTTTCTTTCAGAATGAGAAGCTTTTAGTTTGGCTTTCAGTTTGTGTGACTATGAGTTTGGTTTTGGCTTTTAGTTTTTCATGACATTGAGTTCTGCTTTCAGTTTGAGTAACTTTGAGTTTGGGCTTTAGTTTTGCTTTCGGTTTCACTTTGGCTTTCAGTTTGGGTGACTTAGAGTTTTGCTTCCAGTTTAGGAGGCTGTCAGTTAGGCTTTCAGTTTGAGTGACTTTGAGTTTTGCTTTTAGTTTGGGTGATTATGAATTTGGCTTTCAGTTTGGTCGACTTTGAGTTTTACGTCCAGTTTGAGTAACCTTGAGTTTGGGCTTTCGTTTTGCTTTCAGTTTGACTTTGGATTTCAGTTTGGAAGGCTTTCGGTTTTGCTTTCAGTTTGGGTGACTTTTAGTTTCGCCTCCAGTTTTAGAGGCTTTCAGTTTGTGTGGATTTGAGTTTGGTTTTGGCTTTCAGTTTGTGTGATTTTGAGTTTGGGCTTTTGTTTTGCTTTCAATTTTGCTTTGAGATTAATATTGAGAGAGATGAATGCGGATATGTGGATTATTTTGTTTTCAAAGTTAATTTTCTTTACTCATTACTCATTACACATTACTCATTATTCGTTACTTATTACTAATTAGTCATTACAAATAATTCAATACTCATTACTAATTACTCATTACAAATTACTCATTACTCATTACTCATTACTCATTACTCGAGACTGAGACTGCAATTCTCATAACTTACCCCTTATTACTTATTACTGACTACTCATTTTTAATTGCTAATTGAGATTGAGATTTAAATTGAGATTGAGATGGAGATTGAGATTGAGCTGAGCTTGAGCTTGTGATTGAGATTGAGCTTGAGATTGAGATTGAGATTGATATTAAGATTAAGATTGAGATGAACAAAGAGATGAATGCGGATATGTGGATTATTTTGTTTTCAAAGTTCATTTTCTTTAATTATTACTCAATACACATAACTCATTATTCGTTACTCATTACTCAACACCCATTACTCATTACTCGTTACTCATTACCCATTACTCATTACTCATTGGCAGCTTGTGCTAACAGGTGAGTCAGTTCAGCCAAAATGTTTAAAAACTAAAGTAGAATAATTTTTACTATTTATTATACAAAACTATCATTTACCACTTAGGAAATTGTACACATAAACATTACTCATTTCTCATTACTCATTACTCATTACTCATTACTCATTACTCATTACTCATTACCCATTACTCATTACTCATTACTCATTACTCATTACTCATTACTCATAACTCATTACTCATTACTCATAACTCATTACTCATTACTCATTATTGATCACTCATCACTCATCACTCATCCCTGATCACTCATTACTCATCACTAATCACTCATAACTCATTACTTATCACTCATCACTCATCACTCATAACTCATTACTCATCTCCCATCACTCATCACTCATTACTTATCACCCATAACTTATCACTCATAACTCATTACTCACTACTCATTTGTAATTGCTCATCACTTATTTTTAATTGCTCATTTTTTATCCCTTATCCCTCATTTTAGGCCCTACACCCATTCCCAATGTTCTATGTCCTATTCAACTTCCAAAATTCCCCATTCTCTATTCCATATTCCCCATTCCCTATTCCCATTTTCTCATAATCCATTCTCCGTGCCCTCATTTCCCTTTTCAACCCCCCATTCCCCTTTTACATTAACGATCCCTAATAAATGTGTATCTAAAATCTCTCATGATTTATAATTGGAAATAATATAAGTAAACATTAACTGAATGTATTTCATTAAATCATAAATTTACTATGAACTTTTCCTGCAACCAACGCATCTAAAAAAAATATATTAATTTTCACTCTTGCTAATAAAACATAAAAATAAACATAATACGTTAACGAAACCGAATTAAAAAAATAATATACTGCGTTGTTGTTTGCGATAGTTTGCTTCCTCTACATCAGTTGTTAGGCGCAGAATGTAACAGTTATGACGTGTTCTGGCTTATTAAACAGACAACCTATGATTAAGTGTTCCATGTGGGCTTTGGAGTGTTGTTTTGCCTGATGAACATGAGAGTGATGGTGTTATATAATGGAGTGTTTAGCAATGGTACTTCCTCAATATACTCTTTTACTGTTTAACATTATGGCATTATGAATTACGCATTTAAATGACAATGCATACTAGTATATTCATAAACGTCTTATGCAATAAATCTAGATGCAAAGTGAACAAAATTTAAAAATCGTGCCTTACTGATTCTTACAAACCTTATATAAAAAAATCGAAGACAAACTGGTCATTATAATAAATTTAAGATATACTTTTAGGAAAATAAAACTTCATGAATATAGAATGTACACTTTAAAAAGTTATTAACAATGTTTTTGAATGTGTTTTAAAATAAACTATTAATTTAATTACCTCCCAATCATGTACATGGTGTTAATAAAGGCCAATTAGTATAGAACAATATGTGGTATTGGTTTTGGCTGAGTAGAGGTCAGGAAATTACAAGAACAGACCAAGTGCCCAATTTTCTAATTTTATTCAGTTTGTATTAACTTAACATTAAGATATTCGTTTATGATGGAAGCTAAGGTATAAACAACTATGATACAAAAAGCTTAGATCTATGTTCCTGTTATTTTAAGTGATGATTTATTCCAATCGATTGTTTTATCCATCAATATAAAAAAAAAACATTTCGTTGAAATAAAATAAAAAATACACTATATCAAAGTACATATAGCATACATAGTATACATACAACACATGTTAATGTTAATATAAATACACATTTTAATTATTTTATTAGTTTAAATGTCTTTTAACAAATTGCATCGATCAATTTAATTACAATTTAAAATATCACATACGATTAATGCTATGAATAGATTAGTCCAAGCTGTAGGAAGGCAATACTTACTAAACAAAAATAAAAATAAAACAATTAAAAAGTAAATTACGAATATGGCTAATTTTAATTCAAGCAACTCCAAAAAATATTTTTACTAATTAAACTAAAAATTTTTTTAATAGTTTTGCGTCTAGTATTACAACCATCAAGATTTTATGACAGTATGCACAGCATAATGTATTAATAAAAAAAAACTAAATACATACTATGGCACAAATTTATGTAAGTTTACAAACCAACTTGATAGGACTAGAGGAACAATGTTAATTAGTAAATATATTATTGATTTCGTAAAAATATCATTGTATAAAAAAATAGAATGAAAACACCCAACCAATACCTAAATAATGGGAAAATGCAATATTTATCAAATATTTCCTATGACATAATAAATATAACAATAAATTAATAAGAATTAAAAAAAATACAATAAGAAAGCAATAATGCAACACACATACACATTATACAGAATTGTTTCCCAAAATAGTAGAATTAATTGCACTTGAGTTTAGTTTACCAAATTTTAATCTATAAAGTAAACACTTCTAGTAATGAGGTTTGTACAACGAAAACAGCTGATAAACAATTGTTTGTTTACTCGTACTGCTCTGTTTATGTGTTTTACATTTGTCACCCCTTTGCAGCTTGTTAACGTATTGTTTACGTTGAGTAAAGATACATGTGGATGGTATGTATGACAAAATCGTTAAAATATCATTTACAATAGTTGGCTTTTCGTATAAACAGAATTATTTTTCATTATCAAAATTGTGACCGTTATGACTGTAGGCATATAATTAGCATTTTTAAATAATATACGGAGTAGCTTTACACGATATCAATTTGTGTCGGTAACCCAATATACTATTGTGTATTTGTTTTGTGTTGTGTTTTCGCACCTTATACTCTTACCACGCATGCCTAGTCTACGATAGTCACTTTTGTCCGTTATATTTTAATTTGGCAAGCCTCATGTAAAATAGCCAAATGATTGTAAGTCCTTTAATGTTATTTATAACTTTTCCAACATATTTCTTACAGTTTGATTTCATGAGATGGAAGCCAAGAAAGTTCCTTATTAAGGAAATCTTATGTATTAAATTCTCGAAATACGACTGTAAAAATGTGTAAGCTACATCCCTATATTATGAAAAGTTATATTAAGTTTGATATTCAAAAGGAATCAGATGATGTTTATTTTTAATAATAGATTTTACTATGATAAAGTATTTTTTGTGAATCAACATACACAGGAGGGCCTACACACCTTTAAAAGTTTTTTTAGTGATCCAGAGGCTATACCATAAAAATTAAATATTTTAATGCTCGTTTTGATATAACAATTAGCCAGTTTTTATTCATTAAATGAACTTTCTCTGATTCCAACGGAACTCTACAAGGAGAGTATTCCCATGAGTGAAGCTCTAAGATGTAACCAGCACCTTGTGAGGTGTAGAGATGTACGTGAGCTACATTATACATACATGTTTTATATTGCTCTTTCTTGATACAACCATACTCAGTTCAATATCTGTGACATTTTGTGTATTGTAGTTTTTTAAGACTGATTTATTAAAATTCTGCGTAAAAAGTCACATATAAAAATGTTAACATCTATATTTTGAATTTCACACATAAAAGTTATAGAAACATGTGTAGTTTTTTTATTATCGGATAATAATTTCAATAATTGGAAAAACAATAATGGATAAAAATAAATCTTACATGTTAAATAACAGCACAATAAATACCGTATTGCCATAGAATATTGATCAAAGTTTTATAACATATATATATCAATTAATTGGTTGTTGTTCCACACTGGACTAACATGGATAAAGAGAAGTTAAGTTTTATAATCACAGGTGGGTAATAAGTAACACAACAAAACGCTTATGCCAATTATTTATAAAATAGATAACGCAATAAGAGAAATATTAGTTTTATCACAACTGTCTCCCTACAAATAACGACGATAAAGATCTTTTGTAAATCCTGCAAAACCGTCTCTAACTAAACAGCATCCGGTTCAGTTCTCCCAGATAATCCAAGGGCCTGAGTAAACAAAAGCAGTTTCCAAAGCTACCACTGGTTTGTTTGGCTATCTTTGTTTGCATGCTAGTTTTTGTCTTCTCCGAATGCTCTGAGCTAGATATTTTCCAATGTAAAATATATTTATTTCAGCTTAGAAGCGTTTGTAACTCGTCTCAAAAGACGTTTTGAGAATTATAATTATCTTTTTTGTTGATTTCACTAAAATATAAACATCTACTTTAAGAACAAGAGAAACAAAAAAGGTAGTTGATTTAATTGATCTCATCTAATGTATATATGTATTTAATAATTAAAAGTGTCTTTCCCGGATGTAAAGTGACGACTTTTTTAACTACTACATAAGTAAAAGCTTTATTTAAGCTAATTACTTATCCCTAGAAAGAAATGTTAAATAAAATAAATATATATATTACTTGGCTTATAAGTTAATCTTCTCAATAGGGAGAAAATCCATTATTAAAGTTTAGGAGGTCCAATAAAATTTGTGTAGAAACATTACGCATAGCATTTGGACTGCTTTAGATAATAAACTTATTATTCCGAATGAATATGCAGATTGAAAGCAGGTCTTGCATGCACAAGTAAGGCTTTGATAGAATTTAACTGATGTATTTATTCTTGATTGCTATTGTTCTTGATTTGATGCTGAGTTAAAATATTTACAGTTTAGCCTAGTGAAAATATTTTAGCTGTTTACATAGTAAACAAAAATGGATTAAAACATTGTTTTTACTGTGATAGCTTAATCTTAATAAAATTAAGGAAATAAATATAGGGAATCTGTAAAAATATGTGTATATTTGGTTTTAAGTCATTAAATAATTTATTATATTCCCGAATGTTATCAGCATTCGCTGTTGACATGTAATGATATTTTTTATGTGCTGCATCTACTTTGCAAATGTAGCCTGCTTATTACAATAATCAAGTATGTTGCATAACTAAAAATGACAGTTTAAAAAGTTCAACAATATTCAAAACCAGAGTGTCTGTTAGCAAAATCTGTTGTTAATTTGGTAATGATTAATGTGGCTTATCTTTCAATCTACATAAATACAAATAAAATATACATTTAAATTTGAACGTAACCTTTGTGTAACTCTGACGTAAACGATGTAATGATAACGTTATTAACAGTTTAATTTTATTTCCATATAAGTTTTGAACGAATTGAGTTTTTTCCTCTGGTCACATCAAAATGATAAAGTGAATCCAGCACTTTCCATGCCACCTACGGTACTAATTGTTCCTTAAAGGGATATTCGGTAATATTGATTTTACATATATTAAACCGTACAGGATGATTCTTAAAAATCATATTCTCATACAAAAACATCAACTATTTCTATTATTCTTTAATATTTAGAACGCCTCTTTGACCAAAAAGATAACTAACTACTGTACTCAAAAATGCAGGACATAATATCAAAAACACTTTTAGATTTTTATTTTAACTAAATGGATTTATCGACAGAAAAAATACATATGTTCTGGAGCCTATAGTGTGTTATCTGAGATTTAAGGTAACTGTGTGTTTTGATAGTTAATTTAATATTTGCATTTTTCTGGCTGACCGATGATTTTCTAAAACAAAGTGCTCTGTAAAGTAACGCCATCTACAACAATTGTCATTTTTAAATATATCCTATTAAACTTCTTCAAAGAACCAGATAAGTAAATTTGTAAATTATTAAACTAGTTTTTAAACCCTCTTTATAACCAGTACTTATACGGTGCTTCGCAGTTACTGTAATCTGTTAACAGACTAAGCTTAAGCTCAATAATATGCATGCTTGCATATGCAGAACAAGCTTTCAATCTGCATATTCATTTGGAATATTAAGCTTATCAAAACAGACAACAGTTTCTAACACGTTCACAGACTATACGTGCTTTAGTTGTTTCAAACTTAATTAATACAATTTTACAGTTATAATTAAATACATTATATAAACTAAAACATGATTTAATATTTTCCAATGTTTTTGTGAAACATGTTAAAGTTTCAATATGTAAAATTACTTTTAAGATTAAAAATTCATTTTATTATAATTGAAAAAGTTTATATATGCTTATAACATAAATAAATCTTGTTAATACATAAGATAAAGCACTCTATAAATTTATCATAACATTAAAGCGGGGACACACTTGTCATACACCCTTCCGATCCGACTCCGATCATACTGTGGTACGACTGTCGGAGAGGGGAATGGTACTTAACTTTGAACGCGGTTGTTTACACCTCTCCGACACGCGTCACGTCATACTCCGATCCTACTCCGATTTTGACTCCGATCACGCACCGACACTGCAGTCTATTCGTTTGTCGGATGCAGGATGGGTTGTTTCTTAAAAATCACCTTTATTCTTAAGATTTAAGAATAATGGTTTAAGATAAATATATGCCGATGCTTGATGAGAAATCTGTGCGTGCATACCTTCAATTTGAGACCTCGATCATGAAAATCGGACGGGTAGAAGAGCCAATCGAACTCGAGAGAGAAAACCCAATGTGCTTAATATATAAGATGGGCACTTAAGTAAACCACCTAACTTTCTTTCCATACAGAATGAACCCAAATTCTTCGTTTTCCACTGCCCTTCAGAGATGTCTGACTTTCTTCCTCTTCATCTAGACAAACCACCATCATGGCTGAATCCCTAAGTCCAAAGTTTTTGAACATGTTAACCACCTTCTGCACGTAGTTTACAAAATCAGACTGGCAAGTGTTGATCGACCGAAATCTGAGATGGGTCGGAATCGTGTATGACATGTGTGTTCACACCCTCCGATCCCGCACCGATCCTTCTGGAATCCCGCAAATCGGATCGTAGTAGGATCGGAAGAGTGTATGACAAGTGTGTCCCCGCCTTTAGGTTTTTTTAACACATACACTACAAATTCCTTACAAAATTATGGATTGGAATTCAGTTGGAAATGGCACACTTGCACAGTAAGAACGGTGGGAATCATCTTCTTGGTTAGGACCACGATCTCGGCCTGACTGCCAGAGAAAAAAAAAACTATATAGGGGCCTACATACAATATACATATTATTACAAGTGTGAGTATATATGCGTGGTATATATGCATCACACATCGTTAACATATTTCCTTTCTTTATTGCTCTTTGTTATATTTATTATTGTTATATCTTTAGTCTTTGTTAACTTATTTGTTGTCAGATTATTTATTATTGTATTCTATTGAGTATTGTATTGTTCAGCTTGTTTTTGTTTTTTCATCTATGTATTTAGTATTCTACTGAGTATTGAATTATTGTTTAGTTAGCTTGTTTACATCTATGTATTGGCTTAGCCGTTGGCATGTATAAATAAAATAAAATAAAATAACATGGAGCATCACTACGCCCAGTTTTTCTTCCTCTTTCACGTTTCTTCCTGCAACCAGAGCAGTGACGTCTTCGGCGTATCCAAGGAGGCGGGTCTCTTCAGGTCGTTTCAAGTCGTAGCAGACTGTTGTGTACAGATTTCGTGTAGGACCGATCAGCCCCAAAAGTGATCGATATCCAACACTGACCTTCATAGACCGATATTCGACTCCTGCATTATAAAGCATTATACTGGTATTTAATCTAAGCTACAAAAACAGAAAATAACTCTGTTTAAATAATACGTTGACAAATGTATAAATGGTGCGCTTCTTTTCAAACTGTAAAGTAAATAAATGTTAGCGATAGATTTTATTACTGATCCAATGAGATATTTTTCGTAATATTATTTTGCATCATCCTAAGTACAAGAATTATCATTATTATTTTTTTTAATTGTACGAATATATAAAGATCTACCTTAAGAACAAGGAAATCAAAAAAGGTAGTTAACATGTTTCACCTCATCCAAGGTATATGTATTTAATAATGAAAAATGTCTTTCTCGTAAAAGGATCTGATTATTTTTTCCGGCAGAAGAATTAATTATCCAACCTTAAACATTACTTGTCAACGACACATTCAACGTCCATTTCACTGGCTCTGCAAACAAGAATATGAAATTATTTAGTGAATTCTCCATTTTACCAATAACAAATAAAATGTTATCCGTACGTATTGAAAAATCATTTAGCGGAATTATCCATTGGCTACTTAAGTATTCAAAAGTAAGTCGTATGGTAAAAAGAGGTCATGATGGAAAATGTAAAAAGGATTTTGATTTTGATCCTCGTACGAAACATTGCAAGCATTAGAAAAATCTGAATGCGTTTAACATGGTAAGTACCGTAATATTGTATTACAACAGACAATATAATACCACAGTATTTATTGTCTCTTGTATTACGCTTTATTGTAGGGTTGTTGATGAAATTTCAGATACTTAGAATACAGTTTAGCATATTTGATATAAATAATTAATTTTAAACCTACAATAATAGTTTGAAATTCATCATCCTATTTGTAATGTTAATAACCAATTTAGGTTGTTAAAAGAGATATATTGTTAATAATATACGCCTATATGTTTCCACAACAACATTTATACATGCTGTCACATCAGTGCAAATAATCAAAGGAAACCCCAGAAGCTCATATGGAACATTCAATTATTATTTGTCAATTAATTGACCTAGGTCACGTTATGACTGTTACATCGACTACAAAATACCGGATCCATTTTGAAATATTAACCCTTTTACCAACACAATATGATGGTACGCATGTTAATTTACTATAGTCGACCAATGTAGGACTTTTTCTTGTTTTATTTTTACTAAAGCACATTGGATGAAAAATATTTTTTTCCCATTTAATATAAATTTTGGTTTGCCTTTTGTAAATAATGTCTTAATCAACATTGCGCTCTTTGTGTAAAAGAATGGAGTGGAATAATGTTTAAACTATGTGTCCTGTGGGACCTTTAACTAATAGATGATATTACATTATTGAAAGATTTTATTAGTTTATGGAATATTAAATAAACATTGCTTAAGTATTCTAAAATTATATGGACAGATAATTGTAAATGGATTTTATAGCATAACATGAAATAATCACAGTTTTGATCATCTTTGTAAAATCACTGTGACCGATCACTTCTAAAGTTCGTCATTGGCGATATTTAAAAAATAACCGTATCATAAAGAAATATTCAATGTTAAGCATTTGTAAATAAAAAAAAAAATATTTAATTTTTGTATTTTTTTACCATGAACGCGAAATGTTTGCTGTAATTCTTGCCCGTAACATATTATTGGAACGCTTTTATTGACTAACTGACTAACATGCGGTCAGGCTCGAGTTAGTCTTGGCTAACCAGGACATTAGTTTACCCTACAATATGTTGTCTGTTTTGTTCTTTAGATAGACGATAAAAAGAAGTTTACACTATAATAGTTAATCAAAAACATTATTCCCCAAAACATTATGTGCATTTTAACCTAATATTTTACTAGCATTCTATTTTAATGGTGTCTATGTGGACAGATAAATTCAGGGTTAAGAGAGGCCACCAACCTCTTAAAAAAAATATATAAACATTGCAGCTTATGACTTATGTAAACACAAAAGTATAAGTATATTGTTCAAAATATGAAAAGCCTCTTTAAACAAATCAACTGAAAAAATATGTAGACGTCGGATAAAAATGAGATACATCGCAAAACAGTAACATAGGAAATGAAATATGCACAATTCACGATGTTTTATGTGTAAAATTCAACATTGTTTCATCAGGCGTTAATATTAGATGTGTCAATTGTATTCCATACTGTCAGATACCGTTAGTATTCAATGTAGGTTGTAGTCTGTGTAATAACTTACTACTGTGTGAAGGATGATATATTACATCAAGTTTCATGTTAAGACAATCTTAAACTATTTTGCAATTAACTAATATTGGTAAGAGAAATTAAACAAATAATAACGGGAAAATATTTTTTTTATTTAAAAAGTTTAACTAATATAAAAATGAATGTTACTGTGAATGTCAAATGCTACTGTTATCAACACAACATTTTTATTTCTTGGATTTGGCAGATATAACAAAACCTAATAGTAATTATAATTTATATTTTTATAAATAATGGTAAAAATAAGATTTATATAACATTTAAAATAAAAACATCACTAATATTTAGGGAATTTTTAACTTCGTGAGGCCTTTTGCCATCATCAGACAAATCACAAAAAAGATTCTTTATTAGTATCGTTCCTGTTACAGTATTGAAATACCTGAAAATACTAAGTCATAAGTCATTTATTTAGCCAAATTAACCAAATACAATCAGCGTTAGCCATAAAAAAATATTATACCACTAAAATACGTCACATATCAATTGTAATAATATATTTACACATATACTGTTGACTCACAAGACGGTAAATGCATGTAAAAGATGGTATCGAGTGGTGATCGATTTCGAATAGACACTCCAATCATCATATCAAATTGGCGAATCACAAGAATCTCAATGGCGTCCCTGATATACTATTGGTTGATCTATATATATAAAAGGCAAAGCCCTCACTGACTGACTGACTGACTGACTCACTCACTCATCACTAATTCTCCCACTTCCCACTTACCTAGGAGGCTGAAATTTGGTACACTGATTCTTTAGGCATTAAATAGGAAAACTAAGTGGTTTTTATTCTGATCGGACTCTCGGTCTCCGCCCCAGTGGCTCTGGAGTTTCCCATGTTAACCTAATGAGTACTCATATTTAAATGGAAATAATGAATCTTAACAGCTGTTTCAATTAAACAAGTTGGTTCTGTTCTATGATGTTAAATAGCATTAAAGTTACAAGTATTGCCAACAGAGTGCAGCACTATAATTTTTTTTAAATATTTTACAACAGATAATTTTAAACCAAAAGTGAGTGAGCGTAGCGAACGAACTTCAACCTGGAGGCGAGTTAGCGTAGCGAACGAGCTAACCTGAAGGCAAGTGAGCGCAGCGAACGAGCTCCAACCGTAAAGGTGAGTGAGCGTAGCAAACGAACTTCAGCCAGGACGTGTGAGCGCAGCGAACGAGCTCCAACCTAAAGGTGAGTGAGCGTAGCGAACGAACTTCATCCAGGACGTGATTGAGCCATGCGAACAAGCTCACATATGAAGTTAAACGGGGCAAAGCCCGCGGGTACAGCTAGTAATAGTATATACGGGACTCCATTAAATTTCTTGTCATTCGCCAATTTGGTCTTATGATAATGTAATGTACAATCAAAATTGATCTCCATTTACCATCTTTTATATGCATTTACCGCCTTGTGAGTAAACAGTAAGCGAAAATATATTATTACAAGTGTTGTTTCACGTATTTTCGTATTTTCTGAAAATCACAAAACTAAATGTTGGTTATGCTTTATTTTAACTATAATTCAACCCTTTACAAGTTATTCTAGAAGATGATTTATATCATCATCAACATTTTTCCATTTCCTTTTGTTTTATGTATAGTTTACTGGTACATATAAAAATAACGACAGCTGATTAAACTTCAATGACACATCGTAGTATCTGTCGTCCAATCGGTGGATGGTCTAGTAAAACATGAACTTGCCACAAAGCACTAAGGTTCGGTACAGTCAGGTACATGACTGTTTGGCAAATTGTCAACTGAGGATGTTATAGGTGTGAGAACTTGACCATTGGAGAATGTTAGACCACCGGAGCGCCAAAATATTGCTCTAGAGCAAACCTTAAGGAATCAGAAATTACAATTGATTGGCTGCTATCACAGAAGAATTATTATTTTTCTATTTCTATGAGTGTTTTTGTCATAAGTTGTCATTTTTATGTATATGTTTATTACAGATAAAAAAACTGTAAACATCACATACAGATAAAAGAATCGTGTCGCAGATCATACAGTATCCATAATGCTGTTTACAGGAGGTATATTTTTAGATCAAACCGATTAAATTCAACTTTACATTAGTAATAAATTTTCAACGAACCATTTTCTCATGCACAGAGACAACAAAAGCGACAGCCACTCAAATAAATTCAACGCCATCTTAAATGTTTCATTCAAATTCAAATCGTGAGTTTGCTTCTCCGGAAACCGGATACAACTCGGTATCGCAACACTAATATTGTACCTGGGTGAACTTAGGGAAACCATCTAGAGGGAATATCGTTTATAATCATTGTTTGTTTATAAAATGCCCTTTAGTTTAATACTTCAAATTTATATATATATATATATATATATATATATATATATATATATATATATATATACACATATTTTTAAATTTTTAAACGTCTACTCATCCCATCTCTGACACGGATCGATCTGACAATACCAGACGTAATCCAAGGTTTTATTTTAAACTCCTTTGATGAAATTGTTTTCTTTGTAGTAGATAATGAAATAATTTCTTGTAACTTATTAACAAAAAGATTACAACTATCATTGACGTCGTTTACATCCGTGATAACAGACCAGTCCGTATCAGAGATAAGGCGGTTTGCAATAGAAAAATCTAAACACGTTTTCTCTGTTTTGGCTTGTAAATTTGAAGTGGCATCTGAGATATCTTTCGGACCTTGTATTTGTGCAACCGTGAAAAAATGGTCCGTTAGAGCACATTTAATAATTGCGGATTTAATGGAGTTAGTGTTTTTACAGTCGGTGAAAAAATGATCCAGACAACTTTCTGTATTTTCTGTAACTCTGGTTGGCAAATTGATACAACTAATAAAACCTGAACCATATAAAACATCCAAGTAGCGTTGTGAGAGATTGTCTACTTTATTTGGTAAAATGCAGCAGTTAATGTCGCCGACCAGCCAGTGTGTCCTATCCTTGGGTCTATTATCTAAGTAGGCTTCAAGGTCGTCGATAAAGAGAGATAGATCACTAGACGGACTCCTGTACACCGATAGCAGCGAAATCCACGCACCGCCAAACGATACATCTACTTTAACACACGTTGCTCCAAACATACCAATATCCTCCATGCACGCAGAAAAACACTTTTTCACGAATACGATCACACCATCATTACGATTTCTACTCTCTTTGTTCATAAACACGTTATAACCATCCATACTCACATTCGCACTAGATTCATCCACCCAAGTCTCAGTTAAAACAATTATATCAAAATGATATACATAACTATCTAAAATAATAACCAGCTCGTCTATATTTTTACTATAACTTCTAATATTTAGACTAAGAATCGTTAAACTATTTTTAATATCTACATTAAACTCACTGAAAAAATTAAATGTCGATAAGTCTTCGTATATGTGTGCATTCACATTTTGATAAGATATTATGTCGTCAAAAATTTCCTCCATTAAAGAGACAAACCCACCTGAGAGCCCATAGAAACTCCAGATAAAACAAAGATTAATTAGAATCCTACTCTTATTTTAAATGATTAGTATTTACAAAAATCACAAGTACAGAGAAACACGTTCTAAATTGATGTAAAACATATTCCTGAAAATACACATGGTGCATTCTGTATGGCACATAAAAAATGAAAATAAAAATTACATACTTGTGAAAACAACTAAAAAGAATTTACTTACAAAAGTGTCAAAAACTTATTCTCTATATTTGTGTTTAGTTTCAAAGATTGTACCCCAACTAAAAATATTTGCTTCGTGAATTTAAAACTCTGCTTTTACCTAAGCCCAATACTCACTGGAATGGTACACTTATTATTTGTAGGTAAATACAAATTAAAAAAGGACCCTTAGTATTAAGTGTAGTATTCTTGGTGCTACAGAAATTAGTAGGTTTATTCCCTCCATAACAAAACGTTTTATTATTAGCATATGAATTGAATTTAAATAAATTTAGTTAAGTTGGTGAGCTTAGACGAATAGACCAATTTAACACTAATTCAGATTTAAAAGAAATGGCTACAGAGAAAAATTAAAAAAACAATGATCATGGTGATAAGATTACGTGACTAGTAGTACAGTGCTTGGATTTTACATATTAAAACAATATTGTTGTGAATTAAAATGAGAAAAAATGTGTATTAGTTACCTAACGTAGGCTAGTAACTACTACTGGTGGTTTAACATAAGCTAGTAAAAACGAAAAGTAACATTATAAAAATATTAAAAATAATACCTAAGAGGCAAGATCTTTCATTAAAAATTCCGATCTAAAAGTCAAAATAAATGTTGAAACAATAAATTAAACACTTGTAGATTCAGTGCATTTTTCATTGTACCTTAATGTACTGTTTAGCTTTAGATACTGGGCTTTTTTAAAGTTATTAAACTTTAAGAAATTTTTTAAAAATATAATGAGTCTCAGTCGTATAGTTGGAAATAACCGTGTAAATGTAACATAACAAACGACGTCGATGTAAGCGGTTTCCACCTGCCAAGCAGAACGTCTATCATCAATATCTGTTATAGACTGAGTAATGATCTCTCTAGTGTAACATGGTGTGTAATATACAAGTCATGCTGAATTGAAATGAACCAGATTCAAACCCTAATTTACAAATACATAAAATTGTTGAACCTATAATAGAAACCGTGATGGTTTCTTTAAAAAATTGTAATTTCTGGTACCGTAAAACAAAGTAAGCAAAACATAAAAAAATACTATTTAAGAAAATGTTGTAAACGAAAAAACCTAATTGTTTAACACATTTTGTCACATGCCTATACTGGATTTTTTTATCGTTTGGAAACGTAACGGCAGGGTATTTGCTTGACAATATACAATATATTGCAAATTGAACAACTAAAAAAATACTATTCACTATATTCAAAAAGATTTGCTAGATAAGAAAATACCTGACCAAAGCTGGAAAACATATTTTCTTGTGTTAACAGTTAAAATCAGTTATTTAAATTGATTATTAAATTAACAAAACAATGATCTCAAAAAGTCTTATTTATGAAAAATTGGTATACAGTAAAGTAATTATACTTTTACATTCAGTAATGCAACTGAATATCATTAAAGGTGTGTAATTGGCTTTAAATTTAATTACTATTAAAATGTAACAAATATAGAAATGTATATTTATTTTGAATTTTAAACTATGAAAAATATAAAATTTTCACTTTATAGCATTTTAATGATACCTATAATAATAATAATAATGTCTTTATGTAGAAAGCGTTTTTCAGATACAATATTTCTTCTTTTTTAAACAACTCTTGTCCTTAATACTAATAAACTATTCATAAAAACTAACTATAAAATAATATATAAAGAATCTATGAAAACAATGTAAAACAAAACATACCAACAATCTATTTAACAATCTTAAAATAATAAAAAATCTATAACAAACATTACTTAAATAACCAGAATCTGCAATACTGGGACTAGACCAATTAACAATAAAAACATACATTTACTTTAGACAACTACTTTTAGCAAACAAATATTCCTTTAAGCTGTTTTTAAAAGTGTTCAAAGAGTTGGCCCTTATTACTTAATCGGGAAGAGCATCATACATGGTAGGGCCGAAGTATATAACAAATCCAAAATATCATAACAAGTTTTTTTGCACTGCAGTGCTAAGATAGTGATGCATTGAGTGTGCAAAAAGTGACGTAGATGTAATGTAATTCTAGATAACAAATGATGATGGTGTTAACTGTTTAGCCGCCTTCACAAGCAGAACTTCTGTTATCAATATCAGCTGTACGATGATTAATCATATGTTTAGCTTTCTATATACAATGTACTTATGGTCTAGTTTTATGAGAATGGTGGGGTTTAGGTTTCTGCGTTATCCTTATGGCAAGTAATATAGATAGCAAAATGTTGCATTAATTTTCGTTAAGAGTGTTCTCTTTGGCTTTGTAACAAACGTTATTTCTTGAATAGGAGGTTATACCCACAGATTAAAATGGACCAGAATTACAGCATTATTATTCGTCCTGTTTTTGATTGGCCAAAACCCGGGCATTTTATGCAGAATTCACAAAATCTACTTATTACTTCTTTTCAAGCTCAACACAAATAATTATATTTTATTGGCAACATTTAATGCACATGGTTTACCTTCCAATTTTATTGATACTGATTTGTAATATGGTAAAAATGCATGAAATTCTGGTATTCTCTCTAAGTTTTGTTCTCTGAATAATAATTTTTCTGGCAAAACTAAGGCATCCTAAAAAGTTTTATTTGGTGTTTTCACAATATTATAAATGTCAAATATATACTTCAATATTTGGAAACGACCCTAATTTCGAAATGTTATTCATTTGCCTTCTTTTCGAAGTAATTTACTTTACAACAATATCTAAACTATAAGTTATACGTCAAAATATGTTAGAAAGTAAAAAAAAAACGTATTGACTAATATTAAAGACTTTCATTGTTGTGGTGTTCTACCATTAAAATAACAAGCAAATAGGTGAAATGAAAACATCCCACATTCTTTAAATATTTGTTAACTATGTTTTAGGCAAAGGTGATTTATTTTTCGGTTATCATTATTTGCGATTCTGAGACTTTTAAAGCCCAAAAAATAATGTAGAATGATGTTTTCACTATTTCAGTTGTTCGTGGTATTTTTTTTTAGTAAGATCAAAATTAACCATGAAAATGAATAACAAATATTCGTTTACCATAAAATAAAATAGTTAAAACTACTATTAAAACCAATTTTCATTGAATTTATTTATTTATAATATTATAAAAATGACAATGTGTCAGTCTGTCAAAGATTTACGGCAAGAAGTCATTACTTTATGGGCAGAATTCGGCATAAAGATAATGGACTAATTTAATGTGTTGTTTAAAACAAGTAGAAATTAAACTGCCCTAATTATTTGGAAATGGAACATAACATTTCCATTACCTCATTCAATGCTGATGCGAATCATCGATATCATTCATGAGATATATTTCGATTAGGGAATTTTTATGTAGTAATCGATTTTAAAAGAACACGTAAGTAATGTCAAAAAGTATGCTGGTGTTCATTGAAATAGTATACCCTACTATTTTATTTATCTAGTCACATTTTTTATTTGGAATGTTATATCTAGCAGATGTAACTAAACAGATAACCAATAATAATATGTTTACTGCGGCTTAATATTAAATCTGGCTGAATAAATCTTATTCACAAAATTTGGGATAACCAGTTTAATACAAAAATACCAATTATATGTTTAGTATGTTTTAACATAGTATAGGAGCCGAGTATAGGCAACACTGCAAACCTTTATTTCAAGAGCTTGGCATCCTGACAGTCTATGGGAACTACGTGTTGAGCTCCCTCCTCTACGCTAAAGAGAATTTAGCTGATTTTCAAATAAGAGGGCAGCTTCACGGTCACAATCTGAGAAACAACAACCTGATCTCTATTCCCAGATGCCGCACTTCTAAAGTGAAGGACAGTTTCCCACTACTGGCTTGTAAGATTGTTAATAGTATGCCTGAGAACATTAAGAACCTGGAGCCGAAACTGTTCAAAACGAAGTTAAAGTCGTGGTGTTGCCAACAGAGCTTTTATTCCTTGGACGATTAATTTGATGCCAAGTTAGTTTTTTTAAATATTTTGTATGCCGCCAGACACTCAAGTTAATTAATTAATAATAATTATATGTTGAAGTATTTTTTATTTGTAAGTTTTATGATATTTGTATCATTACTGACGCGACCTATCCAGAAATAATGGTCAACGGTCAAGAGGATGGTAATTATAACTGCGATCATTCTCTTAAAAATCGTCATGAGTATTAAAACCTACCGGAACCTAAGGATCCGTCGACCAGTCTACTTATGAGTTGTGCTGCACAGTAAAGAGTACTTATCTTTATTATTATTGTATTTTATTACATTATTCAACTTAACTTTCATGTTTTTTTTCTATTTTTATAAACAAATTATAAGTCTTTAAATTATATAAATAGTCAAGCAACGAATAACGTCAATTTTTGCAATGCAAATCTTTTTTACATAAATAGGGACAATCTAACTATAAAAATTGTATTTATTACCAACTATAATAGAAATAGCATTACTACATTTATTTTACTATGTAATAAGCTCCTTATATAAAAAAAAAAAAATTAAGGTGTCATTTCCTAGATAGTTCATAATGTGCCTTTAGGATTAATTAAAAAACATAAATAAGATTACTGAACAATCATCAGTCAAAGGTTGCTTGTAGATTACGTTTTTAGGGTTCATGTTTTATGTCATGTGTTACTAGTTTAAGGAATTTCTTGTTCAGTAACCTTATTTACGTTTCCTTGGCAACCTTTTTCCCACCAATCAATAAACTATTTATTTTAATATAGTTCTCAATCACGAAATGCCTCCACTGAAAATACAATTTTGTATTTGCAATGTTAAAACTATTCATGAGAAGAGATAATTGTACCACTATATACAAAATTTTCCTGATTTATTACTTTTATAATCAGTATAGCTTACGACATTAATTGATCAGTGTGTTATTAAAATCATAAATTGTTTTCTTAATAAAATTCAAACACATTTCTATTTTAGTTGTGATTTGAATGTGATAATAAATTGTATTACACTTATCTCTATTACGTAACACAATTAATTTTTTTTTTATTTTATTCATTTAATTTTAATTATTTGGACTCATTAAGCTTCAATGAGTCATAGTGATGAGTTTATGATGTTGTTTGAAATGTATCGTGAACACGTTTAAATACACAACTGATAGCTTGGAGTAATATATTTATTTTTAAATAGCTATACATACATTTACATTTATGAGTCCTAATACATTGCTCCTTTATAAATTGTGTGTCAAATAATGCTGAAATACTGAAATTTTTTTACTATGTTACATTCTAAAAATAAAAATAAATAAAATAATAGAATCTGTAGTAAATCGTATAGATATATGCTCATAGTTTTCAAAACAAAAACCTTTGTCATATTAAAAGCTCCAATATTTGGTTTTAGTTTTCGTTCTCAATAAACAGATGTTTAATTCTCAAGCAACAAAAGTGATAAAAGTTTGACCATCTACTTGACGACCACCATGTCTGATTGAGAAACTTACAATGGGAAAAGTTACTGCAGTAATGATAAATACTAATGCATCGATTGTACGGACTAATAATTGACATTTCTTAATTTGTAAATAGTTAACAAACTAAAACTATTTATTTACATATAGAATAGCAACATATATATATATTCAATGTATACAAGAATTCTTGATATTAAATACAATAATAAATTAGAAGTCTCCATTAAAACTGAGTTTTGAAAGGAATTTGAGAATATAGTAATTTCTTACGCACTTAGCTGTTTCTTAAATTTTCCTTTCTTTTAACTATTGTTAACCTGGTTGACTTAATGGACACTAAAATATCATGTTTAGAATATTTTTTTGATCGAACTTGATTTTTGATATTCTTTTGGGGTTTATTCAGAGCTAAACGGATGTATGACATAGTTTAAACACAATGTTATCCTAGACCTAGGATACTGCAAGTTGGCTTTTATAAAATTTACGTTTAATCTAAGGGCTACGACCTTCAGTCCTTCAAAGGATGAGTAAATACAATTCTTATTGAAGAATATATTACACAGTTTATAAATTATTAGTCAGTTGTTTTATGTTTGTCAGGCATTTGTTATTAATTTTATAACCTTACTTTCAGTATCTAGTTTATTATTAATTTAGGAGTTCCTGTTTATAAACACACGATTTCAAACAAGGACAAGTGTACTTGTGCATATTACAAGCACAGTATCATGTGAGAATAACGTATAAAATGAATAAATGTAGCTCACGTACATCTCTACACCTCACAAGGTGTTGGTTACTTCTTACAACTTGGCTCAAGGAAATACTCTCTTTGTAGAGCTCTATAAGATTTATATAAATTAATCTTTTTAAATAAATATGACTTGGTAAATTATTATTAAATTTGGAACGATGCGAATATATAGAGATGTTTAATCAGGAAAATGAATTTATAAGTCTTTTCTACAGGTTCTGCTTCCATTTATAAATCAGGCTAACTTTAATATTTCTGAGGTATAATAAAGATATGTTTTGACTTGACAAACACAACATCGCAAGATGTTGTGTATCAATGAAACTAATTTTAATCTTGTAAACATACTCTTTATTTAATAATTTTTTTGTTAGTTAAGACAAGGAATAATATTAATCTTTATAACACACTATTTCTCAAACACGTTGATTATGTTTAATTTGCTTGGAGATTACGCCTAAGTTATGTTTTATGAAGAGTACGAAAATAAGATAACCTACTTACTGTTAAGTGATTTTTTTTGCATATGCTATCGTGTTTTTAACCAATATTATATTTGTTTAAGAAAATATTAAAACACAGAAATACGACAATTAATTGTAAGTAGGACATATAATGTGAACTGGTTATTTTATTTTAGTTAAACATGCAAACGATGGTAAAATGTATCATTTTAAGTCCGAGAATTTACATTGTATACTAAATTCAAGATTAAGCTAAAATGTTATACTGCAACATATATTTCTTATAATATTTTATCTTTTAGGTACTCTGATCATTTACAAAATTTCGGTACTTTGTTATTATACCGACCTCACCGATAAATCGACTTTTTAATAAGATTTTGATTAGTTTGAATAACAAAATCATCCTAAACTAAACTAACCTAAAATATATTCCACTCATGGGTTAGGTTAGGTTAGGTTATAGTTACTAGGTGTGTTCGGTTTCATTCTAAAGTACAAAAAATCCATGATAAAAATGCCACTGGCGTATTATAGAATAATTAATTATTAAAACTCATTTTAAGTAAACTCAACCAAAACTATTTATTTACAAAAACTAAACAAATAATGTAAACAAACCAAATAGCAGATGATTCATACTTCATAACTCAGCTGGTAACAATAATCCTACATTTCTCCCCACCCAATTTAGGCTGAGTTTCCGAAACTATGTACATCATCATTTTCAGTTTCCATTTGCATTTTCCATTGAGGTGGATCAGTTGCACCTTCTCTTGCTCTCAGCTGGTCAGCGTGTTTTCTCTTTACATCTCCCCCAACTACAACTGTGTACGACAGCTCTCCCGTCCTTTCTTGTACTGTTCCTGGTCTCCAGCCCTTCTTCGTTTCATTTTGAACCCACACTTCTTGTTTGGCAGAAAACTCCTTTGGTTTGGATTTTAAGTCGTGGTAGTACTTCTGTCGCCACACTTGATTTTCTATTCTCTCTCTGCTATTACACCTCCACCTATCCAAAGCTGTTGGTAATCTTCTGCCATAGAAAAGGACTGATGGTGGTTGTCCTGTGGTCTTTTGTGGGGTGTTTCGATAAGCAAGCAACACTTGTAAAAGTGCAAGTGATGAACTGAGACCTTCTTGTTTGCAAGCACTATATCGACTCTTGAAGGTTCTGATAATCCTCTCCACTAAACCATTGGTTTTTGGATGATACGGCGCTGATGTGACATGACATATGTTATTGTTCTTACAAAAAGTCTTAAACTCATGGGACGTGAATGGGGTGCCATTATCGGATACAATTTTTTTAGGAATACCATACCTCGAAAACCAAGTCCTTAATCTATTTACAAGAGCAGCAGTTGTCGTACGGTCCATAACTTCGATCTCAACCCATTTTGAGTAAGCATCGATTCCTACTAACCAGAATCGGTTGTCAAATGGACCTGCGAAGTCGAGATGAATTCTCTCCCAAGGATCACTTGGCACATTCCAAGGATATAGAGGCACTTCTGTGTCAAATGATCGGTTACTCTGGCAAGGGTGGCATCTACGGACATAAACCTCAACATCCTTATTCAGATTAGGCCACCAAACATAATACCTTGATAGGGATCTCATGGCCTCTATTCCAGGATGTCCTTTGTGGAGTTCTTTCAATACATTTTCTCTCAAAATCTGTGGCACCACAATTCTTCCTAATCGCATGATTATGCCGTTTTCTAATGTCAGCTCTTCTCTCTTATTCCAATATGGTTTCATAGATGATGGCAAGCTTTCTGTATCTTTTGGCCAACCATGCTCCAGGTAGTCTGTAAGTTTCTTCATATTTGGGTCTTTCTTATACTCTCTTACAAGTTCATGATTTTGATAAACTACGTCAATTTTCTCCTGAACCAATGCTCGAATCTCTCTCTCATCTGGATCTAATACTTCTTGTGTCTTGAGTGAAAACCGAGACAAAAAAATCAGCCACACAATTATCCTGTCCCTTGATGTACTGGATCTCAAAATCATACTCCATTAAATACAAAGCCCAACGAACCAAGCGGTTGTTTACTACTTTGGTAAGATCTCGATGCATTCCAAATATTCTTTCAAGTGGCTTGTGGTCCGTCCTCACCTTGAAATGTCTTCCACTGAGGTATTGTCGAAACTTCTTCACGGCAAAAACTAACGCCAGTGCTTCCTTGTCAACTGTAGCATACCTTTTTTCTGCTTCCGTTAGTGTCCTCGAGGCGTACATGACTGGCCTTTCCGTTCCATCCGGCATCAAATGTAACAGCACTGAACCCACCCCTTGTTCACTAGCATCACATTCAACAATGATCGGCTTTGATATGTCGTATGGGACTAATGTCTTCTCTAATGACAGGATATTCTTCAACTTGTCGAACGTAGTTTGTTCGGTGTCAGTCCATTTCCATTTAGTCTTCGTACCAGTCAGCTTATGCAAGCTCGAAGCGATCGCATGAAGATTAGGTATGTACCTTTCATAAAAATTTAGTGCCCCTAGAAAAGCTCGTAATTCTTTCACGTTTCTTGGCCTTGGTGCGTGTCTTATGGTTTCAACTTTGTCTTCGGAGGGATGAATACCATTCCCATCTATTGTATGACCTAAATACTTTACAGACTTCTGAAAGAACTTACATTTTGACAGTTTTGCTCTTATTCCACTTGATTCTAGCCACCTCAAAACTTCTCTAAGAGTGGTTATATGGGTGGTCGTATCCTTACTAGAAATGATTATATCATCAAGTAGAACTCCAACATTAAGTCCTTTTAGTAAACTTTCCATGTACCTTTGAAATTTTGCTGGACTTGAGGAAAGACCAAAAGGCAACCTTTTGTAGCGAAAGTAGCCTACATGAGTTGCTATTGTAAGATACTTTTGTGACTCAGGGTGTACTTTCATTTGCAAGTACGCGTCTCGAAGATCTATCACTGAAAATATCTTTCCATCAGTTAATTTGGAAGTCAAGTCATCAAAGGTCGGCAAGAGGTGTCTCTCCGGAACTATGTTTGGATTCAAGGTTGTACGAAAATCGCCACAGATTCTGACTCTACCTCCACCCTTGTCTACGTTGACTGTTGGGGTACTCCATTCTATCGGTGTTTCGGAAGGATCCACTGCTTCCAAAACTCCTTCCTGTACTAATCGCCGTAATTCTCTCTCCACTGCCTCCCTTAAGGGGAATGGAACTCGTCGTGCCCCGTAAGATACAGGTTTTGTTCCACTTTTTAGATGGATAACTTCATTAGAGTCAGATATCGTTCCTAGCTCATCACGAAAGAGTTCAGAAAACTCCTGAGTTAATGTCACAACTTCTTTTTGTAACTCTTTTCCACAACTTTCTTCATTCTTGCCTGTCTCTTTACTATTTGTCTTTCCATTATCAATACGCCTAACCCTTACTTCCCTAGGCAAACTAAGATTGAAAGCTACACTCCACGGCAACCCAAATAATGGAACATCATCTTCTAGTAGTACAATAACTGGCAATCGCTTAGTACAATTACGTAAAGTAACGTCCACAAAAGCCTTACCCATGACTTCTAGCTTATTTTTCCCATAGCCAGTGATTACATCAGACGTCTTTTTTAGAGATTCGCCACTTGAATTGATCTTATCCCAAAGAGACAAACTTATAGCACTTACCCGAGCTCCTGAATCAAACTCCATTCTAACATTATACCCGTTCAATTCTACATCTATCGTAGCTCTGGGAACCTTACTCTTGACAGACCTAATTTGTGTTCCGCTAACATCAATATCAGAACTACACTCATCATCGTAAGTTTGATCACAAGAATCATCTACTTTTCTCAAATTACCATCTGTTCTCTTGAAAAAGTTATGTTTACTTTTGCACATTCTTGCGAAGTGGCCTCTCCTTGAACATTTCTTGCACACAGCAGAAATAGCAGGACACCTATCTTCACTAGGGTCATGTGTAAACCCACATCTATAACACCTATTGAAGCCAGTAGATTTCTGTACCTCTGGTTTCCTCTTTTCCTTACTGTCACTTACTTTAAGAATCTCACTTTTACACGAATGTTTAAAAACTTCTTCTCTCGCTCGTTCCATAGATTGAGCTAACTCTAGTACTACTGTTGACTTAACACGCTCACCTCGGTTATTAACTCCCTCGGGCCATCTTTGTCTGACTTCGACTTCAAATTCTGGACAGTTACTTCCTACTGCAAACCTATCTCGTACTCGTTCATCTAAGCTATCTCCATATTTACAACTTCTAGCTAAAGACTTCAATCTGTTATAAAACAAAATAAATGTCTCACCATCTTTTCTTATTGCTCTTTCGAACTCAAACCTTGTTGCAAAAAGGGTCCTTGTAGGCTTGAACAACCGGTTGGCTTCCTCTTTGACTTCGTCGTAGGTGCACTCCTCCCAGGCCCTTGGATACATCTGGTCCGACAGTGCCCTGAGGTGCTCCTCTCCGATATTTGCCAATAGAAGATCTCGCCGAGCCGCTTGTTCTTCTGTGTTAGCACCACCCAGTCCCTTAACTCTGCAGGTCAACTCAAAACGAGCTATGTAGTCTTCCCACAATTGTTCACTATTATACTCTTTAAATGAAAATCTGCTCATTCTATCTTGTATGCAAGTCATGTTACTACAGTCAATTACACTCCTATACTGAGACTGGTCTGTTTTCCTCGGCATTTTCTCGTCGCCAATATAGAATAATTAATTATTAAAACTCATTTTAAGTAAACTCAACCAAAACTATTTATTTACAAAAACTAAACAAATAATGTAAACAAACCAAATAGCAGATGATTCATACTTCATAACTCAGCTGGTAACAATAATCCTACACGTATAAACCAGCGAAATAAGTAGAAGATAAAAAAATGGATGTCATTTTGTTACAGCTTTACTTAACATAAAAATAATGCTATTATTTATATTGCCAACATTTTCAAGCACTTTTTTATACTGAGTGTGCAAATATTAAAATTTATGAACTATCTCGACTGTGCTATTTATACTAACGGTTATTGAAGCTATTTCAGTCTTTATTTTCAAAAGTAAGAAAGTGAAAGAATGTTAACCGTTATAAATAACAGAAAGGAAACAGGAACTTACATAAATACAGGGTTGACTTAAACGTTGCATTTAAATGTAAATCGAGAGTTTGAATGTTCGGAAACCGGATACATTATGATGTCGCTACACCGGAGTTGTACATCAGGTAAACACGGTAGTTAAATACCTTAAAGGAAAGTCTGATGAAATGATTTTACAGTGATTTGCCTAAGGTTATTAAACTAAACAGTTGATGCTAAATATATTAGTTGAATGTTTAATGATTTTATTACTAAAGGTTTGTGTATGGGATTTTTATAACCTTATAAAATAATGGTTTTGTAAGAACAAAACAAGAAATGGTAAGCAAAATAGAGGACCTGGGGATGATATTTAAAATGAAAAGTTTTAATGAAACATAGTGGTGTAATTGATGATAACGTATGATTTTAGCAGTACGCTATGGAGTAATTTAGTTTGATAAAAACAATATATGCATAGGAAACCTGTTTAAATAAAACTAAGATTAGGTGATAAAATTTACTGACGAACAAGGATATGTACTAACAATTGATTTTAAAATTGTAACCTCGGCATGGAAATATGTTAATCTGTTTTATTAGAGAAGCTGCAATAAAATATTTATTATTATTTATATGCTCCTTATTACAACCCACCACTATCAAATAAAGTACACTACTTATTCAAACAGTGTGAAATGTATCAACAATTTGTAATATATTTTGAAGACATTTTCTAACTAACACATCGTAATAAAATAATGCATTCGTATAAATATGGATATCAATAACTTTCTACAATTTTAAACAAGTATACAAATTTTGATTTAGAGATACATCCAATTTTTTAAAAATTTTCTATGTAGTTAAAAATTGTCCAAGACTAAAGTCACCTAATGACGACCGATTTTGACGTTTATGGCGTCATTTTCAAGTTGGACGTAACATTCATTACTTTTAGGTGGTAAAATAAGTCTTAAACAAGCCAAATGACGACCTATGGGCATCGAAACTTGTCCCCATGTGTTGACTTTAGGATTGCTTTGACAGGGAAAAGGTAACACCTTATTGTACACAATTTGTGAAGAAATCCGGAAGCTAATACACAAAATGATATATTTTTAATTCACCATCAGTGAACTAAATTGTGTCTGGGTTTTGGATTTATTTTGTGTCGATACGATAGGTTTGATGGGCACTAATTGTACTTATTCCATGACCAAACAATATGTAATGTTAATCAAGTGGTGTTAATGTCATTAGCAGTGACGCAGATTAATATGCAAGAAGCTCTCATCCACTTGCAACGATTATTCCACCATTATCACCAATTGTCCCATTGTATTTGTGATAATTGATTGAGTAGCTTGAAGATTATGATGCATTATGTTTATAAACAAATGTAATCTACCTTTGGATTTTAAAGTGTCTAATTATCAGCTATAAATATATATACCGGGTGTGTTGATAGTCTAGTAAATGTCTTAAACTTCAATGAGGGAGGAAAAGGTTTGGGGTAGACTTCCGTAACTATTGGCACAAACAACCGAATGAAAATATCGATTGTTTCATTCGATATATATTTTGTGTAGTTAGGTTAGGTTAACCTTACCTAACTAACCAAACGATACATCGAATAATTGATGTATCGATTAATATTTTCATCCGTTTGTTTGTGCCAACAGATACGGAAGTTTACCCCAGGTTTGATTTACAGCACGTACACGAAGCATATTGGTTTGTACACCTTGCCCTTAAAGCGTTCATCTACAATATCTCCTGTGAAAATCCTTCCGATGTACACAACAAGGAAAAACAAAACAAAAATCTGTATTGCATTTAAATTTCTATTCCTACTAGATTTATAGTGCTATTTTCAAATTAACTTTACACAGCAGACTCTGTTGTGTTTAACATGAGTAACACTGCTCGCTCATTTATTATACTATAATTAAAAGGTTTCGTTTTCCATGTCACTGTAAATAGAATGTGTATTGTTTCAAACTAAAAAAAGCTTGAATCATAAAACTACATTGACTACACGAAGGGAATTTATGATGATGATAGCCTGTAAATAATATTAATAACAAAAGCTTTCTTACACACTTTAATTCATAAAAAAACAGTTATACTTACACACTATTCAGCAAATTAAAGTTCAATTTATGTTGCTAAATGATTACATCTGAAAACTAAGTTCTGATGTGTGATAGTAGGTAATTTGCAGAGTTTACAGTGTTGATATTTCCTTGTTTACAATGATAAAATGTTCGTAATGAGTTAAACAATGCTGCTTTGACACATACACAGGACACTGATAATGACTATGTGAATACACACACACAAGTAGCTTTGTTAACGTTAGTTTATTATTTACTTTGTCAGATCTATTTAAATAGCAAAATTTATTCCAAAGACCATAGTAAAACATTTAAAACTAAAAGCTCAACTTTAATCTCTCCTTTTCGAACAAAAATATTTATTTCCTTATCACATTACGAAACGTTTATTCTATTAATATATTTTTAGAGTACCTGATTTTTATATAAAACCGTTGTAGCCTAAAGTTCTACAATTTTATCTTTACAGCTTACTGTGGCGCTTATTTCTTAACAATTAAAAAAAATTAGATATGCATTCATAATGCAACGTAATAAGACAAAATCGATTTCGAAAGAAATGATTTTTCTGTTTTAACCCCCCAATGGATTATACATATGCTATATTATACATATGTAAAATCATAATATTGATTATTGGGTATCATTTCATGTAATTTTAAAGTCACTTTTGTTTACGAATTATTGATTGGTTTTTAAATAAGGTAATTAATTTATACAATCTCCTATGTTCTTTCTTGCATATCTAGCAACATTGAAAGCTACTGTACAATGTAAGCTGAATTATTGTCCACGATGGTTCATTTCTCATACGTTAAAAACGTATGTAAAACGAATAAATGTATTAGCAACAAACCTTTTAGAGAATCGAGCACTCTTGTGTATTAAATTTTATTGAGCGGAGCGAGCGTAGCGAGCGAAGCTCTTATACGTCGACTTTTATGCATTTCGTAATACGCAAACTCCTCCTAGACGGCTGAATCAATCGTTTTCAAATTTTGGATGGTGATAAATACCATATCGGTGAGTGCCAACATCTATATGGCGTTAAAAATAACTCTCAGGAATCCGCCCCACTGGGTCTCAAAGTTTCAATGTAATCCTTATGGAAGCAGTATTTGACACATAAACAAAGACATATGATCAGCTGTTGACTTTTGAATGCAGCAGATGAAGAAATAGCTGATAGCATAATTCCACAGATATTAGAACAGAAACGGTATGAATCATAAATATAATCAAATGACGACACTAGCTTGAGGTCCGTGAAGTAGGAAGTGCTAAAGGAAGTACTAAAGGTGAGCAGTCTGGAGTGTGGAAACTGTTTATGACCATTAGATTAAGGCATTTGCAATCATAAAATGTTATGGAAAGTGAGGGAAACAGGTCCGTGGCGTTAAAAGTGGCGAAGGAAGTAGTAAAGGTGAGCAGTCGGGAGTGTTGGAACTGTTTATGACCATTAGATTAAGGCATTTGCAATCCTATGATGCTATGGGAAGGGAGGGAAACAGGCCCGCTACGTAGGAAGTGGTAAAGGAAGTAGTAAATACGAGCTGTCCGGAGTGTGGGAACTGTTTATGACCATTAGATTAAGGTATCTGCAATCATAAAATGTTATGGGAAGGAAGGTAAACAGGTCTGTGACGTAGGAAGTTTTTTTTTTTTTTTGTCCTAGGACGCTAGGCACGAGCCTGGGATTGTTTTTCACATTACTTCAGGCTAGACCTAGGGGTTGCGGCATTATCACTTAGATAAAATCCATTGGTGACTTGGCGGGGATCGAACCCGGGACCTCACGGACCGAAGTCCCGCGCTCTAGCCACTACACCAGCTCGCTCCCCCTTGTGACGTAGGAAGTGGTGAAGGAAGTAGTAAATGCGAGCAGTCCGGAGTGTGGGAACTGTTTATGACGATTAGATTTAGGTATCTGCATTCCTAAAATTATATGGGAAGGGAGGAAAACGGGTCCACGACGTAGGAAGTGGTGAAGGAAGTACGAAAGGTGAGCAGTCTGGAGTGTGGGAACTGTTTATGACCATTAGATTAAGGCATTTGCAATCCTATCATGCTATGGGAAGGGAGGGAAACAGGTCTGCTACGTAGGAAGTGGTGAAGGAAGTAGTAAAGGCGAGCAGTCCGGAGTGTGGGAACCGTTTATCACGATTAGATTTAGGTATCTGCATTCTAAAAATTATAAGGGAAGGGAGGTAAACAGGGTTGTGGCGTAAGAAGTAGCGAAGGAAGTAGTAAAGGCGAGCAGTCCGGAGGGTTGGAACTGTTTATGACGATTAGATTAAGGTATCTGCAATCATAAAATTCTATGGGAAGGGAGGTAAACAGGTCCGTGACGAAGGAAGTGGTGAAGGAAGTAGTAAATACGAGTAGTCTGGTGAGTGGGAACTGTTTATGACCATTAGATTAAGGTATTTACAATCCTATGGTGCTATTGGTAGGGAGGGAAACAGGTCCGCGACGTCAGAAGTGGTGAAGGAAGTAGTAAAGGCGAGCAGTCCGGAGTGTGAAAACTGGTCATGACGATTAGATTGAGGTATCTGCAATCATAAAATGCCATGGGAAGGGAGGAAAACAGGTCCACGATGTAGGAAGTGGTGAAGGAAGTAGTCAAGGCAAGCTGTCCGGAGTGTGGGAACTGTTTATGACGATTAGATTAAGGGATCTGCAATCCTAAAATGCTATGCGAAGGGAGAGAAAAGGTCCGAGACGTATGAAGTGTTGAAGGCAGTCGTCAAGGTGAGCTTTCCGGAGTGTGGGATCTGTTTATGACGATTAGATTAAGGTATCTACAATCTTAAAATTCTATGGGAAGAGAGGGAAATAGGTCCGCGACGTAAGAAGAGGTGAAGGAAGTAGTAAGGTGAGCAGTGTGGAGTGTGGGAACTGGAAACCGTTTGTAGCAGTTAGATTAACGTATCTGCAATGCTGAAATGCTATGAGAAGGGATGGAAGCATCCCCACGACATAGAAAATGGTGAAAGAAGTAGTAAAGGCTAGCAGTGCGGAGTGTGGGGAATGTTTGTGGCAATTAGATTAACGTATCTAAAATACTAAATTGCTATGGAAAGTGGTGAAAACAGGTCCACGATGTAGGAAATGGCTTAGAAAGTAGTAAAGTATGAGCATAGTGTGAAAACTGTCTATGGTAGTTAGATTGGTGTATCTTTAATCCAAAAATGCTATGAGAAGGGAAGGAAACAAGTCTCTGACGTAGGAAATGGTGAAGGAAGTAGTAAGGCTTGCAGTGCAGAGTGTGGGAACTATCTTTGGCAATTACATTAATGTATCTGCAATCCTAAAATGCTATGGGAAGAGAGGGAAACAGGTCCACGACGTTGAGGGTGGTGAAGGAAGTAGTAAAGGTGAGCGTGTTGAGTGTGGGAATGGATTAATGTATCTGCAATGCTAAAAGGCTATGGGAAGAGACTGTAGACTGTAGGTTAAAATAACTACGAAGCACGAATCGATACATATTTCGATTCATGCAATCGTTTACAATATAGAAATTTACAACTGAGTTGACAACAGCTGATTTTTACTCCATAGAGGATACAATCTATTTTTACTTCCTAAAGAGTAAAAATGTTACTTTAGACCCGCAACGCATGTTTTAAAAACAACTGGTATTACTGTAGTATGACCAAAACAATATAATATAAACTCTTGATGGCTCCGCTCAATTTTGTGGATGCCTCTGCAAACGCCACCTAGTTAAATTAGTTGTAATGGGGGTTTTATTTAGTCACTACACCTTTTAAGATAGTGGGAACTTAAAACAAGTGATTTACTGTAACGAAAACAAAATATATCGGATATAAAAGTTCCCAGTTAAGCTCCGCGAGATGTTTCAAAGGTCTAACTAAACCAGATGTGCCTGGAAAATAACAAACAATTGGTTTTTTATTGTTGTTTCAAGGGTGAGTTTAGATTATTTAAATTATGCTGTATTATATGTCTTTGAAAGTATGTTTATTCTTAAGTTTTAGTAACATAATAGGAGCCTTACGGTTGATCCATTAATCACCTTAGACATTCTGGTTTTCATATAAAATTAACTAGATTTTTTTTAATTAAAAAAAGCTGATTCCTTAAATAAATTTGGCTATTTAATGCATAGGATACGTGTACAAATCATACTAAACCTTTGTTTCAATTTTGACCTATGAGTTACGTATTAATAATAAAACCACACTCTTTTGAAATGTAATGAGTTCTTAAGAAAACTTTAATTTAAATATAACATAAGGAATAATTGTGCACCAATTAAACATGTTAACCAGATTGCTTTGCTTTGCATACAAAATTTGTCTCTTGTTTTATATTAAGTTTACTACAAGTATTATTACAAAATAAAAAAAATGCTTTTATACACGTATCACGCAAAAATTAAACACTATAAACAAAGAAGGTTTTTTTTCCAATGGTCTCAAATTAAAGATAAAATTCCTTGGAAATTGCTATAATATTATATAGGTTGGCTTAAAAATAAATTCTTTATATTTAATAAATTTTAAGGTTTTTTAATTAAGGTTTTTTTTCCAATGGTCTCAAATTAAAGATAAAATTCCTTGGAAATTGCTATAATATTATATAGGTTGGCTTAAAAATAAATTCTTTATATTTAATAAATTTCTGAATTTGCATTGTAAAATGTATTAAATACGGTGACACATAGGAAACCATGTTACTCCATGCTTACCATGCAATCGTAATAATTCAATCAGTTCGCCCATTTGAAATTGAATAATATTTCATTCAGATTTAAACATTTAAGTAATAACTATTCCTATAGTTCTGATGTACTGTTCATCATAGGAATACTAATTACCCAAAGATTAAGCTCAATCAAATCCATGCTTGTGTATGCAAGACATGCTTTCAATCTGCATATTCATCCGAAATGTTAAGCTTATTATCCAAACTAGTCAAAACGCGAATGCTCAAACTTTGTATAGAAATGGTATTGTAATTAATAAATTTCAATCATCAAAGAATCGTTTTTATTTTTTATATGTTGTCACTTATTAACTAAATTACAACTTACCTGCAATTTTGTTAAAAGTACACTGTTCATTCTTTAATTGATAATTGATTAAAATAATCGATATTCATATTATTATTACCTCTAATTAAGATGCACACGCCATGTAGGCTTGTATTTTGACACAAATATATTTTCAAAAATAATTGTAAAATTAAGTGCAGTGCCTTTTTATTTGAACCTTTGCCATTGACTAAGACCAACCTTTTCGTTAGCCAGGATAAAAAAAATCAAATTTTGCAACCTTACATAAAAAAATATATATATTTTGATTATAAAAAATTTGAGGCCCAATATCCTGCATTGGGAACGAGCTGGTCTTGTGGTTAGAGTGCAGGACTTTGGTTACAGAGGTCCCGGGTTCAAATCCCGCCAAATCACCAATGTATTTTATCCATGTGATAATGCCGCAACCCCTAGGTCTAGCCTTAAGTAATGTGAAAAACAATTCCGGGGTCGTGCCTAGCGTCCTAGCATTGATCCATGTATGGTCTTAGATACAGACTATAGTTTATATACTACAATTCAAACCACACTTCTCAGAAACAGAGGAAGACAAATCAAAACCCCAGTTTTCTTTAGAGTTAGTATACTTTTTTTCAATTTAATAAAATAGATAAAATTCTATTGTTAATGAAGGGAGAGAAACAATGTAAAAGTAAAATAATACCTAATTATAGATATATTTCGTTATGTTTCGTATGTTACAATAATTGTACATATCCATGCCACACCTCGATAATTATTTATTTCTGTTCCTATTTCACTTAGAATGGTAGGCCGTTAAGCTGTGTTCACTAATAATTATTAATAACTATTTCTTTAAAGTCAAAACTAATATGTTATCTACGAGTTCAGATCTCTCACCTTCGACATCCTAAGTTGATACCTTGCCATGTAGTCTTGTAGCTGACTGTGTTACCGCACCTCAATGACTTAATCACGTGAGCCTGTTTTACTTTAATACGTAACACCTTTAATACGGCTCTAAAACCACGAATATTGCCACTGATTTAGTATTAGATATCTTAAAGTTTGAATGTACTATCCAGATTTGTTAAACTATACATTTAATACAGATGGTAGTTTTATTACACCCAAAAGTTATATAAAATTATCTAAAGCTATGAATCAATTACTATTGAGGGTTGGAAAGCAACTGAAGTATAGCCAAACATTTTTAAGGGACCATACTGTAAAGAGGAATGAGTTAAACAAATAAAATAAAATATATTTAGAATGAACCCGATTTAGTAAAAAAAAAAAAACATAATATGAATGATTAAAATGTATACATTAACAAAATTAAGGAATGAAATAAATTGAATAATGTCTTCCTCAGCATAGGCTATTATTGCAATGCCTCAACCACCTGTGTAGTGTGTACATTAGTAGCTATTACGATGATGACCACCTAAATTGATGATACCAACAATAACTTGGTAGCATCAAACACAATTCCCTCCTAATAGTAGTCCTAGCTTGCTTTCCATATTGATTACCTCCTATTTTAATATTGGTCAAGGCATTTTATAATTTTTTACAATCGGGCATGCATACATATTCGGTTAATTTTTCATTAGTAGATTTGTTTCTTATTGTGTGAATACTACACGGAATATCAAAAATAAGAGGCATGTCATGGATGACAGGGCATATATACAAGCTGAATGTACCAATTACGTATAATAACTCAAATTTATTCAAGCCTTTTATATGATAAGCTTATTATCTAAATAAGAAAAAACCCGTAGGGAAATTTATTTGAATGTGTTGTACTAAACTTTAACTAAACTTAGATTTACAAACAGGTGTTTGTTTTACAAATATACGCCCCTTTATATATTTTATAGGATGAATTTATAACCAAATTACACTCACTCCCATGGCCATTTATGCCCAAGGCGGGATTTGGCCGCACCAACAACTACTTCAATCTCTCTCTATCTTCTGCCTCTTCCACTGCTGCCCCCACTTCTCTGTCGTCCTTGGAGACACTTTCCCACCATCTCTTCTTGGGCCTTCCTTTTGGTTGTTTCCCTTCTGGCTTTCCTATACTTGCTTCTTTTGATAGTGAAGCCCGTTCTCTACGTAGTGAGTGCCCTGCCCACCTTATTCTCCTTGTTTTTACATGTGCTACTACATCATAATCATTATACATATTCCTTATCTCCCTACTATGCCTTTTTCTCCATTCTCCATTTTCTTGTATTGGGCCATATATCATTCATAAAATTTGTTTTAAAAAACAACCATTTTGTTTTCTTTTATTTTGTTTATAACCAAATTACTTATAACAAAATAATAGCCCATTATGATTCAATTATAATATTTTACCTGAAACAAGTTCAATCAACTGTTTCCTATCTACTTTAATTTGTATTATTTAAAACTACTAATACGCGTAATGTAAACTCATTTAAAGCAGAACAAATAAACTGTTATTCAAAAATATCTATCTCAAAGATTTCAGAAAAGAAAAATCTGTTTAAAGAGGAAGATAATCAAACAAACCAGCGGTCGCTTTGCAAACTGCTTTTGTTTACTCAGGCCCTTGGATTATCTGGGAGAACTGAACCAGATAATGTTTGGTTGAATGTGTTTTTTGTGGAATTTATTAAAGATATTTGCCTTTTTATGAAACACTATTTAATAGGACTATTTAATAGGAATGTTATTGTTTCATTAATAGTTATGCATTGCCAATCTACCGAAGCATCCACGTTCATCATTGTTATTACAATAGGCCAGTAGCTCATTTATTAGGACACATTTATTTCCAAGGGTTAGTATTTGAATGGTTTGAAATAAACATAATATAGGCCTAGGTCTAAATATATATTACTATATGAGTGATACTTGTATTCCGGTATGGAAAAGACAGGACAAAAAAAAAACACCATTCTATATGTCCAGCCTTAAGCTTCGCATGAACTTGTTATAATATTGGAGTTTCACGACTTACAGGACAAATAGTATTTAATTATTTCATCTATAAAATGTATTGTATTTGAAATAAAACAACTGTAAAATTATCAATTTGCTTTGTCTTAAAAGCTGGAAGAAAATGAAAACATTTTAGATTTTTCCAATTTTGCCTTAGCTATTGACTAATTTGGTAGTAGCATAGATTAGAGGAGCGGATTAAAGGAGTAGATTGTTGGTTGAACGTCTAACCACGACCCGCTTGGGGAAAATAGTGTTTTCCAACCCTGAGGAAGCGAAACGCTTCTGGTGAATTCCGCGAAACGTCGGACTTTTGACGCCATGGACGATTATTTTTTTTATCACAGATCAAAAAATAATGTGAGTGAAGCCGACAAATGATCTTCACAAATAAATAAAACCTAGCCTAAAAGAATGACATTCAGAATAAATAAGCCAATTATTCATTAACAAGTAGGCCTATGTCATAGAACATAAGAACGTACTATGGGTCGCATCGTTTCTAAGATCTTTTTTGAGACATAAAAGACGCTTTGAACTAGTAGCTAATTAACTCACGTTCTTAATGATCCCTTCTCAGTCCGTTCAAATCAAGGCACTCAATACCATCACTCATTGTTATAGAAGTTCTTTGTTAAGATTTTCTTCTTTGTATACTAGGCCTATATAACTTCTTGATCAGCATGGTAATCATTACAGTTAAAAGATTGTATTAGTAAGCTTATGCATGCCTTTACAAAAACAAAAAGTTATTTTTCTAGTTTACCGTTTACTAAAATGCAGACAACTGTTTAAAACGTACTTCATGTAATTTACAGTGTGTAACAATACAAGTAATAGATAAAAAATTGAATTAAGAAATGCAATTGCAAAGAAGAACTAGACAACATTAATGGATAAATATTTAAAGATGCCTACGACCACTGAATATATAAGTAGTTTTTAGGAAGTAGAAATGTATTGGTATTCGGTCCAGGAATTGCTGCGGTGGCCTCAACGCATATCTTATAGGTTAAATCACGAGAAACCCGAAACTTGTCTTCATTAGTTTAACTCAATATAATATAACAAACTAATAAATTTATCATTACAAACATTTAGTTAAATAATGCTTAACAAGGGCAAAATCAATTTTGGTAGTTATTTCAATCCAATACTTGAAATAAATAGATAACAAATAAGTACATGTACGAACGGTCTTTTAAATACGATGCATTTTCGTAAAACTAATATAAACACGTAAACTATTAACACTAATAAAGTTTTTTATTAAATAATGTCAAGCACATATGATTTGCAGTAAATATATTTGAAAGTTTCAATTAATTTATGCTGTTTCACCCAACAATTATTTATCTAGAGAATAATTCTAGAGATTTATACTTTCGACAACAATGAAAATGGCAGATTATTACTCAGTATAAAAAAAACTAAAGAAAATTTACCATACCAAAAAAGGTCAGAAATATTACGTATTATTATAATAAAGGTATAAAAATGGTCTAGCAATTTTAACCTAAAATCAGCTTATAAAAAGCCTACCCACTTAGCAAAGAAACTGCCAGGAAGTGCATAATGTCTCAAAAGAAGAATTATGACGCAATTAATAATTGTCTTTACAATGCAGGCTAATGTCTTGGCTTTTGTGTGACAATTTTATAAAGTCTTTATTCTCCAACTTAGGAAATCACAAAAAAAAAACTCTTAACTATAAACCATATGTCATCGGTATGGGGTTTGAATAATATGATAAAACCCGAAACTCTAGTTGAAGGTATTGTTTTTGAGATAAGATTAAAACAATACAATTATTTAATTTCCAATTTCTCGATTATTTCAAACTAAATTGTTATAAGTAACAAATAAAATGTTCCCTTGATCAAAATATTTTAAAGTTTTTATAAGTTTCTTTCATATGTCCCACCTATCTATCCCAGGAGGCTAGTTCTAGCCTGGAACAGTTTTAAACATTACTTCAAGCTGTGGTTTGAGGCATTATTACATATAAAATCCATTAATGATTGGCAGGATTTGAACCCGTGATCTCGGGGTAAACCTGCCAAAGCTTTATCTCTAGACCAGCTTGCTTTTTTACAAAATATGTAAATATTTACTGTCTTACTTGTTTAACATTTCATATTGTTATAATTTTGTACAGTAGAATGATTTAAATAAGTTTCAACGAGGACTACACTAAACAGTAATGTCCCCAGCCCCAGGTGATATCAGTACAGTAGAGGTGATTGATTACACAACCCTGCTGTCACTGTGACAGTTGATATCTGTCAAACTGACAGTAGACATCACAAGTGATGTTGCGTGTAGTGTCACCTGCAGTTGGGGAAATCAACAATCAACGTTTAAAAACTTTTGAAAAAACAAAGAGTAAAAAGGTCTTAAAATTGCATCTTGATTCAAAAAAAGACCATAACATACGTAACAAATATTGATTTCATTGTTAAAAGAATGGCCACCATTTTTCAAAATGGCATGGAAATTTAAGAATAAGAAAACTGTGTATGTTATGGTCTTTTTTAGAAATTAGATGCAAATTTAAATCTGTTTTACTCTTTGCATTTTAACACTAAACGTACTCCTTTAAGCTACATGATGCAGAATGTACACCGCAAGTCTTTTTTTCCTAATTGTAACACGCTGTAACTCCTAAACGAGTAGCTTTAGAGAAAGAAATTATATGAATAAAAACGTTTTTAAATTGCTTTTAACAATCGTAAAGTATAGGTACTTACATATGAAAAATCAAAGTTGGCGGCTATAATTAAAAAAATTGTGGCTAAAATTATTTTTTAAACTTCACCAAATCTTTTTAAATAAAAAATTATGGCAGTTAAAATTTAACATTTTGTTATTTCTCTTATAACTTTAGAATAAAATAGCTGGCACACTTATATCAATCGCACTGTATATTTGGGTAAAAATACGAGCCTAGATGGCGTATGCATCTCAAATAATTAGTGGTGATAGGCCTAATAATATGAATATCGATAATTTTAAGTACTTATAAATGAAAGAATAAAAAGTGTATAACTAACAAAATTTCTAATTTATTGTAAGTTAGTTATAATAATTAGTAAAAGTTTTAAAATAAAAACAATTCTTTTGATCATTGAAATCTTTGAAATTCCAATACCATTGCTATACAAAGTTTGAGCATTCACGTTTTGACTGGTTTGGATAATAAACCTAATATTTCGGATGAATATGCAGATTGAAAGCATGTCTTGCATACACAAGCATGGCTTTGATTGAGCTTAATCTTTGGGTAATTAGTATTCCTATGGTGAACAGTACATCAGCACTATAGGAATACTAATAACTTAAATGTTTAAAGCTGAATGAAATATTGCTCAAGTCTAAATGGGCGAATTTATTTAATTCAAAAAATAACATTGTTAGTATGGAATAAATGGTTCCTTTTGTGTCATAATATTTAATACATATTATAATGCAAATTAAAAAGTTAAATGAACAATAGAGTTTTTTTTGTCCACTCATATAACATTATAGATATTGCTAAGGAATTGTATCTTTATTTTATTTTGGTAGAAAAACAGAATATTGTATGTTTGTGGTTTTAAACTTTATTGTTATACTAGTGTATTTATACAAGGGAATCTCTTTTGGAAATATTAATCTTTCAAGCTAAATTCTGTGTTCAATTCCTAGATTATGTTACGCAGATGAATCCACTGAGGCAAAACATATTTTATAAAAAAATATTATTCATAAATTATTTTATACTGCAAGTCAGCAGTTTTAAATCTGTCATTATTAATTAACTTGTTCGTAATACGAGATTATAGGAAACACATGTTACATGATACCATTGATGATTCCAAAGCTTCTTTTAACAATTCAGTAACATTTTGTTGGTAAAGAACCCTTCAGCAATCTCCTTGTATGCTGGCCTGAAGCCAGAGGGGTTTAATAGAATTGACGCTACAGTATTATGTTTCTCTTTACTGGTTTATTTTCTAAGTAAGTCCGTCCTAACTGCTTAGCCTCATTGTGCTGTAAATTTTTTTTAAATTTAATTTTTGTATCCATAGTAGTTTTATTTTACTATAGTTAGAAATCCGTTTACGTTAGTAGTTCATCCATGTGTAAAACAGGTCACTTTATTTAGGTGTATTTTTGCCTAACACGTTATGCAACTATTCGAGCAAGTATACTTTCGTATTATAATTAAATATTAAGGTTTGAAGGATTTCTTATTTGAAATCAACCTCAATCCATTTTCTTTTTTCATAACATCACTGTATAAAGGGTAGCCAATAGTCAAACCATTTTTTCAATGTTATATGACCCCTTGACCAAATTCTCTGACTGTAAAATAAAATTTATAAAAAGAATTTGCCTATTGTTATGGCAAATGTTTACAAGTTGAATATCAGTAAAAGTGAAAACTCATAAGAATCTAACCTATACTAATTTAAAGAACAAGATCCAAAAATAACTGATTGTAAACTATATTAGACTAATATCACCAAAGTAAAAGCTATCCAGCATATTTATTTAAACTAGAGGTTGTTTAGTGGTCGAAAACTCTAACAAAATGTGTCGTGTACACACAGACTTCTATATTTTCACCCCATGCTGTAAATGAAACATGGGATTGGAATATCTTCATAACTTTATTTTCTTATAATTTTTAAATTTACTTTTCGTGTTAATTTTTGAGCCTATTTTAATTTATAAAGGAATATGCACTTCTACAAAAAGATTTTTTCGTGCGTAGATATTCCCTTCGATGCACACGATCTGAGAACAAAGGTTTTTAAGAAACATGCTTGCGTATTAACAATAGATTAAAACATGCATTGTATCATTTTTAGAATAACACAACGGAGATCAAATACAAGCCGCAAAAATATTTTTTGTTTTTTTTTCTAAAGGTAAACTACTATATATTAGGGGAGCAAGTGGTCCCGTGGTAGAGTGCGGGATTTCGGTCCCTGAGGTCTGAGTTCAAGTCCCTCCAAATAACAATGTATGGATTTAATCCAAGTGATATTGCTGGAACCCGTAGGTCTAGCCTGAGGTAATGTGAAAAACAATCCCGAGCTCGTCAAAAACGCCATTTATCAAAAACTGTGTATCAGAAAACAATAGAAATACTAAGGAATACACTTTGAATCTGAAACAAAATAGTCCATCGTAAAACATGAAAACATACTCCTGACCAATCTAGATGAGCAATAGACTTGAGATCCTTTCCTCTCATATACACTGCAATTTTTCAATAGCCAAACTTATATTACATTTGTTGTAAACAAAAACTAGAACTTTTCAATCAGGTTATATTACATTTTAATACATTTTAGTTCTATTACAGTAGTTATCGATTATTATATGTATTTACTGTTAATATTCTAGTTGAGGTAATTTTTATTAGGCAGGGATATCTTATCCCATTAGAAATTTATCAATTGTGTTTACAGTTAGGCTTGGATTAAATTGAGTTCAACCATATGATCTTTGCTTTCACATAACTAAATAAACATACTGTTTTGTCCGTTGGACTGATTCAGAATATACAATAAAACAATAATAATTACTTATAAAATGCGTTGTTGACATTAGGTTATGTTAGCTATACTCAAAGTGATTTTATATTTGCAATTCATTCATATCTTCTCTAGTGTTAAATTACAACAATCGTTTAAAAACATTTAAAAATCGTTTGCAAAAAATAAGTTCTTACCCTTAAGTGAACAGAGAACTAAAAGGTTTGTAAAATACATAATGAAACCACTAGAGAAAAGCTCATTGGTATGCATGACACTTTTCCAATTTGCCTCTCTTTTTATTTTAAATTAAACATTGTCTATCAGCTAAAATCAAGTCTGATTTATTCTTTTGGCTGTTGTGTATTTATCATTTCGTATTCTTTACATAGAGTAATATTTATTGAGCAAGTCAATTAAACAGCCATTTTACGCTGGAAAAATCTTTTGGTACAATACAAGAGTCTGGAATGTTGAAAATCTCTTGATATTGTAAAAAAAAATATTTGTTTATTTTATTTTACCTACAGTCATCACAAAAGCACTGTTGTGCTGTAGTACTATTTTTATTTATCTATGTTATTTTTAATTACTGAAGAGTTGGGGAAAATTGTACAAATATACTCGTTAAGAATGGGCTGGACAGTGACTTTAGTAATGTACTAGTGGTCTTAGTATTGATATTATAATAACTTGCGATTACTGCACGATATATGTTTTTTATGTGATAAGCTTAAGAATTGCTGAGGTGACTTATGGAATAATATTTAACTAAAGCCCACGGAAGTCCTTTATAACTTTTGATTTTCTTGTATGTCACTATGTTTAGCCATTAAGCAATACTTTGTTTACCAGTTAAATACATAACCTAACCATGAACAATTAAGCTATAAATAGAACCTTTAGTCGTACTGTTTGACCAAAACTACATCAGGCATTGAACAGAAACAAAGTGGTTTAACAATCAACGGTAAATTACAAAAAAGTTCGTTTTCAGATGACACGTTTTTTTTTGTTTTTTTTTGTAATTACTTTATTATCCTACATGTAAATGTGTTGTGATTATTAGTTGTTTCCTTGGATGTATGATTGCATAAACACTTATTATTTAGGGTGTTTGATATATAGCTAAAATTGTAACAATAGTTCATTATTATAATAGTTCTTTTAGCCTACCTTCATAGCGAACAGTGCAAGTCAACCAGTACTCAGTACATAAAAGGTGTAGTACATAAAAAATAACAAAACAAATACATTTTGTGTAAATTTTATTTATGAAATATCAAATACTTAAAAACACCGTATTATGTAACGAAACAAATACCCCCTACACTAAAAATAAGTTGCACTTTTCAAACCACATACATTTATTATTTTCCTATAAATCTAGGAATATTACCAAACTTTTTAAATAAATCATAAAAATAGGAAAAAATATTGGTTATAAAATCTAGGGGCGAATAAATGTCTACGTTGAGAGAGAATAAAAAGCTTAGCCACTTAGAAAGTAACTGCTACGGAAGTACATAATGTCCCAAAAGAATAACTGTGACGCTATTAATTGTCCTTACAATGGAGGTTAATTGCTCTGCATTGTGTGACAATTTTACTATGGATTATGTAGCTTGGTTTGGACATTTTGTAGACTAGTTTGTAATATTATTGAATATTTCATTCAATTGCTATGTATAATAACAAGTAATATACAGTTTTAAGCAACCCATTACAAATGTGATGAATATTTCATATTTCAACGAACGAATTAAGATAAAATCTTAACACAACAGTAGTTTTAGCCATGTAAATACGATACTGCGACCTAATTTTCTACATATTTATATAAAATAAAAGCAAGAATTGTTCTTGAAAACCTTTTTTCTCAGCTCGTGTGCATCGCAGCAAATATCTGAGGGGGGATATCTACGCAAACAGTTAAAAATATATTTTCCTGTAGATGTGCAGAATCTCTTAAAAAAAAAAAAAAACACTAAATTAAACACAAAACATGAATTATAAATTTAAGAAAATGCATGTGCTTTATGGGTTGCTATGCTGGTGACGAAATAACAACGAAATATAAACAGAAAATCATAACAAAAGAAAGAAATTCCAATCATATGTTTTATTTATACTGTGGGATGAAAATAGAGAAGTTTGTACATTACATATTTTTGGTTGCGGTTTCGACCACTGAACGACTTCTAGTAACAATAGTTTAACAGTTTCAAACATAGATGTAAATTGAGGCTAAAAAAAAACAATTATGTTTCTAGAAACGTGATAATTTTAGTCTAATCTAATTAAATATACAGCCTCATGTGTAACTCACTGACTGACTGACTGACTGATCAGGTATACAAATTCTAACATACTTCTAGAAGAGCTAGGGACCTGAAATTTGGCATGATTATAGGTCTTGGTCCTAAACCACCCAGAAAACTTCAAAAAGTAACACTTTCCTATTTTAACCCCTCCAAAAAAAATCAAAATGGCGGATTTTTTTAAAGTGCGTAAAAGGCGTTTTTTTTAAACGTTTATCGTGCTTAAGCCGTTGGTCTAATCAAAAAACGGAGCACACTTACTGTATTTAGAATTAAACGAGCTACAATTTTATAATATAAAGTTTCTTTCTATCTCCACCCCTTCTCCCTATATTTCGCTCTAAACACAAAGTTTTGGAATTTTTCATCATGTTTTTTGTCCAAACGTCCGTTGCGGCTCAACCGTAGGTCTGATCAAGAAACAGATAGCACCGACTTATCTTAACTTTTGACGATCTACAACTTTGTAACTTAACATTTTTTTCCATCTTCACTCCTTCACCCCCAAATTCATGCTTAAACTTGAAATTTTGCCATTTTTCATTGTTTTTTGGGGGGTTGGCTGCCCTGGAGTGGGTTAAAATATGTTTTGAGTATGTTTGACCCATTATTTGTTTTTAATATGCCTAAAGATCATCCTTAACCGATTTCGGAATTTTCACTCACCCTACTTAACCCTCAAAATTGGGGGGATAATTTTAGTTAAAATAAAAAATCCCGATTTTGAAGATTCTCGTCTATTAAAAGTTATATAATCGCAAGACTATATCTAAACAAACAAATGTTCTGTATACAAAACTTTATGGTGTACATTTTGTTCTATGGTGCCTTTTACCTATCTATACTCCAACCCCCTCAAAAAACCCCATTTCGATAGTTGTGTACTTGGAATTTAGGAATAAGCCTACTTACAAACACTCATATTAGCGCTAGACCATTGCAATTTTTTAGCGGTGTTGATATTCGGTCCAAATTACCTTAATTATGATTAAAATCGTTATTTTCTCATTTTAAACCCTCCTTATGGTTTAAAATATCCCCCATGTTAATCAAATAGAGAATTAGCATGCGGGGAATAAAATGGCATTTTGAGCATAAGGTCTTAGTAAAAATTAGTAAGTTATTCATTGTCGTAAGTTATTTGAAAAATAAAAAAGAGGCCAATCTCATCTTATACACCCCCAAACCTACAACATCCCCCTTTAAAAAAAACTCAAATCTCATGTAAAACTGTTACTCGTTGTTCTAGATATTTTTAATTTGTGTAGGTTTAATGTTGTGAAACGGTAGTTTTTTTTAATTACAACCAAGTTGAAAGTCGTTTTTTATGTCACCCACCCCCTTAACCCCTCTTGCACAAACTGTACAAGTGGCAATAATAATAACGTTTATAATAAAAGTATACTATTTTTTTTTATTTTTTAATGTTTTTACTACAACAGCGTGGCTTGCCCCCGATGGGGGCCCATTCCCTTCACCGATGATTTTAACCCCCCACCCAGCCCCCGAAGGGGGCCTAATTTTATTTGTAATATTGTTGCCTCCCTCTTACTCCAAATATTATAACTTTATTGCAATACTTATTGAACCCAATATAAGTTTTACAGTAAATTAGCAAATTTTCGATCTTAAGAGCAGCAACTTTACATCTGTACTGTAACATGTCAAGACGTGTTTTATATTCACCACAAACGACCCTTCTATTAAATACTTTCAACTGCCTGATTTTCTTATGAAGATGATTCGTTTATAGACGTGCTAGAGACTTGAAATTTGGTAGTATTGTAGTATGGGATCTTAAATTAACGGTGAATTTTGCAAAAGTCCCATTTTCAAATTTTAACCACCCCAAAAATCCAAAATGGCGGACCTCTGAAAACGAGAATACACGTTTTTTTAAAGGGCTATAGCTCGAAAACGGTAAAAGCTAGAAAAGATTTGAAAGGATTTTCATGAACAGGAATTAAATTTTCTACAAAACCCTCTTAGACGTTTTCCGAAAATCACACTCCTTCAGCTTCAAAAAACGCCCTACTTTCAAAATTTGGTAAAATTTTAAAAGTTTTTAACGGTTTTCACTATTTTTTCGTACCTAAATGTATTGTACTATGGGATCTAAAATTAACGGTGAATTTCGCAAAAGTCCCATTTTTCAATTTTAACCCCCCCAAAAATCCAAAATGGCGGACCTCTGAAAACGACAAAACACGTTTTTTTCAAAGGGATATAGCTCGAAAACGGTAAGAGCTAGAAAATATTTGAAAGAATCATAGCGAAAGAAAATTAAATGTTCTACAAAACTCTCTTAGGCGTTTTCCGAAAATCGCACTCCTTCAGCTTAAAAAAACGCCCCAATTTCAAAATTTGGTAAATTTGTTTCAAATTTTTACCGGTTTTCGCTATTTTTTTATACTTAAATAATTACTTTTCGCAAATAATATTATTGCTTTGTATTCTCCTTGGTTTACTTTAAATTTTACTCCTTTAATGTTTTTTCGTATCTTTACTCCTTAACCCCCAAAACTTAGGTTTAATGTCAAAATTTGAAGGTTTTCTTACCACTTTTACGAGCCCCATGTTATTCTTATGGAGAATAACATTGAAAAATGCCGACATTAGTATGCTCATCTGAACCACTTAGAAACGTGCTAGAGACTTGAAACTTAATAATATTGTAGTATTGGATCTTACATTACCGGTGAAATTCCCAAAAGTCTCATTTTCAAATTTTAACTACCCTTAAAATCCAAACTGGCGGACTTCTAAAAACGACAAAACACATTTTTTTTCAATCGCCTATAGCTCGAAAACGGTAAGAGATAGCAACAAAATTTGAAAGGATTTCCATTAACGGGAATCAAATTTTCTACAAACCCTTATTAGGTGTTTTCAGAAAATCGCACTCCTTAACCTTCAAAAAACGCCCTACTTTCAAAATTTTGTAAATTTCTTTAAATTTTTACCGGTTTTCGCCATTTTTCATACTTAAATAATTTGTTTTTGCAAAAATTAACTTTAAATTTTACACATTACGTGTTTTTTCGTAACTTTAATCATTGACCCCCAAAACTTAGGTTTAATGTCAAAATTTGGGGCCCCCCAATATTATTCCTACAGGTGCATCGGTCTAAATCAATTTTACCCACTTCTAGATTTGCTAAAGATCTGAAATTTTGCTCAATTGTAGGTCTTGCGCCATGGCCCATTTGTATTTACCCCCAACAAAAAAAGGGGGCCTGGGGGCGTCATATTTCCACCCCCCCAATTTTAAATCCTCCCCCCTCTAATGTTATTCTTACAGGTGCATAAGTCTAAATCACGTTTACCCATTTCTAGATTAACTGGATATCTCAAATTTGACATGATTGTTGATCTTGCGCCCTTTTCGAAAATTGACATTTTACAAATATAACTCCTACCCCCCACGAAAATTAGAATTCCCTCAATGTTATTCCTACAGGTGCATCGGTCTAAATCAATTTTACCCACTTCTAGGTTAGCTAAAGATCTGAAATTTGGCTCAATTGCAGGTCTTGCGCCAGTGCCCATTTCTATTTACCCCCAACCAAAAAAGGGGGCCTGGGGGCGGAGCCCCCAGCGAGCCAAAGGCGAGTAGTATTTATGCATACCCATAACTAAAAGCGTTATTTAAAAATCATAAAGATTAAAAAGGTTAAAAATATAATAAATGCTTCTAATGATATATAGGCTACTTAATAGATACAATAATTCCTTACATAAAAACGCCCCAACTTTTCAAGAGGCAATTCGAAGTATCCATAACATGAGCAATATAAGTTTTTGTCATTGACCTTTTTCGATCCTCTTATTTGGAAATGATTGGAAAAATTTATCTCCGCACAACTACTTTTTTGTAGTTCAATGCTTGATGGTTTAATGCTTATTGAATTTTTCATTGTTTTTTTTTTAATCTGTTTATAAATTTTTAGACGCTGAAAAATCACAACTACCATCTATTAACAATACTAACAGTTGGAACCCACTTATAAAGCCATTAATACAACCCGTTTATACTTGTACTTTAGGAAGACAAATAATGTAATTATTTATATTAAATAAGTAAGGTGGGAAAATACCACATTTAAAAATATATTAGGTTCATTATAATGTTTTAAAATTGTTTATAACATTAACCCAAAATCTTTATATGGAACTTACCAGTAACTAATTTGCTTAAAATAAGTCATTAAAAATTAGGTATGAAAGTTAGAATTTTTTGTATATAGTATAAGGTTAAATTAAACGTTCATACTGATAGTTGTAAGCCTACGGATTACTGTATAATAATGGTTAAAGTGGTTAAAAACCTGTTTTTAAGTTATCCTATTCGTTGGTTTATGTTGTAACCGGTTTCAAGTTGAAACTGGTTGCAACACAAAGCAATGGATTATATTAATTCAATGCAGGTATTTTAACCACTTTATTTTTTATTCAAAATTAAATGCACACACCATAAGTATAAGATTTATCAAATTCTATGAAATTGTAACTGACTAAAGGACAGTAAACACTTTGTAATTATAAATCTGTATTTTCTAATTTCATCATGGAAATTATTAAATAGCATTGGACGAAACGCAAAAATATTTGTACCACTGTTTGACATTAATATAGCTGTTAATCATTTCGTATTTAAATATAGTCTGCACAATTACCTGCTTGGTTCTCTATCTTGTGTTCTCCATCCATTTTATCAATACATTTTTTATCTAAAGTCCAAATATAAAACTTTTTTTAATGTGTTTATATTTCAGAGATACTTTTCCAAATTTCTTCGAAAATGTATCCTATTTATAACCTTTACAAAAACAAAACAGGGTATCAGTTTCCAAACACCAATAAGGTATTGGACCAAAAACATCTGCTTTCTAAGCTAATTGTGGTTAAAAAAGTAAGCTATGTTTTAGAAACATTTTACTTAAAAGTACAATTTAATGACACACAATATCAGCTCCAACAAATATAAATGAAACACGACTTTGCTGACCCAGAGAATTTTGTATATTACAGTAAGTACAGCAATAACAGTTTCAAAACATTGTCCTTCGTGTTTCTGTTACGTTGGAATTGCTGAAACAATGTCATTGGCTAGTAGATCAGTCTAACATGACCCTTACATTGCAAACTTTCTTTACATGTAATAGTTTACGGATAAATATTCCAGATATTTTTCACTAAAATATAATAGTTTGCTGCCCCATAACGTAACTGTTATTTGAGTAAAATTTTGTGGTTTACCATACGAATACGTCATAGATAAATCTGTATGTTTAAATATTGCTTAGCAATGCATAACTCTTGGGTTGAGGTAGTAAAATATCATGCTTGAACAAAGTTTATAAAATTTACCCAACTAAAGATAAATTAAATGGAAATCACGAACGTGTCCTGAATGTGAATTAGTTCAGGTACCGCACGATCTGGTTTGGTTTACTTTTATTTTAATTGTATAAAATTGACATATACGTTAAGTTTTTATCTATGTTATGCGTCTTGTTGTGTACCTACTGATAATTTTTTTATTTTGGACGGGATAAACAAAGGTATTTGGTACACTGTATGGTATCAATATCCTTTTATTTTAAATGTAAGTTATTACATGCAACTACTGTTCATAGAAAAATATCCAAAAAATATATTTTGTGCGGTTTTAAATAAATATAAGCTTTCAGAAAATTCATCTACGAAGATTCAATAGTCTCTAAAGTGTCACTAAAAAACTACTACTGATTCAGGTAGTTATTGCTTGGTATCATGTATAGTAAAACACGCTTAACGTTTCATACCATGGCAAAATTAAATGAATTTTATGAGAGAAAACACTAAATATGCATAAGGGATGATTCTGGTGAATAGTATAAGATAAGACCATGAAATCCGAACCTTGAATTAGGTATTTTAAATACATTATAAAAATATTAACAGTTTCATTTTAATGTAAAAATATTTTGAATTGCATTAAAATCATTGTCTAATTTAAATGCTCTCATTGAAGGTTTGTAAAATGAGTATTTTAAATTAATCTGCAAAGAATAAAGCTGTACACTAATAAACTTCTTTCAGTTTGACTTTCAATTTGGGTAACCTTGAGTTTTGCTGTGAGTTTGGGCTTTCAGTTTGGGTGACTGAGTTTGGGCTTTCAGTCTGGGTGACTTTGAGTTTGGGCTTTCAGTGTAGGTGACTTTGAGTGTGTTTTGCTTTCAGTTTGACTTTCAGTTTGGGCGACTGAGTTTGGCTTTCAGTTTGAGTGGCTTTGAGTTTGGCTTTCAGTTAAGCTGACTTTGAGTTTGGGCTTTCGTTTTGCTTCCAGTTTGACTTTCAGTAAAGGTGACTTTAAGTTTGGGCTTTCAGTTAAGGTGACTATGAGTTTTGGCTTTCGTTTTGCTTTCAGTTTGGATGACTTTGAGTTTGGACTTTCAGTTTAGCCGACTGAGTTTGACTTTCAATTTGGGTAACCTTGAGTTTTGCTTTTAGTTTTTTTTCAGTTATGCTTCAGTTTGGGTGGATTTGAGTTTGGCTTTCGTTTTGCTTTCAGTTTGGCTTTCAGTTTGGGTGACTTTGATCTTGACTTTTGAATTGGGTGACTTTGAGTTCTGCTGTGACTTTGGGCTTTCAGTTTGAGTTTGGCTTTCAGTTAAGCTGACTTTGAGCTAAGGCTTTCGTTTTGCTTTCAGTTTGACTTTCAGTTTGGGCTTTCGATTTGCTTCCAATTTGACTTTCAGTTATACTTTCAGTTTGGATTACTTTGAGTTCAGTTAGGCTTTCAGTTAAGCTGACTCTGAGTTTGGGCCTTCGTTTTGCTTTCAGTTTGGGTGACTTTGAGTTTGGACTTTTTTTTGCTTTCAGTTTGGTGTTCATAATTACTTCTAGTTTGATTGGTTTTGAGTTTGGGCTTTCGCATTTCTTTCAGTTTGACTTTCAATTTGGGTGACCGAGAGTTTTGCTTTCAGATTTGGTGACTTTGATCTTGACTTTCGATTTGGGTGACTTTGAGTTCTGCTGTGAGTTTGGGCTTTCAGTTTGAGTGGTTTTGAGTTTGAGCTTTCGTTTTTTTCGGTTCGACTATCAGTTTGGCTTTCAGTCTGAGTGACTTTGAGTTTGGACTTTCAGTTTAGGTGACTTTGAGTTTGGGCTTTTGTTTTGCTTTCAGTTTGAGTGGCTTTGAGTTTGACTTTCAGTTAAGCTGACTTTGAGTGTGGGCTTTCGTTTTTGCTTTCAGTTTGACTTTAATTTTGTATTACTTAGAGTTTGGACTTTCAGTTAAGGTGACTGTGTTTGACTTTCAATTTGGGTGACCTTGAGTTTTGATTTCAGTATGTTTTTCGGGTATGTTTTCAGTTTGGGTGGCTTTGAGTTTGGCTTTCGTTTTGCTTTCGGTTTAGCTTTCAATATGAGTGACATTGAGTTTGGGCTTTCAGTTTAGGTGACTTTGAGTTTGGTCTTTTGTTTGGCTTTCAGGTTTGCTTTGAGTTTCACTTTCAGTTTGGCTTTTAGTCTGAGTGGCTTTGAGTTTGGATCTTGACGTTTGATTTAAGTGACTTTGAGTTCTGCTGTGAGTTTGGGCTTTCAGTTTAGGTGACTTTGAGTTTGGGCTTTTGTTTGGCTTTCAGTTTAAGTGGCTTAGAGTTTTGGATCTTGACTTTTGATTTGTGTGACTTTGAGTTCTGCTGTGAGTTTGGGCTTTTAGTTTGGAAGACTTGAGTTTGGGCTTTTGTTTTGATTTCAGTTTTGCTTTCAGTTTGGCTGACCCAAAGAACGTTGTACATTACAGTAAGTACAGCAATAACAGTTTCAAAACATTGTCCTTCGTGTTTCTGTTACTTTGGTATTGCTGAAACAATGTCATTGGCAAGTGGAGCAGTCTCATACTTTGAAAACTTTCTTTAAATCTGATAATTTACGGACAAATATGCGATAAATTCTTGACTGAAACGGAATAGTTAAGTGACCCTAACGTTACTGTTGTTTCAGTAAAATTTCGTGGTTTACCATATAAATACTTCATAGATAAATCTGTATGTTTAAATATTGCTTAGCCATGCATAACTTTTGGCCTGAGGTAGTAAAATATCATGCTTGAACAAAGTTTATAAAATTTACCCAACTAAAGATAAATAAAATGGAATTCATTGACCTGAATGTGAATGAGTTTAGGTACCGCACGATCTGGTTTGGTTTAGTTTTATTTAAATTGTATAAAATTGACAAATACGTTAAGTTTTATATACGTCATGCTTCTTATTATGTACCAACTGATAATTTTTTATTTTGGCCTCGATAAACAAAGGTATTTGGTACACTGTTTGGTACCAATATCCTTTCAGTTTAAATGTAATTGATTACATGCAACTACTGTTCATAGAAAAATATCAACAAAAAATATATATTTTGTGCGGTTTTAAATAAATATAAGCTTTCAGAAAATTCATCTATGAAGATTCAATAGTCTCTAAAGTGTCACTAAAAAAACTATTATTGATTCAGGTAGTTAATGCTTGGCATCATGTATAGTAAAGCACGTTTAACGTTTCATACCATGAAAAAATTAAATGAATTTTATGAGAGAAAACACTGAATATGCATAAGGGATGATTCTGGTGAATAGTATAAGACCATGAAATCCGAACCTTAAATTAGGTATTTTAAATACATTATAAATATATTAACAGTTTCATTTTATGTAAAAATATTTTTAATTAGTTAAAAAGTGATTTTTTAAATGTAAATGCCCTCATTAATGTTTACAACATGAGTATTATGAGTTAATTTGCAAATATTAACAAAGCTGTACGAATAATAAACTTAGTAAATATTTATAAAATTAACATGTAAAATTATCATTTTTAATTTCATAGTCAACTGAGTAGTTTTAATGGACATATCCGCTTAATCTATCTTCAAATTTTAAATTTTCATTTCTCAGAAACTGTTTAATATTTGATATGTTTCTTTACAAAAAAGTCTTTATAAAATAAAATGTACTATACATAATAAGTTATGTTTTTCACGAGGTAAATGTATTTTTGTATTCATGGTTCTTGCATTTGTTCTTTTGATCAGGAAGATAAAAGATACTTCTGAACAGGAAGCTAATTAAGTCATGTTCCTAATGATCTCTTTTGAATCTGTTCAGCGAGGGAAATTAATACTCCTTCACATTGTGCTGAGAGTTGTAGAAAGGAGTTATTAAACCTTAACAATTTAAACTAATTGAAATTCCAAAACATGTGATACGGTTTTAAGATGGACAAAATATAATTGGTTCAGGGTCGTTAAATATAGAGATAGCGTGGATAAAATATAGATAAAGTGGAGCCTATAAACAGTATTAGTTCAAAATAAATATTATTTTTAATGGAAGAAATTATAAATTTATTAGTACTTTATACTTAAACTATTGTGTTACATTTTAGCCCTATAGGCTTTAGGACAAGGGCGTAAGTTCGATTGTTTCAAAACACTAACATCGTTAACCCCAATTAATATTAATGAGAATAACTAGACAATTTTTCTATCAAAGTTAAACAGGCCATCTTTTTGTATACAAGTTCAAGATAAAATGTGTTTTCTGTATGAATTGAATAAAAATATTTTCAATATAACAGAAAACACATATATTGAACATTAAGATTTATAGAGTGAAAAAATTATGAACAACCCATACGTCTATAGTATACACACGAATTATTGACATTTTTTGAAGGAGCTACATTAAATTCACGCATACTTATTTCCTTTACAATCTCGTATGTTGTTTAGTAAAGAAAAATGGAGATTTTAACATTATTATGCATGGAAATTAAGACCAAAAATTACACTTTCGTCAATTACATCGCACTCATCCTTACAGAAATGCTATTTTAAAGTTTGTAAATTGTTTTAAAAAGTCATTTTAAAATATGTTTTTTTTAACCATCATAAGGTCAGAACGTTATTCGTTTGTACATCAGATATTCATATTAAGATCCAGATACGCATCATGTATTTGTAATAGATCTTTGTCTTAAGAAAAACACACTTTTGCATAACCTTAACCCACATTTCTTTTCAACAGTTAATTTTAGTTATTTTATAATTTATCAGGTAACAGCATACATATATATACATAGAGACAATATCATACGTTTGGTATATTTCAGAGAAGACTTACTAAGGATTGGAAGTGTTTTAGGAAATTATCTAACTGTAGCATAGCTTACATATATTCGTGATAGAAATAGTAATCCTGGATATGATTGTGATTAACTATACCATTTTAAGGTACTTCCCTGTAAATGGGAACATTCATTATTATCGACAGTTTCTTTTCGATATATCGATATTTTATTTTTCGATTGATTTCTTTCGATATATTGATATTTTTGTTTCCCTATACGATTCATATTTCTACTGTTTAAGTATCTTCGAACGCATTTAAATTACGCATTGATAACTAATCTTGTTTAGGCAAAAATAATACATAGGCCTACATGGATTGAGAAATGGAACTATTCTAAACTAACCTAACATAACTAATTAAACTTGCTGTACCATTTCGAAATTCTGTTAGAAAACAGAAAATGCATGTAGGGATATATCAAACGGAATTTTTAAATGATACAGCAAGTTTGGTTAGATATGTTAGCTTGGAACAGTTTAGGTTCAATTTAGTATTTGTTTCATTGTTTGTTGATACTAAACAATATTTAACTTATTTATCATAGTCGTTGGCTGACATGTTTCAATTTGGTTATATCGATAACTTATATCGGACAGAAAATTAAATATCGATATATCAAAAAATAAATAGTCGGTAATAATGAATGTTCCCTTTAACATGAAAGTACCAATTTTAATGAGACAATAAGGCTAAACAATCCCTGGTGATGCATAGAGGTGCGTTATCTGCAGAGAACACCTTTGTTTGTTGTTCAACCTTGTTCATTGGCTGATTTTGAAAAGCTACATATGCATATGGACCCAAATGTACTGTATTTCAATAAAAAAATTAAATACTGTGTACAAATTAAATTTTATACATGTTAAAATATGCAGTTTCTTACAGTTATGTGAACTAATAATACAATCGAAACAGTTCAAATTGACAACATAATTCCATATACCGAATAAACATGTACTAGATTCCTATAGTATTGGTTGGATTATATACTCTTCACTGGTCTACAGGTCTTAGATCATTAAAGTCAACATCAGCAAAGCATAAGGATCCCTCCGACTACAAAGAGACGAGTCTCGTCAAAGTCCCAACATCTTACTTTGAGCTCTGGTGTGCAGTTAACTGCAGAAATGCTGTCGTTATCATTGCGTTTATAGAGTTTCCGTATATAGATGTATTGACCCATTTCCCCTTACACAATATGTTATAAATAATCCTTATATATAATGATTATTTATAAGCGTCGTTTTAAATATTGTAACTTAAATTAATACCAAACCCTTTATTAAAAAGGATGTAATTAAACACTATGTATAAAATTTTGCCTACAGAATTAAGATAAGGAAACTTAATTTATTTTTAAGCTAAATATATATAAAATAAACCTTTTTGGTTAAATAGTAAACTATCTATTCCTGGTACTAGGTAAAAGAATATATTCTCATCACAGGTCATAATAATGGGAACTTTTCCAATAATTTACTACCACTAGTGGAATTAAAATAGGTTAGGTTTATTCTAACTCTATACCAAACTTAATACTAACCTAACCTAACCAAAGTTTACTTCACTACTACTTCTTCTGCTAATAATCTGTTTCTCTAAAAAATAGTAGTAGTGAATTAACGGAATAGGTTCTGATAATTTTATAGTATTGTTTTGAGTGGATCAGAGTTTTAGCTCAGTACTGTTGAAATATCAATTTGACGTAATATGTTTGATTATAGTTAAATAGTTTTACTTGCTGAATGTTCCAAGAAGGATCCATTTGATGTTACGGGCCATTGAATTTATCTGAGCAAAGGAGGATGTGTCAAGATAAACTTTTCCTATCATTTCAAGATCAGAACATTGGGAGTGGTCAATGGCAAAACTTATATTACTTTTGCCTTGGATAACACAACTTGTCTCAAAGGTGATTTTAGAGAACCTACTCTTTGTTAAGTAACAAATATTTTCTTTAGATAATGACGTTATGGGGAGGAGAGTTTATTTTTTTATCATCGTAATTTCAATTTAACAACTTTAAAAAAATTCGTGTTTATCTTTTTAAAAATTTTCCTATCTAACATTAAACTTTTAAAATTCGCCTCTTAGATTCGATTATCTTATAATAAGTCTGTTTATCTAAGTACTAAGGATTAAGTAATGGATATGGAATTTATAATTAATGTTGTTTAATATAAAACAATAGGTTTTGTTAACCAAAAACTAAAATGTGAAACTATATACATTCTAAAAACATGTTTCACCTTCAAAAATTTCAAATATTTTTTAATTTGTTTTGTAGAAAAAAGTAGTATATTTTCCATGACAAACAAGGCTATTTCAATTTACATAAGAACAAATTATTGAATATTGCATTGGTTGTGATTGACTCTTTGGGTTATTAATTAACAGTCCTGTCTAAGGAACATGTCGGCCTAAGTCACTAATAAGACTAAAAGGTCGTGCATCTCATCCTACACTAATTTCCACTCATAATTGGTTTAAAATATCTACCTTCGTATGGTCACCATTTCAATTAACAGTATAATGTATTAAAGTATAAATATATGGAACATTTTTCCTCCCTTAACACTATGTTTAAATTCAGGAAAATAATAATATTTATCTAATTAGGTTTAAAAAAAAAACAATGCTTGCACTGGTTAATAACTATTTATAATTTATAATATTTATTATTAGGTACTTTAAACAAGCTATTTACTTTTTGTAATTTTATTTTACGGATCAAGACCAGGTCTCAGCAATAAAGCTTGTGTGTAATATCTAAGGAAATTTATATGTTAAATTTTTTAAACATGATTTTGAATATTACTTTTAAGATAATAAGGAATGTTTTACCATTAATAATTAACGTTTTATTATCATATTTTGTTAAATCTGACGGGTACTAGTTCGAATAGTAGACACTTTTGGGTTTTTTCCATATAAATTATTTATTCTGGAAAAACTACTTGTAAAATCTGAGCCGAAGGTTAGATAGCCGGGGGATGCAGTGGTGTAGGGTTTGACTCAGGGGAAATAAATAGTAAATAAGCTCTAGACAGCTGTTCTAGATGGGCCAAGGCAAAATATTAAAGTGTAGAGGACGGTAAAGTGTTGATCTACCAGTATTTACACAGGATTATTGCCTGTAAATTGTTAATAGTGTATCTATACATAATTGTGTTATTTCGTAAGAAAATAATATCCATGATGACAAAATGACACATTTTGTTTTCAAAATGTTACGAACACAATTCAAATTAGACTTAACAATAAATATTTCAAGGGGTTTTTTTTAGTTTTGTATGGGAAAAATGTATTGAGAAATAAAGTTAATAAGTAGTCTACGTTATAATAGTGGAATAAAAAATACAATAATTAATAGTTCAAAATAACAAAGTTATGATGTTAAGGACTGGAAATGATAAAATTAAATAATATGTAAGAGTGCAAAAATATTAACAATAATTTATTATGTTTTAAAAGCTACAAACTGCTTTATTTAAATAAAATCCATAATAATGTTTTCAACAATATAATAATTAAATAAGATTATAACAGATGTTGCAGGAAATAAAGATAAAATAAAAAGTGTTAAATGGAAGTTTATAAGTTTACCGAACGTACCCTTGGCCTCAAATGTCTTCTGAGTAAAAAAAGCAACAGTTAACTTATCAACAGTTTTTAGAGAAAACCCCTACTTGAGCTCTCTATAGTTTAAATTATTATATACTATTTTAGAGTATATATTTTAGAAATACATACTTGGGATGATAATTTATATTCTTCAGTAAAGCTTACATCTTGTATCTAGTTTGGTTTAGCCATTGTTATTAATCGAGCAATATGGCGGAAAGAGCCTATTTAGTGTTTTATAAAGCAACCTATGTTTTGATAATACATTTTATGGAATGGATAAATTACGCGTGTAGCACACAACTCACCTTAAACTACTCTTACACTGATAGAACTATTTTGCATGCATGGAATTTTTAAAGATTAATTTTTAGGTTTGTAACATAACCAAGACAGTATTCAAAAAACATTAATTCGAAACTATAAGTATATTTTGTAGTGTTTCAAATCGGTGATGATAAATATAATGAATATGATAAAAAATCTATAATATACCTAGGAAATAATGAATAGTAAAATTTTATTTATAGAAACGATAGGATTTGAAAAATAAAATAGCAAGGTTTAGGAACGTAGACCACGATGTAATGGTGTAGGGATTGGCTCCAGGGAGATGCATAATAGATGTGTTCTTGAGAGGAAGTCTGGTTGGTAGACTTTAAATATGAAGCTCAGCCTTCTACATCTATGTTATATTAACTTGCTAAACGAAAAACCATCAACAAAATACCGACCTACATATGTTTTGTACACTTCTTTTTACAGATACGAAATTGTTTTTTACAACATATAAGTGGACATAGTTTTAAAATTTATTTATTTATTGGACAGTTAAAAAATTTTCAATGACTGACAAATGAAATGTAATGAAATAAAAGTTTGTTTAACACTAGTAGCGATATGCCAACCATTTGTAGCCCTGCAGATATCCAAGCCATGTTTATGAATTTTATCATTATTTTTATTACCAAAGCTACGCTCAAGGTCAAAAAGGTGTACTAAACGTATTGCCAACGTACGAAACCTAAACTTACAAGTACTACAGCGCCTAAGAATTGTTACTCATCCATTTAAACTAATACTATCATAAGGTATTTTTTTAACTAAGGAGTTCTTTTGGAAACCCCGTATTATAATCACTAGTTAGTATAGTTTATATATTTTTTATGTATTTAAAACTAATTAATCAGATACCATTTGTTCAAGCCACCGACTCAAAAACTTAAATTGACCTACATTTAAAATTTACCTTTTAAGATAAATAAATATTTAATATTTTTAGCTAGTGTACATCCAAAGGATTTTAATATTCAACCTTTAATTATGATTCCAGATTAGTCAAGCTATAAATAAAACATTACTGACATATAAGGTAACCTTGCCTCTGCAATGGCCATTGAAGAAAAATTATCTTATTCAAATCTCATCTCATTCAAATGTATTTTTATATTTAAACTAATAATAATTGTTTATAATAACTTATCTTTTACTTATTTATGAAAGCATTATATTTCTTGTGTTGAAAAAATGAGACCGTTGGTAATTTTCTGAAAGTTGAACTGATAAGATATTCTTTGAGAATACCGCACTGGATCTTGATCTGAATACTAATACACTTTTAGGTCGTTAGTGAAGTTTATTATTCTGTGATCGTAGACTAATTTAAATATTAAATTTGTATTGACATCAAGTCTAAGATTTAGTTTTATATCCATGCTTATAAAAATACATGGGTTTAAAGTTAATCATCAAATAATAAATTATTATAAAAAATACAAATTTTCTAATATATTTGTTATATTTTTTAAATAATTTTAATATTCAAATCAATAGTTTTATTAAATTTAAACAAGAGGGAGTGTCTTCAATATCTTTGTAATGTTCCTTCCGATCATCAGCTGTTCCTAACACCAAAAACCCTCACGCATTTTCTAAGATGACAGAAAAGTGGATAAAGTTGAAGAAATATAATTCTTTTTAACAACGCAAACTATGAATAAATATGTGTATCCTATTGTAATAATAACAGTGAAAGAATCAAATATCTTTACAGCCTATGCAGAAACTGTAAAAAATTAAGTGTTTGGCTTATAGATTGGTTCTACACAACTTAAAAATACAGTGAATAAAGCTGCGAGGCTTTTATGTAATCTTGTGGATATAGGCTGCAAGATGATGAATAATAGATGAGTTTTTAAAAGGATGCCAGGTAGTTAGTAAACTTAACTTGTTGAACGCAAACTTTTTCTACAAAGATCTGCATGTAATAATCTCGGCATTGTTAATATAAATAGATACAAATTAACAAACGTAAAGAGAATGTGATACATACCAGGTTTTGCAATGTATTAAAAATATTGCAATGTAAAATTTCAATACTGTTTTAAGCTTGGAGCAATATTTCATTTTGGTACAGAACATTTTTAACTAAACGATCTTCTTTTGTTAATACAAAATTACATAGGTCTTAAATAATCAGGTAAAATCCTACATTTTATTAAAAAATATTTTTTTTTTAATTTAAGTAGTAAACTTTTGGTTTTGGTGAGTTTATTCTATATAAGTTTATGCCAACCAAAGGGCCGGAGCCTAATCATTATGGATCCAAGCAACAAAAAAGAGGAGCGAAATGGACTAGTGGCTAGATTGAGGGACTTCAGTCCCTAACGTTCCAGGCTAAAATCCTGCCAAAAATCACCAATTGATTATATCTAAGTGATATTGCCCTAGGTCTAGCCTAAATTAATGTGAATAAAATCCCGGGCTCGTGCCTAGCCTCCTAGGACAAAAAAGGAACCATGCAGAAATTTTTTCATCACGTTTATTAATCGAACAAATTGTTCAACAAACGCCAATAATACGATCAAAGACCTATAGAAAGAATTGTTAGTTAACGTCTTTAGTAGCTATGGGAAATACTCAAAAACTAAATTACATAAAGGGTACGACTATAGATAAATAAGCCAATTAATATAGCCTACATATGTAAGAAAAAAACAAATTGTACCATTTCAAAGACAAGTTATGATTCTTTGATATTCTGTTGCAAGAAAATTACACTCAAGTGTATTTTTTACCCTGACGTAGGCTCCCCCTATCTACCTCTCATTCCCTTTGTTTTTAAATGTTACTAACTTTTATTTCGCCAATAATGTAATAATTACAAATAGCAATAGCAAATTATATTGAAAAGAGAATATAGCAAATATAACAGAAAGGGATTTTAAAAAGATTAGTAGGCCTACTCGTGACAATGAATTTTGAGAAGAGAGCCAACAATTTGTTTGTATATCATCTCAATCTACGTACTGCAACCATAGAGCAGTAGACTGTACAACATCTTATGTAAACCTGTGACATAGAGAAGTGAGATACCGAAGAATATTCAATTGTATACTCACGTGGTGTCTAGCACTCAATGTAAAACACTGATGCCCAGGAAAAAGCCCAACACCTTACTTAGTAACTGTTGCATTAAAATAACTTTGCACAATTTGTCTATCAATGGAAATTGGGTGAATACAAACCTACATTGGTTTTAGGAATCATGAACCCTTACTAGTAAAAAAAAAAACCATTTAAGATCCAGTTCAAGTTCAAGACACAATAAGACACAAAATAAGCTATCGATGTTGGTCTTAACTATCACTAAGCGCCCTGAGTTTGAAGTCAATCACTTGGGGTTTACAGTTATGGATACATTATTTTCGTCGTTATGACCTTAGAATTAAATATATAAAATCGTTGCAGAGAGTTTGTGCTCACCCTGTATAGTAAAGTTTAGTCGAAAGTAATGGTTATGTTAGACTGCTCTACTAGCCAATGACATTGTTTCAGCAATTCCAACGCAACAGAAACACGATGGACAATGTTTCGAAACTGTTATTGCTGTACTTACTGTAATATACAAAGTTTTGTTGCCCAGCAAAGTCGTGTTTTATCTAGAGAAATGATGAAGGTAATAGTTTCAATGTTATTTTGCAATCATTTATTTTTCTTCTTACATGAACAATGTGATTTGGTATCATCAAGAATGCAGAAATTCATAAATAAATTGCGTTAAGAAGGAAATGATACAAATTTTAGTCTTTGTACCTGTAATCTTACTTTTTGTTAATGGAATGAGAAAACCCCCATAACTCTGATACTTTAGTAAAAAGTATTACAACAGAGTTTGTCACAATAAGGAGCGCGGCTTTAAATTGACATCTATAATATTAAAACGAAACAGTGTTTTTTTATTTCACGATTCTGAATCAACCACTCGATGGATTTTCATGATTTTTGTATTGAAAGAAAGATAATTTTGAGAACTAGGGAATGTCGAAGCCATAATTTTAGTTTAGAGTTCCAGTTTTTTAGAAATTAAGTTTCAATTTTTAAAAAGTCTAGCAGCCGACGCTAAGATTCTAAACTAGCTTTTGGCATAAAATAATTTGCATAACATAACAGCTGTAAACATTCAGCTTTTGTGTCACAAATTCAGCATTTGGAAAAAAATGTAAAGACATACTTAGGGTTGACTTATTTATACTATGTGTAATCGTAACGAATACACACGTACGTTCAATTACGTACAATTCTTCTGTAAGAGGATGACAGATTAATTTAATATACATACTCGTAGTAAAATACTAGGATGTTCAAATTATTTTTTAAAGCAATCTTTGTAATCTTCGATTTGTTTTAGAGCAATATAATTTGTTTTAACTAACAGCTGGTTAGTTATAAAAATGCCCTATAGACATTTTGAACATTGATGAAATGATATGAGGTTATTTACTCTGATTTTGTCATTGATTATAGGAAATAAGTAAGATTAGTAGACCACCGAGATAAGTAACACCATCCATGTGTACAAGTCGAGGCTCTGTACACGAGTTAAATAAACAAGATATGCAAATTATTTTACTGCTCAACTTTTTTGGAAAGGGTAGGAAAATCACAATTTTTACATGTTTTAATTCATCTTGGCAGCTTTTTGTTTACAATCAATGTTTTTGAATGCTTGAACTTTGTTTGGATTAGGCCCGGAAATATTGATGTCATAAAGATTGAGATCAAGAATCCTCAGGAATACGATTTTAAATTACCACCACAACCTCAGACGGGTGTTATCCAAAGATGAATGACATAGATTGAACACAACGTCATTATTGACCTAGGATACTGCAATTAGACTAACCATCCTTTTATGAAATCTAAAAAAAAGTTGTTTGGCGTGTGTTTAGTTGTGGTTACGTTTGGAGGAGCTGAATATTTGATAGTTTAAATAAATGTATATGGGGAATTACGATGTACATTGATTCAATGAGGGTGGTTTAATTATCAAGGATATTGGAACTGATAACGGAATGGATAATAAACATAGACAATTAATTACGTCACTAGCTCTACTAGCGTGTTTACTTTTTAAATTCCTTCAACATATGACCAGTTATTTTGTTCAAATGAATATTATTTTTGACTCAGCTGTTTACAAAACAAACTAATATGTTGTTGTGTTTACTTTTCTTTGTTTACACTTATTAATTTAGCAATGCAGTGAAATTGGCATAAAGGATGTGTGTGGACGATTCGTTTAATGATGTCAGGACACCAACGTTATAATTATGTGTACTGTGAATTTTATTTGATGTTTTCGTTTTATTTTAGGGAGTTTCAATTCAGATCTACTGGAAATTGTGTATAGTGTGAGTAATTGTATTGTGGTTTTATTGATTATGGAAGAGGCAATATGCGATGGAAGGTGATATCATTGACTAGGCCTATACACTTTTCATTTGATAATTACTCTTTTTACTGTAGGCTGCAATAAAATTTGTCTTTATACGTGTAAACTAGCTGTTCTGAATTGTAGGCCTACACCGTTTTACTGACTACTCCCGTACGTAGGACGGGCTAACCCCTCGTAGCTATTTATGTTTATTTATAACCAACTGAGCACTGGGTTTGTAAGTTATAACGAAACAGTCTGTTTGTTTAATTATTACAAAACTACTAGCCATGTTAATCCAGTCCGCATTTTAAAGCCAGTCATAGGCTTTATACGGTGGAAATATTTTGTTTTTATTCGCCTTTTGGATCTAATTATGAATGAAGTATCCAATTTAAATCGATCGCCACTTACCATATTTTACGTATTTTAAATATTTATAGTCTTGTGATAAAACAGTTTGAGTGTAAATAAATTTATTACGAGTGCTATTTGACGCATTTTGTACTTTCACGTATATAACACGTATGATGCTTATCAAGAAGTTATTTACAATAAAACGCATTTAAACATCTTACTACCAGACCATCAACTTACTTTTTTTATTTTATTTCTTTGTGCTAGGACGCTAGGCACGAGCCCGGGATTGTTTTTCACATTACTACAGGCCATATCTAGAGGTTGCTTCATTATCACTTGGATAAAATCCATACCGTGGGATTTGAACCCGGGGCCTCAGGCACCGAAGTCCTACGCTCTAACCATTCGACCAGCTTGCCCCCCCCCCCCCCGTACTTGGTAATAATGAAAATTATGTTTAATATGTGTTTGTACAAAAAATATTAATAAAGTAAATGCATTTCTGTGCTACTTAGGGAATGGTGTTTTCAGAATTCTCAGCACGACCAATGCTACAAGCGAAACACATAATAGATGAGCACTTACAGAAAGCTGCTTTAAAGTCTCTGTCTTACTCTTGGAAACTGTATACAAAGATTTTTTTTTTTAATTCATGTATTTGTTTTATTTATTTTGGTTGGCACTGAATGAATGATGGATTTGACTTAGTTTGCGAAAACAAAGCTCCTTTATCCAAATTGTTGACCTACTGTTTGACACAAGATATGTTTATTTATGTCGTGACACAAAAACTTTATTGATTCATACTTCCTTAATAAGATGTTTAGATATTTTAATATATACTTTAATATTGTGCTTGATTTTTTTATTCCACCTTATGGGATATGATTAGAAGACTTGTTCGCGAACTATTTATTGGTTGTTGTATGTTGATACCATTATTATCATTTTACATAACATTTTACATAGTCTGGTTAAGAACTCTTATATGAGTTTTTAGTAAGTATATCTAGAGTTATACAATTTTATTTTATATTTAATTTCACGATAAACCCCAGAATAAGCATCAGAGATATGTCAACGGACAGTTGATATAGTTATTAGGATCCAAACGGCTACCAAACAGGAGACTAAGTATTGTTTGTCAAAAAGGAAAACAAGGGTATTCGTCACAACCTGTCACAATAAAAATAGTTACATTATATACAGACTTTTATTATTTTAATAGACATAGAATCCCTGTCATTACTTTACGTTGCTTTAAATCGGGTTAAACTTATCTAAATTTGACAGAAAGATAACCGTTTTTACTATGATTAAAAGAACGACGAATTTATGTTACTGAATTAATTTTGATATTAGTAAAAATAGACATTTAAACAATATATAATATTTTATTGCAAATACTTTTAAGCTTACACATTAAGTATACACATTTATGATTGCAGAACGCTCACGTATGTAGGCCTATCACATTTTATACTTTATATTTAACACGTAAAAATCAAACTATAAACTATATAGATAATATATATATACTATACTCATATCAAGAGCCCTTTATCTATTTCAAAAAAAAAATATTATCATTTTACATATTACCTATCACTTTTATAATGTCAAAACTCGTTGCCATGCATGTTTTGTTTTCAATTTATTCTTAAGTCCGCTATTAAAATGCTACACTAGAGGAGGCTTAGTATTACAAAAAAGAAACATAAGTTTTCTACTTTGAACGTGTTTTCATCAAGTTTGGTTCTTCCCATTGGGACAGAAGGCAGGGTTTACTGTTTTAATGTAATGAAGCAGTGTCGTCAAAGATTAAAAATTTTCAAACAGACAGGCCTGTCACACAAACTGTACAAGTTGGCTTTTTCACGTTCTGAGCACGATGCCGACTAGAGGTCCCTACGTCGATCCCGGTGTGGTGGCGTATTTGAAACTTTTACTCATTGCATCGTACCGTGTGTGTGACAGGCCTGTTTGTTTGTAAAATTTACAACCGTATTGTAAATTTTCGTTTTTGTTATGTGTTCTAAATTGTACGAAGCTGCTTGAGCCAATACTTCATGTCTGATGATGGTATTGTGATGCTAAAACGTCCGTAACCAACAGTTACAATGTTTGAGCTTGATTGATGAAGGTAAAGCTTACCTTTTAAAATCTTAGTTAGGCCTATCTTCTTTTAGTTTAAGCTTCCCTATACAAAGATTGAAGTGGGACAAATATGCAAGGGTTTTTAATAGAAAATAGAAAAAAACTAGTAACATTAAACAGTTGATTAATTCTCAGTAAATTTTCTTCAAATGTTTGTTCACCCTTTTGAGGATCCGCTTTTAAGAATAATTAGAATAATATATCATTTTGCTAATCCTATCATTTAATTGTAGTAGGAAATTTCGCCATTTATTCAAATTAAATTATTAAAAAATTTCAACCATTTAAAACAAGTTGAATTCTCAATTATCTTAAAACGTTACAAAATAGTACTGTAGCAATGTAGCGTCAATTATTTAAACCGCTCTGGCTTCCGTCCAGCTGACAAGGATATTGCTAAAATGTTCTTTATCAGCGAAATGTGGTGTAGCTCAGATTCTTATCAAATATACTTTTAAGGAAATTTTTCAGTATATAATAAATCATTACATTCTTTTTACTCCACTATTATAAAAACTGCTATTCATGATTGACTCATTTATTTAAATCCTTCAAATGAAAGCATCGATCAGAAAAATATTTGATAATCTAAATTCAATGTATGTTTATTTACTATAAAAAAATTATTACAATGTTTAATTGTCCAAATATAATAATTACAACTTCCAGCTTAATATAATTGTTTGGATTTGGCTTGACAGGTAATCTAAAATAAAATTTAAATGCCTTTTGCACGCAAAATCTAAGGTGTGAAAGTCATTAAAGTGTAACTTTTCTCTTACTACTAATTGGTTATAATCCAAAATGAGCGAAAGTGAACCAGTCACTATATGATTCATACTCTGAAACCTTACACATGACGACTCATTTGCAGCAGAAATTAAATTAATTTAACAAAAAAAACCCAATATATTTTGAAAAAAAAAAAAAAAAATTTCAATAGTGATCGTCCTATTTTTATGATTCAACATTTCACCCCTTAATTCCCATAGAACATCTTTGGTTGTTTATTTTCTTATTTCTTTTATTAAATGAAAGTTAGCTACTGAGGTTTACAGTTACAAGGGGAAAGTTGTGTTTTAAATAAATAATAAATAAGCACTTAGGCTGAGATTAGAGTGTAGACGGTTTCAGAGCTGTCTCTTCGATGAGAGAAATAAAATGACGTCTACACTAATTATAGTTTTTTTATTTACCGTAAATTTATATACAATGGAAGATACAGAAGCAAAAATGTAACAATAAAATAAGTCCCTAAATATTTCTAGTTTTAATCGGTTTTAAAAATATATAAACTTTTTTGTTTTGTTGACAGGACCATCCAAAGAAATTACTTTTTTGTTTAGTATATTTTTTTTCAACAACCATAAATCACATGCAGTTGATTCATTGTTAATCAGTTTCCCACAATTATTGGTATTATACATACAAATTATTACACTAATTCAATTCAGGCTAGTTTATCCATTTATAAATCCCAAAGTACCCATGAACTTTTGAGAAAAATACAAACTGTGCTTTTTTGTTAAATCAATTTCACTTAAATTCAACAGACATTCATACAGCTTCAATATAAATTTTTAATATAGATTTAATTTAATCTTTAACTTAAAATTGTTCTAGAAAAATCTTACATAATGCAATTATATCAATGCAACCCCGTGTAGATAGTTAGTAAAATCATATTTTATTTATATAAGAAATCTCCTGGCTTAAATCTTCAAACCTTTATTGTACAATAAAATCAGGGTTTCTTATCTATTCTTTAAATAATTAATCGTTTATAATGGTGATTTACGACTACATATTTAACTATATGCAAGCACATTACAATCACTGTAGAAACTAAACAAATGCGAAACAAGTGGACAGAAAAACAGTTTTTGTCAATTTTACCTTATTTAAAAGCAATTAGATTAAACTTTCTATTGGGTTTTCATCATCAAACGTTTTATTGAAAACGTTCTCCACTAACAAAGCACTTGGAATTTCCAATAAATTACCTTATAAATTCGTCGTTAGTAAGTTCAATGTACCATTTTTCACTCTTACCTTTGAGAAAATGACGAGCAGTCTCAATATATTCCCAGTAACGGTACCTGTAGACTAAATTTAAATATATAATTGTTTTAAATTGCATATGATTCAAAGTTATATGTTCTTTATGGTTTTTGAGTATGCTTAATCAACAATGCTTCTTTTTAAACATTAATTATTTTATGTTTAAGTCAATTAACTTAGTTTAGTTCACTTTTGGAACAAAATTGTGTCCAAGTTTGTTTGGTGAATAAAGTACTTTATCGCAACCTTCATCTATATTGTGGTTTTTGAGTTTTGTGATATTTTAGGTTTTAATTCAAACATTACCTACAGAGAATCAATAAAATCTCTATTATGACCTGGCTGTCAATTTATGTTTACAACAGAACATATAGTGTGAAAACATTATAGTGATTGTTTCAGTGTTCTGTAGTGCTAAAGTAATACGTGTTGTGTTGAACGCTAACTGAAAACTACTTCAATACTAAATAATTTTACACATGTATAAAATTATATTTTTGCTGAGATCGTACCTGTTTATGACAAAAACTTGAATAGAAAATTGCGTTATTTTGGTAATAAAAACAAATTTGCTTTAGTGGCAAAGTACACGTTTCTGATTTAATACTTATTGGTAAAATTTAAATTTTTAGATCTATATATTATTTGTAGTTTTGTATTTATTCAAAACTTTACTAGTGGTCTACATCATGAACATTATATTTATCAAAGATAGCATGTTTTTGTTTCTCAGACAGAAGTTCCACCAGACAGCTTTGAGTAAAGTCAGTCCAAGTAATCATCTAGTATGGGTTTAAGGACTCGAATTCACGGCTTGACGGTAAATCTCAATTTGAGTATAATTCCATGGTGAATAGTTATCAATTACATCCTTTAGCTTTTTTCGATTAATTACATTTAACTTAATATTCACACACCTTGTATGGTTTTACACACTCCTTTTACGTTTTTTAGCATTGTTTAAATGGAGAAAAGTGGTCATACATTACGAAAACAACCAATTTCTCTGTTATTATTTATCCAATCTTAACAAATAAGGTATCATTGAAAACTACATACAATTTACAAACTTTTTTGTCACTTGCAATTTTTTTGTAAAGTTAACGGTTTTCGTGAAATTTGGCATCAAATATTTTAAATGACCACCATTTTGAAACGGATAATGATTTTTTAGTATACTTTGTAACGATAATAGGTTTTAATAAGGTTAACATTTTTGAAAAATATCAAAGCTGTATCTTAAACCGTTTAGGAGTTATTAATGTTTATGTAAAAACACATAAATGCCGACTGTCGGTAAACTAGACACCACAGACCCATGTTCCTATGGTGAAATGTGTTTGTCTTGAACTAAGAAATAACGCTATATACAAGTGTCCAGAGAGTTCCTGTATAGTGTATATCTCTAAGGGTTGTGAAATAAAACACATCTTTTAGAATTCCTCATTCCTCATAGTTGTTTTCCTCATCGTAATATTTATTAAAAAATGAGTTAAATGAGTTTGTGTTATATATACATTTGGTAAATCGCAGTAAAGTTCTCAGACAAACAAAGAATCTATTGTGTTGGCAGAATAGTGAAAGAACTGCACCGTTGTCGACTTAATGAAGATGCACCCAGTTTCACGTGGAGATCAAGCTTTTCATGGAACTTTTGATCTTCTTATCTCCCGTAAGCGCCTATGATCAGTCACCTTTGTTAAGATGCACGCTTTGGTTAACACAACAATGAAAACATTGAACATCTAATAGCTTTCTTGATTATACATAAGGAATTCAAATGACATATGGGTGGTTTACATGAGAATTTCAAAATTATCTGATCAAACTATTACAATTTACAACACACATTCTTGTTTCAATTCAAATTTTGTGATGTTTACTAATTAATATTACACAAATTTATCTTATCTAACTCTTAATTAATTATGTAGTAAAATAAATCATCTAAAAATGTATTTTACCTGTTTACTGTATTGATTTGATTCTGTTATCTTCTGGTTGAAGTCTATAAAATAACCTATTGAGTATTTTACATATTCAACTACTTATTTACATTCTTGTTTTTAATCTTAATTGTAAATATTAACCAAAATATGACATCAGGTTAGTACGTGTTATGGTTATTACTTACATAATATACCATAAACTTAATGAAACCGTCCCAAATTTGTATAGGAAAACTCTACCCTCTACAGCCTAGTTTTCTACATATTTCTGGTAAAGAACCCTTTAGAAATCTCCTCGTATGCTGGCCAGAAGCCAGGCGGATTTAATAGAATTGTCGCTACACTATTATATTTCTCTTTTCGTTTATTTCTCGTTTGAAAACAGCATCAGTAAAGTTTTCTATTTCCCGTTGAAGGCGAGTCTAATCTTTGACTTCTGTATCCAATAGTCAATGGTCTAATGCTCTGAAAGTAGCCAATGACAAAATGTAAATAGACTATTTTCTAAAAAAACCTGCCGTTAGGGTTGAATGGTTGTTTTTAAAGTAGGAGGCACATGGGAAATATATGACACAAGGATAACATAAGGATAATAAGCGTACGGATAGTATAAATATAAATTATAAACCGTTATGGAAAAACTGAATATCATCAAAAAGCTGCTCTATGGTTCAAGATAAGTTTCCATATCAGAATAGCTACGCAAATATATGTTTAATCAATACAATGGGAGAATTAAAATGTTATTTTATAGACATTTTTTACAAACGTGTAAACCTGAAACTTTCACGAACCAGCATGACCAAACCATCGAAACGGAGTTACTTGGGGGTATTTATGGAGTTAACATTACATTTCCCCTTTTTGACTACAAATATAAGTTTTTCTTCTAATAAACTGTATATAGCTCCAAAACCAACAATTTAGTACATTGAAGCGTAGTACCCATTAGGCATACGTACACAGAATATTCAATAAAATATTTTAAGTATTAAGATATATAAAACTCCCATGTTATTCTAATGCAGAATAAGTGAACAGGTTTCCTTGAGTACATATTCTTACCAAATTTGGCTAACTGACTTAATACACCTTAAGCTATCAACGTTACACTAAAATATATATCTTGTTTCCCTTTCCTGTAGCAGCAAACCTAGGTAGTCACCAAATCTCATGCATTGTTTATAGGGAATTAACAAGACGTAGGATACTTAAGGAAATATTTAAGTTTTTTTGTCTTATTTTTGTTTATTTTTTTATTACTTTTTTGTTAATTTTTTTTTATCTTATCAAGAAACGAAGATTTTTTTTGTCTGCAGGTTTGCTGGGGAGAGAGTATTTTTCTATAACCTTCAGTAAGCAACTGTGAAAACTTAAAGCAAGCAAATGTATATGACAGCAAACTATTCATCCAAATGTTGTTCTTGCCAATGGGGTTATGTTAGTTAATATTTATTCATGGGTTAGTCAACAATAATATATCAAAGCATATTTTTTAATCTCTAATTTTAAAATCTATTGAGCAACACATGCTCTAGACTTTAGGTATGGGAGGAGAGATAAGGATATTTTACAGTTTTTGTTATATCAAGCAATTATTGCTCTGCTTGTCTCATTGTTTACCAAAAACTGGAAGAACAAACATCGAACACAAACTTTTGAGCACAAACATTGAACCAATCACAGGTTAGTTACGCAGGTTTGTTATCAGTTGGTTACACCTTTGTTTGGGATTGCGTAGATTGCAACCAACATTTTTAACCCTAATTTCTTCTAATTTATGATGTTTTGGTATTTTTTTAATTTCCATTGGCTTAAATCGTTATTAGACCAGCATACAAAAAAATACCCTATCAATTTACAGATACCATGTTAATAATTCAAATGCTAACAATGTATGCATTATTTTGAACACAGTTTACCATGGTGTTTTCACTTTTAACTAAGATTGCAAATCAGCATATGACTGTAAAAATAGATTGAAAAACACGGTTAGCTTACTTCTATGAAAAAATATTACTTTACTCAATAAGGAAATCTTAAATAACTGAAACAAATATATAACTTTTAATACATTTTATTAAATGGGTTTACACAACGTATTACTCGAAAAGCTCAAGAAAACAAACATTTCCATTAGAATATTTCCTTAGAACTCTTAAGTTCTTAGGACAATGTAAAACGAAGATATTCCTATGCAGCTCTTTGGTGCAGTAGGTGCTTTAGTTTAAATTACACCTAAGCTAAATGCCAGCTCATGTTATGCAGTAGATTTTTCGTTATAAGTATGCTTGGTGTTTATTGTTGTATTGTTTTTTCTTTTTATTTTAACTCAAATGATCATATCATAATTTTATAAAACACTTAAAGAATTGTATATATTTTAAATACATCTTTAAAAATATGTACACGATATTTTAGGATATTTTTAATATATCTTGCCAACTATTTATTTTTGGCTCCCATACAACCCATATTAATAAGATTAAAATAGCTCGTATTTTTCCTATGTTGTTTCATTTCATTGTTTACTGCATAGAAACTTAGTAGCAATAAACTCAAACATCTAAACTAAACACAAACCCCATGAGGGTTGAGAACTGTGATGTTTAATCACGAATAGTTAGAGTAAATCAGCTGTTTTGCAATAAGGAAATAAATTAAACTATATTGGAAAATATATTTGTAGCATGGAGATTAAACTATTAATTAAAAGGCTGTATCATAATTTTAAAAATATTATAAGTTAGTTTTCATTTATGATTTGTTTTTCATTTATGATTGATTAAGTTAATAACATTCGGGGTTTCCAAATAAATAATATTAAAGATTAGTTATACAGAAGATATTAAAAGTTTTACGAATACTTCCCTTTACATTCAAGCTTGATACATACTTAACAAAAGCAAAACAGTGGCATCTCTCTAAGTGCTCATCTATTATGTGTTTCGTTTGTGAAACTGGTCGTGGTTAGACTACTAAAAACACAATTCTGTAAGTAGCAATGTCTTGAGAATGTATTTTTGTAGCTTTTGAAATGAATCTTAAACTCAAACTCAAACTAAAATATCATTACTTTTGATAGTCGTTACAAACTGCATAATAGCGTCAACAAAATTTCTCTTACAAATAAAGAAATCTTGTGTAAGAATAAGTTTATTACTGACACAGTTGGTTTAACTCTTAATTCTTGAATTATTATGGTTTTGAAGTATTTTAACTTTTGTGAAATATACTGGGTTGCATAATACAAAAATATCTTTCAGTTGTTAATTCCGCTTATTTATTTGGGTCAAACAGTTAACATTAATTTTTAAATGTAATATTTAAGATAGTTTTAGAAATTTTTACAAGGGGGTATGCAACTGTAAGCATGAAGTTATAGTTAAGACCTTTAACTTAGCAAATGGATACAGAAATAAGACCTGAAAATCATATGTCAATTGATTTATTTTTATGGTTACTCTTGACAAATAAATTATGGTGTTTGGTGGTAGACATAGCTTAATTATGTGAATTTTTGCCTTTGTTTAGGCACATGACATACATTATCAACAGTAATAATGAAACAAATTGTATGCTATTATGGAAAATTGCATCAATGTTTTTGCTTTAATAAACACTCGGTTGTAATAAGGAAATAGAGAATAAATAGTTTCCCATATTTGTGAAAAGCATTTTAGTGGCTAATGATCTTTTTATAATATTTATTTATGTATATCATTACACTCAAAGAGAGTCATAAGTCATAGCCTAATATATTGTGAGAGTACTGATCTATTTAACATACTGTAGAAACAATAAAAAATCATTTCCGTGCATTTATACCTAGGATTTTTTTCATAGTATATCATGTGCATAGTAATAATTAAATATTGTAATTTATACCTTATTATTATCTAAAAATCATAATCCACAAAAAGGTTTAAAACATGAAAGTTTGTAAAATAATATCAAGCGACTGAAAGCAAGCTCATTAGTATGCTCGGCTCGTTTCCAATTTGCCTTTCTTTCTATTATGGATTAAAAACTTGTTATCAACTCAAATTAGGCCTGATTTATTTTATCAGTACAGTGTTTTAACCATCTTGAATATGCAATGTACAGTAAAATGTACATCATAATATATTTTCCATAAGCGATTAGTCGTTAGTGATTTCTAAACATGTTTTATTGTTTTAAAATAAAAGCTATAACAAATTGTATTTGCTACAAAAGGATATGAATTTTAATACAGTAACATATAAATATCTTCACAGCAAAAAAAATTTACAAGTTTTGAAATAAAAAGGTGCATCTGTATTTTATAATTAAGATATTTACGTTTCGTACTAATATTTCCTAAAACGTTGCATTTAAGAATACACATAATAAGAATAAATGATGAAATGTTGATTGTACTTTACCATTCTATTTGCTTATTGGTATGCTATTTTATAATCTACATTTTTTATTTTAAGATCATCCTACTAAGGTAAATATGCTATCCATAAAGATTCAGCAAGGTTTACAATTATACCTGTACATAATCTGTAACTGATTCTTCAACCAGTGTTTTTTTTCGTTTTTTCGTCAAACGCATTTTTTAATAACTAATATTCAATTAATTAGTTTTCAATTAAAAATTACTCCCTATCAAAATCTTTTCTGTAATGGTCCGATTGTATATCCCAATTGATTCTTAAACGTTAATACTTTTGGTCGCTAAGATGTGGTAAAAAGTTATTCTCGATTTTTTCTCTCCATAGCTTAAAGGTAAAGATAATAATTTAAACGCAGGCACGGTTATAATCTGTCAGTAAATTGATTTATGTACAATATTGATTGATTTGTCTGTTAAAATTTTGACAATATCGTAAAAGAAATGCAAATCTTAAAGTTTTTAAAGCTTTAAGTTACATTTTATATAGACCAAGATTTGTTTGTTAAATAAACTATAGCTTTACGTATTTACAAAATGATTACAAAAAAAAAGAATAACTTACCACATACCAGAGACAATGAAATACAGTAACACCTAAGCTTACTGATCAGGTAAGCAGTTCTTAGATGTTGAATAATAGTATTAGTTACTAACATATTCTGCAGACCCAGCTATACGGAGCTCGCTTCAATTCTGATGGATAATCCAAGGGACTAGGTAAACAAAGACCGTTTACAAAGGGTACTTCAGTTTGTTTTGTTAACTCCAGCTGTTTTTATTGAGGGCCAGCTGAGTTCAATATGTGTGTAATTGAATGTAATTTCCTTTCCTCTTAAGCGTTCTTTTAACTCGATATATTTTATGCTGTTATGGCTGTCATGCAAAATTAAGGCTTTTGATAAAAAGGGGTACTTTAATGGTAGAGCCCAATTTTTGTTTAATGCGATAAATTAATATTTTTTTTTTTTTTTAAATAAACATCTGGATTCAAAAATTTAATTTAAGTAAACACTCTTGGCTAGCCTTAGTGAATCATTTGATAACATCTAAATTCCAGCAAAGTAATTTCAAAGCTCTCAAGATCAAATTTTACCGTATGTAGTCGTGGTAAAGCTTTAGAGGGGTCTTGCTCAATGGAGTAGGATATTACAAATTTATTTAAACCAATAAATTTATTAATCCCAATTGTAATAGTTTGAATGTGTGTTGGTATCTAAGGCAGGTTTTTATTTTGTAATAAACCCACTTCAGTCCTGTAGTCAATCAAAAGAATCAACTTCAAGAAATGCAAATGTTTTAAAAAAGTTTGGTTGTGCAATACATTTTGGGTTGTTATTACAGTAGTCGAACTATTATAATATACAAAGTTATATTTTTGTTTGTGTCTACAAACATGATGGTGGCATTTTACATCAATAGCACAAACATAGGCGCCCGGTTAGGTTGGAATCACTGCAAAATAGTTATATCAATACTTAAGCTAAGAAATACGTCTTGCAATATAAAGGGTGTCCCATTAAGAACGCCGGATTTCAGGAGCATCTTATCCTTAGGCTATCTTTATTTCAATAGGAATAACCACATTATCAGCGATGTTATCAGTAATAGGTCCCATTTGTAATCATGAATCGCTACACGACGGATCATAATTAAAAAGTGCCCTACAAGTACCGGGAATGTTTCTCTGAAACGGTGCGGAAGCTGCGCGTTATTTTCGGCCGGGATTATGCACCAAATGAGTTATCTGTCCGAAGATTTATTTCTAAGTTCAAAGAAATTGACACAGTTTTGGACATTAAAGGACCAGTTCGAAGTCGGGAAGGTCGCTTCCTTGAAAATATGAAGGCTGTACATGATAGTGTAGAGGACAACGCAAGAAAATCGATTCGTCGGCGTAGTCAGCAGTTAGGCCTAGCTCGGGGCACAGTACAAAGAAATTTGGTAAAAGACCTTCATATGTTCCCTTACAAAATTCAACTCACACGAGAGATCAAGCCAAGAGATCCCGTAAAACGGCTTGAATTTGTAAACTGGGTGGTTGGAAATCAAGATGAAAATTACATGTTTTCAAAAACTTTGCTGTTGAAACACATATACATTTAAGCAAGGTCGTGTGATTTAACACCGTGCGACTACTTTCTTTGGTGACATTTAAAGTAGCTTGTTTTCGCATATAATTATCAAACAATCCAAGACATGAAGGAGGAAATTATTCGTACTATTAATGTAATTCAACAGGAAGTGTGTGAACAAGTAACGGAAAACTTTGTCAAGAGAGGTCGGGCTTGTCAGCAGGTGGCAGGTGGGCTCACATAATATTCCATTACTAATCGGAGATACTATGCTTTAAGATTCATTTTTCATATTGTAAATTTAACGTGAAAAATATATGGTTTATTAACATTAAATCCGGCGTTCTTATTGGGACACCCTTTATTTTGTTTTGTTTTGTCCTTTCAGAGGCCCTGGATTGTTTATTCACATTGAAAAATATTCTCGTGGTAGAAGATTTCCACCTAAATGAATGAATAGGTTCATAAAATTAGGAAAAATTTCCCTTTATTAAAAAAATAATATGAAAAAAAATTTTCATTTGAATATTATGTTTACAATATTTTCAAACTAATACTGTTACTGCACATTTGTTAACAATGTAATATGACTGTTTATAAGTGCAATATGAAATATGAGTATTATAAGAACAAAGTATGTGTTCTGCATATTTCATTTTCTCATATACATTTTTTTTAACGATTTGATAACTGTTATTATTTAACTGTTAACTGTTTATTTAATAATGGAAAAAAAACGCAAAATGTCAGAAGAACGGCATGTCAGAATAAAAAGGACAGTAATGACTGCAATTGTCTCGAAACTAGAGATCAAAGAATAACGACTTGTCCATGAAATGGCAAAGTTCACTTTTTCCTTACATCTGTACGATCATCTTTTGTCTCTATTATGGTTTGCCGTACTCGTTCACGCCAAATTATAGATTTTATAGTTTCCATAGAAGTAAAATATAGTTTAGTCAAGAAATATTTAAGATCCTGATCCAATTAAAATTTAAATCAACAAAGGATGCATTTTCGTCTATATTCAAACTTTTGTCTTTGGGAAACAAAAACATTTAAGCCCTCTATTTCAAAAGAATTAGTTAAGAATTGTTCCTTAAATGCATTTCCACTAGAATACGTTTGTAACAAAATTTTTTTTCTAATATACCACATTACAGAGCTTTATATAAGTATTAAAAGAGTTTTTTACTGGCTTTTTTCGATTTATCTCCAATCTTAACGTGGTTCTTAGTTAAAAGTTCACCGTTTTAAAACAGTCAAAGTTAATAGCATAGCTATAAAAAAAAAATAAACCGATACACATACTCATAAACGCATCTATTATGCAGCTCAGTGAAACTTATTCATTACGTATTACCGTTGATCTCTTTACACATTTAAGGTTTGTTTTTTAGATAAAATTCTCCGTATTAAAAGGCTGACTTCCATACCTAAAGGCAATGACTGACAGGCATTCTTTTAAGAACACATATATTATGCATCTACCTTGAACCAATACCTAAACCACTACATTGAGCTATACGTTATTATGCCTCAGTTTGAGTGACTTTGAGTTTGGGCTTTCGTTTTGCTTTCAGTTTGACTTTGCTTTCAGTTTGGGCGACTTTGACTTTGCTTTCAGTTTGAGTGACTTTGAGTTTGGCTTTCAGTTTAGGCTTTCGGTTTGCTTTCAGTTCGACTCTTGCTTTCGGTTTGAGTGACTTTGACTTTTGCTTTAAGTTTGAGTGGCTTTTAGTTTGACTTTCAGTTTGAAATTTCGTTTTGCTTTCGGTTTGACTTTTGCTTTCAGTTTGAGTGAATTTGAGTTTGGGCTTTCGTTTTGCTTTCAGTTTGAATTTTGCTGTCAGTTTAGGTGACTTTGAGCTTGGCTTCCAGTTTTGATGACTTTGAGTTTGGGTAACTTTAAGTTTGAGCTTTTGTTTTGTTTCGTTTTGCTTTCAGTTTGAGTGGCTTTGAGTTTGGCTTTCTGTTTGAGTGACTTTGAGTTTGGCTTTCGGTTTGGGTGACATTAAGTTTGGGGGCTTTTGTTTTGTTTCATTTTGCTTTCAGTTTGGACTTTCGTTTTGCTTTCAGTTCGGGCAACTTTGAGTTTGGCTTTCAGTTTGGGTGAATTTCAGTCTGAGTGACTTTGAGTTTGGGCTTTCGTTTTGCTTTCAGTTTAACTTTGCTTTCAGACTGAGCGACTTTTGACTTTGCTTTCAGTTTGGGCGACTTTGACTTTGCTTTCAGTTTGGGTGACTTTGAGTTTGACTTTCAGTTTGGGCTTTCGTTTTGCTTTCAGTTTGGGCGTTTTTTACTTTGTTTTCAGTTTGGGTGACTTTGAGTTTGGCTTTCAGTTTGAGTGACTTTGAGTTTGGGCTTTCGTTTTGCTTTCTGTTTGCGTGGCCTTGACTTTGCTTTCAGTTTGGGTGACTTTGGGTTTGAATTTCAGTTTGGGCTTTCGTTTTGCTTTCAGTTTGAGTGACTTTGAGTTTGGCTTTCAGTTTGGGTGACTTTAAGTTTGACTTTCAGTTTGGACTTTCGTTTTGCTCTTCTTTCAATTTGACTTTTGCTTTCAGTTTGACCATCAATAAAGACCATCAAAACGCCCTGGAAGGTTTACAATTATACTTGTACATAGTCTGTAACTGATTCTTCAACCAGTGTTTAGTGTAATAACTTTTAACATGAAGCGCATTTTCAAATTACTAATAATTAATTAAGTATTAATTGTAACACTCAGTATCTAAGGTTTACAATTATACTTGTACATAGTCTGTAACTGATTCTTCAACCAGTGTTTAGTGTAATAACTTTTAACATGAAGCGCATTTTCAAATTACTAATAATTAATTAAGTATTAATTGTAACACTCAGTATCTAAATTGTTTCTGTAATAGTCCGATTGTATATCCTAATTGATTCCGTTAATACTTTTGGTCGCTAAGGGGTGGTAAAAAGTTATTCTCGATATTTTTCTCCGTAGCTTAAAGGTAAAGATAATAATTTAAACGCAGGCACGGTTATAATATGTAAGTAAATTTATTTATGTACAATATTGATTGATTTTTCTGTAAATATTTTGACAATATCGTAAAAGAAACGCAAAGCTTTAAGAGAAAACGTTATACAAACCGTAGCTGTTTTGGTTAAATAAACTATAGCTTTATTTATTAACACAAGGAATACTAAAAAAAAACTTACTAAATACCCGAGATAGAGATAATGAAAAAAAATAGAATTAACTTACTATATACCAGAGATAGAGATGTCGAATAATAGTATTAGTTACTAACATATTTTTGCAAACCCAGCTATACAGAGCTCGCTTCAATTCTGATGGATAATCCAAGGGACTAGGTAAACAAAGACCGTTTACAAAGGGTACTTCAGTTTGTTTTGTTAACTCCAGCTGTTTTTATTGAGGGCCAGCTGAGTTCAATATGTGTGTAATTGAATGCAATTTTTTCTTTTATCTTAGGTGTTCTTTTTAACTCGTTGTATATATTTTTAAGCTGTTATGGCTGTCATGCTAAATTAAGGCTTTTGATAAAAAGTGGTGCTTTGTAAGACGAACCGAATTCCATAATGCGATACATTAATATTTTTTTATTGTAAATAAACATCCGGAATCAAAAATGTAATTTAAGTAAAGACTCTTGGCTAGCCTCAGTAAGGTACTTGATAACATCTAAATTCCAGCAAAGTAGTTCCAACGCTCTCAAGATCAAATTTTACTATTTAATCGTGGGGATAAGCTTTAGAGGGGTATGTGCGATTTCTCAATGGAGTAGAATATTACAAATTTATTTAAACAAATTGATTTATTAATCCTATTATAAATAATTTTAATGTGTGTTGGTATCGAAGGCAGGTTTTTATTTTGTAATAAACCCACTTCAGTCATGTAGTCAATTAAAAGAATTCCCTTAAAGAAATGTAAATGTTTTTAAAAATATTGGTCATGCAATAAATTTTTGGTTGTTATTACAGTAGTCGAACTATTATACTGTATACAGGGTGACAAAGAAGTCTGGAAACGGCTTGATATCTTTTTAACTAAATTCGTTAGAAAATTCACACCTTTCACATCAACTTATATGTATGAAAACTACTTTTTGCAAGCATTACCATTTTTGTACCTTCACCAGGGGTACCTCGCCCATGAGGATTAGGTACATAATCTTTAATGTAAGCGTAGGTTGATATGCACATCATTTTAAAGGTCTGGTCAAGTGGAGTTCATTGCCGGAAACCGCGTCAAAAAAGGTTCATACACTACAAAATGGCGGCATTTCAAAGTTCTTGTGGAATATACCTTTACAGGCCTAATATTGGTAAATACTCGTATTAAACATTATCTTGAAAGCTGAAACTGTATTTTAAAGTCAACTAGCTCATAGACTAAATTTATCCAATCTTCAAAACAAATTTAACCAGGTTTCAGATTTCCCGGCTAATTTTGACTATGAGTATTTACCATTACTAAGGCCTGTGCAGGTATATTCCGCAAGAACTTTGAAATGCCGCCATTTTGTAGTGTATGAACCTTTTTTTCCGGCAATGAACTCCACTTGACCAGACCTTTAAAATGATGTGCATATCAACCTACGCTTACATTAAAGATTATGTACCTACTCCTCATGGGCGAGGTACCCCTGGTGAAGGTACAAAAATGGTAATGCTTGCAAAAAGTAGTTTTCATACATATAAGTTGATGTGAAAGGTGTGAATTTTCTAACGAATTTAGTTAAAAAGATATCAAGCCGTTTCCAGACTTTTTTGTCACCCTGTATACAAAGCTATATATTTGTCTGTGTCTACAAACATTATGGTGGCATTTTACACCAATCGCACAATCATAGACATCTGGTTAGGTTGTAATCACTGCAAAATAGTTATATCAATACTTAAGCTAAGAAATACGTCTTGCAACATATTTTGTTTTGATTAGCCCTTTCAGAGGCCCTCGATTGTTTATTCCCATTGAAAAATATTCTTGTGATAGAAGATTTCCACCTAAATGAATAAATAGGTTCATAAAATTAAAACACGTTTTCCTTTATTAAAAAATTTATATGAAAAATATATTTCATTTTAATATTATGTTTACAATATTTTAAAACTAATACTGTTACTGCACATTTGTTAACAATGTAATATGACTGTTTATAAGTACAATACGAAATATGAGTATTATAAGAACAACGTATGTGTTCTGCATATTTCCTTTTCTAATATACATTTTTTAACGATTTGATAACTGTCATTATTTAACTGTTAATTCAACTGTTACCTGTTATTTAATAATATCAAAAAACGCAAAATGTCAGAAGAACGGCATGTCAGAATAAAAAGGACAGTAATGACTGCAATTGTCTCGAAACTAGAGATCAAAGAATAACGACTTGTCCATGAAATGGCAAAGTTCACTTTTTTCTTACATCTGTACAATCATCTTGTGTCTCTTTTATGGTTTGCCGTACTTGTTAAAACCGAATAATCGAAAAGATTTTATAATTTGCATAGAAGTTAAAAGTAGGTTAGTCGAGAAGTATTTAAGATCCTTATGTAATATGAAATAAAATCAACAAAGGATGCATTTTCGTCTGTATTCAAGCTTTTGTCGTGAGAAACAAAAACATTTCAGCCCTCTATTTTAAAAGAATTGGTTAAGAATTGTTACTAAAATGCATTTTCACTAGAATACGTTTGTAACACAATTATTGCTTTATATTCCAAATTACAAAGCTTCATAAGTATTAAAAGAGCTTTTTAACTGGCTTTTTTCGATTAATCTCCAGGCTTGCTGAAGTTTTTAGATAAAAATTCACTGTTTAAAAACTGTCAAATCAAATAGCTGGATATATTTTAATAAAACTTTGCGGATTTATTTACTTCATACTAAGCTATTGATATTTTAGTAAAAAATCACACTTTATTAGTTTCCTGCAACAGCTAGCCTATGCATTTGTTGAACATAAATGTTAACTTAATAGATTAATTGAAAGTCAATCTAGACAAATGGATATTCGCTTAGTCGGCAGGTTTGGGGTATTTTTAGATAAAATTCACCGTATCGAAAGGTTGCCTTCCATACCTAAAAGCAATGACTGACAGGCATTCTTCCAAGAATACATATATTATGCATCTCCCTTGAACCAATGCCTAAACCACTACATTGAGCCATACGTTATTATGCCTCACTACCTTATTCGCTGTATTTTTAAGGTATTGCTAAACACATTTTTACTCACTCTACTTAAGCTGTCAAGACAATAATACAATATTAATATAATAAAATACACTATTCAAGTATAAAACATAGCGTTGAAATTTCACTGTAAAATCATTGACCTAAGATAATTTTTTAAATTAACTATTTCAGTTTAATTTTTAGGATCGAAAAGATTCACTTTACTGCGTTGTTATTTATTTTAAAACACTAGTGTGGTAAAGTAACGGCCCATTGGGAATTAAGGATTGAGAAAAATAAGTAAAAATGTAATGTTGTAACTCCAATGTATCAGCTGATAACGACCAGTTTAAATTGACGATCCACTTCCACGGGAAACTCAAACATTCTATCCTTAACGTTAACCTAAGGAAAATTCATCTAAAAAGTAATATGTATGCTTTGATAAAATTTCATTAATAATAATATAATCTCAAGATACATACATATTTCGTATAAGAATGTAGGTAATGGGATTTTACAAAGGGATAACAACTGTATTAAAAAGTTGTGTTAGCCATTCGAGTAATACGCCTTTACGAATTTGGGAGAAGATTTTAAGGCATTCGCTTATGCTCATGCCATAGATGTCTACTCTTGTAGTAAAGATCTTATAAGATCTTGCGTAAACATTATTAGCATTAACTTTATTTGTATCTTTAAGAGTGTCTGAGGATGGGATAAAATTTTGCCATAAGATTTGTGCTTCATACGCATTAACAAATAACATCTACAAGTATGAATACCCCTAACGCAGCAGACCTGCAGATTAATTTAATTTTCATTTGCTAAGGTATATTTTCATTTAAATACTTCCTTAAACATGTTAGATTTATTACCAATTTCCATAACATTAGGATAAATGAGTAACTAAAATTGCCGCTACAGGGAGGGTAATACAGTGTGTTTTATAATAAAATATAAAAAGCTTATTAGAAAATAAATGAATTTGCCTAATGTTAGAAAAATATATCAATAAACAAGCAAACACAACAGTTGCCTTATTCTTAATAAGAGTAACATAAGAATTTTCAATAAAAAAAATAGATGTTTCTTCGTCACCAATTACTATATAAAACACTTAAATATGTATTAACATATTTGTTTTGTGAAGCTCTTCAAATTGGTTTGGCGAAAAATTTGGAAATTAAATGTTTTGTGGGTTAAATATGAGACAAATAAATTTATATTGGATAAACCGACATTATGCTTATACGCAAACTCGCTTGAATAAACGATGATTTACAGAAGATTTTTGCTCGAGTTATGTTGCGAACATATATATGAACGGATGGTGTTTGGTCTTTTAGGACATCAAAACGATAAAAGTGAATCAATCCTGGGTCCAGGTCCTACCATGAGAAGGTAATAGCATAACCCTGTCCCTATATTATGGAAAAATGGCTAAACTAGTAACCCAGCAACCAACACCTAACATAGTTAGTTATATTCAGAAGTAGTAGTATTTATAGGAATTTTTACAGTGATAAGAGATCAAAAATTTACAACTCGTAATGGTTTATAGCTTATTACTAAAAGATCATTACCTAATCCAAACATTTTATCTTATTCAGCGTATGAAACAGTAGTTAATTTGATCGGTAACATCAAAGATACGAGCTAAGAGCTAATTAAGTCTTCTGCTTAATAATCTCTTTGACACTTTTCAGGTGGGGAACTTAATATCCTCTTATATTATGTGAAATGTCCCTTGCAACAATTTTATTTTAGCTTAAATGTCTTAACTTGGTAAAATACACAAACAAATAACCTGGATATGGGAATATATACTTATAATATTTTTATGATTAATAATATACATTTATATGAACGTGAACTTAAAGGAGGATAATAATACATATTTATTGGATAATGTTTGTGCTAAATACACTTGGCCCACTTAACAAGCCCCAGAATTAACTTCAAAGACATTTTTTTATCCTTAATGTTACAATGACGTAAACAAAATGAAAAATATATAAATCTACTAAGTTGTATGTAGAGCGTCTGTTTAAATAAATCTTTAACTGGTGTAATTACTTTATATTGATTTTTGTCACTTTTTATTGTTTCTGATTATTACAACAAACAAACAAACCAAATGAAAGTCAAGGATGAACCCTACAATAGTGTTATATATTTTCTATTTGCATTCCTCAACAATCATATGTTATTTTAAATATTTATTATTCCTGATGTTTTTACTATTGTGGTTTATCAAAACATTGTTCTCAATACAAGACTCATTACAACACCATCTTGAAATAATTTATTCTAATACTAATTATCTAATATTACTTCAAGTATTCTAAAGTGGCGACGAGGAAAACGGCAAGATGGACCAGGAACAGTTTCAATTATTTCTACAAACACTTACAACAGCTCTTCAAGGTATGTTTCATTCACAACCATCAAAGAATTTAACCCTGATTTCAAATTTTGACCAGTTTGACTGTACACAAGAAACGTTTTCTCAATACAAAGAGAGATTTGAAAACTACTTGAAGTTGAAAAACGTTTTCTCAGACAAAGATCTCTGTGCCCAGATATTTATTAACAGTCTAGGCTCTTCTGGCTACGACTTGTTGTTTACATTATCGTTGCCAAAGAAGGTAACTGAGCTGAAGTATGAAGAGCTTACTGCCTTAATGACAAATCACTTTCCTGCTCAAAACGAAATTGTCGAACAACACAAATTCTTTTCTCGGGTACAAAAGTCTGATGAGTCTATTTCCAGTTATGTCATGTCCCTCAAAAAGCAAATTTCGACTTGTAATGTTGCCTGTTCTACTTGCAACGCTTCTGTTTCTGACCTATTCCTCAGGGCACAATTCATACGAGGAATTAGGGATTCTTCCATAAGGGAGAACCTTCTTCAACAGAAGGATCTAGCTTTTGACTCTGCTGTAACACGAGCTTTAGCGATTGAAGCTTCAAAGCTGAATTCCAATGCCATAGACGAGTTTACGCAGCAGTCACAACCGTCTTACAGCAACGTAGGCGTCAACAAGTTGGCAGGCCATTCGAAAAGGCACCGATCGTCAGCTAGATTCAACCATCGTTCGTCAGGCGAGAGCAGCAGTCGTTCTTCCGACAGCAGTCGCAACAGCTCAATTTCTTCTGCTACACTACAAGGACATTATCGGCGCAAAGAACAAGTTGATTTAATTGCTCTTGGCTTGAATGGCGTTTGTCTTCGGTGTGGCAAGAACAATCATACGTCACATCAATGCAGACTGCACAGATCTCGAGTCCGCTGTAATTCCTGTAACAAAAAGGGCCACATTTCGAAGGTATGTATCAAGTCCCTACTGTCTAAACAAAGTGGTTCAAAATCAATCAAACACTTAAATCAAGATAATCATAACCAGTCCGTGGAGTCAGACGTTGATGATATTTATGGCGTAGGTCAAATTGGAAACATTCATGACATACACCTTCCAGACACTGATAAGTTTATAACGACAGTTCTTATTAATAACCGGCCCCAAAAGTTCGAAGTTGATTCAGGTTGTGCCCACACTCTACTTCCTAGAGGAGACTTGAAGCGTTTAAACATCTCAATGGACACTATAACACCAACATCTGTCAAATTTCGCTCTTACACAGGGGAGCTACTATCTCCGCTGGGCAATGCTTCAGTAAGAGTCAAAAGGAATGGGACATCAACCGCCGAACAGTTATTTGTTGTTCCTGACGGATACAGTCCTCTTTTGGGTCGAACATGGATACGACACTTGCAAATCAACCTAAGTAAGAAGAAATCAGAAAAGGATCGAAATCATCCACAGAAGATACATGTGTCAGAGAAAGCTAGCTGGAAAAAGTCTTCAACCAAAAAGAAAGAATTTAGTGAAAACATTGAAAATGCAGACTTTACATTTTTTCCTCCGTTCAACACTACCAGTTATTCGCCTACCAGTCATTCATCCACCAGTCATGCATCAACCAGTCATCAACCAGACACAAGCACATCTGTATATTATCGACCAACACCTTCACGACGACATACATCAAGAAAGATCAAACGACCGACACGATACACGCCTTGAACACTTCCTCAGTGCTGAAGAATCTGTTATATATTTTCTATTTGCATTCCTCAACAATCATATGTTATTTTAAATATTTATTATTCCTGATGTTTTTACTATTGTGATTTATCAAAACATTGTTCTCAATACAAGACTCATTACAACACCATCTTGAAATAATTTATTCTAATACTAATTATCTAATATTACTTCAAGTATTCTAAAAATAGATAATTAATTTACAACCTAAAATGTAGCATAAGGATTCTATAAAAGAATTTCGTTATAGGAGTATGTAAAATCTACGTCTAGAAACATTTTCTTAAACTTTAGTAATCGTTTTACCTTGCAAATGATATGCACACAGTTTTTTTCTTCTTTTTTTTTCTTTAAAGCAGACCTATGAGTTTAAGTTAATAATTACATTACTTAGCTCTTTTTAAGTAAACACTGCATTTTGTAATTTTATTTTTTAGGATCTTAGAGGGGTGCACCAATTTAATCAATTTTGAATTACCTTCAAATAAAATGTAACTACTTAGGGAAGGCAAGGGAATCTTCAACACAATATTTGGTTATAGATGCGTATTTTAAAATAGTCTCCTTTATATTTACAAATTTATTGTACCTATCCTGTTGTATTTTTGTAAAAATTACTTTATCATCAGCACAATCTATTTTGTCTCAAATCTAATAATCTAATTTAAAATAAAAATAGTAATCTTTTTTATTCAATATTATACTGCCTTTATGTCTACTTAGTAGAAATTCCGTTTTGAAAATTTATAACACATCTACAACACAGTTCTATTTTATTTGTGCATCCATAAATATCCATTAGGAAATTTGTAATACTACTATTATTGTTTTGGTATTAACATATTTGTAACAAATATAAGATCCACTGAGGACTGTTCTAGTTTAAAATATATTTACAATTTTAAATGAATGATTAAAACATAGCAATCTATATGTACTTGGATACAAACCTTAATTGAAGACTAGACTCCATTGAAGATTAAACATTAAAAGTAGTCTACGGCCTCAGAATAATAAACGGTACTAACGACGTTAAAGTATTAGTATTCAGACCAGGATCTACTAGGGTAGCTTTGAGGAATATCTTATAACTTGTAGATAATACCGACCACCGTAGTAATCCAAAATCATGGACCAAACTACTTTGGTTTTAAAGATTTGTATACATTACATTAAATAATAAACACTATTACATTATACATGCAAATACAAAATTATTGTGAAGCTACCTAAGTGTTTTCCCTACGAACTTCACTTTCTTAATTCAACTGTGTGATAGTCAAGTCACCTTTAATATGGAATTTTACATGGAAGTATAAACGTTTGGAATAAAAGTGTTTTACAACTTTCTTTTATTCTCTAGGGCCTAAAAAAATGTTTTTACTTCCTAAGTATGAAAGATACTGCTTAACACGCGCAATATGTTGTTTTAAAGACGGCTCTTTTTGCTGCAGCATGACGAACAATTATTTAGAACATGAATTTTATAATCATCTTAACTTATAATGGCCTATACAATTTCAAACACATCGTTCACCATCACAAGGGTACTATACTACCGGCTACAATAACCCAAAGTTTTTATTTTTTTACTAAAGTGATAGAAACACAACTTTTTCAATCATGTTCACGGCAAATATCGAAGTTCGAGGAGTAGCCAATAGTAAAACTTGTATTGCTTTTGTTTTGTATCAGTATCGTAATTGTCTAAGGTAATACAAGACTTTGAGACTTGGTCACTAAAGGCAAATTATTTAAAAAGAAAATGATCTGAAATCTGCAAGAATCATAGTACATAGTCTTTAAAAAAATAATAATCTATCACAACTTCAATTAAGATTATTAGGCTTACACAAATTATAAAACATTTACATCACCAATCTTAAACAGAAACTCTGCGATATAAATGTAAAACATGTTAAAAAAGCAAACTGTGCTCTGTTTCTCGTGTTAAAGATTAAAACACCGTAGTGTCATTAACAAAACTATTATTTCATTTTAGAACTACGATCAAATTTAAAGCCTTGTTGTGTTATAACGACATTAATATGAAGCCTCTGAGACTAGGATATGACAGTGAGTTATAAAAAACAGTTTTTAAGCACAATACCTATAGTTTATACTGCTTATATCCTTTTATAAAACAAGTTTTTTGAAATTAAAATATTTTGATAAAAGTACCAAACAAATATTCACATACAGGGTAGGAGGATGGTAGTGGATGTCTTGTAAATGGACAGGAGGTCTTTACCCATCAGAGTGACTTTCATAATGGGGAATAGTTGTCTTTCGATTCTGTGTATTAGGCAATTTTTGTAGGAACATTGGTTGGTACAACACCGTGTTTTGTCTATGTGTTTGTTGATATGTTTTTGTTGCTAAATTATAGTTCTATCAGGTCATCACAGTGATTTTTTAGTTAAATGTTATCTTAGACTCTATGATGTATTTTTCAGCCAAAATACGACTCTCTGGTTTATCGACAGTTTAAGGACAACAGGGGTATTCCCAAAAGATAGAAGCAGCCACTAAAAAAAAAATTAGGACGCTGCAGCATGTAGAAACGGTTATTCAAGATTTACCTTTTAAGTACTCATATGATCAAGAAATTTTTAAGCTCATAGGTGAGACAGAAATGTTTGGCAACAAATACCAGGTTCTTTTTCAACAAGATCCAAAGCGAGCACTACTCATAAATGACTATGATGTTAATTTCCTTCTAGGAAGGGTTATTTTACGTTATTTAGATCTTTTTTGGCCCTAGTGTCATCAAATTTAAGTGTGTGATAATGTTATTTGTATCTCAAATTTCGCGTCAACACTCTATAACCCCAATGCCTGGTGTATCTTGAAGACGACATTAACCAGGATCCTATGACACTTATGATAGTTAATGGTGACCGTAAAACGGAAGAGTTCGAGAAAGTTTTTGAAATCTGTTTGCAAAGGAGGCACATCTTGATTGGCATTGCTTTCCAAAAATGGACAAGTGTAGTATGTAGTATGGTTCTTACTACAGTTCTTTAACTTATTATAGTTGTTAAACAATAGTTAAAGAACATTTTAATGTAATACAAGTTTATCGACAAAAATTAATGAGTAATGCTTTTTTTAAACGTTTAGTTTTTTTTATTTGTTTGTTTTTTGTCGCCGAAGTTTAGATTTAATAATTTTATAAACGTTGTTTTGTGACAAGATAACATTTTTAAAGTTTGTATTTTATCAACATGACTTATTTTATAAAACGAGATTTTCAGGCCATCTGTTCTTATACCCTCCCACCAATAAAGTCAATACCAGCAAAACCCAGAGTATGTCTAGATGACATAGAGGAGTGACGTCATAGTCCTGATATTTTACTTTAACCTCAGTTGTCAGTCAAGTTCAGTAGTTGTCTTTGTTTTCGTGCAAAATCTGAAACCCTTTTCAAGTGTGCATGTAGGTTTTATATTCTAAATCTTAGCTTTAATATGACATATCTTATAATATCTATTATAAACATACCATTTCATATGCATATCCTACTTGTTACCCTTTTTTTAATATTCTTTTGTGATTGCAAACTGGTTGGGTGGGCGGACAGCTGGTTAGCAGGTAGTTCAGCGTTTACCTTTTATCTGAAGTTGAAGTCGACAACGAGTGGGATCTGCAGCTAGAAATAGTCGGCTATTACTTAGCATAGAGAAATATCTGATAGATTCAAAATATTCTTATTAGGTTGTCAACAACCCTAATCACTGATAAGTGGTGGAAGTAATCATTGTGATATTTAAGGGTAAATAACAAAAGTTGCAATAACACAGGAACTGTTTTTTTTTTTTTCAGAATGGGGTGGTGTCCTGTATAGGTTAGAGTTAAAAGCACTAAAACATACAAAATGAGTTTTTATCAGGAAATGTGCTTTACAAACTATAATGTTTGGACAAAAAAAATCTTATTAATATTTATTTATTAACCGTTTAATCAATGTAAAGGTTGATTTGGCTATTCGTAAGAAATATTAAATAGATAATTAAATTGATATTTGAGTAGACCATCAGCGTTATTTGTTGACGATGGTTTTTTATTTGGCAAGTTGAAATATCACCGATGTAGGAGGTTGAGTTTCATATTTAAAGTCTACCAACCAGACTCCCTCTCAAGAACACATCTATTATGCAGCTCCCTGGAGCCAATCCCTACACCATTACATCGTGGTGTACGTTACTAAACCTTGCTATTTTATATTTATACATTCTAACATTTTTATATTGATTTAGATCCATTTATTCAAACATTTTATAATGTGTTGATTCATATTGCATGTGATAAATATATTTACGATTCAAAATATTATCCTTCGGATATTTTTTCTGCTAATTGCGCAAAACTATAAATGTATTTTCAAACGTTGAAAGCGTATTACGGTTTAAGAAACTAATTGCTACTTGTTACTAGTTGTAAGAGCGTAGAGTTACTATCCCTCATAAAATTCATTATAAATCGCTTTCCACACAAAAAGACCTGTGATTGGTCTTTTTGAGTAAAAAGACCAAGTTCTTTAAGTAATAAAGATACTGCTTAGTTCAAAATGTATCATAAAACCACCAAACTAACTATCTAGCCAAACAAAAGGATTGAACAACAGTTTACACTTGAAAAGCAGGAATTTATTTTTAATATGAAATTAATAATTTTTAGTATTTAACTTCATTAAAATGAATTAAATAATAAAAAAAGCTACAGAGAACAAACTAGGCTATAAAAGCAGACTATGGAGGACAGAGATAAGATGAGTGCTGACATGAAAAAGTAGGTTGAACTCTGCCATTTCAAAGGCAAGTCATTATTGTTTGATCTTCCGTCGCAAGACAATTGAAGTCATTATTCTCAGTACAATTCAGACGACCAATTAACACATTTCAAATAATTTAAATGTTTCCTTCATTAAATAGTAAATGAGTCCTCATATTTTATATCCCATTTGTATTATAGAGATGGATATTTAGTTCGTAGGAATTTCTATAAAAATAAAGAATATTTTGTGTTTCAACCAAAAGGGTATTGAAAACATATACATTAAATTCAATCACAAGGTTTTTCGTCATTCATTCTATACATAAAAATTAAATTTGAACTACTAATATTAATTTAATATTGTAAAACTGAAGTGGGATATTTCTATGACGAGCACCTTACTTACTGTTTACATTATGTAAGTTATCTTTCTTTAAGTGCTGGAATTTACAAAATGTAAAAAATAGTATTGAATCACTGCACATTTGAAGGACTTTTATACTTGGATCAGAATAGTCAAGACAAAATATCCCCCCCCCCAAGAAATCTCAAGACAATTTTTTTTAGTAGAAAACCTGCCTTAACCTAAATGATTTTATTAATTTTCCTTTCCATAAATATATACGTTGAAAATACCTTTTTTAGGTGTCTTCGAATTTACTGAAAACCCTTAATATTTGAATCACGAAATAACGAATTTCATATTCAACTTACAACATACTGGTGAAGGACCTTATAGTTTTAATTTCAATAAAGTGATAGTTTCATGTTCTTACAAGTTTTTTTTTTTTTGTTATTTTATGAAGTCGGAGTTTAAAATGATCACATTAGAGTATTTTTTTATTATATACATTTAAGAGCTACTACAAACGTCTATTTACAACATATTTTTATACTTACAACTCTTCCCCTTAAAATCAACATGTTTCCCTAACTAATTTAGTTTTATATCGTTTACCTATTTTTTCTAGACACCATCTCTATATTTAACTATGACAATTGAGTTTTTTTTAGCGAATACCATATTATAGTGAGCCGACCCCTCGCACCGCCCCCAGACGAACAACTATTGGAAGCATGCCCCCCATAGTGACAGTGCGAGTGGCCGCCCCACATCCCTAACAAAAATGAAAGGCCGTGGGTGAATATCAAAAAACAAACAGTTGTCAACAAAGCCTATATATTTACAAAAAAAATCAACAAATAACAAAACATCCATCCAGAGAATTTCTTTAAATAAGCTTTCTCAAAAATTTAATTAAAAAAAATGATTTTAGGTTTACCCTTCTAAACTTACAAATACTGGTACCAGTAACAGAAAAATAGGCCTAACAACGAATAGATTAAAGACGGTAACAATTAATATTAAACCTTTAAAAAATCAACAATTAAATGAATAACAAGTGACTAAAAATAAATAACAATGGTAAATAATTTGGGGGCCCCATTGATGATCAGTCCTTTTCAAAAAACTTTCATTAATTACAAATATAACTTGCGGTAATGGTCACTGGTCACTCTGGTCGCTTCAACTAGTGGTGGGTGGCGGTGGTGGTAGAAGGCGGATGGTGGCTTGAAGGTGTAGTGTGTCCCACTGGTCCCAGGAGCAGGGTGACTGGCAGCCCGAAGAGGGAGAAGGTGTAAGGTCTCCCCGGGCGACCCTCTCCGGAAGCGGCGGAACAAAACCTCCCATCCGGGACCCTTTTAACAAATTCCAGGTCCAACTAGTAATAGTTCATATCTTAGGCTTCATTTGGGTGTAAAATTAGGCCTACCCAGCTATTCAAGAAAAGGAATCCAAAAAACTTTTCCGCACCACTGGTTGCTGACCAAAACTGTTACAATGAGACTTTGAAAAAAAAAATTTTTCTTTTAAATAGGCTTTCCTTTATAAAACTGTCTTTAAGAGTTATAAAGAGAAAAATGACTAGACAAAATTAATTCAGATAAATAAAGCTTTAAAAAAATAACAATAAATAGACTTTTAAATATTACTAACTTTAACAACACATTCTGACAGTAAAATTTTATAAAGATTGGAGTTAACAATAAAAAATATGAATTATCTGGTCCAGAAGGGTAAAACACATTAATCAAACACAAAACAATTATATAAATACTACAATAAACACTTCAAAAAACAGTTCTCACAAAATTTTAAAAATTCTTTGGCTGGAGGTGCATTTTTGGGTAAAACCGGTAATAACTCCGGTTATTACCAACCAAATTTGCTCAAAAAGCTTTTAAAAGTTGTGGCACAAGTGCCCGCAGCTTTTAAAAGACAAACCCATGCCTACCAACTAGCCTGAGGCTAGGTAGGGGGTCAGTTACCTACGGTCACTCAGCAAACAGAAATGCGCTAAACTAAAACTTAAATAACTCGGTCATTTATTATCCAAACTTAATGAAAATTGCAGGGGACAAGTAAGAGCACTAATACTAACTAATTATGACCGAGCTTGGCCCCCAGGAGGCGCCATTACTTAACTAAAAAAAATTAGGCTGAGTGACATGGCCTACAATACAAATAACAAAAAAAAACACTATTACAGGGGACAGAGGGACAAAATTTACATTAAACAACATGTAGGCCACAATAACAAAACAAAATTGAGCACAAACTAGGCCTTAGGCCTAATAACAAGTTAACAGGGACACAGAACAAACGGACCCTAGCCCGCACAAAAGTGAGTTTTCTTGGGTAATATCTGGCCTAGAGTCTCGGGGAAAGCTTTGAAAACTTGGCAACAACAAAAACTACTAAACTAACCAGGAAACTTGTGATCTGACCACACAAAGCTTGGCCAAAGGCCCAACAAAACTCTGTTCAATTCCAGCCTCAGAAATGGGTCTAGCGCCTTGAAAAACAAGTAATTGGTAATTAAAAGTAATACCAATGCACAGAAGGTGCTTAATACTTGTTTTTCACTAGCCAAAACCCACTCAAAGCCTGCTCAACATGTGGCTGAAGGCCAAAACTAATTCAGAAACTTTCTAACCTAAACAAATCAAAATAATCAAACAATCAACTTACTCATCTGACGACTGGCAAAACACTTATCTACATGACTGGATCAAAACGTTGTAAAGTTGAATAAAACAACATGAGGAACAACGGCATAAAAACGATTTACACGGATACAATTTTTATGCAAACAATCACAAAGTCTGAGATGGTTGACAGTCGCACGCCTTCTAACCCCCAAAACGTCAGGCGGACATTGACTCTGGGTTGCAGGTTTGCTGCCCGACCCAAACCGACTGAGTTCCGGCGCAAAGCCAGTACTCGCACTATACAAAAAACACTGAGGCGTGACATTGGTGGGACGCTTGGTGGACAAGTCACGGCTCAACCTCCCCCCCCAAAGGAGGACTTCCTCTCCAAAAAAAAAGGAAAACAACCTCTCCCAATTCTAGAAGATCTCAACACCACAGATCAACTCAAGTGTCTGAAGTGGGGAACGCCAAAAGTCTTTCAACTGGAGGGACTACTCACCCCCAGGGGTTGCACTGGCCAGTGCTGGAAAATTTACTAGGGAAAAATCTTCAGCAGCGCACAAGGGACAGAAGAGGTGATCAAGCTCTCTGGCCCAGTGCACTTCCCACTCAGACACAAGAGTAAAGAAAGATGACCTACGGAATTGTTCCCCGGAAAGGCTTCAGATGAGAAATGTGAGCCCTCCGGAAAACTTCTCCAGTTTGCGGATCTCCCAGCCGCACGGAGACAGGAGTCAAGAACTTCAAGATGCGGTGGGGACCTGACCACCGATGAGACAACTTAGCGGCTCTCTTGTCCACGGCCGAACTGACCGGATGAGCCTTACAGAAAACCAAATCCCCCACCTGGAAAGGATTGTCCAACCGACCTCGATTGTGCTTCCTCCGTACCAATTCCCTAGCTCTGATCAAGTTCCTCCTAGCCGCCTGCCAAGTTGCCTTGACATTGGCAGCACCAGGGGGTGGCAGAAGGTCGCCAATTTTCCACACATTTGCCAAGGGATTATTGGGTGGATAGCCCAACAACAGCTCGAAAGGGACCGCCTTGTGACTCTCATGGTGTGCAGTATTGAAAGCAAATTGAATCCAAGGAAGTTCCTGATCCCAGGTGGTCTGCTTGTCAGCATGAAAAGCTATGAGAGCGGATCGAAGATTTCTGTTGAACCTCTCAGCATGGGAAGGCTGTGGATAGTAAGGAGAAGTGGTCACATGGCGGATTCCGTGCCCAAAGCACATTCTTTTGAAAAGGTGAGACACGAACTGAGTTCCGTTGTCGGAAACAATGGTGGCGGGTATACCAAAGTGTTGGAACAAATGGGTACGAAGTGCCTGCACGGTGAGCTGTGCAGTGGCGTTCCTCAAAGGAAAAAGCCAACAAAACTTGGAGAAGGCATCCACACAAACAAGCAAGAATTTGTTTCCTGACTTGCTACGTGGGAGAGGCCCTACATAGTCTATGAAAACCTTCTCCAAAGGTCTCTCCGCCACCTCAGATGACAACAACCCATACTTGGTATTCTGAGCAGGCTTGCTTAGCGAGCATGTTTGACAAGAACGTACTCGTGCCGCAATGTCCCTGTCCATACCCTTCCAGATGAACATGTCCCTAACCTTCGCAATGGTCTTGTGAATCCCTAAGTGCCCACCCACAGGGGAAGAGTGAAAGTACGCAAAGACCATGGGTACAAGAAGACAAGGCAGCACAATCTTGGGTTTACCTCGCTGTCGGTCTCGACAACAAAGGGCACCCTGGGACAGAAAATACGGGGGGTGGGCTCCCCCATTTTGAAGCTCACCAATGATCTTAGCCAGCTCGGGATCTTTAAGCTGATGTGGGATAAACTCAGAAAAGGCGAGGGGAAACTCCAGGAGCACGGCACACCCTGTGTGCTCCTCCTGATCAGAAGGTTGGTCGTCAGGTGAGTGATACATCCTGGATAAAGTGTCAGCAATCACATTCTGCGTGCCTCGAACATGTTGCACTTGGAATTTGAGGGAAGATATTTGGACCACCCAACGACCAATTTTCCCAAGCTGGCGAGGATGTGCAAGGAGCCACGAGAGTGCTTGGTTGTCGGTTTCCAGCAAAAACTCTTTGTGTTCCAAAAAACGTCTGAACTTATTCACTCCAAACACGACAGCCAAACACTCTAACTCATACACAGAAGAGCTTTTCTTTTCGCATGGGTTCAAAGTGCGTGAGGCATACGCAATTGGCTGCCTAACACCATCTACCTCTTGAGACAACACAGCCGCAATTGCGACGGAGGAAGCATCGGTTTGCAAAACAAACTTTTGACTGAAATCTGGCATCGCCAAAACCGGGGGTTGCATGATAGCTTCTTTCAGAAGATCAAAAGACATCTGTTGTGCTTCACCCCAAACAAACTTGGCGCCCTTCTTCCGAAGCTCATTGAGAGGAGCCGCCAACTCAGCCACATTGGGGATGAAGCGCCGGTAGAAACCCACCATGCCAATGAAACGGGCAATGCCTTTGACATCTCGGGGAGGAGGAAAATCCCTGATACCCTGGGTTCTAGCCGGATCGATACAGACACCTCGAGAAGATACTAGATGACCTAGGAAAGAAATCTCAGCCTGAGCAAAACTAACTTTCTCCGGATTTACGGTAAGGCCAGCCCTAAGCAACCTATTCATGACTTCCTCAAGATGAACCAGATGGTCTTCAAAGCTCTCACTGTACACCAAAAGATCGTCAAGATAGTTGAACACAAATTTGAACTTGACGTCATGAAAGATGGAGTCCAGAAGTCTGGTGAGGGTCTGGGCCCCCACAGCTAGGCCCATGGGTACACGTGTGAACTGGTACAAGTTCCACGGAACGCAGAAGGCAGTGAGAGGCCGAGATTCAGGTTTCAAAGGAATCTGATGGTAAGCCTGGTTCAAATCAAAGACGGAAAAATACTTGGCCTTACCGAACCAATCGAACGCAGAGTGCAAATCAGGGAGAGGGACAGAGTCAATTTCAATCTGAGCATTCAACTTGCGATAATCTAGAACCATTCGAGACTTGCCATTTGGCTTTGGAACTAGAAAAGCTGGACTAGCGTAACTTGAGCGAGAAGGCTCAATTACCCCATTTTCAAGAAGCTCATTGATGATTCCACGAAGTGTTTCCATTTTGGGTGGAGCAAGCTTGTAAGGATGGGAACGAACTGGACGGGTGTCAGTCAAACGGATTTCGTACTCCAAAAGATTGGTGACTCCAAGCTTTGGCGTTAGCACCTCAGGAAAACGAGAACACAATGTTCTGATTGCTTCAGCCTCGCCAGGAGTCAGATGCCCTAATGGATCAACCTTTGGTTTGCTGGGTGTCTCAGGCTCTACCACAGCTGCACCATCCACAATTTCATCTGCGAAAGGAATGAGCACCCGTCTTGCGAAACGAAAGAAGCACTGGCCTCTGCCCAAATCCAAAATCAGGCCACAATGCTTGATGAAATCCGCTCCCAAAATGACAGGAATGCAAAGGTCCTTGGCTACCCAAAAACTCCACACCCAAGAAAAATGTTCAATCTTGAATTTCAAACGGGCTTCATAGATGATAGGAAGTGGGGATTTTGATGCAGTCCAGCAGATGTGGGTACTTCGCTCAACTTGCTTGATTAGCCCAGAAGATTTTAGATTTTCAAACAGGGAAAGGGAAATGAGACAACGGGCTGACCCAGAATCCACAAGGGCCTTCTGCACCGTTTTACCTAAGAAGATGTTGAGTCGTGGGCAAGTTGAGCGCGCCGCTTTCACTCCCATGCATGCAAGCTCCCTCATTCCCCGCGACAGAGGCTCCCCGAACCCAGCACTCCCAGAAGGGGCAGTACTCACAGAAACCAAATTCCTACTGACTTTCTCCAAAACAGCTTTCTCACAGGGCGGTTTAGGCAAACTTTCCCCTTGTGAGCTACTTAGGTTTTTGGACAAAGTCCCAAGATTAACCCTCTGACGACACTCTCGTCTCAAGTGACCTGTTAGACCACAGCCAAAGCAAACAATAGGACGCCTCTGTCTCTGCGGTGTTTCAGGACCTCGACACACGGATGCTACAGCGGGATGGGGACCAGTCCGGGGAAGATGCCCCGCAACGTGCTCCCTTTGACAATCAGCGTCTTGAACGCTCCGTGAAAGGATGACCAACCTATCCAGGTCTGCAAAAGAAGAAGGCTTTGGAGCAAAAATCAGTCTGGACCGCTCCTCAGGCTTCAACCCCTGCAAGACAATGTCCACCAGTTGGTTTTCAGGGATGCCCAGCCGTAGGACACGCCACACGCCACAAATGTCACCCACATACTGACTGAGAGTCTCATCAATTTTTTGAGGACGAAACACCCTCTCAACTTTCAATCTCTCCATGACCCTGAAGGGGACAAAAAGCTCAAGTACTTCACTGTGAAAATTGTCAAAATTTACTCCCAGTTTCAAACAGTCTAACAATTTGTCACCAAGAGGTCTCAGGCAGAGTGGAACCAGCAGTTCCAACACTACTGAGTCCTCCATGCCTGGGAACTCCTTCAGGTGCAACACCTTTCCCAAAAACTCTAACAAAGGTTCCACCTCTAAACCATCAACTGGGCGAATGTCGCTCAAAACCCCAGCAATGGGATTGGGCAGTGGAGCAAACAAACCCATTTTGCTTTCAGTCAGTCGACCTACTTTCAAAACACACACAAAAAAATTTTAACAACTAACAAATCACAAATTAACTAACTAAAGGCTCTGGACTGAAATGCCTACAGTCAGATGAGGTCCCAAACAGAAGAACCTGCCCATACACACCGCCTTAGCCACCAAAACAAAACACGGACTTACACTCACGACATACACACATACATACATACACTAAACGACAACACCTAACATTTGTGTGATGAGGTAAACACACACACAGTTTCAATTTTGGGTTTGGCCATGCTTTTGACACTCTTGCTCCCAAAGGATGCAAGTCATTAACCAGATTCCACCCGGTGACTCGGCCAAGGGCGAGCTCCTAATAAAAAACTACAACAGTGTGCTTACCCCACCACGACAACATTTCTTCAAAAAATTCCTAAGACTGCCAGACCAGCATCACCCAAAAATCAAATCCAACCACGGCCCTTCGTGGAAAGAGCACAAAAAACCACGCTCTGCTACCATCTGAGCCGACCCCTCGCACCGCCCCCAGACGAACAACTATTGGAAGCATGCCCCCCATAGTGACAGTGCGAGTGGCCGCCCCACATCCCTAACAAAAATGAAAGGCCGTGGGTGAATATCAAAAAACAAACAGTTGTCAACAAAGCCTATATATTTACAAAAAAAATCAACAAATAACAAAACATCCATCCAGAGAATTTCTTTAAATAAGCTTTCTCAAAAATTTAATTAAAAAAAATGATTTTAGGTTTACCCTTCTAAACTTACAAATACTGGTACCAGTAACAGAAAAATAGGCCTAACAACGAATAGATTAAAGACGGTAACAATTAATATTAAACCTTTAAAAAATCAACAATTAAATGAATAACAAGTGACTAAAAATAAATAACAATGGTAAATAATTTGGGGGCCCCATTGATGATCAGTCCTTTTCAAAAAACTTTCATTAATTACAAATATAACTTGCGGTAATGGTCACTGGTCACTCTGGTCGCTTCAACTAGTGGTGGGTGGCGGTGGTGGTAGAAGGCGGATGGTGGCTTGAAGGTGTAGTGTGTCCCACTGGTCCCAGGAGCAGGGTGACTGGCAGCCCGAAGAGGGAGAAGGTGTAAGGTCTCCCCGGGCGACCCTCTCCGGAAGCGGCGGAACAAAACCTCCCATCCGGGACCCTTTTAACAAATTCCAGGTCCAACTAGTAATAGTTCATATCTTAGGCTTCATTTGGGTGTAAAATTAGGCCTACCCAGCTATTCAAGAAAAGGAATCCAAAAAACTTTTCCGCACCACTGGTTGCTGACCAAAACTGTTACAATGAGACTTTGAAAAAAAAAATTTTTCTTTTAAATAGGCTTTCCTTTATAAAACTGTCTTTAAGAGTTATAAAGAGAAAAATGACTAGACAAAATTAATTCAGATAAATAAAGCTTTAAAAACATAACAATAAATAGACTTTTAAATATTACTAACTTTAACAACACATTCTGACAGTAAAATTTTATAAAGATTGGAGTTAACAATAAAAAATATGAATTATCTGGTCCAGAAGGGTAAAACACATTAATCAAACACAAAACAATTATATAAATACTACAATAAACACTTCAAAAAACAGTTCTCACAAAATTTTAAAAATTCTTTGGCTGGAGGTGCATTTTTGGGTAAAACCGGTAATAACTCCGGTTATTACCAATCAAATTTGCTCAAAAAGCTTTTAAAAGTTGTGGCACAAGTGCCCGCAGCTTTTAAAAGACAAACCCATGCCTACCAACTAGCCTGAGGCTAGGTAGGGGGTCAGTTACCTACGGTCACTCAGCAAACAGAAATGCGCTAAACTAAAACTTAAATAACTCGGTCATTTATTATCCAAACTTAATGAAAATTGCAGGGGACAAGTAAGAGCACTAATACTAACTAATTATGACCGAGCTTGGCCCCCAGGAGGCGCCATTACTTAACTAAAAAAAATTAGGCTGAGTGACATGGCCTACAATACAAATAACAAAAAAAAACAATATTACAGGGGACAGAGGGACAAAATTTACATTAAACAACATGTAGGCCACAATAACAAAACAAAATTGAGCACAAACTAGGCCTTAGGCCTAATAACAAGTTAACAGGGACACAGAACAAACGGACCCTAGCCCGCACAAAAGTGAGTTTTCTTGGGTAATATCTGGCCTAGAGTCTCGGGGAAAGCCTTGAAAACTTGGCAACAACAAAAACTACTAAACTAACCAGGAAACTTGTGATCTGACCACACAAAGCTTGGCCAAAGGCCCAACAAAACTCTGTTCAATTCCAGCCTCAGAAATGGGTCTAGCGCCTTGAAAAACAAGTAATTGGTAATTAAAAGTAATACCAATGCACAGAAGGTGCTTAATACTTGTTTTTCACTAGCCAAAACCCACTCAAAGCCTGCTCAACATGTGGCTGAAGGCCAAAACTAATTCAGAAACTTTCTAACCTAAACAAATCAAAATAATCAAACAATCAACTTACTCATCTGACGACTGGCAAAACACTTATCTACATGACTGGATCAAACGTTGTAAAGTTGAATAAAACAACATGAGGAACAACGGCATAAAAACGATTTACACGGATACAATTTTTATGCAAACAATCACAAAGTCTGAGATGGTTGACAGTCGCACGCCTTCTAACCCCCAAAACGTCAGGCGGACATTGACTCTGGGTTGCAGGTTTGCTGCCCGACCCAAACCGACTGAGTTCCGGCGCAAAGCCAGTACTCGCACTATACAAAAAACACTGAGGCGTGACATTGGTGGGACGCTTGGTGGACAAGTCACGGCTCAATAGTTTGTGTTTTTTTTATTTAGTTTATTTATTTAAAGTTAAATTTAGTTTAATTTGAGCAAATATAAATCTGTTACGAAATAATACACAATTGGAGGGAGTAGTAATTTTCATAGATGAACAGATTCAAAAGAGAGCATTAAGGATGTCATTTCATTAACTTCCTGTTCCTGTTCGTGCTTATTGCATTATTACTATTATAATCGTGATCATAATAATATTCGTACTTATTATATGTTATGTAACAAGTTCACTGTGGTTATTATAGGACTTTGTTCTGCAAACTGACAATTAAAAAAGTAAAAAACTGGTAAAACTGTTTTTAAGAACTAAATCTCTCTTAACAAGATTATTTACAAAATAACCATTATTGATTTAAGTCTTCTGCAAATATTTTTGAATACATTTTTCAAAAGAAATTATTACTCATTATAATACTTTTATGAAATTTGTAACTGTTTGATAGATTTATATAATAGATATTGCATGGCTTAGTAAAATATTAAATAACTTCATGGTCCATAGAAACAAGGATTGAACATAAAATGTATCAAAATCTATTCATAATATATTATTTCTATAAACTAAATTAAAGTAACCTAAGGCAGATCGTGTGCTATCCGAGTTCATTTAAATGCAGGACACGATCGTGATTTCCATTTTATTTATAGTTGGGTAAATTTTGCAAATTGTATCCAGGATATTTATCCACCTTATACCTTTTTTTTGCTAAACATTTTTTACTCATACATTCATGATAAATCTATGGAGTATTTGTGTAACCACAAAAAAATCTACTAAAATTACAATTAGGCTAGGGACAATATATATTTTTTACATATTAAGAAATGACTGTTACAATTTTAGTTTGTAGTAAATTCTTTAACACAACACATAAAGAAGCTGTTATTGTTTAAGGGTCGTGTTAGACTGCTCCACTAGCCAATGACATTGTTATAGCGATACCAACCTAACAGAAACACGAAGGACAATGTCCCCAAACTGTTATTGCTGTACTTACTGTAATATACAAAGTTTTGTTTCTCAGCAGAGCCGTTTTCCATTTTTGTACGATGGAGTTAATTTTGGGTTTTATAAATTTTTGGCCTATATTTTTGTGAAATTTTAGTTGTGATTAAATTACTAAATTCCTACAAATGTTTTATATAAAACCCGTGTTTCGTCTCGACGAAGGTTATTAGAGTTTTTAAGATTTCCAACTAAAAGATTTTCTCTCAGGAATAATACAAATATATATACATAACCTTTGTTGGACTCAGTCCGAACACTACGAAATCCACATTTAAAAAATGTGAACTCTGGATAAATTATCACTTACTGTAATAGATTTTTGTAAAGCTCAAATGATACGGTGTACATAAATAAAGTCCTATTTAAAGTAAAATATCAGAATCGGTGGTTAACTATGTACATTGATGACGTTAAATGCTTGATTGAGGTTAACCGTTTTATTTTGGTCTGCTAAAGATATAATTTTTACAGAGTTTGATGTTTTAAATATAATTAGCTTAGCCCTACATTCGCAGCCTTAGACCAAACATTTTAATTGGGGGTTATGAAACAAGGGTTTTCATAAAAAAACTGTTTAAGACAGCCTTTACATCTATTTTTAACAACATTTTTTTACACAAATATATTATCAATTTGAAATCTTCTATTTCTAGTGAACTATTCAAATAAAATAAATAACTACTATAAACCAAATTATTATTCAGTATAATTTTTTTACACCAATTTAAAATTATAATGAACTATTGCCATTTTCAAATTTACTCTTTTTAACGAGAAAAAAAAATCTTATTCCCTTTGTTTAAAATCAATTATTAATTTTTAAGTAGATTAAAACTATTAATAAATATTTTGTTTTAAATTATAAATAATATTCCTCTTTAAATTATATTGGCCGGTCAATTTGTAACAAAAGACACAATGTGCATCAGACCATTGAACATTTGAGGAGAGAAGAAGTCGTTGGTTTCAGATAAACTTTTCCTATCATTTCCAAATCAGAGGATTGCAAAAGGTCAATAGCAAAACTTATATTACTTTTGTTGTTGATACTTCAACTTGTCTCTTGGGCAGTTACGAACATTAAATACAAAAATAACTCTTCAGCCTATTTATCCATGGGAAAGTAGCTATTACTGTAGGTTGCTCGGTAATACGTACACCCGGAACCCATTTAATTTTTTATTTCCATTTCCCTAGAGCCAAAACAAAATATAAAAAAATAATTTTGTTCATTTGCATATATGGGTTGGACTGCGTTTTCCCCTAAAACATAATAATTCTCAACTTTTTTGGCACTATCGTGAAAAGCTTAAAAACTTATTAATTAATATTCACATGTTATTCTGGTGGAGAATAAGTCAAATTTTTATAGTTTCCTTGTTTTTGGATTTATTTTGAGTAAATTTGGCATATTTATTTATTTTAAATGAAACTATTGATATTTTATAAAAAATCCCACTTTTTGTCCTACATGTTGCAGCAAACTTAGGAACTGGTTAAATCTAATATTATATAAATAGATTTAGGTAAAATTCAAACCAGGCAAATGAGAATACGCTTAGTCTGCAGGTTTATTTGGGTGGGCGTATTTCATTGACCGTTGCTTATATTTAGTATTTTCATTTTTATTTTTAAATTAAGGATAAAATGATATAGAGAAATTGAATTTAACTGATTGTTGCAAATGTGAAATCATTACAAAAATGTTTGGGAAAATTACACTTAAAATTGTCAACCCTAGTCCTAATGGCTTTTTCTAAGGGAAGCCTATAAAGTCACACGACTTATCAAAAGTAAGTTTGTAGAATTTAACACAAGCACAATATACAAACACATACATCCAATAAAGCAACCAACGCAAACAACATTAAAACATCTAAGTTATAAAGGACAGTTTCTAAGAAAATACATGAAAAGACCAAAAGGTTTCTGACCGGATAACAAACCTCTTGACACAGAAGTGATTGTTCCCACAAACAGTAGTTTGTGTTCACTGTCTGATCTCATAGTTTTGGTAAAACATTATGAATAAAGCTTCTGCTTATTGGTTCATGTGGGAAATATCAATTAATAAACATTGTAATTGCCTTATAGATTTGTATTAAGCACAAAAACATAGCCTTTAAAGGACTGTTAACATTGTATATATTGTATCTACTTACGTATTTTTGCAACAATGATAATAAGTTGCGACAACAACGACTTGTCAACGACAATTTCAGAACAAACCTACCAAGTTCATCAATTATTCCAATTTCTATTTATTTCAAAAAACTAAACTTTGGTACAAGTCTATGGGTTTTCTCGTACAATGTTTTACGACCTCCAAACATTATTATTCTGCTGTATACTATTAGGTACAACAGTTTTATAAAGCTGAGGTCGTAGGTAAGTACCTATAAAATACCTCAAAGGTAATTGTCTGTGATTTTCCTTACGTTTGTGTCTGTGCGGGTTCACACATCCATTCACAATGTAAGGTTAAGTTATGTTTACCATTTTAATTGAAGATTAATAAAATAAAATTACAATAAGAGGATTATAACCTATTTACCTATTAAATCTATGGTTCCATTTCAAAATATTTTATACTTTTTCAATTTCTTTGGTTACTTAAGTTTTTTTTTTTATCTGGATATAATTTTTTAATGCATTTTAACAATTTTTTTGTACTTGCCCTTATGTGTAAAATAGTAGGTAACTACAAAATGTATTGTGGGATGAGATAAATATAAATGTTTTTAACTATGCTAGAAGTTACTTGTTTGAACAGCTGTTTTCACATATGATTTGTTTCTACTATAATGCACACTAAAGGTGAATGCAAATTACATTTAACTGTTGTACCGATGGTAGTTAGTTTTTATTTGAAATGACAAAACAAAATAATATTATTTAATCATTGGGTAGTCTGAGATTAAGAAAGAGTGACCAGCAATTTAGAAGTTTTAGTTTTGTAGGGTTGGTAGTGGTTAGTGATAACCAGGTTCAACTTTGTCAGTTTTAAGTTCACTGGAAATATGGTCATCTAAGTTGTGGTTGCTGTAGAAAATTGTAAGTAGTTTTAATATTGTTTAGTAATAAGATTTTAGCTGATTTATTGTATATAGCTTTGTAGAAATCACTTTTGGAAAAAGATGAAAAGGAATGAATAGTTTTCAAATCAATTTTAATGTATTTCACAAGAAAAGAAAACAAGTAAAGTTTATACAGACCTGTTGAGTTTTGTTCTAGGAGAAGCACATTTTCACAAGAAGTTGTAAAGATCTTAAATCTACTTTTAATTATTAGAATTTATAGAGAATAGTTTTTATTGGGTTTGTGTGATGTTTTCAGACAGAAATCAACCACTTCTTGGTACTACCACTTCTTGTTCACCTTCTTATGATTGGTCCAGTAGCTTTTTGCACCACTTCTAGTTTGCATGGTATCTGCTAGTGCCTGTTCTGACCATTAAACCAGTGTCTCTGTTTAAAGTAAGATCTTTCCACTATTTTATTATTTAGTATAATTTTTGGAAGTAACAACTGCATATTTAATTTCATTTGGAAAGTGTATTTTGAGAAATTTGACATCCGTAAAATAAATGCATCTTTGGCCTACTTTGTCTTTTAATTTATCTCACTTCTACTACCAGCTTAAATTAGATTCATCCTAAATTAAAGTATACTACCTAATTGGCTACAAGGTAGGGGTATACAAGTGCGCCACTCTGCTAATGAATCATTTAAAATTAGAAGCTGGTAAAAGTGAGAAATACATAGGCCTACATGATTATTGAGGATTATGCCTATGTTAGAAGAATTACAGCAAACAAGTAGAGGCTGAAAATTTTCAACATGTCAAAATACAATTTAAATTATCTAAACAAAGAAGAACTTCTGTACGAGATAAGAATAAGAGGGGAAGAAACGAGTGATAGTGATGTAGACTCTTTAAGAAAAACTTTAAGATCTTGTATTAACCAGAATACCGATTTAACAAATTTAAAAGGTTCATACACTTTATCTGGGGAAATAACTATAATTGGGGAAAAGTGTGAACAAATTGATTCTCTATTTGAACAGTGTAGGGAAAATGTGACTAAACTCAAAATAGCTAAAATCAAGGCAAAACTAGTGCATGTACAAAACCGGACTACTAATCTATTACAATGTAAGCTGGAACCAGATAAGAAAGTTAGTTTAGACAAATTAAATCAGCAAATCTTAAATAGTTTTGAGCAATTTAAAACAATGCATACCTTCTCAGACCAGGAGATGGGGGATTTTGAAGAGGAGCTGAATAACTCTATAGTTGAGAATGAAATAATTGGGGAAAAATTAAATCAGTCTAAATCAGTAGTTCCACCAACTGAAAACTTCACTTCATCTACACCTCAAAGAGTAGAGATTGATTGTTTTCAACAAAATGTGCCGGGTCAAGTCATAAATAATCAACCAAACTCATGTACAGTTGTAAATAGTAGCCTAAGTCCTAGTAGCCTTTTTACAAAGTTGTCAAACCCATTGGAAATTTATTTAAAAAATTTTCCTGTGTGTAATGGTTTAGAAACAAACACATTGTTGCAGTTTTTGAGAAACCTAGTTACTGTCCGTAATGAAACTTCTTTATCTGAGCAAGATTTGTATGAGATTCTACCAATTTATTCTACAGCACCATTAGTGAATAAAATATTAGAATTCAAAAGGGAATCAAAATCAATTGATTTGTTGCATGCTAATATAATCACTACATTTTTGCCAATCACCTTAAGGGAAAAGCTGAAACAAGATTTAATTTTTCGACCTCAAAAACACCTTGAACCTTTGTCTATATATGTGCATGAAATAAAAATAAACCACCAGGTATTAAAGTGTGATTTAACTGAGAGTCAACTTGTTAGTTTTATTAAGAATGGAATACATCCTGATTTGCGCAACAAACTAATATTTGAGAAGAACCCTGAAACATTTTTAGACTTAGATCATCTTTGTATAAGTTTAAATAATGTAACATACAATGATTACCTCAGAAATCAAGGTTTTCCAGTTAGTAATAGTAGTGTTAGCAAGCCTTATCTATCAACTGATGATAAGCCTAGGATGGATAAACCTAACCCAGGAGTTCAACGACCTAAAAGTCACTACTCAAATCGTAACAATGAGAGGCCTGTTTGTTTCAAATGTCAAAGAGTAGGTCATATTGCTCGTAATTGTTACAGACCAGATCCAAAAAACTAGTTAAGCCAGGAAAAACACGTAGCCTAGACTACAAATCTGTTTTTCCGGACGGCAAGAAAGAATTCGGAAATAATAAACCTGTATATAGTTCTCATAGTCCCAATTTTAAGTCTGAACTGAGAAGAGTTGTTAAGGATTTTAATAAAATAAATTCACCTGGATTAAAGAAAGTAAAAGCTAAAACTGTAACACATTTACCCTGTATTTCTGTGGATTTAGGAAACAAATTAAGTGTGGGAGCTTTGTTAGACACTGGAGCTAGTCAAAACTTTATAAGCTTGGATTTATACAACAGATTATTGGGAAATAAATTAATTATGAGTGAAAATACTTGGCAGGGAACCATAGTTGCTGCAAACAATGAACCTTTGAACATAAATAAGCAATGTGAAACTTTGATTAAGATAAAATCATTTACCTGGAAACAAACATTTTTAGTGGTTGAGTTAAAATATTTTGACATGATTTTAGGATACCCTTTTATGTGTGCAAGCAAGTTAAACCTAAATATGGATCGACAAATGGGTTATTTTACATTTAAACCTGAAGATGAAATTAAGTTAATTCCAAGTACAAACCTGAGTGAATTAAGCTTAAGTAGTATTAAAGTAGGAGATGTTGAAATGTGTGAAGAAGCTGAGAAGTTAATTAAGAATTTTCCTACTGTTTTTACGGATAAGATAGGATCAGCACTTGATTTGGAAATTGAGCTTAAAGTGACGGATGATAAACCTGTTAGTATACGCCCTTATTTTTTTAGTCCACCCAAAGTAGAGAAGATGAAAGCTATAATTGATGACTGGATAAAACAAGATGTCGCGGAAGTTTCCACTAGTCCATATAGCGCCCCTGCATTTTTGACTCAAGATGACAGACTTGTAATTAACTACTCTGAACTCAATAAGAAGTTAATCAATGTAGATTACCCGCTAGGAGATATGCAGAATATGTATCAGCATCTAAAAGGAGCTAGATATTTTACAGTCATAGATTTAAACAAAGCATTTTTACAATGTCCCATAGCTTTAGAATCCAGAGATTTAACATCTTTTAGTACAATTTTTGGTAAATTCCGTATGAAGAGAATTCCATTTGGATTGAAAATAGGCAGTAGCGTACTATCACATTATTTGGACAAAATATTTAATGACATCAAATTTCAGTATATGATTAACTTTTGTGACGATATAGTTGTATATAGCCCTGATAAGAGAAACCATATTGAGCACGTTACAGAAGTGATTAAGAGATTAGCAAAACACGGACTTACGGTAAATCCACAAAAAGTCAAATTCTTTTGTAAGGAAATAAGTTTTTTAGGACATATTATTAAACAAGATAGCATCACAATAGATCCCGAGCGAACTAACTCATTAATGAAATTTCCTGCTCCAAAAACTGTGAGGCAAGTGCGACAGTTTATAGGAATGTGTGGTTATTGGTCTAGATATATTCCTAAATATGCTGAAATATGTTTACCTCTGTTTGGGCTGAAAAAGAAAGGTGTAAAATTTAAATGGAACGAGGAGTGTCAAAATGCATTTGAAACCTTAAAGAGTAAGATAGCAAATCCGCCTATACTACAAATGGCCGATTTTTCTAAAGAATTCGAGTTGCATACCGACGCAAGCGACCTTGCAGCTGCTGGTGTTTTATTGCAAAGAAATGAGGAGGGGAATTTAATGCCTATTGCTTACTATTCGAAGAAATTCACACCTACTGAGATGCGTTATAGCACTTACAAAAAGGAAGCTTATAGTGTAATATTGTGTGTAGAGAAATGGCATCAATTCTTGGAAGTAAGAAGTTTTAAATTAGTTACTGATTGTCAAGGTCTTAGTTTCATGCTCAAATCTCGAAAAAGCCGTGGAAGATTGTCTAGATGGTTTGAAAGGTTGTTTAGTCTTCCATTCACTGTTGAACATGTAAAAGGTTCGGAGAATATAATAGCTGATGCGTTATCACGTATGTTTAGTGGAGAGAAAGAGAGTGAGACGGAAATTCACGAAACTAATCTGTTAAGCAATATCAACAATGAAGTCTATTTTTGTAATGTGTTAAATGAAATACCATTGGATCTTAAGGACATTAAAGTACATCAAGAGAGCGATGAAGAGTGTAAGAAAATCATTGAAAGCATCAAGAATAAGACTAATAATGAAAATTATACCCTGAAAAATGAAGTTTTATTGTTTAAAAAGAAGATTTATTTGCCCAAGAAACTGTTTAGTGTAATATTCGCATTCTATCACAACTCATTAATTGGTGGTCATATGGGAATTTTTAGGACTCAAAGTAAAGTAAATGAAAGTTTTCACCATCCTGAATTAAATGAATTCGTAAAAGGTAAAGTCCGTGAATGTAAGATCTGTCTGATGTCTAAGTCGGAACAACGTAAGTTTGAAGGTCGACTGATATCTGTTCCTGTAACTCAAGCTCTAAACACTGTGTTTATTGACCTAGCTGGACCATTTCCCCGATCAAATAAACTCAATCAGTACATTTTAATTGTGGTCGATGCATTTACCCGTTTTGTATGGTTGTACCCTCTGAAGGATTGCAAGACAAAATTCATCATAGAAAAATTGAAGATAATTTTTGATAGTTTCTCAGTACCCCGAATACTTGTGTCTGATAATGCCAGTTATTTTACATCCAAGGAATTTAAGAAATTCATGTTCAATAACTATGTGGAACACAGAAAGCTAGCTGCGTACAGAGCAAACGGAAATTTGTCGGAACGATATTTGAGGGAGACTAATAATGCTTTACGGAGTTTTTATGGTAATCAACATGATAAATGGGATTCAAATCTGGGACTGATTGCCACAAGTTTGAATACTGCTGTAAATAGTTCGACTAAATCAACTGCATTTGGTTTAATGTTTGCCCATCCTTGTAACAATGCACTGACAAACTTATGGAATGTTAATGACATTATTTCGGAGAAGTTAACTCCTGATCAAAGGAGGGAAAATTTGGAGAAAGCCATAAATAACGTCAGAAGAAGCATTGCCAGAAATCAAAGAAGGGAGAGATATAGCTATCCTCGGAGAAACCATCCATTTAAGTTGAATATGGAAGTGTACATCAAGACACATTATTTAAGTAATGCAGCGAATAAATTCAGCAAGAAGTTAGCACCTAGATACGTTGGACCTTACGTAATACGCTATTTTCTGAGTGATTCAACAGTACTAGTACAAAATCCTAGCAAGTTAGAAGACGTGAAGAAAATTCATATAATTGATTTAAAGAAGAGTTAAGTAGTGAAGAGGACCAAAAGTAACCAATGTATTGATGGAAGAGGAAATGTGAAAAATGGAATTAAATGGAAGATTACGGAAGACTGAAGCTAAATTGGTCTTTATGAAATGTCTGTAAAGTAGAAGTTAGATTTGTTTAGTTGAAATATTAATTAGTTAAGGGATTTTAGCAAGCTAAGAGGGAATTTGAAATTTTGTAAATTAGTACTGTGGGAGTTGTTTTAGGTTCTTAAGAATTTTTCAAAGTTTTAAAGTGTTTTTAGTAAGAGAGTGTATAAATGTGTATGTATTGGTGAATGTGTGAGTATTTGTGGCAGCAAAAGGTAGTATGAATCTGTATGAATCTAAAATGGAGTCTGAACGTAGTGTATGAGTGGGATTTTTACAAAAGGACGCACAATAACATTTTGATTAATTTTGCACTTGTAAACAGGGAAAATAACACAGAACACAAAACACTTCACACGAAACACACGAGGGAACATAAAAACAGGGAATATAACACACTGGGATAAATAAATTAAGGGAAAACTAAAGAAAAACACAGCACACGCCAACGACATAACTAAACTAAACTGGAGAAGTGAAAGTTATTTGTCTTGTCTGGAGTTGATGTTGGGAGGGGTCAGTGAACTGTAAGCGGATGTGAAGAGTTCAAAAGAGATTTAAATAGGCTTGTTTAAGATCGCTTAAGTAATTGGGGGTTTTAAAGAAAGGTTTTATTTTAAGGTATAAATTTTGTAAATAAGATTGATAATATTTGAATTGTCATAGGAAAATGAAATGGTTCAAAATGAAAAATTGTGTAAATAGAAGTTGTTGTTTTGAGTAGAAGGTTCTGTAAGGTGCTGTAAACGTGTGGAGGCTATTTGAACTAGGAGTTAGTGTTTGTAGAATTTGTTGATAGGTAGCGCTAGTTGAAATGTCAAACGGAGTTAGAGTTTTATTATTTGTTTTAAAAGGGTTGTTTATTTTCTTTTGTAGAGTTGTTGTTTTAAAAGGAAATGTAAATATTAATTTTGAGAAAGAGTGTATAATTTTGTTTATGTAATTTCAAGTTAAGGAGGGGAAATTCTGTACCGATGGTAGTTAGTTTTTATTTGAAATGACAAAACAAAATAATATTATTTAATCATTGGGTAGTCTGAGATTAAGAAAGAGTGACCAGCAATTTAGAAGTTTTAGTTTTGTAGGGTTGGTAGTGGTTAGTGATAACCAGGTTCAACTTTGTCAGTTTTAAGTTCACTGGAAATATGGTCATCTAAGTTGTGGTTGCTGTAGAAAATTGTAAGTAGTTTTAATATTGTTTAGTAATAAGATTTTAGCTGATTTATTGTATATAGCTTTGTAGAAATCACTTTTGGAAAAAGATGAAAAGGAATGAATAGTTTTCAAATCAATTTTAATGTATTTCACAAGAAAAGAAAACAAGTAAAGTTTATACAGACCTGTTGAGTTTTGTTCTAGGAGAAGCACATTTTCACAAGAAGTTGTAAAGATCTTAAATCTACTTTTAATTATTAGAATTTATAGAGAATAGTTTTTATTGGGTTTGTGTGATGTTTTCAGACAGAAATCAACCACTTCTTGGTACTACCACTTCTTGTTCACCTTCTTATGATTGGTCCAGTAGCTTTTTGCACCACTTCTAGTTTGCATGGTATCTGCTAGTGCCTGTTCTGACCATTAAACCAGTGTCTCTGTTTAAAGTAAGATCTTTCCACTATTTTATTATTTAGTATAATTTTTGGAAGTAACAACTGCATATTTAATTTCATTTGGAAAGTGTATTTTGAGAAATTTGACATCCGTAAAATAAATGCATCTTTGGCCTACTTTGTCTTTTAATTTATCTCACTTCTACTACCAGCTTAAATTAGATTCATCCTAAATTAAAGTATACTACCTAATTGGCTACAAGGTAGGGGTATACTGTAAAACAAATAATAAAATTAAATTTTAGATCACTGGTACACACCTTCTGGTTGTCAAAAGGTTATAACAAAAAAGCTATAATCTATATATAATTACAATTAGATCTTAAACTCGTTAGTAACCATAAGCGTTCCACACCATTAACGTGACATAACAACCCAAATTATTATAAAGAGATTTTAATATTACTTGGTAAAATGTTCTGTAATAAATATCTTAGGTTTATTTATACATAATATGATTATATTAATGGAATTCACGTTTGGTTTAAACCGTTACTGGGCTAGAGTTTACTTATGTAGTTGATTGGCTATTCATATCACTTAAGTCAATCCGTAAATATTTTAATCACATAATAACCATCTGGGAACACCATGTAAAATATTTTGCATCTATTGTATTTCGCATTTAAATGCTATTATTTATATGCCATAAAATTTTCAAAAAAAAAAAAAAAAAAAAACATTGCAACTTCAATTCTCCTTTCAAACAATAGAATATAAATTTTTTATTCTTATAAAAATATAAATAGGTACAGAATAATTAACTAGGTTTAAAATTTTTATAGGGACCTTTAATCATTCTAAACTACCATAATAAAAATTTATAAATCAATTTTAAAATAATTTATTAATTAATTATATATTTTTTAACACAGTATAATTATGGTAATGACACAGTATAGTAATGACAGTTAGTCATAACCATATAACGAAACTTTACCCACTGTAATTGTTATACTATGTATAAAAAATAGTAGTATGTATACTAAAATGTAAAATCACAATAAGGGATGGTATAAATAAGACTTAATTTAAATTTATATAATATTATAACGAAAAACTGTATAACATCAAAAAGCTACTCCATGGTTCAAAATACGAATCCATATCAGAATAGCTTCAGAATAGGTAAAATGTTATTTTATAGACATTTTTTACAAACGTGTAAACCTGCAATATTCACGAACCAGCATGATCGAACCATCGAAACGGGGTTACTTGGGGGTTTTATGGAGTTAACATTACATTTCCCCTTTTTGACCATCAAATATAAGTTTTTTTCCTCTAATAAACTGTATATAGCTCCAAAACCAATAATTTAGTATATTAAAGCCTAGTACCCATTAGGCATACGTACACAGAATATTCTATAAGACATTTTAAGTACCAAGTTATTTAAAACTCCCATGTTATTCTAATGCAGAATAAATAAACCGGTTTTCCTTGTGTATATATTCTTACAAAATTTAGCTAACTGACTTAATATACATTAAGCTATAAACGTTACACTAAAAATATATCTTGTTTGCCTTTCCTGTAGCAGCAAACCTAGATAGTCACTAAATCTCATGCATTGTTTATAATGGAGTTAACATGCCATAGGCTACTTAAGGATATATTTAAGTAAAATCTTATCAAGCAACGAAGATTTCTTTAGTCTGCAGGTTTGCTGCAAAGAGAATATTTATGTAAAACCCAGTAAGCAACGCGGAAAGTGGAAAAAGCATTACGTGCGTGGTACAAGCATCGTTAACTGTAGGGGTTTTTTTAAAGTTCATTGCTTATGCTGCCCTCAAACGTTAATTTTCAAAACGTTACAAGGAACGTAACATATAGATTATGTCTAGTAGTCCAATTTAAACTGTCCAATTATTACAACTAAATCAAATGATTCGGACCGACATTTTTTTAGATCCAGTCTATTAATTATTGTCCGCAGATGTTCTCATACACGTTAAAGAAAAACACGGCTTTTGCTTATACATACAACTAATTATAACTGCTATTGAATCGCATCGGAACAATTATTTTAATTGTATAACATTAATCAACTGTCAAAACTTAAAGCGAACAAATCCAAATGTTGTTCCTGACAATGAGATTCTGTTAGTTAATATTTATTCATGGGTAAGTCAACAATAATCTATTGAAGCATATTTTTCAATCTCTAATTTTAAAATCTATTGCTCAACACATGCTCTTGACTTTGGGTGTGGGAGGAGATATAAGGATGTTTTACAGTTGTTGTTATATCAAGCTTAAAATCATTACTCTGCTTGTCTTATTGTTTACCAAAACTGGAAGAACAAACATCGAACACAAACTTTTGAGCACAAACATTGAACCAATCACAGGTTAGTCACGCAGGTTTGTTATCAGTTGGTTACACCTTTGTTTGGGATTGTGTAGATTGCAACCAACATTTTTAACCCTAATTTCTTCATTTATGATGTTTTGGTATTTTTTTATTTTCTATTGGCTTAAATCGTTATTAAACCAGCATACAAACAAAAATACCCTAACGATTAAAAATACAGTGAATAAAGCATTGAGGCTTTTATGTAATCGTGTGGATATAGGCTGCAAGAAAATGAATAATAGATGAAATAAGGATGCCAGGTAGTTAGTAAACTTAACTTGTTGAACGCAAACTTTTTCTACAAAGATCTTCATGTAATAATCTCGGTATTGTTAATATAAATAGATACAAATTAACAAACGTAAAGAGAATGTGATACATACAAGGTTTTGCAATGTAGTAAAAATATTGCAGTGTAAAATTTCAATACTGTTTTAAGCTTGGAGCAATATTTTATTTAGGTACAGAACATTTTTAACTAAACGATCTTCTTTTGTTAATACAAAGTTACATAGGTCTTAAATAATCAGGTAAAATTCTACATTTTATAATTTTTTTTTTTTTTTATTTAACTAGTAAACTTTTGGTTTTGGTGAGTTTATTCTATATAAGTTTATGCCAACCAACGGGCCGGAGCCTAATCATTATGGAACCAAGTAACAAAAAAGAGTAGTGGAATGTACATGTGGCTAGATTGAGGGTCTTCAGTCCCTAACGTTCCGGGCTAAAATCCTGCCAAAAATCATCAATTGCTTTTATCTAAGTGAAATTGCTGGAAACCCCAAGGTCTAGCCTAAATTAATGTGAAAAACAATCCCGAGCCCGCGTCTAGCCTCCTAGGACAAAAAAGGAACTATGCAGACATTTTTTCATCACGTTTATTAATCGAACAAATTGTTCACCAAACACCAACAATACGATCAAAGATCTGTTAGTACAAAGTATTGTTAGCTAACGTCTTTAGTAGATAAAGGAAATACTCAAATACGAGATTACATAAAATGGTTTGCCTATCGATAAGACAACCTGATATAGCATACAAATGAATGAAAAGAACAAATTCTACCATTTCAAAGACAAGTTATTATTCTTTGATATTCTGTTGCAAGACAATGACACTAAACTGTATTTTTTACACTGACGTAGGCTCAACCTATCTACCTGTCATTCCCTTTGTTTTTAAATGTTACTAACTTTTATGTTAACAATAATATAATAATTACAAATAGCAATAGCAAATTATATGTGTTGGATACATTAGTTGTATATTCAGGTGATAAACAGAAAGGGATTTTAAAAAGATTAGTAGGCTTACTCGTGACAATCAATTTTGAGAAGAGAGCCAACAATTTGTTAGTGTATCATCTCAATTTACGTACTGCAGCCATCGAGAAGTGGACGGTACAACACTGTATGAAAACCTACGACATAGAGAAGTGAGATACCGAAGATTTTTTATTTGTATACTCAAGCGGTGTCTAGCACTCAATGTAAAACACTGATGACCAGGAAAAAGCTCAACACCTTACTTAGTAACTGTTGCAATAAAATAACTTGAACACAATTTGTCTATCAATGGAAATTGGGTGAATACAAACCTACATTGTTTTTAGGAATCATGAACACTTACTAATTCGAAAAAAACATTTAAGATCCGGTTCAAGTTCAAGAAACAATAAGACACAAAATAAGCTATCGATGTTGGTCTTAACTATCACTAAGCGCACTAAGCTTGAAGTCAATCACTTGGGGTTTACAGTTATGGATACATTATTTTCGTTGTTTTAACATAAGAATTAAATATATAAAATCGTTGCAGAGAGTTTGTGCACACACTGTATAGTAAAGTTTTGTCGAAAGTAAGGGTCATGTTAGACTGCTCTACTAGCCAATGACATTGTTTCAGCAATTCCAACGCAACAGAAACACGAAGGACAATGTTTTGAAACTGTTATTGCTGTACTTACTGTAATATACAAAGTTCTGTGGGTCAGCAAAGTCGTGTTTTATCCAGAGAAATGATGAAGGTAATAGTTTCAATGGTATTTTGTAATAATTTATTTTTCTTCTTACATTAACAATGTGATTTGGTATCATCAAGAATGCAGGAATTCACAAATAAATTCAGTTAAGAAGGAAATGATACGAATTTTAGTCTCTGTACCTGTAAAATTACTTTTTGTTAATGGAATGAAAAAACCCATAACTCTGATACTTTAGTAAAATGTATTACAGCAGAGTTTGTCACAATAAGGAGCGCGGCTTTAAATTGACATAGCTATTTATGTTTATTTGTAATCAATTGAGCACTGGGTTTTTAAGTTATAACGAAACAGTCCGTTTGTTTAATTATTACTAAACTACTAGCCATGTTAATGCAGTCCGCATGTTAAAGCCAGTCATAGGCTTTATATGGTGAAAATATTTTGTTTTTATTCGCCTATTGGATCTAATTATGAATGAAGTGTCCAATTGAAATCGATCACCACTTACCATATTTTACGTATTTTAAATATTTATAGTCTTGTGATTGAACAGTTTCAGTGTAAATAAATTTATTACAAGTGCTATTTGACGCATTTTGTACTTTCACGTATATAACATGTATGATGGTTATCAAGAAGTTATGTACAATAAAACGCATTTAAACATTTTACTTCCAGACCATCAACTTACTTTTTTCTTTTCTTTTTTTTCCAAGGACGCTAGCCACGAGCCCGGGATTGTTTTTCACATTACTTCAGGCTATACCTAGGGGTTGCGGCATTATCACTTGGATAAAATCCATTGGTGATTTGGTGGGATTTGACCCCGGGACCTCAGGCACCGAAGTCCCACGCTCTAACCATTCGACCAGCTTGCTCCCCCCGTACTTGATGATAATGAAAATTATATTTAATATGTGTTTGTAAAAAAAAATATTAATAAAGTAAATGCATTTCTGTGTTACTTAGGGAATGGTGTTTTCAGAATTCTCAGCACGACCAATGCTACAAGCGAAACACATAATAGATGAGCACTTACAGAAAGCTGCTTTAAGTCTCTGTCTTACTCTTGTAAACTGTATACAAAGATTTTTTTTTACCTTATGTATCTGTTTTATGTTAATTGGTTGGCATTGAATGAATTATGGCTTTGACTTAGTTTGCGAAAACAAAGCTCCTTTATCCAAATTGTTGACCTACTGTTTGATACAAGATATGTTTATTTATGTCATGACACATAAACTTTATTGATTCATACTTCCTTAATAACATGTTTATATATTTTAACATATACTTTAATATTGTGATTGATTGTTTTATTCCACCTTATGGTATATGATTAGAAGATTTGTTCGCGAACTATTTATTGGTTGTTGTATGTTGATACCATTATTGTCATTTTACATAACCGATTAGTCTGGTTGAAAACTCTTATATGAGTTTTTAGTAAGTATATCTAGAGTTATAAAATTTTATTTTATATTTAATTTCACGATAAAACCCAGAATAAGCATCAGAGATATGCCAATGGACAGTTGATATAATTATTAGGATCCAAACGACTACCGAACAGGAGACTAAGTATTGTTTATGAAAAAGGAAAACAAGGGTATTCGTCACAAACTGTCACAATAAAAATAGTTACATTATATACAGACTTTTATTATTTTAATAGACATATAATCCCTGTCATTACATTACGTTGCTGTAAATCGGGTTAAACTTATCTGAATTTGACAGAAAGATAACCGTTTTTACTATGATTAAAAGAACGACGAATTTATGTTACTGAATTAATTGTGATATTAGTAAAAATAGACATTTAAACAATATATATTATTTTATTGCAAATACTTTTAAGCTTACGCATTAAGTAGACACATTTATGAATGTTGAACGCTCGCGTACGTAGGCCTATCACATTTTATACTTTATATTTAGAACGTAAAAATCAAACTATAAACTATATATAGATAATATATATACTATACTCATATCAAGAGTCCTTTATCTGTTTAAAAAAAAATCATATCATTTTACATATTACCTATTACTTTCATAATGTCAAAGCTCATTGTAATGCATGTTTCGTTTTCAATTTATTCTTAAGTCCGCTATTAAAATGCTACACTAGATGAGGCTTAGTATTACAAAAAAGAAACACAAGTTTTCTAGTTAAGCAACTTTTTGAGCTCTGGCCTTACTTTGAACGTGTTTTCATCAAGTTTGGTTCTTCCCATTGGGACAGAAGGCAGGACTTACTGTTTTAATGTAATGAAGCAGTGTCGTCAAATATTACAAATTTTCAAACAGACAGGCCTGTCACACAAACTGTACAAGTTGACTTTTTCACGTTCTAAGCACGATGCCGACTAGAGGTCCCTACATCGATCATGGTGTGGTGGCGTATTTGAACCTTTTACTCCTTGCATCGTACCGTTTGTGCAACGGGCCAGTTCGTCTGTAAAATTTACAACCGTATTGTAAATTTTCGTTTTTGTTATGTGTTCTAACTTTGACGAAGCTGCTTGAGCCGACGCTTCATTTCTGATGGTGGCAGTGCGATGCTAAAACGTCCGTAACCAACAGTTACAACGTTTGAGCTTAATTGATAAAGGTAAAGCTTACCTTTTAAAAATCTTAGTTATCTTCTTTTAGTTTAAGCTTCCCTATACAAAGATTGAAGTGGGACAAATATGCAAGGGTTTTTAATAGAAAATAGAAAAAAAAACTAGGAACATTAAAACAGTTGATTAATTCTTAGTAAATTTTCTTTAAATGTTTGTTCACCCTTTTGAGGACCCGCTTTTAAGAATAATTAGAATAAGATATAATTTTGCTAATCCTATATTTTAATTGTAGTGGTAAATGTTCACCAATTATTAAAATTAAATTATTAAATCTTTCAATTTGTTTAAAACAAGTTGAACTCTAAATTATCTTAAAACGTTACAAAATAGTATTGTAACGATGTAGCGTCAATTATTTAAACCGCTCTGGCTTCGGTCCAGCTGATGAGGATATTGCTAAAATGTTCTTTATCAGCGAAATGTGGTGTAGCTCAGATTCTTATAAAATATACTTTTAAGGAAATTTCTCAGTATATAATAAAATACATTTCATTCTTTTTACTCCACTATTATAAAAACTGCTTTTCATGATTTACTCGTTTAATTTAATACTTCAAATGAAAGCATCGATTAGAAACATATTTGATAATCTAAATTCAATGTATGTTTATTTACTATAAAAAATGTATTACAATGTGTAATTGCCCAAATATAATAATTACGACTTCCAAATTAATATAATTGTTTGGATTTGGCTTGACAGGTAATCTAAAATAAAATTTAAATGTCTTTTGCACGCAAAATCTAAGATGTGAAAATCGTTAAAGTGTAACTTTTCTCTAACTACTATTGGTTATATTCCAAAATGAGCGAAAGTGAACAAGTCAGTATATGATTCATACTCTGAAACCTTACACTATAGACAACCACATGACAACTCATTTGCAGCAGAAATTAAATTAATTTAACGAAAAACCCAATATATTTTGAGAAAAAAAATATATAAAAGTTTCAATAGTGATCGTCCTATGTTTATGATTCAAAATTTCGCCCCTTAATTCCCATAGAACATATTGGGTTGTTTATTTTCTTATATCTTTTGTTAAATGAAATTGAGCTACTGAGGTTTACAGTTACAAGGCGAAAGTTGTGTTTTAAATAAATAATAAATAAGCACTTGACTGGGATTACAGAGTAGATGGTTCCAAAGCTGTATCTCTGATGAGAGAAATAAAATTACGTATACGCTATTTATAGTTTTTGTTATTTCCCGTAAATTTATATACAATGGAAGATACAGAAGCAAATGTATCAATAAATTCAGTCCCTAAATATTTATAGTTTTAATTGGTTTTAAAAACATAAAATAGTTAGAAAACCTTGTATGGCCTACACTTAATTACCAACAAAACCACACTTTATTGTTTTATTGACAGGACCATCCAAAGAAATTACTTTTTTCTTTAGTATAATAATTTTTTTCAACAACCATAAATCACATGCAGTTGATTCATTGTTAATCAGTTTCCCACAATTATTATACATACAAATTATTACACTAATTCAGTTCAGGCTAGTTTATCCATTTATAAATCCCAAAGTACCCATGAACTTTTGAGAAAAATACAAACTTTTCTTTTTTTGTTAAATCAATACCACTTAAATTCTACAGACATTCATACTGCTTCAATAAATATTTTTAATAAAGATTTAATTTAATCTTTAACTAAAGTTTTTCTAGAAAAATCTAACATAATGCAATTATATCAATGAAAACCCGTGTAGATAGTAAAATCATATTTTATTTATATAAGAAATCTCCTGGCTTAAATCTTCAAACCTTCATTGTGCAAAAAATCAGGGTCTCTTATTTCTTCTTATACTAATAAGTAGTTTACAATCATGATTTAGGAATACATATTTAATTATATGCAAACACATTGCAATCACTGTAGAAACTAAACAAATTCAAAAAAAATGGACAGTAAAACTGTTTTTGTCAATTTTACCTTAGTTGAAAGCAATTAGATTAAACGTTCTATTGGGTTTCTATCATCAAACGTTTTTTCATTAACAAAGCACTTGGAACCTTCAATAAATTACCTTATACATTTGTCGTTAGTAAGTCCAATGTACCATGTTTCGAAATTTCACTCTTACCATTGAGAAAATGACGAGCAGTCTCAATATATTGTTAGTAGCTGTAGACTAAATTGAAACATATCATTGTTTTAGGTTGCATATTATGTTGTTGTATTTCTAAGTTATATGTCCTTTTTGGTTTTTGAGTATGCTAAATCATCAATGCTTCTTTTTTAACCATTCATTATTTTATCGTGAAGTCAATTAACTTAGTTTACTTTTGGAACAAAATTTTTTACAAGTTTGTTTTGTGGATAAAGAACTATTTTTAAGAGGTTGGCGGCCTCTTTTAACCTTGCAATTGCCCGTCCACATAGACTACAGATCTGTGCGAGGAACGTATACAGCAAAGCAAGGGGTGAGTCGGTACAGTACGAAGGTGAACTGTACTGATAAAATGTTTGAGGCAGTGACCAGGATTCGAACCAACGAAATCGCTGCCTTGGGCCCAAAGTCCGTGACGCTACCAACTGAGCCACCGACTCACCAAACTTCATCACTACCTTCATCTTTATTGAGGTTTTTGAGTTTTGTGATATTTTAGGTTTTATTTCAAACACTATTTACAAAGGATCACTAACACCTCCTTTACAACCTGGCTGTCAATTTATGTTTACAAAAGAACATATAGTGTGAAAAAATTATGGTGATTGTTTCAGTGTTCTGTAGTGCTAAAGTAATATGCGTTGTGTTGAACGCTAACTGAAAACTACTTCAGTACTAAATAATTTAACACATGTATAAAATTATATTTTCGCTGAGAGCGTACCTGTTCATAATAAGAACTTAAATAGAAAATTGCGTTTCTTTGATTAAAGAAAAACAAACAATTTTACTTTAGTGGCAAAGTACAGGTTTTTGATTCGATATTTATTAGTAAAATGTTACCTTTTAAAAGTATATACATAGTTTGTTATTTTGCATTCATTTATACTTTTAAAAGTGGTCTACATTATGGAAATTTTATTTATCAAAGATTAAGTTTTTTTGTTTCTAAGATAAGAGTTCCACCAGACAGCTCTACGTAATGTCAGTCTAAGTCGTCATCTAGTATGGGTTTAGGGACCCAAATTTACCCCTTGACGGCAAATATAAGAGGCCTTTTAACATATTTGACCCAAGTATAATTCCATAATGGATAATTACCAATAATTCCACCCTTTAGCTTATTCCGCTTAGTAACATTTTACTTAAAACTCCATAAACCATGCAAAAAATCCATAAATTAAAATTCCTTATTCCTCGTAGTAATTTATTCTCATTATAAAACATTTGAAATAATTTCACAGATTTTTCTATTATACCTCATCGTGGTATTATTCAAATATGTGTTAAATGAGTTTGTGTTATATATACATTTGGTAAATCACAGTAAAGTTCTCAGACAAACAAAGAATCTATTGTGTTTGCAGAGTAGTGAAGCAACTGCAAAGTTGTTGACTTAATGATGATGCACACAGTTTTACGTGGAGATCAAGCTTTTCATGGAACTTTTGATCTTCTTATCTCCCGCAAGCGCCTATGATCAGTCACCTTTGTTAAGATGCACGCTTTGGTTGACACAACAATAAAAACATTGAAAATCCATTAGCTTTCTTCATTATACATAAGGAATTTAAGGGGAGTCGCTACTGAAAAACTACAAATTTTGTAAAAATCTTGATTTTTTTTTTTTTTTTTATCTTGTTCTATGGATTGTAAGGTTTCAGAAAAACATAACATTTGGTATAATATATATTTTTGTCACTGTGAAAAAAATATTTGAAGTGAAGCGCGCACACCTCTTTTGGGGCATCAACTAGGCCTAGTATAAACCAACGTATAAACTTCAACCGCTGTTTTCCGCGACTTTAAAATTTTGTTCTTTTTTATATATAAGTTCTTATAACTTTTTAACTATTACAGCTATATGAATGAAATTTTTACCACACATTGTTTATACTATAAATCAACTTTCTGTGCATGGATATTGTAATTGGGTAAATAAAAGTACATGAAAAAAAATTTATAAAAATTTATAACCTATAAATTTTTCAAAAACTTATTTTTGAAGCCATAACTTATAAACTAATTGAGAAAATAACATGAGTATGCACAGAAAGTGTGTGCTTTCCTTGCTCTTTAAAATCAGATATCGAACAATAAAATTGGTTCAGTAGTTAAATAGTTATAAGAGATTTAAAAAACCCCATTTTTTCCCGCCAAAAAACTTAAAAAACTCCAAAAAGTATGTAAAAAAATTTTTTTTTTTTACTTTAACGGCAGTAAATCTTTTTCTAAGACTAAATGAACTTAAAAAAGTATATATGATAATTTTTAAAAGGATTTTATTAAAAATCACTAGTTTCAGTAGCGACTCCCCTTAAATGACATATGGGTGGTTTACATGAGAATTTCCAAATTATCGGATAAAACTATTACAATTTATAACACACATTCTTGTTTCAATTGAAATTATGTGATGTTTACTAATTAATATTACACAAATTTATCTTATGTAACTCTTAATTAATTACGTAGTAAAATACATCATCTAAAACGTATATCACCTTTTTAGTTTATTGATTTGATTCTATTATCTTTTGGATGAAGTCTATAAAATAACCTATTGAGTATTTTACATATTCAACTACTTATTTACATTCTTGTTTTTAATCTTAATAGTAAATATTAACCAAAATATGACATTAGGTTAGTATGTGTTATGGTTGGGTTTATTACTTACATAATATACCAAATTTTTATAAGAAAACTCTACCCTTCATATTCTAGTTTTCCACATTTTTCTGGTAAAGAACCCTTTAGAAATCTCCTCGTATGCTGGCCAGAAGCCAGGCGGATTTAATAGAATTGTCGCTACACTATTATATTTCTCTTTTCGTTTATTTCTCGTTTGAAAACAGCACCAGTAAAATTTTCTATTTCCCGTTGAAGGTGAGTCTAATCTTTGACTTCTGTATCCAATAGTCAATGGTCTAATGCTCTGAAAGTAGCCAATGACAATATGTAAATAGACTTTTTTGTAAAAAGTCCTGCCGTTAGGGTTGAATGGGTCTTTTTTAAAATATAAGGCACATGTGAAATATATGACACAAGGATAGCATAAGGATAATAAGCGTACGGATAATATAAATATAAATTATAAACCGTTATGGAAAAACTGTATATCATCAAAAAGCTGCTCTATGGTTCAAGATGCGTTTCCATATCAGAATAGCTTCGCAAATATACGTTTAATCAATACAATGGGATCATGAAAAGGTAACATTTTATTTTATAGACATTTTTTAAAAACGTGTAACCCTGCAATATTAAAGAACCAGCATGATCGAACCATCGAAACGGGGTTACTTGGGAGGTTTTATGGAGTAAACATTACATTTACCCTTTTTGACCATCAAATAATTTTTTTCCTCTAATAAACTGTAGCTCCAAAATCAATAGTTTGCTATATTGAAGCGTAGTACCATTAGGCATACGTACACAGAATATTCCATAAGATATTTTAAGTATTCAGATATTTAAAACTCCCATGTTATTCTAATGCAGAATAAATAAACAGGTTTTCCTTGTGTACATATTCTTACAAAATTTGGCTAACTGACTTAATATACATTAAGCTATCAACGTTTCACTAAAAATACATCTTATTTACCTTTCATGTAGCAGCAAACCTAGGTAGTCACCAAATCTCATGCATCGTTTATAGGGAATTAACAAGACATGGGCTACAAGGAAATATTTAAGTTTTTTTGTTTTATTTTTGTTTATTTTTTGTTACTTTTTTGTTTTTTTTTTAATCTTATCAAGAAACGAAGATTTCTTTAGTCTGCAGGTTTGCTGGGGAGAGAGTATTTTTCTATAACCTTCAGTAAGCAACTGTAAAAACTTAAAGCAAGCAAATGTATATGACAACAAACTATTCATCCAAATTGTTGTTCGTGCCAATGAGTTTATGTTAGTTAATATTTATTCATGGGTTAGTCAACAATAATCTATTAAAGCATATTTTTCAATCTCAAATTTTAAAATCTATTGCGCAACACATGCTCTTGACTTTGGGTATGGGAGGAGAGATAAGGATGTTTTACAGTTTTTGTTATATCAAGCTTAAAATTATTACTCTGCTTGTCTTGTTTACCAAAAACTGGAAGAACAAACATCGAACACAAACTTTTGAGCACAAACATTGAACCAATCACAGGTTAGTCACGCAGGTATGTTATCAGGTTGGAACACTTTTGTTTAGAATTGCGTAGATTGCAACCAACATTTTTAACCCTTATTTCTTCGTTTATGATGTTTTGGTAATTTTGTATTTGCCTTGGTTTAAATCGTTATTACACCAGCATATTAAACGAAATACACTAAAGATTTACATATAACATGTTAATAATTAAAATGTAAACAATGTATGCATTATTTTGAACACAGTTTACCAAAGTATTTTCACTTTTAACTAAGACTGCAAATCAGCATATGACTGTAAAATAGATTTAAAAACACGGTCAACTTACTTCAAAAAAAAAAAAAAAAAAACATTACTTTACTCAATTAAGAAATCTTAAATAACTGAAACAAATGTAATAACTTTTAATTATTAAATGGGTTTACACAACGTATTACTCGAATAGCTCAAGCAAACTAAAATTTCCATTAGAATATTTCCTTAGAATTCTTAAGTTCTTAGGACAATGTAAAACAAAAATATTCCTATGCAGCTCTTTGGTGCAGTAGGTGCTTTAGTTTAAATTACACCTAAGCTAAATGCCAGCTCATGTTATGCAGTAGATTTTTCGTTATAAGCAGGCTGGGTGTTTATTGTTGTATTTTTTCTTTTTATTTCAACTCAAATGATCATATTATAATTTTATAAAAACACTTAAAGAGTTTTATATATTTTTAATACTTATCTTTCCACCTATTTATTTTTGGCTCCCATACAACCCATATTTATAATATTAAACTAGCTTGTATTTTTCCTATGTTGTTTCATTTTTTATTGTTTACTGCATAGAAACGCTTGGCAATAAACATGAGGGTTGATTACTGTGATGTTTAATCGCCAATATTCAGAGTAAATCAGTTGTTTTGCATTAAAAAAATAAATTAAACTATATTGGAAAAAATATTTGTAGCATGGTTATTAAACTATTATTTAAAAGGTTGTATCATAATTTTAAAACTATTATCAGTTAGTGTACATTTTGTGATTGTTAATAACATTCGGGTTTTCTGAATAAATAATATTAAAGTTTAGTTATACAGAAGATATTAAGAGTTTTACGAATACTTCCCTTAACATTCAAGCTTGATACATACTTTACAAAAGCAAAGCAGTGGCATCTCTCTAAGTGCTCATCTATTATGTGTTTCGTTTGTGAAACTGGTCGTGGTTGGACTACTAAAAACACAATTCTGTAAGTAGCAATGTCTTGAGAATGTATTTTTGTAGCTTTTGAAATGAATCTCAAACTCGAACTCAAACATCTTTATTTTATCTTTAGTCGTAACAAACTGCATAATAGCGTCAAAAAAATGTATCTTACAAATAAAGAAATCTTGTGTAAGAATAAGTTTATTACTGACGCAGTTGGTTTAACTCTTAATTCTTGAATTATTATGGTTTTGAAGTATTTCAACTTTTCTGAAATATACTGGGTTGCATAATACAAAAATATCATTCAGTTGCTAATACCGCTTATTTATTTGGGTCAAACAGTTACATTAATTTAAAAATGTAATATTTATTTGAGATCGTAATTATACAGGTGTATGCAGCTGTTAGTATGAACTTCTTGTTTGTTTAGGCCTTTAACATAGCAAATGCATACGGAAATCATATCTGAAAATCAGATATCAATTTATTTATTTTTATGGTTACTCTTGACAGATAAATTAAGGTGTTTGGTGGTAGACTTATCTAAATTATGTGCATTTTTTTTCTTTGTTTAGGCACATGACTTACATTATCAACAGTAATAATGAAATCAAATTGTATGTTATTATGGAAAATTACATCAATGTTTTTGCTTCAATAAACACTCGGTTTGTAATAAGGAAATAGAGAATAAATAGTTTCCCATATTGGTGAAAAGCGTTTTAGTGGTTAATGATATTTTATAATATTTTTTTATGTATATCATTACTCGCAAAGAGAGTCATAAGTCATAAATTGTGAAACTAATGACCTATTTAACATACTGTAGAAGCAATAAAAAAATAATTTCCGCGCATATATACCTACGATTTTTTCATAGTATAACATGTACATAGTAACAATTAATTATTGTAATTGATACATCATTATTATCCAAAACTCATAATAAAACCACAAAAAGGTTTAAAACATGAAAGTTTGTAAAATAATAACAAGCGACTGAAAGTGAGCTCATTAGTATGCTTGGCTCGTTTCCAATTTGCCTTTCTTTCTATTATGGATTAAAAACTTGTTATCAACTCAAATTAGGCCTGATTTATTTTATCAGTAACAATGTTTTAACCATCTTGAATATGCAATGTACAGTAAAATGTACATCATAATATATTTTCCATAAGCGATTAGTCGTTAGTGATTTCTAAACGTGTTTGATGGTTTAAAAGCTGTAAGAAATTGTATTTGCTACAAAAGGATATGAGCAATACAGTAACTTATAAATATCCTCATAGCAGAAACCATTTAAAAGTTCCGATTGTAAAAAGGTGTATCTGTATTTCATAATTTATATATTTAAGTTTCGTAGTAGTTTAAATATTTCCTAAAATGTTGTTTCTATTAACACACATAAGAAGAATAAGTGATGAAATGTTGATTGTACCATTCTATTTGCGTATGGGTATTTTATTTTATACTCTACATTTTTATTTTAAGACCATCGATAAAGTTTCTGGAAGGTTTACAATTATACTTGTACATAGTCTGTAACCGATTCTTCAACCAGTGCTTAGTGTAATAACTTTTATGAAGCGCATTTTTAAATAACTAATAATTAATTAAGTATTAATTGTAACACTCAGTATCTAAATTGTTTCTGTAATAGTCTGATTTTATATCCTAATTGATTCTTAAACGTTAATACTTTTGGTCGCTAAGAGGTGGTAAAAAGTTATTCTCGATTTTTTTCTCCGTAGTTTAAAGGTAAAGATAATACTTTAAACGCAGGCACGATTATAATCTGTCAGTAAATTTATTTATGTACAATATTGATTGATTTTCCTGTTAAAATTTTGACAATATCGTAAAAGAAATGCAAAGCTTTAAGATACAACTTTATATAATCCATGAATTTTTTTGTAAAATCTACTATGCCTTTACGTATTTACTCAACGATTTTATAAAATACAATAACCTACTATATACCCGAGATACAGATGTTGAATAATAGTATTAGTTACTAACATATTCTGCGAACCCAGCTATACAGAGCTCGCTTCAATTCTGATGGATAATCCAAGGGACTAGGTAAACAAAGACCGTTTACAAAGGGTACTTCAGTTTGTTTTGTTAACTCCAGCTGTTTTTTATTGAAGGCCAGCTGAGTTCAATATGTGTGTAATTGAATGCCATTGAATTTTCTCTTAGGTGTTCTTTTTAACTCGATATTTTTATGCTGTTATGGCTGGCATGCTAAATTAAGGCTTTTGATAAAAAGGGGTACTTTAATGGACGAGCCCAATTGTTTTTATAATGCGTTACATTAATAATTTTTTATCGTAAATAAACATCCGGACTCAAAAATTTAATTTAAGTAAACACTCTTGGCTAGCCTTAGTGAGGTACTTGATAACATCTAAATTCCAGCAAAGTAGTTCCAAAGCTCTCGAGATCAAATTGTACTATTTTATCGTGGTGATAAGCTTTAGAGGGGTATTTACGATTTCTCAATAGGGATATTACAAATTTATTTAAACCAATTGATTTATTAATCCCATTGTTAATAATTTTAATATGTGTTGTTATCGAAGGCAGGTTTATATTTTGTAATAAACCCTCTTCAGTCCTGTAGTCAATTAAAATAATTCCCTTAAAGAAATGTAAATGGTTTGAAAAGTTTGGTTGTACAATACATTTTTAGTTATAAAAGTGGTTGAACTATTATATTTTTGCCTGTGTCTACAAACATGATGGTGGTATTTTGCATCGATCGTACAATCATAGACACTGGTTAGGTTGTAATCACTGCAAACTAGTTATATCAATACTTAAGATAAGAAACATGTCTTGCAATATCTTTTTGTTGGTTTTGTCCTTTCAGAGGCCCTGGATTGTTTATTCACATTGAAAAATATTCTTGTGATAGAAGATCTCCACTTAATGAATAAATAGGTTCACAAAATTAGGACAAATTTCCCTTTATTAAAAAAATAATATGAAAAAAATATTTCATTTTAATATTATGTTTGAAATATTTTAAAACTAATACTGTTACTGCTGCACATTTGTTAACAATGTAATATGACTGTTTTTAAGTACAATACGAAATATGAGTATTATAAGAACAACGTATGTGTTCTGTATATTTCATTTTTCTAATATACATTTTTTATGATTTTATAACTGTTATTATTTAACTGTTAACTGTTTATTTAATAATAGAAAAAAACGCAAAATGTCAGAAGAACGGCATGTCAGAATAAAAAGGACAGTAATGACTGCAATTGTCTCGAAACTAGAGATCAAAGAATTATGACTTGTCCATGAAATGGCAAAGTTCGCTTTTTTCTTACATCTGTACGATCATCTTTTGTCTCTATTATGGTTTGCCGTACTCGTTCACGCCAAATTATAGATTTTATAATGCCCATAGAAGTAAAACATGATTTAGTCAAGAAATAATTAAGATCCTTATCTAATATAAAATTAAAATCAACAAAGGATGCATTCTTCGTCTATATTCAAGCTTTTGTCTTTGGAAATAAGAACATTTAAGCCCTCTATTTTAAAAGAATTAGTTAAGAATTGTTCCTAAAATGCATTTCCACTAGAATGCGTTTGTAACACAATTATTTGCTTATATACCACATTACAGAGCTTTATATAAGTATTAAACGAGTTTTTAAACTTGCTTTTTCGATTTATCTCTACTCTTAATGTGGTTCTTAGATAAAAGATTACCATTTTAACAGTCAAAGTTAATAGCGTAGATAAAAAAATAAATAAATTACTAAATAAATTAATAAATAAATTACTGTAGTGTTATTTATTTTACAGCACTAGTGTGGTAAAGTAACGGCCCATTGGGGTTAAGGATTGAGAGAAAATAAGTAAAATTGTAATGTTGTAACACCAATGTTTCAGCTGATAACGACCAGTTTAAATTGACGATCCACTTCCAAGGGAAATTCACACATTCTATCCTGAACGTTAACCTAAGTAAAATTCATCTAAAAAGTAATATGTATGCTTTGATAACCTTTCACTAATAATAATATAATTTTAAGATACTTACATTTCGTATAATAATGTAGGTAATGGGATTTTACAAAGGGATAACAACTGAATTAAAAAGTTGTAATACCATTCGAAAGTTATGCCATTCGATAAGTTGAATTCCATTCGAGTAATACGCCTTTACGAATTTGGTAGAATATTTTAAGGCACTCGCTTATGCTCATGCCATTAATTTCTACTCTTGTAGTAAAGAACTTATATGATCTTGCGTAAACATTATTAGCATTAACTTTACTTGTATCTTTAAGAGAGTCTGAGGATGGGATAAAACTTTGCCATAAGATTTGTGCTTCATACGCATTAACAAATAACATCTACAAGTACGAATACCCCTACCACAGCAAACCTGCAGATTAATTTAATTTTCATTTGCTCAGGTATATTTCCATTTAAATACTTCCTTAAACATGTTAGATTTGTTACCTATTTCAATAACATTAGTATAAACGAGTAACTAAAATTGCCGCTACAGGGAGAGTTATACAGTGTGTTTTATAATAAAATATGAAAAGCTTATTAGAAAATAAATAAATTTGCCTAATATTGGAAAAATATATCAATAAACAAGCAAACACAACAGTTGCCTTATTCTTCATAGGCCTAAACATAACATAAGAAGAACATAGTAACATAAGAATTTTCAATAAAACATTTATGTTTCTTCGTCACTAATTACTATATAAAAACACTTAAATATGTATTAACATATTTGTTTCGTGAAGCTCTTCAAATTGGTTTGGAAAAAAATTTGGAAATTATATGTTTTGTGAGTTAAATATGAGACAAATCAATTTTCATTGGATAAACCTACATTACCATGGTCCGATCATGCTTATACGCAAACTCGCTTGAATAAACGAAGATTTACAGAAGATTTTTGCTCGAGTTATGTTGCGAACATATATATGAATTTGAACGGATGGTGTTTTTGGTCTATGGGGACATCAAAACGATAAAATTGAATCAATCCTGGGTCCAGGTCCTACCATGAGAATAATAAACTGGTATATGCTATTACCTGAGGTAATAGCATAAATTGGTAACTGGCTAAACTAGTAACCCAGCAACCAGCACCTAACATAGTTATATTCAGAAATAGTAGTATTTATAGGAATTTTTACAGTGATAAGAGATAACAAGTTTGCAGCTCGTAATGGTATATAGCTTATTACTAAAAGATCATTACCATCATCCAAACATTTTATCTTATTCAGCGTACGATACAGTAGTTAATTTGATCGCTGACATCAAAGATACGAGCTAAGAGCTAATTAAGTCATCTGCTTAATGATCTCTTTGACACTTTTTAGGTGGGGAACTTAATATCCTCTTATATTATGTGAAATGTCCCTTGCAACAATTTTATTTTAGCTTAAATGTCTTGGTAAAATACACAAACAAATAACCTGGATATGGGAATATATACTCATTATATTTTTATGATTAATAATATACATTTATATGAACCTGAACTTAAAAGGAGGATAATAATACATATTTATTGGATAATGTCTGTGCTAAATATACTTGGCAGCCCACTTAACAAGCCCCAGAATTAACTTGATGAAAGGCATTTTTTTATCCTTTAAGGTTACAATGACGTAAACAAAATGAAAAATATATAAATCTACCAAGTTGTATGTAGAGAGTTTAAATAAATCTTTAACTGGTGTAATTACTTTCTATTGATCTTTGTCACTTATTATTGTTTCTGATTATTACAACAAACACAAAAACCCAAATGAAAGTCAAGGATGAACCCTACAATAGGTAATTAATGTACAACCTAAAATGTAGCATAAGGATTCTATAAAAGAGTTTCTTTATAGGAGTATGTAAAATCTACGTCTAGAAACATGTTCTTAAACTTTAGTAATCGTTTTACCTTGCAAATGACATAAACAAGGTTTTTTCTTCTTTAAGCAGAACTATGAGTTTAAGTTAATAATTACATTATTTAGCTATTTTTAAGTAAACACTGAATTTATTAATTTCATTTTTTAGGATCATAGAGGGGTGCATCAATTTCATCAATTTTGAATTACCTTCAAATAAAATGTAACTACTTAGGGAAGGTAAGGGAGTCTTCAACACAATATTTGGTTATAGATGCGTATTTTAAAATAGTCTCCTTTTAAATTTACGAATTTATTGTACCTATCCTGTTGTATTTTTTTAAAATTACCGTATCATCAGCCCAATCTATTTTGTCTCAAATCTAATAATTTAATTAAAAAAAAAATTGTTATCTTTTTATTCATTATTATATTGCCTTTGTGTCTACTTAGTAGAAATTCCGTTTTGTAAATTTATATCACATCTACAACACAGTTCTATTTTATTTGTGCATCCATAAATACTCATTAGGAAATTTGTAATACTACTATTATTGTTTTGGTATTAACATATTTGTAACAAATATAAGATCCACTGAGAACTGTTCTTTTTTAAAATATATTTAAAGTTTTAAATGAATGATTAAAACATAGCAATCTAAATGGACTTGGATACAAACCTTAATTGAAGACTAGACTCCATTGAAGATTAAACATTAAAAGTAGTCTACGGCCTCAGAATAATAAACTGTAATAACGATGTTAAAGTATTAGTATTCAGACCAGGGTCTACTAGGGCAGCTTTAAGGAATATCTTATAACTTGTAGAAAATACCGACCACCTTAGTAATCCTTCACTATAGGCTAAACAAAATTGTTTTTAAAATATCTTACAGGCAAATTATATAATGCAGGCATTCTATAGAAAGACTAGGCATAGTCTATACAATACCTCAAGTTTTTTAGGCAACGTATGCAATAGAATAATAACAATAGGATTTTATACACTTTAACTAGGCATGGATTATAATGTATAGGCATTCTATAGACCCAATTATATGTCCAATTATATTGCCCAATTATGTGTCTGGCAAATTATAAATTAAAGATATTTGTAAAAAAATTACTTAACAGGATTGTTTTATTCTGTGCAAGGTTTGATTAGGTTGGCTAATTTGAGTTACTTTTAGATTAGATTTCATAATGCCAAAATAAATCAAAATTCTAGGAAAATCCTTTAGAATAGTGAAATATTGTCTATATGCTTGAGATAGGTTAGGTTATAGTTTAGTTTATTTAGGATTACATAAATTAATGCCAAACGAGGGTACAAAAGCCAAAAAATTCCCAAAAAATAAGTATTTTATACTTTGCCAATATGCTAACAGGGTTTCTGTAGAATGTCTTGTCTAATTTCATAATGAGCTCTACGTCAAACTTTTGCTGGTTCATTTTAGGCATTGTATAGTATGCCTGATTATTTACTTTGTATGTAATGTATACATTAAATCAAATAATAATAATAAATAAATAAATAATATATGCAGATGTTTAAAACCCTTTCGCTGCAAAAAATTTAAATCCCTTATGTGTTTTTTCCTACGAACTTCACTTTTTAAGTCAATTGTGTGATAGTTGATTCACCTTGAATATGTAATTATACATTTTCTAAACTTTGAGAGTGAAAGTGTTTTGCCGGTTTTTGAACGTCCGTTGCCCGAAAAACACGAAACGATTGCTCCTACGATTGCGTTGATAAGTGCAATATAGATCTATTCAGATAGGCTAATTCGATATTGAAATGTTCATATACCATAAACTATTCATGCAATAAAGAGTGGGTAATCTAGCTATAATTTTGTTTTACTAAATCTGGGGGACTAAATATTACAGTAAATTCAACGTTTTTGTTAAAGCAATCACTGGTGTAAACTTGAGGTTTTGTCAGGATTGCTTACTCGCTGATTCATCTTGTTTGTTCAGTAACTAACCTAAATAACTTATATGGGGCAATAGACATTTGAGGTATAAAATTGTAAACAAATTTCATACACAATGATAATTTGTTGCTAATTTTTTTCTGGTGCAGATGATGCTACTAACATACAAACACACGTATACTACCAAATTTAATTCGTTTAATCTGTCAATTATTGACGGATCGAGTAGGCCAAGTACAATTTTTATAATTTCAAATGTATTTAGAGTTTAAAATTTACATTTAGGTACCAGTAGGTAATATACCAGTTTGAGGTTTAAGGAATAAATATGAATGAATAAATAATGTGTAGGATTATTAGCTTACCTTTGTACATTTGAAATTGATCCAAATGTATTTTATTGTAATTCGATGCTTAATGGTAGAATTTAAGTAATCGATTTTAAATCGATTCTTTTTGACCTGAGGTCAAGTTTCACAGAAATGAGTGAGGGTTTTAAAGACACTTCTTTCCCGTACGATGAACTATATTTTCCATCAAATACACGCTAGGCCAGAAAACGAAAATTCTTTCATGAAAAGATAACCTCTCAAAACAACTTCCAGCTTTTCAATTCTGCTAATGTAATAAGCGGTGGTTTAGTAAGTGATTCAGTCAAAAAATTGCATCGATTATGATTGTACTACTGCACATTTTACCATCTATATGTCGAACTATTGACAATAATCAACAATGAGCTAAAACCTAACCTAATAAATCAATCGATAAATAATTGAGTGATATACATTTGCTAAAATCAAAATTTAAGCTGCTTACAGCAGCTGACTTTTCATCTCTAGGGACTAAAAAAGCTTTTTAATTCCTAATGATGAAAAATTCTACTTTAGACAAGCAACTCATCTATCAAAACTGTTATTTTTGCTGCAGCATGACGACTAATTAATTATACCGTTAGTTTCCAATCAATTTATTTTGTTATATAAAAGTTCAAAAACGTCGTTCACCATCACAGTAGGAACTAGCAGTACTAAAGGCTTCAATTAACCGAAGTTTTATTTACTAAAACCATAAGAACACAACTTTTCCAATCATTTTCACGGCAAATATCGAAGTTCGAGGAGTAGCCAATAGTGAAACTTGTATTGCTTTTGTTTTGTATCAGTATCGTAGTTGTCTAAGGTAATACAAGACTTTGAGACTTGGTCACTAAAGGCAAATTATTTAAAAAGAAAATTATCAGAAATCAGCAAGAATCGTAGTACATAGTCTTTTTAAAAACAATCATCCATTACAACTTAAATTAAGATTATTAGGCTTACACAAATTATAAAACATTTAAACCACCAATCTTAAACCAGAAACTTTTCGATATAAATGTAAACAACATGTTAAAAAAGCAAATTGTGCTCTGTTTCTCATGATTACGATTAACACACCGTAGTATTATTAACAAAACAATTTTATTTTTACTTTTAGAACTACGATAAAATGTCAAGCCTTGTTATGTTATAACGACTTTAATTCAGAGTCTCTGAGACTTTACTAGGATATGACAGTGAATTGTGAAAAATAACAGTGTAAAGTACAATATTATTTATACAAGCTGCTTATATAATTTTACAAACAAGTTGTTGGAATTAAAATATTTTGATAAAAGTACCAAACAAATATTCAAATACAGGGTGGTAGGCAGGAAGCGGATGTCTTGTAAAAAGACAGTAGGTCTTTATGCATGACAGTTACTGTCATAAAGGGGGAGTGGTTTTGTTTCAATGTTGTATATTAGGCCAGTTTATTAGTTATGGAACATTACCCGATACAACACCGTATTTTTGTCCATGTGTTTGTGGCTAAATTGTAGTTCTACCAAGGTAACACGGTGATTTTTAGTAACATTTTTCCTTAGACGCCATTATGTATTTGCAGCCAAAATACGATTACCAGGTGGATCAACAGTTTAAAGAAAACGAGGTATTTCTAAAAGATAAAAGCAGCCATCCGAAAAAATTAAAACCCTGCAGAATTTTGAAATGGTAAGTCAGGTATTATCTTTTAAGTATTCATATGATCAAGTGTTTTTGAGCTCATAGGTGAGACAAAACATTTGGCGACCAATACTCGTTTTTCTGTTTGTGGTTTTTTTCAACAAGATCCAACGCGCACAATACTGTACTCATAAATGACCATAGTGTGTACAATCGTTCTAGGAATGGTTATTTTATGGTTTTTTTTGTGAGATTTTGTAGGCTCAGTCATCAAATTTAAGGGTGTGTGAAATTTTTGTATCTCAAATTTTGCGTCATCTCTTACTAATCCCAATCCCTGGTGTATCCTTAAGACGACATTAACCAGGATCTTATGACACTTATGGCAGTTAATAGCGACCTTAAAATGGAAAAATTCTAGAAAATGTTTGAAATCTGTTTTAAAGGGGGCACCATCTGATTGATTTTGCCTTCCAAAAATGGATATATTACAAGTGTAGTATGTAGTATGGTTCTTAATATAGTTATTTAACTTATTATACTTCTTTAACAAGAGTTAAAGAACTTTCTAATGTAACACAAGTTCATCGAACAAAATGTATCAGTAATGGTTTTATCAAATGTTTAGTTTTTTTGTCGCCCTTTATTAAGTTTGGATTTCATTATTTTATAAACGTTGTTTAGTAACGATATAACATTTTTAAGCTTTATATTTTATCAACATGACTTATTTCACAAAACATATCTGTTTTTATACCCTCCCACCATTAAAGTCAATACCAGTAAAAATCAGAGAATGTCTAGATGACATAAAGTACAGTGATGTCAAAGTCCTGATTTTATACTTTGATCTCAGTTGCCAGTCGAGTGTAGTAAGTGTAGTTGTCGCACAATCTGACATCATTTGAAAGGGTGAATGTAGTTTATATGGGTGCTTATATTAAAATGCTCTCGAATGCAATACATAATTTAACCTCAATAAGGAAGATATTGTAACATTGTTTTAAACATGTAATTTTTATTCTATCTTACTTGTTTGTCTTTTTTGCTTGAGTATCGTTTTATGATTGCCAATTAATTGGGTGGGTGGACAGCTAGTTACCAGGTAGTTCAGCGTTTACCTTTTATCTGATATTGATGGCTCGACAGCAAGTGGGATCTGCAGTTAGAAATAATCGACCGTCACTAAGCATAGAGAAATATCTGATAGATTCAAAATATTCTTATTAGGTTGTCAACGACCCTAATCACTGATAAGTGGTGGAAGTAATCATTGTGGTATTTAAGGGGAAATAACAAAGTTGAAATAACTTTAGAACAGTTTTTTTAGAATGGGGTTGGGTGTTGAATAGTTTAGAGTTAAAAGGACTACAAAATACGAAATGAGGTTTGCTTCTAAGAAAATATGCTATACCAACAAAAATGTCTGGCCTGAAATACAATTTTACTATTTATTAACCGTTTAATCAATGTAAAAATTGATTTGGTTATTCGTAATAAATATAAAATGTAATAGATATATGCGTGGACCATTAGCATTATTTGTTTCCGATGGTTTTTCTTTTGGAAAGTTAACATATCATGGTTGTAGAAGGTTGAGTTTCATATTTAAAGTCTACCAACCAGACTCCCTCTCAAGAACACATCTATTATGCAGCTCCCTGGAGCCAATCCCTACACCATTACATCGTGGACTACGTTCATAAACCTTGCGATTTTATATATTTACATTATAACATTTTATCGTGTGTTTACTCATACTGCATTTAATAAAAATATATCTTAACTTAAAAATATTATCATGTTAGATATTTTTCTGCTAATTGCGTAAACCTATAAATGTTTTTTTCAAAAGTTGAAAGCATGAAATTGTTTAAAAAACTAATTACTACTTGTTACTAGTTTTAAGACCAACAACAAAGCACAGAGTTACTATTCCTCATAAAATTCATTATAAATCGCTTCCCACACAATAAATACCTTTGATTGGTCTTTTTGAGTAAATCAACGTTCTTCAAGTAATTCAGTTAGTCTTCCATTCAAACCAATTCAAAATGTATCATAAAACTGCCAAACTAACTCCCTAGCCAAACACAAGGATAAACAACAATCAACACTTTGAAAAGCAGGAATTTTATTTTTTAATGAAATTTATAATTTTTAGTATTCAACTTCATTAAAATGAATTAAATAATAAAAAAGCTACAGAAAAAAACTAGGCTATAAAAGCAGACTATGGAGGGCAGAGATAAGATGAGTGCTGACATGAAAAAGTAGGGTGAACTCTGCCATTTCAAAGGCAAGTCATTATTCTTTGATCTTCCATTGCAAGACAATTGCAGTCATTATTCTCAGTACAATTCAGACGACCAATTAACACATTTCAAATAACTTAAATGTTTCCTTCATTAAATAGTAAATGAGTCCTCATATTTTATATCCCATTTGTATAGATTCTATTTGTAGAGAAATTATATCTATTTGTAGAGATGGATATTTAGATCGTAGGAATTTCTATGAATAAAAATAAATTATTTGTATTTCAACCAAAAGGGCATTGAAAACAGATACATTAAATGCAATCACAAGGTTTTTCGTCATTCATGCTATACATAAAAAATTAAATTTGAACTACTAATATCAATTTAATATTGTAAAACTGAAGTGGGATACTTATATGACAAGCACCTTACTTACTGTTTACATTATGTAAGTTATCTTTCTTTAGGTGCTGCAATTGACAAAATGTAAAAAATAGTATTGAATCCCTGCACATTAGAAGGACTTTTATACTTGGATCAGAATCGTCAACACAAAATATTTAAAACGTATCTGTTATTCCTCCCCCCCCCCAAAGAGATCTCAGGACCATTTTATTTTGTGGAAAACCTGCCTTAGCCTAAATGATTTTGTGTTTTTATTTTCCCTTCCATAAATTTAAACGTTGAAAATACCTGTTTAGGTGTCTTCGAATGTACTGAAAACCTTTAATATTTGAATCACTAAATAATGCATTTCATATTCAACATACAACATACTGGTTAGGGACCTTATAGTTTTAATTTCAATAAAGTGATAGTCTCATGTTCTAACTATTTTTTTTGTGAAGTCGGAGTTTAAAATTATCACATTACAGTCTTTTTTTATTATATAAATTTAAGAGGTACTACAAACGTATAATAACGTTACTTACGATGTGTGTAAGTTTACAACATATTTTTATACTTACAACTCTTCAACTTAAAATCAACATGTTTCCCTAACTAATTTGGTTTTATATCGTTTACCTATATTTTCTAGACACCATTTCTCTACATTTAACTATGATAATTTAGGTGTTTTTTTAGCGTATACCATATTATAGTTTGTGTTTGTTATTTTGTTGATTTATTTAAAGTTTGATTCAGTTTCATTTTAGTAAATATAAATCTGTTACGAAATAATTTAAACACATTGAAGGGAGTAGTAATTTTCCTAGCTGAACAGATTCAAAAGAGAGCATTATGGATGAAATTTCATTAGTTTCCTGTTCCTGTTCATGCTTATTGCATTATTACTTTTATAATCGTGCTCATACTAATATTCGTACTTATTATATTTTATGTAACAAGTTCACTGTGGTTATTATAGGCCTTTGTTCTGCAAACCGCCAATTAATAAAGCAACAAAAAAAAACTAAGTTGGTAAAACTATTCTTAAGAATTAAATCTCTTTTAAAAAGTTTATTTACAAAAAAAAAACATTATTGATTTTAGTCTTCTGCAAATATTTTTGAATATAAAAAAAAATTATTACTCAGTATAATACTTTTATAAAATTTGTAACTGTTTGATAGATTTTTTTAATAGATATAGCATGGCTTTGGAAAATATCATATAACTTCATGGTCCATAGAAACAATGATTGAACATAAAATGTATCAAAATCTCATAATCTATTATTTCTATAAACTAAATTAAAGTAACCTAAGGCAGATTGTGTGCTATCCGAGTTCATTTAAATGCAGGACACGATCGTGATTTCCATTTTATTTATAGTTGGGTAAATTTAGCAAATTGTATCCAAGATAGGATATTTATCCACGTTATACCTTTTTTTGCTAAACATTTTTTACTCATACATTCATGATAAATCTATGGAGTATTTGTGTAACCAACAATTAATCTTTACGAACGATACAATTAGGCTAGGGACAATATATATTTTACATATTAACGAATTACTGTAAAATGTTTAGTTTGTAGTAAATTCTTTATGACAACACATAAAGAAGCTGTTTAAGGGTCACGTTAGACTCCACTAGCCAATGACATTGTTACAGCGATACCAACCTAACAGAAACACGAGGGACAAGGTCCTCAAACTGTTATTGCTGCACTTACTGTAATATACAAAGTTTTGTTTCTCAGCAGAGCCGTGCTCCATTTTTGTACGATGTAGTTAGTTTTGTGTTTTATAAATTTTAGGCCACGTTTTGGTGAAATTTTAGTTGTGATTATATTACTAAATTCCTACAAATGTTTTTATGTAAAACCCAATAATGTGTTTCGTCTCGACGAAGGTTATAAGAGTTTTTAAGATTTCCAACTAAAAGATTTTCTCTCAGGAATAATACAAATATATACATAAACTTTGTTGGACTCAGTCCAAACACTACGGAGTCCACATTTTAAATGTGAACTCTATCACTTACAGTAATATATTTTTTAACAGTGTACCTAACAAAATATCCTTGTACTGTACCTATTTAGAGTAAACTATCAGAACCGGTTTTTAAACTATGTCTATTGATGAAGGTAAATGCTTGATTGAGGTTAACTGGTTAGTTTTGGCCTCCTTAAAAAAAACAAGAGTAAACATTTGATGAATTTTATTTATTTTGTATTACAAAGATATACATTTTACAGAATTTTTCGTTTGAAATATAATTAAATTATCCCTAGATTTACAGCCTTAGACCAAACATTTCAATAGGAGTTTAGTTAACTATTTAAATAAATTAAGTAGCTATTATAAACCAAATTATTATTCAGATTAAATTTTTTACACAAATTTAATGAACCATTGTCATTTTTGAATTTATTTGTTTTAACAAGAATAAAATCTTATTCCTCAGTTTAAAATCAAAAATAATTTTTTAAGTAGATTAAAACTATTAATAAATATTTTGTTTTAAATTTTAAATAATATTCTTCTTTAATTTATAATGACCGGTCAACTTATAACAAAAGACACAATGTGCATCAGACCATTGAACATTTAAGGAGAGAAGAAGTCGTTGGTTTCAGATAAACTTTTCCTATCATTTCCAAATCAGAGGATTGCAAAAGGTCAATAGCAAAACTTATATTACTTTTGTTGTTGATACTTCAACTTGTCTCTTGGGCAGTTACGAACATTGAATAAAAAAATAACTCTTTAGCCAATTTATCCATGGGAAAGTAGCTATTACCGTAGGATGCTCGGTAATACGAAGACCCGTAACCGATTTACTTTTATATTTCAGCAATTTATTTTATATATTTATTTTATATTTAGCGATTTTATTTTATATTTAGGCAAAATAAAATATTCAAAAATGTTTTTCATTTCCATATATAGTTTGGACTGTGTTAATATTTTTTTTCTCTCTTTAAGATAAAAATGCAAATTTTTTATTAGAACCATCAAAAGCTTAAAAACTTATAAATTAAAATTCTTTCATTTTCTTTCATATAATATATCTTTTATACAATATAAAGATTTCCCAACATCATTCTTATGCTGTGTCCAATTAATTTTTGGTATAATACCATTTGCCTAACGTAACAGATGTAAACATTCATCATTTTCGTCACAAATTCAGCATTTGGATGTAAATTATAGATTACAATTTGTAATTTTTACATAGATTACAATGCCTTGATTACAGGTAAGTACCTATAAATTACCTCAAAAGTAATGTTCTGTGATATTCCTAACATTTTCATTTTGTATCTGTGCGGATTCACACATCTAATCAACGTTGTAAGCTTGTTATGCGCTCCATTTTTATTGAAGATTAATAAAATAAAATTACAATAAGAGTATTAAAACCTATTTCCTCTTATCTATGGTTCCATTTAAAAAATATTTTATACTTTTTCAATTTCTTAGCTTAATGTAGTTTTTTTTACCAGGATAAAATTTGCTAATGCATTGTAACAAGTTTTTTCCTTGCCATAGTGTGTAAAATAGTAGATAAATACAAATGTATTGTGGGATGTGAATATATAAATGTTATTTTACTATGCCAATTGTTACTTGTTTAAACAGCTATTTTCATGTGAGATTTATTTACACTATAATATACAATCCAGGTGATTGCGAATGACATGTTACTGTAAAAATAATTAAATTAAATTGTAAAACACTCAAACGCACCTACTGGGTGTCAAAAGGTTATAACAATAAAGCTATAATCTATATATAATTACAATTAGATCTTAAACTCGTTAGTAACCATAAGCGTTCAATACCATTAACGTGACATAACAACCCAAATTATTATAAAGAGATTTTAATATTACTTGGTAAAATGTACTGAAATAAATATCTTGGGTTTATATATTAATAATATGATTATATTGATGATATTCACATTCCGTTACAGTAAGGATTAGATATTATCATAGTATACTTTCTCTTTAAACCGTAACTGGGCTAGAGCTTACCTCTATAGTTGATTGGAATATCATATCACTTAAGTCAATCCGTAAATATTTTAATCACATAATAACCATCTAAGACCATCATTTACAATATTTTGCATCCATCGTATTTCGCATTTATATGCTAGTATGTATATGCTATACAATGTTCTAAAAACAACATTGTTGCAACTTGATTTTTCCTTTCAAATAATAGAAGATAACTTTTGATTCTTATAAAAATATAAATAGGTACAGAATAATTAACTAGGTTTACAATTTGTATAGGGACCTTTAATCCTTCTAAACTACCATGATAAAAATATATAAATCAATTTTAAAATAATTAATTAATTAATTATTTTTTTTACAGTATAATTATGGTAATGACACAGTATGCATTACCATATCACAAAACCTTTATCTACTGTAATTGTTATACTATGTATAAAAATAGTAGTATGTATACTAACATGTAAAAACACAATAAGGGATGGTATAAATAAGACTTAATTTAAAATTATATAATATTTTTAATCCAAAATAAAAGGAAGCAGATTGGAAACGTGTCATGCATACTAACGAACTCGCCTCTAGTGGATTCATATTTATTTTACAAACCTTTTTATTCTCTGACCACGAGAATCTAGGGCGAAATATAAAAGAACCTTTTGGATTAGCTACAATATTAAACTAGTTTACTGGAAACTATGACCTTTCTATGACTTAAACTAATATGTACTTACTTTCCGTGTCCGGAAATCAGACTTCGCTTATCCAAAAATTAGCAACCGATATGGCTTTGACATTCGCTTGTAAAAGATCATCTAATGTGCAAGACTGGTCTAGGCGTGGGCATATCAGCAGATGGTCAGGATCCTGAACAGCACCACACACACACAAGATGTTTTCTTCGTCTGGTAAGAGACCCTATTTGTGCGTGTTTGTCTTGCATTTTGGTACCTCGACCCTGATTCAATTTAGGGTCTTTCACATCGTGTAATGAAGGCCTCCACCAGGAGCCAGTTCCTCCCTGGCTGGTATGGGAGGGTTAGTCAACGTGGCCTCCCATCTTGGTACCTGAATGCTTGAGAGTGATCCATCCAGGACTCGTGTCCGTGATAAAAAGCTCTCTCTGGACCGAAGCCGTCGCTCTGCAGGTTGGTGGCCGTGTAAAGTTTGACGAGGATCCGTTTCTTGCTTAGTCCTTTCTTCGTCGGCAGCAACATCACGTCGGATTGATGGAGGTGCGATCCCTACGATAAAGTTTGTGGACTGGGGTTGGTTTCAACCACCCAGTTACAATCCAAGCAATATCATTGACTGCAATGTCAACCTTTTTTGCATGTGACGATGCATTCCATACTGTTGCAGCGTACTCCGCAGCCGACACACTGAGCGCTAAAGCTGAGGTTCTGAGGACATTAGGGTTAGCACCCCAGCATCTGCTGGTGAGCTTCCTGATGATATTATACCTCGCTGAGACTTTTCCACTTGTTCAGTGCGCTTTAAATGTATGCGGTCCAGTATGGCACCAAGATATTTGGAAGTAGGAACATGTAAAACCAGAAGACTTTGAAAAAAAACCCATATGTGATAGCCTATGATTGTTTAACCTTAAATAGTTAAAAAATGAGTTACATTCGTCAGTTTTGGCTTAGTAAATGTTCCTAATTTGTGCTGTGAAAAACCAATTAATTTGTTTTATGCAATAAAATGCAAATCGGCTCTTAGCTAAACTAATCCAAAAGAGAACTTAATAGACTCAAAGGGTTTACATAATGAAAAAAACCATCGAAATACAGTGCATTTCAAGTAATCAAATAATTCTTCTAAGTGTTGGTTGACAACAAAGGTAATATAAGTTTCGTCGCCAGATTCTCACAGTTCTACGAAGTGGACATAAGGGGAAAACTTGATTTCAACACAATATATTTTGCTCTCTGAGATTGTTCAAGTGTTTGATTCCAGTTTTTACGCTGAGTCATTTTTTAAATTGATAGTGGATTTCTTGTACATTAAAGTCTTGTAAATTAATTATTGATTACATATTATAGTGTGTGGTAACTAGGGACACAGCCATAATGCTTCTAGACCGTATAAAGTAGGATGATCAAAACAATGACCAAACTTGATTCTGGTTACACATTACTAGTCCAGGTTAATAATTAGTCAACGTTTTGCCAGTCAAGGGAATTTGAGGCCTTCGATTTTTATTGCGAAAATATATACAGTCACATAAGCTTAATACCTATATGTAGATAGTTACAACTTAAGGCCAATGTTTTATATTGTGCCCATGACAACAGATAAATAGTCTAAAACATGGAAAGTTATAATTCCATATTGTTGAACTGTTTTTCTGTACAGCTGAAAAGAATATATTCCAGTACATTTTTAGAAAAAATGTTAAAAAACTTTGTACTAAGATCTATGTAAGAAAATATATTTTAAGAATATATATTAGAGGTTCATTCTATTTTATAATTGTCACATATAATATATTTCTACTTTAAAATGTTATTAATGCACTATAATATTTTCAATGCATTATTGTATAAGAATTTCATGTTGTTGTTTATGTAAATGGTAACAAAAGATAGTTTGTTGAAAAAAGAACTGTAAAATTACATAATTTATACCAGTTACTTCATATAAGCAATTAATGGCTTTATAACCATATTGTATTATTTAGTGGATTTGCATTTTTCACTAAATAAATAATTCATAAACATTTTGCACAAATAGAACAATATAAGGAGAAAAATAGGTCAAATAGGTTTTATAAAGAAGATCTACTTATAAAATAAAACGGTAAAGAGGAACATAATACTGTAGCGTCAATTCTATTAAACCCCTCTGGCTCCCAGCCAACAAAATTCTGAGGGGTTCCTTGAGAGCGAAATGTAATCACATACTAGTTCTGATCTTTTTTGCATCAATACCAAGAAGTCTATGTTTAAAAAGAATTAAAAAGTAAATAAATCATTCCATTTCCTACGTTTATAATTCAGAGTCTGTGACAGTGGCATTTTCAAAAGAAGATAAAGAGGCACTTTTAAGAAAAAAGCTGTTCCTCAAATATGAATAATGTAAATTTATATATTTTTTAAATTCTACCTAACCATTCATAATTATATGTATGCAATTTCATTGGGTTCGATAACAAAACATAACAATTTAAAACTGACAATTTTCTAAGTCATAAGTAAATCATGTTTTGAGGCGGGCAGTACTTAAACTTAGTTACTTAGCTTAGTTTTCTGTGTTTGCTTTCTAAGCTTTATATTAGTTTGACCACTGTACTGCGAATTTAGCATAGAAGACTAAATATTTGTTGGAATTATGTTCACCCTACTTACAATACAGGCAAAGTAGCAGTGGCAATTTAAGTTCAATTAAGTTGAAATATTTTTAACCTTCTTTGGAAATAAATCGATACTTAGTAAATATTAATACTACCCTGCATTTCAGGCACCATTACTTAAAATCTTCATTAAAATATCAATGTTCTATTTTATGACTTTGCATTAATCCTGTAGGTTATAACTTAAGAGCTAAGTCTGTTTTTATTTTTTCATTTGCATATTGACCGTATCATAGCTAGGAATATTTGTTAGGTAATTTGAGTGAATGTAAATAGTGTATTGCTTTCAAAACAAAATTATTATATTTATTTTTTTAACATATGCAATGGAATTTGCTAACATTATCATTATTGCACTGTTATTGTTTGTTTCTTTCCTCTCCTACTAGTTTATCTTCCTGTGTAATAATCACTTGTATTTAATCACATTTTTCTCATATCTTTTAGTTAAAACTATGCTCAATGACTTTTATTATGAAATTCGTTACAGTTTTTTTTTTTTTATTCATTTACGTTGGGATAAATCCACATGTTTGCCATACGCAAGACACTGTGACAGCATTTCTATTTTGTGTTTATCAACAGTGAGGTAAATTCGTAAAAGTTGTAGTTAAACCTGTTGTTGTTGTAGTTAAACGGATTTGATCAGTAAAATACAGTATACTTCTATAGCTTTTATGGACTGTACCTAACACATATCACTATATATAATCTTTGACTATTAATACCGTATATTTCTGATTTTATATCAATTGAACTAATATTAATTTACATTTAAACCATGTGGGGATACTTCGAAGGCAATTCCCCAGGTAATATCAGTATAGTAGAGGTGATTGATTACACAACCTTGCTGTCACTGTGACAGTTGATGCCTGTCAAACTGACAGTAGACATCACAAATGATGTTGCGTGTAGTGTCACCTGCAGGTATATTCAAACATGCAACATGTTTGTGGAAAAGTTTACTACTATGTAGAGTACTAATTTGCAAAGTGACCGAATTATCCTCTAAAAATAACTGTTATGATCTATATCAAGAATAAGACCAAGTAAACGTAGTCTTGGAGAACATAGTTCCTTATTTATTCCCCTATTGTCATTCTAACACAGATATATGCTTTCTTCGTTTCATTTTTGTATATTTTTCGTTACCATTCGTGCTTATGTGTTTACCATCTCTGTCGTCGTAAGTGGTTTGACATGTAAGTCAGCTTGATAATGGGGTTTAAAACTTTAAGATGACAGTTTGATCAATGACAGATATACAAATTCAACTACATAAATCTACAAACGATCATGGACTAAGCACCATATAACCAATTTAATATAGAAATAAGTAAATATAAAAATTATTCTATCGGAAAACTGGCTTCCTAATTAGGTTGCCCTCAGTCGAAAGCTATTAAATCAAACCTCCTTTTGGGTTTCCCTTTCCAAAAAGCATGATTTATCAAAAATGAGCTTGGCTAACAGCATAATTAAAGTTGCCATCAAAAGAGTAATAAATAATTCGACAGCAAAAAGGTCTCTGCACTATGATACAAAAACGGGAATTATTTATGTTGTTTGCCTTTTAGGGAAAAATAAATTAAATGGCATACCAAACAATAATCTAAATTTGTTTAAATATACGGTATGTAGTAACTTATTTCGAATAAAAAAATTCTAAATAAACATATTTGTTTGAAATCGTGGAGTATTTTAAAGTCATACAGTAATCCGTTCTTGTCAATCACGTCGGCAATTATTTCAGTGATTCTAAAAAAAGTCAATTTGTTTAAAACATTTTGAAATACACGATAGTTTACACTACTTATATATTTGCCGACGAGACAAGTATAGTTTCTTACTTTCAAAGTTTATCCCTCGATTAGCTGTAAACACCTGATTCAGTCTAATGATCAGTGATTAAACATCAAGTAACGAACCCTCATGAGGCTTGTGTTTAGCTGTGATGTTTGAGTTTAATGGTTCAGTGTTTCTCTGCGGTACACAATTAAGTAGATCAATGTGGGGCGAATACAAAATAGTTTTTTTACTAATAAGAAGTTTTTTGTATGAAACGGTAATATGTACATTGCAATTAATACTTGATGTCTTATGTGTTAATTTAAGAGCCATGTAGCTAGTTTAGCTACAAATACGTTCACGTAAAACCCTACAACATTATATTAATTTAAAGTTTTTTAAATCGGTTACATATGTCCAGAAACCATGTATTATATAGCAGATTGAAAACATTTCTTACTTTTGTTAAGTCAAATAAGTAAACCATGGGTATAAACGAATAAAACAAAGTGTAAATGTTTATTTACAAGATTTAACAAATGTACCAAAGCTTTAATTTTTATACTTGTATACAATTACAGAAAAATTATCTGCTGGATATTTCTGTTATTTATATACATGAATATGGGAAATTTTTACAAATTAAAAATATTAAAACATCACACATGTGTACAAAATCAACTCAGTAAATAAAACGGTGAAGGAGAACATGATACCTTAGAGTATATTCCATAAAGCCCCTCTGGCTTTCGGCCAACAGACCAAGAGATTTCTGAAGTGTTCTTTTCCAGCAAAATGCAGCTAACCTCTTAGCTGCATTATCCTGAAAATATATATATTCCTGGAAAATAAATAACAAATGTAATTGAGAAAAGATTTTAAAATTTACTAACATGTTTATTAGGAATCTCAAGACCTTACTAATAATCGATATGATAACTTTTAGTTAGTTTGATATGTAAAACGTTTTTCTAAAATATACTGAGTATTTTATCACTGAAACATTTTTGATTCTGAGTAATCATTTTTGGGAAAAGTCTGACGCATTTAAAACATTATTCGCATTTACTTTCTAAAAACATCATAAACTACAGGGTCTACTAAAAAGAAAAATCAACGTTTGTGGCCATATTGGAAAAATGGCAGGAAATAAAAAAAAATTGAAATGCACACTTAAAAGCAACATAAAAAATAAAGGGGATATCCCATTACAAGTTTACTGTCAAACGTAAAACAAAAAAGTAAGCAATTGGAACACTTTCTTCTGGACATCCTGTATATGGAACACCGACATAATCTAGGACTACAAACACATATGTTTTGAAAACCCCTATTGGTCACCACTGCGTGTTTTGTACGTAATAGTGTATTTTTATACTGAAAAGTTTTTTTCATATTTTGATTTATTGTATATTTGTCAGCAGAAGAAAAAATGAAATAGCGCCTAAATTTTTGTCGTGGAATGTTGAAAAAGATGGTTCTGAGATTTTTATCCAAAGGGTGAAGTCGAGATCTGAAATACATAATATATGAGCACTTAGACAAGCCTTACTCAGAGTTGTATATTTTAACTTTTGTTTAACGTTACCAAACAACATGTACTATTTATAAAACCCAACCAAATCCAGATCACGACAAAAAATGAATTAAAAATAAAAGCGTAAAAAAAAATAATCGTAATTTTTTTTTAGTAAATTTGATTAAAGTGACTGACATTAAGAAAGCATTTACTATGCATGAATTAATCTTACACAATTCAATAGAGCGTTAATCAAATAAGAATGTTAAATGTTAAACAATATGATTAAAAAAATTGATATTTTACCCCTCATTTATGTTTACGTAAACATTTACAATAAAAACATTACGTTATAAGAAACAAGATACGTTAAGCTGACACATGTGTTATTACATTATAGAAATTGAAACATCGGTTGTTCCCATGAATGTCAATATTACCTGGTGTTTTAAGCAGATTTATTTTTACTGCATGTTTATTGTATAGTACTCATTTAGCATAATTATAGAAATGCAAATATAAGGCATAATATATCCTAGTAGTATGGCCGTTTATACAGTATTTGCAGTCTCATTTTATACACGGAGTTTATCTAAACTATTATATTTTATTTCATTCTGAGAAACGTTATTTTTTAATCGGCCTTTTTCCGGCAATATGTAGCTTTTGATCATTAATTTGTTGATATGAAACCATCAACAAACGAAACCCAATCAGCAATATGATTGTTTGGAATATTCATTACTTCTTTTACCAAGAACTACCTAATGATATATCGAGAAAGGAAAATAGTTAAAAATTTTCACCTTTGCCAAATTAATATTTAGTTGCTTTTAGTATATTGTAATTAAAATAAATTCACTTAGGTACACGTTATTCATAAAGGTATACAATATTTAAATGTGTTGTTTTTTGGAGAAATATTGAGCATATTTTTTTTGCCAAGTTGTTTTAACAAATATAAGTCTTAGTTTGTCACGCAAAAATTACTATTTCACTCCTAAGAGTCGTGTTTATATGATTATTTTTTACTTTAATAACCTTTGGGGTAGAAAAAGGACCCTATTACATATCAATCAGTCCGTAAGGAATACTAAGAAGTCGATTCTCTAGGTGATGTTATTTTTAGTTTAGTTACTAAACGTGTAATATGTTTGTGAATTGTAACCTCAACAACAACGCTAAAATGATGTTTATGAGTATTACATTATCATTATTTAGAAAAATCTTTTGTTAGGGGTTTTGAGAATATGCTTCTTACTATGAACATGAATTCTGCGACTACTAAATAAATTATAGCTAGACAAATTACAAATCCGTTAATAATAATGCATTATCTATGCAAAACGCATAATAAAGGTATTATATAACTCAAAATAAAAAAAATGTTAGTTTTTAGGTAGCGTATAATGAATGTTTTGGTAAACATTTTCTCGATGATTTAGCATTGATTCATATGAAGTAAGGGAGAAATATGTTTGAACTAAAGTTAGCTATACAATTTAAACCATGTTAGAAGTTTTTGATATCTAAAAATTATATTATGAAACATAACATAAATATGCAATGAAAAACAATAGAGCCGGAAAATGGTACCTTGTTAACGTATTCCAAACCAAAATTTTATAGGTTTTATTCACATTATCGTGGTTTTTAAAAGCCGACGATGAATGTTCTAATGGCATTTTATCATGCATCAAGACATTTTGTCAATGGAAGCTATATTATTATTTATTTTTAACATCATTACTGTGATCATTAAACAATATAATACTCGATTAAACTGTGATGAAACAATATAATACTTATATTTAAATCGTACTAAGAAAACTCAAGGCTTACAATTTACAGTGGTAAAATAGAGTATCTGTAAATATAGCAGTAAAAATTTTCTCAAACAACTCTTTTAGATTGTTTCCAAGGGATAGGGGTGAGTACTTCATTAGGTTGTATCCTATTTTAAAATTTATTTTAAGGAGCGTATTTTTTTTTCGGGAGGACTTTTTGTATTTAAAGTTTTTTTAAAGTACAGTTATAACAAATTTACAATCACAACGTTATATTTTAAGTCAACCTTTGTTGTATATTAAAAAAAGTGTATCAATTCATATAAACTTCACACAAACGCCTTTTAAAAGTTTTAAATACAATTTAGCACATTTTATATATTTACAATTTTATTAATACACTGGTGATTATAAACTAACTGTAACATAAATCTGTTTGTTATTTCATACGAAATTTGTAATGATCGTAAATAAAAAGGTTGAATACGACCTTTGAAAAGGGTTTGACATTTCACATCTTTCGTTTACAGAAAAAGGCTTTTAATTACATCTAACTGTTCGATCCTATGATCTTTATATTATGATCTTTTCACACATCATAAAACATAGTTATGTTATCAACTAAAGCAGAAAACTATTTTAAAAATGTATGTGTTGCTCTTACATTTTTCATTTAATGATTTTCGATTATATTATCAAGAAAAATATAGGGTATTCAGAATAGTACCAACTATGTACCATAAAGAGCAGCTATTATCAAACAAATAGAATAAAAATAGTAAAATTATGACTCTACCAAACTGTGTTTATAAAAAAATATATATAAATAATTGTTTAAATTACAAATTTTCAGTTTACAATGGTTATATTTAAACAAGTGAACCTCTGGTTTTGCTAATTCCTGTATTTAAAACACATTGAACGTATTTGTAAGTTAGTCCTTGAGGTTGGTTAAGTGGGAATCCTTTTATATTTCGTTCTTGTGGGGCCAATAGTTTGGCTTAAATCAATAGTAAACACCCTAGACATGACTTACCCTGTATATATACAACATACAGGGTGAATCTTAATATACATTTTAGCATCATCAGAATGCATAATATACCAATTACGTTAAAGAACGACAGTATTCAAAATAATTGTCTTTATAAAATAAAAAAGATATTGTCCAATAAGTTTTGTATATGTCCGTTTTACCTTGAAATGTGATTGTGTTCTTACTAGGAAATAGACTATCCAATAAAAAATTAAATAACACCTCCGCAAAATTCATCCACTTGGTATTCAGTCTGTCAACTATACAACATATTGTAGCCTAATGTAATTCACTAGATATCATTATACAAACACATCATTAACCATGTCCAGATAGTATATTAAATAAAAATTATATAGTATTAATTTGTATAAAATGGTTACACATTTAAATTGAGTATATAAATGTTTAATCTAAAATGCTTTTGATCATAAAAATGTCCCTTTAGTAAAGTTGACCTTAGTTAAAAGTAATTACATTTAACCTTCTCCCGAGTTTCCGTCAGTAAAGAGGAACGTTGTTTAAAAAACGCTCTTTGCTAACAGCGTCCTCAGAATTGTCAATGAATAACCTTTTAAATTCCTGAATAGTTCTGGCAGGGGCTATAAAAAACCTTAACCTTAAATGTATTTATTCATAAAACAAAATCAATGGTATATTGAAATTTTTGTTTCAGCTTCAGTTACGATTTAGATTTAAATATGTTTATTTATGAAGTTTGCATAATTTTATATCACACTTTAACTTAGGACGCAATGTTTTTGCATTATGTTTATATTTCTATTGACTGTTTTATTGGTTGGTACCTTCACCAGTTTTGTATGTTAATTTACATTAAAATAGCGTTTACATAAGTATACATTTACCGTTAACACCACTTTTGCATACAAACGATTGTGGTCTCTTTTTGAGTTTAAACTAAGATAACTGTTGTTTTATTTTTATAGTAAGAACTATTTAAAATATCGATATCACAACAACAGTGTTTGTAATAATTGTATATATTTGTATAAAGATATATATATATATATATATATCTATGTCACCGTACTACTTTCATACTAAGCTGAATACACCTTCCTTGAAGTTAAATTGAACACCTAGAGGGTTTTTATGACTTGTTCATGTATAAAAAAAACTTCTCATGTAACATATTTCTTACTTTTGAGGAAACTGTGTTTAAGGATGTGCAAAAGGTGGTCAGTAGTGCTTAAACAATTCGTGTTAATAACATTATTTTCTCTTCGTATTGTATAGTTTACTAATTTAATAGTCTGTCTACTATTTAGGGTAAAACGCAAAATTGCCCACTCCACAATCCTTTTTTTGTAATAATAAAATATATAAACAGGTTAAAAATTCCAAAAAGGATAAATATTGTTTATTCTTTCAAAATTAAATCAAGTTTTATACGGTAGAAAAAGAATTTTCAAAAATCTTTATATGCAATTTATTTAAAATATATTTCAATTAGTAAATTATATAAATATTTGTTTGAGATCAAGATAAAAAATACATTGCCTAACTCTAGCTGAAAAAAATAACATGAAGACTGCAATTACTCAAGTTAATTTTTCAAAGAATAATTTTATAAAAGACCTTTAAAAGAATGCATAGCTTGTACCCAATACATCCAACGATCAGACATTCTAAACTTTCAAAGTGTATACTTCAATTAACCATAAACTTCGGATTCATCCTAATGATTAGATGCCAAACAGGTAACGAACCCTCATGAGGCTTGTGTTTAGCTGTGATGTTTGAGTTTAATGGTTCAGTGTTTCTCTTCGGTAAACATTAAGTATGGGGTGCAATTACGTGCTAGTTTAATTTAACTAGTCACACAGGGCTTATTGGAAATTTAAATAAATGTATAACAATGTTTACCTCTAATTTAAATTAAGATTTCAGAAAGTAATCATGCTATGAGAATTTTGTCTCAATAAAAAACAGATAAAATTATAATACAAAGAATCAGACCTGTTTTCTACGAAAAAAAATCTACCAGATAAACTAAACTAAAATTTAGATTTAAGACAAATACCTTTTTATAAAGCAGCAAAGGCATATGTATAACAAAGTTTTTTACAGTCACATTATATCAAACGCTATTATCATAAAAGTATAAGAGCACAATCTACTGGTAACTGTAATTATAATGATATCTAAACAACCCGTAGACGTGATTGGGTAGCATACTACTCTCTTAGTATATTTTAAAGGGCTTCTGAGATTTACAGTCAAGGGGTAAAGTCGAGTCCCCAAATACATAATAGATGAGCACTTATACTGGCGTTACTCAGGGCTGTCTGCTTTGAAACATTCTTTACTGATGGAAAAACCTCAAAGCCATCTTTACAAGGAAAACGCAACATATTCAATGTCACAAAAAAACTATAAAATAAATGAACACATTGCATTCAATGTAGCTGTTATTGAATATTAAATCATATTTAAAATCCATACAAGAACAATATTTAAATTATTCTCATTTAGTTAAAAAGAATAATCATAAGCATTTATTTGCAAGCGATTTTTTGAGTTTACATTATTTTCATGCTGTTTAATGGTAAGAATAATACGACAAAGAAAACATATAGCTTTGGCTACTATTTTAGAATTTTATATTAATTATTTTGGCAAAGGATGTTATGTAATTGAAAAAAAAAACTTGTGACCCAATCTTGAATTAAATTCCATTTGTTAGTCTAGTTTAATTATAAATATGTTTGTTTGTCGGATTTTAATAAAATATTTTATATACATGGTTTTGATATTTCCTACGTTAAGTAACAAGTTAATATAGTTTTTACAGTAAATATATTATTTTTGTCAAACTCTTACCAATGTTAACAATTTTTATTTAATTTAATTTATCAATACTTTACACAATTAAGTTAACAATATAAGTAAGATACGTTAAGCTTACTTCAAGTTATTGCAGTAAAGGAAATGAATTATTTGTGGTTTTATTAAGTATCAACATTACTCTAGAATTCTGGCAGATTCATTTTATGAACTATTTTAGAAAACTATCCTAAAATAGAAATATAGTCATAATACATCGTAACAGCTCAAAGTGTTCTATGTTATCATAATTTACTATCGAAGTTGTATTTGAAGTTTGATATGCTGCATTCCATAGGATAGTAATCATTTTAATAAAACCTTCAATCAATTTAGCGACATCCGATTGGAAATCGTTTAACTTTTAGTAAGAAACCCTAATCTTTCTTTCCCAAGAACAACCGGATGACAAGGGATGGAACAGAAATATGTTGTAATCAAACAAAATATAGTTTAATTTATAACTTTAAATACATTATGTGTACAATTTGGTAGCCTACAAATATGCCATTAATAATATTTTTCTAAATAATCTATTGTTGTATATATTTATGGAAAAAGTAATTGTCACAAGTATTTATAAAAAGTTGCCTTTTTAACAAAGATTTATCAGTTTCTTTTTTGTAATACATAGATTCATTATTCTTTTACCGAAAACTCTAATATTATGGGTTGTGTTTAAATGTCATCTAGTTAATAATACTAAATAACATTTATGGTATATTAAACACGTAGTGGACTGAGCAGGTGATTCCCGAGGCAATATCAGTACAGTAGAGGTGATTGATTACACAACCTTGCTGTCACTGTGACAGTTAATGTCTGTCAAACTGACAGTAGACATCACAAGTAATGTTGCGTATAGTGTAAAAATGTAGGTATATTCGAACATTCAACATGTTTGTGGAAACATTCACTATTATGAAGTGTACTAATTTACAAAGTGACAGAATTATCCTTTAAAAATGCCTGTTATGGTCTATATTAAGAATAAAACCAAGTGAATTCAGCCTTGGAGAACGTGCTTCCTTATTAAGTCCCCTATTGTCATTCTAACACAGATATGTGCTTTATTAATTTCATTTTTTATGTTTTTCGTTACCATTCGTGCTTATGTGTTTACCATCTCTGTTGTCGTAAGTGAATTGACATGTGAATCAGCTTGATAATGAGGTTTAAAAATTTAAGATGACAGTTTGATCAATGACAGATATGCAAATTCAACTACAAAAATCTAAAAACGATCCTGGACTAAGCACCATATAACCAATTTAATATAGAAATAAGTAAATATAAAAATTATTCAATGGGAAAAACTGACTTCCTAATTAGGTTGCCCTCAGTCGAAAGCTATTAAATTAAACCTTCTTTTGAGTTTCCCTTTACAAAAAGCATGATTTATTAGAAATTAGCTTGACTAACAGCATAATTAAAGTAGCCATTAAAAGAGTAATAAATAATGCGTCATCAAAAAGGTAAGTGCACTATGATGAAAAAAAACGGGAATGTTAGATGTTGTTTGCCTTTTAGGCAAAAATAAATTAAATGGCATACCAAACAATAATCTAAATTTGTTTAAATATACGGTACGTAGTAATTTTTTTCGAATAAAAAAATTCTAAATAAACATATTTGTTTGAAATCATGGAGTATTTTAAAGTCATACACAAATCTGTTCTTGTCAATCACGTCTGCACTTATTTCAGTGATTCTAAAAAAAGGTCAATTTGTATAAAAACATTTTGAAATACACGATAGTTTATACTACATACATTTGCCGATGAGACAAGTTTAGTGTTTTACTTTCAAAGTTTATCCCTCAATTAGCTGTTAACACCTGATTCAGTCTAATGATTTGTGATTAAACATCAAGTAACGAACCCTCATGAGGCTTGTGTTTAGCTGTGATGTTTGAGTTTAATAGTTCTGTGTTTCTCTGTGGTAAACAATTAAGTAGATCAATGTGGGGCGAATACAAAATAGTTTATTCTCACTAATAAGAAGTTGTTTGTATGAAACGGTGATATGTATATTACAATTAGTACCTAATGTCTTATGTATTAGTTTAAGAGCCATGAAAACTTTCCTTACTTTTTTTAAGTCAAACAAGTAAATCAAGGGTATAAACGAATAAAAAAAAGTGTATTGTTTATTTACGAGATTTAACAAATGTATCAAAGCTTTATTTTTTTATACTTGCACACAGTTACAGAAAAATTATCTGCTGGATATTTATGTTATTTATATACACAAATATGGGAAGTTTCAACCAATTAAAAATATTAAAAAATCACACATGTGTACAACATCAACCTAGTAAATAAAACGGCGAAGGAGAACATGATACCTTAGAGTAAATTCCATAAAGCCCCTCTGGCTTTTGGCCAACAGACCAAGAGATTTCTGAAGGGTTCTTTTCCAGCAAAATGCAGCTAACCTCTTAGCTGCATTATCCTAAAAATATATATTTTCTTTGAAAATAAATAACAAATAATATTGATAAAAGCTTTACAAATTTACAAACATGTTTATTAGGAATTAAAGACCTTACAAATAATGGCTATGATAACTTTTAGTTAGTTTGATATGTATAATATTTTTCTAAAATATACCTAGTATTTTATTACTGAAACATGATTGATTCTCATTTGATTTGATTATTCATTTCATTATTCATTATTCATTATTTGATTTGATTCTCATTTCATTTGATTTGATCATTGATTTGATGTCTGAGAAAGGTCTGACGTATTTAAATAATCAACTGCATTTACTTTCCTAACACATAATAAAATGCAGGATCTACTAGAAGAAAAATCAAAGTTGACTGCCATATTGGAAAAATGACAGGAAATTAAAAAAATGTAAATACACACAAAAAAGCAACATAAAAATAAAGGTGTTACCCTATATGAAGTTTACTGTCAGACATAAATTAAAAAAGTTTCCAATTGGAACACTTCTAGGCTGGGCACCCTGTATATAGAACACCAAGATATCTAGGACTGCAAACACATATGTTTTGAAAACCCCCATTGGTCACCACTGCGTGTTTTGTACGTAATAGTGTATGTAGGCTACTGAATAGTTTTTTAATTTATATTTTGATTTATTGTATATTTGTCATCAGAAGAATAAAGGACATAATGCCTACATTTTTGTCGTGGAATGTTGAAAAAATTCCTCTGAGATTTTCATCCAAAGGGTGAAGTCAAGATCTGAAATACATAATATATGAGCACTTAGACAAGTTTTACTCAGAGCTGTCTATTTTAACTTTTGTTTTACGGTACCAAACAACATGTACTATTTATATAACCCAAATAAATCCAGATCATGAAAAAATGAATTAAAAATAAAAGCGTAATCATAATTTTTTTTTTCACTAAGTAAATTTGATTAGTGACTGTAATTAATTAAGAAATCATTTACTATGCATGAATCAATCTTACACAATTCAATTGAGCTTTAATAAAATTAGAATGTTAAATGTTAAACAATGTGATAAAAAAAATTGATATTTTACCATTCATTTATGTTTACGTAAACATTTAAAATAAAACATTACGTTATAAAAAAACAAGATACGTTAAGCTTACACATGTGTTATATTATTATAGAAATTGAAACATCGTTTGTTCTCATGAATGTCGATATTACCTGGTGTTTCAAGCAGATTTATTTTTACTGTTTGTTTATTGTTTAGTACTAATTTATTATAATTATAGAAATGTAAATATAAGGCGTAATATATCCTAGTAGAATGGCCGTTAATACAGTATTTTTATTCTCATTTTATACATGGAGTTTATCTAAACTATTGTATTTTATTTCATTCGGAGAATCGTTATTTCGTAATCAGCCTTTTCCGACAATCCGTAGCTTTTGATCATTAATTTGTTGATATGAAACCATCAACAAACGAAAGCCAATTAGCAATATGATTGTTTGGAATATTCATTACTTCTTTTACCAAGAACTACCTAATGATATATCGAGGAAGGAAATAAGTTCAAAAGTTTCACCTTTTCCAAATTAATATTTAATTAATTTAACGATATTGTGATTAAAATGAATTCACTTAGGTACACGTTATTCATCAAGACATAACATATTTATAATCCGTTGTTTTAAGGAGCAATATTAAGTATTTTTTAAACAAATGTATTCTTTCTTTTTTTCAACGCCAGTGGCATTTTACGAGAGTTACGAGAGAATCTATACTTATTTAATACGCAAGCAGGATTTTTGTGACAATTACTCCTCCGAAACTACTGAACCGATTGACATGTTTTTGGTGTCATTGGAAAGAGCGTAACGTGAAGTTGTGCAGGAAACTTTCTGTTTAGGGAAATAATTAGAGAGTGAGGCCCTGGGGCCCTTTAAAGTTTCGTATTTCTCCATAAGATTAACATGGGAAACAAATATTGTTTTGAAACTCCAGATGTTGTCAGAAATTAAATATTAATAATTGGTCTCCATGGAAACATGAGAAAATTCACAATGTTTACATTTGCTTTGACATTTAAATGTAAACAACCAGAACTGTCAAATGCCCGTTTCAAAATTTCAGACAGCTGACCCAAAAAAAAAACAACTATGTGGTAGGTTTATTTAATCTTAAACTATGTGATAGATTATTTAATAAATCTATTTCATTGATTATGAAACAGATTTTTCCCGTTGCGAAGCAAAAATTAATAGTCAGAAGAAGAACATATGTTAATTGTAAACAGTCAATGTGTAAAAAATTATCTATGTTGTATTAAAAATGTGTATAGTTTTTGATGTTGGGTTGTGTTTAATGTAATAAGTTATTAGATATTGATTTTTTTTATTTTAAGGATTTGACATATGAGTAAGCCTATGATAAATAACACCATTTCAGAGTTCTCCGAGTTTTTGCCTAACTCTGACCTGTAGAGTTTAAAGTAGCCTACACCTTATTGTCTACAAATTGGCTAAATAACTTAGGTACGGTACTTTATAAAAGCTGACAGCTTTTTTACGATGACTTAAATTGTAAGCTTACCTTTTCCCGTCCATGGGCAGTTTGGTTGTTAAAATTAACACTTTAAACTGGAATAGGACTGTTATGTAAATTGTGAGTATTTCCATTAGTTAATAATCTTTTAGTTGACACTTTTAAAATCATCGAAAATGATGACTGTTATTAGTTTTTAAACAATTTATTTGTTTATAAATAACTCCTGTACCTCTTTTCAATTGCTCGATTTCGAGCAACATGTACACTAGTAAATGTTTAGTGTATGTGCCGGGGATTGAACCCGTCCCTCCCGCACCGAAGTCCGAGACGCTAACCACTAGGCTAGCAACCTGTTATATTTGTTATGTTTCAACAAATATAAGTCTTCGTTTGTCTCGAAAAATTAACTATCTTACTCCCAATGGTCGTGTATATATATGTTTACTTTAATAACTTTTGAAATAGAAAATGTACCCAATTAAATAGCAATTAGACCGTAGAGAATACTAAAAAGTTTATTCTCTAGGTGATATTATTTTTAGTTTAGTTAATAAACGTGTAATATGTTTGTGAAATGTAACCTTAACAACTACAGGTTTAAGAGCATTATTTAGAAAAATCTTTTGTTAGGGATTTTGAGAATATGCTTTTTACTATGAACATGAACTCTGTGACTAATAAATAAATTATAGCTAGACAAATCACAAATCCGTTATTAATAATGTGTTATCTATGCAAAACGCATAAATATAAAGGCATTTTATAACTCAAAATATAAAAAAAATTTAGTTTTAGGTAGCGTATAATGAATGTATTTGTTAAACATTTTCACGATGGTTTAGCATGGATTCATATGAAGTTAGGGAGAAATATGTTTTAACTAAAGTTAGCTATACAATTTAAACCATGTTAGAAGTTTTTGATATTTAAAAAAAATATATTTTGAAACATAACATAAATATAAAATGAAAAACAATATAACCGGAAAATGGTAGTTTATTATCCCTTGTTAATGTATTCCAATCCAAAATTTTAATGGTTTTATTCACATTATCGTGGTTTTTGAAAGCCAACAATGAATGTTCTAATGGTATTTCCTCAAGCATCAAGACTTATGGCTCATAGACTATAGCTCATAGCTTATAAACTCATAGCTCATGTCAACGAAGCTATATCATTATTTATTTTTAACATCATTACTGTGATCATTAAACAATACAAGACTCGTTTAAGCTGTAATGAAACAATATGAGAGTTATATTTAAATCGCACTAAGGAAACTCAATTCTTACAATTTACAGTGGTAAAATAGAGGGATCAGTAAATATAGCAGTAAAAACGTTCTCAAACAACTCTTAGAATTTTGGATTGTTTCCAAGGGATAGGGGGGAAAGGACTTAATGATGTTGTATCCTATATAAATATCTATTTTAAGGAGTGTACGTTTTTTCGGAAGGATTTTTTATATACAAAGTTGTTTAAAAAACTATTAATAGGACTTTACAATCAAAACGTTATATTTTAAGACAACCCTTGTTGTACATAAAAAAGTGTTAACAATTCATATAAACTTCCATTCATACAAACGCCTTTTAAAATTTTTAAATACAATTTAGCACATTTTTATACTTACAATTTTATTATTACACTGGTGATTATAAACTAACTGTAACATAACGTATGTGTGTTATTTCATACCAAAATGATCGTGAATAAAAAGGTTGAATACGACCTTTGAAAAGGGTTTGACATTTAACATCTTTCGTTTACAGAAAAAGTATTTTAATTACATCTAACTGTTTGATCCTATGATCTTTATAGATTTCTTGTATATAGCTAAATTATTTTTTTTCACACATCATAAAACATAGTTAAGTCATTATTAACTAAAGCAGAAAACTATTTTAAAAATGTATGTGTTGCTTCAACATTTCATTTAATGATTTTTCGATTATATTATCAAGAAAAATATAGAGTATTCAAAATAGTACCAACTATGTACCATAAAGAGCAGCTATTATCAAACAAATAGAATAAAAATAGTAAAATTATGACTCTACAAAACTGTGTTTATTAAAAAAAATATATAAATAATTGTTTTAATTACAAATTTTCAAAACACATTGAACGTATTTTTAAGTTGGTCCTTGGCGTTGGTTAAGTGGGAATCCATTTATATTTCGTTCTTGTGGGGCCAATAGTTTGGCTTAAATCAATAGTAAACACCATAGACATGACTTACCCTGTATTTATACAATATACAGGGTGAATCTTAATATACATATTAGCATTACGAGAAAGCACGTATACTGGTATCAATAACGTTGGAGAACGACAGTATTCTAAACAATGAAATGTATACAATGAAAAAAAATCGTCCAATACGTTTTTTATCTATCCGCTTTACCTTGAAATGTGATTGTGTTCTTACTAGGCAATAGACTATATCCAATACAAAATTAAATAACACCCCCAGAAAATTCATCTACTTGGTATTCAGTCTGTTAACTATACAACATATTGTAGCCTAATGTAATTCACTAGATACTATAATATACAAACACATCATTAACCATGTCCAGTATATTAAATAAAAATTAGATAGTATATATTTTTATAATTGGTTACAAATTTAAATTGAGTATATAAATGTTTAATCTAAAATGCTTTTGATCATAAATATGTCCCTTTAGTAAAGTTGGCTTTAGTTAAAAGCAATTACATTTAACCTTCTCCCGAGTTTCCATCACCAAAGAGGAACGTTGTTTAAAAAACGCTCTTTGCTAACAGCGTCCTCAGAATTATCAATGAATAACCTTTTAAATTCCTGAATAGTTCTGGCAGGGGATATAAAAAACCTAAACCTAAAATGTATTTATTCATACTCAAAATATCAAGGCTATATTAAAATGATCTTGCCACGTCAGTCACGGTTTGGATTTAAATATGTTTATTTATGAAGTTTGCATAAGATTATATCACACCTCAACTTATGACACAATGTTTTTGCATTATGTTTATATTTCTATTGACTGTTTTATTTGTTGGTACCTTCACCAGTTCGGTAAGTGAATTAACATTTAACATAGCGTTTACATAAGTATACATTTACCGTTAACACCAATTTTGCATACAACCGATTGTGGTCTCTTTTTTAGTTTAAACTAAGATAACTGTTGTTTTATTTTTATAGTAAGAACTATTTAAAATATCGAAGGCACGAAAACAAGTGTTTTTAATAATATATATTTTTATAAAGAAATACATCTTTCTGTCACACAAACTACTATCATACATAAGCTAAATACAACTTCTTTGAAGTTATATTGAATACGTGGAGGGGTTTTTATGACTTTCTCATGTATTAAAAAAACTTCTCATATACCGGTAACCTATTTCTTACTTTTAAGGAAACTGTGTTTAAGGATGTACAAAAGGTGGTCAGTAGTGCTTAAACAATTCGTGTTAATAAAACTATTTTCTCTTTGTATTGTATTGTTTACAATATACAATTATTGCGTTATATAAATATAACGCAATCTATCAGACTGGTTCTGTCAAAGATGAAGAATTCAAGTATACAAGTAAGTTTACTAATTTAATAGTCTGTCTACCATTAAGGGTGTAAACAAACAAAATTGCCCACTCCAAAATCCTTTTTTGTAATAATACAATATATAAACAGGTTAAAAATTCCAAAAAGGATAAATATTGTTTATTGTTTCAAAATTAAATCAATATAGTAAAAAAAATAACTTTCAAAAATCTTTATATGTAAGTTATTTAAAATGTATTTCAATTGGTAAATGACAAAAATATTTGTTTGAGATCAAGAAGAAAAATACATTGCTTATACAATGTTAAGAAGTAATACTGTATACAGACTGCAATTACTCAAGTGAATGCGGCAACGAATAATCTATAAAATGACATATAAATGACCTACAAAGCGCCTTTAAGGATTTATAAAGGATATATAAAAATGTGTGGCTTGTGATGCTTGACATGCATCGAAGGATTCTAAACTTTCAAAGTTTATCCCTCAATTAACTGTAAACTTCCGATTCTCGCCCTAATGATTAGATGCCAAACAGGTAACGAACCCTCATGAGGCTTGTGTTTAGCTGTGATGTTTGAGTTTAATGGTTCAGTGTTTCTCTTTGGTAAACATTAAGTATGGGGTGCAATTACATGCTAGTTTAATTTAAATAGTCGTACAGGGCTTATTGGAAATGTAAATAAATGTATAACAATGTTTACCTCTAATGTAAATTAACATTTTAGAAAGTAATCATGCTATGAGAATTTTGTCTCAATAAAAAACTGATAAAATTATAATACAAAGAATCAGACCAGTTTTCTACGAAAAAATGTCTACCAGATAAACTAAACCAAAATTTAGATTTAAGACAAATACCATTCTAAAAAAAAACGCATAGGTACATGTATAACACAGTTTTTTACAGTCACATTATATCAATCGATATCATCATATAAATATAAGAGCACAATCTACTGGTAACTGTAAATATAACGATATTTAAACAACCCGTAGACGTGATTGGGTAGCATACTACTCTCTTAGTATATTTTAAAGGGCTTCTGAGATTTACAGTCAAGGGGTAAAGCCGAGTCCCCAAATACATAATAGATGAGCACTTATACTGGCGTTACTCAGGGCTGTCTGCTTTGAAACATTCTTCACTGATGAAAAAACCTCAAAGTCATCTTTATAAGGAAAACACAACATGTTCAGTGGCATAAAGGAAAAGACAGATTATAAAATAAATCAATCACATTGCATTCGATGCAGCTGTTATCGAATAAAAACACGTGTTTAAAACAATCATTAAAGAGGAAAAATTTAAATCTTGTCATTTAGTTAAAAAGAATAATCGTGAACAATTATTTAAAAAAGGATTTTGTGAGTGAACTGTATTATCATAAGATAATGGTAGGATGGATACGTCAATTCTAAAATATCTATGACTGCTGTTTAGGAGTAAAAAACCTATTGTTAATCCTGGTTTCATTACAATTATGTCTGTTTTACAAGTTTTAATAAAATATTTTAAATATGTAGTTTTGGTTTTTCATACGTTTATTAACAAGTTAATGTTCTGTTAACTGTGAATGTCTAATTTTTTTTACAATTTGTTACAGTCTATGTTATCATAATTTACTATCGAATTTTTATTTTAAATTCGATGTGCTGCATTCCATAGTTAGTAATCATTTTAATAAATCCTTCAATCAATTTAGCGACACCCGATTAGAAATCGTTTAAACTTTGAGTAAGAAACCCTGTTTTTTTTCCCCCCAGAAACAACCGGATGACAAGGGATGGAACAAAAAAAATGTTGTAGTCACACAAAATATTGCTTTCTTTTATAACTTTAAATACATTATGTGTACAATTTGGTAGCCTCAGCAATATGTCATTTATAAATTTTTCATGTATTGTATATATTTATGGAAAAAGAAATTGTCACAAGTATCTTTAAAAATTTGCCTTTCCAACAAAGGTTTATCAGTTTCTTTTTTTTATACATAGATTCATTATTCTTTTACCGAAAACTCTATTATTATTGGTTGTGTTTAAATTTCATGTAACTTTGATAATACGATATAACATTTATGGTATATTAACCACGTAGCGGACTGAGCAGGTGATTCCCCAGGTAATATCAGTACAGTACAGGTGATTGATTTCACAACCTCGCTGTCACTGTGACAGTTGATGTCTATCAAACTGAAAGTAAATATCACAAGTGATGTTTCGTGTGTCAAATGCAGTTGAGGGAATCAACATTCATCGTGTTTGTGGAACTCTAGAGCCACTGGGGCAGAGCCCGAAAGGACTTTTTAGGTGAGAACATGTCTATATGTTAATCGGAAATGTGAGCTATCATCATACCAAATTTAAAACCCAATCTGACCAGTAGTTAATGCGTGATTGAACTTGAAAAAAAACACAAACTTTTACATTTATAATATTAGTATGATTTACAATAGTACTTTATTCGATGGCAATTTAGTGCATAAAAACTAAACGTAAAATAATTTTGTGATAAAACTGTCCCGTTAGTTAAGTTGATATTAGTTAAAAGAAATTACTTTAAGCAATCTATGAGTTCCCGTCACCAAAATGCGACCTTTAGTAAACACGGTTTTCACTAACAGCGTCCTTTGAATTTCCAATAATTAACCTTATAAGATCTTTAACATTTGTAAGATCAGGGCTCCTATAAACAAAATCTGTAACATGTTTTATGTTATTCGGTTGTATTTTGAGACAATTACAGGTAATTCTTAGACGGATTTTGTCACGATTTGGATAAAAATATTTTTAACTGATAAGTCTGCATACACATGGTTTACATTACATCTTATGGTTGTGTACCTATTTTACCCAAGTTATTGAACTAATGATTTACTTTATGGTCACTATTTTTTTTCTTACCATTTACTATTATATTTCCGTACTTCTTCTACACGACGGATTGAATTAATATCCTTTATAGGACCTATTTGGCACATGTAATAAACCTGTAATTGGAGTTTTATAAATTTGCCCAGTTTTGTTTTTAACATTCGCCTTTACTAAAAGTTGCTTATCTTGTAACAAACGTTATTTTCCACATTTAATTATCAACCTACTACATAAATTATCCCGTTGCAGCAAACCTGCAGACCATGCGAAATTCAATTTGCCTAAATTGATTTTAAAATAAATCTAAAAAAACATTATGTTTAACGGGTACCCAGGTTTGCTGTTACAGGGAGGCTAATAAAGTGTGTTTTTATTGTAAAATCATTTTTTAGTAAAACCCGTTCTGTGATGGGTGTAATGGAAATTGGGGATTTCTTTGATTTTTATTGATAATGTAGGTCACAAAAGATAAAGCATCGTTTAACATTATTTTTCGTTACCCTAATATATTAAACACAATAGAGTTTGACAACTTTCAGATTCAGTGGATGCATTTATACTTACAGATAAGTCATCCTAAAATATGAATCAACATAAGGGTCCCAATAAACCCGAACTTCTTAGTATGATAAGACTATTTCGTATTTGCCCTCCATTGTTCCAAACCTTTGTTTAACACTGAACCATTAAACTCAAACATCACAGCTAAACACAAACCTCGTGAGGGTTCGTTACTTGATGTTTAATCATGAATCATTAGACTGAATCAGGTGTTTACAGCTAATCGAGAGATAAACTTTGAAAGTACAAAGTTTATACTGTGTCTATGATGAATGTATCTTATATCAGCCATACTTCCTTCTACATGTCTATGCTTTATAATTCGTCCCTACAATAATTACTTGATTATTTTTAGTAAGGCAATTTATATATCTTAATGTTATATTATCTATATTTGATTAATATTTCAAACAAGAAAGAAAAATTATGTGAAACGACATTTTATAAAGTAATAACTTATGATCAGTACACATTTGATTTCACTTAGTCTGTTGGTTTTACTGAGTTGGTGACATTCATTTTTAGGAAAATATTTAATATCCAATTATTATTCAATACTCTAATTTTATGAAAAATAAATTAAACTATGGTTTTCCATATTAAATAATGATTTTATGGTTTAGTATATAATTAACTATATTAAAAAAGGTACTTTCCTGTTAAAGGGAACATTCATTATTATCGATGATTTATTTTCGATATATCGATATTTTTGTTTTACTTCACGATTGATATTCCTTCTGTTTTAATATCTTCAAACGCATTTAAATTACAAATTAGGAACTAACCTTGTCTAGGCAAAAATAATAGCCTATATATTGGATTAGGACATGAAACTATTCTAAACTAACCTAACATAACTAACCAAACTTGCTGTATAGGCTAAGTTACCGTTTCAAAATTCCAGTTGATAACAGAAGAGAAAAGGCATATGGGGAATAGGCTATCAAACGGATTTTTGAAATGTTACAGCAAGTTTGGTTGGTTAGGTTAGTTTAGAACAGGTTCATTTGAATATAGGCTAATATTTTGTTTTTTTTTGTTTTTTGATACTGAACAATATTTATTTACTGTATCCTATATCGTAGTTATCAGCTGATATGTTTCAATTTGTTACTATCAATATATCGGATGGAAAACAAAACTATCGATATATCGAAAATAAATTATCGATAATAATGAATGTTCCCTTTAACAGGAAAGTACCTTAAAAAATTATTATTTCTTTTTTTAATTTAATTGGACGAAAGAGTGCATTAACACAGTTATAAATCATACTATTTCATTGTTTACCAATTATCTCTTTTATAATGGTTTTATTTTTTTTATTTACATGTTGACAAGTTGTTTTTTATTTTATGAGAAAGACAGCCCTAAACACTGAACTCTGAGTAAAGTCCTCATCTAATATGTATTTTGAAACCCGACTTTACCCCTTCACTGTAAATATTAGTAGCCATTTGTAATCTATTTAATTAAATATAATGTCAAAACACAAGCAACAGGTATCGTGTGGCAATTTAATTCCATGTAATAATGCCATTGATAGCAATATTAAAAAAGCAATAATGAATGTATGCCCCATATAGTACACCCAATAAAGTAATATTCATACCTATTTACCGAAGCCATAAATGGAGTTTTAGGCAACTGTTAGTAATTATAATTGAAATAATTTATTATTTATAATTAGAATATTGCAGGATTTACTTTTTCTCTCATCACCTTCTCCTGATAATTTAAAATCTAAAATATAACATTAACATTACAAAATCCTTAGGGATAAATTAATGAAGTTTCATACGGATCTCAATAGATCAATGATTAATATTGAAAATAAATAATTTTGTTTAGTAAAATTTAAATTTTATAATGAGGAGAAGAGTCTTTTCGAATGAAAAAAACCTAAAGTCGCATTATAAATGCATAATAGATGATCACTTAGGCTGGAACTTCTCAATTCTAAACAAACATAATTTTTATTAAACCATACCCAAATTTTAGATCGGTAAGGATACTACCATTGAAATTATTGAATTAGTATCATTAGAGCTGTCCTACTTTTAATAATAAATTCAACATGCCAGACCATGCTCTTTAGTTAGATTATTTTATAGTATACGTTTTAATTCTATAGATATGATATTTCATTAATAGATTTTGGAGGTGCATTGATAAATATTAACGTTTCTGCATTCAGTTTAAAGTAAAAGCAAGATATGATAACTGATATAAAATTTGTTAAATAACTAGCTGTAAAATATCGGTGTTTTCTATGACTATCAACAACATTTTTGGGAGAGAGACATATTTGATATGTCTTCCCCCCCAAAAATGATACAACTGAAATTCTAAACTGTATCTTATGGTGTAGACAATACCACAGTATAACGTTTATATGGACGAATATAATAAAATAAATTTTATTTTATTTTATTAATATTCGTCTATATAAACTTATACTGTAGGATTGTCTACACCGTAAAATACAGTATATATTTTCAGTTGTATCCTAAGAATAGTTATTATGTTTTAATGGTCAGTTATTTTTATGACTATGCATTACTTCCGAACAATTACTGTGCATATGAAATCATAAATTCAAAACATATGATTAGTAATCTTTAGCATTATGCCTAAAAACTATCAATACATCTTTAACAGGAACAGCCTGATATCCAAATAGAAAATAGTTCACACTACTCTTTACAAAATAATTATTTAGCTATTTAAAAATTCATCCATGTACATTTTCATGCTGCCATTATCATTCACCTTATGTGTTTATTATAAATATTTCTTTAATATTTTGTGTCATTGGGATATTTCTACAAGGTGTCTTAATATACTTTTTATTTCCACAAAAAGAACAAACCAACTGAATTCAGCTGTTTTAACGTAAAATAAAAATTTTAATTTTCAATTCCTAAGATACCTATGAACAATACCTATATACGTTTTAGATTTAAATTTCATTACAGCTTGATAATTCAAACTGTATCACATATTAAATAAACCACAGGGAGGACTGAGGAGGAATATCTCCAGGTAATAATTACCTTAGTCTTTGATAAATTACACCTCTTGTCACAGTGACAGTTGATGCCTGTCAAACTGACAGTAGGCATCACAAGTGATGTTGCTTATTGTGTCCCTGAGGGACTCAACAACCAATATGTTTGTACAGTAGGCCTATAGCCTAAATAACTACATATAACAGAATCAACAGCTCTTAGTCAGCGAACAATACCGGCATAGGGACTCGAACTAAATTGGTTCCCTAATTAGGGACTTGTCCTCTTGATTTCCTAATTAGTACCTCGTTCTCTTGGTTATTTAATTATGGACTCGTTCTTTTGGTTCCCTACTTAGGGACTTGTCCTCTTGGTTCCCTAATTAGGGAACCGTCCTCTTGGTTATTAAATTAGACACTCGTCCTCTTGGTTCCCTAATTAGAGGCTCGTCCTTTTCGAAGTTATATAAATAAACTAAGAATAATGCTGTAAATAGATCAAACTGTAAGAATATTTAGCTTCATTATCACCCCTGATGTAAGATGTATTTCAGTATCATGGATGTTTTTAATAGATGGACTTTTCTCCAACAGGATAAAAAGAACCACGGTGTTTTAAACAGACTTGATATTACACACGTTATAAAGAACATTTTATGCCAATGTGCATGCAAAGTTAATATAAAATTATTTAATGGAAAAACTGTCCCGTTAGTAAAGTTGACCGCGGTTCAGAGAAATTACATTAAGCGATCTCTTGAGTTTCCATCACCAAAGAGCAACCTTTATTAAAAACGCTCTTCACTAACAGCGTCCTTTGAATTCCCAATAAATGACCTTATAAAATCGTTACAAGTTGGGTCAATGTACCGTCAAACTTAAACTAAAACATTTTGATGTTATACATTGTTACTTTAAAAAAGATTAAAGTAGGTCTCTTCAGTTATAGTTATAATTAAAATACAGGGCGATTCAAAAAGGACTTTACAACCTCGAAAATGCATATAAATCTTATTAAACAAGGTACAGAGCTGGTTTTGGTGTTGTTTTAAAGGAAAACACTTAAAGTTTGTTTACCTTAAATTATGTTCTATGTGACTTCCGTTGGATTTGGGGAAAATAATTATTTAGGTATGAAAAAAATAGTGAAAACCGTTAAAAATGTGAGAGAAATTTACAAAATTTTGAAAGTAGGGCGTTATTTGACGGTGAAGGAAAGCAATACACCCACTTCTAGATGTGCTAGGGAGTTGAAATTTCGCACACTTGTAGTTCTTGCTCCCAAACCACCCATAAAATTCAAAAAAGTCGCATTTAAAAATTTTAACCCCCCCAAAAATCCAAAATGGCGTAACTTTGAAAACGACAAAACACGTTTTTTTTCAAACGGCTATAGCTTGAAAATGGTAAGAGCTATAACAGATTTGAGGAAAAAATGTAGGTTAGGAATTAAATTTCCTACAAGACACTAATCGTGCGTTTTTTGAAAATCGCACTCCTTCACCGTCAAAATCGCCCTACTTTCAAAATTTTGTAAATTTCTCTCAAATTTTTAATGGTTTTAACAATTTTTTCATACCTAAATAATTATTTTCCCCGAATCCAACGAAAGTCACATAGAACATCTTTTGTTTAAGGTAAAAACCCTTGAAGTGTTTTCCTTTAAAACAACACCAAAACCAGCTCTGTACCTTGTTTATTAAGATTTATATGAATTTTAAAAGTTGTAAAGTCCTTTTGAATCACCCTGTATAATATACGTCAATATTATTCTTACTGTATTAAGGTTGTGTAGGATTTGAATACTCTTTCTGACTTATAATAAACCAACGGTTAAATTTTCGTATAAATCCACCAATTTGGGAAATTATGTTAAATTCAGAACATTATTTGTGTAAGATCAACTTTGATTTGATACTTTTGGTGTTCTACTAAAGGTAGGCAAAATTGGTTATTTAGTGAGTTAAAAACTCGTTTATTATTGTTTCAAATTTATTATTACCACGTATATTTGTATTCAGCCTTAACAAAATATCTGAGAATTTGTAACTTACACAATTTAGCTTTTCAGAATGAAAACATATGCTACCATAAACGTACTCTTCTTTCGCATCTATCAATCAACTCACCTTACTCTACAATGTACTAAAAAAATTCTTATCATCTTTCTTTGTTTGATAAATTTTTATTACGTGACAGATATTCATTCAATAAACAATATTGATAAATAACTAAAAAGCTTTAAATTTGTCAAACGAAATAACAGATTGTACAAGAATGGTTCAAAAGACAGTTTGGCTTATACCACATTAATTGAGACACGTATAAACTTTGTACTTTCAAAGTTTATCCCTCAATTAGCTGTAAACGCCAGATTCAGTCTAATGATTAGTAATTAAACATCAAGTAACGAAGTAACGAACCCTCATGAGGCTTGTGTTTAGCTGTGATGTTTGAGTTTAATGGTTCAGTGTTTCTCTTTGGTAAACAATGGTAACAATGGTAACAATGATGCGCAAATACAAGCAAGGTTATTTTTAACTAGTAGAGGTTGTCTATTAAAAGGTTTATTTATACAATTCAGGATAAATAGGTAGTAGATTCCATACTGCAGCAAAAGCAGCAGTTTTTATACGTGCGTTGTGGGTCTATAATAGCATGTTTACTCCCGATGAAATATTAATTAGCTGTTGTAAACAGTTGTGAATTTCAAACGTTGTAGTTGTATAGTTTGGAATTATTTATCTATTGATTTGTCACGTTTTAGCTTATTGTTGCATTCTTGTCAATAGTTGCACACATCGCTCGTTAAATTTACAGTACAACAATCGTTATAGAATAAATGATTGAATCAATTACTATGCATAATTAATTTTAGCTTAGTTACATTAATTAGCATGATTGGAAATTCGTTCATTTTAAGAGATTATCTTTACACGAAAACAATTTTCATTATCTAGCTTGGTTTGTTATATAATGATGCAATATGACGAAAAATATAATTCATCACGTGGTAAATAGTTATTTGTGCATCTAGTGAGAAAAGTGAGCAATTGACTCACTCGAGAGAAATCCTTACTCACGAGCCGTAGGCGGGTGAGGAATGGTTTCTCGAGTGAGGCAATTGTACTTTGAACTCGAGTTGCACATTATACTTTTCCTACAGTTACCATAAAACAAATAAATTGGTGAAGAAACATAACCTATTTTTACACAGAAGTGAACTTTTAATATAACATTTAATGTGAAGTGACAATACAACAGTACAACAGCTGACCAGCTGATTTACAGCCAGTTCTGCCAACGTATTTCGCGCGCATACGACGTTGCCTGCATGTTACGCGCTCACTATTTCGTGCCTTCTCGTTGCAAATCTGGAGTGAGACAAAGTAATTAGAGTGAGACAATGTTAACATTGTCTCACTGATGAGCGAATTGGCAACTTTGCTTTCTCAAATCAGTGAGAGAACATGTACATTGTTAGGTAACTGTAGGAAAAAAGGTTTATTTATGCAATTCAGGTCACGTTTTAGCTGATTGTTACATCTTTGTCAATAGTTGTACATGTCGCTCGTATAATGCTCGTTAAAACGATCGTTATAGAATAAATGGTTTGATCAATTAATCTATATATTAATAGGGCAAGCGTGTTTCTCTAAAACCTTTTTTCTCAGCTCATGTTCATCGCAGGGTAAATCTTCGCATATTGTTAGAAATATATATTCCTGTATATGTGCAGAATCCCTTTATAAATAAAAATAGGCAAAAATAAGCACAATTAATTAATTATATATTTTAAAAAATTCAACATGGACCTTAACGGTTGCAATGGTGGTGTGGAAATAACAACAAAATATAAATCTTACTAATATTATAAATCTGAAAGTTTGTGAGTTTGTGTGTATGTTTGTGTGTTGCACAATCACGCATAAACTACTGGACGGATTGGGCTGAAATTTGGCATGATGATAGCTCACATTCCCTATTAACATTTAAGGCATATTCTTATCTCAAAAATCCTTTCGGGCTCCGCCCCAGTGTGTCTGTAGTTCCCCATGTTAACCTTATGAGTATTCATATTTAAAGGGAATTAAAGAATTTAGTCAGTTGTTTCAACTTTACAAGTTGGTTTTATAATATGCAATAGCATTAAAAAGTTATAAGGTTTCCCAACAGGGTGCAGCACTATTATTATTTTGTTTTTGCATTTATGACAACAGCTAATTTGAACCAAGCAGCAAAAAAAGCTGTGACACACAATGAGAACTGTCAAAGTAAGATTGTTTACAGTTAGGTTTGAGTTTTTAATTTAATGAATAATTTGTGATATTGTGCGAATGTTTGATAATTTATTTTTTTCTATTGTTAAGGTGAAATGGTAGAACATTACGGCAATGGTAGATGTGTTATATCTTACCGTAAATTTATGAACCAAATTTTATCACACTGTGTCCTCCCACCATTGCAAACGCAAAGCTTGAGTATAACTGCAATTAAGCATACGTATATGCCAACCCCGTACGAAGGACGGGCGCTCTGCTAGTATAAAATAAAAACAAATCGAAGAAATTCCAATCACATGTTTTAATTACAGCATGGGGTTAAAATAGAGTCTGTACATTACATATTTTTGGTCGAGTTTTGACCACTGAACGACCTCTAATTACTATAAATATACTTAGTTCCATTAATTAGCATAATTGAACATTGATTCAAGAGATTATTGACATGAAAACAATTTTCTTTTTATAGCTTAGTTTGTTATATAATGAGTTCATCACTTGGAAAAAGTGTTTATTTTTTCAACCGTTAAACTCCTGCTTATTTTCCGACCTCGGCTTTGCCTCAATCGTGAAACTTTATCCGGGGGTAAGAATCTTTTTATACCCTAGTTATTAAATATACGATAAAACGACTACATGTGCTGTATGTGTCTGTAGACGTAGTAAGTTTACGAGAATCATTGTTGTAATGCTAAACAGAAGCGTTCTTGACAATATATTTCATAAGTTTGGTCTTTTTCAATGTAAATTATAAATAATCAGATTGTAACTATTTTTGTATTTTAAATTAGACTATATTTAATTAACCGTGGGTAACTGCTACCTAAAAATACAAGCCATTTTCTGCAAAGATCGTTTAGAACAATTCAACTCTAAAATTCTTTACGTACAAAAAATACAAAAAGGTTGATTTCATGGTTAACAAAACAGTTTTTGAAAAAATAGTTCCTTCATTTTCTCTGAATTTTCATACATGGATAAAATTTACATTTACTGGATATTGGCTGTTTACTTACGTGACACCATGTATATTTCTCCAGAATACAGATGTTAAAATAGTTAACACATTTAGATAGTCATCACCACAAAAGAAAGGAGATAAATAATACACAAACACACCATACACAACCAATAAAATATAGACATTTATTTAAACAGAACCTAATGAAAAACGTTTGATGGTCGGAGATGGAATTTGAAAGGTGCAATAATACATTAGGCGTCATATTGCCGGGCCGAGCAGATACATATGTATACTATATACAAAGGTCGGCCCAGCTTGGGTATCTATCACTTTACATGGGGTATGTACAGTATATGTAAACAGATATGAAATATGAAAGTATAAACAGACATAACGTAATACAGGAATAAAAAGTTCGAAGCAGAGAGCGTCGTAACAAGTCTGATATCGAGCTATTCGATCTATCTTAAAACCTTACACACTACTAATATCACATATTTACAGTGTATAAAATTATGCCTGAAGCTCCTTATGCTAAAGTCAAAGTTGTACACATTTGAGCCCGAACTTGGAGCTGACTTTAACTTATGTGGACTGTCACAAAATATATTATTACTTAAAAACAGTTTTTGGTAATTCTGAGCAAAGTATGGGTCAACTAAATTTTTCACATATTACTGTTGTTCTGTTGGTAAGTAATAACTGAAAATGCAAGAATGTTTTGTGGAAAGCAAGTATTCGGAGCAGGTGACTATTTGAAGGTCAAAGGGCATTCCAGGCTGTAATTCATTATCAGCCACTACAAATCAGTTAGGTTAGGTTAGTAATAATACTAGGTAAAATACCTTATTTATGTCATCAATCCAAGTAGTCTTTTATAACGACTATAGTTTCGGGGCCAACACCCCATTCTCAAATTTTATCTCTTGTTAATCTACTGTTAATAGCATTTGGTCATCATTGAAGTCCACATATACACACACACTGACAAACGAAACATTTATTAACACGTAACACGTAACGTAGAAAATTTATACTTTTGGCCGGCATAAACAAAAGTGACTATAACGTTGTGCGGACCGGTACACTGACTGCTCAATCAATCCAGGAGGCAAAACATGGATAAAGTTAGGTTAGGTTTGGTTGGGTTAGGTTAGGTTAGCAGTTTTTAAAACCCAAATCTTTTTTGCTGGAAATATAAAATAACTGACTAAACTAAACTAACCTAACCTAACCTAGACTAACCTAACCTAACCTAACCTAACCTAACCTAACCTAACGTAACCAAACATAACCTAACCTAACCTAACTGTTTTTAGCGGCTGATAATGAATGATAACGCGGAACGCCATTTCACCTTTAATTAGTCGACTGCTCCAAATTCTTGCTTTCGGGCAAAAATGTATTTTATTTTCCAGTAACTACAAACCAACAGAACAATTAACGGTAATAAAAGGAAAATTTAAGTTGACCAATACTTGGCTCAGAATCACCTTATTCTTTAAATAATGTTTTATTTGGAAATAGATTTCTATCGGGACTCATCAAATCAATTATTTCTGAATTAATCTTATTGAACATTTTGAAAAAAAGTATCTGACGTAATGAAAAAATGTAGTGGGAATGTGTTTTAAACATAACTTGCAATACAATGCCATATTTATATAAAACACAATTTTTTAATGAGTTTTAGAATTATCTACTAAGTCCAACCGGTAGATTTACAATGTAGCTTTCTTAAAGAAATCAGAATTATGTAAAACATTAATAACATTACTACTTACACTAGTAAATTTCAAATGTATAAATAGTTTACTATAAACTCTATTAAAAATAAGAATGTATCTGTCAATTCATATATGTACTGCCAAGGAACTTTTAAGTAAATCTAAATCATCCAAACAATATAAAAAACACTAATTTGGCAACACATGGCTGAATGTGTTTTTGTTAACTACTGTGAATAATTGATAAAACAATCAAATATTTTTTTTATAAGAGCAATATGCACATCAAGTATAAAACAATTCTAAACTTAATCATATTTTACATTTTCATGGTATATTTACATTGGTAACCCTGTTTTATTGATATAGATTGTAAATTTACAAACGAAATGTTTCTACCGAAAACTAAATATTGCACTTAATGTATTACAGTATATTTTAACAATGGGCTTTACAAGCAGAAGTATATATTCATATGATAATTTAAACTGTCGTGTTTTGTTATAGTAAAAAAAGGAATGGTTTTTTAACATATGTTTGAGTGTAGAAAAAACGTAAAGGTTCAACAAATTCTTTTCAGTATATTACATTCGTAGTTTGACGGTATCTTAGTTTAGTTTATGTCTTACAATATGCTTAACAGAAATATAGTAAAAAGTGCAAAAAATTCTCAATTTAAACCATTTTTCAAGTAAAGCCCAAAATCCGTAACCTATATAATACAATTTCCTAACCGGAAACTATGTACAATATTCTCTATTCACTATATAACTATCCTGTAGAAAATCACATGTGTGTTTTCGCCCCTACCAGTAAATTACTTATTGAGAAAATACCACTAATTTAAAACCGAAATCGTAATAACCACCTCAGAATACAATACGAATATCCACAACTACATTAAAGTTTGATCGAACTGGGTTACAGATTGGATTATTAAAGATGGATGAAACAAACTGGTCAAATAGAAATCGTTAGTCTAGTAGTAAAACGACTCATAAGTAAACTGCATGGTTCACTGAAAGTCTGTCCACTGCACTATCAGTCTGTGCCATGGGAATGAGCTAGAGGCATAGGAAAGTCATGAAGTCTTATCTTGTAGCCATTGCTAAAAGTGGAAGAATCACAAACCAGAGCATTACGTCGACGCCGGAACCTGAGGAGGATTTCCGGCGGGAAATAGCCGCCATCTTGTCACCTGAAACAAAAAGAGTTGAGAGTCGAATTTGCACGACGTTAGAGTGGGTTTTTAATGGTCGTGATGATTGAAGAGTGGAAATGGTTGCATTGACAATTCATTTAAAAGTTATAATAAAGAAAATGTGTGGCAATTATCACCTAGTCAAAACTACTAAGCTCCTAATGACGGAACCAGCAGCCTTAAATTAGTTAGCAAACACTGTAAAGACTCGTCTATTGGCTAAATGAATTTCTCAATTTTAATACACTTAAAAATGTAGATAATTAATGCTTTACTTAATTTCAACACAATTGTAGCTAAGCAGGGCAAACCTCAAAAAGAGAGTTTATATTATTTAAAGTCTTATATTATTAACGTTGAATAAAACCCGAATTAAATTTCATTGTCTTCCAAGTTAAATAAATCATTAAAAATGTATGAAAAATTAAATAAAAATTTAAAAAAATTTCTTTGCAGCACAGTCTTTAGGGGCTAAATCAATGATGTTTTATTTGAGTATGATATTGGAGATCCTTGCTCATTATATGCATCATGATCACTTTGGTGACCAAAATTGAATGGGAATATCTCTTTTAGATACTACCTTTGACTAATAGTCAATGATACTACCCAATGAGGCCTGTAAAGGAGCTAGTTGTGTAACAAAGCTTTACAAATAATTTAAACCTATTATCTACTCATTTTACATTAGATGTTCGGTTTTAATATGCCATTGTGCATTTGGATTTGTATATTGTACATGGTAGCCTAATACAAGTGAAAACTAATTTTGAAGTTGGGGGAGAAAATGTATGGCATTGAACGTTTTTTTAGCATAACACAGAAAATAATTCAACAATTAAAACAGTAGTACATTCTCTGAAGGCCTCATTTAACGTTGTTCTATTTAAGTAAAATATTGTCTTAAGCTGATCTATACAGGGTGTTTTTTTTTTTTAGTGTGCCACCACTGGGATCTCAGTAACTAATGATTTTACAGCAAACTTTAAATGGGGAACATTCCCTTGTTTTTTAAGAAGTTAAAAAATAATTAAATACAGTTTTTGTAAATGGCTGTCATTTTCCAATATGGTGGTAAACTTTGAAATTTCTTATGGAACACCCTATATTTTATCATGTTTTCGGATAGAACATGCAATTTAAAAACCTTTTTATTCGTGACATTTTTTCGATAAACCCACTCGTTTAGGAGTTACAGCCTATGGAACAATGACTTCCGGTGTACATTTTACATCATGTAGCTCCTAAACAAATATGATTATAGCGAAAATGCGAGTAGTAAATAAGTCAAATAAGTCTTAAAATTGCACCCACATTCCATAAAAACCACAAAAATCTTTAAAAATATTAATTCTATTATTTCAAAAATGGCAGCCATTTTCCAAAATGGTGCAAACTTGAAAAGTAGAAAACTGTGTATTTTATGGTATTCATGGAATGTGGATGCAGTTTTAAGACTTATTTACTCTTCGCATTTTCGCTATAAACCTACTTGTTTAGGAGCTACATGATGTAAAATGTACACCGGAAGTCTTTGTTCCATAGGCTGTAACTCCTAAACGAGTGAATTTACCGAAAAAGTATCGAGAATAAAAAAAAGTTTTATCCGAAAACATGATAAAATATAGGGTGTTCCATAAGAAATTTTAAAGTTGACCACCATATTGGAAAATGTCGGCTATTTACAAAAATTGTATTTAATGATTTTTGAACCTCTTAAAAAACAAGGGAATGTTCCCCATTTAAAGTTTGCTGTAAAATCATTAGTTACTGAGATCCCAATGGTGGCACACTTAAAAAAAAAACACCCTGTATAGATGTCTGCAGGTTTTCTGCGGATATTTTACAAATATGTGCAGCCACAGAACTCTCACCCTCAGATACGAAGACAAAGATGGAGGCTGGCTCAGTGTTGGACGCGCTGCAGGTGTAGTTTCCAGAGTCGGTGTCGTGAGCCTCCCTGATCGTCAGGCGACTCTGGGTCTTCGCCCCCGGCTCCGTCTCCACAGTCACTCCACCCCTGGCCGTATCGTAGTTGATCATGCGGTCGTTGTGGTACCAGAAGACGTACTGGGGAGGCTGTGGGCTCTGCGGAAGAGGAATCATAAACACGTTTAGAGTACATTAAAATGAGTTTTAAACTGTTTATACAGTGTGTTTTTTATCGCAATCAAATTACAAGCACCGTAAGATGTTTTTTCAACAAAACAAACGCACATGTTGACATAGTTTGTTATGATCTTTTGTGTTATTGGTGGATATATTTTGATTCATACCTTACTCAATATGGTGTTTTTGAAAGATAAAATAATTGGTTTTTATGCCTAGATATGTTTGAAATTAGGTATCTAGGTGTGATTCTAGTACTTCAAACTTTCAAAATTAAGGGAAACAGATCCGTAGAATACCACATAAAGGAGATCTCCGATAAATAACTAAGCTTGAGAAAAAAAAACAAGTTAAGTTATATTTAACAATAAACTTTCAATAACTCTAAACGTCATACATATCTATCCAACAATGAATCTAACAAAAAACCACTAAGTGGTAACACTTCCCCCGCCAAGTCAGCAACCCAAAAAAGACAATAAATCACCACTTTTCCGCCAAGTAAAACAATGTAATGTATGTAAGTTTGGCAACTTGGCGGCAGACTTTTGCTTGTTTTTTTTTTCATTAAAGTTACGTTGGTGGATAATTTCACAAATCAACTTCTCTAATTAATTAGTCCAACTAAGTATAATAATTTCGAGGTAATCAGTAAATATAAAACCATCACTATTATGATTTTATGAAATGTGACACAAATAAGGTCAAATTTTGTAAAATAAGCTCTCATCTAGCAATGTACTATTGGGAGAGATACTTGCTCAATGAAACTAATTTTATGGTATTTTTTAAAGTGATCAAGCAAAAGTCTGTCGCCAAGTGGCCAAACTTACATACATTACATTGTTTTACTTGGCGGAAAAGTGGTGATTTATTGTCTTTTTTGGGTTGCTGACTTGGCGGGGGAAGTGTTACCACTTAGTGGTTTTTTGTTAGATTGTATTTGTTTTTGTAGAAAATTAACAGTTAAAATAAAAATCCTCTTTTCTCTTATATAGACCAGGGCACAACTACACATAAAATGCATTGGTGTTACATAAGTGTTCCGATAATTAAACTCGTATATCTAAAGACTAGTGTAAATTGAGCCCTTATTAGAGAAGTAAAAATGTAATCAAACAGATTAGGTTTGTTAGAAATAGCATAAGGCAAAACAAATATTGAAAAACTCATTTTTATCCTAAATTTACATATCACTTTTTACATTCACTTTTTTGCTTGTTTAACATACGTAGACGAATTTTCCCGATTGTTTTATTTGTTTTAGTGTATCAAAACATAAAACTAACCTTATTTAGTTAAATAAATTTTGGCAATATTATGAAAAAACAATGTTAAAACTAACCTTAGTACTAGTACTAAGTTTCAAGTTCCTAGGTTTCATATGTTTTGATAAGTAGTATTAAACTGTTAAAAATGACGAGCTGCTGTACCAGTATACCATCGGTACACTGCATTTTTCAATGGAAAGTATCGGGGAATATCACTGCTCTAAGTAATTTTATATAGTAAGTAGCTCAAATCATTCGGTATACCTGAAAAAAATACTTTATAAAAGTTTTAAAATAATTTTTCAGCTGATCCTATGAATTTCTCTAACATTTTAAATTAATTGAGATTTAATCGCAGCTGATCCTTCTTTTGTTTTGATTTTAATCCCATGTTATTTAAATGGGCCAAAATCGTACTTTGAGGGCTTGCCAAGGGTTTATGGGTCAACGCACCGACTTGTGACCCTCAAAAGGCACATCTACACGCTAAGGGCTTTCAAACAACATAAAAAACATTAAAATTGAGCCAGTGGTTTGGGCTGTAGGTCCGTCAACATTTAAGGAGAAGAAGGAGAACACGGAAAATTTGTGAATTTTCAAACTAGTTTTTCTTGGCTCAAACACAACCTTTTTTTAAATTCTTTTTTTTATTTTGCCAAGAATGATTGCCCCTATCCAGTGGATGAACAATTATTTTAATAGCTTTTGTTTCTTCAGAGCTATAGACGAGTAAAAAAGCCACTTTGTCACGTCATGTATATATACACTGCAGCAGCTGTGTACCGCTGGGGGACTTGGCGGGGCGGAACGCTGCCGCGTTCCTTAATATTAGCTGATTGGCAATAAAGTAAATACATATTAGCTAGCTTTTTCGTTGTAGTAATTATTTGAGTTGCGTTTTAAACAACACCCTAATCCTCAATAAAATTTATATACTTACTTTACTTACTTACTTACTTAAGTAAGTAAGTAAGTTTTATCCTCAATAAAATTTCTATACTTATTTGATTACTTACTTAAGTACTTACTTAAGTAAGTATATAAATTTTATTAAGGATAAAACTTACTCAATAAAATTCCTCAAAAATACTAAATATACTATAAATATAAATATATAATATATATATATGTATATATATATAAATATAAATAAAAATTAAATATAAATAAATATATAAATATATATATATATATATAAATATACTAAATATCCTCAATAAAATGTATATACTTATTTACTTACTTACTCAAGTACTTACTTAAGTAAGTAAGTATACAGGGTGAGTTTCTACTAAGTGCGTTAATTTTTACCAGTTATTCTACTTACTAAAAGGAACAAAAAATGACAATCAAAAAATTTTCATCCCTACCTGTTAGGCTGTAATGGCCGATTATGTGAATTTTTAAAATTACCTGTAGTAGCTTCACTAAAACGAGCATAGAAATTAGGCCAATACACGTACAGCATAAAAACTTATACCAATCAAAAGAGAGTAAAATTTCCTACAAAACCGTTGCAACACCTTTAACATACAACCATATTTTCACCGTTATATGTCTCACATAAAATAAAAAATAAGTTTCAAAATTAATTCTTTACAACTTCAAAGTGGTGTTACAACTATTAACACTTATGTGATGTTTTGTCAAATTACGTAAAAAACTTTCCCATTATATGCCCTTTAAGCTGATGTAACCCATTATGTTACTGCTGTATTAAAAGTTCGAAAAATTAGGTCAAAACCACGTCAAGGTCCGAGTTTTCGGAATCAAAACATTGAACCAAATGTAATACAGTATCTGTTAATTTCTTTGCTATCTTATAATCAGCTGACATCTGATCAGCTGGGTGTTAAACTTTGTTTACAAAACCAGCTGATTTCAATTGTTGGCTTGTAAACATTCAAACTATTAACTATTTCGTGAACATACTTGGAAAATATTATAATTTTTTAGTGCTATGTCGGTGTTCACCAACAAAGTGTCATAAATCATAAATCATAAATCATTTAATTGGCCAGATTTACATGAATGCATTGGCTAAGTCAATATACATTTAAAAATTAAAGATTGTCTTGATATGATTTCATTTTCCGGGTTCTGTTCTCAAATGCGGCTGTAATCTGACGTGAATACAGTCGTCAGTTTCCTAATAGGTGACTTTCAAATGAACGAATATTCATCAGTGTCCATACAAGTTTCCATGGGCACTAAACATCATTCTGTTGGGAACGTGATACAAGACGTGCATTGTGTATGTGTTTAAGAAGCTGTGTCAGATGTGTTGGGGTGGTTTGAGGATGATCCACGGACAAGAACAATGACAGTTTCTCGTGACTTAGGTATTTCTCAGCTATTGAGAAAGGAAAAATTGCATCCCTACCATTTTACACGAGTACAGATTATTGAACCAAGAGATTGTCTACAGAGACTTCAGTTATGTCGCTCTGTTAGTTGACTTGATCATCGTGACTTCCTCAAGTCGATTTTGTGGACAGACGAATCCAAGTTTACTCGGGATTGTATTTACAACATCCATAATGGACATCACTATGCTACAGAAAACCCACATGTGATACACCAGTGTCGAAACCAAACAAGATTTCAGTTGAATAGATTACTCTAAAACCAGTTAGTTGGCCATTTCATTGATCTTCCATATTCATTAAACTGCGGTCAGTATCTCAACGTCCTTACTGATACTCTACCAAGGCTCATTGAAGACGTTGGATGTACGTAAGCGAATAGTTTAGCAAGCATATGGTGCACCTCCCCACTTCAATAATGGTGTGCGAATTTACATTGGAAATACTTTCTCAATGTGGATTGGAAGAGGCGGATCAATTGCTTGGCCACCACAGTCACCAGACTCCAATGGACTACTACGCTTGAGGTTACCTCAAATAGGAAAATTACCAAACACTAGTTCAAACAGCGGATGAGCTAAGAAATTGGACTTAAGCTTCCAACCTTCTTCAAGAGGAGCTAAAATTAATGGTAACAGTGAAAAACTTTCGGAAAAGACCATATTTATGACCACATGTAATAGAGCAAAAATGGTAAACATTTTGAAAACTTACTTTGATTAAAAATCTAGAAACCAGACTTTACAGGATTCATTTTGTTTATTTGTACAAATGTATTAACCTAGATTTTTATCAAATTTATTTTGAATTTTTGTCATAGAATTATAAAATAATGAAATAGTTAATAATTTAAATGTTTACAAGCCAACAATTGCAATCGTATAGTTTTGTAAACAAAGTTTAAGACCCAGCTGATCAGATGTCAGCTGATTATAAGATAGCAAAGAAATTAACAGATACTGTATTACATTATTTGGTTCAATGTTTTGATTCCGAAAACTCGGACCTTGACGCGGTTTTGACCTAATTTTTCGAACTTTTAATACAGTAATAACCTTATGGGTTACATCATTTTAAAGGGCTTGAAATGGTAAAGTTTTTTACGTAATTTGACAAAACATCACATTAGTATGTGTAGTTGTAAAACCAATTTGAAGTTGTAGAGAATTAATTTTTAAACTCCTTTTTTATGTTATGTGAGACATACAACGGTGAAAATATGGTTGTATGTTAAAGGTGTTGCAATGGTTTTGTAGGACATTTAACGCTCCTTTTATTGGTATAAATTATTATGCTGTACGTGTATTGGCTTAATTTCTATGCTCGTTTTAGTGAAGCTACTACAGGTAATTTTAAAAATTCACATAATCGGCCATTACAGCATAACGAGTGGGGATGGAAAATTTTTGTTTGTCATTTTTTGTTCCTTTTAGTGAGTAGAATAACTGGTAAAAATTAACGTACTTAGTAGAAACTCACCCTGTATAAATTTTATTGAGGATAAAACTTACTTACTTACTTAAGTAAGTAAGTAAGTAAAGTAAGTATATACATTTTATTGAGGATTAGGGTGTTGTTTAAAACGCAACTCAAATAATTACTACAACGAAAAAGCTAGCTAATATGTATTTACTTTATTGCCAATCAGCTTATATTCGTTGTTGGATAGATATATATGACGTTTAGTGGTATTGAAAGTTTATTGTAAATATGACTAAACTTGTTTTTTTGCAATCTTAGTATCTATCGTAGATCTCCTTTATTTGGTTTTCTACGGATCTGGTTTCTTTAATTTTGAAAGTTTTTTGAAGTAATTTTGAAAGTAAGTACTTAAGTAAGTAAGTATATAAATTTTATTGAGGATCAGGGAGTTGTTTAAAACGCAACTCAAATAAATACTACAACGAAAAAGCTAGCTAATATGTATTTACTTTATTTCAAATCAGGTAATATGCATTGTTGAATAGAGGACGTTTAGTGTTATTGAATGTTTATTGTAAATATGACTAAACTTCTTGCAAGCTTAGTATTTTTCGTAGATCTCGTTTATTTGGTTTTATATGCATCTGGTTTCCTTAAATTTTGAAAACTTTATATAGATACATATTATGATATTAACCGGCTTATAAAAGCATTTTGTGAAGTCAGATATAATGATATAAATAGTGAACGCGGTCTAGACTCGTGGTTAAATAAAAATATACTGAATACCTAAAGTAACCTTAAATTCGAATCCAAAGAATAAACTTTTGATAAAAACCGTCTAGCTGAAAAGCTATTGTTATTTAGTCCAAAGCTCAAATGTAATTTTTTTTAGTCTTATGTCGAACCTGTTATGTCTTTCGTTTTCATTTTCCTTAAAGTTCATCAACAAAGAGCGTATTCCGATTTTAAATGGGACCTGGAAGGATTAAAATTTAGCATCGTACTTTAGCTATTAGTATTTTTATAGCTAGAATTGAAATTACCTTGTCAATCATGCAGACTAGGCTGATCACACTTCCGACATCAACATGGTGTTCGCCACTTCCGAGGATGAATGCTTCCGGGACAACAATGTGAAGATTGACGAAATGAGACATTATCCCAGTTCCAGTAGACACCTATTATAATTATATCAAATTAAGTACACATAAACCTTTATTCACAAAAAGATTCACGATTATACTTAAATTATTATCTTTAGTCAGTATTAACTTAACACCATTATTATTAAATTGTTAAGGGAGGACATAGTATGGGTCTTTGGGGAACGAGCCGGTCTAGTGGTTAAAGCGCGGGACTCCGGTTCCTGGGGTCCCGGGTTCAATCCCGACAAATCACCAATAGATTTTATCTAAGTGATAATGCCATAACCCATAGGTCTACCCTGAAGTAACGTGAAAAACAATTCCGGGCTCGTACCTAGCGTCCTAGGTAAAAAGTACACAAAAAACATCCAAAATTTTTTTTGTTTTTTCAGACACACAGCAGAATTATAACTTGTACTCTAAGCAAAACCGCGTGATTGACCTTGCACATTTTACCAACCATAAAAAAGTATAAACAAAAATTACAGTTATTAATTTTACCTTTAATTACAACACTTGTCCAAACATAACATGATAAATTGGACGTAATCTATTTCCGCTGATTATAACGTAATTAATTGAGCCCGCCCACCGGGGATTGATAGTATAATTAGTGGTATAATTTTGTTACTGATCCCTCTTGAGTTATAGCTTGATTTATCAGTTATTTTCAATCATTTAACAATCGACGTTTTTAAAAAATGACGCGAAACATTCATAACGTTGAAGAAGTGCTGTTTTATATACAGTATTGTTCTAGTTTCGATTTATAAAATACATTAGTATAGTTAACATATACATTGTTTAGGGGTATTCCTATTCCATTTGTAGAGTTTTGGACTTCGGACTGAAATTGAACAGTTCAGTCTCCAGCTTATCCAACAAAAAGCAGATTTTTCCATTTAAATTTACTGAAATGGACAACTAAAAGGGTTTTGGTGTTTGTTAGTTCGTAATTCCAATAATTATGGTATAATAAAATAGTTTGAAAATTGTTTCAGTACCGTTAGTCTTATTGTGGTAATGTCTTATTAGTATACACAAACTATAAGTGTACTTATACATATTTTGATTATAAGTCTTTAACTACTTTCGCTATCCCTCCTAAATAACTTCTTTCATCGTACGTGTTAGATCATTGCCTAAAGGTACAAACAAACAAAAATCCGTCAAATATCACTTTTAATAATATACTCACACTTAAACTGTAGACTCACAAGAAGGTAAATACATATAAAAGAAGGTGAGTGGTGATCGATTTTGATTAGGCACTCCAATCATCAGATCCAATAGGCGAATCTGATTCGCCAATTAGAGAGTGGTTCGTTCTGATTGGAGTGACCAATCTGAATAGATCAACACTCTTGTGTATATTTACCGTCTTGTGAGTAAACAGTATACGTGTAAATATATTAATACAAGGTGTTATTCAACGTATTTTATATACTTTTATGTTACTTTCCTAATACACTGCTTTTGAATGTACACAAAAGATAAAAACACAAAACAATAAACATCGTATGAAACGTTTACAAGAGGCGAACATTTTTAGCCAATAACGTAGCTGAGAGGGTGAAGGCAATGTAACCGTTAACATTGTGGGTACGAGGTTATCAGCACTACAGCAGGTTATCAACTATTCAAGGCTCGGTCAATAAGTAATGATATGGCCTCGTCTCGCGAGCTGATCCGAACGAAGCTGTAAACTTTAATATTGTGTACTTTCCGTGGCCCCTTCATCCCCCCCCCCCCCCCCACCACCACCAGCACCGCCTCGACCCTCTTATTTATGTACACAAAAGTCTCTCTAGGCGGCCATATTTTTAACATGGAGGAGAAAATGAGGTATATAATTTACATTCCAATCCTCCTCGGCTCTCTTACCTGAGGTAAATCTCTTTAAAATGAAGTTTCCTTCTGGATCTCCTAGGTTTTTTGAACGAATTATGCAGGAAGGGTGGAATGTTTATTTTGAGATTAGATATGAACGATGGTTGTTTCAATCTATATTTTTGTAAACACGTCGTAGTATTTTGTGTAGCATTTAAATTCAAGAAGAATAAAATATAGTTTTTCCTATATCATTTCTCATACTACATCTCTAAAAACACATCTCTTGTTTTCCTAAGAAATCGTTTGTTTAAGTTGCGGGCTGGGATTCAGGGATGTATTTCATCTATAAATTTGAACTTAGCGGTGTTCTATGTTAATAATCACTCAAGTGTTCCAGGAATCTTTTTTATTTTTGAGACCGAGTAACTTGAAATGCATACAACACAAGTTGAAATATTGTTTTTAATAACCATGTGAAAAAACAAGCATAACCTAAAAAATCTGCATTAGTTAAAAATATATAACGACAATATTAATTTCCCATTATATGATTGAATATATCTTTTGACTATACATGTATAGATAGATAATGGGGTCTTTTAACATATTACTTTTATAAGGTTATTATAAAGTCTTCAAACTTAAAGCAGGGTTGGCTTCGATATCTGGTGCAATCTTAGAGCAGTAAAATAACTCCCAAGTAAGGTAAAAAGACACAATACTGTCCTACATGTTACACGGAATATGACACCTCTTGCAAGCAGAACAATTAGGCCACATATTTCATGCAACGACCAAATCAAACGAACGCGATGTAGCAATCGATGTACCCATTATTTGTGACACTCAACAAAGCCCAACCAAACTGCAAGATTATGCTGGCTAGTGGAGTTGCGAGAGGCATCCACTGAATTGCCAATATTACCGGCAATAGCCAAAACTGGGTTTTGGACTGGTATCCATGATATTCCAAAAAGTATTGTTAATAACTGAATGACCGTCACATAATCAGTGCAAGAAAGCCCACTTCATCAGGTAACTGTAGAAAAAGTAATGAAATCAATGGTTTTCGTTGGACTTGCCTGACATTCGTAGGTGCCGTTGTCTCTCTTCTGTACATATTTGATCTGCAGGGTCCAGTCATCACTCCCTTCACCATGTAGTACCTGGAACCTCTCGTCATTGGTGTATGTAAACATCCCAGACGTCAGGATGTGCCAGTCCCTCCGTCTCACCCAGGATATCTGTAGAAAACAAGAAACAAGAAATGAAAAACAATTTAAAAACATCAGTGTAGTTGTTTGTTTATAATAAATAAATTTCATGAAAAAGTTACGGAGTCATCAAGTCCTGAGCTTCATAAATTTAAGGTGAATTGCTATGAGAACATCATAAAACTAATCAATATTAATTAATATGTCATCGTTATAAATTTGTATGGTAAGGAGAATACGACTATTGTAAACACAACTATATTCAAGTACTATGTACGACATAAGATTAAAGAAAATGTGATAGTAAATGCTTATGATAAAATGATAAAAGATCATTGAAAGATAAATTGGTGTAAAACTAGGTAGAACTTAAAGTAATCAAAAAATGTTCTTTACTTCTGATTGGCCCTTAATCTAGAGCAATAACGAGTAATTTACGTATCTAATATGCAGTTTGATAGAATTTAGGTTACTTAAATTAAGAAATAGTTTTTCTTTAACCGTCTAAGCTACATTCAAGCTCAGATTAATAACCCATTTGTTGAAGTGATAGTTGGATTTTGCATTTTCTGCAAAAAACCCTTAAACGCTGACATTACGTTTCTTAACTGTCCAATCATTCAAAATGCTAAAAGACCACCATATCTAGTCACATCTTGATAATTTTATCAGTTACGAAACGTTTAACAGACTTCCAGTCAACAGAACAATATATAAATTTAAATGCATAAGTAAAATGTAAATTTTAAGGATTTGAAAAGTGTCAATACGTGATATAGTTTTGTTAATTTTGTACGGTTAGGATTTAACCTCGAACTGAATTACAGTTCCAAAATCACATTTCTCAATAATTATAAAGATGTGTAGCTAGCCGTGTGATTTTAGTGCTACCCAGTTAAAAATGCTTGATCAGGAAAAATATTGGTAATGGGTTCTGCCCCATCTGTTCTTGATGACTAAGCATTAGTTTAACGTTCCTGACTAAGAACACAGCTGGTCTTAGTAACTAAGCTACGAAAGTCATGTAATTTCTTTACTCGTATTAGGATTAAAATATGCCCAATTTTGCCAAAATTTCAAAGGGTAATAATAGGAGACTATACATCGGGTTTGAAATGTAATGTAAACAGTTTTTATTATGCCATAAACTGTTAATCATTTTATGTTCCAGGTATTGAATTAAAAGTCTATAACTCTCAAAGAGGAATAAAAGAAACAAAACTATGTAAAAAAGTAAACATGTATTTCTAAAATATGCTATTGAAATGCATTCATAATTAAGGAGTACATTTTACTAAGTTTATCAGTTCCTAAAGCGTTGACAACTTGGGCGTAAATTCTTTACAACTCTGTTTAATTTGGACCCAATAGGGAAGAAAGCAAAAACGAATGGTAAATTATCAATTGTTGATACTTAGTATTGTAATACAAATTGTATAATAGAATAGTGCAAATTGAACTGTTTTTGGCTCACAAAAGCCATATTGAAAAAAAAACGAAATATATCGATTTCATCCTAACTTAATAAATGCTGACCAAACCAGGTGACTACAAGTAATACACGTATTTGGCCAGATGATGTTAAATGCTTTTGTTTGGAAAACAGTTCAATATTTATGTGTTTTTGGTGTTGCTTCACAGTTTAAGTAGCAAACAAATTAATTTAAATAGTATTCGAATTAAAATACAGTTGTGCTGCAATTAATCAATGAAAAGATTAAACCAATCGGATCTCAACTTGTTTATTTCAAAACGTCCATTTATTACCTAAAAGGAGTTAAACAGTTTATGACCTGAAGGTTTATTGGATTGTAAAATTAACTAACAAATCCAAGTATTTATTTGATTGGCTCAGTTTTCCCCATGAATAAGATCACATTTTCCTTATTTTGGATTACCGTTGGAAAGCAAGTCATTTAACTGTCAGCGCAATACCATTATTGATATGTTATTCTATTGTTAATAAGACAATAGAAACTTATTGAACTAAATAGAGCTTATTCGTTAAAATAGTTTACAAAAGGTGTTTAAAATATTTATTAAATTTGCTAAAAAACCCTACACCATCACTAGAATTAGTTGTAGTAATACATTTACTAAATTGGAAAATACCGTTTTATAGATTGGCCAAAACCATGCATTCAAATTTTCTTGGTTGACAATCAGCGGCAGACAAAAATTTATCCTTGAAAGTTAGGTTTTCACATAGACAGTTTAAGATATGGTAATACAACTATTAAAATAAGGCACACCTTTAGAAAAAGACTGTAAGGAAAATATTTTTCTTAACTTTTTTGTTCATCCAAACAGTCGTTTGCGCTTGAATGCAAACGGATAACGGACGAAACACGGATAAAAAAGATGTGCTGGACATTGGTACTCGCTGATTTACTTTTTTATGGTCATATTCACTAGCTAGGTCCAATATAATATACTTCAAAACAAATGCGACGTTAATTGCATTGTAATAATATGCATGGCCATGCATAAATCTAAATCGTTAGGTTATGGTACGAAAATTGTATTCCGGGATAATTGAAATATCACTAAAATCTATTATCAACTTATAGGATTTAGTTCATGGATTTTATCGCTAAAGCAATGCTTCAAGATCATGTGTATGGCCAAGCATATCTTTGAAAGGTATTATTAAGGATAGCACTGCTCCAGATTGCATTTTGGTGAAATGACTGGACTCACATCAATAAAATACATCGATTAATATATGAAGTTTTTTACTAGAGTTTTATTTACCGTTCGTTCTCCCAGGTTGCGTACTCGGCAATGCAGGAAGGCTGTTCCGCCAAGTTGTACTGTGATGTTAGACACAGTATTGTTGTCAAAGCTGGGTTCTGTGAGACGTTGAAACTCTTCAAAGTTTGAGTACCAGAGCTGTTGCCACTCTGCGGCATGTCTGTGTGTGGGGACCTCCCTTTTGGCTGTAAATCAGAGACAGAATCAAGTTTTAAATAGCCATATGCATTTATTATTTTTATATTATTTTAGTTTCTGCGCTGATAGTTCAAACACTTGTCTATCTACCGTTACGTTTTTATTAGATAGCCTCGTATATGAGCAAAAAAGACATCTTGGTCCAGAAATTATCTCGCTTAGAGCCTAACTAATGACCCTTATATTTGAAAGTTAGCACTGACTCGGCTATCCACATTTAAATATGTATAAATAAGGCTGATCCATATTTTGAGCATTAGTATAATTTACAAAAATGTGATCTTGCAGTTAAGAAAACCATCATATAGTTTTCAAAACTCTTAACAAGTCCAGACCTTTTATCAAATTACGAAATTTCGGAAATCTTTGTCTGAAAAACGAACGATTTGGATAGTTTTTTTTTTTTCAGGTGATAGGTCAAACTGGTGTTTAAATATTTATTTAAACAACCACGTAATACAATTTTGTATATTTTTAATGTTTTTTCTGTACTTTTACCGTCACAATGTTAGAAAAACACACAACCAAACACAAAACCTAACTGTTTAATTACAACACCTTTCATAAAAAAGACAACTAATCCAGAGATATATGTAAGCCAGAGAGAGGGAAGAGAGAATAGAGATATGTAATCTATCACATATGTATTATCCTAAAAAAAAAAAAAAAAAAAAAAAAAAAAAAACACACAGGAACCACTTGAATTATTGTTAAGTTTCCCTTACCAACATAGTATAATTACAAGAAAGGGATTGGAATAAATCCATACTAACGTTAAATTATAATAATGTATTCCATAGAATGACTAGTACATTGAATACGATGAATCGAGTAGAGTATTAAATAAAGATACACTTTGTCTAGTCATTATATAATCTACCGTTAACACAAAAAACCTCTCCACTAATATTATGTCATGAATTGTATCTGATATTTTGCAAGGTCATTATTATAAGTAGGACGGTCATTACAAGACAGACACTGAGGTTGGAGCATCATTACATGTGATGTAACCACGGCGGACGTGACCGGACCCAGCTGTGCAATCTCTGTCATTATACACGAGACGAGCAACTTCATATCAGACACTTCTGCACAATACAATGTGTAATAAATCTATACATTTATGAAGTATCTTGCATAAAGGCTTAAAACATTTCGTTGTATTTTAGGCCTATGGTTATGAATGTTTTGATATTTTTGATAAACGAAAAACTGAAAAAGGCTGGAAATCATTTTCAGGACAGTAAGTGTAATGAAATTTGTATTATAATACAATTTTTTTTTTTTGTTTTTTTAAGTGACTACTTTTAAGAGCCAAAAGGGGTGTGAACTGACAAATTGAATGCAATATTCATTGGAGATTTCTAAGACACGTTCAACTTTGTTCGTTATTAATATAAATATCAACAATAAATCGTACTGTTTGTTGTATACACATATTACTAGATATTGAGGTGTTTTATTTTGCTTGATTGCTCCACAATAATACCGAGTCACCGAATCAAATTCCTAGATAGCCTTGATGCAGAATGTAGCTAGAACATCGTGGTTAATAGCTTAGATAAACTTGTCTGCACCCTGTTTTATAATCTCTCTTCATACTTTATTCACATAAGATCTATTTTATGCTTGTAACGGTGCTTGTTAATCGAAACATCATGTAATTGGTATTGTTAGTAGTCAGACAAAAATTGTATTCCACACAAGTATGCACGTATAGATGTGGGTCAGCAATAAAGATCATTACATGATGCCAAGCAGTGTATCTAGTAACCTATCAGAATATTTTTTACCTCAAAACAAGCAACTATGCCCTTTCAAAAATAGGCAAGTCTGTGTTATTCAATCATTACATCTTACACCACGAAGAAAATACTTGAAAAATATATCGATAGTTACATATTACTTGGTTGCATGTTGTACATAGATTGATGGATTAGTGGTGTTATGGTACTAAATAGTATATTCCGTTCTTAGGGCCAAAATGGCGTTTTGCCAGCTCGTGATCGTTTTTTAAGTTCGAGACAAAGTCAAGAACTTCGAGCATTCGAGAGCTGAAAAACCGTTTCGGCCCGTGGTACGAACACTATGTTTCACTATGTTATTATGAATAGATATTCATAATAACCTGGCCTTTACATGCAATCCGTTCAGTTACGGAACTTTATACTGTCATTACATGTTATTCATTTACAACACACTTCACTAAAGCCAAGTTCTTCACCATACACGTCATGCAATGGGTGGGGTTGGGAAGTTTTACTATTGTCAACACAACATACATGTCTAGGGTATGTCATGCAATGAGCTGAACTATAATTATATTCTATTTCCTGAGACAGACATGTCATATATGATTGACATTGCGGTGACATACAGTCATTCATGGTGACATATACAGGGTAAACAATGTAGATAATAATCACTGATCATCTAGCCAATCATTCCAAGCGATGAGTTTTATACAATGCAATAAACAAGCGGTAATATTTCAACAATCAATCTAGGGCCGTATTTTATGCAAGGGTTTGACGATGCATATTTTACACTCCATTATTTCCCGAGAGCATTCATCAGAGCTGGACTGTTTGCATTTGTCAATGTTGCAGCTATGATTTTGTATTAAAAAAAGTGGTTGGTATGGTAATTAAAAGTATTGAAACAATGTTTTTTTTTTTTAATCATACGTGTCCTGTACTTTATTTTTATTATTTAATTTTTGTATATTTGTTAGTTTATACAGCTAAATGCTATTAAAAGAACTCTAAATACTATCAACATTTGAATAATTTATACATTGTGTGGATGTAAATATATGCAAAACGTCGAATAAGATTTTTTCCGGCCAAACTGCTAGAAAGTCCGATTTTAAGTTGTAGCAAGTTTTATATCACATTAAGTTTTAAGTTTTAATAAATAATCACTTATCGACACTGTTAAATGTACTGTAAGTATGAGCTAAATGAATAAAGATTGTTTGAAATGAAATTAAATGAGTATATTGTTTAAAATATTTCAAGTCAGTCAAAATCTAGTTAGAAAGAATCCATATCTGTTCATCGTAAAAATTGGACTCTTAAACTTAAGCGGGCGAATTAACAAATATTCATATTTTGATGTGGGTAACTTTAATGTTATAATAGTTGACTTAGAGTAAAATTAAAATAAGATATATGCTACACTAGGATAGTCATGTATATTTTATCAGACATATTTTGGCGTAAGTATTTGGTCAGTTGGGTTACACGTTCTTTTTTATAAGTTTTAAATTGGACTTAATGAATAAATGTAAAATTAAGTTTTTAAACTCCTTGTTGAATATTTTAGTGTACCTGTATTGTCTTAAAATCCGAGCTACCCTATTTTAAACTTTATTTTATATTTCTATTGAATGAATACTATTTTGATGTACTAGAAAAATATAATACAATAATATTAAATCCGACATCTGTAGCTCATGTATTGACAATGTATGTTAATTAAGGTGTTGTGAAATCCCAAATAAAATGTTATTTATCTACATAATTATAAACACTGTGCTTAGTGATACGAGAATTTAATTTTACTGTAATACATTAAATTGCCAGATTGTTTACACAAAACTCACCATTAAAATGTAAGGAAAGCAATTTTAGTTTACCTACGCACCTAAATAAATATATATTTGTAGTAAACATCTATTTAATAGTAAATCCAATTGTATTGAAAATATATATTCAATAAACGGCAACAATTCCAACCCCCTTCATCTTAGAAAATACAAAACACAACTTCATAAGATTTTTCACAACATTTTCGGGTAAAACTAAACTGCCGTACATGATAAGGGCCAGATTATGTATTTACACGGGCCGCTGGGGGTTGTAGGGACAGGCCATCAAATCTGATGTTGCCTCAAACGTGACCGGTCCCATATGGACAATCCCAGTTCATTATACTCGGCATCCCTTGCTGCATAATAGCTGACAATGGTGCGCCATAACATGGGGCGTGCAGGGTGTGTTCGTACTATCGATAATCATATGACCTCGATACAGTTATACGTAGATTTAGAACTGAAATAAGATTTTTTTGTTGAATTTGTATTTTGAGCATTTTGTGCAGTTTGTATGTGTACGTTTTTGTTGCCTACTTGGCTGAAATGGTCAAGTTAAATGGTTTAAAATCTAAAAATTCATAAAAAAAGCATATTTACTACCGATCTTTTGATATAGTAGTGTGCCATTTAGTATATTTAAGACAGTTAGTACTCTATTTTCAATTAATGGTAATTTTAGTCAAAATCTTATTTGTAAACAAAAAAGTTAGTTTTTAACATGGAAATATGCTTTAACGAAAACGAATACGACAACTGATTGTGGTAGATCTTGAGATTATTCTGAGAAAATGTTTTTCATTTAATGTTTAAGCACGGAAAATTACAGTAACCAATTTAAAAGTGAAATATTCTAGCCACTCATAGACTGGCAACAGTTTTCGTCCAATATGATTTTTTTTCCAACCTATTGGTGACTTGGTCGTATAATTTCTATCTGCTTGAAAAGAATATAAACTATATTCTAGGTAGGGTAATTGAAAATAGAACAAAAATCTCCAACCAAATTCCATTCGTACCAACTGTTATTTTGTCACAATGAAACAATTAATCATAGAAATATTGTCAAAGGGACAGTAAACTTTATTTGTATGTTCATATCGGAAAGCTAATACAGCTAGATTTTTAATAAAACATACTATTTTTTATTTTTCATTTTAACAAATAAGTTAATTACTTCAATAAATTTACTTCTTTGTTTAAAACTGTATTCTTTAATTGTACACTATTTGAAACAAGGCAAACAGTGAAAATTATCTGGGTAGCTGAATCGTAACAGTGTTTTACAAACAAAATAAATTATAGACGTAGATAGCAATTGCCATTTGCTATTAATATGCTTTATGCTATATCATGAAAGGCTGTCGTTAAATGATGACAAGACCAAAGTTTTGGACAATTCCAATTCGAAAAACAAAAAAAATATGTAAATCTGTTTATGCCTTCTTTTGTAAAATAAAAACTGAATAACATACCAACTTATGCAAATAAAATAATTTCTTCCTTCTAAAAATATATTCAAATTGTACACGCACGTACACATAATTTATATTAGATTATACTTGTGTGCTCGTAATATTCACCTTTCTCTTGTAGGGAGCTGGAGACCAGTATGGTCAGTTGAACCATAAGTGCCAGAGGACTTGAGTTCACCATTCCGTGGCTTGGTATTACGCCTCACCGATTACTGAAACAAAAACAAATTCAATAAAATCACCAAATTTTCTCTGATTACCTTATTTCTGAAAATAGCGCTCTGTATCAAGGCCGAAATGTCGATCAGTGTTGGTATTTCCTCATGTTTGACAAGGTTGTAAAAGTTAAATTAGTATTTTCCAATAAATATTTGTTTTTATTTAATGTTTTCATGTAGTTAATTATAAATTTGTCAGTAATATTATTGTATTTTAACTGTATCCATAGAAAGCGGACCCTAAATTTCATAAACACTCTACAAAGATATACAATACATTATAAATAATTCATTTCCATTAATTACACCAAGTGAAATCAAAATGGTTTAGATTTAATCGATCTGCATTTTTAAAACATTTATACAGTGCTTGATTTAAGGTAATATTTTGGTGTGACATTTTTATCTTCCTAATAATTAAAAAAAAAAAAAACTGTTTTTACTCTAAATACATCAATTAAATGCACTTTCCAAACATAACAACTCATAGAAATCATCTGTTGAACTCGATAAACGATTTTTACAAAAGTCAAGTTCAGCGATCATTTAAAAGGCGTGAACTGACACTAGAAGTGGCGGGGCTATTGATGGCATTCAAGGACCATCCAATTAAAATGGAAATGATGACAGATTCCTGTGCAAACGCTGCTCAATTCTCGCCCTATCTAGACCATCGTCCACCAAGCGCTAGTGGTTATAGCGGTATGATACGATAGCGATTATATCGCATTTGCTAATAGGTTTCAGCGCAAACTCATTCGGGAGTGGCTTTAAACAGATAATACGCGACATATAGATTGATTATCAGATAAACAGAAATCCAGTGGTTCATAAATCTGCGTTCAGTAGCAGTAAACTTTGTGGCAACCTAATTATATCACGATAGGAGATTAGCGCGGTAGTTTTGGAAAGTTGTAAAGTCTTATTGTGGTATCATTGCTCATTTGTGGTTAAACGTGATAAGTTTGGTGGTTATTTGGTGCTAGGTAATCATTTTTTTATTGCTGTTAATACAAGTGTGGAATTATTACAAGACATAGTATCTAGTATTAGCATCTAGTACCTTAAATTAATTTTCTCTTTTTACTCTATTTTTCTCTGTACACCACCAAAATTATAAAAAATTTTTTCTCACTTTGAACTCTGTAATATACAAGGCTCTAACAGAATAAAATAAATTCTAATTTACTGGGATGATAGCGTCGTCCTGTAATCCAGCTTCTTGGAGGAAACGAATTGTGAATATTTGTATGTTTATCCTGCGTATGCGATACTCCCTGGTATGGATTAACGTCCGCACTAGTGAGTACTACGACTATCCGCAGTACTTTCATTATAATTAGACCCATTCGTTAATACCAAGGCAAAAATGTGGTTCGGATTCCACTATAAACTGTAAGTCGCTTAGTTGGTTGCAATTTGTTGAATGGGCTATTAATTAACAGCTGTGTCAAGGGAAAATGTCGGCCTAAGTTACTAACAAGACTACAAGATCGCGCCTCTCATCCTACACTCATTCTTTACTCAAATTTCGGTTAATATACGTACATACGTGGGGTGAATACGTTAAATACGCCCTCATCTTAAATAATTGATGTAATTGATTGAAATATGGACAATATTTTCTTACATACTTGCTTACCATCATATTTTATTGGGGCGTATTAAGATAAGTGTTGCCTTAAAAAATAATGGTACTGCTTATTAGTACGTAAATATCTCTCTAGAAACTGCATGGGAAAAGCTTAATCCGAAGTCAAGTAATATCTAATAATGTATAAAATATTGCATACAAAACCAATCAGATAATCCTTCACATGATAGCATATCAACAAAGCCATTAACAAGTTCCAAAGTACCATTTAATTAGCAATCAATGTGCATTATATTAATATTGAAGGACATAGCCTGTACTCAGTTTGTAATCAGATTATAACTTAACTATAATGACAGGTTTTTACAATATATAACAATAACACTGTTTCACATGGACCAAATAACGCCGAGCATATTGATTGAGTATGTCTAATTAAAGCTCCCAATCAAGCGAGGTTCGTGGAGATTCGAGGTAAAACACTTTATGAAACTAATTGGTATTCGGTAAAAGTTGGAATTAAGCAATTACACAGTTGAATGTAGAACGTGGCCCTATTGTTTGGGCAGTGTCTGTCGATGAGGGTGGTGGGGGAGGAAAGGGCTATTGATGGGATGAAGGGTCATTCAATTAAAATGGAAATTAGTGCGAATGCCTGCACTAACAGGGCTGTTTATTGGCAGCCTGTGAATGGTGCCTGCCATAAAAATCAGGGATAGCAGCGAAGTACGCTAATGTTTTGGGGATTAAACGATTTACCAGAAAAAGGTGTCACCTACGTAGGATGATAAATTTGAAGCCAAGAGGTTTTTGCATTACATGTATAATCTGTAATCTATTTATAATCTGTATTTGGGGAAAGCAGATCAAACTGAACATGTGGACTAAAACGTATTGCTGTGTCCAAAGACAATATTTTATTCATTAGATTTACAAATATTTTTTTATTAACATTCTTTTGTTTACGTTTGTCAATGTAACAATTTTCGCATGGTTGTAAAAAAATAGCTTCTTCAGTATACGTATATACGTATTCGGTGTAAGTGAAATGGCAAATTTGTTTTGGTATTCAAAGATTATTGTTGAGGAAGGATGGATATACTGTATAATTTATGTATTGCTCCTTCAAGTAAGTATCAATAAAAAAAAGGTATTAAAAGAAAACATAATATAAGTCTACTATCTTCTTCTGACCTTATAACTCGTGTATTATTCACATATATTCCCTCTGTAATATTTAATCCAAACACATATTTTCCAGATGTAAACCACCGACAGTTGCAGCAATCAACATACCTTTTAGCCGGAAACCCCACTTAACACAATTGTAAGCACAACCACCGTCATGTGTTAAAAGCTCTACACGTGCTGTGAGTGCTATAATGGTGTAATAGCTGGCTTATGAAAAAAGCGTGATTCGCTATTGGACGATTAAAACGGATCTCAAATATTGTATTCAACATTGTTTGAAGATTTGTTATTCACATTTATTGGTTTATGTGGTTTATTGGTTTTATATACCTAAACATTTTAACTAGCGGTAAAACCCACTGAAATCTTAGGTAAGTTATCCACAAAATAAGGTAAAAATTCATTATTGTAGGAGAAAAAACTCTTTATTCCGGCACTCCCTCCACTATATGTTGTTCGATATTGTTTTATAGCAAGACAATGACTAGTTTTTTCTCGAAAAATGGTCTTGTTTAAAGCGAAAAAGTTTAATTGTAGTTTCAAAAATACCCATTAGATTTCGAAAAATGAAAGAACTATGAATGTATTAGTTCCGAAACATTGAAATAAAGCCATTATTGTGTTTTGGTTTATTAATCAAAGTTATGAGAATAAAGGTTTTACAGACCTGTAAGATGAACTTAGTGAAAAGGGAAAAAGAACTTTGATCAAAATAAAATTAAAAATTGTGGAACTTTCCTGTCAAAGGGAACATTCATGATTATCGATGATTTTTTTTTCTCGATATATCAATGTTTTTGTTTTTATTTATGACCCATATTGCGTCTGTTTAATATATTCAAACGCATTTAAAATACGAATTGAGAACTGCCCATATGGATTAAGAAATTAAACTATTCTAAATAACCTAACATAACTAACCAAACTTGATGTAGGCTAAGGTATCAATTCAAAATTCTATTTGAAAACATACTTTAAAGCTATGTGGGAAATTAAATAGGTTACTAAAGGGAATTTTGAAATTTTACAGCAAGTTTGATTATAAGTTAACCTAGGTTAGTTCAGAACAGTTTTATTCCAATATATCTTTTTAAAGTTTGTAGATAGCCTACTGAACAAAATGTATTTATCGTGTTGTCAGCTGATATGTTTCAATTCTTCAGTATCGATATATGGGATGAAAAAAAAATCTATATATCGAAAAGAGATCATCGATAATACTGAATGTTCCCTTTAACAGGAAAGTACCAAAATTGTCAAAAACATTCCACAAAGACATGCAACGTAAAATATTGGACGAACCATTTATTTGCATCAATTACGTCCAAGAGAGTTCAAAAGTTTTGGAATCTTTTGGTCCTACTCACGATATTTGGTTTTTTTATCTTTGATTTTTTTTAGGACAACGTTTAATTATGTGTAGTATTAATTTCTTTTATTTTATCTTAGCAATAATACAAAGACATCCTAACGTTGATGTAATTTCTACTCATAAAACTCATCAAAATCATCAGTTTAACTCGATAAACGATTTTAAACGAAAGTCAAGTTCTACGATCATTTAAAAGCCGTGAACTGACGCTAGACGCGGCGGGGCTATTGATGGCATTCAAGGACCATCCAATTAAAATGGAAATGATGACAGATTCCTGTGCAAACGCTGCTCAATTCTCGCCCTATCTAGACCATCATCCACCGAGCGCTAGTGGTTATAGCGGTATGATACGATAGCGATTATATCGTATTTACTAATAGGTTTCAGCGCAAACTCATTCAGGAGTGGCTTTAAACAGATAATACGTGCCATATAGATTGATTATCAGATAAACAGAAATCCAGTGGTTCATAAATCAGCGTTCAGTAGCTGTAAACTTTGTAGTTACCTAATTAAAATCATGATAGGAGAATGGGATTAGCGTGGTAGTTTGGAAAGTTGTAAAGTCTTATTACGATATCATTGCTATTTTATGGTTAAACGGGATGAGTTTGGTATTATATTAAGATGAGTGTGTGATGATTTTGGCTAGCTAATCATTTTCGATTGCTGTTAATACAAGTGTAGATTTATTACAAGAGTTAGTAATAGCGTCTACTGTAGTTTCTTGTAGATCTATCCTAATCTATTATTATTTTACTGTACGCTATTTGCTCTAAAAACCGCCAAAAATAATGTACATTTTTATACTCACTTTGCACTTTTGTGATGTGAAAAAATCTAATAGAATAAAATATTTGGACAATATTTTCTTACATATTTGCACATCATTAATTCAGTGCTATAAAAATATTATTTCCAATAATTGTTTAAAAAATTGTTTTAATCACAAAACCTTTTTGATTTTAAAAGAAATTATTTATATGATAAGTGTAGCTTTTATGGCATATAAGTACTGCCAACATTAAAAATAAACAATTACTATCTTAGATTAAGATTAATCCGAAGCATAGTCAAACTAATAAATGTGTAAAACATTCATGCAAACCATTACACAATTACTTACTATTACTTACTTAATTAGCAATGTGCAGGATATGTATATTGATATTGATGTCCATATCACTTTTGTTATCTAAACGACATGTTTATTTTGTAATGATATGATACGTATTGCCTGCAAAATGAAAAAAAAAATGGTGCTGCTCATTAGTACGTAAATAGCTCTCTAGAAACTGCGTGGAAAAAGCTTATTTCGAAGCTAAGTAATATCCAAATATGTCTAAAATATTGCATACAAAAGCAATCAGGTAATCCTTTATCGGATTGCATATAAACAATCCCATTAACAAGTACCAAAGTACCATTAAATTAGCTATCAATGTGCACTATATTAACATTGAAGGACATAGCTTCAGTTCACTTTGTAATCAGATTATAGCTTAACGATGATAACATGTTTTTACAACATATAATAATACCACTGTTTCACATGAACCAAAAACGCCAAAAAATTATATTGATTGACAATGTCCACTCAAAGCTCCCAATCAAGCGAGTTTCGTGGAGATTCGAGGTAAAACACTTTATGAAACTAATTGGTATTCGGTAAAAGTTGGAATCAAGCAATTACACAGTTGAATGTAGAACGTGACCCTATTGTTTGGGCAGTGTCTGTCGATATAGGGTGGTGGGGGAGGAAAGGGCTATTGATGGGATGAAGGGTCGTTCAATTAAAATGGAAATTAGGGCAAATGCCTGCACTAACAGGGCTGTTTATTGGCAGCCTGTGAATGGTTCATGCCATAACAATCAGAAATAGCAGCAAAGTATGTTTATGTGTTGGGGATTGAAGGATTTACCGGGGAAAGGTGTCACCAACGTAAGATGATAAATTTGATGCCAAGTGGTTATTGCATTTCATGTATAGTCTCTAATCTATTTATAATTTGTATTTGGGGAAAGCAGATCAAACTGAACATGTGGACTTAAACGTATTGCTGTGTCAAAAGACAAATATTATATTCATTAGATTTCAAATAACATTTTAGAATAAGATTCTTTTTATTATGTTTGTCAATGAAATATTTCAACATAGTGGTACCAAAAAAAAGGTTTTTAAACTCCTTCAGTATATGTATAAACATTTTTCGTGCAAGTGAAATGGCAAGTTATTTTTTGGTATTCAAAGATTAGGGTTGAGGATGGGTGGATATGTAATTATTGATGTATTGTTTCTTTGACACATGAAATAGTGATGTTAAGATTAAAAAATGAATAATTATATCCCTACTTAGTTCTTCTAACTCCTTAACTCTGATATTATTTGCATATTAGTCCTATGTAATATTTAATCCAAACCAATATTTCCCAAATGTAAACCACCGACAGTTGCAGCAATCAACATACCTTTTAGCGGGAAACCCCACTCAACACAAGTGTGAGCACAACCGCCGCCATGTGTTAAAAGCTCTACAACTGATGTGAGTGGTTTAATGGTGTAATGGCTGGCTTATGAAAAAAGCGTGATTCGCTATTGGATGATTGAAACCGATCTCGAATACAATATTCGACATTGTTTGAAGATTAGTTATTCACATTTATTGGTTTATGTGGTTTATTGGTTTTATATACCTAAACATTTTAACTAGTGGTAAAACCCGCTGAAATCTTAGGTAAGTCATCCACAAAATAAGGTAAACATTCATTTTTGTAGGGGAACAAAACTCTTTATACCGGCACTCCCTCCACTAAGCTCGATTTTGTTTTATGACAAGACATAAATTGTTTAGGGCTAATATTTTATAGAAAATTTATTCTTGGAAAATAGTTTTGTTAATAGCAAAACGTTGAATTATTGTGGCACAAATACCATCACATTTCGACAAAATAAAATAAAGGCGATTGTATTTGTTCCGAAACATTGAAATAAAGCCATAATTGTGTTTTGGTTTATTGATAAAAAGTTATGAGAATAAAGGTTTTACAGACATGTAAGATTATCTTAGTGAAAAGAGAAAAGAACGTTGATCAAAAGAAATAAATACTTTACATAATCCACAAAGACATGCAACGTAAAATATTGGACGAAAAATGTATTGCATCAACTACGTCCAAGAGAGTTCAATAGGTTTGGAATTTTTTGACCATGCTCAGGAAATTAGGTTTTTTTTTATATTTGATTCTTTTAAACATCTTGACAATGTTTATTAATGTATTAAATTATTACATTTTATCTTAGTAATGATATTAAGACACACACTAACGTTGATGCAATTTCTATTCATAAATATCATCTAAATCATCAGTTGAACTCGATAAAAGATTTTTTTTACAAAAGCCAAGTTTTGCGATCATTTAAGGGCCGTGAACTGACACTAGACGCGGCGGGGCTATTGATGGCATTCAAGGACCATTCAATTAAAATGGAAATGATGACAGAAGTTTGGTATTATTTGGTGCTAGGTAATCATTTTTGAATGCTGTTAATACAAGAGTAGATTTATTACAAGATTTAGTAATAGCGTCTAGTCTAGTCTAGTCTACTCTATCAATTCATTTATTTTTACTCCATCCTATTTGCTCCATGAACCACCAAAGATTATATACCTTGTTTTACTCAATTTGGACTCTTTGGTGTACAAGGTTCTGAGAAAATAAAATAAATAGACAATATATTCTTACCAATATTTTCTTCTTCTTGCTAATTATAAAATTTTAGTGATACATTTATTGCAATAACGTTTTAATCACAAAACCTTTTGGTTTTGAAAAGTAATTATATGATAAGTGATGCTTATAAAATGGCGAATTAGTCATGCTTACAGAGAAATATACGTGTAAAAAATTCATACAAACCGGTCATGTAATATATTATTGAATACAAAATCTAAAATCCCATTAAACAATTACTTACTATTACCTTCTTAACTAACAATGTGCATTATATGTATAATGATATTGGTGTTCATATCACTTTTGGCTTTGCAATAAAAGTACTAATAGAATAAGATATATAGAAACTATTTTCTAATATACTTGCCTATCAACCAATACTTATAGTGTAGTATTAATATCTTAAAAGCTATATACATATTTATTGAAAATATTATTCCCTTCTAAACGCTAATTTTTTATGATACGATAAATGTAGCCTGTAAAATTTAAAGTAATGGTACTGCTCATTAGTACGTAAATAGCTCTCTAGAAACTGCGTGGGCTATGACCAAAGCTACGAAATATCCAATAATGTCTAAAATATTGCATACAAAACCAATACGATAATCCTTCATAAGATAACATATCAAAAAGCCCATTTCCAAGAACCAATGTACCCACCATGTTATTAATTAGGTATTAATAATATTGAAAGACATATTTAGTACTCAGTTTGTTATCAGATTACAACCCTGATGTTTCACATGAACCAATAACGCCGTGCAATGATATTGATTGAGAATGTTCACTTAAAGCTCCCAATCAAGCGAGGTTCGTGGAGATTCGAGGTAAAACACTTTATGAAACTAATTGCTATTCGGTAAAAGTTGGAATTAAGCAATTACACAGTTGAATGTAGAACGTGACCCTATTGTTTGGGCAGTGTCTGTCGATGAGGGTGGTGGGGGAGGAAAGGGCTATTGATGGGATGAAGGGTCATTCAATTAAAATGGAAATTAGGGCGAATGCCTGCACTAACAGGGCTGTTTATTGGTAGCCAGTGAATGGTGCCTGCCATAACAATCAGAAATAGCAGCGAAGTACGCTTATGTGTTGGGGATTGAACTATTTACCAGGAAAAGGTATCACATACGTAAGCTTATAAATTTTATGGCAAGTGTTTATTGCATTTCATGTATAATCTGTAATCTATTTATAATCTGTATTTGGGGAAAGCAGATCAAACTGAACATGTGGACTAAAACGTATTGCTGTGTAAAAAGACTAATATTACGTTCATTAGATTTACAAATAACATGTTTTATTAAGATTATTTTTATAACGTTTGCCAAAGAAACATTTCAACATAGTTGTAACACAAAAATAGGTTTTTAAACTCCTTTAGTATATGTATAAACGTTTTTGTTGCAAGTGAAATGGCAAGTTATTATTTGTTATTCTAAGATTAGGGTTGAGGAAGGGTGGATATGTATTTGATGTATTGTTTCTGTGACACATAAAATGGTGATGTTAAGATTTAAAAATGTATAATTATATCCCTACTTTGTTTTTCCAACTCCTTAACTCTGATATGATTTGCATCGTAGTCTATGTAATATTTAATCCAAACCAATCTTTCCCAGATAAAAACCACCGACAGTTGCAGCAATCAACATACCTTTTAGTGGGAAACCTCACTTAACACAAGTGTGAGCACAATCACCGTCATGTGTTAAAAGCTCTACTAGTGGTGTGAGTGGTTTAATGGTGTAATAACTGGCTTATGAAAAAAAACGTGGTTAACTATTGGATGATTGAAACCGATCTCAACTATAATATTTGGCATTGCTTGAAGATTTGTTATTCACATTTGTTGGTTTGTGTTTTGTTGGTTTTATATGCCTAAAAAAGTAAACTGGTGGTAAAGACCCACTGAAGTCTTAGGTCAGTCATCCACAAAATAAGGTTAAAATTCGTTTTTTGTACGAGTACAAACTCTTTAATTCCGGCACTCCCTCCACTAAATGTTGATCGATATTGACAATGACTAGTTTTATATTTTAGAGATAATAATTCTTGCAAAATAGTCTGCAAAATAGCGGAAAAAGTTGAATTATTGTTGCGAAAATACCGATAGGATTTTTAAAAATCTAAAAGATGACTGTCTTAGTTCCAAACCATTGAAACAAAGCCAAATTTTGTTTTGGGGTTTCGATTAGAGTTGTAAGAATAAAGCTTTTACACACCTGAAGGAATGTCCAATTAAAAAGAGAGTGTTTCTATTGTTCCTTAAAAAAGAAAACTTCTCACAAACACTCTACAGAGATACACAAAGTAAACTTAATACATAAATAACTTATTTGCATCAATTACGTCCAGGTGAGTTCAAACGGTTTTAGAATTTAATCATCCTACTCACTATACTTGTATTTTTTCTTAGTTTTTTTTTTTTTTTTTTTTTTTTTTTTTTCTGAACAACGTTTGATTATGTGTAGTCTTAATGAATTAAATTTAATCTTAGTAATGATACAAAGACACACATTAACTTCGATGCAATTTCCACTCATTAGACTCATCAAAATCATCAGTTGAACTCGGTAAATTTTTTTTTACGAAAGTCAAGTTTATAAATAATTTAAAAGCCGTTAACTGACTCTAGACGCGGCGGGGCTATTGAGGGCATTCAAGGACCATCCAATAAAAATGGAAATGATGACAGATTCCTGTGCAAACGCTGCTCGATTCTCGCCTTATCTAGACCATCATCCACCGAGCGCTAGTGTTATAGCGGTATGATACGATAGCGATTATATCGTATTTACTAATAGGTTTCAGCACAAACTCATTCGGGAGTGGCTTTAAACAGATAATACGTGTCATGAAGTTTGATTATCAGATAAACAGAAATCCAGTGGTTCATACATCAGCGTTGAGTGTCTGTAAACTTTGTGGTTACCTAATTAAATCACCATAGGCGAATGGGATTAGTGTGGTAGTTTTGGAAAGTTTTAACGTCTTGTTATGGTATCATTGCTATTTTGCGGTTGAACGTAATAAGTTTGGTTTTAGTCCCCAGTTATCATTTTAGATTGTAATTAATACAAGTTTTGATTTAATACAAGTATTATTAATAGCGTCTACCCTAGTTTATAGTCCATCTATCCTAATCTATTATTCTTTATACTGTACGGTATTTGCTCTGAAAACCACCAAAATTAATATTAATTTTTATACTGAAATTGGACTTTTGTGATGTGAAAAAATCTAATAGAATAAAATGTTTGGACCCTATTTTCTTACATATTTCGTTATCATAAGATCTGAATTCAGTGCTATATAAATATTATTTCCAATAATTGTAAAGAAAACTGTTTAAATTACAAAACCTTTTTGTTTTGAAAATAAATTAATTATATGATAAGTTTGGCTTATAAGATGACAAGTAAGTACTGCTTGGAAGTAAAAAAAAACCAATACTATCTTAGCCTAGTCAGAGTAATATATGTGTAACAAATTCATACAAAACAGTATTTTAATATTTTATTGAATATAAAACTAAGATCCCATTAAACAATTACTTACTACTACCTTCTTAACTAACAATGCGCATTATATGTATAATGATGTCCATATCACGTTTGACTTTGTGATAAAAGTGCTTTTCTAAAAAACCTCCTCATCAGCCAATACTTATAGTGGTGTATTAATATCTTAAATCAGTGCTATATAAATATTTCTTCCAATTATTATTCTTATCTAAACATAATTTTTTTTGTTATGATATGATAAGTGTTGCCTGCAAAATGAAAAATAATGGTACTGCTCATTAGTACGTAAATAGCTCTCTAGAAACTGCGTGGGCTATGACCGAAGCTACGTAATATCTAATAATGTCTAAAATATTGCATACAAAACCAATACGATAATCCTTCATAAGATAACATATCAAAAAGCCCATTTCCAAGAACCAATGTACCCACCATGTTATTAATTAGGTATTAATAATATTGAAAGACATATTTAGTACTCAGTTTAATCTTTCATCGGATAGCATATCAACAATCCCATTAACAAGTACCAAAGTACCATTATATTAGCTATCAATGTGCATTATATTATTGAAAGGAATAGCTTAAACCAAGTTTGTAATCAGATTATAATTGAACTATAATAACAGGTTTTTACAATATATAACAACAGCAATGTTTCACATGGACCAAATAACGCCAACCAATGATATTGATTGAGAATGTCCAATTAAAGCTCTCGATCAAGCAAAGTTCGTGGAGATTCGTGGTAAAACACTTTATGAAACTAATTGGTATTCGGTAAAATTTGAAATTAAGCAATTACACAGTTAATGAAGAACGTGACCCTATTGTTTGGGCAGTGTCTGTTGATGAGGGTGGTAGGGAGGAAAGGGCTATTGATGGGCGAAGGGTCATTAAATGAAAATGGAAATTAGGGCGAATGCCTGCACTAACAGGACTGTTTATTGGCAGTCTGTGAATGGTCCCTGCCATTACAATCAGAAATAGCAGTGAAGACTGCTTATGTTTTGGGGATTAAACGATTTACCGGGAAAATGTGTCACCTACGTAAGCTGATAAATCTTCATAAATCAAGTGTGATAATTTAATTTCGTGTAACAAGTGTAAATATTTAATATTTGTATGGCAAAAATACTAATCAGATTTCAAAAAAATAAAAGAAAGATGATTGGATCACCTCCGTGGCATTGAAATAAAGCCACTATCGTGTTTTGGTTTATTGATCAAAGTTATGAGAATAAAGGTTTTACAGACCTGTAAGATCATCTTAGTAAAAAGAGATATGAACATTGATCAAAATAAAAAAAATAAAAAAAATACTTTTTATAAATATACCATAAAGACACGTAACGTAAAATAGTGGACGAATAATTTATTTGCATAAATAACTTCCATGTGAGTTCAAATGATTTAGAATTTATTTATCCTATTTACGAAATTCGGTTTTTATCTTTGATTTTTTTTAATTATTTGGATAGAGTTTTATTATGTGTAGTAATATATTATTAGATTTTATCATACTCATCTAAATCATCAGTTAAACTCAGTAAATGATATTTTTTACATAAGGAAAGTTCGGCGATCATTTAAAAGCCGTGAACTGACAATAGATGCGGTGGGGCTATTGATGGTATTCAAGGACCATCCAATTAAAATGGAAATGATGACAGATTCCTGTGAAAACGCTGCTCAATCCTCGCCCTGTCTAGACCATCATCCACCAAGCGCTAGTGGATATAGCGGTATGATACGATAGCGATTATATCGTATTTACTAATAGGTTTCAGCGCAAACTCATTCGGGAGTGGCTTTAGACAGATGAAACGTGTCATATAGATTGATTATCAGATAAAAAGGAATCCAGGGGTACATAAATCAGCGTTCAGTAGCTGTAAACTGTGTAGATACCTAAATTAATCACGATAGGAGAATGGGATTAGTGCGGTAGTTTTGGAATGTAGTAAAGTCTTATTATATAATCATTGTTCTTTTGCAGTTAAACTTGAAGTTTGGTATTATTTGGCGCTAGGTAATCATTTTCCATTGCTATTAATATAAGTGTGGATTTATAACAAGTCCTGGTAAAAAAAGCATCTAGTATTGCCTTAATTTATTAATCTCTTTTTACTCTATTATATTTGCTCTGAACACCACCAAAATTATTATAATTTTTCCTCACTTTGAAATCTGTAATATACACGAGTACTTTCTAATAGTATAAATATATATTCTAACTAGCTGTACCCGCGGGCTTCGCCCCGTTTAACTTCATAAGTATTCGCATTGCTCATTCACGTCCTGGTTGAAGTTCGTTCGCTACGCTCACTCACCTTTAGGTTGGAGCTCGTTCGCTGCGCTCACTTGCCTTCAGGTTAGCTCGTTCGCTACGCTAACTCGCCTCCAGGTTGAAGTTCGTTCGCTACGCTCACTACCTTTTGGTTGGAAATTAGCTGTTGTCATAAATTTAAAAAAAAATTAATAGTGCTGCACCCTGTTGGTAATCCTTGTAACTTTAATGCTATTGAACATCATAGAACAGAACCAACTTGTTTAATTGAAACAGCTGTTAAGATTCATTAATTCCTTTTAAATATGAAAAATCATAAGATTAACATGGGGAACTACAGAGCCACTGGGGCGGAGCCCGAAAGGGTTTTTGAGATAAGAATATGTTTTAATGTTAATCGGGAATGTGAGCTATCATAATGCCAAATTTCAGCCCAATCCGTCCAGTAGTTTATGCGTGATTGAGCAACAAACACACACACAAACATCCACACAAACATACACACAAACTCACAAACTTTCAGATTTATAATATTAGTAAGATTGATTGGGATGGTAGCGTCGTTCTGTAATATAGCTACTAGGAGGTCACGAATTGTGGATATTTATAGGCTTACACTTTATAAGCGATGCTCCCTGGTTTGGATTAACCCCCGCACTAGTGGTCACTATGACTATCCGAAATACTATCCTGATAATTATAACAATTCGTATACACCAAAGGCAAAAATGTGGTTTGGATTCCACTATAAACTGTAGGTCCCTTAGTTTACATTGGCTGTATGGACTATTAATTAACAGCTTTGTCTAGGGAACACGTCGACCATAGTCACTAACAAGACTACAAAATCGTACTACTCATCCTACACTCACTCTTTACTCCAATTTCGGTTAAAATACGTAAATACGTGGTAAATATGTTAAATACGTCCCCATCTTAAATAATTGATATATAGACAATGCTTTCTTATATACTTGCTTGCCATAATATTTTATTGGGGTGTATTAAGAACTTCATTCAGTGCTGTAAAAATATTCATTGCAGTTATTCTTATCATAACGCCATTTTTAAGTAACGATATGTTAAGTGTTGACAGTAAAATTAAGAAAATGATGATACTGTTCGGTAGTACGTAAATAGTTCCCTAGAACCTGCGTGGGCTATGATTAATCCGAAGCTAAGTAATATCCAATTATGTCTAAAATATTGCATACAAAACTAATCAGATAATCCTTCACCAAGTAGCATATCAACAATCCCATTAACAAGTACCAAAGTACTATTTAATTAGCTATCAATGTGCATTATATTAATATTGAAGGACATAGCGTGTACTCAGTTTGTAATCAGATTATAACTTAACCACTGTATAATGAAAGGTTTTTACAACATATAACAACCCTGATGTTTCACATGAACCAATAACGCAAACAATTATATTGACTGAGTGTCACTTAAAGCTCCCAATCAAGCGAGGTTCGTAGAGATTCGTGGTAAAACACTTTATGAAACTAATTGGTATTCGGTAAAAGTTGGAATTAAGCAATTACACAGTTGAATGTAGAACGTGACCCTATTGTTTGGGCAGTGTCTGTCGATGAGGGTGGTGGGGGAGGAAAGGGCTATTGATGGGATGAAGGGTCATTCAATTAAAATGGAAATTAGGGCGAATGCCTGCACTAACAGGACTGTTTATTGGCAGCCTGTGAATGGTGCCTGCCATAACAATCAGAAATAGCAGCGAAGTACGCTTATGTGTTGGGGATTGAACGATTTACCGGGAAAAAGTGTCACCTACGTTCACTGATAAATTTGATAAGTTCCGTGGGCTTCTTGCGTTTCATGTAACAAGTGTAACTTGTTTAATCTCCATTTGGAGATCGCAGATATCAAGGGATATATGGAATAACAGTTATTACAGAGTTAAAAAATATGTTACATATTCTTTATATTTTTTTACATTTCTTGAATCAGTTTCTTCTTATACTTCCATTCTTGTTCCAAAAATACTACCAAAAATGAGATTTTTAAACCCTTTTGGTATATTATTATATTTACAATACGCTATTGGTGCTTGTGAATTGAGAAAGGGTAGGTTTGAAATTAATGTATTGTTTCTTCAATTATCAATGCAAAACAAATCTGTATTAAAAAAAATCAAAATTAATTCTACTATCTTTTTCTGACTCTATAATTCTGATATTATTTACACCTTTGTAATATTTGAACAAAACAAGTATTCACTAGATGATATTGTGGCACAACCAAAATACCTTTTAGCGGGAAACCCCAAAAACACAAGTGTGAATATAACCGCCACCACGTGTTAAAAGCTCTTTAAGTTGTGTGAGTGTTTTAATGGTGAAATAGTTGGCTTATGAAAAGAAAGAAAGCGTGCTTCACTATTGGATTAATGAAACTGATCTCAACTATTGTATTCGACATAGTTTGAAGATTTGTTTGTCATATTTATATAATCATGTGTAAAAATAATATTAGTTTACAATACAACAGTAATTACCCAGGTCATTGATCTGACTACTTTTTTACGAATTTGTCTTAAAATAACTTGGAAAATGTAACTGCATTCTTCCCTGCTGTACCCTCTACAGATATAAGTAGGATTTTAGGTTAAAGATTCAAATCCAGCTAATAAGGAATAGTCTAAAGCTTTATGATGATTCCATGACTGTTTACTACAAACCTAAAATATTATATACATTTTTTGAATCTTGGCATTCTCATTCCTAGCATCCTACTATGGATGGAACGGAAGCATGGTGAGGTCGGGTATTTCGTGGCCCAGTATTTATCAGGTCAAGGGTCCTTTCAGGCCTTTTTGTACAGAATGGTAAGGCCACCAACTCGGACTGTCTGTACAGTCCCGACATTACAGGCATAGCAGAGCACACTTTCTTCTTTTTCGATAGTTGGAAGGTTCGTCGAGCCTCTTTTATCTCTGAGATCCACGTCGACATCATTCCCTACCTTATAGTTCGAGTTATGCTCCTGGGGGAGGGAAAATGGAACATTGTAAAGCAGTTCACCAAGGCCATTCTTCGGGATAAGAAGGTCAATTACCTTAACCTTCGGAGGAAAATAAGAAGGAAAGCCAAAGCAGAATAATTTAAAAAGCTTTGCCTGAAGTAATGTGGTACAAGGTTCCTGGCTATTGTGCTAGGAGATAAGGGTTTTTTCAGGTGGTAGTTTTAAACAAACTTAACTTCGCATACATTAAAAGCGTAGGTTTATTACACTTAGTTAAGTCTGTATCATTAGATATGTTCATTATATGAATCACCTGATTTGGATTTGTTTATGATAATTGTTTATTTAAAATTATTAAAACGATTGATAAAAAACCTAATATTTTTACTAAACTTTTAAGAAAAAAAATTTTGAAATTCTATTCTTTCTTTAATAAATCTTGTATTTCTGTAGTAATAAAATAATATAAAAAAGGGGTGGTCAAGTAATTCCATATTGTACAAATATAACTTATCAACTGTGAAAAATATATTCCATTCTGTACGATTATTTTTTTAAATGCATTTTGCTTTGTTACAGAATGAGATTGCCTCGTGGTCTCGTAGATATCTCATGACGTCACCAAGCGACATGTTGCGACAGGCTGGGCGGGGTTGTGACGTAACAAGTTGTGACGTGTACAATCGATGCTGAGCTATGCCCGGGTGTTTCCCACCCCCATCCTCAACACTGCCCCTCCTAACCCATATCTACATCCTGCAGCGATAGGATGTGACACTAACCTGCGTTTAAGTCTATATTTTGATATATATATATATATATATATATATTTATATTTATATATATATATTTATATTTATATATATATATATAATGGAAAACTGCACCGATGTTATTAAGAGAATGATTTATTACGACACATAAACCGGTATTTAAAATCTTCTATGTAAAATAACTCTTTTGTTAAGTTTTGTTGTGCACATAATATACATATGTAATTTTCGGTTAAACATTAACTTTCCAACCTGAAACCGTTATATTACGAAAGGATAACAGCAGAATTTAAGCTAGACGTTAAATTATTCATATTTAACTCCCAAAAAGATTACAATAATATCATTTTTGGTAAGATACTACACGAGTATAATCTATTGAAAATACTATGACACATTCTTTATTATACCACATTTCCACAATATTTTGAATAAATGAAAATAAATTAAACAATATGTTTATTTTCCACATACTATACAAAATAAACAAAATACACACTTTTAAATACATAAACAATCATAAATTACAAACTAAGATTAAAATAAAAAGAACATTTCTGCATTACTTAATTGATTAATTATAAGAAAATGAGCAGACATAGGCAAGTCTTGTCTGCGCGTCTGCTGGTTTGCTTGTAGTAATTTTGAAAACATAAATCCTATGGAGTTACTGTATAGTAATTAAAGTAAACAGTTGCTTTGAAAAATATTAATTTAGTTAAAATATTAAAATATTGAAATTTTTACTTCTTTGTTTGAATGTCTTTTGAGCGAAATGTCTTTGTATGAAATTTACAAGGATTGTTTTATTGTTCAATGCGGTATGTATTATTTACATCTATATTCCTACACATTCCCATACTTCATTTTTTGGCTAATTTTTCGCAGGTTCTATGTTTTAAGTCTTGAGTTCAAATACTGCAAATTATAAATTGGTTTTCAAGTCTCACCAAAATCTGAGCACAGTCACAAAATAACATAAAAATACGTCCTTTGTGCGAGACCAATCAACTGTTTTATACAGGTCCTCATTGTAGGCCTACTATAAATAGTTTATTCTTTAACGACAAGGCAAAGAATAGTTTTCTATTTTATGAAAAACACACTAACAAAAGAGTCTTTGCTTCAATCAAAAAAGTTTAAACATTGCGGCAAAAATACCCATCGCATTTCAAAAACATCAAAGAAAGATGATTGTCTTAGTTCCGAAACATTGAAACAAAGCCCTATTGTGTTTTGGGGTATTGATCAAAGTTGGGGGAATAAAGGTTTTACAGACCTGTAAGAATATCTAAGGGAAAAGGGGAAAGCATTGATCATAAAAAAAAACTTGTACCCAATACTTGATCATATTTTTGTGTATTGTTAGTATTATGAAATACTGTTGAAATTTATCCACCAATATTTTTTTTATATATTTATTTCATGTGGCCGTTAAAATTTATCACATAAAATATTACATCTGCCATCAGCTACGTCACTGATTCTTAATTGTAGACTTGTTACCACAACTTTTTGCAAAGTTTACCAATAGTTTCTACTTCACACTCCATGTAGTACATATATAATTCGGTTCGGAGGAGAACTGGGTTACATGGCTGGCAACCACAACTGCATTGGACAATAAACTCAGCAATTCAATTTAGAGAACATGGAACCTCAAGCTAAACTTACGTGGAAGCACTAAACTCTGGATTGAATCTCAAGAATAGTTCTGTTTGTACAATGGTCAACATTAAATTTGGTTTCTAAATTAATACTGTTGGTAGAATATATTTATTTCGTTATACAGTATTCTAAATCACAATATTGAAAAAGATATGCGTTTTTTACTTTCAAGACACTCTCGAGGTAGGTATTTGTAATAACAATGCGCTTACTTTAAATTAATTAGACGATTTTAACATTGTTTTTATTTTATCCAAGATGATCACAGCATTGCATTAGAGCTGGCAATTAGTATTTATGATTGGTGGAACTTCAGGCTAGGGCCTTTGATACTGAAACCGCACGTACTTTAAATATACCACCTATAATTCCCATATTTAAATGAGGATAGATTAATTGAATACGCTTCAGTTTGCAAATAGCTGATAACAATAGCATTGCTCGAGAAATATATACTTACAATACTGTAAAAGATAAAAGAGAATTGATTGTGAACCTGACAATATTGATTTCCTATCTTACAAAGGTAAGAAGCTTTTATCATTCCAGGTATTTTTATACAGTTTTAGCCAATACGAAACCCCTAGCTTAGCAGTCGCTCCTGAATAGTATTATTACAATTACATCTGAAAAATATAGTCATAAGCAGTAGTTGTTTGCCAGATAATATATAAAACGGCATCCACTGATATTTCAACATCCATTTTTACGCCCGTCTGAAACTAAACTTTTTTTTTGTCTTATAATCAGAAAAAAACCACAACTATATTCTGAACCCCCAACGTCTACGTTGAATTTAACATATATATGCATATTTGGCATTTTAAAAAACAACATGTGTTCTTCCTCAGTCCAACGTAATTTTAATATCATTATATGTCCATCGGATGAATGTCCCTAACTATTCTTTAGGTTTTCAGTTCAGCAATATTAAAGAAAAAATGTTTTGGCAATGAAATTAAATACATTATTTGGTTAGCCTCAGAATTAGGTGAATACACAACTATAAAATGATCTAGAAGATGTAAATTAAGAAAACCTTTTCGGTAGATTAAAATTTCATCAATATTTGCTATTTTTAATTAGTTTTTGTGTTTTAGGTTTTCATCCGTGATGAATTTCAGAACTGAAATGATGGAGGTATTAAAAAAACTACGTAATTAATCCGTATTGTTATATAGCACTTGCACAAACTTTTTAACCTAATATTTAATGATGAGGAAAAATAAGCAAGTATAATATTACACAATATAAATTATCAGTGGAGTGTCTTGGTACTTATTATCATAACAATGTGCGTCCAAATATCGGATAAACAAGGCTACATTGTATTATTTACGCATTAATCTGTATAAAAGCCCCACCATGCCACATTACCTCCTGTCAGAGTGAATAAAGTGGTTTTTGCACACGGCACCTCAAACAAAAGGGTCAATATGTGGATGGACATGGCCATTGAAAGCTGCCCTTCAACCACAAATGCTATTGTGCACCGCTTGTAAAGAGTGGCTTTTTATCTTTCTGCATTTGAATACTCATTGAATAAAGTTTGCTCCGATGAAATGTTCTATTGAGACAATATATTTAAGGTTCAACAGGTCGAAAGATTTCCGTATGGAAATCGCTTTATAAATACATAAATTAATTCCTTTATTTAGTTTCAACATGGGTGTAATGATATAAAAGTTGATGGTTATAACGGTATCACGTAAAGTTTTACGCAATTTAAGTAAAAATTGGTGAACTCTGATCCAGTTTGAATATTGGATGATATAATCCCTAGTGTGTACGTCCACACTTGTGAGTACTACAACTATTTGCAGTACTATCATAATAATTAGACCAATTCGTCAGTTACAAGGCAAACATGTGGTTCAGATTCCGCTAAACTTTAGGTCCCTTGGTTGCTTTTGGCTGTAAGGCTACTAATTAACAGCTGTGTCTAAGGAACACGTCGGCCTTAGTCACTTACAAGACTACAAGATCACGCCACTCATCCTTCACTCATCTCAATTTACACTCGGCTTAAAACACCTACATTCGCATGGTCACCATTTCAGAATAAATTATTCAGTTACATATGTTAGGGGGTGCATGCTTGTGATCATTCGGTTCGACATCTCTTTGGTTCATATGCTTCATTTATCGCACGTTTAGCCATAGTTTTTGATGGTATGTCACCAACAATAGGTTAGCATTTCTAGCATACGATATCATGGTGTTCATTGAACCGAAAATATCCAATGGTTATCATCCAATGAATGTGACTCACTGAATAGAACTTAATTTAATTAACCTGAAAAACATGTTCTGGTTTCTTTAGAACTATAACCAGCTGTCTATGATTCTTGTAACGAAATAAAACTTGGTTGTAGAACAATTTCTAACAACATTTAAAAGGGAATTTTTGCTTAAACTTTGTAGTTTTTAGCAAACTCCCCACTATTTCTGTTACACATTAACCAGTGTTTAACATAGTAGTTGAATTTGGGTGGACTGTTTTGTGTAGACTAAAAAGAGACACGAAGAGAAAAGTTATGGCGGCACCAAAAGCTTGTTTATTTCTTCCCATCTCACCAAGCACGCAAATGTACCGTGATTGTCCTATAAACAAGGGTTACTTGACTCTTTCACATCACTTTTGTGTTGAACAGAATTTATAAAGTGAAAACATATAGTTTACCTACTACGTAAATATTCATTTTAAATATTCATCTTGAAGAAATGTAATAAATGGAAATATGTACTTCTACTTGATTGAACCCTAATCTTGAAACAAGTTGTAATAACTTTTGTGAACAAACTGGAGTTTTCATTTTTTTTAACTACTGGTTATACATGCCCTTAAAATCATTTTGATAAAAACAAATTCAACTCGGTGGAAGAAAAAAAAATATCTTTAAGATCACCATCGTAGTGTAGCGTTTTTGTATAGTATGTTTTAGTTAGTTGTTGTATTTGTATATACATATTACACATATCTTATAGTAGACTTATAGTATTTAGTTCTACAAATAAAAACGTGTTTGTTTCTATTGACTTTACAGAAAAATAAATGTTACTTCTCACAATTAGAAACATACAATTATGGTTCTATATCACTAGTATCAATAGTATTTCAAGTCAAAAAGTATAGTTACAGCTGCTGTCTACGATATATTTATTCAACTGTAAGTTATAAGACGAAGAAGACAGATTTTCGTTGTTGCATTAAAAAGATTATGCAAAGTTATATTGTTGGTGATATCAAACATGAGGGGTGGCTGGGATTGAATGCAAAGTAACAATGAAAACAAAATAATTCTGACCGCGAGTTTTCAATTGAATGTTTGTTTATAGCCATTGTCCAGCGATCATATCAACAACAATTGTTTGCGAACCATAAAGTCCTGATATAATGGAAAGTCCACATCGAATATGTCTCAATCGATGCCATGTATGTAAGCTCGGTGAGATTCATTCGATTTTAGTTGTGGAAGCAGAGAGTTGTGGCGTTATATTTTTTGGCAATAATAAGGGATATTTTGTAAGTTATATGTTAATTAATAGTAAAAACGGGTCTATTTTAGGAGAAAATACAGAAAATTATCTTTTTGCCACTCTTTGTTTCTACATAAAATAATGAAATAATTGAAATCATTTGAGATAACTTACTGAAATAATTCAACGAACTAACTATAAATATAAATACATTATTTAACTTTACACATGTAAAATAACAAGTTTATTTTTGACATAATAATTTGGCTTGACCTTTAATATTTTACAATACAGTTCATAAACAATAGTAAATAATATCTGAAAAACATATAAGGTTTTCGTATTTTTATAAATTACTTTATATTTTGTTTTGTTTTCATTTACTGAATAGGACGATGTAGCCCTGTAGATTTAGTCTTGTATTTAAATACATAAATGTCTTCATATAGCTCAAGCCATTTAATCAGACATCTTCACTGGAGCAGAGATGATTTAATATGTCTGTCTTGCCAGCTAGAAATTATTGCCCATGCAATATAACACGCTTATACATTTAACGAATGGTACGGTTTAATGTAATAGTTGTTGTATGGCATATAAAATAATCAATTCATGTTTTAACAATATCCGAACTTAGTTCATATTGTTTGCCTTGTATCAATCTATATGATAAATTATATAACGCAATAACCTACACAATTTATAAAACATACTCAAATGTGGTGCACTAATTACTTGGTTTTAGTAGGAAAATACATTTAAATATATCTTTGTAATGTTTAATACTCATATGTAGAGAACAAGTATTAACATCACTTTTGCCTCATTTAGTCAACGACTCTTACTGTTATTTGGAAAACATGTGGATGTGATTCAACTTACATAAATGGGTTTAAAAAAGTAAAAACTAACTAATTTAAGTGCTTTAAAATCTAATATTAGCATTAAATAAAATAAACTTTACCCTTAACATGTAAAATCTTTATGGATTTATATGATTAATAATGAATAATTAAAAAAAAAACCCCTAAGAACTAAGAGATGTATACAAGGTCAAGAAAAGTCCTTTGACGGATAAATATTATAACATAATAATAAATATACAGCTACAAAACATGGAACAAGTTTACTAAAGCATTATTTTAACACACTATTTTGTTATATTCTCGTCAGCAGTACGGTCTACTGGGAGTCAAAAGAAAATCTAATAGTATATTTTGGCCGAAAATTTGGTTTTGCCGGCTCGAGATAGTTTTTAAGTTCAAGACGAAGTCGAAAACTTAGAGCGATCGAGAGCTGCAAAACCATTTCGGCCCGTGGTACGAATGCTATTGTTCACCACACTCTACCCTATAACCTTTATTCACCACAATAATAATGAACACTGATACTCAACACAACTACAACTTTAAAGTTATGTGAAGAAATAATTTGAGGAATCAGCAAAAATAATAATAAATAGTTGCTAGGCAGCGGTGACAATAAAACAATTATATTGCAATGCTATGGATACTGATTGTGTATTTAATATGCTGTATTTAATATGAAATTAAGTTACTTGGATGAGAACCTCTAGTAACGAATATTTCTACGTAGTTTTCTACAACTTGGCCTAAAATTAAATGGGAAACATACATTCACACAAAACATCCATGGATCAAAATTATATATATTTTTCAAGTGTATCTACGAGGTGTAAAGAAGTGTTACCTTGGGTAAAATAACCAACAGTGAAAATGTATTTACGTTAAATATAGTACTTTAGTTTAAATGTGTTTTGTATATACATACTTCCATCCAGTAAAATAAAGTGGGAAATAATATTGTTTATTTTATATTCATGTTTTATAAAAAAGAACCTGTTCTCAAAAGCCAAGTAGCTTAAAGATTGAGCCGAAGAAAAGTGGATTCTGGTCTTAAAAGGTTTGCTCACAGAATAATTCTGTTAAGAGTAAAAGAGAAGATGAAACGCCGCAATGTTGATCTTATCTTTGGCTTAATATTACACTCTAGGTTAAAAAACTGTACAACTTAAAGCGTCTAAGTTCAAAATAAATGCATGTAACTCAACATAAGTTTATACATTCATACAATTTCGTGTCTTCATAATACTTTTACAAATTATTATGTTTTTTATCAATTGAGATGGAGATGCCACCTAGGTGCATATTTTAAACCAAATGCGAGTAAAAGGTAGTGTAGAATGGAGTGAGATGAATTGTGTTGCTTCGTTACTGACTAAGATCAGCTGTTTCATTAGTTAGGACCACCAAGAAAGGTTGGGTCCAGTTTCGAACCATCAAATAGATTACTTTCACTTTTCTAAGGATCGAACCGGTGGCATTTTAATTACTAGCACTGTATACATAACTATAAATATACATAAATGTTTATCATAAATACTTTTGTTAATTAATGGTTCAATACCTAAGTCAATGATGACTATTATTCGAAAAGAATGTGATACAACATTTACAACTGCAGCAATATTTTTTTATCAAAAGTTGCAAAGTCCAACAAAACGTTTATTATCCTTCTTTTTGTCATACACTCTACTCGTATTATATTATTAAAGTAAATTGTAAATTGTTTGATCATCGTTTAGGGTCATTACCCAAACAAAAATATAGGCCTATAAGGTATCAAAATGAAGCTTATATTTCAAAGATTCGCCAAAGCTTATCGTTATGAATAATAAATCCCCTTATGAATTTTTCTAAGAGCTCTGCCCCAAACTTTATCAGATTTAATGCCATTCAATTTGTTGATAATTAAATTAAACAGGCGGTCACAATTAACAGCTGTTTGTTTATTTTAATTTATGTATTTTCGTGTTATTAAAAGTGGTGTGACAAGTTGATATCAAGCAATTGATATCGATACTATTTCTGGCAGTTTAACGAAAGTAAGTGCAATTTCAGTATCATTTGCAATTTAATTTCAGTTAAATTTATGTAATGAACTGATAGTATCTCTATCTTAGGTGATATTAATATGCAGTAGATCAAGTTCAAGTGGACTATTTTATTGCTGAACTACAGTATAAAAATAACTTATTGAAAATGAATATTAATAAAAACGAACATGGTTATTTTTCAATTAGGCTAAACGGGCAGCTACAACCCTCAAATTCAGCTCCTAAAATAGCTAAAATATCCAAATATACTACTTACCGCCACTATACAATACGATACAAACAACATACCAAAATAAATGAGGTTATTTCCTGGTTTAATTCATGGATTTTTTAATCTTCTTTCTCTAATTCTATATTATGTTGAACTTCACGACCTAGCCTAAAACATTCGGGGGATGAATCTATTCATGAGTTTCCTTCAATAAATGCGGCAATAAAAAACAAAGGCCATCTATAATTGTATACCTACTTGTTCAGAGAAGCAATGATAACACAGAATGGAAAACAGTGGTATTCACATTACCACAAAATGTTGGAGTATTGCACGTAAACAAACCATAAAGATTCAACTTACCCTTGTTTATTTAGCAATCATGCTACATTTGTGGGGTTCGTGATGCAGGACGGCCAGACAATATACAACCAGCTCAGTCTAACTTCATGGATATGAATCATTGCATTATTTCGTCTGTAGACGTCCACGTTTCTATATAGCAATTACACTTTGATTGGGGAGCGGAGCTGGCGTAGTGGCTAGAGCGCGGGACTTCGGTCCCTGAGGTCCCGGGTTCGATCCCCGCCAAGTCACCAATGGATTTTATCTAAGTGATAATGCCGCAACCCCTAGGTCTGGCCTGAAGTAATGTGAAAAACAATCCCAGGCCCGTGCCTAAATTAAAATACAAAATGTTGGTGGTTCTGGGTTTTTGTGCGTCCTAGGAAAAAAAAAAAAAAATTACACTTTGATTAAAAATGCAGATTTTGTGTTCTTTTGTTTGAAAAATGTTTGAAAAATTAAATTTTAATGAAATTTGATTGCCAATATAATCAGATCAAGACAAATTTTTCAAGTAAAAGCTTTATTTAAATTGTGTTTACTAAAATCATAAATTACGTACCAACACATAAGTTGTGTGAGTTTCCATTGGTTTGTATAATTCAATTTTGAAACATTTTGTTGCTACAGAACATGGACAAGCAGTTTAAATATAAATTAATTAGCTGTCATAGCGTAACACGTCAAAGGAAATCAGTTATTAGGTACTCAATGGAACTAAAGACCACCGTGTGACATACGGGGCTTACTTGTAATTTGCAGCCCTTGTGGGTTTAGGTCAATTAACATCTGTCTCATTGATATTCCTGTTTAAAGGGACTTATGGAAAACTCCTATGGGTCCTTCTGGAAACCAACTTATGGAAGCTTAAAAACAGCTAGACATTAAAACAACACAAGTAGACTTATGATTCCATGTAAAATCTAAATCTTATTTTCACGTCTGGTTCGTGTTGGTGACACTGGGCGCTAGTGCCGACGGAAATTACTGTATATTATTATAGGGTTAATGATTTTGGCTTTACTGTTTGGCTAAATTACTAGAAGAATAGTTATTGTTTATGACTAGATAGTTTTACTTTGTTGAACAAGGTTTTAAGTAACTAAAATAACAGGAAACAAATTGTGAACAAAAACATGATTCTACTGACTCCGCATGAAATTAACAATAACACTGTCATTAGCTGATCCATAAGGATGAAAAATCAACCAACGGAGTATGTTTGATCAATAATAAAACACATCCGTTAATACAATCAAAATATTGTTTAGCATTCAAATTTCGCTTCAATGTTTTTACGTTGTATTTCATTTTTATTTTAAAAATCAATATTTTTACTTTTCCAGAATTTATTAATAAAATGCAATGCAAGTAATGAAAGATGTTGTTTATAACTCTGTGTTAGCCTTTGGTAAAGCTCATGTTTTTAAGTTAACCATATGATTGGTGAATTTACAGATCTCCAGCTGATTTCAATGATATAATAATTCACTCATTCCTTCTTGTAAACAACTCTTAACACTATTTCATGATTCTTTATCATTTGTTACTAGTCTTGTTTACCCAGTGAAATATATGCTTAAATTACACACGCTGAATAAAACGTTCTTTTAAAGTATTAGTCTTATACTGCACAATAAAACCCAAGATTATTACTTTAAAACATTAAAGATAATTATAAATTTACAATGACACACGAAAACAACCACGATAAATAAACACGATGATAAACGTTAAAACTGTTATAGACCAAATAGTAAAAACAAACAATTACAAAACAATATATTTTGTGTGTACAGCTGCGTCTGGACTTTATATTTGACTAATAAAATAAGATTCAAGTACGGTAAACAAATTTTACAAGTCAATACAAAATACAATACGAAAACGAAATTCAATACACGGGGTGAGTGACCTATCAAATGGTTATCTATTACCTGTTTCCATTGAACATACCGACGAAAATAATTTGTATACAATAAAGCCACGGAATGATAGAATAGATACGTCACATGGTATTTGACTATTATACGTATTTTATATTTTGTAAATACAGTTTTATAGCTTGTTGTGATCCGAGAATAATTTATTCAGCCATGTTATTGTTTTAACAATGTTTTTACATGTTTTTAACTTAAACATTTGGATGACAATTTTTTAAATAAAAAAAACTAAAAAAGAAAAAACTCTATAACGGGCGGGTCTCGAACTTGATACCTTCAACTTCTGAACCTCTTACCTTATCTCTGAGCTATTTGTGATTGTCGATATTACTAGTTTTCAAGCAGATAAAGAGGACCCAACAGTTGCGATGGTCGCAATACTTAAATAAACATTTGTTTAAATAAAGAGCTAAAAATGTCGATTAGGTTTCCGTTTAAGAATATGTACACATTGTAAAAGGCATTTTAAAAAGAAATAATATACGAGACTTTACGATATTTTTTTTTCAATTTAATTGGCTTAACCACAATTTACTCAATTTATTTGAAGTCTAATTTTAGAACATGTAATCTATATACTGATTCAAAGTCATGTAAAGGTACGCTGATAGTCAGCAACCCTTCATTATAAGTCCTGCGGGCTTGGCTATATTGGCAGCGAGGAGTTATTAAGAAGCAATATCTCATACTTGGGTGAGAATCCCCACATAATGAACATTTCTGCGAACCTTTCCACATGAACAGTAATCTAAGGCTTATCCAAAATACGTTTTTTTCATATGAAATATTTAGTGTATAGTATTGCAGTCTTTGCTGAAAAAGATCTATAACAAATTTTGATTAAAGTGTAGGGTTAATCTAAGTAAGTGTACTTTCTTCTGAGTAATCGTTGTAAAAAAATACATTTATACGCAATAGTTTATTTTTTTTTCGAAACAATAGTGTATGTTTGTATAAACGATACACAAAATAAAGCTTTTAATATTTTGTGAGCAAAATTGATTCTTAGGACATTTCATAAATGATCACTATACATTATATATAAAAATGTATTGAAAATATAGTGGTAAATAGATTATGATTATTACAATTTCATATACGTTTTAAAAATCTTGTTTGTGACGTGTTCTTTAGTTCTCCTTCAAATGAATGGTGTAATAAGTAAACAAATACGATACAACTGGTACATATAAGGTAAATATAGATTTAGTGTTTCCTTGTAGCAGACGGTTTCTAAGTAATTAAGGTAACAGCAAAAGCTGATATAAAATACCACACTTCTGTGTGTATGTCAAAACAAATATTATCTCTGCGATATTCTAGTTCCCAGTATTTAAATATGGTTTAAAATTACACTTTTTAACATTTTTCACGTTGGATTTGCGGCATTAATCTAAAAATCGTGTGCTTTATTTAAAACCTACGATTAAAAAGGTTTTTTAATGTTGACTTTACGTAATTTCTAAAAAAAAACTGTTGACTTTTTTGGATTATATTGGATAAGTATTACTATTTCGCTGGTGTTTGTAAATTTAAATAAAGTAATACACTTTTTAATTTGGAGTAGTTATGACATAAAAAAAAAACTGAATGGCTGCGAAGTTTAAGTGCTCGTCTAGACATCAAAAGATCGCCTGTTCGATCCTAAGAAAAGCTCTGAACCAAAGATTTGAGTACACATTTTAGTAAACAAAAGCAAACGCAATGTAAAGTCTTTGCCAACCTGAGACATTATATGGACTTACGATTAAAAGCTAAAGAATTATTAGTTTAAAATAATATAAATTATGTTAATCTTCGGATTTTCTACAGGATTAAACTGTATAATATTTAACATGTGTTTTTTCAGCTTTTTTTTCTACGAGTCGAAGAAGCTACTATTAGTTGATTATCAGGCACATAATGTAATTTTTACTTGGTAGTTCAGTATGATTCAGTCTGATGATGGGCCTGACGAAAGCAAAGCTGACTAAAGACGTTATAAAAATTATAAATTATAAAATAATGGTAAAGTTTCAATTTTAAATTATATTTAACAATTTTATATAAAAACACTTATTTACCAAGTTTTTAACATTACTAGGCCGGTATTCACATAGTGTTATCATTATCCTTAGTAGTTACAGTCCTTCTAGTTAATATTTTTTAACTAATTAAACTTGTGTTATTGTAATTAAAAACCCATAAATGCTGTAACACCTTACTAAAAATTATTCTTTGTAACTTCAACAACCAACAACTGGTATTAGTAACACTTAAATTTTGGAATTGTGTCACGAAATTACTGTAATTTGTTTTAGTTTAGTTCAGGAATGCTAACAAAAGGTAGCTTAAAAGGTTGGTAGTGCTCAGGGATGCCTTGTAAGATTTTTGTAAAAGAATATATATAAATACATTTACAATATCATGAAAGACTTTCTATTTACTTTCCAGGAAATCCAAAGCAAAGGTAAACGTCTGAAGATTTGAAAGGGTTTGTCGAAGGATAATTCAGTTATAAGAGAAAGAGCGACCCAAAAACCGAGATTTGTCCAAAGCGTGATGTTTGTTTTTTCCTCGTTAAATTTTTCCTAACGTTGCTTTTTATACGTCAAAAAACATTTACTCTTGTTCTTTCAAGTAGGCCTATATATTTTATGAATAACAAATAGTTTTTAGTGATAAAACTGGGTATTATTTGATGACTAGTTTTATGATTTATACGTAAAAGATTAATAATTTTCATAAATGTTTATTTTTTATGTGAATTTAAATATAAAAATTATGTTTTAAGTGTTTTGTTTATGTATTAGGCCTATATGTCTTTGTTTATGTTATTAAATTGTTTTTGTTTTTCGTTTTTTTTTATTATAAAAATAGTTTTGTGTATTATATACTATAATGACCATAACGTTTTAAACCTGCATTTCACCTGGCGTTTCGTTGATCTAAATGTATTTTATTAAACATAATAATGTAAGTTTAAATACTTATCACTCGTGTATAACAAACATGAAAAATATTTTTTGTCGTTTAACTGTTTTCTCAAAGTATCTATTATTCACACTCTAAAATTCAATTTTAGTTATGACAAATATAATATTCTATACCATCACCATTGATAATAACATTGATAATTGATTCTATTGTTATACAGAGTCCCTGCTCTGACGATAGTGTAATTAGTTACAATAACCGTTGTAGTTCAAGAGTCATTCAATTATTCGTGGCTGCATTGAATACAAGAACTTGGTTAATTGGTTATAAGACATTCAAAGTATCCTCCAAACTACGATACTGCTTTCTATTAGATTCTTGTGGCGTTTATCAAGGCCGTTTATAATTTGGCATAAGTGGGCCTACATGCTTTTGAGCCTTAATTAATCTGAATTCATTATTTATATTATCTTCCAATTTATACTATTAAATTGACACTAGTATTTTGATTAGTGTTATTCATCATGCTTATATCATAGGTATATGTTTCAATGTGTTAAATAACAAAATTAATTTATAAAGCCCAAAGTACCCATGATTTTTTTTAGAAAATAACAAGTCAAATCCCATAAACCATATACTTAAAATGTTCCTCATGACAAGAAGTCTTGCGCAAAACTATCCATTATTTCATATATTCCGCTTTAAGGTCGTAATTGCTTTCCAAAGGGAACTTTCTATTTACCTAATGTTAAAAATACTTTTGCTGTACATATGTGTACGTTATTCTTTCAATTTATAACCTTATTAAAATCAGGTGTCATTATTTGTTCGTATTACTGTATTCAATTTTGTTTATTTTAGCATAACTTAACTAATCAATAGTTTTATTAATACTTATGAAGTCATACGGGGTGAAGCCCTGGGTAACATATAGTGTCTTTAAATTCCCTGTCATTATATTATCTCTCCAGATTGATGTCATTAAACCTTTCATAATTTTCCAAACTACTTCCAAGAAAAAATATAGTACCTTTAAAATAACATTCGCTTATTGGGTCTGATGATGATTGGAGTGTCCAATCGAAATCGATCACTACTTACCATCATTTTTTGTATATTTACCGTCTTGTGAGTAACAGTGTAAGCGTAAATATATGTGTTAAGTGTTATAAGACGTATCTTTAATTTACTTTCCGGAAAATTAAAAACACGTACAATGCTGATCAAGAAGTTACTTAAAAATAAGTATGACGGAATAGCATAGCTTTAATGGACATCCATATTAATTTTTATTCATCATGATGGATTTGCAATTATTTCTTGGGTTACAAGGATTCATATTACAATTGCGTTTGTTTTTCTTTGGTCTGGATTGAAAAGTTGTTGATTAAATTATATCTTCATCCTTTAAACTGAATCTATCAATATCCGATTAAATTCCCTTTTTTATTAACTCCTTCTAGCAACTCCAAGATGTAGATAACATTCCCTTTATCACTGTCATGTCTAGGACCGTGGTCTAGGAGTTTTTTTTACAACTTTTGGACAAAGAAACAAATGTTAATATAGTCCAACAGTAAGAAATACTTTATTATGACCTAGTTTACTAAGATAAAATAACGGTGGTTTTACGATTTATTAAATTGTTATCCGACATTTTATTTGTTAAATAACACGCTATTTGAAGTTTTTTTTATATTTTCTTTTCGTTAAAAGTAAGAAGGAATCGAAATAAGAGGATTTTTAAAGGAAATGTCTAACAGACTTCTGTCCTAACAGCCCGTTTAGAATTGAATTTACTTCCATAATTACTTAAAATAGCTAAACACCTTCTCATGGTCATACATAAGCGTAAAAACCAATATAAAAAGGTTTTTAGTTCGATTAAGTAAGCGCACGACAGGCCTACTGTAGGCACAAAGAGATACTTGTAACGGTATAAACATTTATTTTTCTCTTAATTAAGCTAGAAACGTCACAGTTGTATAATGTTTGGCTGGATGTCAGAATATATAGCATTATACTTGTTTTAAGATTGTATTTATTCCTACTTTCATTTTCTAACCGAGACAGTGAAGTGGCAACGGCAGCGAGATAGTTAATAACAGTTGAAACCTCTTTCCGTTCTAAATCCCTTGAAATGAACATCGTTCTACACCTTGTACCTTCATTTATTGTACACTCTGACGTCATAGATATTACTGTCATACTGTTATACTGTCATAGGTATACTGTTTTTAGTTATAAACGGTCTATGACATTATAAATTTCCACCGTTTATGCTGTGTTGCTATGTTGATGTGTGTTTGTGTGTGTTGCTATGTTGGATTATATTGAGAGAAATAATAGCTGTAACATATGTGTCGTTTTCCTAATACATTTTAGCATACCTTCATTGCAACCAACGAAAGCTTTTAGACCTTTTTGTCTCAAATTAGATATACAAGAATTAAAAAAAAATTTCAGAAATTATCAGAATCAAAATCTCTGGATATTAACAGGGCTATTAAAAATTTAAAACCGTTGTTCCTTAAAGTGTCTATTCAAAAGATAATCATATAAAGATTGAAAAAGAAGAAATTTATATCAGAAACACAGTTTACGTATTTTTACTCGTAGAATGGCTTAGGGTAAATAATTTAGGAAAAAAATATTAACTACAAGTTTTGTTTGCTGTGTTAATTGTGATGGTGAATGAATAACCGTGCATTAATAATAGGCTAGATGTAAGGTTAGTACGCTATTGTATAGCTGTATAAATACGAAATGTATTTTATTATATGACCACTATAGTTGTATAGCGAACAGTTTCAAACCATTATATAAATTATAATATTAGTGGAAATGGAATCACTTTTATTCATCCAGGCATCACTAAATAAGCAACATTCTATGTATCCTGTCTTAAACTTGGTTGATAAACCATATAAAAATAGCATCAAACGAATTATATTGATTAATTACTGGTTACACCTATAAATGTATACTTCAAAAGTATTCATATGAATTTATATAAAAGGTAATTTATGTCTCAAAACTAATCTTACAAGTAATTCAGTTTTTAAACAGAATGGAAATTGTGTGACACGATTTGAAACAATTTTAACCACCGAATCCATTAATTAAAAAATTCTAGAATCTGATATTTGTAAAAGTACTGTTTTATATAGTTCTTTACATTGTTGTAGGTTAAGGATAATCAACTGTAAAGTACATATTAATTTTCCAGGTTTAATGATAAAGGTAGTTAAAGGAAAACTTAGTTCAATTAACTATAATGCATTTATTTTTTCTGCAAATAATATCAGTTCTAATAAAGACATATAATTTAAATCATCTACATAACCTAGAAATATCATATGTACCTTATGGAATTAACTGTAATCTCAACTATGCTATTCACTAGTAAGTATGTGTTGAGTTCGATGGTTTTATTTTTATATTATAGCACAAAGTTATGGGAAAACGTACAGAATATATTTGATGGTCAATCTATAATACTCTTTAAATATATCATCCGTTATACTATGTTAATGGATACACATGCAAATCCATGGTAACTAAAGGTTATACGATGACTTAAGCTTAATATATTTGTACGCATTGGGCATGAAATAATTTATTAAAATTTTATGTATTTATTCCTTTATTACATTATGTCTACTATATGTTTTAGTCGGACCAGCCAGGCAAAAGGTTAAACTAATATATAATATTTATTTTTTTAAGTTTAGCAGACGAATGTTGGATGACAACTATTTTGTTATAAATGGAAGGCTTCTTCCACAACTCTTTAAAGAATGAATAGCATTCTAGAGAGTTAGATAGCGTCATAATATAGAGATATTACCTAATATACTCTGTTTTGAGAAACCCTCTCATTTCAGTTATAAAATAATTTTATACGCTGTTACGTAAATGGAACTCCTGATTTTTACTGGAGTGAATTTAATTTATAAACTTTTTTATTTTAATTAATAATATTACGTTTACATATATATAGTTTTTTTCATACTCTGTTTGCCATTTTCATAAAAACTCAGAAGTTTTTTTGGAAAATAGCTATTGCCTGGCAAAACTCTAATTAATCATTAATTGTTATGCATTTCAATTTAATTTAACAAAAATCAAATATCATAATAATAGTTCATAAAATAAAATAAAATATTTCATAAAATAAAAAAAAGGTTGAAACAAAAAAGCGAAAAAGTGTTTACCAGTGCAGTTTTTTTTTCAGTTTTTGTTTTACATTTTTTAGTTTATGAAAAACGTTATTAGACTACTTTTATGTTTAACTAATAGCAAACGAATGTTTAACCATAATGAATTGCAATTAATACTATGAACATTACCTTCACTTATCTACACGGGTCCCCAACGACTGTGTACTAACCTGAAAAATAAAACAAATTATTAAAACCACTTTTAGGTTGAATTAGACACTCGCAATATCCATATCTAGGGTAAATTAAATTATTTGACACCTTAAAGAACACGAACACAACTTTGATGATACTTAGCAGTTCATGTGAGTTTTAAGTAGTGTAATATTCTACTTAGTCTACGAACTAAGGACCTTTTATATAAATAATAATGTCTAAATTCTCTATAATATTTGAATTAAAATACGTTTTCTAATTGTTCATCGTGTTGAGTTTTTCTATGCATAGTAAATAAAATTTGAATTACACATAATAATAGTTAGGTTGGGTTATACATGCGTATGCCTAATTTAATTAAGAAAAATTGATTAGCTTTACAATAGCATTAGTATCGATAAAGTAAACAATTAATAGTAAACAACCAAAACACAGATGTGATAAAAAAGGAAGTATGCATTTCGCAAAAGGAGGTGAATAAAAAGTAACTTCAACCCTTATTTTTTTTCTTTTGGAATAACAAAATATTTTTCAATAGTAAATAAAAATTAAAAAAATCACGTTTTACATAGCTTTCTATTTACGAGATATCATGTGTTGGTAATATATATTTCAAAATATACGAATGTTTGTCAAGCAACCGACACATTTTTTACAAGAATAATTTACGATAAAATATAGTAATAGTATCCTTCTCCAATAAGTTTGGGAGAAAGATTTAATCTTATTTTGAGTTTTTGTATTTATAAAAATGAAAAAAATTACTAAACAAGAATACAAAACACTACCTATCAAATTTTATCAAACTTTAAGTATAGTAGTGCATAGGGCACCTTGTATTAGAGAATATTGTTTATTTTCCTAACCTTAGTGTATTATTTTGCTGTAAATGTCCTTGCAATCAATACACTTATTTAAATAAATACTAAATTTAATAAATAAAGGTTTACTACTTCATTAGAATAAAACAGAAAGGAAAAGCAACCCTATAATTACTTCTTCAACCTTGTTATTCTGGAAGAGACATTTCTGTGATTTCGTTGTAAAAGGGTTACAACATCCATTGCGAAACGTTGTCTACCATTAGAGGCTTTCGCAACCGAAACACGAAATGTTATCACGTACTTTTTTTGATTAAAGTAGTTACAAAAATAATTTATTAAACGTAATATTAACTATTAACTTTTTTTAGGAAATACTATATAACTTCCAACGATGGTCAATTTGAAATTATATGTTTTTTTCTAGTCATTAACCCAGAGGAATTGAACACGAAACACCTCGAAAGGTGATACTAAATTAAATACAAATATTTATTTTGTAATCAATACCAACTTAGGATAAACGTATTACGATTTTACTTCATAGAGCTTCAAAAATCAAATTGAAATAATTCAAGATATAAGTAAACAAGTAAGTTACAAGAAGGTATTGACAGACAATGTAGAAACCAACATTGTCGAAATGTAGTGAGTCTTACGATACTCCACATAACAAACCCAATTGCGAATGAAACGCAAAAGGGAAACTGAATTCAGATCGGAATGAGAACGGGAGAGGTACGAAACGGAATGAAATTATTGATTCGCGCCAAATCCATTCAGGTTCGCGAACAGGCTTATGCAGCTTACTTTGACGTCCGATCGCGATTGTAGAATGTAAATGTACAGGTAAATATTTAATATCAAAGTTGATATGAAGTTTTTTCCAAATTAGTCAACAGTTTGAAACGATTAATAACAAAATTTATATTAATGATTTAAATTACTTAAATATGTTTAACGTTTTACGACATTATCAAATATTAATTTTTACAAATATGCTTTATATTGATAAAACTGTGATTGTAATGTATCGAACAATAGTCTCTTTTCAGATATAAATTGTAATATTAGTACTTTTTTAGTTCTTGCCACTTCTCTAATAGATAGTTTTCAACAATTAGAATCCCAGATCAATTATAGTGTATAAGTATATAGGCCTAAGTTGTTTTAAATAGATATTTTCACGGATAATACAAACCTTAGGCCTATTTGTGAAATCGTACTTAAGTCGGAAAATGTACACGAATTACGTAAGAAAGTCTCTGTCAAAGTACATTACTGTTAGTTTAATCGTGTAAAAATATGAGAAGATAAATATAATGAATCTCACGCAACTTTTAACTATTCTTAAAGAAACACAATACTATTTAATTAAAAAAGAGAATAGTAGAAAAAACCAAAATCCTAAAATATTGTTTCCATTGTAAAGTAAAATGATTTACCTCAATTGGCATTTATGTATTTTAAATATTCAATTGTAAGAAAATAATTAATAATTACTTATTTGACATCAATATATGTTGTACTATTAAAACTGTCATTAACATACTATTGGCAAAATTATTATTAACATTAATGATGTCATTTACATACTATTAACATATTAAAATGGCAAAGTAATATATTTAAATTAGTACAATTACACGTCCTTTAACATATTTACCGTCCTAAAAGATTTAAATTTGACAACATACATTTTAGACCTAATTCTATATATAATATTTTATAGATACATTTTAATGATCACATTTAACTCAGTAAGTACGATTCGTCATATTTTTAAAGTATACCTTATTACTAAAATTAATTTTGATGGATACCAAGGAATGAATAACATTTTCTGGGAAAATGAGATGGCGTAATACAGTCGCGCTCATAAAGCGGAGTTATGGCGTAACTGTTTGTTACTGAATATTACGCTCTCGAAAACAATAGCATTTCTTCGCTGAATTCTTTCTATAAAGTATACGTTGGCTACATTGCATTATAAAATAGAAATTTCAATATAATTTCCACAAGCTATCTATATACTATTATAAAGAAGAGGTGGTGTCTGTGTGTGTGTGTGTGTGTGTTTGTATGAGCTAATCTCAAAAACTACTGAACCTACTGGTCTCAAATTGCACACAAATGAAGCTACTTCGATATTGACCTCGGGCTCTGCCCCGTGGGCTTTCAAAAGTCGGAGGTGAGAGATTAAAAAGTAAATATTGATTGATGGTATCCATGGTAACAAAGAACAAACCTAGAAAGTTAAAAAAATTTAAACAAGCAGAACTAACTATCAAATTAATATTTTGATTTCACAATTCCACACAGCTGGTTCAAACATTTATTTAAATACTGCACGAATATTAGAACAGAGAGGGTAAGGATCATATTTAAAATAATGATGTCACTAGCCTGAATGTAAACATTATTTAACATTTACTTAAATGGAGCTGTCAAACCATATGTAATTTCATTATAATAGGATTATTTCAGTTACATAATTTGTTTATGTTTATAATATATTGTAATGAGTCTGTTCTAACATTTGTGATATGTTGTAATAATATTTTACAGTGAATATTTCATTGTAAAAAGAAATCATTCATGGATATAGGAAATAATTAAGATTCTACAATCATTGCCGTATAAACCTAGGCCCTTATCCTGAGTTGTATGAAATTACAGTTTTAGATTTATTTTTGTGTAAACAGTAATTTAATATCTCTGCTGCAGCAAACCTATAGACTAGCGAGTTTCCATTTGCCTGATTGTAATTTTCCTAAAATATGTTAGAAAACTACACTATTGACAGGTTTGGAACTATTGTGATAGATTTTTGTTTAAAGTCCAAACTATTAATCAGGTTCTCTCATTATACCTTAAAATATATCATTATGGTTTTGTATACTAGGTAGCCTAAAATAAGTATTCACAGTATGAGTAAACAAAAAAGTACTAGACCTATTACTATTAGGCTAATACAGTTAAATTTCGTTTATAAAATAAATGGTAGGGAGTGAAACCATTTGGCATTTTAAAAGAACCAGCATTCATTTTTTCATACTGACCCCGTTGCAAGGCAAGGGTATAGCTGCTAGCAAATACGAATAGTAGCGCTGGTTGCAGTACCACCAGTCAAATTTTTAAGTGACCGACGCTACTAATTGGAACCGACTAGCAATAAAAAGCTGTGGTACACAATGAGACCTTTACTTTTTTCTATGGTTCAGGGGCAGTGGTAGGACATAAGAACCAAACTTTCTTAAACCATGTCCTCACCCATAACTGCAATAAGCATTTTATACTTATATCCCAACCCCGTACGAAGGACGGGTACTCTGCTAGTTTTATTTAAGAGCTATATTGTTTATTTTAGGGAGGTGTATAAACCCTTAACAAATTTAACTATCGTTGGGACCACATAAGTTTGCAGTTGAGGGAGGAACCTATTTACCATATGGTTTTGAATGAACCAATGAGAATGGTGCGGTGTTGCCAAATCTAATAATACCAGCTGATTTGAAAATATTGCTTTGTATATTCTAATTAGTGTTGTCATTGGGCGATGTGGCAACGTCGCACTAGCCTTGTCTTGTGATTGGCTGCCACCAACTGCAAACTTACGTGGTCCCGACAATAATTATATTAATACTAAGAATTATTTAGTACATTTAGAAAGGTTATCTTTAATTATAAAGGTGAATAATTGTTGCAAATTTGTATATTTTATTTCATTTCAATTCTTTCAAAATCTAATGATAACCTCCCCCCCCCCCCTTTAAAGAACCCTAACTTCATATGTCCAAACTAGATCTTTTCAAATAATAATGATACATTTTTAAATATTTATTTATGTTTTAAGTGCAGTATTGTATATATTTAATATTTCCACATTAATTTACGATGTACCTTAGTCAACACAAAACCACAAATAATATTAGGAACTGTAAATTGATCTAACTGTGACTCATAGAGTTGAAAAAAAAAAATTGTGTTGTAGCAGTGCTGAAATAATATCGGTAGCAAATTTAGACACATTAATGAACAGTAACAATAGAACAATGAACCATTTTTAGAAACAATATCAGATTTTATCCCACATATGATCTGTTAGTGTAGATCTGTTAGTGTAGATCTGTTAGTGTATGATCTGTGTGTGTATAGCTGACTTTTGACGGCGTACAGTATTCCAAACATAATCGGCTTAACCATGATTCAGTTTCAATAGTTTTATTTTGTACTAGTTAACCACCCTTGCTCCGCCACGGGAATATTGTCAGCAATAAAAGACATAATAATTAACAAATACTGTTTATCTTTGTATTTTATTTACGGGCTGCTTGAAATTTTTTCCCATAAAATAAAACTGGTAGTTGACCTGTATAGCTGTTTATGTTTATCAAACCGATATATTAGTTGAATCAAATGAATAACACAGTCCCGAAAACAAATAAATTCCTTTTTTACATGCTTAAGTAAGAACTGATTGTTATGCAATGAAAAATATAGGTTGATTTTCTAGATTTTTTTTCATTGGTACTTTGATTATTTTAATGCTTTCGCATTAACTAAATGCTTCCTCTTTTCCTCATGACCATACATCCTTAGTTTTCATGTTTAAGTAATTTTATAGGTTATTGTAATGAAAGAAAAAAACATGTTTGAACAATGAACTGTGATCACATTGTATCATTTATTTTCATAAAAAATTACAGTATATTTAGATTTCTTTAGGAAAATAACCTATAAGATAAGATATCATAATAAATATTTTACGTAGAGGCACCTATATCCCAATTTTTATGCTGATTTATGTTTTGTTTACGTGCAACACTCTAAATATGGGTGGTAAATCGAATACAGCAACTTTGTAGCATTGATGATTGCCATTGATTGCCTTAGAGGTAACTAATGGTTTTTAGCAATATGATCTTGATTCTATGACAAATAATGCATTATGTTCAATGAAATTGGTATTTTTAATTTATTAAAAAGTATTAAGAAGCTTAGTGCAAGGTCTTGAGAGAGAATAGGAAACTATTTGGGTATATCAATCAATATAGGAATTCTGGTGAACCTAAATCTAATCCGAAATGTATGCCCTGATAGGTTTTCCAAACCTTACTCGTAAAGTTAACTAGATTGTTGGTAACATAAACACGATTTCTAAGAAGAAACATAAATAGATATTGAACAAAATGAAGACCCTTGCTCAGATTACCTAAATTTAAAATACGGGGCTCCTTAAGGATCCGTTCTTGACCCCCTTCTTTTCTTCATACTTTGAAATGATCTAGACTTACAGAGCTGCTAACTCGCGTATGAGCATAGAAGGCAAGATGTAAGAAGACAAAAATTGACTTGAATCGAAGAGATTGCTGAGTAAAGTCAAATATAGATTTGTGAGCAATCGGTTAAAGATCAGCGAAAATAATACTCAAGGCCACATTTCACCTAGACCACCATTGGTGCTGGCAGCCCCTTGAAACTCTTCCCAAACGTATTCCTTGAGATTCTGAAATTACTTAAACTTATTAAGATTTCTGGCATGTATTAGCTCTAGTCTTGCTGAGAAAACTGAGGAAATTTGTACCAGTAGAATTTTAGTGACGGTCTGTTACGGATTTTTTCACAGTCACATTTTCAGTGACGCATAATACAGGTCATCCTTCCAAAAAGTCAGAAGGAAAAAAAATAAATTATGTCAAGAATGTGGATTTGGTGGGCCAATGGGATTACAGCCAGATTCACGTTTCTTTACTTACCACCTTTAGTCAGTATTAACACCATTATTAATAAATTATTTTTGGAAGACATAGTTTGGGTCTTTTTCAGAAAAAGTACCACTATTTAGCTGTGGAAAATTCGAAATATAAGTAAGTAATTATTTAATTTATGTTATTATTTCTGTTCAGTAAATAAAAAAAACCGTGTGATTTTTTAGCTATACGCCAACCTAAACTATGATTATTCTACTGCTTAAAAGGTAGCGACCTTTTGTTGAAGTAAACCCTATAGTTGACATTAATAGGGACATCAGGAACACAGAGAAAAATTATTAGGGTCATCCATATCCAATACTGTATAAATTATAGCAATAAACCAAACCAAATGCATTATAAAACCATATCGTGACAGGTCAGACTACTCTGTTTGTATATATTATTTGGAAAACCCACGCCATGAACCCTAATATTGTACCGCAATTTTATTGTAAACAAAGGTTAGAATCTTCAAAGCATTGTTGATTTACGCAGCTTGGTTTAAATGACATTATTATAAAAATAATAATAGCATTTTATGTATGTATAACTAGGAGTACGCTCCGCAGTCGTATGATAATAAACGAAGACAATTGGCATACGAATAATTCTTCTTAAATCGTAATTGTCTTCTTTTTTCAAAAAGGCTTCCGTACTATTATTATACTATTACATTATGAGCAGAAAATAAAACGAAACTAATTTTTAGGTGTATATCTATAATATTTCAAATGTACCTAAAATCTCACCATAGCTCAAAACTATTACATTTGTTTTAACGTATTCACCTACGTACAACCGATATAGTTGAGGCTCTGCATTTTGCGTTTAAGAAAACAAATGTAAAATTGTCTTTTATATTTAAAGTAAACCTTGTGTATGAATAAAATATTTTACCTTTATATTACAAGTGAACCATTTCGAGCCTAACGTAAAATAAATCCTCCACGGAGAGCATTATTGAATCGTTCGGATTCAGCAAAATCCGACAATATTACCCTTGGTGAGAGGTTTCGTGTATTTTAATATACGTCAAACTCTGTTATCAAAACCATACCACCTCTTTATTTGAAACATGAATATGCATTTGAATAGTAATTTATATTCGTTATCACATACACTTGTTAATTTTTAAGAAGCCAACTTTTGAAATTTTAAATTTTGAAGATGTATATAATTTATTTTATTAGAGATATTATTAAATGTCATGTTTATTTTATAATTAGTAGATTAAGCTACTCATAATTATTAAGATTTATATTGGAAAGTATATAGGTTTAGTCTATATTAGGCAAAATACACCATATATTTTTTTACAGAAGATAAAAGAGAAAACCAACTTACACACTTAAGAAATATGTTAACAAATATACTGTTGACTCTCAATACGGTAACTACATATAAAGTGGTAAGTTATAGTTGATTTTAATCAAACACTCTAATTATCATCAGAACCGATAAACTAATAATGTCGTCAAAACATGTTTCAAATGATTAAGTATTATATGTATTATAAGTCGTTCAGTGGCTGAAAACACGACCAAAAATATTTGATGTACCTACAGGCTTCTCTATTTTCACCCTACGATGTAAATAAAACATGTGATTGTTATTTCTACCATTTGTTTTTATTTCCTGTTTATATTCTGTCGTTATTTCGTCGACAGCATGGCAACCCATGAGGTTCTCTTTAATTTTTATAAATTTAAAATTCATTTTTTGCGTTTATGTTTGAGCCTTCATAATTTATAAAAACATTCTGCACATCCACAGGAAATTATCTCTCTAACATTATGCGTGGATTTTCCCTGCGATGCACACGAGCTGAGAAAAAGGTTTTAGAGAAACATGCCTATTAATATATAAATTGTAATTTATTTTTCCTACAGTTACCTAACAATGTACATGTTCTCTCACTGATTTGAGAAAGCAAAGTGGCCAATTCGCTCATCAGTGAGACAATGTTAACACTGTCTCACTCTAATTACTTCGTCTCACTCGAGATTTGCAACGTGAAGGCACGAAATAGTGAGCGCGTAACATGCAGGCAACGTCGTATGCGCGCGAAATACGTTGGCAGCACTGGCTGTAAATCAGCTGGTCAGCTGTTGTACTGTCGTATTTGTCACTTCACGTTAAATGTTATATTAAAAGTTCACTTCTGTGTAAAAATAGGTTATGTTCCTTCACCAATTTATTTGTTTTATGGTAACTGTAGGAAAAGTATAACGTGCAACTCGAGTTCAAAGTACAATTGCCTCACTCGAGAAACCATTCCTCACTCGCCTACGGCTCGTGAGTAAGGATTTCTCTCGAGTGAGTCAATTGCTCACTTTTCTCACTAGTTGCACAAATAACTATTCCGCAAATATAATAACACGTCCAATGCTATTAAAAGTTCTTTTAACAAAATGATTGTTTGCTAATATTTTACATGCACTTGCAAGATCTTTGTGTATAGTGTAAAATCTGAATTCAATTTCTTAACTATACAAAAAAGTATCACAAAAAAAAACAGAAATATGTGTATTTAAACTATTAGATAAAAAAAAATTCAACAATGACAAGAAGACTATCGTAAATACCTCGTACTGCTTTATTACCGACAACATTATGTGTCTTCGAAAATTATTTAAAATTTATTTTTTTACATAAACCAAAACAAAATAATTGACCAAGTTAATAGATGAGTAAAGAATATAAAAACCCACAATAAACTAAATAAATTACTAAACGTTCCTAACTAAACATAGATAATGAACAATACTTGATCATAATGTGTTTCATTACCCATTAAAATGACTTTAACAATCAAGCTAGTTAAAAATGATAATATTGCAATTTACATTAAATGAACATTGTGGAGTGTTGCACGTCAACAAAACATAAAGATTCAACTGACCCTTGTTTATTTAACAATAACAGTATATTTGTGTGGTTCGTGACGCAGGATGACCAGACAATATACAACCAGCGCAGTCTGGTCACGATACGTGCATATGAAGTGGTTTTGTTTATTGTTACAAATTATACCGTATTTTGATGTATGACCATAATATGTCCTTCTATAGTAACTTGTATAATTTAAGCATTATTAATTAGTTTTCTAATCCCTCCGATATAAAACTGCAATGGAAAATTAAAGGTTTTATTTTATATTACATATTCATACGGTATTTCGTAAAATATAAATATTGGTATTTAAAGACTTATAAAATGCATACTAAATATCTTGATAACTTTATATGATGTAAATGTTGCGATGCATATGACGTCAATGTCATATGCATAGTGCTTAATAGTGCTTCTCTGTAAGACACTGTTTCTAGGTAATTAGGATAGCACAAGGTAAAATTAATTACACGTCATCCGCGTTTAAGTCATAATCAACGTTAACTCTACGATATTACCGGTATCTGTATTAAATTATGTCATAGACAATATTTACATATCTCCTTTTCCCGTAAGAATATCAGTGTCATTTACTCTAGTTCTAGATACCTTACAAAAATATATAAAAAATAGAGTTTTTTTTTGTATAAGCTTATAAGCTTTTGTTCTTACGTATATACACTTATTGCTGGGTAAGTCCAACCATTGAGAATTTACAAAATTAAAATTAATTTACCGTTTTATGTCAAAGCGTGTATGTCTGTGAAAAAGAATAACATAATCTGTATATTTAATCCAAAACTGTTTCACCGTATGGTTAAGCATTGTAAAAATGATAATAATACAGTTGAAATACAGTTATATTTTCGACAGTAATATTTATAGTAGGACCTCAAACCTGCAGTCTTAAATTTAAACAAATCTAGATTTATTAGATGAGTATTCAAGCTAATTGCCTGATAGGGATACTGACCTACCACTTTGAGTTTTTGTCATACGTTTTGAACCTAAATACATATGGCATTGTCTAATGTGAAAGATTTAAAGACTATTTTTAACTCAGTTGTGACAATTTATCATATTATAGTTTTATAAGTAGTTTTGATGGACACTAAGGAATTAATATGATTTTTTATGAAAACGAGATAGCAAAATATGGACGTGCTCATCAAGCCTTTATTGCGGAAACAATCATTGGATGAAAATATTGAAAATAATACATTCATGGAACAACTCCATTTAATAGAAATGTGAAAAACTTTAATCAAGCGTTAACTAATAGAATGCATATTAAAATATCACTAAGACATTTTTAAGTCAATTTTAATACATTTCAAAAAATGACATTGACTATATTTGTAAGAGAAGGATTAAAACATATATATTCTACCCACAAAAATGTAATCCAAACATAAAATGGAAACTGAAGATTTTCGAAAACAGATAAACACAAAATAAATTATTTTTAAATACAAATTCAGATTCCATCCAACATATGGTCCCTACCATATCACTGTCATTGGAGATGCCCCGGATTCAAATCGTAATCGGCTTATCCATGATCCAATCGTTTTATTTTGTATATCTTTCGACTTTTTTATTTAAAAAATACGACGATTTGAAATCTATGGTAACAAATATGTTTATAAATATGTCGTTTTCATACATTAATATCAATGATAAGGGTTATATTAAAAAAATGGGGTTTTATGTATTTTTACTGGCTTAAACTATAACACTTGTATACAAAATATTTAAGAAATGACTGAAGTAGTAGTACCTGCCTCAGATGCAATTAATGGATTTTAGCTAAGACAGTAGTGCAAATATTGTGCAAATTGGTTTTGGTCAGAAACACCAATCAGGTGATCAATGATATTTGTAAAAAATTTCCATAATCCATAGCCTCTCATCAATTTACAGTAAAATTGTTCTTCTACAAAGCAACGACATTTTTATACCCCCAATGATTCGTAAGTTTCTTAAACGCAAACGCAAAATATTTTTTTTCTTTTTTAAACAACTTCTATGTCAGAATAAATTAAAAATTAAATGACAGTCATTTTCAATTTTATTTACTCTATTGATTAAAGATACATCGGACTGAGAGGAAAGTTATTAAGAAGCAATATCATTGATAAGAAACCCCACATAAACATTCATTTAAACATTTTCTCCTTAACTATTATTTTAATGTTTAAATTACTTATCATTAATGTGAACTATTTGACGTTACTTAAGCGTAAATGTCTGAATTAAAACCTGACGAGTTTATAAATAAATATTAAAAATGTTGATGATTTTTATTTTTATTAGTTGGTAATTTCTAAATAAAGAAACCTATAGAAATAGGTTTCTATGAAGGTTCACTCCCTATTATATATAACTGTTATTTTGAATTTCTCTGAGGGATGACAATTCTGCAATACTTAATGTTTTGGTATTACTTAATTTGTTATAAAACTGCAATAAAAGGGGATAAATTTAATTAAAATACAGAAATAAGCTGAATAATTCAAATATAAAAATGAAACTAACATTTTGAAGCCCGAGTGGCTTAAAATAAAGCCAAGGAAAGTAGTGGCTCTAAAAGGGTTTCTCAAAGAATAATTCGATTTGGAGTAAAAGAGAAGATGAAACACCGTAATTCTTTGACTTATCTTGGGCCTTTATTATACGTCCTAATGGCTTTTGAATGAGTTGTTGACTAATACTCTAGTCAATATTACTTATACCATTTAGACCCGATATGGTTTTACATAGAGCCTATTTAAAGGAAATTGATTATTGTCAATTGTTCACAAATTACAAACGTTAATAGATTGTTTTATTTTTGTTTGTGTGATAAGCATTTCTTATGAAATTAAAAAAATATATGTTTTTAAAATTAATTAACATTTTGAATCTTAGAAATATTACTTTTTATGACACAAAATACTAAAATGTACAATAATTATATTTTTCAATATAGAGTGTAAAAAAAAATCTGTTTGTGGTGTAAATTTAGTCTAAAAAAAGGGTATATTTATTTAGTCTTTCTTACCCCAAAACGTAATAGGACTACATTAACAATCCTAATTGTAATACGTAATAGGGTAGTATTAGCATTACCACAAAATGTTGGAGTGTTGCACGTAAACGAACCATAAAGATTCAACTTACCCTTGTTTATTTAGCAATCATGCTACATTTGTGGGGTTCGTGACGCGGGACGACCAGACAATATACAACCAGCGCAGTCTGACTTGTCAACTTTTTGCAGAAGTTTCTATTTTTTCTACACAAAATAACGTGGTTTGGTGTAACCCTGCTTTTTCACTATGTTTACAAATTTTGTAAATACAGAGCAACAGACAACAGTTGTGGCCAGATTTGAAAGATCGTGGTATGTAGGTTCAAAGTATCTCTAGACGTTTATTTTTTATTTTTAAAATTTAGATTTTCGAAAAAAAAATGCTGAATAGATATTTATTTAAAGAACAATTTGAAAATCATTGCGACTTGTGTTATTTTCCGATGAAAAACTACAAAATGATTAACATAAACGAAACATAAACATAAAACGATAAAACATTGTGTTTCACTGATTTTTATAGTTATTTAGTATGATTTACAGTATACCTTAACACCTTGACCAAAAACATTCAACTTACATTTTTGTAAAAATTAAGATTCAAAAGATTATGCACCTTTGTGATTTTCCTTATTAAATATCATTGTTACTTTCTTCGCTTACCATAATGAGGACTGTTGATAAGTGAATCAGAAGGGGAGAAAGTATGAGTCAGAATGATAACACCGTATTTTCTACAAATAGTACTAACATTAGTAAGTCTTAGTCTCATAATAAACATTCGTTAAAAGTATCTTACTTTTCTGTGACAAAACTCTTTATCATACAGTAGTGTGATTTATTATACAGTATAAAAGAGGTTGGTTGAGACAAATCTACTTAACGAAGGTACTAGGATATTAAACAGGATTTTAACTGTGGCAATTTAAGCTCATCACAAACACAATGTTCACATAGTATACACTCATAATACTGTTGTGCCAATATATGTTTCACTGCTAAATTGAAACCTTATAATTGACATTAGTCTATCAAACAACAATAGTGCAATAACTGACATTGTACGTTTTGTTCCTATTGTACACTGCTCGTTAAACATTAGTTATTTCAAAATACTTCCCAAACAATATTTTATTTGAATCATATACATCATAAACATTATATTATGCTTGAATTTTTGTGGGACTATTTTAATTTTATTTGGTTCGTGATAGTAAAAAATTAATTTTTGGCAAAATTGTATACACAGTAATATATATTAGTTAAATTTATAACAATATAATATTTATACCATTATGCGTTGCTGAATTTTGAATAACACAAAAACAATCTTTCAGTAGGATGTATCCAGTTTTTAAAATTCCTTTTTAATTTAAAGACAAAAATATTAAATTTATCGTATCTTCGGCTTATTTCTAGTCAACAGATCGACGGATCATAAGCCATAAGCGGATATCCGCACATAATGTAATTTTCACCTGGATGTTGCCCTAAATGGTATTGACTTAATGTCCTGGGAATATCCGTCTGAATATTGACAGGCTAATTATTGCAGCCATCACAAAATATTTTTCCAAAGCTTTAATTATATCCGTGATATATTTTTACAAACATATATATTTTTCAGGGGTTTTTGTTAAGAAAATAAAAAGATTATGTACTATTTGAAGGAATTTATTATTTTATTATGTAACCTTGTAAGTCTTGTCTTAAAAAAGAGCTTTTAGCTGAAAAAACAAAAACAAAAAAAAACTGTAGATACATAATTCATCCTTAATACATTGGATTATTAATGATATAAGATTTTTCCTAAACATATTCTTTTTTTAAGCTCATCAACCAAGGGCCTATCAGCTTATTTTTAATGTTTTTTTATGAATATAAAGTACATTTAAAATATCATGAAGAACTTTTTATTTACTTTAGAGGAAAGACAAAGAAACAAGGTAACATTGAAAGGTTTGCAAGAGCTTACCGAAGGATAATTCAGTTATGAAAGAGAAAGAGTGACACAAAAACCGAGATTTGTCCAAAACGTGATGTTTTGAGTTTTATATTTTATCGTTTGTTTAATTTTGTTATTTTTTTATAATGGGTGCATTTTCCCTCAAATAACTTATTTCAATTATAAAATTATGTAGATAAAGAGATAAATGTTCCATTGAAGACCACTTTTACGATGTTGTTTCATAGTTAGGTATAAATATTATTATTTATGGGTTGTTAGAAATGTATATAAAAACTATGATATGGTTATTTAAATTAATTTATGAGTCTTAGCAGTCCTTAAAGTGTGTTGAATAGACTAGCAAAAGGTGGCAAGTTAATAAGTGCGTTTATAAGGCTTTTCGTACTCTATTCATATGACTAAATGTAAATTCCTCACAGAAAATAAGTTATTATTAATGATTTTGTCAGTTATATTGCAGGATGAAACAGCTGGATTTATTTCGTACTACAAAGCATAGCCTTCTCTATTACAAATGCTACACAATAGTTTGTATTTAGAATTTATGCCATATTTGACTTTTGATATGCATTTCAAAGATTCTAGTAGGCAGAAACATAAAAGACTTTTGATTACGAAAAGATTGTAGACATATTTATTAAATAGTTCAACTATTTACCATAAGCGTAAAGTTTAAAGTCAAAGTTAAAAATGGCTTTTTCATAAAAAAATAAATTAAATGCCTTAAGCATTGATACTAATATTGGTAATTGATTCTATTGTTATCCAATTCCCTATCTGACTATAGTTCAATTAAGTTACAATAACCGTTGTAGTTCAAGAGTCGTTCAATTATTCGTGGCTAGATTGAAGACAAGAACTTGGTTAATTGGTAATAAGACACATACTGTGGCAAACTGCATTACTATTTGAGGCAGTTAGCTTCTTGGGTTTCCATTCAAGATTATTTACAGCTATAAATACCCTTCATGCTTTGTTATTATTTAACCACATTTCACTAATTAAATGTTAATAGTATCTTACAATGTTTGCAGTTTAGTTTAATATTTAAACAGATGTTTCTGTTGTGTCATATTTTATTTGTGTTAGTCATAATACTTGTACTAACTATATTACATAATTGTTGTAAATCGTTTATTATACTTAAATGTTTGAGTACCAATGGTATGGTATTGCCACTATTTAAATTTGCTTGTCTATTTCGTTAATAAGAAGAAATTAAAATGGCCTACGTATGCTTTACAGAATAATACAGAATCAAACAATCCTACTTATGACTGGTATTTGTTTTCTGGGTTAGTATTTTAAATATTTGCTCTCACAAATACCATTTTTTCCCTTTGTCCTGTTTCCTACATAATTAATTATTATTCAACACCATATCGTATTTCCTAAATGTATCTCTCCTGTCATAATGAAAGATAAAAGGTGCCGGGTTCCTCCTCGTGTGAATAAATATCCCCGTTATAATTAGGGCTTTGCATGCTTTTGAATTGCGGCAAATGTGAACCTAAATTATTAGCAAAAAAAATAAATATTTATATTTTATGTAAGTTAACAGTTATGAGCAATTTGTAGATATTGCAAAACTATAAATATCTACAAATAAGGCTTGGCAATACACGTGAGAATTTTAGTTAGTTATTTCATTAATTGTTTTAAATGTTACATAGCAAATTTGGATGATTAGTTACCTGAAGTACCAGCCTAATTATTGTTTGCAATAGCTGTCGAAACATAAACTAAAGATACGTTTTAGTCAAACTTCAATGCTTTTTTGCCTACTTAAAAAGGAAAAGGCATAATAAGAAGATAATATAAGATAACCTACTTAAAATGTAGTAACAGTATCTTTACGTAAATTATCTTTACTGTTTTTTTTATTAAGTAGAGTAAATAAATATAAGAATTTAAACACATTGAATTGTTGAATATTGAGTTTATTAAAAACATAAATGCATTCTTTCACTTTTAAATAAAATATTAGCAGCATTGAGCAAATATATATAATGGATCTCTCTATTAAAACTAGGAATTTTATCAAATTGTAAATATTAAGCTAGATTTTTGAATACATGCAGCACTACGCTTGTTACGTTGTGTTCGTAAAATTTTCATTTCCTGCCGCGACAGTGAGATCAGTGAGGTAGCCAATAAAAGTGTATTCCTATTTCCGGTTTACTTCCCTTCAGAAGAACAATGCTACATCATACCTTTCTTTACTTAAAAATTTATATCGCATTCGTATTGTGTAGTTTTGTAAAAGATTGCGAATGAGGACGATAGGTGTGTTTATATATGCGTTTTTCTTAAAATATTTGAAGATACTTTAAAATTCAATATACGTAGATATCAATAACTTACAAAGGTGTTTTAGACATTTAATGTTCAAAAACAATAATAAATTAGTGTTATTATGACTGCCCGTCCAATGTGTGAGAATTAATCAATTGTTTTAAAAACTGTAAACAAGTAGGCCTATTGGATAACAATTTGGGTTATAATGGGAGTGGTAAATATATAGAATGGTAAAATAAGATAAACTAATTGAATTTTTTAATTTTTATTAGATAAATGGTAGTTTGAAATTATATTTAGCAAGTGGTGAATATATTTTGTTTACAAAAGAAATGACTAAATATTTGTTTTTATAAAAAGTAACCGTATTAAAATTTTGATATTGGCTTTACCTGTCAAATGATATTAAATTCATTAGTGATTACCTTTGGTATATTTCCTTAAATCAATATATTAATATTTTTTACGGAAAATTAAAACCGATAAACAAAAAAAAATCCTTTGAGCTGAGTAAAGCAGGTTATTTCTTGTCACATAAAAACATGTTTAAATTTTATTTTCTAATTCGGGAGAATTTTTTATAAAGGAAAACTTGTTCTCTCATTTTTTATTTAGGATGCCCAACACAAAATACTGCTAAAGAAAATAATTTTCAATTAATGCTATTTACATTAGGGAAACTAAAATAAATTATAATCGAGATAGCATTTTATAAATAATAATTTTATCATTAAACCAACATAAAAACACATAACGCAGAGTGTGTAAAGTGAACACTTTATAAAACTACGTTCCAATTGGATTGTAGAAGAAGGATTGAATTTGAAACCAGAAAGAGAATTGAGGGACACGATATGAAACTGAATTATTGATTACCCCAAAATCCATTTAGGTTCACGAATGCAGGTCGTGATATATTTTTTTTTTTATATTGCCTTTGGTATTCAACAATAGTTTAGCTTATACCATAGACAGTCTTCTGTCAACAGGTAAAATAATAATACCTGTTATTTTAATAATTAAGTATTTTCATTGAGCCACTAAAGTTTTTAAAATCTCATTTTATAACTTAATGTTCAAATGTTCATTTGTTACACCTTCAATCCAATAAAAATTTTATATGCATAAACCCTTATAACATTAATAGTAATCTCTACCAGGATATTTTCTCAAAAGTGTGAGTAAAATTGTTAGTATTTGTATTTCTAGAATTAAAAAGTAATAGACAAAAGAAATGCATGAACAATTGTTGTTTCCTACTGAATATTTATTGTTTTTTACAGTTTCGTATACTGATGATGGCTTGTGGATACATGAAAAGCCAAAAGTTTCAACACGTTTTTTGTACCTTATTCTATTAATTGATTCAAAAGCCAATTGCACATTAGGGTTCCTTCTTTTAAATCCTATGGGACCAATTATTGAATGATTGCCAAAAAATATTTTCTTGTGAAATTTCTGAAACGCTTTCTAATGACACAAGTTTTTGTATTCATGGCAATCATATTTCACAACCCTTTAAAGAATGAATAACATTTCAAGAGAATGAGATGGTGTCATAAAGGCGAGCTATTGCCTAATATACTCTGTTTTGTGAACGTCTCTTCCTTCTGTAATAGTACAAATTCCTTTCCTGTTTTATATACTGAATGTACAGCAGTATATCGTACTGCAAGCAGTTTTAATTTGTTGATACATAAGTTACTAACATTAACAATTCAATGTCTAAGGATTATAGAAACATATAGTTTAAAATATTGGTTTTGTCAGATTTATCATAATTACCCATAATGAAACATTAACTTTCTCTAGGGACGATGGCGTATATTTTACCAAATACTTGATGGTTTTATAAATAATAGTTGCATTGTGGTTTTAATTTTTAAGTGTTGCAAAATAATTTCAGTAAGCAACTTACAATTTCATGTTCTTAAAAATACAAATCATTGATCGTTGCTCTCACATATAAATATGCTATAAAGGATATCCGTTATCATAAATACTCAGATATACTGCCTTATAGTGAACATAAATGTGATTTACAAAGTTTCTAGCCAATGCATTTCTACAAGAAACCTACAAATGTTAGATTTGTTTTTATGTTTTCGAACAATTTTGATTTAAAAGTATTTTTTGTGATATTGCCTCTCATTTTAGAAAGAAAAAAAAATAATTTTTTTCTGTTTTGAACATATCTTGATATTATTATGAAAAAATGTTCAATCCCCAAAAAAGGACGTTTCCCCCCCATGAAATGCTTAGAGAACTGAATTAAAATATATTTTTATAAGAATAATCATTGTCTGTGCTATATATTTCATGCCAATTGTTGGAGTAAATTAAGATATTTCAACTGTATGGAAGTTAGTATAGGTGCAGTACTATCAAATAGTATTTGCAGTATCAGACCATCATTTTATAAGAAGTTTGAAAAAAAAGAAAAACGTTTAGTCACAGTCACCCAATATGTCTCTAGCTTTATGTATAATAATTAATATGCCTAATAGCTTAATGAGGATTTTGTTGTATGGTAAAAAATAGCTGTATTCTCTAATAAGAAAATACAGTTATTAATTGAAGCGCAGGTGCAATCCAGAAGTTCATCTAATGAAAAACAAAGATTTAATGGCCCTTATCGGACTAGTAATAAGAATTCAAGTCAGTAGACCTATAATGTGCGTTCAGAAGTACACTCATAAAGAGAAATTGCAATAATATGTTAACAATTCAACGTACTGTATGTTGAACTTTTGACAGTTCAAGATATACCAATGTTTTTAACAATACTAAATTTATTTACAATATCAGATACAAATATTATCGTAACATGTTAAGCCCCGCAAAACTCAATACATAAAATCCAACAGCAAAACCTTGTTGCGAATGAAATGAAAAGAGTGAAATTAAATTCAGTTCGGAATGGGAAAGAGAGGCACGATGTGAAATGATATTATTGATTCGCACCAAATCCGTTCAGGTTCGCGAACAGCCCGATGCAGCTTACTTTGACGTTCAATCGTGATTGGAGAATGTACATGCGAATATTTAAGTTGAATTGCAATTTTTATGATTCAATTTACAGTTCGAACTCTTTGTTTTACAAACTGTATTTTTGCGTTAAATTTAGTCCTTATTCTCCTTATTTTTATTATGTCAACTCTCTTTGTTATTTTTTTTGTTTTGAATTGAACCTATAATATACTAATTTGCGTAGTTACATTAGTTATAAACTGTTTACTATGGTGTATAGAACAGTGACATGTAAAAACAAATATTTATGTTGGTAATACTTTTTTCAGTTAATTAATCAACCAACTAGACCTACTAACAATCTACTAGCTCTTAGGGGGAAATTAATTTCAAAACAGACACGTTTACGATTGAAAATATACTTGACAAAAAATTTTACATGGGAATATAATTGAACATTTTTTTTGTACTTTTTTGGTCAAGATAACCCCTCTTTATAACGTCTTATGATGTAATACATTACAGTTTAAAACATTGATAGACGATATAAAATAGCATGCTTAAAAAAATGAACAGTTGTTTTAGGAAAATGTACGATAAATTTAGTTCTTCATAACATATCGACTATCCGAAAATATTTACGGATTTCTTGTGTTAGTTTAAACTCTTGTAGTTTAGGCTATAGCTGTTATCTATTTCAAATTGCATCGGACAAGTTCAAATTTATCTTTAGATTCATAAAAGAAACATTTAATATTAATATAGTACAATATTTAATGATGATAGATTCTGAAGACTGAATAATATTTCCTGGGAAATGAGATGGCAGAAAATAGGCGTGCTCGTAAAGTAGAGTAATGGTGTAATATAGTCTGTTGCTGGAGACATACCTCTTGAAAACAATATCATTTCTGTGCTGAATTCTCTAACTATAATAATAATGATGTATTTTAATTTGATGGAACGTGACATACTATACTATTTTGTAAAAATAAATGACTGATTCTAGTGTTTACAAACATTTTTTTTTTATACATTACTTAAATGTAAATAAACATTAATGTTAATTTATATTAATGTTAACGTATATTAATGTTAATTAGGTTATTAGGTTATAAAACCTGATGGTGCTGAAGAAATCGTGTTCATCCAAACAAAAATTACCGAAAACTTCAAGAAAATATATATTATTCATAAGTTAATTTATTAAAATTGAAAGTTTTAGGAATCAGTGAAACATAAACAAAATTTATATTTGAAAAAGGTTTCAGTTTCCATACTTCATGTGCTGCCTTTACTTATAAATGTATTCCTTTTACAGGAAGTATTCAGTTATGCTGAACTAGTAGGCCTACATACTCAGGCAACTTTTGAAATTGGAAGAGAACTGGTGTGCTGTTGGTTATATTTTGTTGAGGGGTGTATATGTAATTAGTCCTCGGCTCAGACCACGTTAGGCCACTTATTTCGAGGGATTTCCTTTACTGGAGATCAAAAATAAATACGTAATTGGAAAAACATACTTTAATTGACTTACTGTCCAAATTTAACATGATAACGACTAGCGGCCTTTGAGTCCTACCTCCCAGAAGGCAACGATGTTGGCCAGGATTGAGTTGAAACGGAGACCACCTTTATACAGCGTGCTGCGGCTATTATGTTAGTTTGTAATCATATGTTTGAAGGACTTCCTAGTTTCGTTCAAAAAAACGTAACTCATGGAGCAAAGCTATCTAAGTACACGGCAATAAGTCCCTCAGAACACAGACCCAGAATTCAGATACAGGTTGTGACAGGCGCAATCCGGTCAACGACCTGACCTTGGCTTACTTAAAGGGGATTTGGCTGGCGAAAGTATAATTATTCTGGTCCCGTTCAATTCATAACGAAACTAGGAAAGTCTAATTATATTTATATCCAACCTAACATAACCACCACAGCGTGCTGTATAAGAGTGGCCTCCGTATGATACCTTAATACACAGTTTGTAAACACCTTAGATTTTGAATGAATTTTTAGTTTTTAGAAACCTACGTCAACTTACTTCGAATTATATAAAGTAAGGTCATTATAACAAGAAAACCGAACCAGCTGTTCACTTAACGACTGTCCGTTGGAGGAAATGCCAATAATGGAGAGAAAACGTAGCCTTGTAATTGGTTCTGCCTCCAGACTTATATAATAGCCTCTCTACAGACACTTGAGTGGAATCCGTAACGTTAGTGAAGTGAAGCAATTATTTATTAAAAACCAAACTTTGTTAACCTATTGGTCGTTATATTTTTTATTTTATTTTACAAAGTAAAATGTATGTTTTAGCACTTTAAAACATGTCCCGAATATTATCATACACTGAACCACAACAAAAACTGATTCTTAAACTGTAGTTATGTCTTGTGGGAATAATGTGATCATAAATACCATTTTGTTATTGCGCTCTATAACAAAGCCAACGTTGAATCAATGATATCAGTTAAAATAATAACAGTTATTTAAAAAAATTCATGTAAAGTTAGAATTAAAAACATGTTTTGTTTTTAACAAAGACGAGACAATTTCCGGTATATTTTAAGTAAGTTAAAAATTAGAATCCATGGAATTAGAATAAGTAGAATAAACTAATTTTTTTTGTCAGCAAAGCCCGTAAGATGTGAATGTACAGTAGCTAAACATTTTGTGATTCGGATTAGTTGATATATTATTTTTTTAGGCGTTAATGAACTTTACATTTCTAGATGTTTAGAATCTCATTAGTGGAGAGTTGTGAAAAATGTTACATAAATATTATCTTTGTAAATTTACCGTAAGTTTGGGTTACTAGATTTAATCATCGTTTCATCATAATTTCAATAGTACTACCCCTAAGAAATTATTATTACTTAAAGAGTTATATTTACTGTTTATAAAAAAAAAAAAAATAAAAACATAAATTTCCTTAAAATAGCTTATCTATTATTTGTAAATTTTTGACACACTATTATGGATTGCTACTTGTATTTTGTTAACATTGGTAATTGATTTAATTGTAATACAGTGGAGCTTCCATGGCAATACTTTTATCATATTATATTAACCAATTTAGTTCAAGAGTCGTGCAATAATACGTTGTGTAAGGACGGAAACTTGGTTAATTAGTTATAAGACTCTCAAAGATACTGTGCAAACTGTAATATTGCTTGATAACGTTTCCTATTACAGCTAATGGAATCTAATATTAGATAACCTACATAAAGAGAGGTCGAAATTGTTTGCTTGAAATTAAAATCTGCAAAATTTTTTTCCAGTTTCAATATAAAATGTAACTCTTATTTGATTAAAACAACTTGAACGACTGTTGTTTGTTATATTTTATTGCTCTAAATACTTTGTGAAGGTAATTTAATAAGCTTACCTAGTTTACGCCAAAAAAAAATATTACTACTTATTTAAAAAATGTGTTTTAAAAGTAAGATTATATAATTTTGAATTGTTTGGATTGAATAAAATATTTTAAAGATCAATAATTGATTGAAAAATTTGAGTATTAGGTCATGTATTTTTTGTGTGACTTTGTTGTTGTTTGTTGTTGACATACATTTAAGTATCAAACAAATAATATTTATTTCTGGAAAAGAATAATAAATTTTTTTTTTCAAAATAATTTATCCCTAGAGCCTATTGGCTTAAAAAAACAAAGAAATTGTTTGTTTTAGCAGTATAATCTACTATGACAGAGCTGTAAAATTTATGAAAATAATATTTTTTGTAATCTTCACTGAAATAGTTTCAGTTATAACAGAAAAGATAAAATAACGGTAGAACCTACAAGTGTGTGCTCAAAAGATGATTTTGGTCAGGATTGAAAAAGAAGATCAGAAACACAATACAGGGCTTTATCTTGGAGTTGCACTTTACGTTGCTGCTCTATACTTGGACTTGTGAAATGATTTAGTACTAAAATGTGACGTACATCCCATATCATTGTATGATGTCCAATTTTATTTTTACTATAACAAACTGGGGTCATAGCTTAACATACATTTTTACTTTGAGGTATGCTTGTAAAGTTTCACTGTTTAAATTCCCTTTAATTTAAAGCAAAAAAATTTAAAGAACAAAAGAAAGGTTCAATAAAATGTTTAAAAAGGTAGATTTTAAATCTTTTTAATTTAAAACTTTTGTGGTTTATTATTGTGGAAATTATATTAAAACAGCCTTATTCTCTATTTATAATAATTAACAATGTTTATATAATAATGATTTTTGTTTGAAGGAAAAATACAATTGATTAAACCTACCCTTGAATACTTAAAACTAATTGGCAAATAAATTAAATAAACGGGTCATAATTTAGTGTGGATTATAACGAAAAGTATTTGGTATTTTTGAAAAATATCTTTATAACCTGCGATAGTGTATAAAGTGCATTTCCCCACCTAAAATAAGTTGGATTGTCCCTATGATGTTTTAGACCCACGAAATCCAGTACTTAATAGAAATGCCTATGGTTTTTAAAGGTTAGGACATAAGTTTAATATTTATAAGCTTATGAATTGCTCGTGAATGGACACGATTTCAAGAAAATGAGATAGTGTCATAAAGCGAAGCTATTTACTATTTTTCTCTGTTTGTGATCTTCTCAAAATAAAAGGTGTGTATAATTATATTTGTTAGAATTATATTTTTTGCATAAGCCTAATATTATGAATCACTGGGGAAGCAAGCTGGTGTAGTGGTTAGAGGGCGGGACTTCAGTCCATGAGGTCCCGGGTTCAAATCCCGCCACCAATATATTTTATCTGAGTGGTAATGCCACAACCCCTAGGTCTAGCTTGAAGTAATGTAAAAAAAAATACCAGGGTGGTGCCTAGCCTCCTAGGACAAAAGAAATATGAACCACTGGATTGTTTATAGTAAAATTTATAGAGAACATATAAAAAATAAATTATCAAATTGATATATATCTATATAGGTACTAAGAATTATTTTAAATATATCCCCAAAATATTTAAAAATTTTAAGTAATATACCTCAAACTTGTAAAAACTTCGTTTTGGTCGATTGCTAAATGGATTGAATGCGTGTACAATACTATATGACAAAAACCTTTTACGGCACTTAATTAATTGATTAATTATATTGTAAATTTTTGTAGCAGATGAAACGGAAAAGTGAAATTGAATTCAGATCGAAATGAGAACGACAGAGGTACGATCTCGAATGAAATTATTGATTTTCACTAAAGCAACTACAGTTTCGCGAACAGGCTTATGCAGTTTACTTTGACGTTCAATCACGATTAGAGGATGTAGATTTACATATAAATTAATAAAAAACTCAATTTTATTTAATCATATAGTCAGTCATTTTCATTGAAAGGCTCTAAAGCCATCAAATTAATTGTTCAATTAAACATTATAAGTAATTTTGAATATTTATTAGTATAGTGTTGTGTTATATGTAAATTTGATAGAGACCGAGAATAAATGACATTTTCTAGGAAAATGAGATGGCATAATACATCCGTGCTCATAAAGCACAGTTATGGCGTAATATACCCAGTTGCTGGAGACCACGCTCTTGAAAGCAATAACTTTTCTATACTAAATTTCTCTAGTTTTATTAAAATTATGAATTTAAATTTATTGTTGACTCTAACGTAGATAATTTTTGTCATAGAATACAGCCCCCCATTGGAAATTTTTATAGAAATTCATCCTTGTTTTAAAATCTCCATCGAAACAGAAACCATTAATAAACTAACAAATAATGCACATAAAAAACAATCTATCGTTTTATGTTAAGAAAAAAATCCTTGCTTTATTTATTAGTCACAGAAAGATTTGGAGTTCAATTATTATAGAGGAATATCCACTTTTTGTGATAACAACAAATGCCACATAGAGTAAAAATACAATACAACAACAGAATCTCGCCCTATAAAAATGTTAACCAAATTATCATCAACTTACCTTTTTCATTTTATTTTTGAAAAAAATTATATAGGTACTTAAAATGAATGTTATAAGCACATTTTAGTTAGATATACACTATTTTAAATATATTAACATTCGTTACTATTTACTAATATTTTTATGTAGGTACACTCTTAGATGCAAGAGCATTTATTTTACATTAAGATCAATCTATTTTGGAGCAGTCTCTTATAAAAAAAGTGTCACTAAAACTGAATAATTGCAGAATTTAACGATTAAGTTTTACTATTGCACAGGGATCGTACATTTTTAAGCAAATTACTAAAAGAGCAACGAAACGAAAAATTAATTAAACGGATAGTTGTAGGTCTATGTAGCTTTTAGAGACAAATAATTCAGAAATTATAGTCGCGTGAGTAAAATTTTACATAACTTGATTCTGACTCGAAATAACTCTTATTCTACGAAGAAACCAAACCAGCCATTCGCTTAACGACTGTCCGTAGTAGGAAATGCCAGTATTGGAGAGGAAACGTAGCCTTGTAATTGGTTCTGCCTCCAGACTTATATAATAGCCTCTCTACAGACAGATGAGAGAGCTCCGATCCAGGGATATATATACGTTATTAATAAAATAACTGGATTAGGTTAACCAAATTAAATTAATTAGGATACCATTAGCCTAATAAAAAACTTACCAGTCAATCCTTATATGTCTAACTATTATCTGTACTTGAAGAAGCTTAGAATTTGCTTAACACGTTTGTACAAAATACTGTATTACGAACTTTCCGAAATTATTACTTATATTTTTTAATATACAAATTCTTTCAACACCTTGGGGATTTTAAGAGGTGAGCGATTAATAAATTAATGTTCACCGGCTCGACTAATTTCGGTTTTGTCTTTTTTTCTTGTCAATGTTTTACACTATGAATGTCTATAGTTAGTCTCAGAATTGAACAAAACCTTTTTATAAACGGTTGCTGATCCGAATTTAAACACTCAGAACCCCCGAAGTATTACTAAATTAACTTAAGTGAAGCAATAAACCTATACAAAAAAATAATCCTACCTATCCAATTTATTCTATTACAAAAACACCCTCTTGAAAAAGTATTATTTCAAAGTGTGCAAGTAAAATATAAATGTCAACTCTAATTTAGAATTCAAACTCACAACGCAGGTACAAAAAATACCCACATCCAACCATATCCTTCATGAAAGGTCCAGCTTAAATACAACCCGAGGCAGGCACATTAGACATGTCATACTCAGCTTAGTGGTGAGTAGTTGTAATGTCACTGGCCACTGGTCAGATCTGTATGGCAATGTCCTGGGCATTAACATAGACTGTCGTGCAGTGCACAGCTCGTTTGTGGCTTATACTGTTAGTTGTTGTGTCATATGTAAAAATAAACCATATGTTCCATATTTTAGTAGAGTCAATTAGTCAAAAAAATTTCACAATGTTTATGATAAAGTGAAAAAAATAAAAATGCTATTATATTTTCGTAAATTACAGATCTTACTCTTTTAAACTAACTAATTAGTGGAAAAATATATTCATTTATTCTGCATAGCTTGTTTGCTCTTTAATGTATTATTAACTAATGAAACAATGTATTATAAGTATTTTACACTGTGTTACATAGAATATACTATATTAAATAGAGGATAATCTCAAAATTAAATAATAATAAATCCTCCTAGTCTAATACGAGCAAAGTTTGCTTGTATGTATGCTTGCACCAAGATCTCGAAAACGGCTCCGACGATTTTCTTCAAATGTTGTATATAGTTTGTTTCTGGCCTAAAAACGAGTTTACTGCAATAAGAACTGCCAACAAAAATCTAATTACGTAGAAAAATGAAACTGAAAATCACATTTTTTTTACATTAGTCTTATGGGTTGCTAGGTAACCATGTTGGCTGAATTAAATAACAAGGAAAAAGTAAACAAAACGTGTAATTTGTCTATCCACAGTATACTAGCAAAACAAAATACAGTACAAAAGGAAAAACATCAGTTGTTACTATTGAGCAAAGATTATGCTGAAGATTACTCGATTCTTTAGTCAAGGGTAGCAGTGTGGAATTGGGGATCTGTTTATGACGATTAGATTACGGTATCTGCAATCCTTAAATGCTATGGAAAGGGAGAAAAACAGGTCCACGACATAGGAATCGGTGAAGGAAGTAGTGAAGGCGAGCACTCTGGAGTGTGGGAACTGTTTATGACGATTAAATTAAGGTATCTGAAATCCTAAAATGTAATGGGAAGGGAGGAAAACAGGTCCATGACGTAGGAAATGGGGAAGAAGTTGTAAGGCTAGCAGTGCAGAGTGTGGGAACCGTCTGTGGCATTTATGTATCTGCAATTCTAAAATAGTATAAGGAAGGAGGGCAAACAGGTCTACGACATAGGGAGTGGTGAAGGGAGTAGTAAGGGTGAGCAGTCCGGAGTGTGGGAATTGTTAATAACGATTAGATCAAGTTATCTACAATCCTAAAATGCTATGGGAAGGGAGGGAATCAGGTCCGCGACGTAGGAAGTGGTGAAGGAAGTAGTAAGGGAGAGCAGTCTGAAGTGTGGAAACTGTTTATGACGATTAGATTAAGGAATCTGCAATCCTAAAATCCTATGGGTAGGGATGGTTAGAGGTCCGCGACGTAGGAAGTGGTGAAGGAAGTAGTAAAGGCGAGCAGTCTGGAGTGTGAAAACTGTTTATGACGATTAGATTAAGGAATCTACAATCCTAAAATGCTATGGAAATGGACGGAAACAGGTCCGCGACGTAGGAAGTGGTGAAGGAAGTAGTAAAGGCGAGCAGTCTGGAGTGTGAAAACTGTTTATGACGATTAGATTAAAGAATCTGCAATCCTAAAATGCTATGGGAAGGGAGGGAAACAGGTTCACGACGTAGGAAGTGGTGAAGGAAGTAGTAAAGGTAAGCAGTCTGGAGTGTGGGAACTGTTAATAACGATTAGATCAAGTTATCTACAATCCTAAAATTCTATGGGAAGGGAGGGAATCAGGTCCGCGACGTAGGAAGTGGTGAAGGAAGTAGTAAAGGCGAGCAGTCTGGAGTGTGGAAACTGTTTATGACGATTAGATTAAGGTATCTACAATCTTAAAATGCTATGGGAATGGAGGGAAACAGGTCTGCGACGTAGGAAGAGGTGAAGGAATTAGTAAAGGTGAGCAGTCCGGAGTGTGGGAAATGTTTATGACGATTAGATTAAGGTATCTACAATCTTAAAATGCTATGGGAATGGAGGGAAACAGGTCTGCGACGTAGGAAGAGGTGAAGGAAGTAGTAAAGGCAAGCAGCCCGGAGTGTTGGAACTGTCAATGATGATTATATTAGGGTATCTGCAATCCTAAAATGCCGTTGGAAGGGAGAGAAACAGGTCCGCGACGTAGGAAGTGGTGAAGGAATTAGTAAAGGTGAGCAGTTGGAGTCTGGGAACTGTTTATGGGAATTACATTAAGGTATCTACAATCCTAAAATGCTACGAGAAGGGAGGAAACAGGTCCATGACGTAGGAAATGGTGTAGGAAGTAGTAAGGCTAGCAGTACAGAGTGTGGAAACTGTCTGTGGTATTTATGTATCTGCTCTGCAATTCTAAAATGGTATAGGGAAGGAGGGCAAACAGGTCCACGACGTAGGGAGTGGTAAAGTAAGTAGTGAAGGTGAGCAGTGTGGAGATTGGGAGTGGATCAATGTATCTGCAATATTTTTCAGAGTAAACTAATAATTTTCCCCGAGCAAAGCTCGGTCCCCAGGTACTCTTTCAATAATACAATTAACATTTTCTTAACATGATATTTACACTATTAGGAATTGTAACCGTACATAATAGGAGGTAATTATTAGCTAAATAATTAAACACAGTTTCACTAATAACAATTGCTTAGTGAGATACAATAACCGATGCAGGTCATTCAATAATTTGATATTGTATTGAATACAGGAACTTGGTTAATTGGTTAGAAGACACTAACAAATACTCTGTGTTGCTTCTTCTTGAAAAGGTAATTTTACATAATCCAAATTTATGCGTTAAATCAAAAAAATTGACTAGGTATAAAAAATTTAATTTTAAAAGTTACTATTTTTCAAATAGTTCATCTAACTCTAATTTAATTAAGATAGTGCAAATTTACGTTCGATGTATATTTTTGTATTTAACTATGTAAATAGTATATAGCAGATAACACAGTTATAGGTTACGAAGTTTTTGATTACATTTAATACAATATGACTATGATGAAATATTATAAAAGATAATAACACAATACTTGAACATATCTTAGTTATGAACTTAAACATTTTTTGTCTATACGTGGACTTTGTATTTAGTACGAAAATACAATATAAACGTCATAATTATGCAATTCGGATGTACTTTTAATATTAATAAAACATCGGAAACCTGTTAATACATTCTGAAGATAAATTTAACAGATTGTTGCACTTACAGATCAAATATATAAATAAACGCTAATATCGTAGATAGATTACTAATTTATAGTGTAGGTCACGTTACTTAGATTTATAGACTCCTAAATGAATAAACGAAGTAAAAGGATCAATATAAAAAATATCCTGTATTGGTTTTAATTTGTAAGTTGTTGGTAGTGACGAAAAAGAAAACTATAATCAAGATTTTCTTGAAAATTAAACAAAATATTTGTAGCGTAAATACTTACACAATATGAGGTTTTTTTTTATTCAATCGCATTGAACATTTTTTGCTATTAAAACAATAGTTGATGTTTTCAATTTGCATGTAGGTTTTCCGGACTTATTCACTTGTCATTATAAATAATAATCTGATACGATTTGAATTATTTCCAAACCATATTCTACAATTATTTATAAGCTAAAACATAATAATCCAATAAGTATTGGTATTTTACAGAAATAATGTGACAGGTCTTTACCTTACCAGCCTAGTAGTCGACTTCTGGATTCAACAGCTTACTAACCTGAAAAATAAAATTAGTTAACCTTGGAAATCTTAAATAACTTGTGTTTTCGTCTAAAGTTTAAACTTATATAATTTATTGCCACAAACGGATCATTGAAGTATTCAAGATTAATGGATATTAATCTTGAATACTTCAATGAGGGTTCATTAATTTTTTAACATGCAACATGTATCATATTTTATCATGTCATAAACAAAATCTGCATTAAAAAGACATGCCAGCACTTGAAATAGTTAGGTATGCTAAAACAATATATTGAGCATAAATTTGATTAACATCGCAGTTTTATTTATATTAGTTTCAAAATAAACAGCAATGATTTGATACAAAGTCCCTTAAGCAGTAGATTGTTGAAAAATTTAGGTATTTTCGAAACACTTTAGTTATTGAAATCATTGTCATATAATTTTGGCAATTTATATCAATAACCAAAATCTTAGCAATGTCCAATTTGTAAATTTTGAGGATTTTGGTAATTGAAAAGAAAATAGCAAGAGGTGTTACAGAAATAATAAAGGGGATATCCTCAAGCCTCTTATATTCCTCAAATCGTGTTATTCAGACAGAATTTACTGTGGTTTCGTTGTAAAAGACAGTTACATTTCCGTATTATGGAACATTGTTAACTGTAAATGCTTATCTGACTGAAACAAATTTCGTTCTGGGTACATTATATGTTATCAGAACAATGGTGGTTTAGTTGCCTGTAAATTAAATTAAATAGTAAATATGTTCACCTTCACTTACTTTAAAATATTTTTAAGTAAATATTCATATGAAACATAGATTTTGTTATCATACACTGAACAAGTTGCTATTTATTTTATAAAGTCAGTTTACAGCCGTATGGAACATTGAAGCGTTTATAGACCAAACACTATCGAACGTGTACTAATTGTTTGTAATCAATGCTATTGGATTAATAAAAGCCGGAATAAGGGTGGTAGTTAGGGTAAAAACGTCACCAATTCAAACGTAACTTCATATTTTTTAGCGTCTTTGGTTATTAATTAGCCCACTTTACTTATAGTTTATTATGGAATAGTCACTGGAACGTCTAAATGATCTAATGTAGGCTTAGATTACATGTTTTCTTTCAAAACAATTCCAAGTAGTAAGACGACTACAGCAGTTTTTTTTTTTTTTTTTTAAGTAGCACATCTAGAGGTCAAGAATTTTTTCTACTCCTTCATGTGGAGTTTGTAAAAAAAATATAAATAAGACGGGAAATACGAATATAATATACACTAAAAAAAAATAATTAAATACATGCTCGACCAGTTTTTTAAATGTATTAATGTTATCAAGACCAAGGAATGAATAACGTTTTCTGAGAAAATTAGATGACTAAAATATAGGCGTGCTTATAAAGCAGAGTAATGGTGTAATATAGTCTGTTGCTGGAGACATACTTCTTGAATACAATAGCATTTCTGTGCTGAATTCCTTTAGTTTTTATGAATCATTCAACTATATTCATATTTTGAAAAATACATCCTTTTCGTTACTTGGTTTTTTTTTACCATATAACAATGAATGGGTCATTAAATTAAAATCATTTTTTAAGTCGATTAAACATGATCAATTTGTCTTAGTTAAGTCATTTTTTCTAATATTGTGATATGCTCGTTTAATATACTTGTAGTAGCTCCTTAATAAAAAATATGAAATGTTTATAAATAAATGTCGTTTAATTAGTTTCCACTTTCAAGACTAAAATATCACTAAATTGGTTTATACTTAAGTTTCTACAGAGAAGCCATTATATGAAGGAATATAATTACAAGGCTGCGTCTTTCCTCCGTAATAAAATATTTACATCATTAAATGTTTTAACTCAAGAGATGGGTAAGAAAAATTTGATATTATGTTTTAAAGGTCTAAACGAAACAAAAACTAGTTTTTACCATATAAAAACCCCGTTCCCATAATCTGCTCATGCCAATAGTGTACCAAGGAGGCTGTAAAAACCACAAAAAATATTTCTAACGCATTGGTTAATTTTGTAAAAAGAATTTTTCAAGATCTAATTTTGACTTAATAATCACTCTAATGATTTAAATATCCCTGCATCAGTTTCCACTCAAGTGTCTGTAGAGAGGCTATTATCTAAGCCTGGAGGCAGAACCAATTACAAGGCTACGTTTCCTCTATTACTGACATTTTCTACAACGGACAGTCGTCAAGTAAACGTACGGTTCAGTTTTTTTAATGACCTTACTCCAGCCTTCAGCCTCCAGGCTACAAAAGTTTGAATATTATAAGGGCTAATTTCGAAATCTTTTTTATACTATGATTTAGGTTTACGAACATATTTGTGAACGGTTTCTTTTTCGTTTTGTTACCTCGAAACTAATTATTTTAAAATCATAGTTATCTGCATACTAAATAAACTTAGTCATGATATGGGCAAGGTACACTAACAAGCTTATAAAAAAATACGCCGTTTAATTCAAAATAAATATAAAACGCAAGTTTACCCCGGATATCTGTGGTAACATAGTTCCACCTTATTCCACGTTTGCCCACTATGGAAATCGTAGCTTCCAAAACCCTTCACATAATAATGCTATCCTGGACAATCATGTTTAATCTTTATTTTAGAGCTAGCCAATAAGGCTTTAGAGAGACTGGGGGCTTTTTTATTATTTTCTGTATATCAACATGTATTAAAGCAATGTAGGGCAAACTTAAAAGCTAATAAGTCTTGGATTAAGTTGCTCTATTACACAATAAGATTTTTCGTATGTCTGATATGTTATAAATTAATATACATAAAGTTCATTTTGCCATACCATCCTCATCTGGATCTGGTAACTAAATTTAAAGTACACAAATTTACTAGTTAGTTTTAACAGTGTTGTTATACACGTTTAGAACCAGTAACAAAATTAATATTTCATCAAACGCTACAAAAAAATTGACTACTGTACCCATGCCAAAAATATCATGTTAAAATGTGGTACATAATTATTATTTCGTTATTTTTAAAACACAAAGTATAATTTTATCACTAAAAATAAACAATTTCGCGTTAATTAAAATAATAATAGTTAAAGGCATGCATTATTGGCGATACAGAACGTGTTTAAATATTTGCAAAACTCTTTCATGTGGTCTCTAACAAAATTATAAAACCCCGGAAAAAAATGCATCGTTGCTACAGGATATGCTAATCCTAAGCTAGTTTAATGGATGTAGTAAATTATTCAGTACTCGCATACCCAAACCGCGCATGTGAAAATAATTTATAATGAGAGTCTGTATTGACTTTTATAACGATGTGAAAATTCCCCCCATCTTGTAATAAGACGTGTTTTTGTTAGAAAAACAAATTAAATTTGCAAGCATTACAATAATGTAAGCTATAATCTTCTTACATTTTATTCTGCATTCATTTAATTTAACCCTTAAATCAGGAAAATTATTTTTTTATTAGACCCATTTAAATAACGATGTATCTCTTATTTAAAGGGGTTTCATCGTAAATAAATTGACATATTTAAGTAGCATACTGCCATCACATTGAGTTTAATTTCACTCCAATTGTGTATAAAATAGATATTCACGCATTTCTACAACTGAATTGGTTTCTGTTAATAATTCAATGGTGCTATATTGTCTTTCGCTAAGTTACAAATATTGCTTTTACAGCATAAATGTGAGCTAGACTTTATCGATTTATTGTCCCTGTATGTTTCAGTTTTATGAAAGATTAGTTTATGATCAAAATATATTACCCTAAATGTACTCTATTTTATTAAAATGTGTATTAAAATATTATTTAGGGGCTTATCATGAAAAGCAATAATTTATAAATTAATTATATGGGTTTAGTAAAATAATTGATGTCAATAAAAGCATTTTATAAACAAATAAATAAGATACAAGAAAGAAACACTAGAAAATAATATTTATATTTTAAGTGATATTATTCTTTCCTTGCTAAGTCTCGTGCAGTAGCAATGAAACGGTGTGATAATCATAAAATTGTTTTACAGTAACAAATGTGAAATTAAACTTTTAGTATTTCGTCAATATCACCGTAAAAAATAAATGTCCTTTACGTGGGTGCCCTTTACGGTTACCACATAAAAGATTATTACCCATAAGTCTGAAGAGCTCGTTAGGGTCACCAAAGGGCAATGAGGAGGGACTGACCGCTTGCCCTAGGTGAAAAACTATTAATACTGGTTTGTTATAAAAGAGTTTCTATTACACGTGGATCGTAACAGTATTATTTTGTATAACTCGTAAATGAACATGATAATGTAAAAGATAAGGAAATAAGTCAAAACAAATAAGAACCTAAGAAAAAGGTAATAAACTAATTCTGATGTAATTGTATGTTGTATAAAATAATGATTTATGCTTATTTGCATTATCATCGCTAAAAGTGTTATTATAATTAATTTAAAAACTATGACGAAAAAGCTAGTAGAACAATGTTTCTTTATAATACCAGTTTGCATTACTGTTAATACTGTTACTGTTAATACTGTTATATAAAATGGCGACCATACAAAGTAGGTATTTTAAGCCAAGTATGAATAGAGATGAGTGTAGGATGAGTGGCGCGATAAGGGAACTTCAGTTTATAGTGGAATCCAAACCACATTTTTGCCTTGGTACTTACGAATTGGTCTAATTTTCAGGATAGTACTGCGGATAGTCGTAGTAATCAATTGTGCGTTAATCTACGCCAGGGAGTATCACATCTACAGTGCATTCCTATGAATATCCACAGTTCGTGACCTCCTAGTAGTTGGATTACAGGACGACACCAACCGTCCCAGTCCAATAATTATTGATAGACAAATCAAAAATATAGTTTTTTAGACAAGCTTATCTTAAATTATGATCAAAAATAGAATACAATTGTGTTCCAATTCTATTTTACCGTCATGAATATATCCACCTACTCTATGACTTAAAATAAAAAGTTATAGTTGTATTTATATACATAACAAAACAGTAGTTTTTACTTTCTTAAAACAAATGTTGAAACCTTTAGCTTTAATGATTTATAATATGAACATAATGCAGCTTTTCCATGTCAGTAGTGTAATATAAACTATTCGAACTTTTTAAGTTTTTGATACTTAGTAATAAAATGTCCTATATACATATTTGCATAAACAACACCTATTTTTACCCAATATGTATAATAACTTTATTAACTAAAATTGTAAAATAATAAATGTGTCCAATCCTTAAAAATTACAAAATTAACAAAATAAATCACATTTAAAGGCTATACTGATAAATAAATCGATGGATATAGACTTAAACGTACTGAGATTTCAAACAACCAGAACGGTTGAGTTAACCATGCATGGCTATGATATCAAAGATCCGCCTCGTCAAACATGCGCCCACTAGGGAAATCGTAGCATCCGATATCACTCACATAATGCTAGCCTGGACATTCAAGTATTACCTTTACTGTTTGGTTCATGTTATTCACTCAAATAAGTAAATACTACCTGTAGTTTTTTACGACATTTATTACTTTATTGTTTATAAATGTAATAACAAATCCCTGTATTTATTATTTTATTACTTCAATACTAGTATGTCACGTGTAAAATAGCGGCTAATCATGTAGGCTATGATATTAGGTAAGAAGATTAGATTATTAAAAATCGCTGTAATAGAATCTGGAAAGTATGAACTACTGATGTGCTATAAAAAGTATTATCTAGAAAAAAATTGAACGTCGATTTATTGTAAATACTAGTATTTGAAATGAATTGAACCGTCCGTTGTGTTAGGTAAGGTTAAATTTTCTACAATCTTTAACATGTGTTAGTATTTTTGGGGAGGATCTGACCTCTAAGCTGAAAAAATGAAATAGTTCAAGGATAATATACGTATCAGTTACCAAACTATTCTATAATATTTTCTATTAGTGTTTATATGGTAAATGCAATAAAATTACACTGAGTTCTACTATTATGAGATTATAATAATATACTTAAATTTTGTGTATAAAAAAAAACACTATATAGCCTTATACATAACATTACCGTATTCAAACTATACTTGAAGATAACGTCATGTAAAATATCAGTTTAACATATTACAGTGAAATATCTGTATTTTATTTAGCTCTTCTGGAAATAAAACTCACTCAGATGGGAGATGGCTTTTATACGGAAACATAAAGGGGTTTATGGGCTATAACTCCTAATGGCTTTGTTTTGTAATAAATCTTTCAAAACTGTTATAAATTAGTACAACCACTAAATTGAAAAACCTGTATTCTTATCATAGTTTCATGAAATTAGTATTAATTTTTGTAAAACTAGTTAATAACGTTTCTTTAGTTATTGTAATAATATGATAGCTATAATAGGAATAAAAGTGCACTGTTTTTACTCGGATTTCTTTATTTATAATCAAAATATGTACCAAATCAACTGTAACCTTAAAATATTATTTACGTAAAAAATATATTGTGTGCTTGATAAAACAATCGTAATACTTGTTTCATGTCGCAAATTTTTTGTATGAGGTGCCGTTTCGATATGTGTAAACAATTTATGATCAGGAGTTTGGATATTGACACGTAATACTATCAAAGGAACAGTTATATATATTGAACGTGACTTCTAACAGCATATTGTATAACGACAGTTACTACCATTGACACGATTGTTATATCGTGAAGTTATAACAATAACAACAACCGTTACTTTTATAGTTCTCCAATGGATGACAGTTCAATCGGCACTTTTGTGTGCTGTATCGACAAATAGTTCAAGAAAAGATTTTAAACATTGCAGATTTGGGGTAAGAATAGAGAATAAAAATAAAACAATACTAATGTTAAATGCATGTTTTATTGTTACTATGAAATATGTATTTAACAAAAATACCATAAGTTAACCTCTTTCCGCTGTGGTTTTAAAATGGTTGAAAGAGCTGAGAAATAAGGTTTTAAAGAACATGATTGCCTATTATATAGATATGAAAAATTGTATGTTGGAAAAGATCATATGAAAACAAATGTGTATACCCTATTATGATTTCTCAATACCTAGTAAACAATATGCCGAAAAATAAGTCGAAAAAATCCAAATAAAACAAATTGTTATACCCAAAGATCATTTCTCGACTTGTACTAAATGATAAGTCAAAAGCCGAGAAAATTCTATTACAAACAAATTGATATACCTAAATACCCTTTTAAAACACGTTGTAAACAACATGATAAAAGCAGAAAAATCTAATAAAAACAAATGTTTATACCAAAAGACCCTTATTCAACACGTTGTAAACGATATTCCAAAAGCCTAAACATTTAATAAAAATAAAATAAAAAACCTGAAAAAATTAAATATGTACAAATGTTTATACCTAAATATCCTATCTGAACTTGTAGCAAACAATATCCCAAAAGCTGAAAAATCTTATTAAAGAAAAATGTTTTTACCAAAAGATCCCATCTCAAAACGTATTAAGCATAATTCCAAAAGCTGAAAAATAACATAAAACTAAATGTTTATACCTAAACATCTGTTCTTAACATGTAGTAAACGATATGCCAAAAGCAGACCTTTACCTCACACACACGACCTGATCTGTGTTTGTTAAACACGATCACACTGGATAATAACACTACACAAAGCTATGTAGTGTCCAGTATTAGAACTCCTGTGAGTTGGCAACACTGGATACTGTTGATAATACCAATCATATTGTGGCATCAAACAGACCCCACGTAAATACGGTTTGGTAAAGGGAAACCAAATATATGATCTTAAAGCGGCATCGGGTTGCATTGTACTAGACCGTCGGTCCTAAATTTATTTTATTACTTTTTAATTAGGGTGAATTTTTTCAAGCAAACCTAAACAAATATTTCTTTTAATTATTACAGTCTATTTTCATAAATGTATTTCGTAGGCTGGTTACTTTCAGCTTGCTTATAATCTAAACTAAAAATATTGACATTTAATCTCTGAAAAATTACGATAACATGTTTTGATTGTGTATATATTAATAATTATTTAAATGTTAAGAATTATAAAAAAATTTCTCATCTAAATTAGCTAAACTTTAAGTTGTGTTCCGTAATTGGGAAAGTTATGTAACACTTACAAATATATATATATATTTATCACAAGCTTTTAGTCATTATGATCCAGGCTTAAACCCTGCTGTTAAATAGGTTGATTAACCTATCATCGTCAGTCTAGACGATCAATTATTTGAAATACTAATAAGAAAATACTTATTAATGCACGTTTCAACTTGAACAAATTTTGACTTAAAGGTATACGGACAGCGAAACAGTCAATGATATAAGTTTGAAAGAACATATCTGACTTGATACAGATGAAATCGCGTAGAAATTGCCATTGGTGTGCTTACATTATATTCTTTGAAATATAAGATCCTTCTGAATTCTAGATCTGTGAAAACGAAATATCTTTTATGCGATATTAAAAATAAAGTAGAACATTACCAATTCATTTCGTATCAAATATTACACGTATCTATAGTCCCATTTTTATTTACATTTCGTATTCAGGATCAGTGAATATTTTCTTTTTAAATTCGATTATAAATTTATTATGGAATAGCCAAACAAACACTTGTTAGCGTTGATAAGAAAACTTAAAGAAAATACCTAAATTTATGTTTAGTTGTGGTTCTTATTAGATTAGATTTATTCAAATGTATTTACATATTCTAAAGGCAGTTGAACATGTACAATACTATTCCTGGCACTGATTTTAATCCTCACATACGATGTCAGATAATATTATGTTTATATGCAGCACCCATATACCAGTTTACATTGTATAATATAGTCTGGTAAAACACCAGTTCTAAAATCAATCACGTATAAACACCCCAAAAAACATATATTGTACAATACTGTTGTTGTATTCCTTTTCCCATTCATAAGACTGTCCTACTTATATTAAAATATTTCTTGACTGTTGAAATTATGTAGCAATTACCAAATTAATACCAAAATGTTAAATGGAGTGATATAGTTGAGTGAAAATTTAATACAGATGTTGAATGCATTTCTATAAATAACAATATATTGAGCGTAACTAAATTTATATACGATACGTTATATTCGAATATAAATCGCAAACTAGATATAGTTGCCTATTTAAAATTAAAACTTGATAACAGAATTACCATTGAAAATTAGAACAAAAAACATTTTAAAATGTGTTTTTTTTTTACTTGTGGGATAAACTACAAGGAATTAACTGAATAAGTTATATATAATAAAATATATAGGCATGGCTACATATACTTTGTCTACATTATAATAACAAACTACATTCATTTTTGAATTACGATTACCTAAAATATAAAACAAGAGTATTTGTATTTGGTAAAAGTAGTGTGGCATTTGAAACTTCATGTTTCTGGAGTAAACAGAAATTTGAAGTCTGGTGTTTATGACATTGTAAACTTAAATGTAGAGCAAACAAGGAATTAGGTTACTCTACAAGTAAGCTTAGAACAAAATTAAATTGTGTCGGGACAAAACAAAGAACGTACACATCCTGAAATATTTGTGATTTTGAATTCAATAGTAATTTATACGAAATCCAAAATATTATACGAGAAATGGTAAACAAAACATATAATAGATTTCATGTGATGATTGGTTTAATCGTATTATTCTTATGTAAGCTATTAAGTAAGTAGTTTAAATTATTTTCGATCTAAAGATAATCTGCTATATATATCTGCTACATATTAGCATAACTCTTACCCACTTTCTATCATGCACTTAAGTCACATACTACGTTTTTTGCATAATATTTTAACCCGATTGTGTAATAATGTTGTTTTATATATTATAATCTGTGTAAACTGAAACCATCCCAAATAATACAATATACCAGCATGTTACCAGTATGTTTAGAAAACTAGTTAGTAAAAAAAATCTATCTATATATTATCAATACAAAACATAAATCTTTGTAAACAATAAGGCTTTTTAGTTTTAAGATGTAACCCCACATACTATATACCGAAATATTCGACTAAGTATGTATATTTGCAAACTGACCTTACATTTTTGAACAAGCCCTTTGGGCTCTGCCCTAGTGGCTTATAAATTTCCCATGTTATATTTATGAAGAACTAATTTGTTTACATCATGATCATTTCTATAATTTAATTTCTGTTAGTATTTTAGTTGTAATTAATGGAAACGTGAGCTATACTACAAACATTTACTGATTTGATTAAAATTAAATATTTACTATTATACTAGAATTTGTGTTGGCGTAAATATTACAATGGAAAAAAGCGAGACATTCTGGACAATTTGATATGATAAAAAGAAAACTGAATTAACACCGTACCACATTGCTTGACAATCATTGAAAGAGCCTATTTGCAAACTATGGAAACATATGAAAGTCATAGAACACCACCAAGTAGAAGAAATAAAAATAATGTTATTTAGAATTTAAAATTGTTATAATGCGCAACCTAATGCGGCTATGAATGGGAAACAATTGTACAAAATACTAAAAAACACTACCACCGTTAGAAATATTATGATATTTACAAGCAATGTTGATTTTATCAAACTGTTATGTACATCGTGAATATTTCCAATATCTTTGAGTCGATACTTTAAAGTAATTGAAAATTATGACTGTTATTCGTTTTAAAATAATACCTGTAGTACTTCGCAATTGCTCGAATTTGAGCAGCAGGTACACTAGTATGGATTTAAATTGCGAAAACGTTTTGTATTATTGAGGAGAATTCAAAATCAAAATATAATATTAATGGATCGAGTATGGAGAACCGAGGCTGCTTTTAATGAACGCTGTAAATTATTCAGCGCTGGCATAACCAAACCGCACATGTGCACATCATTTATAACGAGAGTCTGTAATGACCAATATAACGATAGGGTTCACTATCTCACTACATTTCTGGGATTAAAAAAATATTTTGTGTTTAAAATTGTAATAATTGGTAAATAAAATTACTATTAAAGATGTTATTTTGTTGTATTTTAACATTTTTTTTATTTATAAGCATATATATATTATACAAGGTGGTAATAAAGTCCGAAGACAGATAAATATTTTTGAAACGACAACAGATAAATCAGTAAGATTTGGTACGTCAACACTGTTTGTATATTACTTACTTAAAAGTCTTTGTTTAAAATAATTTGTTTAACATATGTTGTCAATAATAATTAAGCAATGATATTGATTGTAAACAGTTATAGAATAAAGAGAAACAACTTGAATGTTAAAAAATACTTTTTACTTTTTATCAAATTAAACATGGCGCAGTCGGTAAAGATTTGATTAAGAATAATATCAGAAGAATATACACAGAAATGGAATTTAACAAACCGGATATCCTAAGCCTTGAAGGCAACTTGGAGGAAAATTTTAGGACATTTAAAGAAGAAGTGGAGATATATTTTATAGCCACTGAAACCGAAAAGAAACCTAACTCTATACAAGCAGCAAGGCTTAAAAACCTACTAGGAAAAGAAGCATTGAAAATTTATAAAGATTTCAAACAAGATGAACCAGAAACAGTAAAAACGATATTAGAGACACTAGAGAAGTATTGCACGCCAAGAAGGAATGAAATCATGGATATTTATAAGTTTTTCAAAAGAAAGCAGCAACAAGATGAACCATTTAATAAATTCTATTCGGACCTAAAAAATTTAGTCAAACCATGTAAATTTGAAGAACAAGAGGAAAAACTGTTGAGAGCTCAGATAATACTGGGATTAAGTTCAAAAAATGTCCAAGAAAAACTTTTGAGAGAAGATCTAAAATTGGAAAAGGTAATAGAAACCTGCAAAACGATGGAGTTAACTGAACAAAATATGAATGAAATCAATGAGAAGAAAGAAGTACTTCAAATTACAAATATTCATGATGAGAAGAAAGAAGTTCATCAAGTAACTAAAACCTTTGCTGGGACACGTAAGTTGGAGGAGGACCAAACAGGTAAAAGATGTTTTAAATGTTACAGATGTGGTGGTAGTCATGGAAAACAACAATGTCCAGCTTGGGGTAAAATCTGTAGTAAATGCAAAAAGTCAAATCATTTTGCAAGTATGTGTAGGACAAACTTAAATATTCTTTCTAATGAGAAATGTAACGAAGTAACTGATCAAAGTAGTAGTTCTTTTGTGCCTAATTGCCAAGGCTATGAGATTAACACAGTTTGTGTAGTTGATTCCATTGGTAATCAAGAAAAAGCTTGGTATAAAAGTGTTAAAGTTGAAGGGTTCAATGTAAGAATGAAACTTGATACTGGGTCTGAAGTAGACATTGTCCCATATTCCTTTGTAAAACTAAATAAACTACAAAATAGGATGAAGAAAAACCTAAACAAACTAATTTCATTCGGGGGGTTTCAAATAAATCCAGTAGGATACATAGATGCACAGATTGAGACAGAAAATAAAATGGATGTTGTAAAGTTAGTAGTGGTCAGTGGAGAATGTACTCCAATCCTAGGGCTGAAATCTTGTCTAAGTTTAAATTTAATAAAGAAGGTAGATACTGTTGCTAATGGCTTATCAGTAAAAGAAGATGAAGAAAAATTAAAAATTTATAACAATTATAAAGATGTTTTTGATGGTGTGGGTTGTTTCCCTGACATTTGTAAGATAAAATTAAAGGAAGATGCAGTACCACAAGTAAGTTCTGCTAGAAGAATACCATACAAAATTAAAGATAAATTTGAAAAGGCATTAAATTCGCTGGTTGACAATGAAATTATTAAGCAAGTTGAAGAGCCGGTTGAATGGGTCAATAATATTGTAGTACTAGAAAAGCCAAATGGATCTTTAAGAATCTGTATTGATCCTACACAACTTAATAAATATATCATAAGAGAGAGGTATGCAATTCCTTTGCTAGAGGACTTGGCTCCAAACTTAAGTAATAAGAAATACTTTACAATTTTAGATTTGAAAGACGGGTTTTATCATATAAAACTAGATGAAGAATCCAGTAAAATGTGTTCATTCAGCACAATCTTTGGAACTTACAGATTTTTGAGGGCACCTTTTGGCCTCTCTTGTGTACCTGAAATATTTCAAAGATTGGTACACAAATATTTCAAAGATATTAAAGGTCTTTCAATCTATTTCGATGATTTGTGCATTGCTACTGATACTAAAGAGGAAAATGATAAAATTATAAAGCAGGTAATGGAAAGAGCAAAACAGTATAATATTAGATTTAACTATAGTAAAATGCAATACTGTGTTAATAAGGTAAAGTATATTGGTGCTATATTCAGTGAACAAGGGATGCAACCGGATCCTTCAAAAATAGAAGCAATAAAGAATTTTAAAACTCCTACATCTAAGGTAGAATTACAAAGATTTTTAGGTATGGTAAATTACATCAGAAATTTCGTCCCTAATTTGGCTTCAATAGCATCACCTCTTAGAGATTTACTAAAAAAGAATGTTCCCTGGCAATGGTATGAACATCATTCTAATGCTCTTGAAAAAATCAAACAATCACTCTGTAGTAATCAGGTCTTAGGGAATTTTGATCCATCACTTCCTATTGAAATACAATGTGATGCTTCACAGGATTCTGTAGGGTGTTGTTGCATGCAAAATGGCAGGCCTGTTAGTTACTTTTCTAGAAGTCTGACCACAGCAGAAGTTAATTATGCTCAAATTGAAAAAGAATTATTAGCTATTTGTTTTTCGTGCAAGAAATACCACAACTATATATATGGAAATGAAAATGTAACAATTTTTACTGACCATTTACCTCTGTTGTCAATTTTTAATAAGCCATTGTTTAAAATTGTCAATAACAGAATAAGAAGACTCAGACTTAAATTGATGATATACAGTTTTAAACTAAAATATTTGCCAGGAAAAAACATGCATATTGCAGATTTTTTATCTCGGAATGGTATTAAAGATGAGGTTGAATGGCATGAACCCTTAGATGGTATTGTGCATTGTATTGAATCTTCTGAAGTGAAGTTTAGTGATAGAAGACTTGAGGAATTTAAAGAGGAAACAAGAAATGATGATGTTTTAAACAAAGTTGTACAATTTTGTAAAACCCAATGGCCAAAATCTGTTAATGATGGTGATCTAAAGACTTATTTCAATATGAGAAATGATGTAACTCATCAAGATGGATTACTCTATTTGAATGACAAACTTATAATACCAAGTAAACTAAGGAAATTTATGCCGTCACACCTGCAGGAGACTCATCTGGGAACAACTAAAATATTGAAAACTGCCAATTTATTTTTTTACTGGCCAGGAATGTCATCAGACATAAGAAATACAGTATCTCAATGTTCTATATGTATGAAACACCAACGTTCAAAATTGAATGAACCTTTAAAAGTTCACAGTGTTCCTCAAATACCCTTCATCAAGATTGGAGCTGATATTGCTGAATATGCAGGTAAATACTATCTTGTAACTGTTGACTTTTATTCACGTTGGATTGATGTATTTAAGTTGAACAGTAAAAACAGTAATACAATAATTGGTAAATTCAAAGAGCTATTTAGTCGAAATGGGATCCCTATGTATTTGGTGGCTGATAATCAACCATTTAATAGCTATGAAATGAAACAGTTTTCTATAAATTGGAATTTTACAATAATCACATCAAGTCCTCACTATCCAAAAAGTAATGGACTAGCAGAAAAGGCTGTAGGAATTGTAAAGAAAATGTTACAGAAGAGTGCTGAAAGTAAACAGGATTTTGAACTCTTCTTATTAAATTATAGAAACTCACCTGTTGCAAACCTGGACTATTCACCTTCTCAGCTTTTAAACAGCAGACACATAAGATCAAAACTACCTATACCAAACAGTTATTTACAGCCTAAAACAGTTTCTTTTGAGGTAAATGAAAGCATAAATGAAAGCAAAAGGTATCAAGAACAAATGTATAACAGATCAGCCTTGAAAAAAGAAGATGAATTCCAAGTTGGAGAAGAGGTTTTAGTACAGGATATTAAAACCAAATTTTGGAATCCTGGTGTGATTTTTAAAAAATTACCGGAACCTCGTTTTTATTTGGTAAAATTAGAAAGTAATATTGTTTTAAGAAGAAACACACACCATATAAGAAAAATTAAATCTATGTTAAAAAAGAAGGACAGTCAAGACGGCTAAAAAAGGGAGATGTTTGTATATTACTTACTTAAAAGTCTTTGTTTAAAATAATTTGTTTAACATATGTTGTCAATAATAATTAAGCAATGATATTGATTGTAAACAGTTATAGAATAAAGAGAAACAACTTGAATGTTAAAAAATACTTTTTACTTTTTATCAAATTAAACAAACACAACACCTAAAAATCCATTTTTTTTATCAATTTTCTATCATATAATGGGGACGTCCTGCAAGGAGTCAGGAGGAAATCTTAAATATAAGCAGACGTTGACAGGTAAATCAAATTAAAGGTCTTAAACTAGCAGAATATACTGCCACAAATTATTACCATCCTGTTTACTCAATTGTATCTAATCGACGACAAGGTACGTTAAACAAATCATCATAAACAAAAATCCGTTTATTATCAAAATAATTGCCAGAACTAATTGGGATTGTTGAAGTTTTTGTGATGATATTGATGTTGGATATTGATTATGGACGAAACGTCAGATTTAATAACTCAAGATTCCAGTTAGTAATTTACATATCGCAATGATTTTCACGTTTGTTGACATAAGATGAAAACAAATGTATTTATTTTTCATTATGTTTAATTAATTAATTAAATAATGTCATATATGTAACACAACAATGTAAAATATGAATATATCTTTAGATAAACATATAAATACGATATCAATCGAAATTGAAGTATCTTGTAAGACAAGTAACACTGGTGAAGCAATTGCAATACAGTTTTATAAATAAAGAACACATCTTATAGCGTATCCTCAATTGTTATTGTTATTACTCCACCATGAACAACTGTTCAAATCTGCTGTTTATACAATGTCCTGAATATTATTCTGGATAACAACACTGGTAGAATTGTTTATACCATGTTATTATGTGTATCGATATACGTTTATAACATTTCGAGACAATTATTATGGGAAAAAATTAGACTTACAACAACTGTAATATCTTAACGTTAACATCTTGTACTTTTCTTAACCATCCTGTAACTATTTTTGTTTACAGTTTATAATAATTGTTTAAATAGCTTAAACTATCAAAATGATCCCTAGTAGTCTGTAGGCATTACTTGCCGATTGCGTGCTGAACACTTAGTCACTAGTCAGTATGAGGTAAACGTGGTAACGAGGGAACGTGGTAAGGAGGGGTAAGGACGTAAATTTATTGTTTGTATTTATTAGTAAGTAAGGCACATACTGAAATACATATGCAAGGGAGTACAATGGTAAGTGTATTACAATATAAACCTTGGACAGATGTTGTATTATTATTACTTTTTTAATAAACAACTAAAAAAACAATTTAAATTGGAATATACTTGGACTTAATTACTGTTAATTATAAGATCGTTAAATTGAATTAGATTTTACTAATCTGATTGTATTTGGTCGTTTGGTATAAAATTAATATATGTACATGTAAATTCATTCCAGTTAGTCGCATACACCCAACCACATCGTCTTCACGATTCACCTAATCATTGAAGGCAACAGGATGTCCCCTGAAGAGGTTTTTTGTTTGTTTTTGAATTAATATATCACAGGCATCGACAAAAAACTAAATTTAAACTTAACAGATGTTATGAATACAAATGTAAATAACACCATTGATATGACTTTGATAAATTAGGGAAATATTGCATAGCAACAAAATAAAGACCAAATTATTTAAAAAGGTTTGCTATGCTAGATGGTAGACGTAGATTACAGACGACTAATACTTGATTTACAAAGTGAGTGGTAATTTTGGGACATCACTTTTAAATACAGTGTTATAAATTAAATTATTTGTTAAAGGTTTACCAATATTCTATCTCTTCATGAACATACTATTTTACTAAGGTAACTTTTAAAAATCAAGAGTTACAACTTTTAAAAATTCGTTAGAAGTAAAATAACAAGCCATTATTTCGATTTCCCCTCATTTTGTTCCGATTGGTTGAAATCAAGGCAATCAACTGGGCTCAGAGGTATTTTCCACACTTGTGTTTATTGCGTATCATCTTCGATACGTGCGATATATTTATTTAAAATAGCAAACTATTTGGGTGACATCCTATATTATAAATCTGGACTTATATAACGGTTTATTATTTCAGCAGGTTGATAAATTAAGCGATGAATCAAGAGTTGATAAGTGACCAAAATAATTGTCACCATTAAATATGTATATATATTAAAACACGTTTGATAAATATATATTTTTTTGGTAGAGTACACGATTTAAATAACAAGATGTCATTTTATTTACAAAATATTTGTATAGCTCATTTAAGAATTTATTTAAAAAACCAGAGATTTTAGTGGCTTAAATATAAAGTATTGTTCGTATTACAATTGTTTTATAATTTTTGTAATAACTACACCTAATGCAATATGCAAGCTACGAAATGCAATGGTATAAGTAGTTTAGTAAAAACAATTTACGACAAATTACTATTAGGTTAAAACAGCGAAAAGATCATTAGAAAGTCATCTAGCAACAGATTTTTTCGTCGTCTTATCTTTACGAACTCATTAAAAATAATGCCAAACAAATAAAACACGGGGTGAATACATATTTTAAAATAAATAAGCAATGTTATAAGTTACATTTTTGGTGAGTTTGTGGCTAAGTTGGTAAAGTCACGGACTTCGGGACCAAGACAGCGATGTCCTGGGTTCACCTTCGTACTGTACCGGCTCACCCCTTGCTTTGATGGATACGTTCCACGCAGAGATCTGCAGTCCATGTAGACGGGCAAATGCAAGGGTAAAAGAGGCCTCCAACCTCTTAAAAAAATACCGAGAACAGATACAGATGATTGGAGTTTGGTACTTGTATGGGTATTTGGCTTCAAATACCACAGGCCCCCTATTTTATATTTGGACATTTGATACAGTTTTTACTTGGTAAATCCGAGACCACCTTAATCCCAAGGTACATTTGATATAGATTTTACTTGGTAAATCCGAGACCACCTTAATCCCAAGGTACATTTGATATAGATTTTACTTGGTAAATCCGAGACCACCTTAATGCCAAGGTACATTTGATACAGTTTTTACTTGGTGAGTCCGAGACCACCTTAATCCCAAGGTACATTTGATATAGATTTTACTTGGTAAATCCGAGACCACCTTAATCCCAAGGTACATTTGATATAGATTTTACTTGGTAAATCCGAGACCACCTTAATCCCAAGGTACATTTGATATAGATTTTACTTGGTAAATCCGAGACCACCTTAATGCCAAGGTACATTTGATATAGATTTTACTTGGTAAATCCGAGACCACCTTAATGCCAAGGTACATTTGATACAGTTTTTACTTGGTAAATCCGAGACCACCTTAATCCCAAGGTACATTTGATACAGTTTTTACTTGGTGAGTCCGAGACCACCTTAATCCCAAGGTACATTTGATATAGATTTTACTTGGTAAATCCGAGACCACCTTAATCCCAAGGTACATTTGATATAGATTTTACTTGGTAAATCCGAGACCACCTTAATGCCAAGGTACATTTGATACAGTTTTTACTTGGTAAATCCGAGACCACCTTAATCCCAAGGTACATTTGATACAGTTTTTACTTGGTAAATCTGAGACCACCTTAATCCCAAGGTACATTTGATACAGTTTTTACTTGGTAAATCCGAGACCACCTTAATCCCAAGGTACATTTGATACAGTTTTTACTTGGTAAATCCGAGACCACCTTAATCCCAAGGTACATTTGATACAGTTTTTACTTGGTGAGTCCGAGACCACCTTAAGCCCAAGGTTTGCCTTCAAACTTGTTTTCAGCCCAGAAGAAGTTTATTTGATACTAGCTGTGTACCCGTTCTACGCACGGGGATCTTATAATATTCAGTTGAAACCTTCTTATATAACGAACAGCAGTTGGTTTGCATATTTTAAGATATGCTGGCCAAACTATTATACATAGCTTCATTTTATGTTGTTTTTTGTTGTTCCGGATCGGTATGACAATCAATAAAAGGTTAAATTACCTCTGTGTCTGCCGGTCGATCCTATAACGGTAGGCTTACTTTTATTTTTACTATCTGATCTCGTTTGCATGGCTCAATCACGTCCTGGTTGAAGTTCGTTCGCTACGCTCACTCACCTGTATGTTGGAGCTCGTTCGCTGCGCTCACTTTCCTTCAGGTTAGCTCGTTCGCTACGCTCACTTGCCTTCAGGTTAGCTCGTTCGCTACGCTCACTCGCCTCCAGGTTGCAAATTAGCTGTTGTCATAAATGTAAAAGAAATAATAGTGCTAGTGCTGCACCCTGTTGGTAATCCTTGTAACTTTAATGCTATTGAACATCACAGAACAGAACCAACTTGTTTAATTGAAACAGCTGTTAAGATTCAATAATTTCATTTCTCATAAGGTTAACATGGGCTTCCAGAAATTCCACGTCAAAAATCGACAAAAACTTGATTTTCAAGGGTTTACTGTTAAATATCTAACTGTCTCATATTCGATGAAATACGTCTAAAACCATCTCATATATGTATAGTATTTGGAAAATAAGTTTCAGGCGGGACAGTGCTATAGTTATTGAGGAGTAGTTGTAATAAAGTGCGTATTTTAGCGTTACCAAGAGAATGACAGATAGACAGACAGACAGACAGACAGACAGAAATTGAGATAAGGTTTGATTCGGTTTCTCTGACCTATGAAATGTAAAAATAACCAAAAAGTTCATTATTCTAAGCAATGTACAGACAAAACTCTAATTTTATTTATATAGATGTATATCTAATGACGTTTAATAATATCTAAATTAGGTCTACTAAATGACATCGCAATGTAGATGTGATTTTTTATTTATCTAAAAGGAATCAATCTCTACACTAAGTTTTTCCAACGAGTAAAAATGCTTGTAAGCTATATTCAAATGCTATATCAGAGTATTTAGGCTACAATGTTACCCTCTGTGCAAATATTACATGGCAATGATTGCAAAAGTTTATTTTCCAACAGATAAAGAGTTAAAAAGTGAGTAGTAAATTCTTAAAATAAATACAAAAGATTTATTTTACCTATTAATCTCTATCTTAAAATATTAATCACATTAAATTGTTTAAAGAAATCTAACTTCTTGTAAATTAAACTTAGGACCTCATGGTCCTTTTTTAAGTTAACCTCTAATTATTTGTGTGCAAATTAAAATATAGATTACATAATTTATAATTTACACCTGGATTGTATAAAGTTTTTTTTGTTGTGTATGTATTCTTTTGTTGTTCATTTACTTTTTTTAAAAATGCTTTTGCTACTTTTTATCATGCATTTCGTTTTTTGGCCTACCTTTAAAACCTTTCATAAAAGTAAATGTTAAAAGATGTCACGATGGACTGATGTTTAATTTATATTTGGTTTTGAATATTAGGCATAGTACTTACCACATTTTACTTAAGCTGTAAGTCAGTAAAAACATTAACTGTAAATCTCAATGTAATTTGAGCCGTATATCTTTTTAAAAAATGTTCCTTTGTTAAATAAATTTCAATATAAAGTGTATCACATAAAAAAAATGTACTAACCAATTATACTTTATAACACTCTACGTTATCTCATTTTTCATTTTGAGTTTTGATATCAAATGATGATCTAAATCACTAAAAACCAATTTTAAATAATAGTAATTTTTCTATAATTCTATTCATTGCAATTTATATAGGAATATTAATTTTCACCCGAATATATTATTAAAAACGTGTTCTCTAGGCTTAAATTTACCATTGTGATTCGTCTGATGGATTAAAAAATATTTCCTAAAGAAGAGTACAAAAATAAAAAAAATATTTATTGTGTGGCATTAATAAAATATAGGGATAAAAGAGTAAAGTGTAACACTTTTTGTGCAAAATAAAATTCAATATAATACCTAATATTTGCCCGAACAGATTATACAGCATAAACTGGTATATGAGTGCCGCATATAAACAGAATATTATCTAGCGGTGTATACGCAGACGTGGCAGTATCAGGAATATTAAAATACAGATGGTTTTGAAATCCATATTAACATTACACATCATAAAAACTTATACGTATACTGTATAAAAAACATACTTTTTCACTTCAATTTCCTGTTAAATGTTAAACTTATACACAACCTTTTTATTTTATTTTTTCAAAATATTTTAAAAATATATTTCTAATTATTTTAAAATATTTTAAAGAAAAAGCAGTTATAGCACTGATAAAAATTTATGTAAAAGTAATAATCCATAATTTTTTGTGTAATATATTTGCCAAGTAAACTGCTTAATTGATAAAGCTATTTAAAACATGTTTAAATTGATCCATGAAGTTTACATTTACGACAAATTGTAAACTACATAATATTTACAAATAACTGGACAAGAATAAAGTTACACATTGTAATCCATAAATTTTTAAGATAATACATACGTTATACACCTTTTTTAAGTAACTTGAATAGAAAAGACCCCTGTTTTTCTAGTATAATGTCACTTGACGCCCTTTACAACCGAAATACATATTGTATATTTGTGTTCTATACCACAATTAATTGTATTTCCATGATGACAAAGTAAACAAATAAAAAGTAAAATGTTGACTAGCCTGATTTCAGTATTGGTTACCAAATACAGGCTAGATTCCAAAAGGATATTATATTTCAAAGGACACAATGTAAACGCACCGTTTGGAATTTCCACTCGATTGCTTTTGCATCAAGTCAGATATGTTCCTGCAAACTCGTTTCAGCTGCAAACTCCTGTTGCTGTTTTACTTACTTAAACCTTAAAAATCTTTTTCGAGATACATTTCACCAAAAAAGGTTGTGTTATTGTTTTATCACTTATTTTGCTAGTTAAATAACTTTGAAATAACATGGAATCGGGATTATTATTTTAGTTTCCCTTACCTTCACATATTAGGAAAGTGGGCTCTTAGTCCGAACAGTTTTATAGATTACATCGGGCTGGATGAAGAGGATCTCAGAACTATCACTACGGAAAAGTCATTGTTGACTTGTAAGATTTGAACCCCATACCCTAGGGACCAAAGCATTTTGAACCAATTTACCAGCTCGCTACCAACGAGAAAAAAGTCTATGATACAAAACCGGTTGACCTCTACCCAAAACATTATTATTTGAATTGTTTTTCCATTGGTTATGCCACTAGAAAAGGTGTATTTGACCAATTTATACTTTGATATCACTAAGATGTAGTTTTTTAACAAAGTTCTGTATATTTCCTATCATATAAGTTTTAATGGATTTGAAAAAAAAAAACATTTTCAATGAAAAAAAGAACTTGAGATTCCTTATGAACATTGCATTTGGTAAGGACGAGTTACTATGTCTTTTCTTAAACGTAAAATATTCTGCGTTACGAATATTCAAGGCATAATGATAATTATGGTTTTCTTAAACCGTTAGTTTTTTTAATGATTTAAATATAGCCTGAATATAGCCTAATAAAGGGTGCATTTTATGAATAGAAATAAAATAATATTAACACAGGTAAAATGTTATGGTGGTAAAATCCCTTCCAGGAATATCTATAACGAAGATATTAACTATTTAATATAGGAGCAAATTATAAATTGAGAAAAACTTTTTGGTAGCTATTTGTATTTTATAACACTTTTGAAAGATTTATTACAAAACAAAGCCATTAGGAGTTATAGCCCATAAACTCCTTTATGGTTCCCTATAAAAGCCATCTCCCATCTGAGTGAGTTTTATTTCCAGGAGAGCTAAATAAAATACAGATATTACCTTGTTAATATGTTACTGCTCAAAACATGGCGTTATATACAGGGTGTTTCAAAATGCTCTCCCGATAGTCCGTGGCCATGTTCCTTATTAGGTCTAAACAAACAAAAAATATCATATGATCATAATACGGCATATTTTGCTTCGTTTTTCGTCTGTCGGTGTGTCTTTATTTTTTACATAATATCCCAAATTTTTGGAACTACTTGAGGTGCCAACTTCAAATTTATTACGTGTATAATGACTTATAGGAACTATTCTTTTGCAAAGCATCACGTTTTGTACTTTGTACAATTTCATAATGGCGGCCATTAAAAATTTTCAAACTTCAATAACTCAAACCAGAAAATTTATTAAAAAGTAACAAATGTTAAAAAAGATCAAAAAGATAAGTAGCCGCCATTTTGAATTATACAAGGTAGAAACTTGACGCTTTGCAAAAGAACAAATTCTCTTAGTTATCATACACGTACCAAGCTTGAAGTCGGCGCCTCAAGTGGTTCCAAAGCTATGGGAAGTTATGTAAAAAATACAAACACACTGACGGATGGAAAACGAAGTGAGATAGGGCATATGTTTAGTCGTTATTTTTTGATTGTTTTAACCCAAGGAACTTGCCCATAGAGTATCGGGAGAGATTTTCAAATTACCCTGTATATTTAGTTAACTGTTTAAAAAATATAAAGTATGCTAAGTAACTGACAATAGTTACACTCATGCGGGCGAAAATTTTATAGCTACAAAGACTAGTATTTTAACCATTTTATGAAGACAGAAGATTTGCCAATGGTTCAGCATCCCAAAAAACGATTAAGATTGAGGACGTGAAAAGGTATTTGACCTATTTATAAGTAACTAACAGTAGCTAAAAAAACATTGGTTACACGTGGTTTAATATCATCGGTGTCCATTTACTCATCGGTTTTTTATTTACACATGCATATGTTTCCATATTGAAAAAATATAACAATAAAAATCTTATTATTGATGAAACAGGAAGCCTGCCTCTCTTAACTTAGCTTTATGAGATTCAAACTAAACTATATGTGATACAACATATAAGACATTGTAGAAACAATTGTCAAATAAAAATGTAATTGCAAAGGGTACTATTTATATTTAATGAGTCGCACGTATAAAGCTGTTTAACGTAACAATTTGTTTGTCAAACAATGTAGCTAAAACAGGACCGTCCAGGATAGCATCAATGTCAACGATATTGGATGCTACCATTTCCCTAGGGTACACAAGTGTGATATAAACATTTATTTTAAATTGTTGTTAGTAAATCTCCTGCCAATAAAAAATATTTAAAAATCCGTAGTAAAATGTGTAAAAAAATCTCATAGCACAAGAGCTTTCTTATACCAGTCATAATTGCAATTTTTCTCATATCTTAACTGAAATACTATATATATTTTGTTAATGTTGGAATATGTTGCCCTTGAACGGCCAGACCTGTTCTTCGTCTAAAGGGTAGCCTTAACGAGCTCTTCATCCTTATAGGTAGTAATGTTTTATATGGTAACCACAAAGACCACCAACGTAAAGAGCATTTATATTTTATAGCCATATTGCACTTTTATATCACTAAAACTGCCAATTATTATTTGTCACTCTTCTATTACTGCTCGATAAGTCCCCTTTAGTCTTAGAACCAAGTACCTTTAATAATTTGTAATCTAGTTATTTATTATTTATTTTTTATATTGTAGTGAACAGCCTAGGATACAGAATTTGTTTTATAGTCTAACATTTGGTCAAACTGAAACATACTGTTAGGATAATCCACCACTTTTATAAAACCGGTTCATATTTAGTTTCTATCAAATATAACTAAAACATATATAAACATACCACGTTCAAACAATTTGAAAATGTTTTGAAATATTTTAAATTATTCTTTGGTTTTAATAATAATTTTAGAAAAGTATGCAAGTACCGTATTGTAGTATGAAAAAGACAGAGTATCGTCGATAAAAATATCAGTTGTACATAATTTTAGTCTACAAAATCGTTTTATCTCATGTTCCATCAGGTAAAATGGGTTAATAGTTCACAAGTATCGGTTTTAAACTTTAAAAAATGGAAAGCGAAATCAAAACCTCACTATTTCCATTTATTTTGCGAAAAGGGCATGATTGGAAAAGAAGAGAGTTAGTTTCATATCTTTATATTGGCCATTACAGACTCTCATTATAAATTATGTGCACATGTGCAATTTAGTTATGCCAGTAATAATTTACAGCGTTAATTAAATTTTCCTCATTTATTTATTGTATATCCAGGGAGAACATATCTTTTAGTTTATACCACTCTTAAATAGCCTACATAAAACAATTGTTTGAAATTTTTTTTTTAGTTTACTATGTATAGTAACTTAAATTAACTGATGTTAAAAATTGATTTTCACATCTTTTCTAACACAATAACACATTTTCATAGGCCAAAAAGTGTTTAAACCACATCTATACAATAGTTTACAGTAAATTTTATAGGTTAAAGTAACAAATGTTTATGACTATTTTATATTGAACTGTTAAAAGAAGAATAATTTATTTTAACACATAAAACATGAAACCAAAACACTCACATATTTAGAAATAAAATCACGTTGGGAAAATTTAGTTCAAATAACTTTTTAGATTGTTGGTACGATTGTATGTTTCAAAAGAGGTTGTGGACAAACTCAATTTTCAGTTTGCTCCACATTCCAGTTTACAATGCCATTAGGTTGTCTTGTACTCCTTGTCTAGTCCATATACTCGTATACGACAGGACGATGGGCAAACTATTCTCATTGTAGGACAACACTTTGCTTGTCAACAACAGATTGTATTTGACCTAAACAGTTTTTCAACTCAGTTGATAACGTTGGGAGAAAAAATGTATAGGGTTTAATTTATTTAGGAACGATAGTAGTATAATATTTCATACTTATGACAGAAAATGTGGTTTTGCTGGCTCGTTCGAGACGAAGTCGAGAACTTAAGTCTATCGAGAGCTGCAAAACCCTTTCGGCCCGTGGTACAAACTATATTTTTCACCACTGTACAACATTTAGAAATATATACAATAAATGCACATTATGGCCAACACAACTAAAACTCTAAGATTTTGTGAAGAAATATTTAAAGGAATTAGCTGAAATAATAATAAACAGTTGCTAAGCAGCTCAATAAAAATTTAATATTTCAACGAAATGCTTGTGTTTCTAATAATACATTAATGTTAAGTAAATAAGCGAACAACTGATTTTATTCCCTAGGGATGTAAAATCCTGCTCGGTCCCCAAATGGCAAAACCAACTAGCGTTTCGACCATGGACAGCAAAACGTAGCTTTTGGCCTCCAATAAACGTTTGTAAAACAGTAAAAAACATTATAAATACTCTCGCCGCAGCAAACCTGCCGACTAAGGGAATTTCCATTTGTCTGAATTAATTTTCAATTAAATATTTTTAAATGGCATTAGGTTTACCGAGTACTAAGGTTTGCTGCTACAAGGAAACTAATAAAGTGTGTTTTAGTAAATTATTGATAGCTTAGTATAAAATAAATAAATTTGCCAAGTTTGATCAAAATATATCCATAAACAAGCAAACTACAACATTTTACAATATTCTCCATAAGAATAACATAGGAATTTTAGATTTACAATTTTTTACATTTTCTCCGTTACCAATTACCTAACAAAAATACTTTTATATACTAAATTATTTGTTTTTTAAGCTCTTTAAAAAGGTCTAAAGGGAAATTTTGTGTTTGAAGGGTAAAAGGTGGGAAAACTCAATTTTTACCCCATAAAACCCCCCGTAAAACCCCGTTCCCATGGTCCGATCATGCTAGTTCGCGAACTCATTCAATTTCATCCCGCTTTACGCTTTACTTTTTTAAATAGCTCATCCTTAATATAGCTCACCCTCCTATTTCCACATAGGGAAATTCGCTAAAAGGTAAAAAAATACTTGGAAACCATAGTAGTAGAAACAATTTATATTGAAAAACTCATTAAACGCGTTTTAATAAACAAACTTAATAATATGTGTAGCTTATTTTGTGGACTGAAAAGCACACAGCAGTTTAATTTCTACACTGAAATAATACTTGTTTTACATATTTTTCCTGGTATTCTAATGTTATTTATGACAAATTTAAACTGTTTAACAATCGCTATTTCAATAATAAAAGCAGTATTGGGTAGGTAAGATTATACAGTATGAACTGGTATACGAGAGCCGCATATAAACAGAATATTATACGACGTCATTTTAGAAGACGTAAAGGTAGCAGGAATATCATTTTTGTAGGATGATTAAAATATTGATTATAATATAATTTATTACAATATTTGTACTAAAAATAAAGATAAAATATCAGCTTATTAATATATATTGAAAAACATTATCTTGAACCATCCCCGGAAATTGTTATTACAATTAATTGGGGTTGAGATCGTTTGAGACGTTTTATATAAAAAATATTAAGGAATATGTGTATAAACATTTGTTATATTATCTTACTACGTAACAAAACCCTATTTTAAGTCAAGAAGATGGTGGATCATTTAAAATATTACCGAAAAAGCCATACGAAAACGTAAAAAACACATTAAGATTTGTTCTCTAAACTACAATATTTTTAATTAATTACCCAACATCACTACACCCCGTAAAACATAAAACATACTACCCAATGTTGGTGTCAGTTAATATGTTGCAAGCCACAGCCCATGAAATTATGTGATAGGTTTTTGCAATTATTTTGATGAATAACGATTTGTATTATTTAAGCTCCTATGTCCTTAATGTTTAATGTTGTATTCGTTGACGAAAACTAAGTCAAAACTCTTAACGCTAACTAAAATATTCTTTTATTATCGACGAATAAATAGTTTATCAAACAAAATAAGTTTTCTTAATAGGATTTCTCTCGCAAATGCAGGCTAGATTCTCGAATTTTACATTTCAAAGGCTCAATGTAAACGCGCCATTTGCAGTTTCCGAGCGATTGCTTCTGCATCAAGTCAGATATGTTCTTGCAAACTTGTAACATCTTAGTGTTATGAAATCTTGTTTTTATCATATCTTATTTTGTTTGACACAGGTTTTATTTTTTATTTTTTTATACGTGTCAAGTTTTATCATTGCCCTTTCTGTTTAGTATTTAGTGCATTAGGCAACGTTACTTTGGCTATTTTAGTGTGAAATTATACTTTTTACCAATAGTTTATTTTTAAAGGTTGTTAAAAGTGTGATTTCCGGACCCATATTTACTACGAGTTTGTTAATTTATTCTTTTTTAATAGTGCTAACATATAATTGAACATTGAAATTATCCTCTTAATATTTTTTTACTATTCGTTAATGTTAAATTAATGGTTGACACATATAACAGGTTGCATGGATAGTTTTTTTTTTTTTTTTTTTATTTAGCGTATCATTCAGGTGTTGGAGGAATATAAATACATTTAAATGACGACTTATTAAAAAAAAAAAAAAAAATCAAATACTAGTATGTATTACTTTTGAAAACACCATAATACACAAAAGCTTTAATATACAAAATCGGATAAACACTTGTTCTAGCTGACTAAACAACCCTTAAAGTTTTACTACATATGTTGCTGAAAATGCCCAATATGAAAAAGCACACTGTAGTCATACAGCCGTATACATTTCTTTATGTAAAGAGAACACATCGATGAACGTTTTCAATCTTGCCAACATACAAAAGTTATATCATTGCCAAGAGTATTGAGAAACCTCGGTCCTATAGAGATTGTGAGTCAGTCGTCTGGAAATAACACAATACACTGTATTGCAGCTGTTCCCATGTTTCCCCATTTCAATGTATTGAAATGTATTTTCTGTAGGTAAAATATAAAATTCTAAGCTTTTTTGTGCAAACCAATTTAGCCAAAGTTTAACACAATCAGACAGTTTTTTTTATACATTTTCGGTTCATCAACTGGAATTATATTGCATTACCTTTTTGTTGCCGATGCTCTCAGATAAAATGTCTTTGTGTCACCCTATGCCTTTCCGCTAGCCAGCAAGACTTCTTCGGGGATCTTCTTAAGCTATAATTAAGCTATTCTTAACTATAATCTTATCGACACTATCGTTTCTATATTTTCAAAAAATCTACCTTTATGAAAAATATCACGATTGGCTCATGGAAATATCATGGTGATAAACAAGGAGGACAGTTATGTAGGTCTTTCGTTTTCCGTTTCATTTCTTGGACTTGAAGTGTTGACTTTCGGGCCGTTTGACAGTTGAGTTTGGGGGTTTCCTGGTTTATGGTCGGGGGAAATTTTGATTACCCTACTTTTGCAGGTTTGTCCTATGTGTTTTGATGAGTCTTGTCAGTAAATTGCAAGTATATTACCTGGTAATTGTAGGGCTTATATAATTTTAATTTTTTTTGGGAGCGTGTTCGGTTCACATTGTTTTCCATAGTTGAATGTTAGCTTTTTTCTACTTTTGCTTGTGGTTTTGAGTGGAACTCGTATACAAACGTAAATTAATTCAGAAAATTATACAGTGTGAGTTGTGGTTTTTTTAAGTTTTTTTAAGCGTCAGCTTTGGAAAAAAAACCTTGATTAACATAACACTACACTAGCAAGCCACTTTCAAAAGTATGTTTGGATATCATTTCTCTTTAACTTATGTTAGTTCTCGTCTGATAAATTAGGTCTTAAGAGTTTACTGTTTGTATAGTGTGTCATTTACTTAAGTAATAAAAGAACAATGCATATAATGATACTTGTTTGTCTTTAGTCCCTGCAAATGATATTGTGGCACAAATGTGGTAACAATATTAGTTATGATTTAGTAAAAATAGTTGTTCTACGCGATAAAGTTAAAAACTTATTCAAAACAACTAATTTTGATATTTTGATGGAAAATAAAATATTTTCAACATGTTCAAGTAAAATTCCAATAATAAATATAAAAATACATAATAAACTAAGCTTTGTTATTGTCTAGGTTTTGAACATTACGTTCTGATGGTTAAACTTTCCAAACAATAGAACCCTTTAATGTTTAGAAATCCATATTTAGGTTAATGGGTATGTGCTTCTGACAGAGCAAAAGAGCTACTCCAAGTACTCGAATGATTCTAGAGGACTAATACTGAGTCGTTCTGTAAAGATGGAATTTATAATAATTACAGTAGCATTACTCTTAAACTTTATTGAGAACAAAGTACCTTTAGAATATTTTTTATTTATTTATTGTTTTAATTTTACTTGTTCAGTTAATTTCTCACGTAATTGAAGTAAATCCACATTGTAGCATCCATGCAAAATAGATTTTAATCACAAATCAAAGGTAAAATTGGATTTTATAAAACTTCTGTATGGAAATTTTCTGCACACAAATTGTTGTGCTTATCACTATAACAAAGACAATTGAATTAAATCATACACTATTTAAACAACTGTATGTGCATAAGTTTTCTGTTAGGACGCCTAAATGTGATATGTTCATCTATACTTTTAGTAAAGTTGCTTGAGACTAAGATATAAGGTTTGGATATAATGAATTCGTTATTCTTAGCAATTAGAGGAAAAGGCAATATTTTTACTTAGGAGACTTAAGATAACATTTTAACATTATTGAACATTTTCCTTATCAAATTTATCTTTAGTAAAGTAAATGTATTTTTTAGGGAATTTCCCATATAGGGAATAAGCTATTACCGTAGTACTCATGGTAAGACCTGGACGCGGGACCGATTTTTTTTTTCATTTTGAGGTCCCTAGAGGCTAAAAACACCATCCGTTCAAATTCATATATATATATATATATATGTGTGTGTGTCTGTTAGCACGATAACTCGAGCAAAAATGATCCGATTTTGATGAAATTTGGTACAAACGTGTAAACCGAGTTTGCGATCCAGCATGATCGGACCATGAGAACAGGGGTTTACGGGGGGTTTTATGGGGTAAAAATAGGTTTTTCCCATTTTTGACCCAAAAAACATAAAATTTAGCAATTTCTTTCCAAACCATTTTGTAGACCTTAAAAAAACTAATAATTTAGTATATTGAAGCGTTATTATGCGCCTAATGGTTACGGAGAAAATTCCAAAAAATTGTAAATTTAAAATTCCTATGTTATTCTTATGTAGAATAAGCAAATTGTTGTAGTTTGCTTGTTTATGAACATATTTTGATCAAATTTGGAAAATGTTTTTATTTCTTACTAACTATTAACGTTTTACAAACAAAAACAGTTTTACCCTCCTTGATGCAGCAAACCTAAGTACTAGTTAAACTAATTCTATTTAAATAGAGAATAAATGTTATATTTTTAAGTAGACATTTCAGTGTAAATCCAATCAGTCAAATGGAAATTTGCTTAGTCTGCAGGTTTGCTGCGGTGGGGGTATTTAGTAATTTAATTTTATTAATACTTGTAAATGTAAACCACAACCTAGGAAGATTTCGAATCCCAGTTATGTAATTATGAAAGTTAACCAACACAAAAATATGGTACTGAGTAATATAAAAGCATATTTTCTACCTTTGCCGGATACTAAAATAATGTAAAAGTCACTCATAAAACTCACATACGGTGCACCCTAGAAGAAGGTGTTTTTTAGAGTTTGGCGGCCGTTTTAAATTTGGGTTTCCCCGTCCACATAGACTACGGACCTGTTGAGCAGAACGTATCCAGCAGAGCGAGTGGTGAGCCGGTACAGTACAAGGGTGAACTGTACTGATCAAATTTAGTGGCAGGTATCTGAACCCCCGGCCTTAGACCCGAAGTACATAGAACTATTGACTGAACCAGCGACTCTCTCTAAAATAATTTACGTCCACCAAATATCATCTCGTATACTAGTATTTACCTAAACGTAGTATAATTAAAACGTATTCGTTACTTATGTTACAAATACGTAATAAATACGTTTTCTCCTTATTTACATATTAAGGCTTAAGAATATAGACCTGATTATGCAAATAGAACTTGTTTCAATAGAACTTACACTATGTAAGTAAACATTAGATACCAATAGTGTATCTTTTTAAAACAATAAAATATTTTGGTTTTAATATAAATAATGAAGAGATAGTTATTGGTGTGACGTTCTATTCATTTCTACTAACTTTTAATAAATCTTTGTGTTATATTAGTTTAGTTAGCAAACTGTTGTGCAACTTTTGCTTATGTCAAAATTTTGTTCAATTATTTGACGTTTACCTGACATAAAATTATTAAAAATATAAAATATAAGCAATAATGTGTAACACGTACGAATACAAATTTATATAAGGGAATATGTTATCGATGGATGAAATGTTGAATGTCATGAGATTAAGCACTGCAAGTAAGGCCAGGCACACCGAATAGTGTTCTCAGGTCTGCCAATAACATATCCATTAACCTACATCCGCCATATGACTCTATTCTACTCCACTGAGAGGCTTCCAATGTTTGAGAAGGTGTTGAGCCACTTATGAAACGGTTGTGGGTTGTCTGGAATGATATCTACTGAACTTAAACGTTTAATTGATATATACAGAAACATTTTTGCAAAAGGATGTATTTTACAGTAAAAATTTTTCAGCGTTTCGTACTTAGTGTTTCAAAATATATTACACTTCCTATAAAATCTAATAACGCGACATTGCAGAATGTAAACAAGTTCAAACACTCGACGTAAATTAAGCATAACGTGTTCTTCGTTATGGCTAAATTTATTTATTGTGTTATATGAACTTAATAGCAGAGTACCCGTTCTTCGCACGGGTTTGTAATATACGAATAAAATGCTTATTGCAGTTATACTCTTAAAGGTTTGTGTTTTTAACGGGGGAGGACACAGTTTGATAAAATTTGCTTCTTTAAATTGACGGTATACATAGTATTACGCATCTACCATAGCCATAACGTTCTACCACTTCACCTAAACCACCTAAACAATAGAGAAAAATTAATTATAAAAAATTCACAAAATATCGCAAATGATTCATTAAATTAAAAACATAAACAACTTTAAACAATCCTACTTTATTAAAATTCATTGTGTAGCCCCTGAACTGTTGATTAGACTAAAATTTAAGGTACATACCTTCACGTCCACAGTTCATAGATGTATGGTCAAACTACTACATGTTTTGCCTATACATAGGCATTGTCAAGTGATCCTTCAAGAACGTTTCGTCCATTGCAGACTCATAAAAAAACATTTAAATAAATACACAAAACACGATACATTGTACGAAACATTTAACACGCGGTACAGAGGCAGACTGGCTGGAATTATTTAACCCCGGCCCCTTCTCCGTTATCAGTCGTACTGCAAAGGTCAAACTGTTCCTGTCTATTGTTGTGAGCTATTATGGCGTTAAAAATTGAATAAGATTTGAAGTTTAGCTGGTCATTTAAATATGGTTTTTATTGTGGATGTCTTGGAAACTTTTATAGATTTCAAATTGTTCTAGAGAGTCTAATTTGTTACCTTTGTTACAAAAGTGAAAGATTTCCAGGCTATTGTCAATTACATCTACGGTGTGATTGCTATCCAATAAATGTTGGGCAAAGGTGGATTTTTGTTTGTCTGCTCTGGGATCGCTAGGTGTTAAATGTTTCGTACAATGTATCATGTTTTGTGTATTTATTTAAATGTTTTTTTGACGAGTCTGCAATGGACGAAACGTTCTTGAAGGATCACTTGACAATACCTATGTATATGTGAAACATGTAGTGGGTTTGACCATACATCTATGAACTGTGGACGTGAAGGTATGTACCTTACATTTTAATCCTACTTTGACAGTTCGCATTGCGTATCACAGCTTTTTGTGGCTGCTTAGTTCAAATTAGCTGTTTTCATAAATGCAAAAAGAATATTAGAGCTGTTGGTAAATCTCATAACTTTTTAATGTTTTTGCACATCATAGAACCAACTTTTTTAGTTGAAACAGCTGACAAAATTCTTAAATTCCCTTTAAATATGAATACTTATAAGGTTAACATGGGGAACTACAGAGCCACTGGGGTGGAGCCTGAAAGGATTTTTGAGATAAGAATATGCTTATGTTAATCGGGAATGTGAGCTATCATCGTGCCAAATTTCAGCCTAATCCGTCCAGTAGTTAATGTGTGATTGACCTACAAACAAACAAACACCCATTTATTAAATTAGTAAAATGTTTAGGAGACGATAAGGACGAGGCTAAATCTTATGGAGAAACACCAAGCCCACACACACAAATTCTCTACAGACGTATTCAAATCAAAAGAGAATTTCGGTCATTGGCCAGGATTAAGGTGCGCAATTTCGGAAAAGATGGAAAGTTGAAATGTAAGGAGAAATGAATTGATGCATTACCAAATCGAGATGGACAATGGGCAGGTTTGGAGAAGGCACTTTGACTACATTCGGCCACGTAAATTTAAGGGGGAGGATTAATAAGGATTTCTCAACATCACATTATTTCTGTTATCACCCTGTAGTGTCTATGTTTATATTTTCATTCGGTTAACATCATTTTTGAATAGAATGAGTTTTTTGCAACTTATTTTGTGTTATTTAAAATAATTTTAGGATTTGATATTCTTCATTAGGGTTGATACAATTTGAGGAAATTACACTTATTATTAAAAAGGTAGTTTTTTCATTTACCAAACGATCTTTAGCTTATTATGTATGATCTTCTTGGCCTAATAGTGCAGATATTGCTTGTTCCATACCAGATGTCTTCGATAAATACAAAGATCAGTAAATGATGATAAACAGTTGAAGTATGAAACATATTCATTAAACACAATATTCATATGGTTATTAAATATTGTCGAGGTTTTTTATAGTAAGACCACAGCTTGGAAAAATCTTTACAAAACAAAATTATAATACGTAAATCAAAAAATGCGTTATGAACCAATTTTATGTTTTCATTAAGATATATGCATCAGTCACATTTCAAATATTGCTGAAACAACAATTGTAAATAAAAAAGTAAAACGTAAAAAACAAATTCATAAACATGGATGAGTACATGGGAAGGTGGGACATGAGTGGCGTTTCCATTACTTCGAAGAAATATTCGTGTCACCGCAAGAAAATATTGTCTTAATACACGACATTTATTCTGCGTAGCAGAATATACGTTACCTTCATATCTTCAATGTTTTCACTGATATAATAGCTATTTACTGAATTCATCCTTTTTTTAACCCCATGCAAATGACACACTCAGTAAAATTAATCATGTTGTTTTGTTATGTTATACAATTTCAAATACGTACAACAGGTCTATAAATAAGTCAAAATATGACTATTTATGTCCATATCAAATATATACAACGTTGAAATGTATTATTCATTTGAGATCTTTGAGAGCAATAAAATAGTATTTTTTTTTGTAATTCGTCTGGTTAGATTTGCGTGCAAAAGATTTATCTAAAATTTATTTATAGGTCCTAGCTTTGACTATTAATACAACGACGTCCTAGCAAAGTATATGCATTGGTATGTATGCGATTTAAAAACCATTATATCATTATTAAGCTTGACATATGTTTAATGTGGTTCACTATCGTCTTTATGCTCATTCGATGATAAATTAATTGATATATTTACACTACTAGGCCTATTAAAGTACGCTTTCCTGTTATTAAGGAACAAAAACACTTACTTAAATTATAAAACAAACTAGCATCATTCAAAGCAGGTTATTTTTACCATACAAACTTATATTGTGTAAACAAATATCTGGATTATACACTGTTTTATTCCACTTTGACCAACATTGGATTTTGCATTACCAGGAAAATATACAACAAATATACAATCACTCACATACTTTAATAAAATAGATTGCTTGATGCAAAAAAAAAAGATCTATTTTACCTAATCTGTTATTCAATTAGTTGTATATTAGGTTCGACAATGAATAACACGTTATTTAATTTGTTTAAGAAGAGTAGAATTGCTTATAACCCTTTTGGTACTAGTTTTAATTAAAGAATTACTTTTACCATTTATGTTTTACAACAAAATAATAGATAAAAACCGAATCATTTAGTTTTCCACAAACTGTTTTCTCAACATTTCAACAAAACTTGGTATCGTTTAACGTAGCTCATGATTTTGGGAGTAACCAATAAAGATGACGATTTACAAAAAAATCTATAGATAATTAAATTGTTTTATTTCACTGTGAAATTTTATGAGTACTTGATAAAAGGAAGTGAATAACTGTAAAACTGTTTTATAATATATATTTGATGTTTTTAGAATCGAAAGTGTCTCACACGGTTTGAAAGTTTGAGTTGGTTCTACAGGGCATAATAGGGAGGAGCAGAGAACGTATCGATCTGTGCCTTCATAACCAACACTGCTAGCACACTGCATTCAATCAGTTTTAAACACATTTTACCACACTAACATCTTTTCACTTTCCACCAACCTAAGCTAATTTAATATTCGGGCTCACCTATCGCAAAAATCCATACTGCCCGGGGCTGCACCTGGCGAAATCCTTTGGAAACGAGATGAGTCCATCACATACCGACACTAGGACGTGTACCGCACAGGTTTTAATAGGAAATTGTCCAAATTTGAAACGGAAACGGCTTATCTCTGCACGGGAAGCACAGGAGCTAGAGACGTACTGTACCGGGATGCTGCAAGAGCGCTCGGGGTGGTCGGCCCCGGAACTAAACACACCCTGCCCTTCTCGTCAGACTCGGGAAAAATCACGGTTTCACAGCCACATCAAGGTGGTCCATTGTGTTCCTCACTTTTGCTTTTGGTTCCTTTCGATTTAATTACGAAAAGGGTTCGAGGTGTTTTGTAAATAGCCGTTTCAGCTAAATTACACCTTTGAGTTGTAACGTTTTATATGGGCTTTACTAAATTTGCTTTGAAAAATACGAAACACGTTGATATAAAATGATTAATTTATGCAAAGTTACGATTAAAAGATTGTTGTGTCTCGGTATCGGACATTTTTAAATACAAATTTTAGTGCGTATTAGGTTAAATCTAGTTACATTTTGACAATTATATTCAATATTTAATTTAATATGTATTTTGCATTAAAAAACATACGTGAATCATTTGTATTACCCTTTAATAGTAAAATATTAAAACAAATCTCTTATCCATAAATTTGTAAAATTGATTTATTTGCAAACTTTGCCTTTTTTAGAAGCACTTGTCCTGTGATCAGTAGATTAATTATATTCATTTAAATAACGATTTGTTAAAATACTCCCTAGGTTTATTACGAAAGAATCACCATGTTGTAATACTTCTCGCTATAACATACATATATTGTAAAACGAGTTTTATATTTAATGCTAAATTCTTAGTTTGAAGCTCATTGTTGGTTATGGTGAGTAAATGTTGTTCAAAGGTTTATTGCGGACATTTTCCATCACGATGGTAATAAAAAATACACAACGTTTCGGGATCTGGGATCTGATCCCGTCATCAGATGAATAAAATGGACTAACACATTACAACTAACAAATGACAAACGCCCAACCTAAGTTGGAATACACTACAGAGGGTAGAAGTCAAAAAATATGCAATACACTCTAATAAACAGTACTAAATATGTGTCAAAAAATATGCACTACACTCTAATAAACAGTACTAAATATGTGCATATTTTTTTACTACTACCCTCTGTAGTGTATTCATACTTAGGTTGGGCGTTTGTGTATTTAGTTGTAATGTGTTAGTTAAGTTTTTCCACCTGAGGATGGGATCAGATTCCAATTCATGAAACGTTGTGTATTGTTTTTTACCATAGAAAATATCCGCAATAAACCCCCTTTGACCACATTGTCCACATCACATCAAGGGCGCATGCACTTCTGGGATTTGTCTTCAGGTCTACTAGGAACTTCCAAGATCCTCGGTCACTTGTGTTGCTGTACAAGACCTTGGTCCGTCCTATACTGGAGTGTGGCTCTGTGGTATGGTCGCCTCATCAGCTGGGTCATATTGATTTGCTGTCTCGAATCCAAGCTCGCTTCATTCGGATGTTGGGTATCCGGATTGGTTATGCATATACCGATGTACCAATTGAAGAACTTCAGAAGATCTTTGGTATCCAACCTCTTCACATAAGACGTAGACTGGCTGATCTTGTGGTGTTGTACAAGCTGGTTAATGGTCTTCTGGACAGCCCCGATCTGCTTTTCAACATTGACCTTATTGTCCCGAGAGGCACTCGCTCCAGAGCAATCTTCCAGCGCAGATTCCATCCCACATCATATGCGTACAACAGCGGTTTGTCTCGGCTACTGCGTGAGGGCGCTGTGGCGGCTGCTCATGTGGACTTCTTCAGCACTTCAGCTCCTGTTTTTAAAAGATGTGCCAGTGCCTTTTTAAACTAGTGGCTGCCTAAGGGCTTCAGTAAAGTTCAGTTTTTCTTTGGTGGTGCCTTTAAAGGGCCACATTTGTGTCCAGTTGGTGTTTCCTGTTTGTTTATTAAATAAGTTTCCTGTTGTGTTTGCGTTTGTTAAATTAATTTATGTCTTTTGTTTTGTACATATATATATATATTTATTTTGTTGTTGTTATATCTTACTATTTATTTTGTTAGCCTACCGATATTGCAATTGTTGTTTCCTTTTTTTCTCGTTGTTGTTATGTCTTGGTTGCATATTGTTAAATATTGTTGTTGTTATGTTTTTGCACTTTAAATTTTACCTGTTGTTGTTATCTATGCGCCATATTATTATGTCTTTTGCATCTTATGCCTGCTTCTCATTTTCATTCTTATTTATTGCACTATTTTAGTAGCCTGTACCTAATTTTGCTATGTTTTTTGTTTGTCTTACACTTGAATTGATTCAGCCTATTAATGTATTTTTGTTTGTCTTTATACTGGTTATGTCTTTTGCATTTCATGTCTGCTTTCTAATTTATTCTTATTATTGCTCATATTTATTACCAATTATGCTATGTTTATAAAGTGATTAATCCTATTTAATGTATATTCCAATGTAAAAATGGTGTTACCGTTGAGAGAATAAATAAATAAATAAATAAATAAATAAATAAACCTTTGAATAACATAATGCTACACGTTATGGTCAAACTATCAATGCATCTATGTAGACAAAATATTGTTCGCATATTTAACAAATAAGTCCACGTTCTATTGTAAGAAATCCTTGTAATCTTTTCTGGCTAATGTTAAAGGCATACGACCATAAAACAGATATTCTTCTGTTTAAGCGAATTTCTCATATAGGGAATAAGCTATTATTGTAGGTCTCATGGTAAGACGTAGACCCGGGCCCGATTTACCTTTTGTTTTTGAGGTCCCTAGAGGCCAAAAGCACACTCAGTTCAATGTTATATACACATATGTGTGTGTGTGTGTGTGTGAGAGTTTGTGTTACCGTTAGCTCGATGGCTCGAGCAAAAATGATCCAAATTTGATGAAGTTTGGTACCAACGTGTGAACTAGTTACTTAGTTAGTTAATTCGAACAAATTCGCAAACCAGCATGTTCATACTATGGGAACAGTGGTTTATGTAGTGTTTCATGGGGTAAAAATTGGTTTTCCCATTTTGTACACTAAAAACACAAAATTTCACAATCCCTTTCCAAAACATTTTGTGGAGCCTTAAAAATTAATATTTTTGTATCTTGAAGCGTTGTTGTATGCCTAGAACGGTTACGGAGAAAAAATAAATAACAAATTCCTAGATTCCTATGTTATTCTTATGGAGAATATTTTTTGTATTTTGCTTGTTTATGGATATATTTTTATCAAATTTGGCGATTTTGTTTAATTTATTCTAAGCATTCAACATTCAATAAAAAAAAACACCTCAATACCTTCCCTCTAGCAGCCAAGTAAGTACTCAATACAATTAATGTCATGCAAATATGAAATAAATCTGAAATTTTTTAGGGAATATTTTAGTATAAATCCAGCAATAGAGATTAGCTTAGTTTGCAGGTTTGCTGAGGCGGGGGTGTTTGTATCTACAAAAGAAACATAATGTGTACTTTTCATATCTATGTGATAATTATATTGTAAATCAGGATATGTTTGTATAAGAATTAATGTCAAATATTTTAAACTCTATGTGAAGTAGATAGGATGAAAGCTGCTTGGCGCAGATTAGGGATACAAATAACCACGATTCAAACTATAGCTATTATTGAATGAAACGACTATGTGGGGTTGAATAACGACTGGACTTGTACGATAAGGTATGTACTTCTTACTAAATTGCATTCGAGGTTCATATAAATGAAATAAACTGCAAATAGATAAAGTTCAGTATTAAAATTGATGGCACATATCCCATAACAGTTTATTGCATTTTGTATGTGTTAGGGTATAATGTGTGTCATATATCATAGATTTATTTTATTTTTATATCAGTGAGCACACTACCATTATTTTCAAATCTTAATTAGATTTTTTTGAGCGAGTGCAAACTTTTACCAATTTCTGAATCGTAAAAGGTATGCATAGTAAATGATTTATGCATATATTATTGTAAGTGAATTTTCCATAAGGGAATATGATATAACCGTTGGTCTCATATGGTAACAGAGGTTCTTGGTAGGGGGGGGGGGGGTTATGAGGTAACAATTGTTTTTTTCCAATTATTGACTCTGAACAGATAAGATTTAGCAATTTTATTTTAAACCATTCTGTAGGGCTAAAAAAACAAATAGTTTAGTATATTGAAGCATTTTTAGGCAACTGATAAAAAAAACTATAAATAAAAATTACCTTGTTTTTCTTTTGGAAATTAGATTAACTATTAACTGTAGTTTACTTGTTTACAGATATAATTAAATTAAATCCAGCAAAGCGGTTTTTTGTGTTCTAATGCTATCAACACTTCACTTAAAAAACGTAGCACCTAACATATGTACTCGTCAAACTATTTAAATAGCGGAAATAACTCATAACTCATTTATTGAACCAAAATAACAATACAAAATTCTCATTGGTCATGTCAATTAATAGAACTAAAATTAAAATAAACAATAGACAATGTTATTTCAATAAAACAATACCGATTACTTCTTACAACAACAAAAAAAAAAAAACTAACTAAACCCATCAGCGACACAATCTCGAACACTGTAGTAACCCTTGGCCAAGAGTATTTTTTTGATTTGCTTTTTAAAGCTGTTCAAGTCCGACTCCAGCTGAAGGGAGGGAGGGAGGAGATTAAAAAGTTTAATGCCATTGTAATGAAAGTGTCTCTTGAAAAATGTAGTTGAATTTGAATGAGATGGCAATTTAAGATGAGAATTGTTACGTAGTGAATAGGAATGTGTAAGTGAAGATTGATATTGGTGTAAGTTTTTTTTAATGACAATCTAAGTTTCCAAAATGTATATTGAGGGAAATGTTAACATTTGTGATGAAATAAAGTATTGCCTGCAAGATGTTCTTCTTTTCAAACCAAAGACTGCCCTAACTGCCCTCTTCTGGAGTCGGAAAAGGAAAGACGTTTTCCCACACTCACACCCCCACACCAGCACTGCGTATATCAGGTGCGGGAAAATCACTCCATAATATGCTGTAATTAGAACATCACATTTTGCAAACTTAGAAAGTTGGCGGAGAAGAAAGATTCCCGAAGAAATCCTTCTACACACAGTGTCAATGTGGGAATGAAAGCGCAGGTTTCTATCGAGCAAAAATCCCAAGAACTTAACTCGATCAGTTGCCTCGAGCTCAACATCATTCAAAAGGAAATTGATTTTGTTTTTCCCAGCTGAACTTATAGACAAATTTACAAATTCAGTTTTTCTGGCATTTAGACTCAATGAGTTGTCCTCGAACCACTGCATCATGGAGCTCGCTTGCAAAAAGGCCTTTATTTCGAGTTCATCGAAATTTTGATCAGAAACCGAGAGCGACGTGTCATCAGCAAACAGACAAATGTTTCCAGAATTTACAATTGATGGAACTTCATTCACAAAGACAAGGAACAACACCGGACCGAGGACTGACCCCTGAGGCACGCCACGAGCAGACTCGCAATGGGGTGAGCGGTAGGTATTCAGATATCCTAAGTCATCCACCGCCTGAATCATCACAAACTGCTTCCGTCCCTGTAATAAATGACTTAAACCATTGCAGTTCCAGCCCTCGCACTCGCAATAAATATGACCTTTTTAATGAGATACTTTAGTGAAAATATAATCATGCAAAAGAAAATTGACTATTCTGCAGGTTTTTCTGTGGCGAGTATTATAACAGGTAAAAGAAAGTTTAAATTAAAAAATTAAATGCATTTTTTTTATTTAACCAGGCAATGTAAGTTTGTTTTACGATTGTCCTTTTTACACTTAACCTGTCATAAAAAGTACAAATATAGTTAAATGTCTTAATCTAATGGGTATAAATCTGAACATTTTACAAATAAATATCAATAGAAACAACAATTCAATTTAAGAATATAATTATAACTATATATTTAAATTAAAGATAAGAAATAATGGATATTTAATCAATAAATAAAAGGAAATAATAACACTTCAAATTTCACATATATTTTAAAATACTCTTCATTTCAGTTATAGAATAAGTTTACTTGGATATTGATTTCCCTTTCCACACATAGCAAAGGCAAACGAATAAAGAAAAAAACATACGTATAACCAAACATAAAAATCTATTTCGTACAAATTTACCAAACAACATTTTAAACCTCCATAAAAACCTTTACTCAATTCATCAGTGGACAAAGTTTCAAATTGTTCAAGTCCGGCGTTTTATATGTTTTTACTTGGAGTTGAGAGTTAGTTTAAAGTCTCCCTAAGTGATCCTTCAAGGATGGAAACTACGAGACTAAGATCCTCCGGCTTCCAACTTTACTGCTCGCCAACTCAAAAGGACGAAACGACAAAGTTTCCCACTGAAGACTTGTACAACTTCACTTATGAGACTTTCGACATGTAATTTTCCGGAACACAACACAAAACCTCATAACATTCGGTTGATTACGTTTGCCAAACTTTACAAATAAAATAGTTTTAGTTTATTACTTGTTATATTGAGTTAGAAAGTTTATTTGGTTTTTCAGTACAATTTCATTTGAAGAATAACTTTACTTATTTGTTGCTATGTATGAAATGTATAATACATATATATATAAAATTAATGAAAAAACATTGATATATATTTCATTAGGCATACAATTTGAACAACTGTGACATAAGATATTTCACTACGGTGTGTGTACTATTGATAAACATTATCCTCGATGGTAATACTTTATTACTTTTTCATTAAATTGTTACCATAAAAATAAAAAATAAAAATAGCTGTAGTACCGTTACATAAACCGTCTAGAATATTTACAGCGCCTTTAATTTTTTTCATAATAAGAGATGTTACAAAAAAGTGTTTTAAATGTAGCAAATAAATGTTATTTGTAAGTGCATATATTGAATAATTTATTGAAGATTGTTTTAAAGATTATATTTGTCATTTAATAATTCTGCCTTAGCATTTACCTCTAGACCATGATATATAATTTTCAACAACATAAAAATGGTCATTTTAAAATGTCGAATAACCGACATTTCTAACCCAATCACCATCTTTCACAAACTTTCATACATTATTGTTAGTAAACAATCTTAATGTTGCATTTAAGTTACACTGGTTACTTATTTTTGTGAGGAATGTATTCATGTTTCTAATAGTATTTATTTATGTTTATTGTGACTCTTCGATTAATTTTTACACTTAATATTAAAATGATTTATCTTCAATGAAGTAGTAATGAACCAATGAAAACTAAAGGCTTTAAAGTTTAAAGTATAGCTTGAAAGTTTAATATTTAATAGTTATATTTAAATTGTGAAATCAATGTAAAGTATTACCTGCATACACTGTTTCCTTATCGAACTAGTTTTTGACCATCCTTGAAGCAAGGGGTTGTGTCGTCATCTGAAAACAAAAATAAACATTTAATAAGCTATAGTTTGTAAATAACCGTACGTGTTGTTAAATCACCTGAAAGTATAACGCAATACGTCAAATAACATTTGTAATAATATATTTACACTTATACAGTTTACTTTCAAGGCGGTAAATACTTAAACTATGGTAAGTGGTGATAAATTTCGATTTGGCACTCCAAACCTCATCAGACCCAATAGGCTAATGACAAGAATTTTAATGGCTTTCCTTATATACTATTGGCTACTGGAAGTACCTGCTTATTTGTTTCTATAAGTACAACTGGAGTCAATTGCAATTGTTCAATAATTATCTTATAGTGTACATAAATTAAAAAAAATACAGAAGAAAAAAATTAAAAACAGAAATAAGTTAGTTGATGAAAAAGTAAATTTTTGAGATTTTAGAACTTAGTTCTATTTATATAATCTTATTTGCCGTTACTTTCAGTAGCCAATAGTACATCAGGGAAGCCATTAGGATCCTTGTCATTCGCCTATTGGGTCTGACGATGATTGAAGTGTCCAACTGGGATAAGGCCTTAACTATAATTCGTAATGTGTCATTGAAACACTACACTTTTACTAATAATATTAACATTTAAGGATAATATAAAGAGTATTGGTGTTCATTAAACAATATAAACTTTGACAAATAAAGTAGTGAGAAAAATTATCAAAACAAATCACAATACATTGCCCAGATCTACATTTAGCCTTTATATTCATCCTGTAACATTGAAACTTTCTAAGTGACAGGGTGAAACACATGGCAAATTGCAGACGGATTAGAAACGTAGTGGAAGTTAAGAAGCTTTGAAGGACAAAGGCAGAGGAACATCTCTTCTAAAGTAGTAGAGGAATATGTCCAAGGGCAAGGGAGGAAGTTATCTACACTTATTTATCCTATGTTTGTCTATGATTTATTAAGTTTCTTTTGGTGATTATTGTTCACATGGTATAGCTACTTTCGTACATTGAACCATATAAACTGTAGTTCCTAAATACAATATGTGCACTGAACTGATCAGCCCACAAACTACATATATGTGTTGTACTGAACTAGACATATTTAGGGTTGCTGCTAGCCTAGTGGCTAGCGTCTCGGACTTCGGTACAGAAGGGACGGTTTCAATTACCGGCACATTCACAAAACGTTTAATGGGTTTGAACCGTTTTAACTTTAACTGATTTGACTTGACTTCGTTACAAAAATGCCACTAAAGTAGACAAGAGCAAAAAAAAATAGTAGAAGACAAATAAGGATATTGCTATCAACTAAACTTTTCTGTGCTAAACAAAGTATCTTGATTTTATAAAACGATATTAACCCATCCTTATTAGTTTGGGTAATTAAAAGTCATTTTTACACCTATATACAAAACAAGCAATAGTTTACCCTGTTCTTAATCTTTGCAAAGCCCGAGTACAGCAGCTAGTATTTTATAAAATGTTGTTTGTAATGTTAAAAAGATCAATTATTCCCATTTTATCTTTTAATGACGTCAAAGGAATTATCAAAGGAAAACAAATTAAAATACCACATAGTTAAGGGTTAAAGGGTAAACATATACTTTGTCAAAAGACATGCAACAAGAAAGATTAAGCCAGTGGTCTGAAAGTGATAAGGTCAAAGCTTCTGTTTCTAGGAATCCTGCCATGGAGATAGCACTAAAATAACCTTTTAGTAATGTAATTTATATACGATATCACACAATATATTTCTGAGAAGCATATCAATCAATTTTAGCAAAGCAATTCATATGTATTGAAGAAGTTATATTTATAATTAGTAATAGATAGATAATTAGAGCCCACTACTCATACATGTATGTTTTGTTTGTTAACACTCATTAAATTAACTTAATTAATTACATTCGTAAAATTGCATATAAAAAATTACCAGCACACTGGGGTCATTTAAGATAGTTGAACATTCTTAATAACATATCTAAAATTCCATGGCAACTACTAGGACTTTTAATCCTAACAATATTAAGTTAAAATGAAGAATGATTTCCAAGTGAGTGGAAACATTAGAAATCTGTAAAAGGAAATAAACGTAAAAGTCCTGAAGGGAACAATAAGGCGAAAAAGGGTGATTGTATCTTATTCTGCTTCACTAGGGTATTTGAAGAAAAATCATTTAACGCTTTCAAATGCATTTAAATCCTTTATTGCTGTTAGTTCTTGTTTATTTCGACCACGTTTATGTATTTTATATTTTAAGAAACGAGATAGTCCAATAAACCTAACCTTGTAGATTTACATAAAATCTATAAATCCATCTATCTTTTATTGAATTATTTTTTATCACCCTACAATTATAAAATTAATTATTTAGGTAAGGAACAGCTGATTGTAAGTGCCAAATAGTTTAGACTATATAACTAATCTTGGACTATTTATTTTGTAATGCTTGTAAATAAACAGTATTACAGGATCATTGCACATGAGCTAATAAATAAATGGAAAAACATGTTTTTTTTTATTATTGAATTACTTATTATAAAAATATCCTGACCTAGTCATAGTTTTGAGATGTTAAAATAAACATGTCAATAAGTGGGGAGGCATTTATTGATAAAAAGGTTGAATAACAGGGGAAGCACCACCACGGCCCCATCTGTCAACCACTTAATCTTTATGCCACGGTGCTGCACCTAACTGCATTTGCTAAGTTCCCTAATATCCGAAAAACTTCATGAAATACACTATGTTAGACACAAAATGCAAAGGTTCTACAGGATTCTTTGTTTTTATCTTAGTTTTCAAGTATTATGCGTAATTTATTATTTATTTTCAACTCTTTTTTTCATTTTCCTATATTAAAATTGTATCGACTATTTTATTGTTGTATGGTAAGGCTATTCCATAGTAAGACCTGTGCCCGGGTCCAATTTTCCTTTTCGTTTTGAGGTCCCCAGAAGCCAAAAACACTCTCAGATATATATGTCTGTTAGTGCGATAAATCGAACTAAAATAGAACAATTTTGATGGAATTTGGTACAAACGTGTAAACCTACGTTTATTAAAACGAGTAATGGACCATCTTAATCGGACCATTTGAGGGGGTTTTATGGGGGGGGGTTAATGATTCAAAATTTGTTTCAAATTCTTTACTGTAAAAATATAAAATGTCACAATTTCTTTCCAGACCATTTTGCGGAGCTTAAAAATAATTTAGTATATTGAAGCGTTGTTGTATGCCTAACGGTTACAGAGATAATTAATAAAAAACACAAATTTAAAATTCACCTGTTAATCTTATGGAGAACAAATAAACTGTTGTAGTTAGTTTGTTTATTGATATATTTTAATACAATTTTGCAATTCTGTTTATTTCATACTAGGCCATCAACATTTCAATAAACCCCCCCCCCTCCCTGTAGTAGCAAACCTAGGTACTCATTAAAATTAATGTAATTTAAATAGGAAATAAAACTAAAAATGTTAAGGGAATATTTTAGTATAAATTCAGCCAGATAAATGGAAATTCGCTTAGTCCGCTGGTTTGCTGCGGTGGGGGTATTTTTAATACTGACATAGTATTTATTTTCTTTAAATTTTTCCAGCCATTTTGAAGTGTAGCACCTAGTTATTTAACCTGACACAGTTTTATTGAAATATATTTTCTTTTAAGAATAAAAACCGGTATGTATAACATCAACGTATTAAGCTTAGATAGTAATTTTGATGTTTAACTTACTGAGGTGTAGGTACACATATTATAAGCCGAATGATAAATAGTACCCAAACTTTGTGTATTATTTAATAGAAAGTTTGCGTTGCATAAATATAAGGTTAGCATCTGGGTATCGGCAGAACAAATAATAAACATTGTAATTAAATATTACAAACACATATAAAACTGAAAAGGTGAGGCTAACTTTATTTTTCTATTTAATAAACACATGGAAGGGTATCTCTCCCTCCTACTTTAGAAGAGATGTTTCTTCAGCTTTGTCTTCCTAAGCTTCTTACCTTCCCAGAGTTCTAATCCGTCTGCAGCTCACCATGTGTTTCACGCTGTTACTTAGAGAGTTTCAATGATACAAGTCTTTTTTCATGAGAATATGACCTTAGCCTAATATAGAATATTTTGAAGTAAATACTTTTTCTTATATAATTTCAAAACTTCTAACTTCAACAATAAATATACCTTAGCAATTATAGTAAATACGATAGCTCCGTTTTATTTCTTCGGCATTTAAAAGGTGCAGGGAGAAATGTTATTTTCTAGATATTTTGTTTCCATTTCTCTTAACAATGTTTTTTTATTATTTTACTTATGAAGTAAAAAGGTGTTAGTAATCAACTACACCGTATAGTATTAGGAGTATTATTTTAGGGGTTTTTCATGGATTTTGATAGCCATTTTACTAATTTCAATCAAATGTTTTCAACTCTAATGTTTCCTTAACGTTTTTAGAGTAGCTTATAAATTATAAGAAATCAATTAATTGATTATTTCTTTACAAGTTTTGAAGAGAATAACCCACTCCTATTTACACTAAAGCTGGAAGTCTTTGTTCATACATGTAAAAATAAAAACCTTAAGGAAACTAATACATTTCGAATGTATTAAATGTGTTAAACACAATATTGATTGAAACTCTGACAAGTACACAAAACTTCGTCAGTTTTTTTGGTATTGCTTTGTGGCATACTTACTTATAGAAGCAATCCGGTTGCAGTACTAAGACGGCATCTGGTTCATGGATTTGCAATGAGTAAAGAACAAGGCAAGGAGAACCTTTCTTAGTCAACATTTTTGTAATTTTGACCTTTATATCGATAATTTTCTTTTCTTAGTCAAACGTAATTTAGAAAACTCTTTTCTCATAACATATAATACATGGAAATGACATGCTTAGTTAAAAGTTTTCGTATAAAACACTTACAAAGAATGGGTCAATAAGGCAATTTATTGTTTTTGGTCAAGTAGTTTGGAATTAGATGTTTATCCACTTAAAATATATATAAAAAATGAAAACTTTTTATAGCAGTAATAAGTAAGGTTTACGATTAATGCAAGTTTTCGATGAAACAGAGCCTACATACTGATAATGCAGCAGTAAATTGTTTCCTCTTTAATTTGCAGCTACAAACATGTGATATTTATATAAAATTTTTTTGCGATTTTACAAGAAAATTACCATTTACTAACTAGTTATATTTATGTACATTGTTTGAGCTGTACAACCTAACCTGTACAGGCCTAATTTTATTTTTATACTCAGGTATGTGTCACAATTTTCATTTTCTTTTGTTTTTTGCCATAACTGCATGGTTTGCTGTTTTGTTTTGTTTGCTGTGAAGATTAATTAAAAATTTTTTATTTCAGCATGGTTTGTAATGATGAACATTTCATTATTTATATGCATTGGTTTGTTTTATTTTAGAATAGTTTGACGTTACCTATTGTATTTATTTACTTAATGGTATAATAAATCTCTTGAATCTTGAATCTCTTGAACCCAACGTTTTCATATTCCCTGACAGGCTTTATGATATAAATAAATGAATAATTCATACACACACAGTAAGTGATAACGACGAGAATGTGTAAATGGAAACATATGATATTCAAATGATAGTGGACGCTCTTCTCTGGACTCAATAATACTCTACTGATAAGGGGAAAAATATCTTTAAAACTCAAAGATTATGTAGTTTTCAGTATTTGATTTTAAATAGTTATAGAATTCAAAGCGGTTTTAAATTCGGATTTTGACCTATAGCTCAAGGTGGGATACAAATTATTAAGATCAGGAAAGTATTACATAGACAAACCATTAGCAACGGGTCGGTTTTGATTAAGTGCCTCTAGGACATACCAAATTCTAACTGCTACACAAACTACATTCAGAATAGTTTATAATTATTACTATGTGGTTATAGTACTATCCAAATACTTACAGGACATGTGTCTTAGTTACAGACAGAATGCTGGATGTAATTGAGAGGTTGCAGACAAATTACTGCTAATTCCTAATTATTTTTTAAGATTCCCAAGGGGACAACTCTATTTTAAAATTAATATAGTTTTACATATTTTTATTGAGTATACGGTTTCACAAAACATGTTTTCAAAATTAAGCTCATAAATACCTAATTATATAAAAATTCAACTAATACCAGTGATTTATTTTCAAACAGTAACATTAAAGAATATCCTAGGCGAACGTTAATACGGTTAACATGTGCAATATAATATTTCGTTGGTCAGTAGTAATTGACGATGTAATTACATATTGTAATATGATACGAAGCAAGTTGTGAGATTTAACCTAGTTATTGCATCTTGAAATAATAATATCGCATCAAAATAAATAAAGATATCTCGTGCTGCCATATCAATTACCAACATTCCAACAGTTGAGCAAAAGTATTTTTGATCTTTAATACTCCAACACCACACATTAAATATAAAAAAATATAGTTTTAATATAAAATATTTCTATTAATAGTTAAGTATAAAGTTTTTTTATTAAATTAAGTTTTTTATTATTTTGTAATTTATTCATTTTGTATTTGTCAGAATAAGTGTAAGAAAGGGCCATGTGGCCATAACTTCGCCTGAATAAATAAAGGATCTTTCATTTCATTACATAATGAAATTTCGCTAATTTAGAAAGTCGAAAACCTGTTAAGATAAATGTACTAATTAATTGTATAACTAAAATATGAGTGAAACTTTATATATTAGTATTTCTTTGCTATATTTAGTCCTGCTTGACTTCAAGTAATTAAAAATCACAACCATATCACTTATTATTCTGTACATCATATGAAAACAATTATAATAATCATGTGGGTAATATCATAAAATTTACGATTTCCTGGTCATTTACCGACACAATTAAAAGGTTTTTACTTTACCATCAATATATGTTATACAGGAACGAAAATCATAGTTCCTTTGTATTGTATTTTACAGACTAATAATGTACATATCAACACGTAAGTCATAAAACTCATATAAGAGAGATATTCTTACACACTTTAGTTACTAAATATAAACGTACCATTTAGCGTAAAACACAAGTGAATTCGATTGAAATAGTTTGATTTGTAAATAAAAATGAAAGCATATTATTTATATGATTTATTTTTTAAAGATGTTAAACCGATTTCAGTTAAATAAATATAGCATAGTGTAGTGAATCCCTTTTGTATGGAATTTTTTATGTATAATATTTGTTATTATAAATATCTAAGAAAACTAATATTTTATCAAACAAAAACATTTATAAAAGAGATTGTAAAGGACATGACCTTGAACAAAATGCATAGAACAGTAGACATCTTAGCGTGTTGAGTTTGACTGACAGAGTTAAAGGCTGCATTTCTTGCTGAACAAGGTTCATTCCTCTTCTAATTTTGACATGAACATTGAACACAGAGACACGAGTTAGGGAGTATAAGCTATTATAACTTATAGTGTTTTCTTATCAATGTAACTAAGTTATATTATACACAAAAATGAATCATTATATCTGTACTGGTCTAGGGAGATTTATAACTATGTAACAGTTATTGTATATTACTTTACTAGTCCTGAAAATAAAGTGTTAACCGGACGAATGTGGTCATTTCTGTGCGAGACTAAGTCTAGTACACATTCATTTTCCTTTTAATTAAAACTTCCTAATTTAGATCTTTTCTTATTTTAGCATAATCAAAGGCTATTTTTAAATTAAAAGCCCAGAAGTAAATGAAAACGTCAAATTTTTATATCTTAACAAATTACCGGATGTACATTGTTGAATTTGCTCTTAAGCTAATGTGGAGTTAACCTACGCAAACGGTCTCCCAAGAACCACTTAAGAGTTTTAAAAATACCTACCACTCGTATTCTCTTGGTTTTTTAAATTTAATAAGTAAATATTGAATGTACTCGGAAAATGTGTTTTTTGTAATAGAATGTTCATGTATAATTATTTAATCACTACATTTGAAAATTTGCATATACATTAACAAAAAATCTGTATAAATAAATACTGGGTTTTAGCTTAAACTCATAGCTTATTATATTATTTCATTTTATATATTAAATTTAATAGTCATCATTTGCATTGCAAAAATCTAAAATGTATTAATAATTTGGATTAGGATAATTTTAAATTCGATTTAAACAAGTATGTAATGATGAAAATATAAATCGATGGTCAATAGGATGAACATTATCATACCCTTTTTTGTCTTTCATATTTATCTTTTGTTTTTTGATCTAAATTTGTGCAAATATAATTCAATTTTAGGTTTCTAAAAGAATTGAAACAAGTTATTGCATTTAATCCTTAAACAAAAACCTTAACAAAAAAATTAAATTGAGTATAGCAAAACCAAATGGCTTAATAGCTACATTGTTTAAATTAAACAATTTGATTTTATCGTATTTACGATATAAACTATAACAAAGACACATAAGTTTATGTATTAAATGTATAACATAATATTTAGCTATTTAACGTAATTTTATTGCGAGGCTAAAAACCACCTTGGGTTTACTGAGCCACATGAGTAGTCTAAGTAAGTAAGTAGTATTTAGCTTTTTTCGTATATTATTTAACCCAAACATCCCAGTCTACTAAGTTATTCATTTGAAACTCTCTTTAAGTAACAGCGAGAAACACATGGTGAGCTGCAGACGGATTAGAGCCGTAGTAGAAGTTAAGAAGCTTTGGAAGACAAAGCCGAAGAAACATCTCTTATAAAGTAGGAGGACAGTTCAATTGCTATGTGTTCATTAAATACGGAAAAAAGTCTTTTGCTATTTAAATTGGTGAGTCATTTGCCATAATGAGTTTCATGACATATTCATTTTTCTACAGTTTTTACACAGTTTTTTTTACAGTTTTTATGTAGCAACAGTCAACCTGTTGTTTTATTTATCAGTTGAAATAAAAGCAGTCTTAAATCCTAGCACGTGCTCAATATATCATTGAGAATGATATAAAGGTACTTATAACAATAGATTCTGCTGCAGTACCAGTATGGTATTTGGATCGTAGACTTAAAATTAGGAAACGATATAACAAAGTTCTTTTATGCACTTGTACCATAATGTGCTATACAGCGTTTTCTGTTCCTCTGATAAAAATTAATTTTAGTCTATCATAATCATCTCTAACTCTGTCAATGCAACCAAAGATCTCATTCATAGTCTAACTTTGTTTCGGTCAGCAACCATAGGCCTTCTTTATTTTATATTTCTAAAGGTTAGGTAATTTGACCTTTTCAGCGACTGTCCGGTTGTTGCAGGCTTATAGTGGACATGGTCACGTGTTATTTTAACAGACCAAACAAAGAATGCTCTACGATTAGATTTTTTTATGCACCCCCTGTGAAGTGAGAAAATTTCTGAGATTTTATTGGTATGGAAAAATTATTTACTGTAGATTATGCATCTATAAGTATACTATATTATTTACGTAGAAGCGAGCTGGCCTAGTGATAAAGCAGGGAATCCGGGGTCCAAAGACCCAGGTTCAAATCCCGCCAACCCCCAATGGATTTTATCCATGTGATAATGCCACGACCCTGAAGGACTAGCCTGAAGTATCGTACAGTTCCGGGTTAGAACCTAGCGTACTCAAGTGTTAAGGTGGGTTAGAATAATAAAGAAACTATATAATTTACGAATTATTCTCATACATACTGTGACACTGTCTAGTTCAGTACGAGAACTTCCCCTAAATGAGAAATATAATGACGAGAACAGTAATATCAGTATTTTCTTGTGATAGACTAGCCCAGTGCTGGAATCTATATTCTTAACATTCTCTTTACATTTGCCTCAACATTTTATTGGAATATTAAGGACAATTACTCCTAATCCATGCCACTAATGCTGGTTTTGAGGCGACATAGTAAATATTTGACAAAATGACCATAACTTACGTCAGTTCTGTAGCATACAACTGTGAATAGTTCATATGAATTTCCAAAGCCTCATAATATGTGTATTTGTAAGCTCCATATTTGTGTATGTGAAAATAGTCGTTAAGGCCAAAATAGATCAAATTACTTACGTAACATACATTATATATATATATATAATAAATGCATTCACAAGTAATCCAAGCTCACTTTGTATTCGTTTAGAGTAGCGTGTCGAGCATCATGCGATTCATGTCACAGCCGACTAACATGTTATCTCATATGACACCGATAGTGTTACCGTGTACATGACCGACCAAACATGTCACGGACTGACATGCTGAAATAGTAACAACACGTTAGGAAAATAAATGTTAATAAATGAAAACCTATCGAATTAGGGGCACCAATAAAGTGAAAGACACTAAAATAAAAGAAACTAAACCGACAATTTAAAGTGCATTACCACCATAATATAAAAAACATGAAAAAATAAATGTATAATATAATTTATTTAATCCGGTACACTTTAAAAAATGTTCGTAAATATTGCTTACCCTTTTGAACGTGAAATTAAAAAAAATTAGAGTAGATAGCCCAATTTCGTAATGCAAATGTGGGTTGTAAACTGTTTGTGTAAAATAAAATAGTAGCAAACCGGTCTGGCTATTTTTTTGCATTGCTCTCTTAAAGCAAAATTGAACTTGGTAAAAATATGGATCAAATATTATATATCCATTGATTATAATTTATATTCATTCACGAATTTAAAAATATATTTTTTTAAGAGGTTGGTGGCCTCTTTTAACCTTGCCTTTGCCCGTCCACATAGACTAAGCACCCGTGCGTAGATAGTTTACAGCAAAGCAAGGAGTGAGCCAGTACAGTACAAAGGTGAACTGTACTGAAAAAGTTTAGTGGCAGTGACCAGGATCCGAACCCACGACATCGCTGCCTTGGGCCCGAAGTCCGCTACGCTACCGTCTGAGCCACCGACTCACTAATAAAATTTAGTTTAAATTTATTTTCTATTATTTGTATAAGTTCAAGGAAATTTACATTTTTAAATGACAACGTTTACAGTGTCCCCTCTATGATGATGTCATGCCTGTCATGCCTGATGTAATAACCCCATAACTACTACAGTGTTACACGACATGACATGTAACATGTGTACAATCTTGTAACACGTCATGAGGATCATGTCACGTGACAATGTATTTATGTCAGACTAGTACATAGATTAGAATTGACATAGAAACAGAAAAATGTTTAGGACATATTTATTTAAACTGCTTGGAGAAAGGGAAAAATCTATTTACAATTTTTGAAACTATATAAAGGAACAAATGCAGTTAAAAGGGATGAAACAAACTAATTTAGTTTATTGAAGGCATCACGATTCCTTATTTATTTATTTCGGAATAAATAAAAATAAAAAATAATGAGAAATAAATCGACTAAATAATGTCCTAACAGCTACATTATAAGGTTAAATTTCATGTAATATGAAATAGTCTTAACACAAGGAGTACGAAAATCGTATAAAAAAAAATATATAGACTTTGAATTGTTGGTTGTACTCTGGGGCCAATCCTCTTCAGCTTACGATATACTACTTCTGCAAAAAAAGCCTTGCGAGTCATAACATCTTCCCGCCAAGAGAACACTGCCAACCCCTTTTTAAAGAATTGGGTTCATCCTGACAGTTGGCATCCAGTATGTCCTTAACAGCCTAGTATTGTTAAAAGAGAACCTGACCAGCTTTGATAGCAGAGGTACCGCAACCACAGGACACGTAGAGCTCATGTTTTGGTCATGCTTAGACTTAGACGGCAGAAGTCTAACGCAAAAGAGCTACCCGCACTATGCTGTAAATATTTTCAACACCTTGTCCGAAAGAGTCCTAAAGGTTTCAAATTGACACTGATCAATTCTTTCTCGCAAAGGCCCCTCTATAGCTTGCAATAGTTGGTAGAGGAACCTCTCATGGCGGGATGCAATTTCCGCCACAGCCTTAGCCAGTTATTATGCATCGTTACTAATTATGTATATGTTTTATTGTAAAAATTATTTTTAAATTTTACGCTATCTATCCGTAATAACGGTCAAAGATAAAGAAGACAAGTATTACGTAAGCATAAGTTGATTATGGAGGAACTGAAATTGGTAATGACTAAATAACGATAAATACAAAACTGAACCCGAAAGTACTTAAAAAGAGAAAAGGAAGATAGTATATTTTTCTCAAATTGCAAGACCAACAGACAGTTTAGCGTGCAGACTTTAATTTAAAGGTTTAAAGGCTATATTTTCCGCTAAACAAGCTTATATTTTGACATGAATAAATAGACACAAGTATAGAACTTGAATACGCAAAATTATTTTATGAATAATGTGGTTACAAATGATATCTGCCACAATTAACGAGGGGACAAACTGAAATAACCGAGATTAAACCTAGTAGTTTTTTTAACTAATGACGAGTCATTAAATGCAGCTTTATACATTAGCCACTTTTCGACAAATAAACAATTAGATTTGATCTTAAATCTATCCTCGTGTAAAATTGCGTATTTAGGACATTGCGTTGAAAATAATATTTGTCTCAAAACATATTTTAAATCAGTATTGTTAGCTTATTTTAGTAAGAACGAAGGAAACCAAAACTCACTCTCCAACCACGACTGTTTAACATGGTTATATGTTATGCAATATAGTAATAGCACGCATGTAATGAATACATGTACTACTAATGAAGCTTTCTATCTGATTCCTAGAATTACTAATTATTCCGTTCAATATATTTGCCACAAGCTAATTTGACAATGTAATTTGATTAGCTAGTTATTAAATACACAACATGCTTCATAGTTACACAAATATGCTGTAATTGAAATACTAGTCCCATAATAGATAATTTCACCTGTTTCTGGGAACGCAAAATTAGGTTTAGTGTGAAATTGGTTAGGACACAACAAACAAATCCCTATGAACAAAACGTGTCTTTTCTACTCCCTAATCACTGGGGGCCGCGAGCCAAATGCAAATATAACATAAAGAAATAATAACATAGAAACATCTAATGTAGCTATTTTATATTGTATTGCTTCTAAATTCAAAGTCAACGAACTAGATACCATTTAGTAGCAAAAAAAAAAAAAAAAAATGAATCCCCTATGAACAAAATGTGAGTTTTCTACTCTCCACTCACTTGGGGCCACGGGCCAAATGTAAATATAACATAAAGAAATAATAACATCGAAACATTTAATGTTGTTATTTTATATTGTATTGCTTCTAAATTCAAAGTCAACGAACTAGATACCATTTAGCAACAAAAAAGGTACGGTAAACGCAAAATAAATGAACCAAATACAATGCAGATATTGCAACAGACGATTGCTATTCCGATTTGGTCACATAAATAGCTAAAATATATTTCTTTACTTCCTGAATTCAATACAAACGATTCATCCTATTATTTTCATTATATTGCCCTAAATGATTCTGTATAACACGAAGTCCTAGGTCTTGGGTATTTCAAATTTTTAGTATTTTATAGTTACTATACTAATATTCTTAATCTTATGGGATCCATGCTATTATAAAAGTCTCTTATCTTAACCTTTATTCTTTTACACAAAAAATATACAAAATATTTTACATTTAATGCATCATTATCACTTGCAACGGATGTATCATAAATGCATAGTGAAAAAAAAACTTAAACAAACCCAACAATATATGAATAATAAGTTATGCAATAATGTCAACTTACTTATTTTTATGTTTCTTGCATTAAAACTCAAATTTACTTCTAAAGATTAATTATTTAGAAAACCTTTAGGATGAATTCGTTAAAAAATGTTGATGCTAAATTTAATTCTCTTATTTTTCTGAAGCAAATGACTCCTGAATTTATTTCAAATCAGACTTCGTGGTATAGTACCAACTTATATTGCTGAATTTTGTTACACTATTATTGACATATGTAAATCCAAAGAAACCGTATCCAATTCAAGGAAAGCCTAAATCTCTAGATTTAGATAAAAGTCAAATCAGACTAATTGAAATTCGCTTAATCAGCAGATTTACTGCGACCGGGGTATTTTTGTTTACCAGGATTCAATTTCCTTAAATTTGTACTATGATTAACATTAACAAATTTAAGGTAGTAAAACTTCCGTCACATAAAATCTGCAGGCTTGAAAAATTCCATTCCTCTGATTTTAGTTTCGCTTAGAATTTAGATTCCTTTTCCCTATATTTGTGTGAATTATGTCAACAATAGGTAATTTATTTGGTACTGATATCATACCTGGAATATTAATTTTCATCATCCTGTCCAAAAAGCAGCCGTTTTTAGTTCTCTAAATCGTCAGCAAAATCATCGGTTTCGGGTAACATCAAATAGGGGACAGAAAAAAATATGGTAAATTTCTCGGTTCGCTAACCTCAACATTTTATCAGTGCAATATGAAAACGCTGCTTATCACACGATTTAAAGTTATGTTTGTAACAACTTATATGTAAACACTGATGATAACTTTGCATAACCTCAAATTATGTGTTCTAATTTTGTAACGATTAGAAGGTTGTTTCCACGTTTTATTCTAACACTTCGAGATTGGTAAATTAAATTCCTTACAACACTAAACCTCACAGATAACTATGCAACAACGCATATCAGCTGGTCGACAATGACGAAAACAGGAATACCAAAATATGTAGTATTTTTTCATTAAAATGGTGTCACATTACTTTAATTTGGGCTGCGCTTTAAATAGACTAACCCTGTAGGCTACTTATTTTAGTTTATAATATTTTAAATTAATACAAGTAAACTATTTCTAAACCTCGATGCCAGAAGAAAAGGTTAAAAGAAGAAATTAATATATTTATGGTAAATACTATTTTTAGTAGACCAAGTATTGAATCATAAAAATCCACAATGGCCATGTGAGGGACATGGTATTCTGCAATTATTTGTGTTTCTTTTAAAGTGATAATTGATTAATTATTTATCTTAATAATTTTGTATAAATTAAAACGCCAGCTAATTTAATTGAGTGTTTTAAACAACAAAAACAATAAATGATTAAATCAGTTAGTAAGGTAACCAATGTGTTATCTAAATATATTAATTATACTCTATGAAAAGGAATAACATTAAAGAACCGTTAACTTGATGTGTTAATGGATTTTAGGTAAAAAAATAACTAAATCAAAGCTAATACTAACTTTCAAAGAGGATATTCTTTTCCAAGCACATTTGTGATTCGTGTTTCGTGTTTTTTAACTGATATAAAATAAAAAAGCCTGAATCATGATCGGTTCTTTCAACGTAGACAACTATACGACGTCCATTGGTCGTGTTATTACCGGGAAAACGTAGGCAAACGCTCTATATTGGCGGGAAAAGTTCTTGAAGTAACAGAAAATAAACCCTCAACTCAAGGGCCCTCGTAGACTACTTATATCCCTTTGTATCAAGGCGGGGTGACAAAACAGCCTTTGTAGAACTTTGAAAGAACATTGTATAAAAGAATCAATTGAAAATGGATGCAGATATATTATTTTCAATAAATTCTTATTATGTGTCGGTTATTTTTATGTGTAGACTACTTATATCCCTTTGTATGAAGGTGGGGCAGCAGAACAGCCTTTGTAGCACTTTGAAAGAACATTGTACAAAAGAATCTATTGAAAATTAGTGCAGCTATATTAGTTTCAATACATTCTTATTATATGTCGGTTATTGTTAATGTGTTACTATAAATATATTACTATAAATTACAAATTGTTGTGAATTGTCACTAAATAAATTTTGCTTGGAGTAGAATTAATTTATCTTCAAGTCCAGGCTTCCATGGTAGGTAGTATATTAATGATTCATTCATGTGATGACCTTGTCGAATTTGACGAACCTTCTAAAAGATACCTTCACGTACCCACCACAATCTGACCGAACTTTTTTATCATATACTCGTGTGTGATAATTATTTTAAGTTTTTTTTTCACTTAAATCTTTGACGATCTCTACCATGAGTGATAAGTTAGCAAGACAGTCGGACCTAAAAAAACAGTAACCAAACAGTAAGAGGTAATTTTAATTAGAATAAATAATTTTCAACCTAAATCATAACATACTTTTACTATGCCACAACAATTAAAGTGTTTTAAATATATTGTGTTATATTATCAACACATGAGTGAAGTTTCGTCTAGCTTTAAAAAGGTAGTTACAAAATGTAGAAAAACTTTACTTGATATGCTTCTTATTTATTTAGGATTGGAAAAGCTAAACATCCTGATCAGAAAGATTATTGTAGGAAACATAAGAAGCAAAATAAGGTAAATTAAAATAAAAGAAAATAATAATAAGCCGATTAAAACACTTTTATATTCAACAGTACGTTTATTTGTTCAGCAACATACAACTCAAATAACAGAGTGGGAAAGTAAATATTAAGTTATAAAATTAATGCATTAGTACGATTAAGAAACAAAACTTGATTTTATGCTAACATATAGTCACATGAAAAATATTTTTGTCAATAAATGATCACATATTACATGATACTGTGAAGTGTTTTTTTGTTCGTGTCAGTCATGATTTGTTTGTATCGTGCGTGTAAGCTAAGTGTGTAAAGAACACGCAGGTTTTGTTCAGGTGGTAGTTCTAAAAGTAGCTTATTCTTTTGTTATATGTACGAGAGGATGATTAGGTATATACAGTTTGTGTGATATCACTTATTTGTCAAACATATTAGGTAGTTGTATTGCTAATATAACTACTGGAGTATCTATTTTATAACCTCAGTAAGCAGTTTTATGAGCGAACATAACAATTCAGATTTTTATGACTAAATGGTGTACCATTAAACGTTAGTCCCGCCGTAGCAAACCTTCAGCCGAAGCGAAATTTGATTCGTCTAAAATAGATTTTTTTATGATCTGATTTAGATGAAATTTGGTACAAACGTGTAAACTTACATTTATTCAAACGAGTTCTCGAACCAGCATAATCGGACTATGGGAACGGGGGTTTATGGGGTAAAAATTCATTTTTCCCACTTTTGACCCTAAAAACACAAAATTTCTAAATTTCTCTGCAAACCATTTTGTTGAGCTTAAAAAAAAAATATACTTTTGTATGTTTAAGCGTTTTTGTATGCCCAATGGTTATGGAGATAATAAAAAATTATAAATGTTTTATTCCCATATAACTGTTATGTAGAATATATAAACTGTTGTAGTTTGCTTGTTTATTGATATATTTTAATCAAATATGACAATTTTGTTTATTTCATACTAACCTACCAAAATTTCAATAAAAAACACACATCTATGTTTTCCCCGTAGCAGCAAACCTAAAAACATAGACTCACGTTTACCAAAGTAGCAAGTCATATTTTACTAAATACAAGTTATATAGTATCTTTTATGCACGAGTAAATTACGTATGAAAATAACTTTTTGGATTTTTAAGTACAGTAGAAATAATACAATGTAAAAAAATTTTATGTAATGGAAATTCAATGAAAAATTACGTAAATAACACATGTAATATCTACACGTATTCTGTTTACTCACAAAACGTTAAATGAATATAATAATGATAATAATATAATATAATATAATATAATAAAATAATAATGTAAGTGGTGATCGATTTCAATTACACACTTCAACAATCATCAGACCCTTATACTATTGGCCATCTTAAGCACTGGCAAATAGGTTTCTATGGGTATAACTTGAGTCAAAATTAACTACAAGTTGCTGAGAAAGATGGAAAATGGTTTTGTGAATTTTTACACATGTAGGAAAAACTCTTTTCAAGCGATGCAAAAACACGAACTTTATTTAACTTTTTTTTATATAAACCATTCCTATATGATAAAAAATATTTTGTATCTAAATAAAAAAAATTTTTATCTAACTAAAAACTTTTAAACATGGTTTAAAGTATATGTTCAGTATTTGTAACGATTAATTACTTAATAACTTGTGTATACCTCTAAATAGTTGGTTAAATACAGTATAAATTAAATAATAGGTACAATAGTTTTCAACGGTTTTCCCTTTTTAAGTAAATTGAGAAATCTACCTAGTTTCTATCAAAATCCATACTATAATAAGCTAATATTCTGCGTGTAGCCTACATTAAAAGGGTTATTTATTGGATTTTTTAATAATTTAAATAATAATTATAAAGATACAAGATAATAAGAAATAAATAGTTCCGTTCATAAAATAAAATTTTAAATACAGGGCGTTTATAAAAGAATCATCAGGTTTTAAAACTTGTTATTGACGTTAATGTTAAACAAATATGGATATAAAACATATCAACAAAAAGGATAGCTCTTAAATTTTTCATAGATACCCCTAGAAGTGCTCAATAACCAACCGCAAACACCGTCTATTATCCGTGGAGCAAGTTTTCAATCTATGCTGTAAATTGTCCCATACACCGGCTAGTATCGCAAGGTTGGTTGATTCTACGGCATTGCGAATTCGTCCACGGAGCTCTTGAAGCGTTTGAGGCATTGGCGGTACATAAACTTTGTCTTTTACATAGCCCCATGTAATAAAATTACACACCGTAAAATCAGGAGATGTAAGGAACCATTCGAGAAGGGCCAAGTCATTATTGTTACATCTGCCAATCCACCTCTGAGGAAGCTTCTCATTGAAGTTACGAACATTGATATTAAGGAGGAGGATGAGGCAAAGTTTTCAAACTAGCGATACCACCATAATACCAACATAATGCTTTGCTATGTAGGGGGAGTCTGTCTAAAACGCCTCCAAAACTCACTCTGGACGGTTATTAAAGATGAACTTGAGTCATAATTAAAAGCACAAAATGTTTTTTTCATTAATTCTAATCATCTTGAAAATTATGAAAAAAGACTGATTATTGAGCAGCTAATTATAAAACATGGAAACATGCTTTTTAAGCACATGTTTCAAATATTAATGTGGGGAAAGAATTGGCTGAGGTACATGCCATTATAACCTGATGATTCTTTTATAAACGCCTTGTACTTCAAATTCTAACAAAAGATGTACAGTTAAGAAGTAATCGCATTCTAAGCAAAACCTTTGACAAAAATCTTATGCCACCGTACGGATTTGATCCGGATACCTCGTGGTCATCTTTTGAGTTAGCTAACCACTACGCCACGAACACCGACGGCTTCACCTAGCATCATTGTGGTAACGGTGTTCCTTACGGTAATGGTGTTCCTTACGGTAATGGTGTTCCTTGCGGTAACGGTGTTCCTTACGGTAATGGTGTTCCTTGCGGTAACGGTGTTCCTTACGGTAATGGTGTTCCTTGCGGTCATGGTGTTCCTTGCGGTAATGGTGTTCCTTGCGGAAATGGTGTTCCTTGCGGTAACGGTGTTCCTTACGGTAATGGTGTTCCTTGCGGTAATGGTGTTCCTTACGGTAATGGTGTTCCTTGCGGTAACGGTGTTCCTTGCGGTAATGGTGTTCCTTGCGGTAACGGTGTTCCTTGCGGTAATGGTGTTCCTTGCGGTAACGGTGTTCCTCACGGTAATGGTTTTCCTTGCGGTAATGGTGTTCCTTGCGGTAGGTAATGGTGTTCCTTGCGGTAATGGTGTTTCTTGCGGTAATGGTGTTCCTTGCGGTAATGGTGTTCCTTGCGGTAATGGTGTTCCTTACGGTAATGGTGTTCCTTGCGGTAGGTAATGGTGTTCCTTGCGGTAATGGTGTTTCTTGCGGTAATGGTGTTCCTTGCGGTAATGGTGTTCCTTGCGGTAATGGTGTTCCTTGCGGTAATGGTGTTTCTTGCGGTAATGGTGTTCCTTGCGGTAATGGTGTTCCCTCAAGATAAGAGTGACGTCACGCCCCCACTCGTTTGCTAAAGAGGTTCTCATCGATTCCTGACCAGGAAAACGAGACGCTATAATTTCTTGACTGGACTAATTCACTTAGTGGAGAGTAAAGTAGTAATTCCTTCCTTGCTCTCAGATACTTGTTTATTATGTGGTTTATATTCTTCATAACTCATAAGCAACCTCTACTTTGAGTACGCGTTTTGATTTTATAACCTCAAAAACGTGCAAAATTATAGTATATAAAAAAATTATATAAATACAAATTAATCCCTTTTTTATGGTATTCCATAAATCGAGAACGAGTGCACCAAATTGGATTATTCTTTATCGTTGCGTTCCTTAGTGCCAGGGGAAGGTTTGTAGGCTATGTAAGGATATTTATAATCCAACCAAACATTATTTTTGGTTGGATATATTTACTATATTTTTTTACTGCTTATACATTGGCATTGGAAAAACTTGTTTTAAAACTATACGATACAACAGTATATGTGTTTAATTTAAACCAAAAGGTGAAAGAGCTCCAAACAAAAGGTGAGTGAGCGTAGCGAACGAGCTTCAATAATATAAACATTTTAAAACATACTCGGAACATCAATAGGATTCATAAGGAGTAGTAAGAAAAACTGGATTTTAGCATGTTTTACAGAATGAAAATTAAGTTTTATATATATATAGGAAAACATTAAAAGTTTTCGTGATTGAAATCAGAGACAGCAGGGGGAAATCTGAAGTTAAAGCATTTGTTAGATTTGTTTTACGGAAAATTGTGGTTTCCAAGGTATTTCTAAGCCTGACGATTCGCATTTTTTTAATGTTTAAATGTAATAAGCTTTAGGATTTGTGTAATCAGTAATCATGTAAGCATCCTTTTGAATAAAACAAAATTACTTTTTTAATAGTGGGATCTAATTTTGAACCTTTGCACAATTAATTTTGTCTTAGCGCACAAGATCATGCCACTTAATTCCAAGTACAATCATTTTAAGATATTTAACCCTTTCAAATTACTTTTTCAAATCATTACGATAAAATGCCATATAATAAATGTCATTTCATAATGATTTTTACAGTTTAATACTTTTAACAAATCCTATAAAACATAGATCTTATTTAGCTATATATTTAGGATAAATAGCTCGTTTGCTATGAGTCATCAGTTGCATTGTATGAGATTGTACGATACCTCATGTCATACTAATAACAAATTGGAAAAGTGACGTGACTGTCAAATAATAACATGGTTGTCTACACAAAGTTTTCATTTCCTGGAACTTGTTATGGATGGCTATTTTCAGTTTGCGATTGATTTTAAACTGTGATTTAAATAACGTATAGTTACTGAGGTGGTATCTATTTCAGGATAACAATGGTATTTCCCCGTACTTCATAATTTTCATCGTGTGTACCATCGCTTAATGACCGTTAAATTCAATATCAACTTTAATCAAATGATTACGATACTGTACAAGTATATATAACCCCTCGTCAACTGATATTCTGCAATTAGTATGGTATAGGTATTATTTGAGTAATTACCGTAATTTTACAGCGTTTCCTAATGCTCTCAATATAGAAAATTTCATGGTAGGTATTACGTTTTCATGTTGATTAATTACTCGATAGCTGTAATTGAGAGAGTTACAAAATTTGGCTTGCAGTACTGTATAAAGTTTAGGTCATAAAAAAATAATTACGTATAATACATGATTTTAAAAATTTATATCTTCATATATTAATTATTGAATAGCCATTTACATATTTTTACTGAACATATAGTAAATAAACATATATTTACTATTGATCTTTGGTTGCTTTGTTGATGTTAAGCATGCATATCAATGTACTTTCACTGTGTTGGTTACAGCCGTTTAGTGAATAAATAAATAAATAAACAAACATACGCCATTGATAGTACACAGTATTATTTTATTAGGCTTAAATTCATGACTTTTAGCAAGAATGTACTAAAGAAAACTAAAGAAAATAAAAGTACAATTGGTTTTTGATAATTATTTAAAATTAATAAATAATATCTATAACACAATACGCATCAGTAACAATAAAGTGAATCATGTATCTATATGTAATTAGATTAAGTAAGCCTACTAAGATAACCTGATCAAATGGCTTTGGAGGATGTACTAACATCAATAATTAATTATGTAATGCTTACGAGATCGTCCACTAATTATTATCAATGTATATTGGTGTGGTATAAGTTAAATTTCTGAATCCAAACTTATATTTAATATACTTTATTGAGAGTAAATATTTCCAAACTGGATAAATAGTTTTTACATTATGTAAATGCACTGTCTGTTCAACTATCGTTACAATTTAGGTGGTTATAAATTCACAACTAAATCCTCAAGCAAATCCGAAACATATGTTTTATGAAAATACAACTATCATTTTGTATACGTTTTCCAAGATTATATTTGTATGAATAGGTCTTATTCCTAAAGTTATTTCACTACTATACTAAATAGTTTTTTAGTTGTTTTTTAGTTTTTAGTTGTTTAGCCAATACTAAATAGCTTTATTGATTCGAATTCCCTTTTATTACATTCCATATTTATACTTGACACCTTGATTCACTCCTTTAAAAGACTTAGGTAACACAAGACAACTAGTTAATTGGTTTATTAAATAAGTTCGTTCGTCAAATGTTTATTAAAAATTTCATAAAAAAGCCTATTTATTCTTTAAAACGTATTTATACGACATTAAAAATTAAAAATATATTAATTTAAGATATTTTGAATCTAAACAGGAATATTTGTATGACACATGTTTTTGGCGTACAATAATCAACAAAAACATATTAACTACAGCCCGCTGTCTTTAATTATATAATATGAGGAAAAAAATATTACGTTTATGATAAATATATTTAGACCCACAAAAAAAGTATTGTATATAGCGACTTTTAAAATGTATCAACATCAATTTCCTAAGGAGAAAATTATAATAGTATAGCATTATCCTCTATTTACTTATAAAATACTTGCCAACTTATCAATTTTTTAAAACCGATTCATCTAATTACAAACTGCTCTTTGTATAAAAAAAAAAAAAAAAAAACTATGCAAATTTACTTTAATGAAAGCTTTCATTAGAACAACACAAACACATCACATTTGTAATACTACATTAAAAATGTCTCTACTAATTTATAATAACAAATAAATAAATTAATTAATAATAATAATTCATAATTTCTGTAATGTATAAAGAAATTAACTATAAATTTATTACATTTCAGCTACGATTTTGTAAAACAAACAAAACCACCGGTTCCTCTACCCATGACTAGCAACTAAATATATAGGATATTTATTTTTGATCCAAGTATTGATACAGATAGAATAAAAATAATTTAGATTACGACAATGGTGTTGTAATCCTTCTCTATGATGGTTTCATGATACCATAATAACCATAACTACTACAGTATTACACGACATGACATGTGACATGTGTACAATCTTGTAACATGTCATGAGGATCATATCACGTGACAATGTGTTGACGTCACGCTTGTCATAAAGCGAAAGTGAGATAAACCCTAATAAAGAGTTCGCACGACGAATTTTAGGACATGTTTTAATATGCAAGTATGTGTTTTTTCCATGCCACTAGATTTCTAAAAGGTAGATACATTATCACAAATAAAAATGTATATATTGAATGTCTCATAATATATTCATGATAACTTAATTGCAAGTGTATTATGTTTTTCAGAGCCTATTAAATATATATTTTTTTTAAACTTATTGTGAAAAAACATGGCACTCTTTAAAGTATTTATACAAAATTTTTAAATAAAAATACTTTTTAAAAATGCCACGTTTTTAAACCCACTAAAAAGTATAAAATAATTTATAAAATTTTGAGAGAATAAATACTTGTAAGATTTAAAACGAAAAAGTGGGGCTCATGCTGATTTACAATTAACTTCACCTATTGAACTATTATGATCTATTGCATTCGTTCCACGTTTTTCGTTTTAAATCTTACAAGTATTTATTCACTCGAAATTTTATAAATTATTTTATACTTTTTAGTGCGTTTAAAAACTTGGCATTTTTAAAAAGTATTTTTATTTATAAATTATTATCTAGCTTTTAGTCTTTAATCTGTAAATATGTTAAATCTATTTTATATAGCCTCTTAATACATAACCAAACCCCAAAACCTTATTATCTGTAATCAGATGTTTTATCTTTACTTTCAGCTAATAAAAACGAGTTAAAAGCGAGCTAATAAAAACACGAGCCCATGGGGCGTAGTCCAAGGGAAATGTTAAAACTAAATGATATATTGTCATCCATTTATGAGCTATGTTTCAAATTTCAAGTCTCTAGCTCATCGGGAAGTATCAAAATTTGCAAGAAAGCGATTTAATAAAAACAAGCCCATGGGGCGTAGCCCAAGGGAAATATGAAAATTAAATTATATAATATTGCATTGTCTTTCATTTGTGAGCTATGTTTCAAGTTTCAAGTCTCCAGCTCGTCGAGAAGTTAGTATAAAATTGATTTCAAAATTTGTACCGGACAAGAAAGCGAGCTAATAAAAACGTTTTAAAATAGTACACAAGCAGGGTAGAATTTCTAAAAATACTATTTTTATTTGTTACATGCCTACAACAAGTTAACTTTTACGAGTGAAAATTATAAGTTAACGACCTTATGACCATAGGTATTTTCTATTGACGGTACTGGGTAATTGCAATAATAAAAACACAAAGCATTTGGTAAAACGTTGCATCGTCAGTTAGTTGAGCTTGGAAATTATACTTACAATCATAGAAGTGTCAAAATATGTTACGATATATACATTTTTTACATAAAAAAGCTTAACATTTTTTAGATTGAGCCAGGAAAAAACTAAATAATGTGTTTACCAGTATTAGATGGTTTAGCAAGAAATAAAAAATAAATAATTTATAGGGAAAAAACAAAATATCGATAACATTTTTTTAAGAAAAGATTTTATATACTTTCTCTTATTTATAATTACAGCCGATTGGAAATACTATGAAAAAACTTAGAACATATAACATGATCGTAATAATGATTAATAAAACATGGAACGTAAAATAACATTTGAAAAGGAAAAGTTGAGAATATTAAATTTGAAAATATTGCACCGAACAGTAGATATCTTAGCGTGCAGACTTTGACTGACATGTTTACAGACTATATTTCTCACTAAACAAGCTTCATCCCTCTTCTGATACGAGATCGAAATAAAGGCACGAGCTAGGTTGCATCCTTATTTGGATATCTAAGAAGTCATCCTTTTGCAATTAGTCTGCTCTAAAAAGAAGAAAATAACATAACTATTATGCTCTACGTCATAATATTTTTTACGTGTACTGTATTTCATAATTAGAAATTTGTAACTGGCTTTGTTCTGCCCACATAATTTAATAAAAATAACCGAAATAGTATAAGAATATGATTTGTATGCAGTAGAATTACAACAGGGTAATTTGAAATAGGTGTTGATCTAAGTATCCAACATTGGACTCTTAACAGTACACCAGGTGCTATACCAGTTTTTTTTACGGGAGAAGAGACTTGGAAAAAAGGTAAGTTAGCAGATATGACCTGGAATTTGAACATATTTTATAATCAACTATATACTTACTTCAAACTTGTAAAATATTACTCAACGTGGCGAATAAAACTGTTCATGTTGTACAGTACTAATTTACTTTATAGTTTAACATAGACGTAGGATTCAGACGGCATTGAATAGTAAACCACATCACTCATAGACATTAAACTAATACCAATGGATTTAAAGCTTTAGAAGTAAAATATTATATTATAGTCAGTTTATAAACCAACTTACCCTACAAGGTTCATATTACTCGGATCATATTAGGGATATGAATCCTCATAAATTGAATTTATGGAGCTTTCAAACATTTTATTTCACACAAACATCCCCAGACATTCACATAGGCCTATTTTAATATCTTTACAAAGAATACTTAAACAAATTTTATTAATTTTGATTACATTTTAAAACAGAATCATAGATTTGAAATTAAATTGAAACCAAACAGCATAGTACTATTTCAATTATAATCCCTTAAAATAAATCGTTAAAATTAAAAAGAGCACAACATAATCATTTATGTAAATAAGGTATAGTTTTTAAAACAAATGTGCATAAAACTTTACATAATGTCAATATTTTTTTGTAAACCAACTTTAAGTATAATTGTATACATACTATTGTCCGGTTCGTATTTTTCCACTCGCATAAGTGTCATTTGTAAATACAATTTTGCATTAAATAAAATAAAAATTCTATCAAAGATGTGTTCTAATGCATGAAAAAGTTACAAGAGAAAAGTATCTACATGCAATTGGTTTTTTATATATTTCTCATATTAAATCTTATAGTTCAATTCAACAAATACATTACTAATTTAACTCAAGCGAAGGATAAATTCGTGCAAAATGAAAGTCAAATGAAGTTTCCTGTTAGACTCGAGACAAGTTCTTAGAGTTAATCCTCTTATGCTGCTTAAGCAACGGCCTCCTGAATTTGTTTTACAACCCGGGCTTAGTACCAACATTGTTTGCTTAGATTCACAATATTACACTGTACTGAATCTTTTTTATTGGTACTACTTTTCAACAAATATCATAAAACACTGTCTTCGTGAGTCTAGCTCTTTTCCGAATAAGGTGTAAATGCATTTATGCAAATTACATCTTATAATAACATTGCTAAAGTGTACCATCAAAGTTTAAAAACTAATCTGCTTTATTTTGTTTAGCGAATTGGTATCGGTAGGAAATATAATACTTTATAAATATATTAGGAATACAATAAATATAATATTGATACAAATGTGGTATTAAACATGTTTTTACAAGAGTCATATGGAACAGGTTATTCATTTTCATGAAGTAATATTTGTGGCTTGAATTAATCTACAAAATATTATGTTTGTCATAAACACTTTCAATTATATTTTCTTGAGAAGCACGAGTTTTATGGGGAACGGATTAAGGTCTCACGTGTTCGAATGCATATAGAATGTGTTTTAAAACGTAAGTAAAATAAAATAAAAATGATTATTCATGCAAACTTACCTAACACTTGGTTGCACTGAAGTTCACCATCTGCAAAAAAACATTAGAATATATTAATAATTAATAATTTAACAGTTTCAAAAAACTAATATTCATCTATTTGAAAGTAATGAGAATATTTTATAGCTTTGATTCAAACAAAATAGAGTTTACAAAATATTTGCTTAAAAGTAACAACGGATTAGTAGATTTATTGGTTTATTGATTCTACACTTTAAGGATACTAAGATTCAGATTCAGATATATATGTCATATTTATATTCACCGACAAATGTCAAATATATGAAAAAAAAAACTATTATCGTATGTCATTCAAACTGATGTATAGGCCTATTTTACTATACCCATAATTATAAATTGGAAATTGAAAATTGGAACATAACTTTAATTATAAATTTTATTTTGCAGTCATATGTTAATTCTCAGTTAGAAAAATGTAGATCCCAGAACCCTTTTGTAAGTACAAAATATACACATCGTGGGTGTTTTACTGTCATTTACATCCAGCAAATATAAACCTTCCAGCTTTCAAACTATACAAATATTACGTATGGATATAGCGTACAGTACTTGTTTTGGTCGTAGAATCACCTGTGATATAACGGATAGTAAACTCTCAAAAGAGCCAACTATGGTCTACTTTTTAACATCTCGCACTATTTTAACTGATAGTTTAGTACTTAAGAAAGTTGTGCATAACTTAAAATAGCTTATTATTTATATAATTTTCTCCTGTGATATTTTTATAATGAAACACAGTTTTGTAAAATTGCTACCATATTGTTATTAAGCCTTTACTTGTTAAAACTAAATAAATTAAGTGCCTAATTATCTTTTTCCATCAAAGTTGACATTTTATATTTTTATATTAATTCTTCTTCACAAATAAATTTATATAATGCAATGATTTCTGTCTCTATTATAGCCATTTTACCGTTATACCATGTTGAATGATTATAAACAAAATAGATTTGTAAAATATGATATTATTATGTGTTTTAATTTCTACAATTAAACCCTTTTTCAACATAATATTTATATTTATTTCGGTGTTTATTTTTATTTTTGTATATTAAACGTATTACATATTTATAAGGTTATTAATGTAACAAAAGCCATACCTCTGCTGCACCAAATCTGCAGACTAGGCGAATTTCAATATGTCTAATTGGATCTTTACTAAAATAATGTATAATATTTACTTATAATAAAGTAATATTTATTTCCTATATTTTTAGGTTTTACATGTACATATTTTTATGCTATGTGGAGGGGAAATGTGTTCTTTCATGAAATGCTAGAAGTAAAGGATGAACAAATACATTCGCCAAATGTGGTGAAAATATATCCATAAGCAAGTGCACTACAACAGTTTTTATATCCTACATAAGCATTACGTGGGATTTTTTACGTACATATTTTTATCGTTACTATTTGGCAACAATACTCCAATGTAAAATAATTTATAATAAGCTTTACAAAATGATTTAAAAAATTCTAAGGTATATATTTAAGGGGGGGGGGAAGAGAATATATATATTTCACCCTATAAAATCCCACATTAAGCCCCATTCCCATGGGCTATTCTTGCTGATCAGTAAATCCCTTAGGATAAATGTAGGTTTACATGTATGTGCCAATTACTTTACATTCGTATTAATATTAGGACAATAAAAACATCTAAACTTTTATAGTCTGAATGTATTAGGCTATATTATATATATATCTCTGCTTTCGAAATAAATCTATTAGTATTGTGCAAGTCTTTTCTTTAGATCACATGCAACACCAATTTTTAACATTTACCATAAAGACTTAAGCAGGTTGAAAGCAGCTTGAATAAATAAATGTTAAAATGACGTCTCTTTAGAATAACGACCAAACAAATGTTTGCCTTGATTCACTTGAATGTATAAAAGAGGAACATTTACTTATAATTTAACACTTTTAGGTGTGAAGATTTATATAGTCCATCCATGTTGTTACTATACTCCATTATTTTAAATGTGTAGCCTATTAAATTAACCAACACAATTTTGATGTATACTGACTAACTTAAATATTCACTTAGTTTACTCGATAGTATAGTTCTTAAGCCTTACAAGAAACCCAATATAATAAAGTTTTAGGCTGAAAGTTTGACTTAAATACTAAGGTATATCTATACTGTACTGATAAATTAAAGATTTTTTTAGTGGAGCAAGATTATGGAAATAGCTTTTAGTAAGGAGGCTAGTTTTAGCTAAATAGTAGCATTACAGTAATGCGGTTATATAAATGCTACTTTGTGGCTCGCATAATCCGATACCTCGGGAATACATTGTTGGTACATGAATACATGCGGTGTTATCAAGCTTACAGTGGGGCAATACAACTGCATTGTTGTGTATAGTGTTTAGTATACTTTTATATTTAAAATATTTTCCAAGAACAAAACCGCCAAAAACGTGTTGGTTAAAAAATACAATGTTTAATTTAGTTCACAAGTATATTCTTAAGTAAACTTTTACACATGAAATTAATTCGCATATCAGTAAATGTGTATACATTAGCGAATTAAACAGATGGTGGTTTTGGTCATCTACAATAAAATAAAATCCATTCCGGCTCCATATCTTACCATGTAACCTACACTAATAGCTACAAAAGTGCATTGATTATAGCTCTTTCATAGACCATAACGCATGTTGCTGTATCGTGTATATTTTATACAATGTTTAACGGAGAGTAAATTAAATTACATCTAATAACACCTGAAATATATATTTGCATTTATGATGTTTTATCAAAAGAGGGTAAATATTGATAAAAGATGGTGGTGCGATCAATTCCGATTTGACACTCCAATCATCAGCTACAACATTACAACATTATACGTAAATGTGCTGGTCTTTTGTTCTGTCTTGACCAAAAATCATATGATTACATAAAACCATATTGTTTAATATGTGTTATATTGTGAAGTGTATGTAAACAAGGAGTATTGTAGACATTGGACATCCTGGATAAGGACATTTGAACGATATAGGGTCATTTCACTTTAAAACCATAAACCTCAGGATACTCAGATCAGTTCATTATCACTTTTCACGGGTGATGATGCTGAATGTATTTTGAATACTTGTACGCAATTTTAATAATTACTATAACAAAGCTGTCAACATTGTTTATGAAATAGCACGGTTTAATAATAGGAACCAGCTTGAAGGAGAATCCTTCGAATTATAATAACAGCTCTCCATAAATTGGCCTACATTTGTAACTTTAGGGCACTACTTTGGAAGTACTACTTTGGGAGTACTACATTGGGAGTACTACTTTGGGAGTACTACTTTGGGAGTACTATTTTGGAAGTACAATTTTGGGAGTACTTCTTTGGTAGTAATACTTTGGGTGTACTACTTTGGGAGTACTACTTTGGGAGTTCATAAGTACCTTTAGAAGCACTACCATAATATTACTACTATGGGAGTACTAATTTTGGAGTACTAATTTTGGAGTACTACTTTGGGGGTACTACTTTGGGAGTACTACTTTAGGAGTACTACTTTGGGAGTACTACTTTAGGAGTACTACTTTGGGAGTAATACTTTAGGAGTACTATTTTGGGAGTACTACTTTGGAAGTACTACTTTGGGAGTACTACTTTGGGAGTACTACATTGGGAGTACTATTTTGGGAGTACTACTTTGGGAGTACTACTTTAGGAGTACTACATTGGCAGTACTTCTTTGGGATCACTACTTTGGGAGTACAACTTTGGCAGTACTTCTTTGGGAGTACTACTTTGGGAGAAATATTTTGGAAGTTCTACTTTGGGAGTACTGCTATGGAAGTACTTCTTTGGGAGTACTACTTTGGGAGTACTACTTTTAGAGTACTACTTTGGGAGTACTACTTCGGTAGTACTACTTTGGGAGTACTACTTTAGGAGTACTACTTTAGGAGTACTACTATGGGAGTAGCTCCTTTAGAAGCACTACTATGAGTGTACTACTTTGGGAGTACTACCTTGAAAGTACTACTTTGGGCTTACTAATTTAGGAGTACCACTTTGGGCAAACTGCTTTGGGAGTACTACTTTGGGAGTACTAATTTAGGAGTACTACTATGGGAGTAGCCCCTTTAGAAGCACTACTATTAGAGAACTACTAATTGGAGTACTAATTTTGGAGTACTAAATTGGGAGTACTGATTTGGGAGAACTGATTTAGGAGTACTGATTTGGGAGTACTGATTTGGGAGTACTACTTTGGGAGTACTACATGGGGAGTACTACTTTGTGAATATTACTTTGGGTGTAATACTTCGGTAGTACTACTTCGGGAGTACTACTTTGAAAGTACTACTTTGGGAGTACTTCTTTGAGAGTACTATTTTAGGAGTGCTACTTTGGGAATACTACTTTGGGAGTACTACTTTAAGAGTGCTACTATGGGAGTACTACTTTGCGAGTACTACTTTGGGAGTAATACTTTGCGAGTACTTTTTGGGAGTACTACTTTAGGAGTACTACTTTAGGAGTACTATTTTAGGAGTACTACTATGGGAGTAGCTCTTTTAAAAGCACTACTATGAGTGTACTACTATACTTTAGGAGTACTACTTTGGCCGTACTTCTTTGGGAGTACTACTTTGGAAGTACTTCTTTGGAAGTACTTCTTTGGAAGTACTTTTGGAAGTACTACTTTTGGAGTACTGATGTGGAGGTACTACTTTGGGAGTACTATTTTGGGAGTACTACTTTGGAAGTACTACTTTGGAAGTACTACTTTGGGAGTACTACTTTGGGCGTACTACTTTGGGAGTACTACTTTGGGAGTACTACATTAAGAGTGTTATTTTGAAAGTACTACTTTGGGAGTACTACTTTAGGACTACTACTTTGGGAGTACTACTTTAGGAGTACTACTTTGGAAGTACTACTTTGGGAGTACTGCTTTAGGAGTACTACTTTGGAAGTACTACTTTGGGAGTACTACTTTAGGAGTACTACTTTGGGAGTACTACTTTGGGAGTACTACTTTGGGAGTACTACTTTGGGAGTACTACTTTGGGAGTACTACTTTGGGAGTACTACTTTGGGAGTACTACTTTGGGAGTACTACATTGGTAGTAGCTCCTTTAGAAGCACTACTTTGGGAGTACTACTTTGGAAGTACTACACTGGGAGTACTATTTTGGGAGTACTAATTTGGGAGTACTACTATGGGAGTACTACTTTGGGAGTACTACTTTAGGAGTACTACTTTAGAAGTACTATTTTAGGAGTTCTATTTTAGGAGTACTACATTGGGATTAGCTCCTTTAGAAGCACTACTTTGGGAGTACTACTTTGGGAGTACTACATTGGGAGTAGCTCCTTTAGAAGCACTACTTTGGGAGTACTACTTTGGGAGTACTACTTTAGGAGTACTATTTTAGGAGTACTACTATGGGAGTAGCTCCTTTAGAAGCACTACTATGAATGTACTACTATACTTTAGTAGTACTACTTTGGCCGTACTTCTTTGGGAATACCACTTTGGAAGTACTTCTTTGGAAGTACTTTTGGAAGTACTACTTTGGGAGTACTGATTTGGAGGTACTACTTTGGGAGTACTACTTTGGGAATACTACTTTGGGAGTACTACTTTGGGAGTACTACATTGGGAGTAGCTCCTTTAGAAGTACTTTGGGAGTACTACTTTGAAAGTCCTACTTTTGGCATACTACTTTGGGCATACTACTTTGGGATTACTACTTTAGGAGTACTACATTGGAAGTAATATTTTGGGAGTACTACTTTGGAAGTACTACTTTGGGAGTACTACTTTAGAAGTACTACTTTGGGAGTAATACTTTGGGAGTAATACTTTGGGAGTAATACTTTGGGAGTAATACTTTGGGAGTACTACTTTGGGAGTACTACTTTGGGAGTACTACATTGGGAATACTATTTTAGGTGTACTACTTTGGGAGTACTTCTTTAGGAGTACTACTATGGGAGTAGCTCATTTAGAAGCACTACTCTGAGAGTACTACTATGGGAGTACCAATTTTGGACTACCACTATGGGAGTACTAATTTTGGAGTACTATTTTGGGAGTACTACTTTGGTGGTACTACTTTGGGAGTACTACTTTGGGAGTACTACTTTGGGAGTACTACTTTGGGAGTATTACTTTGGGTGTAATACTTCGGTAGTACTACTTCGGGAGTACTACTTTGAAAGTACTACTTTGGGAGTACTACTTTGGGAGTACTACTTTGGGAGTACTACTTTGGGAGTACTACTTTGGGAGTACTACTTTAGGAGTACTACTATGGGAGTAGCTCCTTTAGAAGCACTACTATGAGTGTACTACTATACTTTGGGAGTACTACCTTGGCCGTACTTCTTTGGGAGTACTACTTTGGGAGTACTACTTTAGGAGAACTGATTTGGGAGTACTTCTTTGGGAGTACTAATTTGGGATTACTACTTTGGGAGTACTTCATTGGGAGTACTACTTTGGGAGTACTACTTTTGGAGTAGCTCCTTTAGAAGCACTGCCATTTAAATATAATTTATTATTATTTAATAGCATTATTTCGGTATATCTTTTAGTTCATTGACCTTAGTAGTACTCCCACTTTGGGAACTACTACCATTTAAATATAATTTATTATTATTTAAATAATTATTTCGGTATATCTTTTAGTTCATTGACAAAACTGCTAGTAACACGGGAAAAATTAAACTTGTACAACTTCAATGTTTACTGTCTATGATTTCACTGTTCTTTCAAAATACAAGATATTTTATTGTCGTTAAGTATGATTTTCCCGCCGAGACAGCTCAGAATCCTGGGGACTGATATACACAGCTCAGTAGGGAGGATTGGCTTACTATCTCACTCCCGTCTGAGCGAACCAATCATTGCAGCTCGCGGTTAATATAAAGGCCACCATGTATACAACGTGACTAATGGTTTAAAAATTTTTAATCCGACGTTAAATTTTAAAATATAATGAAACATTAGATAAATGTGAATAAAATTATTCAAATTTTTGCTTCATTTAAAAGATATATGTATTGACCAAGTTTAGTGACAATTACTTCAAAATCATATGTTTAAAGTAAAAAAATATTAAATTTCTATTTGATATTTAAATGTAACAAATACACTCGTAAATTGTATTTAAATGTTATCATGTATTTTTTTATGGTGTTCTGCACTTTGCTTACATCTCTACATTATATCAATATTAAACATTAAAAAATACTTCATAAATATGGGAGTGATTCTATGCAACCACAAAAATACATTATTATATCAAATTGTTTAAATACTTAAAGGGGACCTAATGTTTCAATAGGGAAATTATGAGTTTTCCTCAAAATGAGCATGGTACGTTAACTTGTAGTAAGACTCTTGAAATGAAGAATCAAAATAAAACATCCCTTTTGCGGTATCGTGATTAGCTCTGCCATTTTGTTGGTTTTACTTTTCTAGGGATGGCATTTCCTTCTTAATAGCATTAGTTTGTTTTCTGTTTTATTTTTATTTTGATATGTTAGGCACGCCATTCAAATCTATTCAGAATATTTTGTTATGATTAGTGTCTTTACAATTTAATCAAAACAACACTCGTCCAGGTAAAAATATAATCTCTTTTCCTAAGACATTTAATTTAGCTCCTCCTAGTTATCATTGGTTTACTTATTTACTGAGTGTCTATTGCTTTAAAAATGTTCTTTCCTTCCTGTTAATAGTTACAATGATCGTTTACAGTTAATTACAATCTACAGGGTTTGACTTTTAAATGTTCGGACAAAACATAAAGCAGTAGCTTTTTGGAGGATAAAGTAGCGCTGGAGTCACATTGTTGTGAAAATTACGCTATTTTCATATTGCGATGTTATCAGAGATTTATAACATGGACCCACCACAATTCACCACTGAACCATTAGGATAATAAGCATACACAAACACTTTTACTTATTCTGCCTTACTGTTGTATTATATCAATTTAAAGAAAATTCCAAAATAGTAATCAAAACTATTTCTTTTTTGTACACAATATACATTGAATTTTTACGGAAAAAAATATCACCCAAAAGCCTTTTAGATGAATACAATTTTATTTGTTTTAAGGTAGAAAGGTGTACAATTCCTAAGTGTAACATTATTCGAAATAAATCTTTCCTATTTATTATTTTTCTAGAGAATTTATTTGCATTTGAAGCAGTAATGGACGTGAAGCCCTCATGACTAAACCCTTAACAGTCGTCTCATAAATATAACGATGAACTGAAAAACACAGTTAACTAATTCGTTAAACTATAAATAACAAGAAATAAACACATACAATTTAAATATTTTTTCTTATTTGAAGCGATTCCACTCTTGGGATGAAGTGTACATCAGTGAACACACACAATCATGAAAAACGGAAGGCAGAAGAAAAAATGAAAATAATTGTACAACATTTCTAAGAATTAGCTAGCACGGGAAAATACTTTTTTGCGAAGGCGTAACATTAACGTGTAGCCTGTGTTGTCCCCGAGGGTTGTTCGTTGTTTCAGGTGTCAAGACTGAACATTAGGTTTAAGATTTAAGTTTTTTTGTTTACAATCGTTTAACACGTGTACTAATAAAAGAGGTAAAATAATATGCATTTTAAAAGTTTTATCTGTAAAGAATGATAAGTTACACATTTAAGTAGTATTAAAAATGGCGGATGGTTGAATCAATGATTTTATTTAGTTGAAGGTTTGTTTTAGTTGTTTGTTTAAAAAGTCAATAATGCTTGTAATATAATTAACTTAATCTTATACCTGGACTAGCTGTAACCCGCGGGCTTTGTCCCGTTTAACTTCTTAATTTTCAAGATTATCTTGTTCGCATGGCTCAATCACGTCCTGGTTGAAGTTTGTTCGCTACGCTCACTCACCTTTAGGTTGGAGCTCGTTCGCTACGCTCACTCACCTTTAGGTTGGAGCTCGTTCGCTACGCTCACTCACCTTTAGGTTGGAGCTCGTTCGCTGCGCTCACTTGCCTTCAGGTTAGCTCGTTCGCTACGCTAACTCGCCTCCAGGTTGAAGTTCGTTCGCTACGCTCACTCACCTTTTGGTTGCAAATTAGCTGTTGTCATAAATGTAAAAGAAATAATAGTGCTGCACCCTGTTGGTAATCCTTGTAACTTTAATGCTATTGAACATCATAGAACAGAACCAACTTGTTTAATTGAAACAGCTGTTAAGATTCAATAATTCCATTTCTCATAAGGTTAACATGGGAAACTCCAGAGCCACTGGGGCGGAGCCCGAAAGGATTTTTTAAATAAGAATATGCCTATATGTTAATCGGGAATGTGAGCTATCATCATGCCAAATTTCAGCCCAATCCGACCAGTATTTTTCGAGTTTACTTGTCCCATACACACATACACACATACAGCAACCACCTCTTTTTTATAATAGTATAGATAGATTACAAAAACACGTCAAATAAAATCCATACTGTCATAATATATTTACACTTATACTGTTGACTCACAAGATGGTAAATACATATAAAAGATGGTAAGAACTCCAATCATCATAAGATCCAATAGGCGAATGTCAAAACACTGGACTATTGGGCCAGATAATGATTCACCACTTACCATATTTTATATGTACTTACCACTTACCAAACCGCGTAGTTTGAACAAACTAATCACCTCAGAAATATTACTTGTTTTGTAGATAAGCTATTTCAAAATGTTGTTCAAAAGGTTTATTGTTGAGATTTTCCATCACGATGGTAAAAAAACTATACAAAATGTTTCGGGATCTTGAATCTGATCCCGTCCTCAGGTGAAAAAACTTAACGAACAAATTACAGATAACAATACACAAACGCCCAACCGTTTGTTTTTGTTGTTGTTGTGTATTTTGTAACATCGTAAAGGAAAATGTCCGCAATAATCCTTTTGAACAACATTAACTCACCATCACAAACAATGAACTTCAAACAAAGTAATTCAAAATATTTATAATTTTAGCATTTTAATAAAAAAAAAACCTGGAGAAATATTGTGAGTCATATGTCAAAACATTGAAATGTACAGTCACGCGAATGTTGCAGTCTCAAGAGTACGAACTTTAGAGATGGCAGAAATGTATCCTCAGTGACATGTTAGATACAAATAACATCCTGACATGTTGGGACATAATTTCCACATACTAAAAAAAATATAGAGTTTAGATGGATTAATTAATACACTATATTTATTATTTACTTAAAATAGTCATATAGTTGATGTTACACAAAACAAATATTATTATTTACTGTAGAAAATGAATATGAACCATTAGTAAATATAAAGTGCTTTACAACGTTTTTTACAAATATTATTTATTTATTATAGTTCAGTATATTAATTGTCAATCGAGATATCTCGTTATCTTTTTTTTCAACAAACTAAATTAAATTGCAATGCAATCTATCAGTTTACAATTTCTTCGACGAGAATTAAGTTCCTATCTTACACAAGTAGCTATTTACTTACAAGCTTAGCCTAGCTTAACAGTACTTACCTTAGTAGTAGTAGTAGTTTCAAGGAAAATATACAATAAGTATTTTTCGGTTTTAGCGAACTATTTTATTTAAGTAATTAAGGGGTTTATACTGAATTTTGAACATAAAGTAATTTTGTAATGATGCTCTACTTTGATTGAAAATTAATAGTAAACATTCACTAATATAACTAACTGATAATGAGCAAACTAAGTGATAACATGGTTTGTAGACCATGTAAATTCGAACGAGATTACACAATGAATTTTATTAATACCAACCGATAAATATTTAAATAAACCGATAGTATAATATTATTAAGTAATTTATAAAGATTTAGCTTCCTAACCCACTAGTAAACGATGTGTCTGAGAGCAAGGAAGATTTTACTGCTTCGCCCCGCTAAGTGAATTAGTTGAGTCAAGACGCCACACTTCACAAGTAGGACACACTTCATATTGGAAACCCGTAAACTAATCTAATCATGTTACATCTTTGATTGGTAAACTAAAAAACAAAATTCACTGTATGACAGTTCTAAGATTGTCACAGTATTAATGCTTTTACATATTTTTTTTCGATATGTTAATAAGAAAACAACGAAAAAATCACATTTAATATATTAATATCTGTGACACACGCCGTTTATAAATGTGATGTCATACAATTTTACACATTCTGCATTCAAAATATCAAAATGTAATATTATATTTTGTTCATGTAACTTAAAAGCTTAAATAACTACTATGTTTTACAAATTCTATCTCTAACCTATACAATCTAATAATTCTTCGTAAATTTGGTAATTAACAAGGTATTGAGTGAAATAGTATAGTAAAGTTTTATTTGAGGAGTAATTCTTAATAATTATTTCATCACGCTAAATAGATACATAATTTTACCGTGAATTTGCGTCATAATTTAGTACTCGTTAATATAAAACTGTGGAGATATTATCAAATCAGTAACATTGAAACAGTATAGTAAAAATAAATGTTTCAAAATTACTTAGCCAAAGATGATTGCATAACAGTCTGCAAAGTTGAAAGGCAACAGATTAACCCCAATTTCTGTTAAATTTGGCTGGAACAAAAAAGAGATAGGCACTATACATGTGTTAAAATTATTATATCAGAAAAATATTTAATTAAAAGAAAAATACAGAGATGTAAAAAATTATAGCAATTGAAGGATTTTCTTTTCCTTCTGAATGTATATGACTTCATACTGGACGTTTATTTTACAGTAATACAAGCATGAAATGTATAGGCCTATAGTTTATGGCATTACATAATACCTTGTAGTTATGACCATTGTGAACTGAGCAGAAAAACGCTTGGTTTCGTGTTATCACTTAACTGAACCACGCAACACTCCGATTTGAGATATAATCTTCTTTGCTAAATGTTGCGAACATTGATAGCAGAAACTGCAGTTTAGATTTAACACTGAGACCAACCATTGGTGCCTTTTTGGATGTTTTTTTTTGATAAAAACGTTATATTAATTGATACTATAAGGGTAAATATACTAATTATTAAATTTTAATTTATCTGCATGCACTAGTTCAAACTGAGATGAAATGCCATTGAAATACCATAAACATCGACTGGACGTAAGTCGGTATGTAATCTATAATGTAATCAATAGTGGTCTGTGTCAAACTACCAATAATTGACCAGCCAGTAAAATGTATATTTTTTCAATGCCTATTAAAATTAAATCTGTGGGCAAATTCTGTATAATAGGACTCATAGCAAAAAAAATTGTGCTAACGAGTCTAAAGTCAACATAAAAAAACAACCGTATAAATGTAACATAAGTTTCATCCAAGGCCCTCAAATTTTAATTTTCATATTTGAAATTTGTATTTGGGAATTCGTTGAATGTTTAATTATAATCACCCCACACTGAAATATTTCGTTAAAATTGGTAGATTTATACCCATGATAAATAGTATTAAGTTTATAATTACTTAGTTGTTCTTTTCTTTATTCAATGAAACAAAATAGACATCTTATATTTGGTAAAAATATATCTATTACCAGAAAACTACAACAGAGTTTTATCCTCCATAAAATAACGTGAGCATTTGTAATACTTGATAGCGAAAGAGTAAGCATCCCAATAAACTGCTTAGTACTGTAGTCTCATTAAATACTTTTAACAGATTGCTCAATTTTATGTTTAGGATAAAAAGCCAATTTATAAAACCAAGGTCTCCTATTCCGATGGTTCTACCAACAGTACAAGTTTATAGTAACATAACTCTTTAATAAAAGATAGATAATATTTTAAAATGAAATATTTAAGATATATTTTCGGGGAATATAATATCATACATACGAAATATTAAACGAACTAAGCCTTTTTATATTTCAAACAATGTTGCCATAGTTCCAAATTTTAATAAACTATTTATATATATGTATATATATATATATATATATAAAACGTTTAGACATTTTAAACAAACTATTAGATCTTGTGTAATAATAATTTTTGTTTTTGATTCACACGACAAAAATAAAATCACACGCAGTTTGTAAGAATATTATACTTTATATTAACCAGCATATTATATTAATATTATATTACTTATTACAAGAAATTACTAAAATTGTGAAAGCATTAAAACTTTATTAAATTATTTTAAACCTAATAGATTTGATAGTAATACTGTTAAAGATTCTGAATATTAAATGAAAAATACAGTGCAAGTGTTCCTTATTTATAAAATTTTATATAAAAGATGGACGGTATTCTGAGGATCAACTAGGATATTATCTCCACACTGAATAATGCATGAGCATCGTGATCAACTACGCATATGGTAAACGTGACAATGCTTAATTTTATGCTTGGATACATCGCTACGTTCACGTATTTAGCATCACTAAAACTACCTCTTCTTATCATAAGAGTGATATTCGAAATAACACTGAAAGTTCATATAAATTAAATTAGATATAGTCCGTCTAGAACTGTGTTATAGGCTTACAGTATTTTTTCAGGTGATATAAAATCTTTAAAATTATTTTATCGTTAATAGCTTTTGAGAAATTTATGACAGATTTGTATTCTAAACAAAAGCCAATTACGAAGAACTATTCTCGCCTGAGTAAAGGTCAGTAGGATATTCCACATATGTTGGGAAGCTGCGGTCAGGTTCACCACTTAGATAATTGGTGGTCAAACCTCCGGTGTAAACAATATTATTAACCTTTGTCGCTAACCACTGATTGCCATGGACTGAAGTGTATATGACCATTGTAGAGAAGTTGACCTTATCAACTTTATATTCAACATTTTTATAGTTGTACAATATTATTTTACCTGAGCAGGTTTTCCTAGGATATTTCTAACAACATTTCAATAAAGATAACATAAATGATTAAATTATTTCGAATAAATCAGTGATATTATACTTTCTGAAGGGATTTCCAATTTTTTTATCAGTGAATGAGTAAAACTATTAGAAAAAATTACTATTTGATTTTTGGACTTATTTGACGACGATTAAAAAACCTTTTGAATCTACTTACCTGTGACAAAAGTCTCTATAACTGACTAGTTTCAGCTTATCATACCTATACAGCGATGTGATGCCTCACTGAACTTGAAAGGATGTTGAAGTGATATGTATATGATACAACCCCATAGAGGAGAGACATTCAAACAGTCTTATCTCTTGGCTCAGTAGCTCCGGGAAGCTATATGAACCCATCATACTCCAACACTAAATAAACTATTTAGTCTTACACCCACTTTAAAAAATTAAATGAAACTCTGGAGGATAAAGAGTAAAATGAAAGTCCATCTGTTATTGTAAAATGTAAACTTTTTTTGTATAAACAATTTTTGATCCAAACAATGATAGTAAAGGTCTTCATTACTTAATTTGAATATAAAATATTATATAGCTAGTGTCCCTGTTTCTTGAATTAGAGCAATTGCTAAGCATTATATGCGTTATTTTAAAACGAACAACAGTCATAATTTATAGTGACTTTAAAAGATTTGACTCAATGGAAATACTTAAGATCTACATAACAGATCGATATAATCAACATTTCTTGTAAATATCTTATCATTTTCCAAAAGCTGATCTTGTTTTTTTAGTGTTTTCTACAAATAGCCTAACTCATTAGTTAATAATCCATTTCAACCAATTCAGTAAATGTTTGTAGCAAGCTATTAAATTAGCAAACTTGTTGACTGTCTACAATTAACTAACGTTCTTTTTCTCACTTTTAAATTCTGACAACAACTGGAGTTTTATAACAATTTTTGTTTCCCATGTTAATCTTACGGAGAAATACGAAACTTTAAAGGGCCCCAGGGCCTCACTCCATAATTATTTCCCTAAAAAGAAAGTTTCCTGCAAACTTCACGTTACGCTCTTTCCAATGAAACCAAAAACACGCCAATCGGTCCAGTAGTTTTGGAGGAGTAATTGTCACAAAAAACCTGCTTGCGTATTAAATAAATAATAATATATTGTGTGTTTTTATGTTTTAGTGCTCTAGCGTGTGTTTTGGTTACAAACATTAGAGTTCCTTTTAATTGAAGTATCTTAATTTTTTTAAGGTACGAGCATATTTTAAAATGAATTGGTATACAACAACAAAATATTTTAAAATGTATTTCGCAGTAAAAATAAAATCATAAAAAATGATATAACTTAAAATAAGTGTGAATTATTTTATGTTGACTAGATATAAACGTACACTTCTAACATTTAGCTTCGACTTTTTGTTCAAATAAAATCCAATTGAATTTAAATTGAACGCCATAAGACTCGTTTTTATTATCAGTGTATTACATGCGGTTGATGCTTTGCAAGAATATGGAAAGCAAAAAGTGAAATCGAACCCTTATCAAGTGAACTATTTTGAATATTCCCAAACAGGTCAAAAGAAATTAATTCTATATATTAACATGCCATAGAAAAGGCTTCTTCATCTTGAAATAATGTTAACATCTTCAATTTCAAGTGAGATATGTTCTGAATCCAGGTGCTATACTTGGCATTGATTGGGCTTCCAATTTACTGACGGTGCCATCTAACAAAACGTATAAGTTAAATAGTAAAAAACCAAAAGTTTTGGCTATTCCTTAACACCACGTTACTATTTTTAAAATCAAATATCTTGAGCCAAATGAAAAAAAAAAACTACATCATGAATGTAACGTTATATGTATAAGACATTTTCGTCGACACAACGTTTGATAAAAAGCTGTTGATACTTGGTCCATGGTTTGACAACATCACACTGAATAATGCATTGACAACATGATGAAGTATGCATGGAGCAGCAACGATCGCAGTAGTTCATGCTTTGATAAGGTTTAGCACAGATACTTAATTTTGCGAAATTAGGTAGTGAAACCTCAATAACAAGGAGAACTTGATAACAAGTCTTATTTGATGACCCCATTTAAGGTATTGAGGTATTGAGTTTCCCCATTATTGAGGTTCTACTGTAAACTGTATTAAACAAATTAAATGTGTATAATATAATGTGCTAACCGGTTTCCAATATATTGCCTTATTTAGCTTCTATTTTCTTTTGCGTGTAGAAGAATACAGAAAGCTTAAATGATAATGCATTATGAGAAATTTCTTCCTATAATAGTGCTTGTTTACAACAGTTCTGTTTGGGGGGCTATGCTGCAAGCCTAGTGGTTAGCGTCCCGGACTTCACTATGGCAGGGACGGGTTAAACTCCCGTCACATCCCAAAAATATTTAGTGGGTTAGACCATTTTCTCTTCGAAGCTTTTTACTTTACTTCATCACAAAAATGCCACTGGCATAGACATAAGGGAAAAAATAATTTTGTAAAAAAACACAGATCCTATACAGGTATCTAACTTCATAGCTAGCTTTTTTCAAATTACTTGGTTGTATAATTTTGGTTGTCGGTCAGACTTTAATAAGTTAGATAGCGCCAAACAAAATTAATTAATTTGTTATAATTTACTTAAATTAACTATTGTGTTTCCTCAATAGTTTAAAAGATGAATCATTAAATGCATTTGGTTTTTGTTTAAATTTATTCCTTATCACATTATAAATTATTTTTTTCCATAATTTGTTTCTATTAGTAAAATATATTTTACAGGTAAAATAAAATTGAGTAACATACTTTGCACCATGTCAAAACTTGTCAATCCTTATTTAATATCTCTAAAAGCTCAGGGAGTATGGCCAAATATCATGTCATCAAACATGGCGATACTGTGGCAAGCAAAGGTATATAAATCTACCTCAACTTGATACCAGTTTTATCTGAAAACCATTATCTAACATGTGTCAATCGTCTGTTGACAGTTAAAATATGTTAGCTGTTACATCTGGCATGGTTTAGAGTGAAAAAAATCTCTTCAAGAACTTATTTCAATACATTATTCTATTATAGAATATAATCCAAAAATCAGTACATAATAAAAATCCAATATTATATATCCCTATGTAGTTTATTAGGTATACGAGTCTTTACCACACTCCATTCGTGTGTGTTGTTTTACCCCGGTTGAGTATTTCTATTAGTTTAACTATTAGTTTATTTTAATTTGTTTGGCATGTTTTAAACGACTTTTAAATATTTACCATTATTGTTACTAAAATATATTTTAAAATATAAAATCTAAATTTTTTTTACATAAAAAACTTATATAAATGGAAATATTTTTTCAACTATATTAAACCTATGCAATTATTTAACGTTCATAGGTAGCAATGATAAAAGGACGTAGTTAAAGGTGGACTTACAACACTGTAAACGACTTGGATGGTGGGGTCGTCCTGTAATCCAGCTACTAGAAAGTAACGAATTGTGGATATTTATAGGTATGCACTGTGGATGTGTTACTCCTTGGTGTAGATTAACGTCCGCACTAGTTAGTATTACGTATATCCACAGTACTACCGTGATAATTTGACCAATTCGTTAATACAAAAGCAAAAATGTGGTATATTCGAAATACATTCTAAGCACACCTTATAACATTATCGACATGAAAAATAGATTCCACCAAACATTGTACTCTCGACACTCAGTTAGGATGAGTCTGGGTCCATAGCTTGACAACATCACACTGAATAATGCATTGACAACATGATGAAGTATGCATGCAGCAGCAAAGATCGCAGTAGTTCATGCTTTGATACGGCATAACACTCGTGTTTTCCAGCTCTTATGTAAATCCATGATAAATAACTGTGTATTTAAATACGTCCCATTCAATAACAAACAAATCAATAACATTTTGTCGAATATAAATCACACATACGATGTTAGATGAGCAAAACACACGAATTTTGCATATTTATTCATCAGTTTATTCAATGTAGGGTTCAAACTGATTTTTACTCAAGAAACCTTACTCTTATGGTCAAATTTATATTTCAAATATGTGTTTGGCTTCTTTGCACGTTTACGCCAGATTCTTTTTTACAATTTTATAAAACTGAGACGTACACGAATCATTATTGCACTTTAACTATCTTTTCACAAATATATTGTAATTTTTAAATAGTTTCTTTTATTTTAATACAACATAACTGTACTGCATTACATATTTGTATAGTATTAGCAGAATTGTTGACATGTGCAAAACACACCGGGAAATATAAGATTAACGAATGTTTTGAGATGTAATACTAAATTGGTCCTTAGTATAGGACTTAATATCTTACCACCTGGTAATAGGTCCTTTTATCTATGATGAATCTGTTAAGAAAATAAAGTGTTTTTTTACGTAGAGTGTTTACAAATCAATTGGTTGAAAAACTGTATGTGATGTGAGAGCCGCGAATAAATAAGAAAGCTTTGTTTGTAACAGTTGATTTTAAATCAGTATCTCTAATTGTTATAAGGATAGTATACATAGAAATAGCTGAATATTATATTCCCAGTAAACTAATAGATCTTTCTTTGAAAGTTGCATTTGTTTATTATTGCAAAAATACCAATGTCATACGGATATCCAATTGTATAGTAAACTCAATTACTGGAGATAAATTCGCCCGTGTTCGGTCATACATACTAAATGCATTAAAACCGTTGAAGTCCAACAAACGCAATATAAAGGGAGAAAATAGTGTTTCTTCAATATATCACTAGTTATTTCTTCCATTTATATTTTGATATTTACTTATTTGTGATGATCTTCCCTATGTAGGATAAAATTATATTCGTGTGTTTTTGCTTTACGGTATTTTACTGTTATTTATATTCCCAGATATATATGTAAACGAATATTATCAGGATATTTGGCACAATGTTAACCAGTATATTAATCAGTCTTTTCAATACTTTTCATACAAAACTAGTTTGAATATAAATTGAAAGGCTTTTGTTTTTCATATGTTATAGTGCAGAGTTTTTTGACAATCGATTACGGATTTATCTAACCTACGTAATAGTGATGAGTACTGTAAATTTAGTGTACTGTATGGAAATATGTACCTAAACAAGGATAACGCACGGTGAAGAATACAGATATGTTATACGGGGTAGAATAAGGCCTAGTCAGGGATCTAGACTTGGTGGCCTCCTTAACAAATCAAAATCGTAATATTACAAATATTTTGTATTCAAAACTTTTAAACTTCGTTTTCATTATACATTTGAAACTCTAGGCAACAAACTTTCATGATATCAGCCAGTTTTTCGTAATTGAAATGTAAACAGATAAAATGGCCACATTTATAAAATTTTGAATTGGATCAAGGTAATCTTTTTATTTAACATAGGTCTCTTTTACTTTAACATATATACACCGTTTCACAAACATATGTTGAAACAATTTAAATATATAACGGTATATTAAAAAAATTGTGGTTAGCGAAGCGATTTGGTTGTATCCTTGATTTTTTCTTTAATTTGACCCAAGACGTAAAATATGCCCTCCCCTTTTTGAACACGCTGTATATCTAACATAAACCGCAAGCATCAATCGTTTTCAACAAATAAAACTCCTGTGGATGGCCGTGTTATTAAATGACAGTCACGTCAAATCCCCATTCAATATCAAAGTATGAAGTACCCTATCACGTGACGTACCCTTATAATTTGTTCAAAAACACCCAATTGTCTCCCTGACAATAGTTTATTTACTAACGAAACGTAGATTTAATTATTGGAAACAAAATTTAAATGTATTCACATGTATCTAAAGATTATAATTACATAAATACCTCTAGATAAACACATCTCATTCTGGACATTTATGTATATTTATTTTTATTTTTGACGATTAAAAAAGGTCAAATGGCTCGTTTAAATAGTAATTATTATTATATTTGAAAGGGATAGTATTCTAAATAGAATTTTTATCGCTTTATATTTGAAAATTAATTGAACATTATTTCCACTGATATTCATTATAATTTTGTGTTGCTCAAAAACCATGCAATTGTGTAAGAAAATAAACCAAATATATTTTTTTCTAATTACAAAAATGCAGTTCTGTTCTGGCTATTTGCCACTCTGATACAGTATCTGTCATAACCTATGTGATGTTAAGCCATCATTGTGTGTCTCCCTAGAGTGTCACTGTTTGTTGATGTGTTTATCACTGCTACACACGCCGCATATAAATGTGACGTCATACAGTATCTGTCATAACCTATGTGATGTTAAGCCATCATTGTGTGTCTCCCTAGAGTGTCACTGTATGTTGATGTGTTTATCTCTGCTACACACGCCGCATATAAATGTGACGTTATTCAGTATCTGTCATAACCTATGTGATGTTAAGCCATCATTGTGTGTCTCCCTAGAGTGTCACTGTATCTTGATGTGTTTATCTCTGCTACACACGCCGCATATAAATTTGACGTCATACAGTATCAGTCATAACCTATGTGATGTTAAGCCATCAGTGTGTGTCTCCCTAGAGTGTCACTGTTTGTTGATGTGTTTATCTGCTACACACGCCGCATATAAATGTGACGTCATACAGTATCAGTCATAACCTATGTGATGTTAAGCCATCATTGTGTGTCTCCCTAGAGTGTCCCTGTTTGTTGATGTGTTTATCACTGCTACACACGCCGCATATAAATGTGACGTCATACAGTATCTGTCATAACCTATGTGATGTTAAGCCATCATTGTGTGTCTCCCTAGAGTGTCACTGTATGTTGATGTGTTTATCTCTGCTACACACGCCGCTTATAAATGTGACGTCATACAGTATCTGTCATAACCTATGTGATGTTAAGCCATCATTGTGTGTCTCCCTAGAGTGTCACTGTATGTTGATGTGTTTATCTCTGCTACACACGCCGCATATAAATGTGACGTTATTCAGTATCTGTCATAACCTATGTGATGTTAAGCCATCATTGTGTGTCTCCCTAGAGTGTCACTGTATGTTGATGTGTTTATCTCTGCTACACACGCCGCTTATAAATGTGACGTCATACAGTATCTGTCATAACCTATGTGATGTTAAGTCATCTGTGTGTCTCCCTAGAGTGTCACTGTTTGTTGATGTGTTTATCTCTGCTACACACGCCGCATATAAATGTGACGTTATTCAGTATCTGTCATAACCTATGTGATGTTAAGCCATCATTGTGTGTCTCCCTAGAGTGTCACTGTATGTTGATGTGTTTATCTCTGCTACACACGCCGCTTATAAATGTGACGTCATACAGTATCTGTCATAACCTATGTGATGTTAAGTCATCTGTGTGTCTCCCTAGAGTGTCACTGTTTGTTGATGTGTTTATCTCTGCTACACACGCCGCAAATAAATGTGACGTCATACAGTATTTGTCATAACCTATGTGATGTTAAGTCATCTGTGTGTCTCCCTAGAGTGTCACTGTTCGTTGATGTGTTTATCTCTGCTACACACGCTGCATATAAATGTGACGTCATACAGTATCTGCTCCCCTGAACCATGTGATGTGATGTCCGAACAATAACCTTTGTATTGTTAAGCCTTCAGGGTTTCTCATTTTTTGACAGTAGTATTCAATCACTGAAATGTTGGACGTTGTGTTTGAGATACTCCGTGTTTTACTATTGAAACTAATCTTTGTACACCAAATTTTCTCGCAAGTTTATTACTATTTTCTTAATAATTTCTTATACAAATTACGTCATTGAATTAGTTATCGCACGGATCATTACAGTATTAGGCTCTTTGATCGAGGGACAAAAAACTACTTAGTTTCTAAATAAAAAAAAATTGGTATACATTATAAACGCTTCAGTTTTCAAATGTATACATGATGAATTTGAAAAGTCACTTCTAAACTATATTCTTATTAGTTCCATAAAGCCTCGAATACTTAATATTCAACCATAATAAAAGGTGTTTACAAAGAGTATAGGAGGCTTTAGTGGGTAGTTTTTAATGATATTAACCCGTCAGAATCCCAGAATTGGCTCCTCACCTTAATAGTTAAACGCATTTTTCCAAACCTCACTGATAACTGTGTAAACATGTTGCTTGGTTAGTCCATGCTATGAGCAGATATTTTATACATTTTATAAGTAGTCTGACAATGTATTATAAAGTAACACAAGAAATACTTAAATTCTATACACTTTGAATCAACTTTACGACGTTTACAGTAAATGATTCTAAAATTAACACTAAATTATGGTTCATTCTGGAAAGTTAGTATACTGAAATTAAAATAAAAAAAGAAATACAGCTCTTTTTACTTTTACAATTATTTGATTAAATAATTACTAACGCTATTTATTATATTATTACATATACATCTATAAATCCTAGAATGAACTGGTGCTTATAAATTCTTTGAGCTGCTGTACAGAATAAATGTATCAGGCTTCACATTTTACATATTCATAGTTTATCACATTGTCAATGCATTATTCAGTGTGGTGATATTATACCAACCTCTAGATACGGCTAATCTGTGCTATAGAGGTTTTATATGTTTGCATTTTACGTTTTGCTGAAGATTTTTTTCAACCTTTTCAAATATCCAACTTTTTACTTTAGTCTGTGAGCCAGCTGACATTATCTTGATTATGTATTTTAAACAGATAATGGCTGAATTCTATGCAATGGCTAATTGATTACCAACTTATAATTAATATTTTACCAACTTATATGTTGGTAAAATATGGATATATAATACTGATTGTATATTTAATAACAGATACCTTTGTATATTAGCCTACTTTATGAAATATTTGGTCCGTTCATTCTATAAAACAGTTCAAAGTGCTCGAGAACCGTGAGTTACGATGGTGCAAGAAAATTACAATTATGGCTTGGTTTGTGTGTAGATTAAACTTACCCTAGCGGGGTGTAGATAAAATATATTATGGCAAATGTTGAGATTGATTGAAGTGAGAAGTCAATTTTTGTTAATTTGTTATTTCACTCTTCGATAGATTTTCTAGGATAATGTAATGAGCACAATGTAAATATTATAAAATGTTTTACTCTAAAATTGTTATTTATCATTGCAAACACAATAGATTAATGTAATTAAATAGCCTTCTACAACACAAATAGTTTTTTTTCAGTACTTTAACATATTCTATATTAAAAAACATATCAACAACCATCATAAAGTTTCATGTTACAGGTTTTATCTAGTAAAATAACGTTATCCTTGCCGTTGTGTCATTATTTTTTTATGCAGAGCTAAATGAGTGCTCCTAGTCATCAATCACTGGATTTATTACAAGGACAACAACATTTGATAGATCCTATAGATAATAGGAACTTTTACAAAATGTATGCACAGGTATATGAAATAAAAACACAAGGACAATCAATATTACACCTAATGCCGATTTATATTTAACTTGTTTGTCTTTCAACTATAAAAAAATTCTGCTACATTTGGCAAAGAAATTAAAATTTGCTAGTGTTATAAGTATTATAGTAGTGTTATAATTAGCTAATAAGCCAACTATAACACGGGCTAAAGTTAGTTCATGCTTGGTTTAGTTTGATTATATCTCTCATAATTTTACTACAACTCAAGAATTACAATTCATGTTGATATTTTGATGTATTTAGTAATAGTTTTAAAATAATATTGATCACAAGATAATTCTATATTTTTATATAGTTTTATCATAGCTAATATTTTCTACGATGTTTTTTTCGTGTTTTTTCTCGGAAATATGCAATGCAGGAACCATCTTAGCTGATCCTTTCCAATCTTGTCCTCGTCACGAGTTATTTTGATTGGTCAGACCTAATAAAATATCGTTATTCTGTATTGGTTGGTATAATGATTGACATAAACTGATTTAGTCACTGGCCTGGTTAACATTCAGGATTATATCTTATATAATTTTAATTTTAACCAATATATCTTTCGTGCCTAAACAGGTTTCAGATCTAGACATGGAATAGTTTTCAAATTTTGTTATTCTTTATCAATAAATAAGTTTAGTATTATTTGATAGCTTTATTACATTCACCATAACATTTTCATACTAGGCCACTCTAGAACGTTTTAGGAAATCTATGATTTTGTTATACATAAAGAAATAAGCTTGCAATATAATGGATTGAATCTCACATTAGCTTTAATGAAAAACAACCATGAACACTATATACAATACTTGAATCATAAAGATGATTTTAACTTTAAATCATCAAGACGATTGCAATAAAAATAAATTACTAGATTTCTCAAATATTCTTGTACCCAACAAATTCTGCAAACTGTGCTTTTTTCAGTGGTATTTCATCACGTACACAAAGCTGATCACAAAGAACTATTCTGACCAGAGTAAAGGACATGTGGATATTCCACATATGTTGGGAAGCTGCGGTCTGGTTAACCACTTAGATAATTGGTGGTCAAACCTCCAGTGTAAACAATAGTATTAACCTCTGTCACTAACCACTGATTGCCATGGACTGAAGTGTATATGATTATTCCTGCTGAGAATTTGTCACATAAAAACAAAATTAATTCTCGTATGTTTTGTGACTAGCTATACTTTTAAAGAATACAAAGCCTTATTTTACTCATTTTGGTTTATACGAAAATCTTAAAAATAATTCCCCTGGTTTGGTCCTAACAAAATACATGATTATAAATTGTGGTTATGAAAAGAATCTAAATTTCTTATAATATACCTTTCATGTTCATTATTCGTGTGCAATGCAGTTTATGAAATGTAATGTTTCTAAACGACTATTCTGTAATAAAACTGTCAATAATAGGTAACTGAAGTATGCAAATGCAAAAACTAATATTGATTTTGTTATTAATTTGCATCCACTAAAACATGATGTTTAAACTCAGGTAAATATATGGCTACCTTCAAAACCAAAGTTTTTTTAATGTAAATTCACAATTTAAATGTTATTACAATTATTAGAAATAGGTCCAAGCAATGCTTCAAATAATATCAATTTCAACCATCACTATCTCGCTTAGGTCTTTGACTCAAAAAAATAGAGAACAATAAAGTATAACTTTACTACGAAACGAAATGTACAACAAAAACCCATCCATCAGTAGGCATAGACTATAATCAACAACGAAAATTGTAATATATTTATTACAAATGTTTACACTCAGTTAATTTAGTTTAAATAAAAGAAGGTGTTTATTGTAAAATAAACAACCGATCTAATCTAATTTACCCATAACAGCGTGATGTTATGAATGAAGATCAAAGCTTCAATAAAAAACGATGCGATGCCTCGTTGCACTTAATAGGATTTTGAAGTAGAATGTATTATACAACCCCATGTGATAGAGGGACATTCAACCACTGCCTTATAGCATGGCTCAGTAACTCTGAAGCCTTTTTCATACTCATGATACTCGTACACGGTGGTTAAGTATTATGAAAGCTATCAATCTAAAAGATTTTTAATGCATTACAAATTTTATTGGAGTATAAGTTATTTCGTAAATTTATTCTGTTTTTATTTTCCTGTAAATGATGTATTTGTAGGGAGAATGATTTTCCTTCAATATGTATACGTTACAATTACATTAAAATTTGCTATTTACCCAATGGTTTGAATTTTTTTCGTAACTAATAAGGCTAGCAAAGATGATTTTATGACTCAATTTGAACGACAAGTAAAACATTTAGGTATTTTAAAAAGTTTTAAATCTTAACAAAATTCAAAGAGTTTCCAGTTTAAAAACTATTGTACTTCTAATCCACCTAGAATCATAAGTAAAGTGCATGTGTATTCATTTGGATAGAGTGGGAAGTTAACAAATAAAATTGTCTACAAACAAGCATTTGTTCCAGAATGATATATATTACACATATACAGAATATAAAATATACTACATACAATCACCATTAAAATCAAGGAAGCCCCTTTTTAACTCTAAACTTTGCAATTTTTACGACAATGTTTAAAGCATCCATGTCATAACGCATTGTATAAAACAAGTTATATAGTTTTTTCACATAACACAGTCACTATTTAATACTACAATAGCCAACATTATAATAGTATTGGTTAAATTGATGCAAAAATCACACACAAATATTTTCAGAAGGTGAGGTAGAATCTAACTAGGCAACTAATTAGGGTATCAGTAGGGAAATCCCGTTTGTCAACATTGGTGAGAGGATTGACACCTTGGGCGTCAAATCGACGGTCCTAGATACGGTATAGTGGTGTTAAACATAGTAAAATGGTAAACATGGTGTATGATTGTCTATTATTGTCCTAAATATAATTTGTTTTACAATAATGAAAAAATCATACACAAAAATGGGTCTACATGTTTTCATCTGTCAGCCCTAATTACGTGAATACACATTGCTTATATACTCTTAAGCTATTTATTTTAAACTTAGTACTCATGCGTTGATTAATCAAACCGATTTCCGCACATAACTGGATTTGAGATTAGTGCCCCTTCTAGATCGTGACCAATTCTAATTTTCTATCTGTAGGATATAAAAAAAAACTAGTAGCTTTACAAAAACATATTATGAGGAAAAATTGAAGATGAATTTTTGAAAAGTTAATTACACCTTTTTTTCTTAGAATCTGTTGAAAAAAAACCAAGAAATTGCAGTTTTTTGACAGTGCATATGCATTTTATAATGTGGTTTTATCTTCCCATATTTGCGCTGGTAAGATACGAGAGCTCGGCCGTGTGTGGTCTTAAGTATTAGAATATTTTAATTATATATTAACAGGGTTTTCTTTTATAACTGAAGTACCGATATATTAGCCATAAACTTTTCTAAAACTATAAATAATCATAGAAAATTTAAGAACGCCTACCTAATAAATGTTTGTGTTACCACTTTTATTTAAAATATTTTAAACACACAATGCCAAACCACTATTTTAAAATAGAGCCAATTGTAGTATGAGTCTGATAATTTTTGCAAATATCAATCCTGTGTCAACCCTCGTATAAAAGATTAGGTCGAAGCATGATTTCTGCGGTAAGGCTTTCCTCTAAATGGAAGATCCCCAAATACAATAAAATACTAACCCTAAATTATAATAATCTTATTAAAGTCAATTTAAGACTATAAAATGCCTTCGAAAACTACATAAACTCTATCAGATATTGTCAATCAGAATTACTGTAAATGTTTGAATAGACATCCAGGAGACAAATCAATGAATTCCTTAGGGGTAAACAGTTAAGTAGTTTACAAGTTATAGACTCTCGAGGTTGGATTAATTATTGTCGTCCTCCTGGGTAATTGGTGTTAATTGCATGGCGCAGATGATTGTTGTTTTGTTTATTAATCTTTGATAGATAAACTTTTACAAAAATTAATTTCTTGTGATATTGTACAATTATTTTATGAACTGTAATGCATTTAACTTTTTTGTAACTTCAAATGTTTGAGAAGGAATATTTTGTAATGTACGTGTTAACAAATATATGTTAAAATGGAATATAACGGGGGCAACATGTATTTATTTATTTAAATCGTTTTAGTCTTAGTAAAGATAATTTACACAATCTTTAAGACAAAAAGGGCGTTTTAATTTTATAGTTTAGGTTTATCAATATCATTTATAAGCTTAAATTAAATGGAAAGTTTATAGCAAGGGATTCCAATAAAATAAGTTTAGCTTTTTTATACAAACTAAAATACTACGATATATTAAGTACGTAGTCAAGCTAAAAATATAAATACATCTTCAAACGTAGCAAAGCTTGATTCTGTTGGTTCCTAGATTTTTTTAGTCCTTCTAGCTTTAATGTTCTTTAATAACATTTTTGAGCAAAAATATATTAATCATATGGGTTTTTTCAAATCTTTTGTTTATATAACACATCCAGAAGATGGGATTCGTGAAATTTGTTTTAAGTAATATATTTTTCCGAAGGTTGAAAGCTACTTAAATACATAAATATTGTATTACATCTACTTAGAATACCGGCAATAAAAAAATATTCCTCTCTTGATTCATTTTACGATTAAATAAAATAGGACTATTTCCTTCGCATTCATGTTTTGTTTTGAGTCCAAACGAATTCTAAAAATGCTTAATTGAGAACAAATTGCATAATTTATACAAGCAGTATGAGGAAATAATTCACAATCTTCGTTTTAGTTGATTTAAATAAAATACTCGTTAGAAATATTACATTGTATTGCTACATATAATTTTTAAAGGTTGTGGGGAATACTATATGCTCTAAGTAGCATATTTAAATATATCTGTAACTTATTTGATCAAGAATCAATAATTCCAAAACCCTTATATTATTTTTGTCTTCCTAATTCAGATTCATCTTAAGTAAGAGATAAAAAGGTATACGTGCTTTTGATAAAAATAGTTTTGCCTCTTAATCTCTGAATATGTTGAGCGTTAACCCATCTCTCGCCAAAATGATTTGTAAACTGACGTTTTGTAACAGAAGACCTAATTCTATTACCACAATGTTTAACATCTACAAACACTTGATAAACAATTATTAAATCTACCGCGGCCAATATAATAATTTTTTTTTATATATAAGATGTATATGTTACAGGCAAAGTAAATAATCAGGCATTCTATACATTGCCTAAAATAAACCAGACAAAGCCTGAGATTGGGCTTATTATATACATTGCCTACTTATTCTATACAATACTTGTTGTCACTGCAGGTCAAGTATAAATTACACTGGTTCAGGACATTTTTTAAACTTTGTTAATCCTTGTTTGGCATTACTTTATCTGATAAAAAACCTAACCTAACCTAACCATACCATAGACAAAGTTTCATTTTACCATTAAAACTTACACATTGTATCATTACTTCAAAATAAAAACTTAATTCATTACAAATCGAGGCACCCTTAGCCAAAGTCGGTTCTTTGCGGCCCGTAATCATTGTAGAAGTTTAGATTACGACACTTTTCCCAAATAAATTATATTATGATACATATGCTGCACTTACGAATGAAAACAACAGGCTATTCAGGCTTTGCAGGACATCCTCTTTTGATAATTATAAAATATGATTAGATTGAATCGGTGTTAAGAAGGTTTAGAAAAATTGTTTGGTATTATTTAGCATTAAAGAAGGTTTAGAAATATTGTTTCTTATTATTTAGCACTAAAGAAGGTTTAGAAATATTGTTTCTTATTATTTAGCATTGAGATAACAATCAAATTCAGTTGACGAAATGCCAAGAGGACACTAACTGATCAAGATAGTAGATATTGCGTTGCCACTTGAGTCAAGTTGACTGAAGATTAGTTATGTAAACTGTCCCCAGAGTGCTCTATATCCGTAACTAACAAAGCTCTTGCCACTGTCTCTTGAGAAAGCTTTGACCAATTGATAAATTTTCACTAACCTATCCTGAGCTTCTCAGTAGTTAGGCGAGCCAATAATAAATTGGATTGTTGCTTTTCTTTAATTTGTTTGCTTGATTGTTTTGATTAATAATCTCTCATTAAAAAACATTTGGGTATTAAAAAAACCAAGACTCAGATTCAGAATGAACTTAAGTTGAAGAGTGTGGGCAATTCGTATGAAACTACATTTGATGTTCACGGGCTATTCTAAGGTTTATCAGTTATGCAATACCTATTTATGGCGATTACATAAAATCCAACATATAAGTACTTTTACAAATTTTCTTTAGTTAAAGAATTATTGATTTAGCCAATTTCAATAACAGGGGGTGCCTAAAATCTTATAGAGGCATAGTTGTACGCGATACGGACAACAGAGACAAAATACTATTGTGCGATTTTTTTAATCCATCAGTTGAGATCAGATATGATTCTAGCATTGGTATAAGACATAACTAAATTGTAAAATAAGTGTTAAAAACCATTTCAAACTCATGCAGCGTGCAGCTAAACATTGTGGATATTGATTAGTGTTGGTATTAAACACTTACAGTATCAAATTAATTAAAAACCTGTATTAATTTGATACAAACTGTTTAAACGAGCAAAATATATAATATATTATGATTTTAATCTATTTACATTAATGCACCATTGTAATTTATTGTTGGAGAAATAATTAAACATTAATAAATAACCAATAAACACACTAGATGTTACAGTCTTTGATGTTGCTCTGGTATTAAATGAGGTTATGACGTCACTGTAAGATAACACGGTTGTCTATAAAACGTTTCCATTTACTTGTAGGTTTGTGTTTTGTGGTTTTATGTAGTTTATGGTTGAACATGGAATAAATACTTGCAAAATAGCTGCTGTGAGGGATTTCTTGTTATTGTCATTAAATAGTTTCCGGGAGTTCCTCTAATATTTGAAACCAATATCTGTGGTGTTACAAATGTCAACACGTGAATTAATTTTGAGAATGTAGATATGGCAATATTGAGAAATTTAAAGTATTCATGTAGCAAAAATAATAATCTTTCAGGAATTTCACTTTAACTTAACCTAGCTGCAAAATATTGTGGCTGTATTGATTTCAGTGTACCATATTATTTATGTAAACTCTACAATAAGTAATCAGGTATTCAAACTTTTAATGAAATTTATAAGCACTTTAAATACATAACCAAAATAAAAACATAAATTCGACAAACTATCTCGTTCTCTCAATATAGAGTAGGTGGTTTGCTAGCCAAGTGGTTAGCGTCTCGGACTTCGGTGGGGAAGGGACGGGTTCAATCCCTGGCACATCCACAAAAATGTTATGGGTTTGGACCGCTCCCTAAAAAATGACTACTCTTAATTTAATTTTAATTAAAATGCCACTGGTGAAGGTAAAATATTACGAGTGTAGAGCGCTGTAGTAATAATAGAGATCGATGGTGTAGAGTCATTATTTTTTTTTTTTGCCAGGCGAGACATTTCAGTAGCCTAGGGACTTATATATCCGGTTCAGTACAGGGGATTGGCCAATACAATACTCCCATCTGAGCCAGCTAATCATAGCAGAGTGTGGTTTGTCTATCGGAGATCTTGTACAGCCATAGTAATGACTGTTTGACATTTAAAATACAATCGAGGTACAACAGCGTATTGGAAAACACAGCTACAACTTAGGAGATGGACTATTTATTTAATCGCAAGTATTAGTATTTGAATGAATTATACAATATTACACAGGTAAAGTATTATAAAAAAAGAATTGCTGTAAATATATCAATAATTTATAGTGTATTCAAATTTGAAATGTTGATACCATGTGTAATTATGATGCACTACATTTATATTAATACTGTAGACCTCTAACTGGCGTTAGTGCTATACAGATGGATCAAAATGGATTGAGCAGTTCACCCGAGTAGTATTTTGACTTTGAACTATTGATATCAATAAATCTTGTGTAAAAGATCAATACTCTTAATTTATTATTTTAAAGTAACTGGCAATACACGTTGATTAATCATTTAACTTAAAAGATTCAACAACTCATAAACTAACATTCAGACACAAATACACACTCCAATGATACAAAAAATACTTAACAAAGATAGAACCCTATTATTGATTTAAAGAAGGGCTCCATTATCATGTATGATATCGATGTATTTGTGATAATGTAATATCTGTACGCACCTACTCCAATTGCTAGATATGGGCTATAATTAATTAGATTATGCTTTACCTAAAATATTTCAATTAGAATATAGGTATAATTAAAACCAATCAACATTATGGAAGAATAGTAATATTAGCATTATAGATTTCATAAATTATACATAAAATAAATCAGATTTAAGTAAAACCCATAAGGTATTTAAATTAAAATAGCATTTACTGGAATTATAATGAGAAGATTACCTAAACGTACATTAGATTACATCGTTTTGTTTTTACAGTATTGTACCAAAAGAAGATTACTTTGACAAATTGCATTCATGTTAAACTTTCAGTCCCATGGTGATTGATTTGTTCCGCTTATTTTCATAAGATATTTGCTTAATCAATTTAGTGGAAACTATTATTTTGTTCTATATAACTTAAGGTTAACCAACTGGGCCTACCGATGAAAGGAATGGAATAAATGACCTAATCATTATATCACCAACTTTAAAGTCACAATAAACTAGTTGTAAAAAATAAGTTGTCATGTGTTCAGGGTGGGTTACAATTACTATATTCACTCTCTTATTTCCTATAATTTGAATATTTTCAAATAGTTTTAATATAGTGTAAACCATAGTAATTGTTTCGTTTATCTACAAATCGGCGAATTAAACCTACAAACCTTCAAAAACTAATATTTATTTTAGATTTTACTTTTATAAAATTTGATTTGTGCTCAAGTATGGTCTAAGGAAATACAAGATTGTAGCAGGAAGGAAACTTTACAAATAAAAAGAAAATATCCAGCAAGATCAAAGAGTACTTTTTATAACAAGATTTCATATTTTGTTGCTCGAAAGAATATATTTAGGTTGATATACAATAAATGTAAACTTAACCTTTTTGGACAATCGTGTCAAAGAATTAATGTTTAGCAGTTTGTATAAATGTTTGTTTTCAAATTTATTCTTTATTTCATTTATATGAGTTTAAATTTGAAAATATTTCAATATCGAAATGTATTGGTAGAATGATACATTGACATTTGTCTGATAGGTTTTCAGATACGTCACATGTCAAGACAACGAAGATTTACATATCCATTCCCGTTTCCATTGTTTATATCGTATAACTCTTTGCAGTGATAACTACGGATCTGTGCATTGATTATCGTCACAAATCAATGACCTATTTCAACAGCAATGCTTCGAAATGGTAATTCTTTTTGTTGTTTGACATAAATGTTGCCTATACATTGTATCCTTCAAAATCCATGGTAAAAATTTAATGGACACAAACATTTCGGGTACATTCTTAAGAGATTATATAAAAGAGTTTAATAGTTTAAATATTTAATTACATTTTGAATATTAGAACACACTATTTTTATATCCAACGCTTTATTTGAGAAAGATTAACTACAATTATCGTTTAACATTAATCATATTAGGACAAGTTTAATTTTAAATTTGAGATGGTTTTATCTCTTATTTAAGGCTTATTGTATTATTTTAAATTTATCAATATTTTCGGGCTAATTTATTTGCTAAACAAGCAAAATTGAATGAAAATTGCATTATTGTTTAAGAAGGTAGACATGACTGAAAACTGTCTTATTATTTTTCTTACGAGGTCCTAAACTTAAAATGTACTTTATAGTAGCGTTCATTAAATAAGTACATTTTGTTATACAATGTAATAGTTATATATTCCATATGGAAAAGTATTTTGCATTATTGTATATGTAGGTAAACATGACTGAACGCTGCCTTATTATTTTTCTTACGAGGTCCTAAACTTAAATTAAAACGTATCCTATTATAGAGTCCATTATATAAGTACATTTTGTTATACAATGTAATAGTTACATATTCTATATGGACAAGTATTTTTTATAATTGTATAAGTAGGTAGTCATGACTGAAAACTGCCTTATTATTTTTTTACGAGGTCCTACACTTCAAATGTACCCTATAATAGCGTTCGTTAATTAAGTACACTTTGTTATACAATGTAATGGTTACATATTCCATATGGACAAGTATTTTTCATTATTGTATAAGTAGGTAGACATGAGTGTAAACTGCCTTATTATTTTTCTTACGAGGTCCTACACTTCAAATGTATTCTATTATAGCGTTTGTTAATTAAGTACACTTTGTTATGCAATGTAATAGTTACATATTCCATATGGACAAGTATTTGCCTATCACGTGCATGTATTAGTTAATGAAATATTATAAATTTAAATAAATAAAAAAATACTACCAAAATATGGCAGATGTAGCCAAAATTGTTAATAAACATTTTAAAAGCGGTCGTAAAAACAACTTAGGTTTGAGTATATTGTTACACGAGTTGGAAACAGGATTTTCACTTCATTGTGCAAAATTGACACATGTCTGAATTCGGCTTACAGATATATCAAGTGTCAAGGCAAGAAAGATTTATTTAGCACTTCGAGCTTATATTGTTTTAGACTAGACGAGTTATTAAGATTTACAAAGAGTAAACTTATAATAATAATGAACTCATTATTGCCAATATTTCTATTGTGTAAAAATATTTATGTAAAATCTTCAGTAACATAATACTGGACTATTAGTAAATAATGATGTAGCTTTAAACATTATGAAATCACTGTGAGTTTCCGTAGGATAATAGTTTGATCTGAGATAGATAATTTGACGGAACACAGATGTAAATTTATCATTTTAAATGTATTCTATGAACACTAGACAAATAAGGAAAACTGGATAGAAAACAGTAAAACAGAACCAAATCATTGTCACGGGCCCAAATGTAAGCGAACTTCGCACATAAAGGAATAATCTATTATCTTAGGACTCATCGTAAGACCTTGACCCGGGACCCTTTTATGTGATATTCACAAATGTATCTTTATACCATTATTTGAGTGATTGACTTAAAACTTGGTAAATTGGTAGTAACAGATAAGATTGATATTTTTACAAACTATTATATTTCTTTATGTACAAGATCTCAAAAATCGTTTTATGAATTACTTGTTTACTATCCGATCTTTACGTATGAATGATAATAAGATATAGTAAACTATTTATGTAATGGTGTTTAAATTAACTCTTATATATTAACTAGTAAAAATTAAAATCATCTAAAAAAAATTATTCCATAGTCCAGTACCAACATTTAAGAAAATATAACGTTCCAAACTTGAATACAAACACATAAATAAATTGTTTGAGAATTACTTAAAATGAGATAAAACCACTAATGAAAGTGGAATTACTAAACAAAAACATTTTACAACATGGTTTTAAGCTTTCCGCTCGGTAAAGTTTGCTGTTGAACATGCATTAACTATTCGATACTCTAGTTAAAGCAGGCTAATGTGTGTCATAGTCCCGGCCTTACACACCAGTAGCATTATACGTGGCTTAACGTACACATGGCTATTGCTATGCTGATTAATTAAAATAAACTAATGTATAAATCGTTGCCTTAAAACTATAGAAGTAATTTGATCGATAGCTACTAAAAGGTTTGATAGATTAAACACTCTCGTACTGCATAATAATATTGAAACATTGTGAACATAATATTTTACATATTGGTTAGTTCACATACATTGATGAGTTGTGTATTTTATAATTGAATGCAGCAGTTTTTTTCTTAAATCCACATCCGTAATTTTACCTTTTCAAAACAAATCAAGCTTGGAAGATTACTAAACAGAAGATAATGGGATGAGCAAACAATTGGATTTTTGAGTTTATCTACTCCATAACTGTTTAGCATTTTGTAACCAAAATACTACTAGTTTTTAGCTACAGTTAATCTACTGTTGACTAGTTTCTTAGAAAAATAATGTTATAAAGAAAAAATGAAAAAAAAACGGGGTTCAGCTATTAAGTCACCAGATAAGGAGTCCGGCATGGTTCTTATTGGCCTGTAAGGGTTTGTCATTGTCTCCCTTTAACTATGTATTTGAAGAAAGAAACAGATACATAAACATTTTATTGTGACACAATTTAATCAAACCATACAGAGTTAGTATTACCTTGAAAACTAAAATCGCTTATAATATTATAAGTACGAAATTGGTGATCAAGTTAAAAGTGCTAAGATACCAAGAGGTCAACAACCAATGAAGATATTGTATTTTGGCTTACATCATCGGCCATTAGAGTCCAGTTTACTAAGGATTAATTACGTAATCGTGCTACAGCCGTTACTAGTTAACACCTGCCCTAGTGGCTCTCAATTTTGACTTATCTCAAGTCTTTTTATATAAAGAAGAGTCAAAATACTTATGTTTGAGATAAATAGCAAATGCGCAAAATCATTTAAGCAAAATCATTTAAACATTGTCTAAACAAATACTGTATATAAATGCCTGTATATATCTCAATTAAACTAGTTACAGTTCAACTATTGACTATGAAACAAAACATAATTTTACATCTTGATTTTATAAAAAATAATTTATTTCAGTTTATATAGATGAAAATCCATATGATATTATGGCATTTTTAAATTTTCTACGTTCAAGATTTTTTATTTCAAATTTATTTTTTCTAATTGAACATTTAGATACAATTTTACAAACTCACAAGTAAACAAAACTAATTCATTAAAACAAATAATTGGAATAAAACTGACAATTGAAAAACATTCATAAGTTATTGCATAAAAAAATTTATTAGTAAAGCTGCATTGTTACCAAATGTACCATATTTTTTTGTAAAGTCAATTTATTATTCAATAAGTTTGTAAGTTGTTAAGTACTATCTTTCACTATTGATACAGCTAGATATTTCATCCCAATGTTAAGGTTGTCACCAGGTTCTTTAGCAAAATAGTCGAGGTTGATGTGAGCCACCAACAGACACAATAGCTTACCCAAATAAAAAAATATACCCAAAAATACCTGTTCAATACGAGATCATACAATGTCTTTAAAAATGATTTGCCCACTGGGACTCAGTAGTCTAGGGACTGATATACCCGGCTCAACCGGCTCAGTACAGGGCTCAATACAATACAGCCATCTGAGCCAGCCAATCATAGCAGATTGTGGTTTATCTATTGGCAACCTTGTAATACCACAGAACTAATCGTTTGACAATTAAATGACCATTGATGTTCTTGATGATGCATTAAAATTGTATTTAATTTAATATTTAATATTTTTTACAAAAATCACTTTGTGGAAACAGACATATTTAGTATTTATGTTACCTCGATTTGAGTAATTGGCTTCAACAGTATAAAACCCTAAAAGGCTTTGAAGGAATAAACAGTTATCCCTGAAGTCACACCGTTATAAGAGTCACGCTATTTTCATATTGCAGATGTTATCAAAGTTTTACTAACATGCGCCCGCTTTTCACTACTGAACCTTTAGGTTAGAAAGAATATCCAAACATTTATTTGTACCGTACTCATTACTTATTTTCAGTTAATTTTGTACGTATTTATTTTTTTTGTACGCCAGTGGGAATTTACGAGATGTCAACTAGAGAAATAATTAGTGGATCTGTCAGAAATGAACCCGGCCCTCCCGCACCAAATTCTAAGACTAAGGCTGAACTATAGCTAAGAGAATCGATTGCTTGTTGTAATAACATTATAAAATAGGTATATTAAGTGTTATTCTTGTAAGCAGCTTAGTAAGCTCACCTAAGCAACAAGTTGTATCAAAACCCCTTGACCATGGTCATTCACATACATAAAAACCCTTAGCAAAAAGCAAGATTTATTACCATATACCCGGAGAAAATATGACTAGAGTTATAACAACAAAGCATACTTATTTTCACCGATTTATACATATTTTTTTAACAAATAAAAAACAAGTGCACCTTGCGAAATATATGTATGAATTAAATCCAGTTTTGTAACCAATACTAGATGTTCTATTTTACAACTAATAATACTATAATATTTATCAATATAGGTTTATTTCCCCCCTTATAGATAGTACATGGAAAAAGTCTTGATTTGGTGTGGTGCATAGCTGAATTCTTAATCACCTATATGGGCCCTAATGCGTGTAACCCTATAAATGTTGCACTTTATATAAACAACTTGCTAGAGAAATAGAAAAAAAGTGCGCTTACTTTCTTCCACCTTAATTATCCAACACAATATTAATAACGAATTTGTTCTATAAATTATTTCTTATAACATAGTTGTAATTATACACAAGGCACACCTACTCCAGGAAAATATTCTGCTATAAATCTCAAAGAAAACGTACGTAAAGTCACGTACCCTTTGCTGTCTCAAGAGTACAGTAAACCTTGGAGAAATACAGTCCCAGTGACACGTTAAACACAAACAACATTCTGACGTTTTGGAAAAAAACAAACTTGTTCTCACCGGAACCATTGTACACAAATAACAAAACTAAAAAAATAAACACTTGGATAGAGACGATCGATCAACGTGGTACTATGTACATTACTAATATTCCTATATTTTTAATGTTTGCCTCTTTTTATGATAAATATTGTGTTTTTTTATTAATATTAAGAAGGTTATCTATCTCCATGGATTTACCTTAAAAACATCCTTAACCGGCCATTTCTTTCAAGGGATTATAAAGCTTAGGGATTATGAACTATGATAATATTTGCAAGTAACTAACTCAACTACACTTACCTTAACATAAGGTAATTCCCAAATAAGTAATAGAATAAATAATGAACACACAAGGAGAACTTGAATAGGATTATAACCTGGCCTCGTGTAATATAACTGGGTGAATCTAAATTTAAAAACTTTAAGCAGCTGTTAAGTTTCCATAAGTTACCAAACCATTGAATTTTCAAACCACTATTAAAAATATTAAACACGTGTAGTTACGTAATGTACTATCGGTTAAGAAAAAACCGATGCAAAAGTACAAAAATCTTATAACTAAAGGATTTAAGTTATACCTTTTGGATATGATTGTAGTGGACTGGGCGGAACACGCTTAAGCCCGTGTTATCATTTAACTAAAGCACGCAAGATTCCGATTAAAGATTCAATCTTCAATGTCATATGCTGCAAACAGCGAAAACAGAAACTTGAGAATTTATTTAAATAATAAAAACTCAAATTAAATATATTTATATTATAAGTTTATTATGAACAAATAGTTTCTCTGAATAAAGTGTAATTACAAACACCATCCATTTGTAGATTTTGTACTATTTTGGATATAAATTTTATATTCCTCAAAAGAAATTTCAAAGTAAAAGTGTGGTCGTTCCTTTATTGGTACTTACTTACTTTCCGTGTCCGGAAATCAGACTTCGCTTTTTCAAAAATTAGCTACCGATATGGCTTTGTCATTCGCATGTAAAAGATCATCTAATGTGCAACACTGGTGTAGGGTCTAGGCATGGGCAGATCAGCAAATGGCCAGGATCCTGAACAGCACCACACGCGCACAAGATGTTTTCTTCGTCCGGTAAGAGACCCCATTTCTGCATGTTTGTCTTGCATTTTGGTACTTCGACCCTAATTCGATTTAGGGTCTTCCACACCGTGTAATGAAGGCCTCCACCAGGAGCCAGTTCCTCCCTGGCTGGTATGGGAGGGTTAGTCAACGTGGCCTCCCACCTTGCCACCCGATTGCTTAAGAGTGACTTTATCGATTAGACTAAGATTTAATTAGTTCAAAGTAGCTCTAAACGTATGACTACTAGTGTGTGTTAATCTAAATAGAATGGATTTTTTCTCAATTTATTGTGCTAACTCACATACGGACTTAAATAACGGATGGTGTATTTGGCCTCTGGAGTCATGAAAATGAAAACGTACACCAATCACGGGGCCCAGGTCATACGATGAGGCCTACTGTAACGTATTTACGGGTTATTTGATAACAACTAACTAATATATATTGATGTATAAAATATACATAACCAATCTGACACGGCTAATTTGAATTGCGTTTTAAAGCCTTTTCAAGGTACATAAAAAGCATCAAGGACATTTCTTAACTATCCTGGGCTGCATTATGGAAAGAGAACAGAAAATAATAAGCTATCTCGATTTCTTGTTTTATATATTCCTCCCATATAGACAGCCTGATGCAATGTGCCATTTATTCCCAGTGTTTTCCTTCGCTCTAATACGACCTCTTTTCTCCTTTGTTTGCTACAGATATTTGTGTATTGTTTATTCTGATATTTTTGTGTGCTCCTAGAATTCCTTTTGTTTAGCAAATCTTTGAATTTACAGTTATTACGATTCCATTTCCTCATTATGCTTGGTTATATTTACTATTAAACTCTTAGTTTCTTATTATACTTACGTAAATATGTTTGGTATTATATGTATTCATAATTTAACTCATAACCCGTAAAATATAAGTAATACTACATTAAACAAATAATTTTCAGTAATATCAATATTTTCAGTACTTAAGTTCAATAAATAAAATTTTCTTAGATAATTAATGACTGAACATAACTTAAAAAACATAATTTCAGTAAAGAAATGTTAAATATTTATAGGTATAAAAATACGTACAGTATGTATCTTAACATATTACAATTTCCCTAGAAATCCAAGGTAATATAAGTTGATATTACCTACAACAGTGTGAGTATTTTCACATAGTTTTTGTATGATTGTAAAACTGAGCTGATCTTATACAGACATCTAAACCAATAAGCTAACCCAATTGCAGGAGTTTTATTAGCCTTTAGTCGGTCATGCATTTCAATTCTATCAAAATGAATAGCTTGAATAAACCAATTTTGTTAGTCAAAATTGCGTGGTTTCTAGTAAGTTTTTATTTAGTATCCGAATAGGAAAGTACTTTGGAAGTAAACCATTGAAAATATTAATTGTAATTAAAATATTATTAGTTAAAGCAGTGACATCCGTCTATTTGTTTACAACAAATGCTGGCAACAAGATCAACATTTATCTTAAAAACCAACCTTTTATTTTACCTAGCTGTAAGAATATGGCTAAGTATCATGTTATGTAAACAATGCCTTTTTATATGCTATAGCAATCACAGGTATATCAATATAAATTGTAGAATTAAAGCATAAAACATGATATCAGTTTTATATGAAAATCAGTAACAAACATGTGTGTATTGCCAGTCAGCTAATAGTCTGTTACGTTTTCGTGGATTCCGACAAAGCTAAAACAGTATTACAATTGTATATGCAAAATTGCATAGCATTATGTAATTAATATATATGTCATAGCCAAATATTAGTAAAATCCTTCCCTTACCATACCTATATGGCCACTCAAACCTCAGTAGGTGTTTGGCATTACCTTACTAAAATACGCAACACAAAAATTTGTTTTCTATAAAATATTTGTAGAATATAATTTTATAAACCGCTCATTCCATAGGATCTGTTAACAATATTTCAATGAGATAGGTTTGTATTATTAAAGCTATTAACTTCAGTGCATATTCTCTCTGAAGACATAAATTAAAAATACAATTGGATTTGTTTTTTTAAACTTTGCTCGGAATTTTGTAATTACTTTAACAAGCATTTAAGTTTCACCAACAAGATTAATAGTAATAGCATACATGAAGAATGTGACTATAGGTAGGTTTTAATTTAAACACCTGTTTGTCATTTCATATTTATTAGGCTATGCAGCATTACAAGTTAAAGTAAATACTTCTAATATAAACATTACGGCCGTGTCTCTAAATCAGTTGTTCCCTAGGTTGGTAGGCATTTAGCTAAATCTATCTGCAGTCATCAACCAAATCCTGGGATTGACTAAAGGCTATCAATCAGTCCGTTGGACATAAGATAGCCTTGCCGGTATTAGGTGACCGTTGTAAGATTAAATGACAATAATATTGATGACTTATGCTCAAATATCATTAAAACATTATAAACACATATAATCTTTCCCTAATACCAAATATTATAGTTTTTCATTACTAACAAGTATTTTTATTTTAGTTTATTCACTATTTACCTAACCTATATTAACTCATCGCACTATTCTTAAAACGAAAAATAAAATTGAGTTCCTACCCCAAAAATATCTCAACAATACTAAACTGAACTTATTTATTTAACTGGGCAAAGGAATAATTATTCAATTTCAATCTGATACCAATCTATGGCTTATACATGATAACATAATTCGTGATATCATGAAAACTATAGGTATGTCCCTGAACATTCTAATACTGACGTCAGAGTTAAATGGGACGAGTCTGGGTCCATAGCTTGACAACATCACACTGAATAATGCATTGACAAGTATGCTGAAGTATGCATGGAGCAGTTACAACGCAGCGCTCATGCTTTGATACGGCATGGGACTGAGATATCTCATCATTCATATAGATTCAAATAAAACAATATGGAAATGTGTTTTAAACCACATAAAGCTTTAGTTGATACACTTAAGATGATAGGTACAGAAAACAGCTCAAAAGGGAATACTTTTTTAATGCAGATAATATATTTTTTTATTTGGTTCTAGGAGAAAGAGTAAGCTGTGAGTAAAAGAATAAAAAAATTGAATCAAATGTTATTTTTAATACTGTTTAGTGTTTTTGGCTAAATTATCATTTCATAAAATAGCTTTTTGTAATAACCATTATTAAAATATTAAATAACATTATGTCATAACAGTTTAAATTACACGTTTAAAAAACAACTTATTAAATAGTTATAAAAGGTTTTTTTTTTATTGTAACATTTAAAACAAAACTCTACACTTGATGTTAATGCAATACTTAACAATATGTTTGCTTTTTTTTAATATATATCTAAACAACTTTCTATTAAATAATTGATAGAACTTTTCAACATAGAAATAAAACATTTAAAAATTAAAAGTATTATTTAAGGTTACTAGAAACAAAACAAAATACTTTTAATTTTTAATTTTGTATGCTTCTAAGGAAATTTGGTTAATAAACTGAAAATAAATTCACATCAAAACACTTGTTTACCTGAAAGTTTTTTTTTGTTGCCATGAAATATGAGTAATTTATTATATTTAAGTGAAAATATAGTATACTCCTAGAAAAAATAAGACGTTTAAAATCAGAGTCGTATATATTTTTGTATAGGGGAAATATACCAAATGTATACAGACGTCCAATTTGATAGCTAACTCAATTACTGAAGATGAATTTGCCGTGTTCGGTCATACATACTGATTGCATTAAAACTGTTGACGGTGATCCAACTCAATTTAGTTGTAAAAAATAGTATAATATTTCCTTTCATTTTTCTAATCAAACGATAACTGGTTACAATATTGATAACAGACGTGTATTTGAAATATTTGTTCATAAATTGGTTATAATTCCAAATTAATTTCTATTTCACCATATATTGTTTATATGTATTTACTTTGCACTGTTTATGTGATTCGTGACTACTTATTGATGTAGATGGAAATTAAAGTTCGGGGATGACATTGTAACCAGCATTAAAGTGAATATGATGAATAGAATATTATGAATAATACTTATCACACATCTTCCTTATTATTTCATTGAAAGTTCTTATTACCCAAAACTAGAGTTCACTGGATTTTATCATGTTTTTTACTTAATATTATAATCATGGGTTATGTAATGTCGTCCTCTAATTTGTATAAAATATGTACAAGATTTAAATTGAATGCATATTTTTTATATGGTGTGGAATTTACCAAATATTAATAAATGTTATGCAATAAATTTTCTTAACTTTAAAATCACATTGAACAATGTCTTCCAGTATAAAAAAACCTAGTTACCTCTTTCAAAAATTGCAAAGGTTAACAGTTTTATTTATGATAGACCTTATATGAAACATTCATAACACATGTAAAGTCTCATAGAGTAAAAATGAGGCAAATGTGTTAATTTTATTAACGCAAATATTGATACGATTTCTCTGAATTGTAAACTACAGAAAGTTTTGGGTAGTAGATTTTATAAAATTGGATTTTTATTTTTAGTTGCCATAATTTATTCACGGTTGAAATAAATACATAGTCGCCAAAAAGACACTTTAATCGTAAAACAAACATTATCAATATTGATTTTTTTAACGGTCATTAGATCATTGCATGATTTTGTTGAGACGAAATAGATTTTTTTACGTCATTGAAATATCATAAAATGTTTAGCAATGTTTAGCAACATGTATACATATTTTTTAACTACTCTCATACATTTATGTGAACCTATATTTAGAACGAATGCAATACTAACCCCGATTGGCACAAAGATACACGGACATTTGTCTCATAGGTTTTCAGATACGTCACATGTCAAGACAACGAAGATTTACATATCCATTCCCGTGTGCATTGTTTATGTCGTATAACTCTTAGCAGTGACAACTACGGATCTGTGCATTGATTATTTCACAAATCAATGACAATCCTTGTCAACAGAAATATTTTTAATGTTACCTCTTTTCTATACCTTTTTAATGTTGTTATTTTTTAATTTAAGTAAAATTAAAATCAACCGGAATACTTAATAATATTCCCTGTTATTAAATACCTTTTTAATGTTGTTTTGTGAATTTCGGTGAAATTCAAATGCACCGGAATACTTAACAATATTTCATGTTATCATGGTCTTAACTTATGAAAAACAAACCATAATCTAGAGTTTAAATTTTTCAGTCTGTTTATTTTTTTGATGGTACTTTGTTATTAAATACAAACAAAACTCCCAGTGAACAACATAAATATAGGAAACAAAAGAGAATATGTCAATAAAACGAATAAACGTGAAGACTTATGTGGTCTACGATAAATTTACAAAACACTTTTATCGTCTAACTAAATATTTATAGGTTTTCAAATGCACTTTATAGTAAGCCTCTTAACACGTTATTCAAATTTATACTTTCAATTAAATATTTTATGCCATTCTATGAACGAATAAAAACTTTTAATAGCCTCCAAACAACTCGTGACTCGAGAGGGAGTCACAGCACTATTACTAATCAAATTTCTATTAATTATCGGTTAAAATATACACAAGTGTATGCTGTAGTAAACAGATCTTAATTTTAACGCAGTATGTTATGCTTTCGGTTGAATCTTTTGCGTTACCGTAGTAGATAGATAGTATCTCAAATCGGAAACTTGCGTGGCCGAACATGATGATGGTATTGTTATCACTTCCGCTTGACCCTTTCAATTATGGCTAGCTAGAATTGAAATTGCAGGGTGGTTAATCCAAACGGAAGAAGTTAAGCGAGAAATTTTTCTTATTTATTAATGCAACTACCATCTTGTTAACTTTTTGATTCTGTACAATATTATATTTATGTTGAAACTGAGTGTTCTAAAAGTTTTACAATTGAAAAAAATATATATATTTTGATTGTAGGTAAAAAATATTATTTAAGGGTCTTATTGCAGCTGTAAAATACAGTATTAGAGAAGAATACATTACAGGGTCACGGTATTAAATTTACATTTTTAAGTCTCTACATTACATTGTAGGATGCTAGGTTCAAGCCCAGAACTGCTTTCCACCGTTCCTAGAGGGTTGGGGCATTATCACATGGATAAAATATATTGGTCATTGGTGGGATTAGTACCAGGAAAAGCGCTCTACCACTAAACTAGCTCACTTCCATAGGTATTGAGTATTAAAGTAAAGTATACAATGTAAAAAAAAAAAATCTATATATTTTACATTACCAAAGTCAGTGGAAGCTACTAAATACATTATATATTTTGATAACGTATTTAGTTGGAGATACAACACAAATACCTAATAAATAAGAATCTAGCTGTTCATAAAAGTTTTGAAGTAATAATTATTTAAAATGATGTATTTCTCCAATATTAAAATAATAATAAATGAAATTGTATTTTCTTCTCAGAGGAGAGATGTTAAATATGAATGTATTTTTGGATAAGAGCAGACTGTTAGTAGACTCTTGTGCCTCGTCAGAGGTGGCGGTGGCCAACCTTATGATGTTGGCCATACACCCCCATGTTGGATATACATACCCCAAGTATTATACGGACACAGAATCACAACAGAGAAGGAGCAATATGTTTTATATGATCGCTTTGTTCCAAACGTTTCTTAAGAAGGCTAAAATCTACTTTTAAAAGTATATCGATCTACCAAAGAATAAACAAACTATTTTAAATGGATACACATTGATATTGCCTTGACTACAGGTATCATTCTCGTAAAGGACTATATTTATGAAACTTAGTTTGAAATTCCATACAGCGTCTTTCTTTAACGGGCCACTGCAGGGTTATTCTGCCCACGTAGTCTTATCTTACGACCGCACCACACCCTTGAATGATTGATAAATATTAGGGTTAACTCGGGGTTTGAAGAGACAGAGATTGGATCATGTTATACAAAATAGTTGCTATATGACACAGTTAACGGAATTAAAGATTATCGTCAATCGTGACAACATAATTGTTAATTGATAAAAATAGTGTTTAAATATATAAGGTTTATAATATTACTTATGAATTCGAGGAATTCTAAAAAGTATTAAGAAAGATCAAAACCATGGTTCATTTCTCAAACCATGTTAATAAAACAAAACGTTGACACTACAGTAAAAATTAGGCTTTTTTCAAAATTAAGCTTCTACCTATTGGTAAGAATAAATCAACAAACATCCAAAATTTTGTAATTTTAATAGTAAACACATTAATTTAGATGATAATCGCTACAAACCCATCCATTAGTTGTATTATAAACGCATTATGATAATCACATACTTTTAAATATTATTCGTAATACTATTTTTTATCCACAGTAAAGATTAAAATGAATTCTTTTTAATAGCTCTTGAAATTGGTGGTTAGTTTATATATGTATACAGCGACACGTAAGATCTACATTTTTTATGAATTTACCACTACTTAATAGGCTTTTTTAAGTCCAGTAAGTGTACTTAATATAGCTAAGGATCATTTTCTAGAAATAAATAAACTTAATTTGCATGAGATTAAACTTAACATAAAAGAAATATAAAAAAATGGCTTACTACTACAATTACAGATTCAATAACCTATGTAAATGTGTTGTGGGTGTCTTAGCATTGGTAAATTATACTTTATTATTTTATTTAATTTAATTTATTTTATTTATAATAATTTATTAAGTATACAAAACCTTAAAAGTTCTATGTATAATCTATGTTTTATGAAAATTTGCTTGTTTTCTTTAGCATCAACGTTCGTTCTTCTTTTTACATTATCTAATCTTAACCCTGTTCCCGTTTTAGCATGAACTGTTTCTTTACTATATATCGTTACTTTGACTAAGAAGTATGACATATTGAAAAATTTGTATTTTCATAAACAATATTTTTACAACATGCTGCAGCCCCCTTTTGTTTTTGGTCCAGTCTGCCATTATAGTAAAAATATAGGGGAGAATCATGATTATAACCGCTTTTAAAAATGTATTTAAAAAAATCTGAAGTATGCTTTGGAATTACGTAGATTTTTTATTAATATTAGTTTTGAAAAAGTATAAACTAATATATAAGTTATTCAAAATTGCTTTAGTTAATTTTCATAAAAACTACTGAAATAAAGTGCATAGTAAGTTTATTTTAGACAACCTTACCATTGATAAAAAACTTCGTACAAAGGGGATATATTCGAGCTCTTTTTGCTAATTTTTTTTTACGTTCCCAATTTTGCTGGTTGTCATTAATTGTTATTGCGTCATCATTACATGTAACATCGATCCATTAACACACGGAACTATCTGTAAAGCTGTTTAATTATTCATGAACCTCCCAAGAAGCTTTCACAACATAAGGACCTCTTAAGACACCATCTTCCCACTTACATAAATAAGCAATAGGAGGGGTTAATAAAATACCCTTTGTATTATACCTTCTTTACCGCTCTTACCAAAGTTAGTTTGGTTATTATACGGCACACGTAAGACCAAACAAATAATAAATTATAAACCAACTAGAAGTTAGTATTTACCTTTTAAGTAAAATAGTAACCTTATAGGACAATTTTAGTTATAATTCACCTTGAGTGTGTTAGATTAATTCTTAAATGTTTTACTTACCGAGATCTATTATTTGGATGTGTCTCCATTACTTTTAGTTTCAACGATGTTATCGTTTATTATTGAGAGTTAATGATTGTTAATAATTATTGCTAATTGAATTATGATCGATACTTTTAAAATGGAACATTGAATCTGGTATAAGTCTTGGCTACTAGTTGGTAAAAATTTTAAGCGAGAAAATAACTGTAAATTCATATTTCTGTATGTAAAAAAAATTAGGAAAATACTTTTAATATGTTAGGTGAATTTAATATGCTTAGCTCAGATGAAGTATAATAAAATAATTTAATAGAATATTGATTTTCTAGCAGTAACAGGAGGTGAAATTTCATTAACTAAATGATAACAAGTTGTTTACAAAATATTCCTTTGTTGTGCGTAAACATGTTTTGCTTAAAAGTATTTTAAGCTAATAATTGATTAACACAGGTAATAGATTAATAAATTTCTTAATATTATTAAATAACATATAATTAAATAATATAAATAACATGTTGCGTTTTTATACTTCTATACTATTGTTTCTAATTATTGCCAACATCCCTTAAAATTATATTGTAAATATATTATACTTTTTAAACATTACAAATTTTTTTAACGTCATTTACTAGTTAACTAGCATTTATTAGTGTACATTGCGCAAGGAAATTACAGAGCTCTACAAAAATAATATTCCCATTAAAAATAAGCTTATTATTTAGTAGATTTAGTATTTTGTAATGTTTTTCTTTACTTGCATTAAAATTATTATTATTATTTTAAATTCCGATCAGGAACAGTAAAAAAACCATAATCTTGTACCTTGGTGGGACAGTTATTGATTTATAGCACGGTTAGCAGCGGCCTAAACAAAACTAGACACTTAAGTGGCTATAAAATGTTTACTGCACAAAATGGTTTACTTTGCGAGTTTACTTTTACAACGCTGTAAATTATTATCCTCTCTCGCTGGAAAATATTAAAATAAGTAATTCGGTTGTAAAAGTTATTACGCATATAATAAACTGTATTTGTACCATTACTAAAATAATGCCAATTACAATACTGTAACATATGACGATAGGAAACGTAATTATATGTAGTAGTTTTGTATTCCATATGTTATGAAAATGACTAAAATTAGACATTTTTATTCAAAATATAAAGAATTTTACAATAAAATTGTCAAACACCCCAGAGTCTTGAAATTTATCTTCTTATGGCCAAGATAGTATTGATCAGTTCAGGATTCTTATGGTTATAAAAATTCCAGGGAAAAAGAATGAAACACGCCAATCTTTACTGAATATATATCTACATAAAATAGGTAATAAATTATATGTAAAGTATTTAAAAAGATTTTGCAACTATTTAATAGAAAAATTTAGATTTAGTACATTAAAAGGATTATACATGTATTATTATATTTATAAATTATACACGTAAGGCTTTTTGGTAAACATATCTTATATGGATACAATATCCTGTCAATATTTATGTTACATTTAGCCCATAGTCAAAATATGACCCATAAAATAAAAAAAAAATATGGCCCATAGTCTTAAATATGGTTAGTAGAATGTATATGGTAAGATGAGATAAACCAAGTTTGTCTTATCTTAGTCGAAATACTGAAATGGGTTTTTAAAAGTTCTAATTAGTTGTGTTTCATAATCAAATTGTTTTACTTCACATAAAGACTTAATAGTTTATGCACTGTATATATGTAAAGTTTTATAATACATCAGTCACATGTAGTATAATTGAAGCACGTACAAACTGTGACTCAAATTATTAAGAAAAATATTCTATTAACAAAATAAATTCCCAAATACATTATACCAACCTTACATGTGTTTGTGAGGAGATAAAACTATTATCACATACACGCAATAGTTACTAAAGTTTTAGGATAAGTTTGAAACCAAAATAAAAACTGAAATAAACCCCGTGTGAGTTATAAATAAAACAAATACAGCACTCCGATCACGTATAGTCCCTTGGGTGAAACCAGACAAGAATATCATAGAAAAGTCAAGTCAAGTTCTAAACAACGTGTTCTTGGAAGATGGAAGTTCTAACTTTATACAACCACCAAAAATCAGAATTTCAAACCTCTTTTTATTTTACTATTCAATATGTTAAAAATTGATTCTTTTAGCATTCACAAATAAATACAATCTAAAAATATAAATGTATACTAAGTTCCACGATTTAACGTATGAAATAAATCTAACTATAATTCTTTCTATGCTCTAGCTTAGATACATTCATTGGTGATTTGGTGGGATTCAAACCCGGGACCTCAGGGACTGTAGTCCCGCGCTCTGACCACTAGACCAGCTCGCTCCCCTGATAAGACAAGATATTAAGGTGTATTAACTTAAGAACAATTCTGGTACCTTACATATATTTTATACGAAATTTTATTTTAAATAGATTAAATTTTTAAATAAAATAAATATTATAACTTTACACAAGTATCTTCTGGGGTAAAATTTTTTCAATGAATTATGTTTTTACGAAAATTAATATGTAAAGTCATACGGTATTTTACCATTAACAAGCCACTGTAGGCATGTCCATTTTATATAACTATAGCTTATTAAGTTTACTGCAGGATAATTTAAACATTTTAAGCAGCTTGGTAAATTAAGGTCGAAAAATATTTTAACAAGTTTTTATGCAGCTCTTAACAATAAATTATGACGAAGAGCATGTTAAGACGATTATTGATGCCCAATAACTCTTACAACTAGGAATACTTGAATGCGAAATTTATTTTTTTTACTTTCTAATGTCATACATTACTTCCTAACCATGTCCTTAGCATAAACATAAAATAGAATATTAATCACGTATTTAATATTTATTATTGTACTTATTTATTTTTATTTATATTTATTATATTTATTATTGTACAACGATTGCATCTTACAGCGGCTATACACTTTAGATTTCATATTTTTACAAATAAATAGGTGTTTATATGAGTAACACGTGTAATTGTTATGACACAAAACAATATTAAAACTATATTTGTTGGTTATAAAACAAATAATTAAATTGCAAGCGACCACAGTCATTTTAGATATCTAATTAAACCTACTGTGGTTTACCTACTGTAAATGTTTTACTATATTTAAGTATTTGGTATAAATAAATTAATATTCCCACATTTTGTTGTGCAGTATATACACGTAATTATTCACGTATTTAATCATAATATTAACTAATTAATTACATTAAATGATGATATAACTTACCGTTAAGGATGTGTAGAGTTCACATAGCGTTATGAACATTAGCAAATGATGTTTTTTTTATATATCTTGGTTTATCAGTTACCTAAGAAAAATCAGACATTTATGTTGCTATCAAATGTTTACTGCCCAAAATGGTTTACTTTGCGAGATTTATAATTTTACAACGATGTCAATAATCCTTTTTTGTTTACGAAGTATAAATATAAAAGTAATTACAGAAACTAAATATTTTTGTTATATTTTATATTATTTTATGTTATTTATTTTGTGTCTTATGTAGAATTGTTTTAATAATAACATTTATATATTTATGTAATGTTATTTCAATGTGTAAAATGTATAAAAAAAAAACGTATTTAAGTGGCCAAGCTGTAACATATGCAATAAAAAAACTCATTAGGGATATATTTATATTTAATACACTAAAACTTAAAAACATTCTTCATGTTTAAATTTATATCAAGTTTATGTTTGGAGATTAATAAAAAAAACATATTTCAAGAAAAAACTAGGCCTCTTTGTAGAATAACTAACTTTGCTGCATTATGAGTTTAACAATGTTTTTATTGTGATTTTTAATAACATTTATTTATCATACATTTCTGTTATTTTATTATTATTTTTTGTAAACTAAATAGGTTAAATGAATATATTAACATAGCTGAAACGAATCTTGGAATTGAAAACAACCGTTTTGAACAGTTCTTTGGGAATGACTGTAACAGACCAATAATAACTGTACAACTTAATTATAAAATCTTCAATTATTTAGTAAAATTCAATTAGTAGGATACATTTTGTTTTAAACTAAATAAAACCACTAAAAAGCTTAGCATTGTAAACAAACGTTTCACCAAACTAAAAAGTTAAATTTTTAATGTTAGGTTACACAAAATTCCTATTATTATTTTTCAAAAACTTTAATACAGTTACATTGGAAAGGTTCTAAGGAAAACTTAAATAAAAGTCATGAGAGATATAAGTAAAGCAAATACAGCACTCCTTTCACGTATAACCCCTAGGGTGTAACCAGACAAGAATATCACAGACACGTCAAGCAAAGTTCTGAGTACCATGCTCTTTGTAGAAGAAAGTACTGTTTATTGCATTACAAAATTATCTTCCTAAAAGAAAAGAAAAAATCATTAACTACGATGTCCTAAAAAGCTTGTAGGACCGTAACCTTAACATAGGTAAAGTTACAAGGTATTAAAGATAATCTAAACCTACTTCTTTTCCAGATTCAATGTTTTTATTATGCTGTAATTTATTTATTTTTGATTTTTTTTTTGTAAACAATATTACATTTTGGACTAGTTTTAATTAAAATATTAGAATAGTTTAGTTGCTTCTAAAAGAGTTATGGGGGTTTATTCTTTATTCAATCATTAAAACTAAAGGTATTAAATTATTTTTAATCTTATCTTACATTAATGATATATAAAAATGTATAATGAAATAATGCTGAAAACTAGTTTACATACCAAACTAGTACATAATAGCTGTTACACTTTAGGAAACGATAACATTTTAAAACATGTTTCTAAACAAAAAAGCGTTGAAATTAATTGCCATTGTCTTACTTTCAATTTCTATAGCATATGAAATATTTATTTAATGATTAAATGCCTTGCTATTGGACATGGTATTTATAAGGTAAGAAACCTAGGAAAAACGACAAAAACCTCAAAAGAAACTAAATATAGTTATAACAGTAACTATCATCACCTTATAAAAAAATATATACATTTTTATCTCGTAAAATATATAAATTTGTCCCTTTCTTATTGTATTTGAAAAATGATTAACATTTGTAAGAAACTTAGGGTATAATAAACTTCTTTCTCTTAAAATCATTAAATATTATTTTGGAGATATTTTTTTTAAAACAGTGCCTAATAAAAATAATTATTATCATGAATACGATTTTTTTACTGTATAGCTTAAAACAAATAATACTAGTGTAAAATGTGAAATCTGATGACATCCATCTTCAAATGAAAAACAAGTTTTCTGACACGACACGTAGTTCCCTAAGGAAGTGCTTGACAAAGATATCTCGGAAAGACAACTGTGAGTGTCAAGAAAGATACGTGGGAAGAAAATGTACCGTTATGTGTTTAAAGTTTGACTTCCAACGTGTATTTTAGAGTATACCTTTAACCTTGCCTTTTTTTATTAAATTTACTCTTATGCTTAATAATTAAAATTACTATGTCATATGAAACATGCATAAAAGTTTAAAAAAAACAAACATGAAATACCTATCATGTAAATGTATAATAAAAGTAACTAATACAGGCTACTGCGCAATGGTATTATTCTTCCAGGGTATGTAAATAGCGAGGGGTAAGTTTTACTGTATTAAATGTTAAATGCTTAATTTTACTTGGCACAGAATATCTGTGACACGTAAAACCAGGTGTATTAAAATGTGTGAATAATTTACCTATCCTGCTTTTGAACAATTACTTATAATAATAATCAAGATAGTAACGATTACAGGCTGATCTTTATAAACTTAAAAAGAAACAAGGCCCAGGTCTATATGTAGGAGCGCAAAGAAAACATGCCATTGATTACGTTAGGGTATTTAGGGAACGGATATGATCTTCAAGATAGTAAGGAGACACCGTTTGCAAAAATACTCAGGAAGAATGGTATGTATGTAAAAACCATACAAAAAATTTTACAATACTATTTCAAGACAATAGAACAAATACAATCATGTATAACAACATGTTAATTCATTATTTTGTTTTTAGATAATCATAAACCTGAATAAATTGTAAAAAAGAAAATATTTAATATAAACATTTATTTGGAGAAACATACAGTGTATATATTACTGTGCATATTTCATAAGGCGATTAAAAGTCAAAGTGTTTTAGGGTATTAGAGTTAAGCTATGTTTTCATCATCAGGCTTTACAAACCACAAAAACGGTTCAACTTTAACCAACAAACTTTGGATGATTCCCAGCTTTCGGTAACGTAACAGTTAATTTGACTTTGTGGACTGTTACAAATATTTTTTACTCTATAAAATATGAAATAATACAAAAAAATCATTTTAAGTCAACTGCAGCTTAGTGTTTGATAAATGTTGAAATTCTTTTGTATAAAACGCGAATCTTATTAAACATTTACATAAATTAAGTTCAAACTCTATATCAGTGAAGCGTTCGTAATAGATTTTAATTTTTTTGTATTTGAAAGTTGCATATTTTTAAATATAGACATTAACAATTTTCAAACGCACCTTATAGTATTTCTTACATTATTTTATTCATTTAATATTCCATATTACGTGATTGAAGTTTCGTGTTCCGTTAAGTTTATAAGTTTTACTGAGTAATTAAAATATAACCACAAACCAACATTGTTCTTAGAACATCAGTGTAAAATATTTAGTCAGAAAAGATCTGACGATTTTAAATGCACTTTATTATTCTTTTTGATAACATATTAAAATATGTGACCCCCTAGAAAAGGTGTTTTACCAGGTAAGAAGGGTTTTTATTAGAATAATTAAAATGACTGTTCAAAACTCACTTATTTCATTATTTTGTTTAACAAATTAATTAGCTAATAAAGTTATTTTCCAGGGAAATTTGAGGCTGAACAAGTAAATTTTCCGTATATTTATCAGAACTAAATTTAAATAATTTTTTGTAAATTTTCCGTTAACGAGTTATAAAAAAACGCTTGATCCAACCTTTGTTCCCCACTGTATGGTATTGATAACGATTTAGTCAGATTATTTTCTAAATAAAGCTTGATATTTTACTGAAACTACCGTACATTTTACGTGTATTTTTTGTACAGATATTCCGACGTAAAATAATTTAAATAAATAATGGATCAATATCAGTCAGTAATTAGCAAATTATCAATAACATCAAACGATCCTGCAAATGGATTCCTGATTTAACTAATAAATTTTAATGTGGTTTGCTACACTTCTATAAAACATATATTGATATAAAACATTTCTTCTATCAAATCGTGTACGTATATTTTTAATGCCAACTATATTACACGCTTGTGTAAGCTTTGTCTAATAATATTGAGAATATTGGAAATTCGGTAATCAAAAATACATTTTAAAAACGAATTTGTTAATGTGAGTGTCTAGAAAAAGGGACATTTATATTATAGTCTGAGTATATTTAAATCGAAAGTAAATTATAAAGAATGTAAGCAGATATTTATATTTAAAGACTAAGATTATCATCGTATCCAAGAGACGTAGTTGTTTAGCTAGTTCAAAGAGTGAGTTTATTTATATAGTCTAAAAATGTTTCTTTGAAAATAGTCTACCAAGACGACTTAATTGGAAAGACTATTTCAGTTTTCTGTAACATAAAACATGAATCTCATTTTGTGTTCATTCAATTTATATCACTTTTATCTGATTAGTATAAACTTAAGTAGTATTGCGAAATACATGTTAATCACTTATTATTATTCTATATTTTATAATAGTTGATACTAATTAGTTTTAACAAGGACATATATTATACATATTTATGTAAAATTAAACCAGGTACTAAAAAAGATTTCTATTCATTACCCTTAGTCTCAATTTAATCTAAATACATAATATACATTTCATCTATTGCTAAAAAAATACATCGACAAGATTATGCAAGGATGTTATTATTTTAAAAATATGTTTAAGTATTTAAATAGTTTGTAGAATACTATTTTCAAACCCTCTTCAACTAAGTGAAGTGTTAAGAAGGGATATGGAAAGAGGGGAAACAGGTGATGTTGACCACCCTACTATGTTACTGAATAGATCCTTGATACTATGGCTTCGGTTACCCCTTAGAAATTTCCGGAGGGTGCAAAACCTTCTTTGAGGTTCTGTAGATGAAATATTTTGATACTCGACGTGAGGTAAAATGGCAGGAAAACAATGTACAAGTTTAACATAAGTTTTTTTATACTCGATGTCACCAAAAAAACCAATAATCACTATTACTAAAAACCGAATATTTTTGCTGTTAATCGTGCATTTATTCATGATAATGTATTTATATTTTGAGAAGCAACAGATTATTCGTTTATCCAATTAGTTTTATCACAAAATACAGTGGTTTAGTTAAGTGACACATTTTATCATTGACTACGTCATCTTTTAGTTACATAGCAGTAATCGTTGTTTCCTTAGTTCTTATGTCTAAAAGGTATGGTTTTGACAAGCAATACGTATTTAGTACCAAACACTCTTTGGCAGAAATCAAAACTTTACTAAAATTCAAATAGTGAAACCATTCTCGTATCCTAAATGAACCTTTAATTCAGATAAATTCCAAAGTTATTGTAATATTTCAAGTAAACCGTTCGATACCCCAACTCAATGTTTATTTAGGATTATACAAAAAATCTGCGAGTATAGATTGAGTACACAGGATACTGGGAAGAGACAATTTTACTGTTTTAGAAAAACTGTAAGTTTAAGGTATATTATTGCGTAAAATTGGTTTTATATACATAAACCAATAAAGAATAAGCATTTATAAAAAAAAAGTTTACAAAGGGTCTTTGGATAACTTAAGGTTTTATTTTGGAAATGCTCGGTTTTCTTTTTATCATAATTATCTCTTCAAAGAAATTTCTTAATCGATAAAATCCCAATACCCATTCAATTTGAGTGGTGTTATTCCACATGAATGGTTCCCAAAGAATCATCCTTATTGACTCAAGACTAAATGTTGAACCTTTATTGAGGAGTAAACTTAAAGATGGTTTTGAGGAATAACACTCATTTAAATCTGTTAATTAAAATATATCTGTCATCAAATTCGTAAACATTTTGCCATAACTTAGTCAAATATACTTTAATGATGTTGATGATGGTAACTGAAAACCAATCTAGATTTGTATTTACCGATAAACATTGTCTTTGATGTTAAATTGATTACTCACAATTTTGTCAAATTTTCAAAACCTTTACCATCATTAACATTTTTATTCACATCTGAAATATACGGTTCCAATTCCAAACATCCTATAAAATATAACTCATAAATGTAACATAGTAAAACATCTATAATAGATAGTTATTTTATGCCGATTTTGTGACCTTCAGTATAACACTTAGATAAACTACTATCTTCATCACCCTTGAATTATTCATTCATCTCATAAGAAGCTTTGTGTTCACAACAGCCTCTTAAGATGCCATTTACCGCCTTGCATAAATAATCAAGAGGAGAGGTTAGTACTCAATACATTATCCTACAAGTCTTCTATCTGCACGTTGTTTGGCATCATTATGATCTCTTTTGCAAACTAAAACAAATGATAGGCTGCCAATTTATTCGAATAAACCTGCTGCTAGCCTACGGATTAGGGTTTTAGATTTGAGTTCGATTCCAGAAACATCACCAAAACCATCATGCCTTCGGTCACTTTACATAAAAATATTTATTTATACACAAACCAATCAGTCAAACCATAGTGCCTAATAGGTGGAGAGAATTTTTTTACAATTTACCGGGAAAATAGTAAAATTAAAAAAATATTTCAATACTCCTAAAGTAATCCATTCCGAAGCAAGTAGTTTACTATTGAGTGGAAAAAACTATTGAGTCCCGAAATGGACCTTTTGTGAAACCAGTCCGGTAGTGAACTAGACTTTTCATCAAGATTCTTGGTTCAAAAAAGATGTTGTTCTAGTCTTGTATTTCTGTTTAAGGTTGTCATGGAATATGCTTGCAATTTATTAAAAGTACAGATAAAAAAAATCATTCATACATTAGTGCACTTATTGTCGCGGATTTATAAGTTTTGTTCTAAATTAAGTAAGTATATAAATGTGGAAGCATGAAATAAGTTTTATTTTTGACAATTACAGTAGTTTAAGTTTCAGTTAACATCATCCTCTTGCTATTTGTTCAACTAGTACCACTCAATTGTTTTCTTTTTATATTCACAACATCTGGTATTAATTACATATGTTACAAGCAGTCTTTTGGGAAATGTTATGGCTTTGCCACACTCCGGCCACTTGAGAAATTACTTCAACACACCTGGTTAGTCTCATCACGGTTAATTTCAAGAGGGTAGAGTAATTTTATATTCACAACATCTGGTATTAATTAAATTTGTTACAAACAGTCTTTTGGGAAATGTTATGGCTTTGCCACACTTGTTGTGCTGACCGGAAACATCGTTTATTTGGGAAAATAAAATTAATGTTTATGACAAACAGAATCAGATGTGGTAGATTGGAAATTGACAAGTTTTATATAGTCCGGGCAAACGTATGAGGTATCTTTGTACATAGAGTAGTGAAAAATGAGTATTGATGGAAGCAACTTTTGTTAACCATTCTTTCTCTATATCTGATTGGCAACAAGGGTCTCGGGATTTTAAGTTGATCTTAACTTAAATTATAAATCATCAATCAATTGCAATTTTAAACTTACCTTAAGTCATGAATATGGCGTTCATTACACCTGCAACAAAGCAAAAGGCTTAGTAAAACTAAATATTAGAGCTAATATTACGTTATTATATTATATTATTATTACGTTTATTATTATTACGTATATTATTATTATACGTTATTATTAAATATTATCTAATATTATTAAACTTAAAAAATATTTAATTTATTTTGGTTTAGTATTATTATAGAAACAAAATTTAACTCATATTTTATTATTGTAATTGTTTATAAGTTTTGATAATTCGACTTAATTCCAGGTAATTTCACTAAAATCACTAACTGGATCAATAAAAAAACCGACTGTGTTGAATAAGCAAAATTACATTTAATTTAAAACAACCCAATGTTTTATTTGATATGTATCTAAAATAATTAAAATATAAATCTTCTCCTTATTTTTTAACATTATTTAACCAACCAAGTGTAGGTTATTGGCCGCAATTTTCATTGAGAAATTTGTTATTTTTGCTATCAAGTTATGATGGCCGCTTAAGTTCGCAGAAATCTGTTTTCGTCTGATATATGTTGTTCCATCTGGCTAAGTCCCACGAGAATTGGTCACTGAGGTACAAAGCTTGTCTTTTTAAGGATCTGTTTTCTCCACAAATAATATGTTTTTTATATCCAATAACATATTTATTATTTATTTATTTCCTCCCAACGGTTACACCATTTTACAGCGAATATATGGTATGTTACATGTTGTATCTAATAGGCCACAAAATATTGAGCAACAGTAACTACTCTAGTAATAAATATACAATAAATAACAAATAATATAACAATAACAAAAGCATAAAGAGATTTAAACACATTAACAATAATAGTATCAACAATTTTGACTAGATCAAGTAAGTGTAAGTGATTGATGTTACAAACATGGCTGATATTGACAAATAAAACAATGAAGAAATGAAAAATAATAAATTGTAGGACACTTGATTATGTATGAAGCCTGACTACATTGAGAAACAAGAAACAGTTAATGACACAGAGATACAAAACAACAGCAAAACAACAACAACAACAGGGAGATAATAAAATTTGAAGTTATGTAACTAGTGACTAGAATAGTTAGATAAGGAGCTGGATGACCTTCGATCTGAAGACGTGTGTTGAGACGCCAAAAAAGTCGACATCAGCTCCAACTTCCTTCCCTAGCCGGTGTAGGCGAGATATCCCACTGTTGTAAGCATAATATGTTGGGAAGAACTGCCGTTTGAATATGGATCTGGAGCGTGTTCCTCTTGGTGCAGGGAAGTTGATGCAACTAAGAAGTTCTGGGCAGTCCATGAGGCCATTAATTACTTTGTATAAGAAGAGAAGATCCAGGAACTTGTGTCTAATGCGAAGAGGTTGAAGATTATACTGCATCTCCAGGTCACAAACTGGGGCTTGGGAGTACTGATAACCAAGTTTGGCCATATTGAACGATGTTGTCACGTACATAACAGTTCTATGAAATACAAATATTCTTTGTAATTCGAATATTTTGTCTCATCTCTTTACAACTTGCCTATAATAAAAACCATTAACGTTTTGTTTGTGTGTAGTATTAGTTCCATGTGTCACCTTTCAAGATCTCCTTGAACGCAATACCCTTTATTATAAGCTGAATAGTTGATAGAATATCTATAAAAATCTTTAAGACACACGGAACTGGACATCTTAATTATTTAGGATAAATATATAAATGTTATAGTTTTGTATTACCTGTAAGGGGGTTTAACATTTCTTGAAATTTAAATAAGACGAGCGTAACGATATTATTTTGGTAATCTAGTGTTATTTTTGTTTGTTTAGTTAGCAGATCTAGAACACTTTAGTTTAGTAAGGCCTAGATTACATAAATTAACAATATAATTTATGTATATAATTAACATCACCATTTATATTACACTATTGTTGTATTTTTTACTTATGTAAAGTATTAAGCGGTGAACAGCAAGCAGGTATATTACATAAAGAAAAAGTAAAAAATCTTGGGTATAAATAACAATCCCAGTGTATAAAATACTGTACAAGAAATGTATACAGAGTGTTTATGTGGCTGGTAAAGGCAAAGTGTGGACGTGGGGATTACTGTTAAGCTCGGTTACCGGCTTTAGGCTTCGTCGACCACAAAAATGGCGGGAATCACCCAGCACTCAGACAAAACCTCATCTTTATCATGCGAAACTTTGGCGGGAAAAAATCTAGCAAATTAAGATGAACAGTTTATTAGAATAAAAACTTGGATCCGTCTTGATGAGAAATTTTAACTATATGTTTTTTGATAACGGTATACTATTTTTATTTGAAATTATTTTATTCTGAAACAAAACCGTCAATGACTACAAGTTCAAAAACACGAGTGTATTATTCGGTTGTGATACCATCTATCTATATATTAATAGGCAAGCATGTTTCTTTAAAACATTTTTCTCAGCTTTTGTGCATCGGAGGGAAAATCTACGCATACTGTTGGAAAGATATTTTTTTTGTAGATGTGCAGAATCCCTTTATAAATTAAAATAGGCTCAAAAAAGAGCACAGAAAATGAATTTAAAACTAAAAAAATAACCTGGGAGTTATGGGTTGCCATGATGGTGACGAAATAACAACAAAATATAAACAGAAAATCTAAACAAATTCCTATCACATGTTTTATTTACAGTATGGTGTTAATAAGGTACATTACATAGTGTACGAAACGGCCATGTAGCCCTAACTTTGCCTAAATAATTAAGAATTTTTTATTCAATTTATTATTTTTTTAATTAAATTTCATTAATATATTTTTGGTCGAGTTTTCGACCACTGGACGTCCTCTAGTAACAGTAAATAAGTGGTAGGCCTACGTAGTTATTTTGTGAAAACTATAAATTCTTAAGAAGGGAGCTGTGTCCAATAACTATTGATAATTCATATTGCCGTTTTAAAACTGTACGTTATACAAGCGTTGATGTGGTACGGCAGGATGCAATTCCATGGATGATATAGGCCTATAATAAATTGCGGAAATTACAACATAAAAAAAACATGCTGAAATAAAAACACTTAAAAAATACATGAATAGGCCTACGTGTTTTGCAAAATTATAACTTAAAAATTGCTAGAAAAATATAAATCGTATTTTTAACTCTTTATATGTCATTGCTGATGTTTTATTCCAATCAGGCTTCAATACGTGATTATAATAAAATGTAATAAACAAAGTTAAAAATTACTAAACATATTAATGCAGAGATAATTTTTCATGTACGAAGAACTTTTTGTCGAATGATACAATCCTTTTACTTTTTAATATAAATTGTTTATAATTTTATTTCAAAATTGTTATTTCATAAAGCAAAATAAGGAAATGGATTTATCATGGGACACGAAAAAGTGTCAAATTGAACCTACAATTGTATACCACCATAAATAGTTCTAAAATTAGTTCAAGAGTGACGTGGTCGGGTTGTTGGATAGGCTAGTCACGTACAACTTTTTAACAACCCCTAAATGTAAGGTCTTACAGACCTAAGTGGACTTACTTAAAGAACAAAAGAGACATTCGTAGAGTGACTTAAAGAAACATATTTTTTCTTTTATTACTATACTAGGTTTTATTTATTATATTATGGAATTGATGTTAAGACTTCGTTTATGGTTATATTAACAATAAGATAAAAGTATGTTTTGAATAATGTTTAATGATTTGAATTAACTTTAACATGGTGTATTACAAAGTTTGAATGCCATGGAAATGGGTTATGTAATAAAAAAAGTATAACACTTATTTTACAACAACTTATCTTTAAGTATGTATTCAATGTAAATAATGCTTAAAAAAGTCTTACCTAGGATAAATTGAATTATAATTAGGTGATATACGAAAATAAGTAGGTAATACTTCCTCTAATTTTACAGATTATAAAATATGGTCAAACAAAATATTACAGTCTTTCAATTAATTTTAACTATCCGCTCCTCTATTACATCAGTACAATATATATAGTATCACATCAAGAAATATCTAACATAAAAATGCTTTGTAAAATTAGCTGGTAAAAACTTGGTCATAAGGAAAATGAGCGTTATTATTGATTAATCTAGTTTCTGTATTATTTCAACGATATCAAGGAGTTTAACCAAGTTTATATTTTTCTATTTGAGTTATGGAGCTATAACATTTTCGTTTACAAAATTAAATATATACGTAAATAAGGAAATCAGGTTATTTGGACCTACATACTTTTAAGAGTTTTTAAGTTACTTTTAAGTTTTACACATGCATCTTGTATGCATTCGGTTTATTATTTTTAGAAGCATATCACATTAAAGTCTCTAGCGGGAAAACACACTGTAGTTGCCAGGAGTCTTCTTTCACTTCGATCTTCAACGATTTCGTCCAAAGATTAACAGGGGATTAGTTTTCCGCTCTGACAAATTCAGCGGTAAAGTTATCTTTCTTTCCTAACATTGACCTATCCTGCCCCACGAGGAGTCGAAAGTTTTAAATAGCAGTTTTAAGCTTAGCATAAAATTAAACCCTTAGTAGAACACATTGCCACAAACCCTAACTCAAACGAACGAGTCATAAATGGCAGCCATGTTATAGGTTTTATTAAAAGGATAACAAAATTTCATACAGAGTCAAATCTGTTAATGCAGATGTTCTAAAACATTCTGGTCCCATGTTTTATGCAAGATACTATGCAAGGCCCACCAAGGCTCGTTATGTATTCTCAACATCGACGGTTTCTGAGTATCCTAAACGTGGTCGCTTACCCTGCAGTGCTTCATTAAACGTACTTACGACAAGAATTATAAATGAATTGCAGGGATATACAGTATAGATTTAAAGAAACAGAAGTATACAGGTATTATTTTATTTGATGTATTTCGTGTTAGATATTATATAAAATAACTTAAGCTGACGTAAAATGTTTGTTTAAAGACCTTGATGAACACATTTTGTTAAATTAACGTATAACAGCTAGTTGGGCTATTTATTCAAGAAATACGTCATTTACAAAAGGGTTAGTAGAGTCTGTATTGTCTCAGTATATCTAATTATAATTATGATAATTATGATATGATATTTATTAAACTATATAATCTATACAACTGAAAGCGACATTTTGTAATACATCTACGTTACACAATATAAGCTACAGCTATAACTACTTAAAATTTTGTTACAGCTCAATTTAAACTACTAGTGAGCTCTAAAAAAAAAAATTTTAATACATATCTATGGAACCAGATTAAACAACACAATTAAAAAAAAAATGTCCATTTAAATAACATGGAGTTTTTAATACTTTGTGTTAGTTAATTTTAAAATGGAACCTTTTTTGGTATTAAGTGATATTATCGTAAAGTACAGGTTTACATTAAATACTTGTATATATTTGTAAAATAAGTTTTCATAAACATACCGATGCTTAAAGAGAAAACACACTGGAGTACATTAGCTAATTAGCATTAACAGCTTGAGCGTGAGTAACGTACGTTTGCCCTGACATAAATCCTACTTTTTTTGGTGTTGTATGCAATAATATCGCTAATGATAATGGACATGCATAGTCGAGTTTTATACGTTGTAATTTAATTTAGAATAACTAAAATAGTTTAACACATATCCGATGTAATATCAATGAACATCGATTTTGTGTAGTTTGTGGTACCATGACATTAAAAGTGAGTGGTATTTATGACATTGAAGCGAAAAGAAATTTTATTGTCTTTATATAAAAATCATATCGTATTTTATAAAGAATCGGTTTAGATTCGACATATAGCTTGCTCCTAATGGAGAAATCTCATATTTAGAAATTACAAAGGCAAATATATGAAAGTGAAAAGAAAAACACGATTTTCATATGTGCAGTATTTTCAGGCAGATACCTAGAACAACACGTGTTTTATGAGAGCTCATCTTATATAAGTGGTACAACGAAACAGGCTGGGATTATACTGATCCTCTTGTAGCTTAAGTATCCTGTATTACAGAAATAGAGTGAGGTGATTAAGGTAACTCCTGTAAATTTGAAAACGTTATTATTCAAAAATAAATTTTATTTAAAGCTATGTCTTTAAATTATATACACAACTGCTCATGTTATGAGCGCAGTTTTATTTCATATTGTTGCTGTTAATATTGTAGATTAACAGATCTTTCATAGATCTAGCATCTGTAAAAAATCAGATTATTACTACAAATATTGACTTCTACTAAGGTAATCAAAAATAAATCTACGAGTACTATGCAATAGATTTTTTCTTTTTAAGTCCTTTTTAGTGCTGGAGAATCATAAAACTGTATATAGTTTAAGAAAATTTTTTAATGCTTATTTTTTATAAACTTTGCGTAGTAGTTTTGAACTAATGGTGGAATTAAAGGAAAGTACAAAATACGTGGCCATTGTTTTTTTTTTAGATTTAGGTAGGTATGAATCGATAAAGATATAGCCAATCGGTACGATCGATAATCGATAATGTATCGTCAGTCTAACCAGTGAAACTGTAATAGCTCCTAAATGTACTGTACTATCTTCAACATTAGTACAGTTTGTGTTTCAACAAAACTACTCTTAACGAAAATAGGTAACCCCTTTTTATAATTAATCCTTACTTCGGTGTCATATGATTGTTATAATACAACTGATTTATTGAACCAATCAAATCCTTTTTATATTATTTTGAAAGAGCCATGTAAACGTTATAGTAGGGATCTGAGCCAAGGATCAGATTATATTCACGTTATTAAGCTGGAAAGTAAGGTTTGAGATATGCTTATATTTCCTCACCATTAAGTCGGGTGTTCCACATTACAGTTTCCTTGAGGTTAAACTAATGGCTTAACACAAATAGATGTTCTTTGTATGTATATTTAGTAAATTGCAGTAATATTGTATTTAATAATTTTAGTAACATAAACATCCATTGTATATAAATGAACCTATACATCACATTTCTAGTTTGGTATTAGTTTGTAACAATAGTAAGTGTTGCTTTGAACGTAATATATAATGATAATGATTTAATTGTACGGTTTTTAAACACTCTTAGCCGTAAATTATCAACTGCAAGATACGGTATACCATATTTCTAATAAATCTATTTTTTGTATTCATTTTTCTATGCAAACACCTTCACATCCTAGGACGCTTTATCTAAGTCTGAACTGTTTTACGCATTACTTTAAACTAGTACTAAACGGTTGCGGCATTATATTATGTATAATGTCCATTGGTGATTGGCGGGATTTTAACCTGGGACTTCAGACTCCAAAGAACCGCACTCTACCACTAGACCATCTCACTCCCCATCAAATCCATATTATAGTCGCCTAATGGCAAAAGGTTTTGAAACCTAATTGTCATTACAAACGTGTAAAAGGTGATTAAAACCTTTGGGGTCAATGTAATATATGTTTGTTTAAAGGGTTTTTATTTCACATTAATGTTTGAATAGATTGCAAAAAAGTACAGATAAGTAACAAATACAAGAAATCAAAATATATTTTCTATAACATATAAATATATATAAAATATATAAATTATATATAAATATATTTATATAAATTAAATATAAATATATATAATAAATTATATATAATTATATTACATATAAAATATATAAATGTTTTAGAATATGTTTAGTATTCTTAAGTTTAATTAACACATACAATGTTGTTCATACAAATTGTTATATACATAAGTTGTATTGTTGCCAAAATATAAAGCACATATTCTCGTGTATATTTATAAGGTGATTAAAAGTCACAGTGTTTTAGGGTATTAGAGTTAAGCTATGTTTTCATCAGGATTTACAAACCACAAAAACAGTTTCTACTTTAACCAACTTTAGATTAACTTCCGCTGCTGGTATTGTAAATGTTGATTCGTCATTGTATTCAAAATATATGTTACTTCATCAGAATACAGAATAACACAAAAAATACTGTAATATAACTACAATTTTATTGTTAACACAATTCTATTTTGAAGGAAATATTTTACAAATTTTTATAAGTATTTAAATCAAGCACTTTTGACAAACTGTATAATAATGATCTAAATGTATTAGTTTTACTTTAATAAGTCTGATGAAGCTACTAGCACTATTATATTACGTAAGTTTGTTGACTAAATATGATATATAGGTAAATAGCGATAACTAAACAAAGAATTAATATTAGCCATTAATTAAAAACAATATTTAAATCAGCAAACAAACTTGCAAATGGATTCCCGTTCACTAGTGACAGTCACTACTATATATAACAGTTATTTATAACGGGTATTGATTTGAATTAGGTTCTATTTTACAAAATAGAAGTATACTCGTTTGAAATAATACGTTACCAAACGGTTTGTTAATTTTAGCTACAGGTCATTATATAGTAATAAAGTATTCCTTATCAAACTATTTTAGAAATCTGATAATATGTTCTTGATTTAAATAAATAATAGATGTACTAAGTGTTTTATTTTTAATTCTTGTTAGTTTTACTTCTTTGTCAAAATAAACTTAAGTTCGATAGTGAGATGAAGAATTGTTTTTATTCTTATATCATTATATTACAATTAGTTTTTTTACGTAATGTCCTATTAATCTCGTTATTATCTCATTATAAAAATATTGAAATTTCGCATTTGCCGTTTGTTTTGTTTGCTGGTATTAGAAGTTGATTGTCAAATATAGGTGTACCTACATACACGTACAAAAAGGAAACTGAACTGCAAACTTGTTTGGCAAATTTGCATCATGTATTTAAGTTTTTAGCGTATTGTTTTCAAACCTGGTTCAACTTGTATAGGGTCCTAGAAGGGAGATGAGTTTAAAGGGGAGAAAAATGTAACGTACCACCCTCCTATGTTTCTCAATGGTACTTGATACTATGGCTTTGGTTTCACCCTACCGAACTTTCGGGGGTGCAAAACCTTACTGTGAATTCACGAGCTCGAATAATTGTACCTACAAAGTTTGTATTTTTCTACAGTTGTTCTAATATGGATTGTGGTCTGGTACTATCTTTCGTTTAACAGTTATGAATGAAATAAAATTTATCTCTATTTTATTTATTCATATTATTGTGCTTAGTTTCATATTGTAAGTTCTGTGGTAAATTAGGAACTCTATATATTTCCAACACACTGCCATGGTGATTCATAACCACATATTTTCACGACTTCCAATTATTTTGTACAAGCCCAACCTTAAAGGAAATTAAAGTATATAAAACAAGACCACAACATCATTAAGCCTTGAATTATGATATAAAATATGTTATGTTTTATTTAGATAAACAACAAGCTCTACCCGAATGATACATTCGTACCATCTCCATTTGTGATAATAGAATAATTCACAAAGTGATTTACTAGGTAGTACAATGATAATAGGATTGTACAATAATTACATGGGGTTATTACGATATTTTTGTAAATATAAGGAACAAGTGTAACAAGTAATAATATTTATAAAGGTTAGTTTCAAAGGGCCTTTAAAATCTTTGAGTATTTATGAGCGAATAACCTGTTTTCCTTGCTTCAAGATTTGTTCTCTCTTTAAACAGATTCCTTAATCGATTAGATCTCAATATCCCGTTCCGTTTGGGTGGTGTTATTCCACATGAATGGCTCCCAAGGGAACATCGTTCTTCCTGCTACACTAAAACCTTTGACCTTTATTGAGGTATAAACAAAAATACAATGTTAATTAGTACTATAATTTTAAACATCAGATCAAAAATTACCTCCTGTTAAAGACCTTGTCAAAGGTATCACAATGTATTAATGATTAAAACTCAAAATTTATCCAGAAATATGGTAGATACTATGAAAATCACCTACATTTACTGAAGTGAAATACAAATTTATACTGACAACTATTTCTACTATTTCTATTATTTCTATTATTATTTAAGGTTCCGTAATTTTCTCCAATAGCCGAGCCGGACACAGGATTACACTTGCTAATCTATAAAACTGAAAACGACTAATGTGTTGATAAAATAAATTGCTTTTACACATTTTTTAACTTGTGGTATACGGTAATGTTGTAAACACTATCTCTATCACCCTTGATTTATTCAAACATTTGCACAAGAGCTTCTTAAGACACCATTTACACCCGTGCATAAATAAACATGCGGTAGGGTTAGAACTTAATACATTATCATGTCAGTCTTCTCTTCACTCATGTTGTTTCACAACATTATGACTAATTTCAAGGAACTATATTTAATGGTCGTTTTATTTCTGCCATTCAGGTCATTACTGCTAACTAGAAGTCTCGGAATACAGTACAAGATGGTTCAGCAAATTAATAAAAAAAATTAACTCAATGTAACAAATATTTCATGGTACAATGATATATCTAAGTTGAATTTACTACTTAAGAAGCCCGTTTAATGCTGGTTTGAGTTTGAAATTTAGAATGTCAACAGAAACTATTCTTAAGCTTATAACTTACTATTTAGATTTGATATTTGAAATATTGTGGAGGTATCTAAACATAATTGATTACACGTTTACCTAGAACCCTAAATTTAGGTAATTAGGTAGACAAATCATAAAGTTTGATCATCTTTGAAAAATTTATGAACATATTTTGAAAATTTAACTTTACAATTGTTCATCTTGCTATCAAACAAGTAATTTTACATACTTTTTTACAAGGCCTAACAACAGTTTAAAGGAATGTCTGTTTAAAAATCTATCAAGTAAAAGGAATTTTCGTAGCATGCACGTTTGCTGTGACGGGGGTATTTTTTATTTGTATGCAAACGCCAAAACACGTTTCATTTAGGTCCATAACTGATAAAGATTTATCAACTCCATAATTCTTGATCAAATAGTGCAATTGTTTCAACGCATTAAAGCCTCTTATATCCAATACAATAGAATTTTTTTTCTAATCAACGTTAAATTATCAAACAAACAAAGCAAGAGAATCGTATTTATATTGCATGGTTATTATAGATAACGGGTTGTTATTAAACTATTGTCAGGGCGATTTGAAGCATAGACATTTTTATGGAATACTTTAATAGTTAATTACATAATTTTTAACAGGTTTTTGTGTATATCGTATATCCACACTGTATATACATATCGTATATACAGTATCGTATACATAACTGTAGATGTTTTTATTCATCAGATTGACACTTTTACTTTCACCATTAATAATGATTAACATATTATTTGGTTTAATAAAAATCATATATGACACCAAAAGAAATACCTCCCAATCGTGAATGTAATACATTTAGTTAATAACACCACTGCCCTACTAGTCTTAGCCTAAAAAATGTGGAAACCTAGTCTGGGATTGATCCTTAAGTGCTAGAATGTGAAGATAAGACATAAACTATATAAACGATTCTGATATCAGATTAACAGTAAGCGCCTTCAGATGTAGTTCTGAATGATAAATCTTAAGTTGTAATTGAAAAAAATTTGAATTTAGTAGTACTAAAATTTAGTTTAATACACTTTTTATCAAACATAATAGGCTTTTAAGATATTTCACGCACATTCATAATATTAACAGAATTCCAAAAAAAAAGTTATTTTGAAATTTATAATTTGGTATATATTTAAATTGCTGATACTAACCTAATATTAACCTTATACTAACCTAATAGGCCCAACGGAAAATCAATTAAAAAAATAAATAACATGGATTATGTTTTTTATAACTAATACATTATTACGTTAGTATTTGCCTTTTTTTTACAAAGAAAAAAATATGTTTGCACATCATAACATAAAAATATATATATATATATATATATATATATATATATATATATATATTGTTAAGGAGTATTTTACTAGGTGTTCAGCTGCCTAAGCTATTAATACAAACGCAATTCAAATTAAAATCCTGTTTTATTTTGGTATCAAAAGACTTATGATAGTCGATTGGGTTTTGGCAATCTGTTTTCGTGTGATCTCTGTTTTTTCATCTGGTGAGGTCCCACGAGAATCTGTCAATGTGGTATGAAACGTATCTTTTAGAGGATTTACTTTCTATTAAATTTATATTTATGATTCACGAGTCTAAAGATATATTCAACGTGAAATAACGGTTGCCAAATTCGTTTAATAAAAATTTTCTTGTTTGTTGCTTGTACCATACAGTATATATAATATACCATTTGATAATATAATAAAAATCGCTATGATTGTATTTATTTATATCTGCGTATTTGTAGTTATACCTAATAATTCGAGTTGTAAATGGGTAAGCATGCACAACTGAACTATTTTCTTTTCTATTGTTTTTGTTGCTATGTTCAGTTTTTGAGATGTATTATCATTTTGGTCGTGACATTTGAAACGTATATGTACTAAAGATGTTCATGTTACCTAATATGTTATTGGTTTTTAGAAAAGGATTTGGTTTTATGATTGATTGGATTATTCAACGTAGAAATGTATATGTAACAATACCGGTGTATAAAATACTAAACATGAAATGTATAGAGAGTGTTTATGTTGCTGGTAAAGGCAAAGTGCGGACGTGGGGATTATTGTTAAGCTCGGTTTCCGACTTTAGGCTTCGTCGACCACAAAAATGGCGGGAATCACCCAGCACTCAGACAACACCTCATCTTTATCATGCGAAACTTTGGCGGCAAAAACTGTAACAAATTAAGATGATCGGGTTAATGAGTAAAAAGCCAGGTCCGTCTTGATGATTCGTTTTACTGTATGTCTCTAGTACAAAATGGCATTATTTAGCATCAATACACATAGTAATATAATAGTTATTTCGCATTTATGTTTTACCCTGTAAACTATGAGTTTGTGTTATAAAGTGAATAATAAAATACTTCTGCAATTTTTTTTTATTTTGTTCAGCACACTGGGAATCCTGGTACTTTTTTTACAAACGTAGCGGAAGTTCTCTGATTATTAAACTAAATACTATAAATTATATTTATTCCTAAGTCCTAAGAAACATTCTGCGGACAAACTCCAATAATAAATAAGAACCTGCATTGAAAAGGATAAGAAGGTAATACAATAAAATAAGTGTACTGTTTTTTTTATTTCATTTTTAATTAATATAGATTAAATAACCTTTTACCATTGTAATTTAAGCCACACTAGAAACCAGATGGGCTATGTCAGCTGTAAGTGCATTTACACAACCACCGGATTCTATTACCGTGTTGCAGCATGTTCGATCATGTAAGACCTTGTTCGTTGAGTTGTAACTATTGTGCGAACTATAATCCTCTTAATTTTGTATTTTCCCAGTTTAATTATAAAGCTGTATAACGTGTGCTTATAAAGTTTAGAATATACCTGTAAGGGTGAAAAAACTTTTTAATTGAACTTGGATCCTTTTAGGAGAATGTATTTTTACGAAACCATTATGTGCTTCTGACGCGCTATTTCAAAGACTCACATTAACAATATTAACAATCATTTTAGCCTCTGCATTGCTTATAATCAATTGATTGAAATAATTTTATAATATAATTTTAGGATCCACCCGATGGGTTTGGCTTAAATATAACCCAGAAGGGTATTTTTTCCCCCTAATATTTGTACTATATTCATGTTGACTGTAATTTGTATCGTGTTTAATGTCAATATAATTTTTACGAAACCCGTCGGGTGGATCCTAAAATTATAAGTATTTGGTCTCCCTAGACTCCGACTGAAGATGGACCTTCGGGTCCGAAATTAATATCGGATAACCAAAATAAGGATTGCTAAGGTAAGATTATACACTATCAGTTAATTAACTCACATTAAACTAAACAATCCAACGTTGAAATATACAGTGCCAAATGTCTTCTATCCCAAAATAACAATATTGTCTTAAAGTTTGACACGTGAATAATTATTTTCCTCTAAACTAAATGTGTACACAGATTAACTCTCCAAACGCCTTCGTAAGAAGTACATGTGACTCATCAAGGTCTAATGTAAATTACATTTTCTCTGTTCAACCATGAACCTTTAAATAATGTAAACATTTTGTTTGCTAGCTGCAGGCCGCGTCTTTATGTTAGTTTCCCACGTGTTATGTTGAATAAGTGACGTCCTTGCTTAAATTATAGTGTTTACATCTCTACCACTCTGAATAGCATTGATGGTAAAAGGCACCCTAACAACCACTCACGAAAAGTAAAAAAAAATACTGTTTATAGCTGATAGAGAGAACGTGGATATAGTGTGTAATGTTCATAAAACCATTCATTTGTTAACGAGGTTGGGCCCTGACTGCACATTAGTTGCTTATAGCTTTTCTCAGATATAATTATCATGATGAAATATCCGATTAGCTTGGAAGTTAAATTGTGTTTAGGTCACAAAATGTTTACTACAATTATCTAGGATAACCAAATGTATTTTCATCTTTTCAAATAAATTTTATATGATTTGGGAAGCTTTAAATTAAGCACAATGTACTTCACATGAATTTGAAAAAGTACTAAATATCCGTTACAATGTTTAGTACTCTAAAACGTGTATGTAGTGTTGTATCAAAACATTGTATATCGTTCCACACAGTATCACGTGTTTATGCAGATGTTGTAGGAACGTTACTGTCTCATGTTTAATGCAAGATACTATGCAAGGCCTCTTTGGGCTTGTTATGTATTCTCAACATCGAGGGTTTCTGAGTATCCTTTTGGTCGCTTACCCTGCAGTGCTTCGTATTACTTACAGCTTACAAGAAATTTTAACAACCTGCAGTGGTAACGATGCAATATACCGAATGATTTTTTCTGTAATTTATACCGAAAATAGGGTTCCCTAAACATAGTAATGTTTAGAGAGAAGACACACAGGAGTACTTTAGGTAATTAGCATTAACGACTTGTCCGTGAGTAGCGTACGTTTGCCATGGTATAAATCATACCTGTGGTAGGTGTTTTATGCAATAATAACACTAATACTAACGAGCATGCATAGTTGAATTATATACAAATTGCTCGGTACAAGTATTACAATAATTTTCGTAATATCCTACGTAATAAATGAAAATCTATTTTGTTTAGTTAAGAAAAATTTGAAAATAGCGTGATTGTACGAATGGTGAAATAGTACAAACGTTTGGAATTGTATTAATATCAATTTTTAAAGGTCTAAATAGGATATATTGTAACCTTTTCGAACATAATAACACTTTTTTAGGTATAATTTTTCAGTAATTCCTTAAGTAAAATTTGGCAGTTTAATAAATGTGTTTGTCAAGAGTATTTGATATCTCATAAGGGGGTTGGTTTGAGGATCGTATTTCTTATGATTTTATCCTAACTTAAATTATTTCTTACTTAAAGATTTCTGCTTGCGTAATAATATCAAACATATTACGACTCCAGTAGCTCACCAAAGTTCAAATGGACAAGTTTAGAAAATTCTAGATACCTTTAAAAGAGCGCTGAACAAATTACAGTACTATAAAGAGCCTAGCTTGTTCATGTTCACAGACAATTTGAGGACATTATTATTTCGCTATCAAGCTACACCTCACACTGCAGCTGGACAAACATATATCTACTGAAATACAATGAATGGATATCGAGCTATATTGTATGTATATATATATTTATATTTACACATTTATACTTTTACGTATAAGGCATCCTATAAGAACCAAACACAATAAAAATAAAAAATCTCTTTTAAAATATACACTTATAAACCAGTTAAACAATAACATCAAGCAACTCTATTTTAATTTACCAAGCAAAGATTTTCAAATGTAATAAATTATTATTACAAAATATTATATTCCAAACTTTTTAGTATGTTTTTCAATATTATTGTAATTTTAGTGCATATATCCTTAACAACGCTCAGCATGTGTTTTATGAGAGGCCATCTTAGTTAAGTGGTACAACGAAACAGGCTGGGATTATACTGATCCTCTTGTAGCTTAGGTATTCTCTATTACAGCAATATAGAAAGGTAATCAATGCTAATCCTTAGTAAACGTAGACGTGTCGCAGTTTTAAAAATGTATTAAACAAATAATTGACTGTTTATGGAGCTTTTTTATCCACAATGAAACACAGAATCACATATTTGTTACAGTTCAATGTATTTTAGAACTCAGGACTATTTTACAAATCTTACGAGTATTTCCCACCGGTTAAGTCTAGCAAATATCAACGAGTGTCAAGTAATTTAAATGTATGTGTGTGTTTAGCTTATATGTACTTTTTTAGAAAAACATTTAAATTGAAAATAATTTTGGGTTAATTTATGACACTAAAATTATCATTATAACCCAAAAAACAAAAAAATTGATAATTCTATGTTTAGAATTCGTACAAACTCTTAGATAGTTACGTTTTTATAATTTTAGCTTTTCACCATAACAGATAAAACTATTGTTGTTTTGTAATATCATGTTAAAGTGTATAGCTTATGCTTTTAATAGAAATATTTTGTTACAAATAAACTATTTCCTACATTATGTTTCATCAAACGCATATTTACAAATGGTAACCCATTTTACAATAATTTTACTTAACTTTAGCAAAGCATGGACTTAATAATGAAATTCGTTTACTGAGGTTCTCAAATCTCTTGTATATGATTTGTAAAGTACAAACAAAATATAACGGTTGGCTTCTTAGCCAAGGATTGGATTATTTCCACGTTATTAAGCTGAACAGTAAGGTTTGAGATATGTTTATATTTCCTCACCATTAAGTCATGTGTTCCACATTACAGTTTCCTTGAGTTTAAACTAATCTCTTAGCACAAATAGATGTTCCTTGTATGTATATATAAATATTACAGCACTAATAGCATTTAATACTTGCATCAACATCTTAAGAATAAAGTTTCGAATCTTCCGTTGAATTTGCTAATGACAATTGATTGTATTCTTTGCTAACTGTAAATTTACATTTAATTTGCAGTTAATAGTTTCTTTTTAATTGAAAGTTATTGTCATTTCCAAAGAGGTTCAAGTTTTTTTTGCCGTTTTAAGTATTAAGGTCCTTAGTATTCGAATAACTTTATAGTTGTTACATATGTTGGATTGAATGTCCGTCGCCTAGCTTTCCACATTCTGATTTATCAACGTAAGGGTGTCCCCTTACTAAAATAAAAAAAAATTATAAAATAATATTATTTACTCTCTGTATATTTCTTTGAAAAAATGTACAACTAGTATCTAATAAACTATTATAATAATTAAAAGTTTAGATTTTTTTTACATTAAATTAATATTTTAGGCCCCTCTTAGTATCAGTTAGTTTGTGATAGGTACTTTGTAAGGTCAATATAAAGCTCATGGCTGATATAAAACAAAAAAGGCATGTACATTTCACATTCGTCACATTATATTTGATTAGTTAATAAAAAATCAAAATACTTCGATTAGCTTTTTAGTAATAATATTAAATGATTCAGGTCTTTATATCATTTAGTGTCTACACTAACAAATATACAGAGGTTTACCATAATGGAATATTTATGGATACAGGTATTTCAAATATAGAGAAGAGTATAAAACAAGAATGTTGGGAGTAGTCTTCCCCCCCCCTCTTCCCCCTTACATACGACATATATGACACCCGGAGCAAGTAATGATATTGGAGATACACTCCAACCTGCCAGATATTGCATATCAACCCTCTTTATGCCTCATTTCTCACACCTTGCGTTTGTTTTCAAGCTAAATAAACAAAATAGAAACATATATAAATTAGTGATATGTTTTACACAAACATAACACAGGTTGCTAAATAGAATGCTAATTTTTATGTGTACAAAATGATTTACATAATTCAAGGAAGAAAGTTGACTTTTTTATGCAACTATCAGCTTAAACAGTAGGAAGATCTAATGAACCATATTAACCTCTGGCCCGAGAAAAAGGCGTCTTTTGGATAATTCTTCACTAAGTGTAATCGTGCAATTTTGAGACACGGTTTTAATCATTATTATAGTTGACCTTTTAGTGTAATGTTTCTAAATAATTTATCAAAAAATACGTTTTTGGTTTTAAATATAGTTTAATTATGAATTAGTATATAAAAAAATAACCCTTATTCTATACGAACAAGTTACACAGAAAGAAATGAATCCTGATTTAATACATTGTAATAATAAAAAATACCCCCGCCGCAGCAAACCTGCCGACTAAGCGAATTTCCATTTGTCTGAATTGATTTTCAGTTAAATACAGGGGCGGCTCCAGGAATATTATCTTGGGTAGGCCTGACATATATCATGATAGAGTTTGATTGGGGGACGAGAGGTTTGAAGACTTTCCCCGCAAAAAGGAAGGAATTTAAAAATTTACATGCAAAATAATAAGTTTGAATGCTTTCCCTTTATTTTCATATAATAATTTCTTTACTTATTTATAATTTTTTTAAATCTACCAAAACTTTGGGTAGGCCTGGGCCAACCTGGCCTGCCCTCTGAAGCCGCCCCTGGTTAAATATATTTTAATAACATTAGGTTTAACGAGTACCTAGGTTTGATGTTATAAGGAAACTAATAAAGTGTGTTTTTGAGTGAAATATTGATAGCTTAGTACAAAATAAATAAATTTGCCAAGTTTGATTTGATCAAAATATATCCATAAACAAGCGAACTACAACATTTGACAATATTCTCCATAAGAATAACATGGGAATTTTAAATTTAAAATTTTTTTAATTTTCTCCGTTACTAATAATTGAACAAAAATACTTTTATATACTAAATTATTTGTTTTTTTAAGCTCTTTAAAAAGGTCTAAAGAGAAATAGGGAAATTTTGTGTTTTGAGGGTCAAAAGTGAGAAAAACCAATTTTTACCCCATAAAACCCCCCGTAAAGCCCCGTTCCCATGGTCCGATTGTGCTGGTTCGCGAACTCATTCAAGTTTATCCCGCTTTACACCTTTAAACCAAATTTCATCAAAATCGGACAAAAATTACTCAAGTTATCGCGTTCACGTACGTATATATATATATATATATATATATATATATATATATAAGTCTATATATATATACATATATACAAATTTTTACGAATGGTGTTTTTGGCCTCTGGGGACATCAAAATGAAAAAGTAAATCGGTCCCGGGTCTAGGTCTTACCGTGCCACCTACGGTAATAGCTACTTCCCTATAGGGAAATTCGCTAAAAAAACAACAAAAAACAGAAATAGTCAAACTTTGAATGTTTTGGTTGTGTTTGTGTTTTTTAGCCTTAAATTATAATAGACATAATATAAATTAAATAAATACTGTTATATTCACAATGGTTTCGTTTATCAACACGTAGCATCCTACAGTGAAACTTCGAAACTATGTCATTAAGTCATCGTGTCGATTACATATAAAATAATAATTTATAATATTAGATTGAGGAATTAAATTGAACGTTGCAATAATAAATTAATAAGGTAGCCTATATAAGTATCACTCTGACTCTATATTCAGGAAGGTTTACAAGTAATTTGCATAATCTATCTTAGACGCTCACTATGTTTAGATTACATCCCCTGAGTATTAAATTTAACGTGAGAATCTAAATCGTTGGGTGTAAACTGTTGCTGGACCAGGGTCAATTATAGCAAAGCAACGAATCAAATTATCATAAATTTATAACAGTTTAATTTACCAAACCAAAATACCAATAGGAATTTTTTTGATTGAATACTGATAAATAAAAAAAAATAACTAACAAATGAAATATTATAATACAATTAAGTAATTCAAATTAAACAAGTTTGTTAATGATTGAAATATGAAAATTGAATGGTGGTAGGTGATTATTCCATAATTGCGTAGCTAGACGTAACAAATAATTGAAATTTCAATAGTTGTATACAGTTTTAAAAATATTAAAATAAGTCTACAATATTTTAAATATATAATACAAGGTGCAATAAAATGTACAGACTACAAACCTTGCTAACAATTGCTGACAAATCAACAAATTACAGACAAATGTTGACCAATGACAAACCAATATTGATCGGTTACTTTATTCACCCACTCAGCGGAGTCTTTTTCTATTAGCCAGAGCCAACACAAAATAGTTAATTATTTTATTTGCATAGCAATAGGAATTAAAATATTATTTTACTTCTAGTTGAAATCGTTTCCTGTCCCATATATTAAATTAAATTACGTTTAAAAGTGTAACATAACTTCATTTTAAGATTTGTAAGATCACTTCCAAGCCACTGTAGGATTACACTTTTCATATAGTAAAAAAAATAACTTTCCTCGTTTTTAGTAAAATTATTAAATCCCCCGTAATTGTTTTATGGTCATCAGCCTTTTTAATACAAATGGGAATCGATAAAATTACGTCCATGATCTAATTCGCCACTTTATTTTTTTCGACCGTATCTATAGTTTATTACAACAGTTAGTGATCATCATAGTTTGTTAGCATTCATTATCTAATTGATAGTAAAAAATAACCTGTTTTTAAGTGTATTGAAACACCCAAAATTAATATGAAAATAATCAAGTGACGACCAGTTTTGAAATTTTCTGCTTATATTTTTGGTAAGCCATTAGTAGCGTGAAACACTTACATTAACAAAACCAAAGAAATATTGGGGCTATGGCTTAAAAATAACTATTACGACACTTTAATATAATTTACCTTATATTATGATAAAAGCAAATATTAAAGAAACAAATTGATTCTCAATAGCTTTCTGTAATGTTGTTCAGCAAGGCTAGACATTTAACTTAAGTAGTTAAATTTTGTCGTATATGTATTTTTAAGAGAAAAAGTATAGAAACGTATTAGAACATTAAAAGATAGCACTGGTTGCCATTTAGAATTATATGATAATATTTATTCATGTCAAATAATTCGGTACAGTACTTTAGCAATTGTATATTTGTTATATTTTAAATTGTAAATTCTTGCCTAATATATAATTCTAACCAAAAGTTTTTAGTAAAAAAAAAATAAACGTTGCAATGGCACACACAAATAAATGTTTATCAAGCAATTGAATTAACTCATTTACAATAAAAATATCCTTATATATAAAAAGTTTTGTATTTACGATTTTTGAAATTATAATAATGTATCTTAGAGTCATGTATAGCAAGGTAATTCGTGTCAAAGACGAGCGATTAGAGGTTGGCAGTTTGCCAGCCTTTGGGACTTATGTCAGGTGTAGTAGATAAATCTTTGCCATAGAATCCTCACAATAATGTCCTTCCTCTCTCGGCTTTCATGGTTAATAATAATTCCTATCGAATCAAGAACAATTGAAATATTGTTAGGCCTAACATTCAATTTATTATTAAAAGTACGATGTATAATTTTGTAGCAAACCAAAATAAAATATCTTTACTGGGTAAAATTTAGTGTTATTTTAAACTGTTAAATAACATCCTTTTTGATATTTTTTTTATATGGCAACCCTTCGTTTTCTACATTTTAATCTTTAGTCATAAAAAGAGTAGAACATATATAAATATTCATGTGTCTAAGAGGGGTAAATATTTTCTGTTTAAAAGGTTTCTGGAGAATTGAACTAATAAACCTTCACACTTATGGTCATAAAACCCGTTTTATTTTTGTATAATAAAATTAATTTATCATAAATTATTTAAAAAGTAAACAAAGCTTTGGAGTTGTCGAATCATGTAAGTGTTATGGTATCTGTAATACACAAACATTTGTTTCTCCTCTCATATGTTATTTATGACGGTTAAATAAATATATTGGGATACTAAATATAAAATAAAACAATACATTCTGTAAAAATACTGAAGATTGTATCTATGTCGACTGAATAAAACTGGTTTAGCAGTAAAAATAATATGGTACAAAAATAGATATTGCTTTATTTTTGTTTGAACGTTGTAACATTTTGAAATAAATCGACTAATAATGTAATAAAATGCTTACACACAATAATATAGTGTTTACGCCATATATAATTTGATTTATATAGGATAAGATTATGATTTGTTCAATTATTATTGATCAATTAGTTAACAATCAAATTGGGTCCCTAATATATCTAATATATCTATTAAAAAAAATTATTTATAATCAAAATCAGCTATTTTTTCTTTTTTATGTCCTTACAATATTCACACTTTGTATAGGAACGCTCAGTTAATTATTTTAATTTTCAATCTTTTAAAGATATTATCAAAACTGATAGCCTTTAATTTCACCACGGGAGTTAGGGGTATGTTCTTGTGAGTAATAAAATGAATTTTATTTCCTGAGTGCTTGGAGGGCCTCAGAATTACATTGGTGTTTAACGGGCTACACGGTTTAGACTGATGTGAGAAGAGGCGTTTAGGCTATGTTGGAGAATATAGCTTGATGTAATATGATATGACGTTATTGTAATAGCAATGAGCTCTTTTACACGATGTACGAGTACAATATTACATTAAACCACATGGTAACATCATGGTTCAAATATCAAAGCATGATAAAATTATGGTGCAATTATTAGAATATAGGACAAGTTAACAGATCAAATGTTTGTCTAGAAACGACCTTGCTTGGAATTGAATCGAGAACTCTATTATCCAGCTAGAAATCTAGAAAAAACACAATAAGAGTAAAACAATATAATAAAATACAAAGCACATTGCTTAATATAGAGTTGTATCGGATAAAGTTAACCTACATTCCAGATGTAATATAGGGTCAGTATATAGAACGTATACAACACGACTACTAGATTCTATTACATCAGCATAATGTTTCATGCCAACTTCTGTTGCTACGCCAAAAATATTAGTTTTGATTGTTTTTGAAATTTGATTCTTTCTAATTTGTATAGTTTTTTTTTAAGTAGAGCTTATTGTTTTTGTAAAAATATTATTCGACATATGACAATTATACTTAATTTCATGTATATATAAATATATTAAGAAACGTGTACTTTTGACAACTACAATTTGCTCACCTACCACCCACATAATTAAACAACATTTTTTTGAAAGCTTTCCCTTCACAAGTACCTTTAATCATTAAGATACACAACTTAATACAATGATTGATTTCATTCCTATTTAAAATATTATATATTCTTCAGCAGTTGCATTAGTTTTATTTGTTAATTGTTAACTTTTTTTATTAAAGAAACCTCTCGATTCAAACACACATTGGATAGAAAATTCAAAGATAAAAAAATACAGTTTATATTTGTTTATATAGTAAAACGTACCTATTTTTACGATTACTGTAAAATCTGTATTATTTTATTCTGTTTGATTGCCCTGTTAAGAAGTAAAGTATTTGTTTATATGGTTAAAATGCTAAGATTGAGTAAAAGGAGAAAGATAAAAAAAGGAATAAATTATTATATTTTAAACAACACACGGCGTAAGGTTAATGCAGAAAAATATAAAGGTTAGAAATAAGAATGCTAAACATTATTGTAAAGTTTCTTACAATCATCAATTAAAGTTAAATTTGATTTTTAAATATACTTGTGATTTTAAAAATTCAGAGGCTTTGAAGAAAGGTAAATGTAAAAAAAATCAAACCTTCTTTGTAAACAGAATAATATTGTGTTTAAAATCTCTTTGCATAAAGTGTACAATCGTATCAAATTGTCACCCTGCATTTGGCTAGTTATATTATCAGGTTATATTTCAAAGAATAAACACATTAGCTAATTATTACCTGGAAAGCATACTTTTTGTGTTTGTAATACTAATGTATGAGCATCAACCGTTTGTTGTATGTAAACACATTCCGTTATTTGCAATTGATATTCATTTTAATGTGGTGTATTCTTCGGTACATATTATGAATGTGGTAATTACATTCTTAGTAATATAAGAACACTACGATCGTCATGAAATTGATTTAGAAACCATTAACTATTTTAACACTTTTTTACATAAGTTTTGATTATTATTAGTTTCTCATGGTTGTAATAGGCTACCAAAGGTAAGCCACAAGGCATAAGTGATATTACCACAACCCTTGTAAGGCTTATAAGGGACAAAGGATTAAGGCGATCTTCCTGTCTTAAACTGTACCAAATGGCCGTACAAACCAATCAATAACATTGCCTTTGTACTTACAATAGATCTGTTAAAATAATGACAATTTTGTGCAAAACTATTGTTGTACTATTATTATTTTGACTCTGCATTTTCTCTGAATCATTGGATTATTTACAGAAATATTAAAATATATTACCCCTGCTGCAGATATCATTCACTAAGTGACTTAATATTATTCTGGTCCTATGATTAGTCAATTATTTCACTAAATTCGTCATGATTATTTCCAATTTAAAAACCATTCGATTGAACGAATAGGTGCTTATGTTTGCTACTAAGGAGACAGAATTGTATTATTTATTTATTTCTTTATTTATTTATTTTGTAAACTGTCATTTGTATAAACGATTTACTCATAAAACAGCCCTCACACAATAATCTTGTATACATTTGAAATAATATAAATGTTTATGAAACATGTGAAATTATTTGACCATACTATATTTAACTGTGGACGTAAATGTAAGTACATTAAATAATAGTCTAATTAACAGTTCAGGAGCTACACAAAAGATTATAAACATATAAATATGCAGCACAAGTGATTATAATAGCAAATAAAAATATAGTTCAGCAATATATTATAATTTATAAGTAACTATTAAATATAGCTAGCAACAGATGAAATAGTAAGGTATTTAAATTTTATTTGTGTTAAACAGCTAGTGTAGCATCTATCTCAACAACGAGGGTACACAGATTAGATATGCCTCAGGGGTTCGTCTGATCCGTATTAGATACCGCAAACTAATTAAATTATCAAGCACATATGATCTTGCATATCTACTCGATTTCACAACAAATCATCAAGTATGTTCAATATAAGTTTTGATATGGTGTATTTATTATAGTTTAACGTATTCCTCATTCTAAACATTTTTTTTAAAAAAAGTGTTATTGAAATTCTTGATTTCAAAAATTCTTTATTCAAATATTATAATTTCTTTAAAAAAAAATGTTAAAGTTTTTAAAAAAAATTCTTGAAAATTCTTGATTTAAAAAGAGTTTTTCAACAATTCTTTCGTCACAACGACCATTGCGTGTGGATTTTTCTAACGATCTAAATTTAAAACTAGAGATATACGTCATATTAAATATGTATTTAAAAAGAGAAAACAATTCAATACAACTTGGTATGCGAGGGTTGCAAGATGTTTAAGACAACCGGGTATTGGAAATATACTCTGACATGTCATATGTTTCATATCAACCCTATATTTATTCTGCACCCCAGGTGTGTTTGAGAGAGATACGAGAAGAGAGATTATTTGAACAATTTCGAAATGGTTTGGAAAAATATTTCAGTATTTCTTTTTGTAATATTAAATTTATAGTTGTTTGTGATGTGACAAGAAACACATTAATAATACATATTTTGTCACTTACAAAACGTTTCGACTAAAGAAACAAGATAAAATACATCAGAGTATGGCTCAGTATTATTTTACTTGATTTGAAGTAATTTATATTACGAATTTGTTTAATACAGACATCAAAATTGTTAATTAATAATTGAATTATTTTAAATAATGCAAGTTATTAGCATACGTACGTACATTATAAGTTAAAATAATGTATTTATTTGACACTAGGGTAATCCGATAATTATCATTGTATGATTAAAATATCCATGGTGTACTAGTGAGCATCCTCAATGACCAGTTAATTTGTTAAAAATAAATTAACCTGAACTTATATTTAGTTCCTAAGAACTATTTTGAAAGATTCTTTAATGAAAATCTGAAAGATGTATGTACATGCTACTTTTTAACTACTATTTGCATTGTTGAATTGTAAATTATTCATGAAATTATTCATGACTGTTGAAGAGATAAGGCTCTCACAAAACATGTTACTCGTCAATGACGCCGTTTGTATTCATACACAGACACACAGGTTGAATTCTGAAAAGAGCTAATAGACTTCCTGCTAATGTATTACACAGTGATAAGCGCTTGGGTCAATGAACTATAATCTATTGTTTTGTAAAACTGTAAGGGATTAAATAAAGTACACATTTGTGTGTATTTTAATACATTTTAAAGTTTTAAATTGATATTTTCCCAAAAAAAAAACGATATTTCTATGTATGTTATGTATGAAAAAGACTGCCTTATTAATAAATTTGGTTTTGATGAATCGTTGAAAATGATATGTTTAATGTTAAATTAGACCAATAATACCTCTTTTAGGTTAATATAACAATTATATCGTGATAGGTAAATATTTTTACTTTCTACAAATATCCTTAAGTAATTCTCACACATAATATGCTAATATGTATAGTTTTTTTTATCCATACCAAAATAAGCTGATATACGTCCTGCCTAACAAAGTAAAAACTAAAATAAATCCCGATGTAACAGAGCTGGAGTTTATTGAGTGTAAAACTAGACCTACGTAACATCCTCAATATAACATTGATTGACTTTGGCAAATTACTTGATTGGATTACGATGGTTATTTTAGTATGAATAATTTTATGAAATACATTTATTTATACATGCACCTGTATCCGTCTAACTGATGATTAAGCTAAATCTTTATCTATATGTATAAAATCCAATGTATGTTTGTCCTTTATGGACTGCGAAACCGCTCAAAAGATTGTAATGAAACTTTAAGGAATTATTAAGCATTACTCAAGGATGGTTTGTGTGAAGTTTGGTACAGATCCGTCAAAAGGGCTCCGCCCCAGTGGCTCTGGACTCTCCCATGTTATCCTTATGATTACTCATATTTAAATGGAATTAAAGAATCTTAACAGCTGGTTTAACTAATCAATTTGATTCTATGATGTTCAATAACATTAAAAAGTTAAGGTTTACCAACAGGGTGCAGCACTATTTTTTTTAAATTTATGACAACAGCTAATTTGCAACTAAAAGGTGAGTGAGCATAGCGAACGAACTTCAACCTGGAGGCCAGTTAGCGTAGCGGACGAGCTAACCTGAAGGCAACTGAACGCAGCAAACGAGCTCCAACCTAAAGGTGAGTGAGCGTAGCGAACGAACTTAAACCAGGACGTGATTGAGCCATGCGAACGAGCTCATCTTGAAAATGAACGAGCATCTGACATAAAACCATATTAGGACAGGACGACGTCTGTCGGGCCAGCTAGTTAAATATAAAACATAAAGCTAACATATTTTTTCACCAAGTAAAGTTTATGTGATTACCCTCAAGCCATAAAATATCGTTGTATAACATAGACAAATACATTATGATGATATTAATAAAATACGTGTAACTATACTATTGTCAAGGTAGGTATTAACTCTTTAAACATAATAGAGTAATATTTATTTATTGTAATATATATTAATGAATTTTACTACACATTGCAATATAATACGACAAAGTCTAGGTAACTAACACATATAGTATCCACCCGCACTGAGTGTATATTACATAGGCCTCAGGGACTTGGATGATCCGTCTTAGTTACCATAGACTAATTATATTACCAAACACGTGCATCACATTGAATTTGAACTTGATCCTTACATACAGCTGAACAGTACAGCTGTTACAGTATACGGGTCAGTTTATATAACTGTAGTTTTTCTTGCGTAAATATCTTTTAACTACGAAAATAACTTAAACTAGCTTTTTAAATTCAGTTGATAGAATATAATAGATTTGTTTTACAGTATTGTTTACTTACTTTACAGCATTTTTATTGTTTCTTTACAGTACAAGTTTGGATAAACGAGTTTCAAGAATTGAAAGAACAGTAGTAAAAATTGTAATTCTTTGAATGTCAAATTATCAGCTGTTGGGCCCAATTTAATTGATTAAGCAATGAGTGAGTGGGTTGGAACAATAAGTCACTGCATGACAATCAGTGGCAATGAGAGGTATAAAAACATAACCTCTCTTAGAAGCTAGACACAACTTAATTGTTCCATTTAATTTTTCATCTCTATACAGCTGCAGGTAAGTTCACTGTGTGTATTTGTCTGAGTGGTGTGTATAGTTGAAAAGTCTAGGGGAGTGAGCTGGTCTAGTGGTAGAGTGCGAGGTTTCGGTCCACGAGGTTCCGGGTTCAAGTCCTGCCAATCAGCAATAAATTTTTTACATATGATAATGCCGCAAAATAATTTATGGCTGCACATTGGGTTCCTAGTCATAGAATAGAACGTTTACGCGGTGGTCACAAATAAAAAAGCTCAAACACTAAATATTGGTTATAAGGATTACTACTAATTATCTTTTAAAAAGGCTAAATATTTGCAATAAAACATATCAGGAACTCTCAACGGTAAAGAGTTCCGAAATGCTTATCAAATAAACAAGACGACGAAGTTTAGGGCCATAAATCCAACTAATAGCATCACAAATCAACCACCAGACAGATTGTTAACCAAACTCGCACGTTGTCGCTTTGACTACTGTTTGTACCCACAGTTAACCCTATTTATCAGATGGACGACTTTGAAATGTCATAGTATTACAATAAAATATTCTTATGAATTTGAGATACAGTGTGTACTGCGGTTACGAATTTATCTCATATTAAATTACTGTTTTATATAGAATTCACACATATACATAACATATTTATCATTTAGTTGAAATATATTTGTTTAAGTTTTATGTGGTTCATTATTAGATCTTAACCATTTGTTCATTCTACGGCAAATAATGCAGAATGATGTTTATTAGTGTTTAATAATAGATTTATTAGTATATACAACTATTATCATTAGATAATCAAAAAGCTTTTTTTATTATTAGCGATTCTGTTGGAGGATTTCAGTGAGTATAATGAGGTTATCGGAAATGTATGGTGCCCAACTTTATAAAGTTTGTAATCATTTTTATTGGTATAATCATGTTTACGAAGGGGGAGAATATATCAACGATAACGCAGGCAAAAAGTCCTTCAATAAATAATTTAAAAATACAATAAAAATATTTGAAAATAGGCAATTTATTATATCAAGCTCTTTGTTCAAGTATATGTGCATTTGCCTGAACTGCACAAATTTACAACGAATCTGTTTGATAAATACTACATGAAAATCTTAACAACACAAAACTGTGACCAAAAATAGTGCTTATGATCCTTATGGATAAACAAAATCACTCACATATGATAATTTATTCTGCCTTGATACGTGAAGAAATATCCTTAACTGGTTTCAGTAGGCCTACTTAATAAGTTTACAGTTTTCATTTGTGTTACCAACCTTCACAAAGAATTCAAGCTGATGAGATCCTAAGATTTAAGGCCTAAAAACTTTCTGATGAGTAGTATGTACATGATCCGACACAATTGAAAGCCGTGACCAAACTAAATTCGTCAAGCGGGAAATCAAAGGGAGGATATCAGACGACTCGAGAAAATGGTTTTGGCCTTCGGGTTCAGTCAGTTTGTCTCAGATCAAACAAGTCTCGATATGTTATAGCCACGGTTCATGGTATATCTACATAGAGGCATTCTGAAATTGCTCATTGAAGTATTTTTGGAGTTAATTATACACAACAACTTAACATGTTTATCTAAGACACGCCATCTTATAGCGGTTTTGTAAACATTTTACGTATGATACTAGTTTTGTATAACTCCTAAAAACATATCTACAGAGAATAACTTATTTTCCAATCTACAGAATAAATCTGAAAACCCCCCAAACAAATTTTAAAAAGAAATATTTTTTGTTAAATCTTTGTAAAAAAATACAAGGATGAATTAACTTAACCAAATCGTGTAAAACCTCCTCTTGTATAAACACATTGTATAAAAACATTTGTATATAAATACAATAGTTATGAACTAAATATATTATCATACAAACCGTCGAGTCATGTAGTTATTCTGAAGCTATCAAAATATTAACTGAAATTTTACTTCAGTGACGAGGGTTTAACAAGTTTACAAACCGATTCTGCAATCCCGAGCTTGACGATTTGACATTAATTTAGAATGACTTAGCCATTTCAACAAATAACTGTTTGAAAAAAAACTTAAGAGGATCTAAAATCGTCTTTAAGGAAAAATAACGTAAATAATATAAGTTTAAAGAAACACCGTTTTGTCTTTTCCTAACTATTAGAATCTGCAATAAAATTATGGAAGTTCACTAGGAAAAAACCACTGACATAATTTAGATTAAACGTTTTGTCAAAGTTACTTGAAGGAAGATTTTGCTTAACAATTCCGGCTACAAAATTTCAAAATTTATAAAATTCATTTTTAAATTTTCGTTGTATTTTTTTAGAGTTTTACTCAGAAGTAAATGTGGTTTAATGCAGAAGTTATTTAGACACACTTTAACCCCTGTAGGAATATTAGAATGTCCAGTTATTAATTATACATAAAAATATATAAACGAGTAACCTAAGCAACATAAATACATAATTCGTATGTTTTAAAATAGCAGATATTAAAATTTATGAATAAATAAACTAGAAGAGATAAACATTTGGCTTATGTGAGGTAATTACCAACATGCTGCAGTGGAATGTAAGTGTACTTTAATAACCCCGGGCTTACCCTAAGTGTGTTATTTACATAATGTTGCGGTGCTTTGAAAGCGACCCACGAGCGTCAGTTATTTAGCTTTAATAAACAAAGTCCGCAATTTCATTTCCATAACTGAGTAAGTTTTGGAATTTCTTTCTCTAAAACTGTACTTTATACAGCTGTATATTGTTCTAGTTTGTTACATTAGTACAATGGGATTTTGCTTTGATTACGTTTTGAGATTATGTATCTATATCACCCCTGCGGTGCATTTATTTAGTGTTCTCAACGAAAAGTGTGTTTTTATTCTAGTTTTCATGTTTACATTCTCTATGTCATACTGATGGATGACGGACAGAACGTTACTTAGTACGTTACATGTAGTTTGGTGGTTATTAAAGATTTTAAGGCAATAGAATGCTCGCAATTTGCCATAAAAATACGGAAATCAAGGGAGCAATATCTCACTCATCTGTCTAGAAACAGCCATTTATTGATTTTTCAAAATCTCTTTAAATTACCAATCAAAATTAGATTTTTTTGCTTGAATATGACACACAATAATTTGCTTTTTAGAAACTGCATTAGGTGTTTATTCATTTATTTATTCTCAATGGTAAACGCCATATTACAAACGATACATTAAATTATATGGTGCAGAAATGTATGTAGACTAGCAAGCAGACAGTAGCAAACGTAATTCTAAAGTGGCTTATATCTATGGAACGAAAGCACTGATAATATAATAATAAGAAAAGAGCGTAGCAATACTTGTAAAAAAAATTATAATTTAAGTTCAACGAGAAAAAAGGTCTTAACAACTAACAATTAAAAAGGCTATTCTATCAGAGAAAGTATAGTTATTTTTCTTATAATTGATATAAAATCTTGTAATTTCGGCTTGAATGAAAAGGTTTATAAAACAATTAACCACAAATTGCTTAAAAAAATGTTTCACGCATTTATTTAATAACTGTCAAATAGTATGAAACAGTTTTCACATTTTAAGTTACTTTAGCACAACGTGTGACATTTTACTTGTGCCCTAAAAGAGATGTACTACATTAAACATAATTTAATATTTTTTCATTAAATAATGTAATTAATTAGTATAAAGCATTTAGTTAAACCAATGTGAAAAATGACGTTGTATGAATTAGTATTAATACCTCATCTAGCACCTTTAAAAAATAATAAAACCAAAAACAATCTTTATGAATAAATAGGTACGTTTTTAATTTTCCAACGAAATCTTATTTAATAAGCTGATTATGTATAAAATATGTAATACAGTTTAGCAACTACTGTAAAAATTTTTGATTATGTTATAGCTAAAAATATTTTGTGTTCATTTTACTATATAAAATTATCAGTTTTATTTAACGCAAGAAGTTACAAATGTGGCGCTTATGCGGTACAAATATAATTAATATTAACAAGAAGAGGTGTATGTAAGCGGCAAAAACTCTGCAGCATTTTGCCATGTAAGGCTGCATTGCAGAGTTAATGGACGCGCTCTTTCTAGCTTTGGGAATTTATAATAAAAGAATATAATATAATATATAGCTAAAGTGAGGTTTTATTGGAAGTCGTCCCCTTATATTTTGGCAATGTGGGTTTAAAAACTGTCTAAAAGACAATAATTGGTCATAATAATAGGTTATAGTAAAATCTGACAACTTTCTTTCTAGTTTTTGCATAGTTCGGATAGTGTTAGTACTAAAATATAAAATTAAGCTTTAACTTATTGTATATTTAATACATACTTAATTACTTTTGTCATAATATTTAAGTATTATGATAAATAATTATAAACACACATCAAAACACATAAAGCTTGTACATATCTTAACACATCACATAAAACTGTTTATGATAACAGTTGTCATATGGTAATTTACGATGAAATCAATCGCTGTTTATTACCCCAAGTTTCAGAGACTGTTTTCCTGAAATTTTTATTGTATTATTGATCAAACATATAACATTTAAATTCCAAATGATAACTAAAAACTTTGTAATTGCAACTTCATTTAAGGCACATACAAATACATTTATCATTTGTTATCATACGTTTATTAAAATGTTCAAACAAAGAAACGTTTAGTTTAAATAGTTTATAAAGCTTATTTATTTGTTTGATTTGTGTGCCCTTACATGAAATATGATACTTAGCTATACGTGTATGTAATAAGAAACTGGCAAAGTGACTTTATGTAGACACTAGAAAAATTCATTTTTAAAAACTGACCAACACTGTGTATACAAGTCAATTAATTCATTTCATAAACATAATACATACCTATTAAACGATAATTTAATGACAGGCTTTCCTTCTCCTATACCTGGAACACAAAACAATCTCTAAATATTTATGAAAGCTTAGGCAATCTTAAAACATACATGGTTAACCAATAATATTTAACTACATAAAACTAAAAAGTACATAGTTTTAAACTAAAATGTTGCTTCAGATTTTATTCTTCACTTCGTTCAACCTTTTTCCAGAAGGTTCAACACTTTTATCACAATCATAATATTTATTACCATGCATACAGGAAATAGCAGGTTGACTCACTAAAACTAAACATAACATAAAAAAATATACAATACTTCAAGAAATGCATATTTGTATATGTTATTTTGTTTACCACCAAATGTTATATTATTAAAAACTTCATAACTAAATAAGCATGCTTCTTGTAAATTGGTGTTTGCCGTTTGAATAAATAAAATAAAATAAGCAACGTTGTAGAATCCTTAACTAAGTTTTCCCTTAAACACTAACAATGCCTTAACAATGTTTTGAAAATAATTTTTCCTTGATTAATTCAGGAAGAGATAAAATAGGTTGATTCACGTGGAGAATGACTGGCTTTTACAAAAGGGATACGAGATAGCGGAATAGGTTAGTCAAATTTCCCCCTTAGATAAAAGCTTAGTAAGGTGATATCCGTGGTAAGGTGAATCGAGAATATAAAGCATTGGTGATTTTTTTCAGGAACGATAAAGAAAAAAAGATTTCGCAAGGTCTTTTTATCATATGGACAAAAAACGGATCTACAAGACTATATGTATTTGGGGTTGTGGATTAATCTTACAACTCTTTTTTGTACTTTAAATATTCTCTAAGTAAGTTTTTTATTACGCCAAACAGACTTACAAAATGTAGGACAATGGTAAACAAGACTGTAATAAGTTGTCAGAAAGTCACGTCTGACTTGATAACCCACGACGAGGTAAGCCCTGGTGCGAAGCCTATGGTGAATTTGAATGTGACTGGAATTTTTTTTTTATTTTGCTAATGATAGCATCTATATCACGAAATACAAAAATTATCGATGCTGTCAAAGATAAAATGATTATATATGTTAAATGATTAATAAATAATAAAAAGTCAAAGAGTGAAACTTTTTTGAGAATTTACATTCAGGAATTACTCGGATAGCCATTTAAAAACAACATTTCTCCCAATATTCGTTTGCATTTCTAGTTGTGCATAACTTTGACCTAAACAAAGTTTGAAAGTATCATCAAAAAACAGTTTTGCCTTGGAAATGTGCACTACAGGAGGCAGATGAACATAAAAAAATGGACAGACTTAAGAAATTGTCTACTAGAATAATAATGTGTTCAAAATGTATAAGAGAACAACGGCTTCATTTTATTGTAGCAAAAATACTCGAATACTACAATGTCCTCATATAAAATTTACAAACAAAATATTGGTACAAAATACATAGTTATAGCCTACATGTTACAGGCAAAATCCTGATTTTCATTTGCAGGAAGCAAGCTACATTCGAACGAAAGAGTTAACAGTTTTATGTTTTAATGACATAAAAAAGGCAATTGATAAACAATAAAATTCTAAATTTACGTATATTTTAACATAGGCCTATTTTATGACTAAGCACATTTTACAAAACAAAAATATTAAATATTGGTTTTCAGATAAATAAAACTGCATTTTGGTCATGTCATATGTAAAAGGCAAAAACTAACACAGACCCAACATAAAGCTCCCTGTAAAGCATGATAATATGTCAAAAACGAGAGATTATCCTATGGCAGTTTGCCCAGAAAAACATGTCAGGTGTAGTAGATAAATCTTTGTAATAGGGTCCATACAATAAATATATATTTTTTCCCCTCTTGGATTTATCCTAATCAATAGGCCTATAAGTAATTATCAAATTAAACTAGGAATGTACAAAATACTGTAAGCGATGTATGCTTATTATTGGTTATATTACTATATTACTGGTTGGTACTAGGTATTATTGTTTACTAACAAAATGGACACAGGGTGTTGGTAAAAATAAACATGTTAAGCTTACGAAATTAACACAAACGTTGTCAACCCGTAAGCTTGTATACCAAACTATGTTCAGTTGGTAGTTTGACCCATTCATCGGATCGTAACAGTTGGTCTACCAAGTTTAATAAGCCAAACCAACCAATAGTTCTACTGATTGCCATTCGGATTAGACAGATACTCTCTTGAAGTGGCGTTACTGTCAGTTGTGGCAAATTTATAGTTATGCTGCCAATACTACTAGCTCAGCATATCGAGTAATCGATGTACCTCCTTACAAACGGAAGTACTCCTTACAAACGAAATAAATGGTATCAGCAAACTAATACACTTTCTCCTCTGTAGGTAGTAAGATATGTTAAGAATGAAATTACAAAAAAAATGTCTGCAATTCCTCTTGAACTTCTTAGTTCTACTTAGACATATTAAAATCAAATTCTTTGAACGTGTCGATTAAAACGTAACACATCCATTTGTATCAGCAGTTTTTTTTCGAAAAAAAAATCATCAACATACCTTCTTGACGTTTATATCTGTTAACATGGAACATTGTACCAGGTGTCGAGTAGCTTCGGCAAATACCCAAATGCATTAACACTGGATGAGGAAAATATTTTATACACTTTTATAAAGTTTATTTTTAAAGTTTTATTAATCTTTTTTTAACTCTCATGAATATAGATGATTAAGCATCTTTTTATTTAATTAAAAATAAGTAGATTTTATTTTATTGTATTTACAAAATATTCATTTTATCTTAATAGGTAACTCAATTTGTAGTTTCATAAATATTTAAAACTTTGCATTCCATTTGTTAGAATAATTCTCATGAAATGGTTTCATTCATTCATTGTAGTTAGTTAAGTAAATCACTCATAGATAGGGTAAGCTGCCAGGTTGGGTACAATGGTCATGCTGGACGGTCTCAACGGTTGCTTCAGTGGTCAGAGAGTGGACAGAGACAGACAGAATGTGACATGTGTTTTTGTGCTTGGACTGAAGAGAAGATTTTTCACCATGTAGTCGTGAGTCAGACATTTACAGACATTAATTTCAAGGGTCATCAGCATCCCTTTCTCATTATTAATTATTCTAAGGGTCAGCAGTATCCCTGCATATTTTCAACAAACTTTTATATTCAGTGTGCTGTACACAATTGTGCAATCAATCCTGAACAAGCTCCAATACAGTATAATAGTCACTAACTGAGGCTAATAGAGCCACTGCAGCTCTATTCTTCAATCCATCTGTGGTCAAGTGGTCAGAGCATTGGACTTTCAATCTCAGAGTCCCGGGTTCCATCCTACCTGGCAGCAATATCTTTTTGCTCATTTAAAAATTGTTTAAATATTAATTGTAACATTTTATTTTCATTTAAGGGTTATTTCATTTTATTTGTAAGCATAATAGTTATTTTCTTTAATACATTTCATTTTGTCATAAATTGTGTTTTGTTATTTTTCACAGCAATCAAGTCTCAGGAATTAGCATAAAATTTCATAAGAAGTTAGAGTTAGGATTTTATTGTTTTAAAAGACCTTAAATTTCCTCTTTGGCTTCAACAATAGACGTTTTTGTGAAAAAGGTAGTTATAAATTTATCTCTAAGGGTGCTCTGCTTGTTTTAAGCTCTGCCAAGGAACCATTTAAACACTGTGGTGACGTGAGAGCTAAATTAAAACTTGGATTACCAGAACCAGACTTTATCGACTGTAAAATTGTTAAGCTGAAAAACAAAAAGACTATCTCAAGTTTGACCTACAACACAACTATTTTACCAAAATTTTTAAAAATATGTTTTCATAGTTTATAGTTTCATCGACATATTTTGTATTAACTACACATATGGAATGTGTCAACGAAAATAATGACGAGTGTATTTATTTGGTACTTTAACAATAAAAGTAATTTAGTTTAATTTTATCTTGTATATTTTTGCTTTGTTTCTCATAATAAATATGCCCTGTGAATAATGTGTATCTTATTGGTCAGCATATTATTTTATAGAAGGTGCTAAGCTAAGTATTAACTAAAAGCGCACAACTTTTTTATTGTCTTCCTTTTTAGGGTAAGGACAATTATAAGAGCTAACAATAAAGGAACGTTTTTGCACAGCCAGTACATAACCGATATATTATTTTGTTAAAAAAGTATTCATGTGACTGCTATTGTTATTAATTTTCATAACCAACAGGTAATATAACTTAATTCCTTTAAATTCATAAATGACTAAATTTTATTAACATGCATGACGCTTATATCATTTCATAAGGCATATGAAATAGTAATCAACTATTAATATATATTAAATAATACCCCCGCCTCAGCAAACCTGCCGACTAAGCGAATTTCCATTTGTCTGAATTGATTTTCAGTTAAATATATTTTAATAACATTAGGTTTAATGAGTACATATGTTTGCTGCTACAAGGAAACTAATAAAGTGTGTTTTTGAGTAAAATATTGATAGCTTAATACAAAATAAATAAATTTGCCAAGTTTGATCAAAATATATCCATAAACAAGCAAACTACAACATTTGACAATATTCTCCTTAAGAATAACATGGGAATTTTAAATTTTCAATTTTTTTAATTTTCTCCGTTACTAACAATCGAACAAAAATACTTTTATATACTAAAATATTTGTTTTTTTAAGCACTTTAAAATGGTCTAAAGAGAAATCGGGAAATTTTGTGTTTTGAGGGTCAAAAGTGAGAAAAATCAATTTTTACCCCATAAAACCCCCCGTAAAGCCCCGTTCCCATGGTCCGATCGTGCTGGTTCGATAACCGTGTGATAATAACACTTTAACAATTTACATTTGACATAGTTATTTGGAGTTTTACAATACTACAGAATATGTAAAACACAGTTTATTTATACATCTTAACTATCTTTGGATGGATGCTATTTCAAAAAATTCAATTATTTTAATATTCAAACGAATAATTTAATTATTCTTTTGTGGAAGACAACAATGCACGTCTTATTAGCATATTAAATTATGAGGCACATCATGAAGTGCAAAATAAATAAAGTGTGCAATCTTTAGTGTTATTAGATTGCATTATTTATTCATTTTTCATTGTTTATAATTATATTCTATAGACTTGGATGTAGTAAAAAAATATTAAACTCTAAATCGTTTGGTTATGAAAATTAGCGTAAGCCAGTGCTGGTAATTTTACAGTCTTTGGCCTGTGACCAAAATTTTAGAAAAAATTAAAATTTGAATTTGACAATCGATGTAACTGGACATTATATTCCTTTTTAAGCTTTAGAAAGTTTTAGAATTTACTTTGTTAGTATTGTAATCAATATTTCCGTAGTTAAACATACAAAGTGCACTCACGTAAAATATTAAATACTTTTGATTTTTTTATTACAGATTTAAAAAAAATGCAAGCAATAAACTATAGCATATTTTGTGTCGCATCGATAAAACAAATATTAAAGGTTGAAATATAATTTTTTTTTTACGATAGTCCATTTTAAAGTTGCTCATTAACTATGTGTTATTTAATTTGAATATTTAATATAGTTGGCCCATTCTAAAGTAATTCATGTTAACTTCTAGGCCAACAGCTTATGAAGGCAAATTAAAGTCAATGACCTTTACTTCCCTGTAAGATAATTTTTCAAATTGCATAATAAAAGATTATCCAATCTATTTTTTTTAAATTTTCCGATATGAATTACCTTTATTATAAATAGTATCAATGTATTCAACAAGGAGCTAATGATTTTTATGATGATTTAAAACCCGTATGAGTTAGGAGCTGTGAAATGCTTATCAAGTAAATACGACGTCGAAGTTTTGGTCAATAACTCAAAGTAATAGCACCACAAATCAACAACCAGACATTTCGTTAGGCAAAGTCTACGATGGTTATCTGACCACTGTTACTTCAAATTATTTTAAATTTATTAAATTAATATGATTGAAACTTTATGACATGAACATTTCATAAAAGTTATGAAAATATAATTTTGATATTATTCACTTACATACTATTACCTGGATTAATAAATAGTATTTTTGTAATAACTTATTACAGATGTTTTGTTATATATTATGAACGAAAGTATTGCATTCAGCAATTATGTAATTAAGTGGAACATACATATAAAATCAGAATTACCTTATTTATGGGAGATATATGCAATTTTGCAATGTAAGTTTTAATACATAGAATGCTATTGGAATGTGTATTTTATTGTATTTGGATGAATTTTATCTCAGTTTGGCAAAGATTTTGTTTATCAATTCCAAATTAATGTATTGTTAAAACAAGTCACACAATCATTAAGTTCGGGCATATTTTGGTTGTATCATTAAATAATATACTAAAAAATAATTTTCTTTTTTAAGTAGAGTAAACTTTTTAACGATCAAAAATTGCAATTTTACAAATGTAACATTTTTAATTGGACTAACCTGTATCATCTCGCTTATTTGTATTTTAACGTATTCATAATCCATAATCGTTGATTTGAATACTTAAATTATTGCATAATACTTAAACCATACCTTATTTGCATAAGGCAATTATATACAATGCATAAAAAATGCCAAAACTTGATATTACACAATTTACATAACGTTTATATTGATTATGAAAACACTAGAATCAGTTACAAAAACATTTTATTTAGTTAATGAGCACTAAAAAAAAACACTGAAGTTACTTGAATATACATTAGGTTTAGTACCCATGTATATACAAAACGGAACATGTAAATATATTTTCCCTACGACCGTTTTTTAAAGTAGCCATTTCAGTCCAGTTCTTAGAATTGAAAAGTTTCACTTTACAGCTGTTTACTTTCATATCCGCATAGTTTTCTCATATCCACACAGGTAACGGACCAATGAGGTTCAAGTATTGAGCGAAAAGAATTAAAATTGTAATGCTTCGAACGTCAACTAATCAGCTGATCAGCTGATCAGTTGACCAATTTAATTGTTAATCCGACTTGTTCATGTTGATACTCGCGTATTCTTAATTAAGTTGGTGGAAGTCCAAAAATAAATGAAATATTTGCCGAATTGTACCTGATACAATATTATTTATGGTAAGAATGCTGCTAGCAATGTAATATTTAACGAAGTTTAACAAACACGTAATTACAGGAAATAAGCTGATTATACAACAAGTCGTTGCATAATTTTCAGTGGCAATGACAATACACGAAAAAATAACCTCTCTAAAAAGTTATCATTAGTGATTATTAGTAATTAAATCCAGATTGATAGTAAATAAAAAACGGTCGTAGGTAAAGTAGTGTACGCAACTCGCGTTGATAGTCTTTACGACACTCGTAGAAGTTTTTAAGGCACTCGCCAAGGCTCGTGCCTTAAATTTTCTACTCGTGTCGTAAAGACTCACTTAACGCAATCGTTGCGTAAACTACTATTAAAGTCATACTTTAATTGTATATTTTTTGAAAACTAAGGTATTGTAAATTGTTTATATAAACGCAGTCAAATTTTATTCTTTAACTGAAAATAAAGCTTAATTTTTTTACATACGAACACTATGTCGAAGGCTACGATAGTGTTATCGCCCACGTTGAGGCCACTAATCTTTGTATTTGCATAACACAACCTCAACTCCAGAGGCCATGCACGTGCTTGGTTGGGTTTTATAAACAATATATTTACTTAACCTAAGGTTATATATATATAGGATTCATTGATATATTATGCATAAAAAAAAACATTAATGGTTACTACTGAAACAGATAAGTTGATACAAATATTAACTTAGAAGTTTTATATTTGGCCAGACATGAATGTCAATGCTTGCTGACGTTTATATAAACATTTCTGTTATAATACTATCATTTTTTAATTATTTAAATCTAGACTTTTAATATTTAATCTTTAATTGTAAAGTAAGTTCAAATGTTACGTTTATCTACATGGTACTTGCCTGTAAGAATTGTGAATTAAATGTACACCTTTTCGAAGGTTTTCTGTACATATTTTGCTGTCATCTTTAATACAATATCAAGAACTGACCTTATAAACCTTTGATATAATTAGCTAGCAACAAAATATTTTACGAGGCAAAGATTTCAATATTTATTTAGACATATATTAAAAAATAAAAAATAAATAAAAAAGAATTTAGAAAAACTTTAGAAGATATTAGCTTTTATAATGGCTATGCACAAAAAATAACTAAAATGATAATTGTATTACAAGCTAAATCAATAAGCTGTAATTTAAACATTGGATAGTGACAATGTATTTGTCATAAATTTCGCACATAATTTAGTAATGAATTTTTATGGCTATGTAATTATTTTATTACGATAGTAGTTAGACGACTTTTTGAAACCGAGGTTGAATGAATCTAATAAATACATAAGCATTCTTACAGTAAAATAGCATTGTTAATGTTTAACACCATGGTTATGTGTACTAATCTAAGAAAATCTTTAAGATTATAAACCTATTATAACACTTATACCAATTCTTTGATTTAAGTTTTTTTTCACAGAAAGTAAATAAAAGAAACGTCTTATAACACTTAAAACATATATTTACGCTTATAGACGGTAGATATACAAAAAATATGGTAAGTGGTGATCGATTTTGGTTGAACACTCCAATCATCATCAGATCCAGTAGGCAAAGAGGTCATTCGCCTGCTGGGTCTGATGATGATTGGGGAATCAAATCGAAATTTATCACCACTTACCATATTTTTTGTACATTTGCCGTCTTGTGAGTAACATTATTAGCGTAAATATATATTTTAAGTGTTATAAGACGTTTCTTTTATTTACTTTCCGTAAATTTAATAACACGTATAATGCTGATTATTATTTCTTTTTTATACGTTATGAATGTAAAATAAACATTGGTAGGGATAAACATTTGGCTTGTATGAGGTAATTACCAACATACTGCAGTGGAATGTAAGTGTACTTTAATAACCCCGGGCTTACCCTAAGTGTGTTATTTACATAATGTTGCGGTGCTTTGAAAGCGACCCACGAGCGTCAGTTATTTAACTTAAATATACAAACTTTGCAATTTAATTTCACTACATTGCCTACACCAATTTCAATCCATTTAAATCGTGCGTTGTTGTATCAGAAATTTATTAAATGTACATATAAATAGACGATTTACAAATCAATTAAAATTAATCTATACTTATTTAATACGCAAGCAGTTTTTTTGTGACAATTACTCCTCCGAAACTACTGAACCGATTGACATGTTTTTGGTGTCATTGGAAAGAGCGTAACGTCAAGTTGTGCAGGAAACTTTCTTTTTAGGGAAATAATTAGAGAGTGAGGCCCTGAGGCCCCTTAAAGTTTCGTATTTCTTCATAAGATTAACATGGGAAACAAAAATTGTTATGAAACTCCAGCTGTTGTCAGAAATTAAAAGTGAGAAGAAGAACATATGTTAAATGTAAACAGTCAATAAGTTTGCCAATTTAACAGTTTGCTACAAACATTTTAAACACTAAAAAACTAGAACACTAAAAAACAAGATCAGCTTTTGAAATATGATAAGATATTTACAAACAATTTTGATTGTATTGATCTGTTATGTACATCTTGAGTATTTCCATAATCTTTGAGTTGAATATTTTAAAGTCATCAGAAATTATGACTGTTATTCGTTTTAAAATAACGCCTGTAATACTTAGCGATTGCTCGAATTCGAGCAACCGGTACACTAGTCTAAATTATTATCTGAAATGGCATTTTACTCATTCTTTTCAATATTAAGAAAACTAATTATGCTATATTTCTTGAATTATTAAATTGAATCAAGCTAGCTTTCCTTATTTTATTTCTTATATTAATAAATTTGTTGTACTATAATTAAAGAGGGAACTTATACATATTAGTTTAGTTTTACGTCTTGCGCTAGACAATTCCTTTTAGTAGCGCCTAAAAGTGTATAAAAAGGAAAAACTGTAAAGAAACAAATTTAAATGCGTATATTTCTTAAATTTAATGAAACACTAATATACCACTCTATTCTCATAGTTATAACAATGCTGTATAACAATGAATCTTAAATAATAATAATATGAAGATCTATGAAGATAATCCATGTTAGGATAATGAAGACCTTGTTCAGTTTAACAAGGTTCACTACGACCATTGAAATAGCTGACCCCGGGTAAATCTATAGCTATTAGTCTGAAGTGAAGTAGCTAACCTTCACCAGGGTTATCTATATAGATAGACAGTTTATTAAACTTCAAACCGAGTCCTTTAAATCTAAAAGATAGTGTAGATTGAAATACATAGTGAATATATATTGAGAAAATTGTTGTTGTTATTTTAATGATATAATTTTGTTGTACATTGTTGTTTTTACATTGGGTGGGTACCAAAATCCAAAAAAAGTACAGTGTATTTTAGAGAAAGTCTAGTAAAACACTTAATTGCATATTTAAAACACCATTTTATTACACGAATCATATCGCAGTTGATATTTATTGCGGTATTCAAAGCATATATTTTCACTGACAATCAATTTCTGTAGTGTGTTCAAGGACATATAACAAATAAGTTCTTGTTTATTGCATTTTTTTACATATTCATTATTATAAACAACTAGTTATAGTCAGAGCTTTCTGCATTTAGTCCTACAATTTTCACGCTGTTATAAACCTAACTTTATGTAATTTATAAGAAAAAAATATATAAGGTATTCTGTATGTGGGGGAAACTGTATATTTGACGTAAGTTTTAATATACTCGGTAAATATTTCAAGAAATATAACGTTTTTCAAAAATAAAACTACGAATACACATTTAAGCACTGTATTCCTACCTAAAAATGTAAATACCCCCGCCGCAGCAAACCTGCCGACTAAGCGAATTTCCATTTGTCTGAATTGATTTTCAGTTAAATATATTTTAATAACATTAGGTTTAACGAGTACCTAGGTTTGCTGCTACAAGGAAACTAGTAAAGTGTGTTTTTGAGTAAAATATTGATAGCTTAGTACAAAATAAATAAATTTGCCAAGTTTGATCAAAATATATCCATAAACAAGCAAACTACAACATTTGACAATATTCTCCATAAGAATAACATGGGAATTTTAAATTTAAATTTTTTTTAATTTTCTCCGTTACTAATAATCGAATAAAAATACTTTTATATACTAAATTATTTGTTTTTTTAAGCTCTTTAAAAAGGTCTAAAGAGAAATCGGGAAATTTTGTGTTTTGAGGGTCAAAAGTGAGAAAAACCAATTTTTACCCCATAAAACCCCCCGTAAAGCCCCGTTCCCATGGTACGATCGTGCTGGTTTGCGAACTCATTCAAGTTTATCCCGCTTTACACCTTTAAACCAAATTTCATCAAAATCGGACAAAAATTACTCAAGTTATCGCGTTCACGGACGTATATATATATATATATATATATATATATATATATATATATATATATATATATATATAAGTCTATATATATATATATATATACATATATAAAAATTTGAACGAATGGTGTTTTTGGCCTCTGGGGACATCAAAATGAAAAAGTAAATCGGTCCCGGGTCTAGGTCTTACCGTGCCACCTACGGTAATAGCTACTTCCCTATAGGGAAATTCGCTAAAAAAGGTTTGAATGTGAAACATGTAAAATATGATGAACCAAATATTTGCACTTGTTTTATCAAAATATAGCTCGTAGTAATATTTTGTTAGATGTGCATTGTTAGATGCATTGACAAAGAAATCCCCTTATGACTACAAAAAGGATAGTCCAAGGATTGATGTATACTCTCTTATCTGAATATGATAGATGACAAAGCATTTCCCTATACTGTAGAAGTTTGCAGTTCTTCACCTATGGATCTACTTAGCTATATTTCAGGAGTACCTAAAACAACTAATTTAAATTCAAACTAAAAAGTATGAATGTAAAATATATGTAAGTAAATTAACTAACTTGGTTATTGCATTCTAACGTTTTGGAAATGGAGTCTTATTTTTTATAGTAATGACTTTATGCTTCAATAAAATTTGTTTTATCAAGTATGTTTTACGAGTTCTGAATAATAATGTTATTTATTTTGTATGGTAAAACAAGTGTGTATTTTATGGATATGCTTCCATGGTTGTCACTTATACTGTATATAAAATATTTTCTTCGTGGTTCAACCACGTCATTTGGTTATGTACACTGTGTACAGATACTACCAAAAATGTGCATGTTTAAATAATTTCAAATATAATAAAAACTAGTTATATATCATAAATATCATAAAATATCCATAATATTATGACTCATACAAACATTCCTTAGGGAAAATTATTATATTCTGTATAATATACAAACCATGACATGTTAAAATTGTGTTAAACTGAATTTAACTAAGTATAAAAACCAAGAAGCCTGCCATTTTGTATGAAATTTATGCAACGAATGAGGAAGCTATAACCTCAAACATGACTAATCATTATGATTTGGCAGGTCACCAAGAATTGATTTTACGACATAGCAAATTTACGTATTCCACGATTAAATTGTAGATTCCTTGGGAGACTAAATTAAGGCATGAAAAACGAACATCATCGTTATTATATAACTTTGTCTATGAAATAAGTACGTAGTTAATGCTTATTGACCCGCAATGAGTTTAAATTTATCTATTTTCCACAAATTAAATGGTCACTCTTGTTAAAGATTTTTAAGGATTTGGCTATGTGCCTATACTTTAAGTAAGTAAAAAAGTAATTTAGGTTAAAAACTTCAAGTTTTTATGGTTTGATTTATATTTTTGTATTACTTAAGTTGTTTTAATAGATGAATAGGTTTGATAATACTCATCGATTTTGTATACGTATGATTACAGAATATATGGATTCTAGTTTTGGCGTTGAATAAAGTAAAAAATGTCACTAAACTTAAAAATGTTATAATTTAGCTGATAACATTTAATATTACAACGAAATGTATATAATGACAGCCAGAACTATTTAAATGTGCACATTTGAAGAACGTTTTTCGTCTAAGACAACAAACAGTCAGAAATATATATGGGCATTGTTAGTGGATTTTTCATTAGTATTTTAGAAAGTAATATACTAATCTTAATGTCTTCACCAAAAAGACAAAATCTAACAAAACAACACAATCCTCCCTGTTAAGTTTTGCTAAAATAAAAAAAAAATAAAATGTCATGAATGATTAACTTACAATAAATTTGACAAATTTCTTGAATAGAATATATTTATCTATTCTGACCAGACATAATCATTAAATTAATTTCAGAAAAATATTTTACCAATATATTATTTACGTTTTATTTATTTTTTTATTGTTTAATTACGTCATTACAAAACATTACAAAAAATGAAGGCTAAATTTACAATAGGCTACTTAAAACTGTTATATCTTACTCATGGGTAATTAATTTAAAAATAATATATTTAGGTACCTTCAGATAACATTATAAAATTAACAATAATTATAATACATAGATTTATTAATGTTTTACCTGGAGTTGTATCAATGTGGAAGAGAATGACCATTCTGAAAAAAAAACTAATAAACACGGGTGAATTGTTTGGGAACACAATTTTAACGTTTGTCAATCAAACAAGTATTGCGAAGTTGGTCGAACATTGGTTGTTGTTTATTTTTCTCCTAAACTTAGTCCAAAAAAATCTAATGTAAATGTTTTTGTTGCACCATAGTCAAAGCATGTATTTAATTTAGTTAATTTGTTTTTAAAATTTTCGTCTACAATATAAAAGTGATCACAGAAAACAAACAATCTAAAATTTAGTAAAAGGAATGAAAAGATATAGGGTAAATAGCTACAAACATAAAGAATAAAGAGACAACCTCATAATAATACATAATGAAGTTTTAACAAATGAAAAGTGTGAAATAGTGACAGCTTGTAAAGTAATATCTTTCGTCAAAGTTTGTCACTTTTCGATGCAAGTTTCACCACTTTTTCAACCGTCATTGGTTTGAGAAATAAAAAAACGAACTTTCGATAAACGGGATTATCTCTTTTACCGTCAGTGTTTAATTGAACATGCATTCTCATATGCAGTAATTTTAAATATAATTTCTTTGATACTATATTTATCTTGAAAACCATAGCTCATATTTTGAAGAAAAAAAATAGCTTCTGTATATTCTAATATTGAATGAACAGTGACCATATTTAATAATTACCAATGTTAGTTTAATGAGAAATTATTTTCTTAATAAAGTTTGATCTCATTTTATTAATACTTTATTATATTATTAATAAGGTAACTAGTGTTTTTTACTACCTTATCAATGTACAGGGTAGAGCAACGACCGCACTTCAATTCTTTTTCACTGGATAATTAATGCAACAACGAATTAAGAGCTGTGCTCATTACATGATTTAAACTATTATATTTCAGTAAACCAATGTTTATGAATTTATTAAAATTGTTCTTTTGCTGTGGGTGTCAATTTATGAAACAGTGTATCTTGTACAAACGCCCAGATATTATTTGAACCACATGCTATTTACAACACATTTTTTAACACTGGATAAAATGATTTGGCATAACAGTTTAAACCCTAAAATTTATCGGTACACGCCACTTCCATACACTTCTCATACAGAAGAAAATGTCAAACGAGTGCGTGTTGCAGTAATTTATTCCAAAGAGCATGGAAGACTTTCTTTGATGTTGTAAGCATAGTGTTTCCAAGTCGCCCCGTAAATCTGGTTAAATCTAAGCTAGGAACTGTCCAAAATATTATAGTGATTCCTAAAGAAATGCTAGGACGAGCATTCCATGGAATTTTTAAGTGACTAAAAATGTATCTCAATTACGACAAGTCCATTCAAGAAAGTTCGTTTCAAGAAATACGTCAACTACTCAGAAGAGTTTGTAGCATTAGATAAACGTGTTTTGAATTGCTATTTTTATGTGTAGGCTAAAAAGTGAATTTACATATGTTGTGACAATTTCATTGCCTCATCATTTCAATTTTTTTTACTATCCCTCAATTAATAGAATCGACTTTGCTAAAACTGTTGCCTGTTTGTATTTTTCTGTAGTTTTTTTAGATTAATTACTCATTGTTTTAATTATTTTAAAACATTGACTGAAATGCATTCATATAGATACCATTAAATAGATACCAGAGAATTAGTTAAATAATAAATTTTCTGTTATCATAATAATTACGTGAACTAGTATTACGATACTTCAATCGAAAATGTATTTATTTGAGGCAAAACTACAAATTGATTGCAATTGATTGGGGGCAATAACACTTCAAGAAACAATCTTACTAATCTGGGATGCAATCAACAGCACTATTGGTTCGTTAAGACTGATTGAGTTAGTACGCCCTACATACATTGATACAGCCTAGTAAATCAAGTGTAGGGAAATAAGCTTTACAATTCAGTTTAAATTTATATAAACTTGTATGGAAAGTATAACGGATAATAAAAGTGGGTTTAGCTTTGTGTTCTATGTGTATTAATTTAAAACAAATATTTTCAAAGCAAAAATGAAAGCTAAAGATTAAAAGCTAAAAAAAATAAATTTTTTAAAGGATTTCGATCATGGCAACAAAAAACTAGATATGTAACCTAACCGCTTTGTTGAATAAACCAAGGAGTTCCTTTGATGTAATATAAATGGATTCATACCAGTTAGTAGATAATATATTGTTTAAAATACTCGTTTAATAAATGTGTAAAATATCTCAAAACATTATTAAGACTTAAGAAGGTTTTGAAAGATTCATCTTGAATTTCCAGGATTAAATAAGTTGTTTTAAATTGGAACAAATTCGTAGCACCAACTCAACTTGTTATACTTGTTATAAAATGTTCCAAACTTTACTCAAACCCTCTCTATTCCCAAATGATAAAAATATGTACTAGCTCATCGTGGTTTTATAAAGTAATTTGGTCTTAAAAAGTATAGTTTAACGAATGTTAAATTAGATTTGTAGCAAAATAAGATGAAATTTATTTTACGTAATGTGTAAAGAATATTATAAATTAAAGTATAGAAAAAGCTTCTACAACTTTGTAGCTTTTAGCTTGCAAAGATATACTGAAATTTAGTCCAAGCAAACTAAACAAACTTACATAGGGATCGTTAAAAAAATTGCAAGAAAACGTTTTATGGTTTTATTTTGTATAGTTGGGTTTGCAGAACGACATACTAAAAGTTGCCAAAAATCGGTGCACGATAAAACCACTAAAATCAGAATTTAAAATGGCGGCTATTTCCAACATTGGACAAATTAAAAAAAACATATTTCACATGCATTTGTTATGCACATTTTTCGAGATAATGACTTGGGACTACCACCTGTATTTATTGGGTGGTTAGTATTTTATTTTTAAAGGGAACATGTTTTTGGCCGCCATCTTGGGTCCGCCCTATTGGACATAGATATTTTTTTTTCAATGTAATGATAGTGTTGTGACACATCATTACCAACTACATTTTTACACTGATTTCAATGCCGAAATCCGTTTTTAAATATCTTTATTCATTTAGAAGATATATTCAAACGAAAACTCTCCACCATACATTTCTTATGGACGTTCGTAGAAGCGGAGAGTGAACACATATTAAACCCTACTTACTAGTGTTTGTCAGTAATTTTAGAACGTAAAATATATTTAAAACTTTTTAAACATGGAAAAAAGTTAAATAAATTCAAAAATAGCGTAGAAGAAATTTTTATTTATTTGTATAATGGCATTAATTACATAAACTGTAAATCTTACGTTGGCAAAATATACATAATAATAGTAATTCCATTGGCTCAACACATGAAACCGAATGTTGTATTTTGTTCAAACTAACCTTTTTAAGCAACAATAGAATCCATCTCTTTGAAAGATGTTTCCTAAAAATAAATTGTATATATTGAACTGTTAAATGAGGGTTTAGGGAGGACTTTGTCCAATTATTTAACTGCTAATTTGATATACTTATAGGAATTAATCTAGGGGTTGTATTGTTTCGTTTTGTGCTTTCTAGTTTATAACGAGAATCAAGTAGCACGTCATTTTAAAGGCCATTTTCATTTTAAAGGCAACTTTTCATCAGCTTTAAAGAGTCAATGAAAAAATGTACACCAATATCCCCTATTAGTGTTTTTATGGGTTGTACAAGGGAAAATAAACTCATCATTATCGTATAAAGAAAGTAAAACTATTTATTGATCAGTATTAAAATTGTGTTTGGACCCCCAAAATGGGGATTTTTGGGGACAGCTCATAATTTTTTTAAATATAAAGCCAAATCAAAGTACACATAATTTTAAAGGCCGTCAGTTAAAAATAATATCGGTAAAAACTAAAGGTTCCTATCTCAAATTAATACAAAATGGCGTCAATGTTTAGTGTTTATCCACCTCAGAGATCCCACATAAAAATACATTATAATATGCAATATTAAGATTTTACCAGGTTGTACCAGGAAACCTTATCTCTTTATAAGAAAAATAGAGCACTTAATAGTTGGTATAACGATTTCCTCTGGTAACCCAAAATGAATTATATTGGGACAGCTTAAAAATGTAAAACATAATGCCTGAATACTAATAACTGCCACCATTTTGTACTGGGTTGAGGTAGATACCTCTGGTTTTCACCGATATTCTTTTTAACCGATGGCCTTTAAAATTAGGAAAAACTTTACGCTTGATGAGGCTTTATATTTAAACTATTTAAGCTGTTCCCAAAATACCACATTTTGAGTTCCCGGACAAAATTGGCATACTGATCAAAAAGTAGTTTGTACTTTCTTGTTACAGTAATAACGAGTTTAGTTTCCCTGGTATAACACATAAAAACACTATGCATTATGCAATATGCACATAAAACACATTAATCACTATATATTGGTATATATTTTTACACTGGCTCTCTCAGGCTGATGAAAAATAAAAATGGTCGCCATTCGGTAATAGGTTAAGATAGAGACCTCTGGTTTTCGCAGATATTCTTTTAAACTAATGGCCTTCAAAATGATGTGCCACTTGATAGGGGTTGCTATTTATAAATTTTAGGTTACCCCCAGCAACCCCTATTTTGGGGTGGGGGGTGAATTTCAAAACACCCCACAAAAACTTTACACTTTAGTAATGTATATCTAAGCTCGTTCGAATGTGTGCAGCTGTTTAAAATTTTTACCAGGGGGGAATATTATGGGACACCCTATATGTTTTTCAAGTGCTATCCATACTAATGACTGTAGACAACAATGTTTTTGTGAAGAAAGTACGTTTTCTTTTTATTCATTTACAAATCACGTGAGAGAACGTACAATAACCTTGACCGGTATTGCTAAGTAATTATTCACACAACTCTGTTGTATTATATTATAGCCTCACACGCAAACACGCATATCCTGCCTAACACGTCTTTAATTTGGTGAAGTGCTGCTAATTCGCAGGAAAATTTCAAGGTTAAGTGAAATATATTGTATTGTAAGAAAGGTATTTTGTTATATTGCTGAAAATTAATAGTTAAGTTATTATTAAAATTATCAATTACTAATCAAAGTAAAGATTTTGAATATATTAACATTAAATCATAAAATTAGTCAACAAAGTATATCACTGGCTTGCTCTATAAAAAAAATCTGTTTTGTTTTTGTAGGCTTATATTTATGATTAAGTGTTTTTTTCGTTTATTATATAAGAGTCCCAACAAATTTAAATATTTGGTGAACAAAATAAAATGCTTTTACAGAAAGTATGCAACCTTGATATTAATATTTTTTGTAAATAATCACACATTTTTAAAGGAGACTGTGATATACTTACTAAACAGTATTACATAACACAGCGTCGTTTGCGTTGTATGGCCTCTATGTTACCACAATATCGATAGCATTGTAGTTATTATTCTATGTAATTTTGAAATTATATTAATTATCTTAGTATATTTATACATGGATTTCAATAGTTTTGTAATAAGAATTATAAAATGTTGGGGAAATGTTGAAGGAAGAGAAATGCTGTAGCCTATTGGCCTATTTGGAGACACCCTGTCCTACCTCTAACGTGTAGTAGAGTTATACGCTCTTATGTAATAGCCTAACACCCTAAACATACGTATTCGTATCAATAGTTAATTTGTTAAGTAGGTTAAACTACAATATATTTTTTTTTTATTTTAAACTGTTTCAGAATCTGGTATTGGTTTGGTGTTTTAAATGTTTGATTTTACTTATGTTGTAAGATAAAAGTTGATCAAATGTTGTTAATATTCCTAACTTTTAAATATATTAATTAAGTAAAGTTGTGTGAAATTCACTCATACTGTTAAAGACTGAAAACCTGACTTAGCATACAAATATAGTATGCGATTAAATATCATATATCTCACCTTTGTCCAGAAAAAAAACTCAACAATAGCAAACTTTATTACATCCATAATTTTGTAGTTTAACACATCAATAACGACACACGAAATACAACGAATTTCGAATGCATGCTTTGGGTAATTATTATTATTGGCATAAATGTCATACAGGGTTAGGCTCTGGAACCACCCAGTTAACTTTTTAACGCGTTGCAGTAGGAAAACCAAACTCGGCACATATTAACAACATAAGAAATTGTAATTATTCATCAAAGTTACAATTTTTCCCCAGCCCCCAAAATACGTTATTTTGGGGTGAGCCCCAAATTTTCAAATGTAAACACCTATCATGTGAACCCTCATTTTAAAGGGTTTTTCGAGACAAAAAATGTATACATTATATACAATGTAAAAATTACATATATATATATATATATATACCGGGTGTCCAAAACCACCCGTACACCCCTTTCAAAACGATGGAAACCATTTCTTATAAACAAAAAATAATAGAGAAGTAGCTATATTGGGCACGGTCTACCAAATGGTGATAATTTCAAATCCAAAATCACACCGGAAGTGGCTTTTTCAGACCGGAAGTTGACTTTTTTAAATGTAATCTACTAATTTTGATTACAGAATCTGATTCTACATTGAAAAATACTTAACTTTTGTCTAAAACATTTTTAGAAGAAAACTTTTTTTCTGCCTCTAATCCCCCATTAAAATCAATAATTTTTGGTCACTGATCTGTCAAAGTTACTCCAAACAATAATAGAGAAAAACAAATAACAAAGATTACATAAAGACATATGATGAATAGAATCAGCTGTTCATTGTAAACACCTTAGCAATTGAGTAACAGCTGGTCTACACATTGCTTAGTTATATTTAATTTTAAAAATAAATCATTTGTTTTTACATTTAAGGGGTCAAATGTAAAAATAAATTATAAAAAAAATAAACTTACCAATGTGTAGACCAGCTGTTACTTAATTGCTAAGGTGTTTAAAATAAACAGCTGATTCTATTCATCATATGTCTTTATGTAATCTTTGTTATTTGTTTTTCTCTATTATTGTTTCGAGTAATTTTGACAGATGAATGACCAAAAATTATTGACTTTAATGGGGGATTAGAGGTAGAAAACAAGTTTTTTCAAAAAATGTTTTAGACAAAAGTTAAGTATTTTTCAACGTAGAATCCGATTCTGTAATCAAAATTAGTAGATTACATTTAAAAAAGTCAACTTCCGGTCTGAAAAAGCCACTTCCGGTGTGATTTTGGATTTGAAATTATCACCATTTGGTAGACCGTGCCCAATTTAGCTAGTTCTGTATTATTTTTTGTTTGTAAGAAAAGGTTTCCATCGTTTTGAAAGGGGTGTACGGGTGGTTTTGGACACCCGGTATATATATCACATTATATTACATTTTTGTTATTTATGTATTCATGTTTCCTTGTAGCAGCAAACCTAGGTTAAACCTAATGTTATTAAAATATATTTAACTGAAAATCAATTCAGACAAATGGAAATTCGCTTAGTCGGCAGGTTTGCTGTGGCGGGGTATTTAGTTATTGTATTGAGTAAGTTTGTTTTGACTCAGCAACCAAAGAAAACGGTAATTATTCCATATAGATTTTACTTTGTATTTAGTTCTGAATGAATAGTGCTACAATGTAAATGGCATAAGCTCTTTTGTAGAGTGAACTACATACTAACATAATCACCAGGAAATGCCTTTTTATGTTTTAGTTTAACTTAAACAAATTATTCATAGGTAGGCTACTTGGTAAAAAACAATTAATTTTGAATGTGTTTGTTTGAAAACAAAGTTTGATACATTTTCCTTGATAACAATACTCTAATATACTGATACCCAAGATAGTTTTTATAATGTCCTAATAAATAAACTCACACTTTACACACATAATATAATTTTTATGTTACTATACGCACGTTAAATAAAGTACACAAAATTCTTAAACCAAAAACATTTTTTGATATATAACACGGATCATATGGATCTAGATCGTTTTCAAAATAAAATACATTATTTTGACTTAATCAATATCATTACTGTAGAAATTAATAAGGAACTATCATTCCATTTATCCCTATTTTAGACCGGATTATCCTTAAATACATATTGCCGTTCCATTTAAAATAACTTGACCACACAATCCATATGTACATAGTTAATTACATTTCCCAATGATAATAGTTTAAGAGGAATACTCGCGTCTCATCAATAAGGATTCCGTGAATACCACAGACCTCATAAAGCTCCCATTGTTATCCGCATTCTGGCGTTAGGCGCTGTTTATTAAGCTTGATTAAAATGGTCATAATTGAAAATACTATATATTAATCTTTCCTGTTTAAACATTTTGATCGGTCAAAATCTCATTAAATCAGTTTTTATAAATAATAAGTCCTAACAATATCTAATTTTAATTCAATGCTTAACACATAATTTGATTTAAAAATTAATGTATTATAGTTATTTGTTATGCAAACCACGGTTTTGTTTGTCAAAAAATATATTATGAGATTTCTAAACTATTCTAGTTTGCCTCAGGTGTTTTAAATAATATATCTGTTAAATAATAATATATAGTTACAGCTGTTAAAAAAGGGTTTACGTCATTTTATAAGGTCAACTACTAAAAACTGAGTTTTTAATTTAATCCCATGAAAAAAAAATGATATGACAAATTATAAATTTGTATAAATTATCTTATACATCCACCTAGATATTATTTCTTAGAATATTAAATAAGCCACTTAAAAAGCATTTCAATAAACCATTACCAACTTCTATAGTTACAAGTAACATTCCTCTTTTTATTTTATTTTTTTATAATTTTAATAAACATTTTACCAGCAATAATACTGGAGGAATAGATAGTACAATTTAAAATATGTAATTCTTAATTTATTAAAAACTGCAGTACAAATGTAAAAAAAATATTCCGCCTATAATTATTATCTGTCAAAAGGATTATATTAAAATTGATATCATAATTTAGTTAATTATAAGTTTAACTTAAGTAGAGGCTTCTATTTTGTTTAACACTAATGAGAGTTATTCCGTTTTCATTCATAAAACATTTATAAAATTGTCGTAACCTATTAAAAAACCCGTTACACATATATCAGTTGTATATTACCAGTTACTTATCAAAGCCAGTTTATTCCTCATTAGCAGGTCAATCATTTCATTTATCCTGTTTATATAATTTTTATATTGCATTAAATTTGTATTAATTTATGATATGTTCATATGCCACTATTGTACCTTTATGAAATATACGTTGATGGTTTCGGCTTTATTTTTTTGTCTGAACAAAAGTGTATATAGTAATTTATTATTTCAGTTCATACTCTTTGTATAGTAGTATTTCTATTAAATTAGAATTTAAATTGTTTATTAAGATATATAAAATAATAAATTAATTGTTTTAGCTTACAAAACAATAGCTTCCAGCCAATTTTAATAATTAATTTTTCGGACGATTCTTTACAGAAAAAAAACTAGATGACTTTTTTTTTACTTTATAATATTTTTTGTAAAAAAGTTACAAGTTAACTGTTGTTTTTAGTATTTTAAAATCCACTTGAAATTAAAATCATCAATACAATCGTAAATAACTCGTTTCTAACAAAAGGAGGTTGATTTTTCGATATAAAATTAAACTTATTCATACAATTAAAACCTAAATATCCTATCCTGAATAACCGGTCATATAAGAATATTGTTTTAAATTAAACGATATCCTTTGTAAGTAAACAGAACAATTCTCCACCATTTTAAAGGCTTGACTAATGATCCTGTTAGGCTCAGTGTTAAACAACACCATTTATCATATAAGATCCATTTGTTCGTTGAACGTTTTGGACTAAAACAGAACAGTTAAGCATAACTCTTCAAAAAAAAAAAAAAAAAAAAAAAAAACTATAGGTATCTTATAATAATTTAAAATTTTGCTTATATGTATATTGTCTAAAATGTTATATGATATATTCTGTACATTTATATTCAAATTGGCACGGATTTATTCCTTTACAACAACCAACATAGAAATTTGTGTTTAAAATAATTACATAAACATATGTTCTGTTTAAAGCAAACTTTCTAAGAAAATAGCATTTGCAACTAATCATTGTACATATGAAATACATTGAATTACAATTTTAATAAGACCCAAGAGAAAATATTGCCCTACAAAATAATAAATAGTAAAACTCTATCAATAAAATAATGTGTATAATAATAAATTAATTCAAGGATCTATTTTGTGAAATTTCATTATATATATTAGTAGGTATCCAAAGGATATCTAAGAAGGCTATCTGGAAAACCATTCATTGTCAAAGTTGTGTGACAGAAATAGGTTTCCGGTCCATATCACAGCGGTATTTGGTTCCTTCTGTGCAATTTAAACTTTATTATTGCGATATTGTATATCTAAAGAAATCATTTATACCACATTAATATTACAAATTTATCAGATTACCGTTGTTACCTTGTATATTTAGCTCTTTGATTGGTGAGAAAACTCAATGTTGGTTATATGCCGGTTGGTTACATACACTCAGAATGTGTGGCCAATACCACAATATGTAGGACATTTTTTAATTAATAAATTATAATCAATCTTATGAGTGCAAGTATCAACTTGGCAGAAGACAGAGAAGGGTGGAAGAGGCTGGTACACGAGGCGAAGAATCAACTGAGATTTGTGGAGCCACGGCAGTAAGTAAGTAAGTAATCAATCTTATGGCTTGATATGATTTCTCTAAACCATTTTGATAATATGTTTAAATTTACTCGTTTATAAGGCACGATATACTTTACCAAAGACCTTTAGTTGTGCCAATGATTTACCCGAAACAAAAAGATAATACTAAAAATGTATAATAACAATTATTGTACACATGATTTAATCATTATTGCTTACACGAGTTTTTAATATAAAATACACTTAGTATCTACCATCGGAAATGCAAAATTTAAACATATTAGTAAACTAATATAAAATTATATTTTTATTTACATAAAGTATTTATGATAATGAAATAAAAAATAGCTACGTTGCTAATGGTATAATGTACTACATTTTCTTTACTTCGAGGAGTTCACTAGGTAAGTTAAAAGTGACAGATGAGTCTTTAAGGTGGTGAGATAACTTAAACCCGTAGATTTTGACGCTTAACTAATCAAGATCCATCTGTAAGATTTGTGACTTTTGATTGATTTATACACATAGTTCTCATATTAAATTTGTAGCCAACCCACGAATACATGAGGCTTTAACGTTATTAAAGTTTAGAGGTTATGTTTGGCTGTCAGCGTTGGCAGTCGTCTATGCCGAAACGGCACACGGAAGATTTCTCAGGTGCCGTTTGACGTCACTAACTGCTGATGTCACTTTGAGGGAACACCAATACCGCAACGATACGGTATGAGCCATCGGCCTCGGTGGTGTAGTGGATAGCGTGTCGGGCTGATAATCCTATTGTAACGGGTTCGAATCCCGCTGGTAGCATTGACTTATTGACAACAATTTTTTCATATCAGCAAGTTTGGTTAGTTTGGTTAGGTTATGACAGTTTAATTTTATAATTAAAAAATTATAAAATTCAATTTTAGGCATTTATAATTTCATTTTATGAACAAAACTATTTTTTAGATTAGTAAACCTTTATTCAATTTTTCCATTATCGGCACGTTTTGTTAGTTTGGTTAGGTTATGACAGTTTAATTTAATAATAGAAAAATTATAAAATTGTCTGTTTCTTCAGACGCAGCAGTAAATGACGTCAGCAGTTAGTGACGTCAAACGGTACCTGAGAAATCTTCCGTGTGCCCCACCGTCGTCTATGCTTAAAGGACCTAGTGACACCAGCGGATAAAAGGGCCATACCAACCAAACAAACTGAAATAGACCATTCCTAACTATCAAAGATTATACTAGAAGACATGAGGAAGCCAAATGGTGATTCTCGTCTAAAAAGTCCATCCTAAAAGTGATATTGTCAGTAATGGTATTAACGACTTCAGACTCCGCCCAGACCCTCTTCTCACCATCCATCATATTAACGATGTCTAGCCTCAATTAGTGTCCTCGTTTGTGTCATTGTTGAGCTAAGCTTGTTTTTTTATACTTATTATGGTTTGTTAACAAATTTAATGCTATGCAATCCTTTTTTTGCTTCAAACTTTATTTCAGTTTTAATGTTAGGTTAAGTAAAATGTAGTCAATTTGTGAAAAACATTGGGTAAGTTGATTTTGATATGTTAAATAAAAACAATAACTAAATGTAAATAAATAGTGGGTTGCGTAAAATTAGGAGGGGCTACCTCACTACCTGAAACTTAATGTAATCAAAACACCTTGGGTAGGATACTTACATTAACTACAATTACAACTTGTTTCAAAAGCACAAACTTATAAAAAGTCCAACTTTATAACTAGAGCTTGCATTGTTTAACTCTAAAATATGCATAATATAACTAGAGCTTGCATTGTTTAACTCTAAAATATGCATTACAGTATGAGAGGTAAAGCTTTCACAAAAAACTACACTCGTCAACGATGCCATTTAATTATACACAGACACAAATGTTAGATAAAAGGTAATCAGTGGCTTTTATTACATCTTTAATTTCCTTACACTAACGGGATTACAAAAGGAGTACATAGATAATTTCGTAACCACTAAATTCGTTATAACCTGTATTATATGATATAGTTAACAGAAAATTTTAAATTTTCAGTTTCGTGTATTAATATTTCCTTTCTTTTGTAGCAAGTCAATTGAAACATCACTACTGTTGGCTACATACAGTAAGTGACTTTTACCTTTAAATATTAACTCTAATTGTACTCTAGTTGCTAAATATGTTATCTTGGCTTATATAAAAGCATCGCCGTAGCTTAATTTGTTAAATATTTGCTGAAAATTCTGGGTAACAATAATCCTACAATATGTTACACAATTTCATTTGTCTGGCCCCAAGAATCTATTAAATCTGATTACACTTTTTTGACAATGCTTCTTTGGCATAATTGAATAAATAATTATGTATATATAACATGTGCTAAATATATATTTATAATTAAATCACAGTGGACTAAGCTTGTATTTAGCAAGTACGAGTGACCCATAGAAAAAAGCTGTGGTGACGTAACAACTTTTGTAGAAAATCTTAACGCAAACAGGATTATCAAAAGAATGCATCGTTAGCCTCACCCGTTCTAAAGTTATAGCTAATTTTCCTAGAGACTGTAAATTTATTTAACAAGTGTGGTGAGAGGAAAGCACAAGGGGGAGGAGTAGGGACTTTTGGAAAAATACTCATCTCAACATGGTCTAACGGCATAGAAAAATCCAGCTTTCCCAGAATTACTTTCGACATTTTTTGTCTTATTTATGTCTTCACTGTAGCGAAAACTACAAACTAAATAATTCCATATTAAACAATTCTTCGTTTGATTTTATACATTTTTTATATCCAATTTTTTATTCAACACTGTTATTTTAAAGCAAAAACCACTTCTTTAAAGTAACATAAATATAATTTTTTTTCTAAAACTTAGCTATAGTATATTTTCAAAAATACATTATAGTATTAATAGTATATGTATGGTTAGCAAATACTTATAAACTGAAAAAAAATATTATTTAAATATAACACAATATCATATGCTGGGGTTACGAATAGGGTTATCGGCCACGTTAAGGCCACTAATCTTTGTATTTGCATGACATAACCTCAACTCTAGAGGTCATACACGTGCTTGGTAAGGCTTTATAAACAAAACATTTCAATAAAACAGTCCTACAGATAATTTGAATTCTGTTATATACATTAAGTATTGTTTTACATACAAAGCATTGCATTCAACATAAAGACAGTAGAGTTAGGAAATTCTTGAGTTTTTAATGTAAGTATATTTACATAATAAATATCATTGTAGATATTTAGAGGCAGGTATAAAAATATGGATTCGTACTTGTGGTAAAAACTTTTTATTTTAAACATCCTAAGTGAAATTGTACCTCCAATGTAAGTTCAAAACCACTTATTAATGGTATGTTCCATGAAAAACTATGGCGCCAAATTTAAAATTGGCCTTTTGTGAAGTAAAGGAACTGTTATAGGTATGACCTTCTATGCTATGTGAACACTATATACTATTAAATTACCACGTAAATAACATGTTACCATTCATTAAAATTTTTATAATAACAAACTGCATTTGCAAAATAACTCACAAAATGTCAAGTTATGCATTCTCATTTCAATTCGATACGATCGAAAACTAAAATTACCAAGTTTTTTTTTTATTCTGTACGTATGACTTAAAGCAAACGCATTTTTACACAAAGTCATGTTTAAGCCTAATTTATTGGTTAAAAAACTAAATGAATTTGTTACCTATGATCATTTTTATTTCCTGTTCTAAGTTAGTTTCTGTTTTAAAAACAATGTATACCAAAATAATGTATATATTGAACTTGTCATCATGTTTTTTTTTGTATCTAGGCCTACAACAGCTTAAACTTAAAATCATTATTAAAAAAAGTTTAGAATACAGGATGTTTACGTTCCGATGAATTAAACATGCCATAAATTATAATATATTTAATTGTAAAACACCACCATTAGTTTTAAATCCCAGAGTAAATAAGTAAAGGAAAAAATCTTTATGTGTTACTACACATTTCAATCCCTGTTGTATTAAAACCACTGTTGTACTAAGGATTCGAACATTATCTATAAATTATAACTTAAAATATCGTACATCAACATAGTAAATAGGAAAACACAAAAATATATGCTCAGTACTACAGGTATTTAACCTTTTTATTATTAAAAATATATGTATTTAAATTTACTTCCGTCGGCACTTTTTATGATATAAAAACGAATAACTAACTGTTTATGAATAATATCTATGATACACTGGTATGAATAATCATTTGGTTTGTATGGGGTTGTTATTAACCTACTGCAGTGGAATTTAAGTGTACTTTAATAACCCCAGGCTTAACCTAAGTGTGTTATTTACATAATGTTGCGGTGCTTTGAATGTGACCCACGAGTTTCATTTGTTTTAACTATAATTAACAAAAAGGGTTGCAATTTAATTTCTATAAACATTGTAGTGTTAAATATAAACATTATGGTAGTGTAAGATAAAACTAATTACTTTAATGTTTACTGTAACATAAATCAAACACGGAACCAAACTAGTATTTCGGATTGTGGTATATCGTTTCACAATGCACATTTTAATAAAATAAGTAATAAATTAATTAGATTTACATGGTAATAAACGGTACATCACTTCTATCACCTTTGTATGGATGCGCACAATCATTATTATGACAAGGAAAATTCTTTATGACAAAAGAAACGATATTTTTAAGATTGGTGTCAACTAGCCTATCTAAAGGAGACAAATGATAAAGCATTCCCTTATACTTTGGCAGATTGCAGTTTTTCCTTATACATATAAATCTACTGAGCTATAGCTCGGCTGTTCCTAAACCATCATTTAAGTTATAGGATTCGTGAATAAAAACTAAATCTTACATTTTAAAATATTCCGTAGAACACAATATAATTTTAATTTGATAAATATAAAATTTTAAATGCTATTTTAGACATGATTTATAAATTCAATATTTCCTACACCCGTAATGACAGTAGATAGAAACAAAACTGTTATCTAAAATGTGAAATACGTACAATGGAATGATTCTTGTAGAAATTTTAGTTTCATTTGTTGTGGTTAATGCATCAATTTAAGTTGTTTAAAAATGTGTACGTAGCTATGGAATTGCGCAAAATCGATTTCACACAAAATAATGAACCGATAAACACTAAAGGTTTCTCATTCTAAAACCAAATAATTATTAAAATGAAATGTAATTGTTTATTAAACTAATAAAACATTAAGTTTTATATGAAATCATTTATATTTTAACATAATTACCACCGTTATATACACACAAGGGACGTCAACAAAGTTTGACAAAGCACAGTTGATGTGATGGATGGGTTTTGTTGGAGGATGGTTCATTATGAATCGAGAAACTAGTTCGCTAAACTATTTTGTTTACCTGAGGGATGCTATTTAGCGAGATTTTCTCTATTTAAATTCTTATAAACCTCAATAGTGAAATCTGCTTGATAACCATATTATTTAGGTTTTTTTTTACAAATTTATTGTTACTTCAATCGAAATTCCACGAATAACACTGTAAAGAATGGTGTTCTAATCATTAATCAGAACTATGAATTATTTACATACAATTTCTTCCTTAATATTGTCTTCTTGATATTGAGGATTTTTTTAACGACTCCCTTGGACAAATAATTTACAATGAATTACTGCATAACGTTTATAAAATTGTAAACGATTAAGAAAATTGCAAGATACCCAACCTTATAAATTACTCTAATATAAATTATAAATTCGCGAGAGAACGGTTCTGGGCTGTACAAAACATAAACTGATTTAGTTAAACTTGACATTCATCAGCATTTTTTTGCATTATAAACATACATATTTTGAATGTGTTTTTTATAATTATTAAATGTACGAAATAAAATGTCGTTCACATAGAAGGAAGTTAACAGGTAAGCATGGGAAATGATCACAATGCAATTGCTTGGCAATGCATTGTTTAATGTTTAACCACGATTCATCAAAGCCAGTACAGCAATGCTGGTTGAGTATGGGTAACAGTTAATTTTTTCTCAAACTTCATTTTTACTCAAACATTTTTTATACTTTACATTAGTTTTAACAGATAAAGTGTGTACATCGTAATATCTTTCATAAAGTGCATTATTCAAAATTATAATACACCGTATACAGTGTTTATTTTGAACATTAAATATTATATAGCATATTTTTTGAGGATAAGTTTACCAAATGTATTATTAATTATTATGCAAATGTTATTACCGGTCATTATACCATTTTCTAACAGAAAGAAATTATATTAGAATTTTTTAGACGACGAAATAATATATTAAGTTCATGATGAAATTATATAACAATTGTGAAGTGTGCCAACTTCAAAAGTAATATCTGTCGTCAAAGTTTGGCAATTTGTGGTGCAACTTTTAGCTCTTTTTTAAGTATTTGAGGAAGAAATGTGGATCAAAAATTAGTTCATAATTTTTTCATTGGATTTTAACCTTTTATTCATGCATTACTCATTGCATTAAGTGTATTCAAAAATGTGTATATATGTATAATATTCATCCGTTCTCATTTAATGCAAAAAACAATTTCTTGTGTATTCTTGTAGCTCACTAAAACAATGCTGCACCTCGTAAAATAGGTAACTCAAGATACTGAGGTTGGATATAATTTATACACTATTCAATACTAGACACTTAAAGAAAATGAAAAAGTCAATACAAAATAAATTACTTTTTAACATAAAGATTAAATTATTTGCAGTCTAATACTTGTCTAATTATATTTTTTAATTTTACAATTTATTACATAACGGATTGTTTAATAACTTTTACTTTCATTCCGCACTTAATTGGAACATAACAGCAAATACAGATTTTCATCAATATCAGTTTGCGCCAGTATCGAGGTTAATAGTCAATAAGCTATTGTTTCCACTGAGTTAACCTTGTTTAATAGGTTATCTTTAACTTATAATTTATTTTCCCTTCCTCAAGTTTCTATAAAAGTTTTGGTTTGTTTCAAAATATGTATTGTGGTTTGCCTATTAAAATTTCAAGTGCTTACCCATATTTTGCTACGGCTCAGTACAATGTATTAATGAGATATATTTAATTATAAACTTGTAGTTGACCTCACAGTATTTAAATAATTTATTACAAAAATAAACTCTAGTTACATTACAATTTTACTTTATACTTTTGTGATTTACAGTTGAGCGATCAAAACTCACTAACTACGAAGCTTGTGTAAGTCCGACTAAATTGTCCTAGATAATTAAGGCATAAGTCATTTATTTGGCCAGATTTACATTAATGCATTGGCTAAGTCAATATATATAAAGAAATACAGATTGTCTTATAAACTATAAAATAACTACTAAAATAAACAATATTTACTTGTAGTCAATTCATGAACCCAGCATACCATATGCCCATGACAACCCATCAGCAATAAAATCATGGACACGGTAGTAATACTTGGACACCAGTAATTTTCGAAGTGATTTTTAAAAAAACAACAGGGTTTGACTCAATTTTTAGATGTGTTGGCAGTGCATTGAAAATCAGTGTATACCGTTATAATAAAGATGTTTTTTGAAAAAGGTGGTTTAATGTTTTGGTATCTGAAGTTAAGACTGTTTCACAAAGAATATGGACATGATGTGGAACTTGAAAAAATTGAAATGTTCTTTTTCAGAAAAGAGAGTGTTTCAAGGATGTATATGCATGAAAAAGTTAAAATATTTGAAGACTGAAAAAAATCTTTGCATGAAGTTCGTGAGCTGATTTTAAAGATGGTTCAAATTGCTCTCTTTTGAAGTCGAAATAGAAATCTGGTCCTTCCATTCTCACATCCCCATGGCGGCACTGCGTATAATAAATGAGGGAAAATGACCCCATAATAGGCGGACATAAGGACGTTCTGATCAGAAAAATTTGACGATTGTTTTAAAAGAAAGATGCCGGAACCAACCCTCGTACACACACTGTCGATATGGTCATAAAAACGAAGGTGTTTGTCTAATAATAAACCAAGGAACTTGAAGCCTTCTGTTGACTCAATTAAATGGATGAAAATGAAATGAAAATCCTTTATTTCAACAGGCAAAGTTAGGGCCACATGGCCCTTTCTTACACTTAACCTGCAAACATAATTATAAATATAAAATAGAATATACCATTTAACACATTATTTACACAAAAACAATACTTTTTGACAAAACGAAAACAAAATGTCTAACAACAAAAAAAGTCTCACACACTCAGTCAGCAATTAATTACGCAAGTGCCAAAACAGTCCTCGGACGCACCAGCCGAGGCCATACGCTCAAAGTACATTTTTTTCAGTGCCGCCACGAACCGAGGACGACTATCGAGCATTTTTTATGGATAAAGGTAGGTTGTTCCAAAGACGGCAGGCAGTTACAACAAAGGCCCTGTTATGTGCTGTACTCCTATGATCGTCCTATGGATCGTTTGATCTAAAAAATTACATCCTTGTAACATGTTTTACCAACCCTAGTTTTATATTTAGCTCAAAATCGGTACGACAACTTTTTTAATTAGATTCTCAACTGAGAGAACGATTTTAACTAGATTGAATTGAAAAGGTTTAGTATTCAAGCAATGCTCCTTGTGGTCTCAAAATTACAAGTTGTAAACTAGGTAGTCGTTAATTGAATTCATAAACTAAGCAAGTAAAGTATACAATTTTGATTTGTGTCGTGTTTTAGGGTAAACAATATTTACAAAAAACCAAACAATATTTTTTTATTACAAAAAATACCAGCCCTGGCCAATTTTATTCTTTAATTAACATAAATTACTTTCAATAATGGTTAACATGTAGAATTTTCAAGTTGGTTAATTTCCAGAATACGTAGCCAAAGTGTCAATTGTCATTTTAATACCATTTACATGGCCCTGTGCAAGACATATGAGTCTTCAAAGCCGTTAATAGACATTTGAGTAATAACAGTTTTCCGGTATAGTTTAGATAAATATAAAAATTTTACAGTTTATAATAGGTAAAAGATTTTAGATGTAGGAAAAAACTTTACTAAGTTAGTGGATTGATTTACGTCAGCATACATTACAAAGTGACATTAAATTAAACAGCTTAAATTTCTGAGAATATAAATATATAACCAATAAGGTTCAACATAAAAACTAACATTTCGTGAGTTTCATATTATAAGTATCATATTATATGTTAAAAGAAAAACAAATTTTTCCTTCACAACATTACTCTCAACTAACTGTTGTTGTGTTGTTGTAAAGATTGTTTGAAACCGATGTTTTATATAATTTTTATTACATCAATTTCATTCATTACATTCAAATTTACGACAATCGTATTTCGATTTTAAAATATTATATTAGTTAGCTTAGCATGCATTTAAAATATCAAGTTATTTTTTTTTCAATTTGTACGTGGCTCTCATAAATAAATGTGGTCAAACAATAAAATTTAAAAGATGAATAACGACATTGCATAATACATTACATAGTAAATTAAAAATGTTAAAGATAAAAATAATCTAGTGCATTATTTCGAAAGACAGATATTAGTTCCTCTGAACTAAGTAACAACGGCCAATCCGGCCCAATCTTTTCTTCGCAACATCCATCAAACTAACGATGTTTTGTCTCAATTAGTGTCATAACTCCTTGTTAATGAATGGGTCCTATGTTATTATTGTACCACAAATATGTCAGTTGTAAAATAAAAACAAATATAAAATTACCATAAACTTAAAGCTTTGTTAATATTTCTAAATCAAATTTTAATATAAATATTAGCTGTTTGGCCCGCTCTTCGTTCGGGCAGTTTGAAAAATATCAGAAATGCAGGTGTAAAAACTTCGTTTAGATTCTTATCCAATCTCTTGTATGGATTTATTTTTGTAAAAATTGCTCCCAATTCCTACAAAATCTTCTGATCTAACTCATTAGAGTTGCTCTCCATTCTTTGTTAGTAGCCTCACCTCTTTAAAGAACATAAAAGTAAATAATAAAATAAGTAAGCAAAAATGTTAATAAACAATCTTTTGTTAATTGCATTGGCCAGCTGTTGTTCACTTTAAATCGAATAACTTAAACTTCTAAAACATGTAAGGCGTAGCCCTTTGAAAATCAGCCTATGTGGCAAAGCCCTAAGAGAATTTATTCATATCGATACTTTTCGACAAATCTAGACACTTTGAGCTTCATTTTGATGTGCCATATGCCTACATTTTTATTTGGTTAATGGGCCTAACCATTTACATAAAATTTGATTGTATCACTTTAATAATATAATAGATGGTCTAGTTATCCTAGATTGCACGATAGTTTTTTGTAAAATAATATGTTACATCAAATGAAATCAACTCTAGACGTCATTACGTCTAGAAATATTACTTCCTATAGTTTTTTTTCTCACTATTATAGAGCAAGATATTAATTAGAGCTATTAAAAGGCCGGACAATTAAAAAATACTTCGTATCGGGTATCATTTATCATTGTTAACGTATAATATATATATATATATATAGTTTATATAGTTTACAAATAGTTGAATTTTAAAAACATATGATTGAGTACAGATCAAAGAAAATAATAAAATTAAAAATTCAGCTGAGTTGAATCACTTTTTTACTATCTTAAATTTAAACCAGAGGGGAACTTTGTTTTTAGTACCAACTGGTGAGCCAATTCGGAATTTCTTAAAACCAGTTGGTTGCATTTATGGTTTTGATGTGGGTTTACTTTGTGAAGGGCTTTAAGGGTATAGCAGCCTTCAAAATTTTGGTTGTGGTGAGCGGAATGATTATAGATTGGTTTTCTTTTGTCTTCATGTACCACATCAAAACGATGGCCTGTCATTCGAACTCTTAAAGAGTTTGAAGTCTGGCCAATGTAATCTTTTGGACAATGTTTACACGATAGTTGATAAATCACGCTCTAAATCACATTGTGAGATTCACAAGTTGTTCTACCAACAATCGGATAAACCTTGTTTGTAACTTTACTATCAAATTCAGTTGTATTACTCATAATTTTGCAAATACCACATCGGGGCTTGTGACATGGTTCACAGCCGTGTTTAGAATTGTTTAAAGGCCGAGAATTTTGAATTTTGGGCCTCACCAACATATTTTTTAAATTTTGTGGCCTTTTAAAAATAACACGTGGTGGTCTGGAAAATAGATTTTCAGTACTAGGGGAAGATTTCAAAATATTGAATGCTACTTTCATTACACTGTTAATCTTTTGTAGCCCAGCATAGTATTGAGTAATAAATTTAAGATCACTCGAAAAACTATTATCTTGGTTGAGTTTTTTGGGTTTTTTGATCTGATTGGATATTAGTTTTTGAGGATAGTCTCTTTCAATGAAAGCAGAATTCAATTTAGTGATATATTTTTCAAAATCAGATTTTTCACTGCAGAGTGTTTTAGCACGAATTGATAAGCTTTTTGGAAATTTTGTTTTCATATACATAGGGTGTCAACTTTGATAATGTAAGTATTGCATTTTGTTAGTTTCTTTTAAATGAATTTTTGTTTTAGGTTTTTTATTGTCAATGAAGACATCAACATCTAAGAAAGAAACAATTTTGTCTGAATAATTCCAAGTAAATTTCAAGCAAGAAAATTGGTTTAAATCTTGTAGAAATTCTTTTAGTGAATTTATTCCGTGTTGCGAAACAATAAAGATATCGTCTATATATCTTAACCAAAGAAGAGGAGTTAAAGGATTGTTTGAAAGAAAAGTTTGCTCTAATAGACCCATGAAAAGATTAGCGTAGGCTGATGCCATTCGTGTACCCATTGCTGTGCCTTTAATTTGTAAGAAGTGTTTGTCCATGAATCTGAAATTGTTCATGGTTAGTATCATTTGAATGAGAGTTGCCAAAATATGTGTAGAAGGTTTAGAATTTGTGGGTCTAGAGTTAAGAAAATGTTTGGCAGCCTTCAGACCATCATCGTGGGGAATATTTGTATATAGTGATTCAACATCAACTGTTACAAGTAATAAGTCTGGATTTTGAGGGAGGTTTAAGACTGCAATTTTGTTTAGAAATTCGTTAGTGTATTTTATGTAGGATGGTAAATTTTGAACCAATAGCTGTAAATATTCATCAACAAAGGCAGAGATTCTTTCAGTTGGTGATCCAATCAATACTTGAGACGATTGGTCTTCCTGGTGGTGGTCTTGATGGTTTATGCACTTTAGGGAGAGTGTAAAATACTGGAGTGTTTGGGGTGTAAGGTGTCAAAAAATTAATAGTTTTCAAAGATAAATTTTCATTTGGACCGCATTTTTCTATAAATTTAACATTTATATATAACTTCTTTTCAAATCGCACAAATGACATATCGATTTTATGTAACTGAAATTGCCGCCAACACTAGGCCTAGCCTCACGTAGGCCTAATCTAAATTCTGACTAGAAAAAGTTTTAAACTGAGAAAACGTATGATATATTTGTTAATTATATAAAAGGTGTTAAGTTACAATGTCAGTAGGCAATGTATGAACTATGTAATAGTAACCAGCTTTAAACCATCTGCCATATAAAAATTTCGTTTGTGGGAAAAAGTTACCTTCATAAGAGTACTGTATTCTCCAATAGGATGAATAGTTTTAGATTTATTAATTTATATTACAAACTGATATGTATATACATAAAATAAATGGAAATAGCGTTACGTTACTAGTCCGAAAAATAGGTGTTTACCGGACGAGTACGGTCAAGGTATTTTGGATGAGTAACGTACGATATATTTTGCCATACTACTAAACTAACCAAATAAAAAACTGTACAAATCCGTTATATATATTCCCACCGATTAAGGGACTTAACAATCACTACTACCAACTTCTAAAAAAGATTGTGTCATTTATTATCTCGTTGACTTTTACCATTTCATAACCAGCAGTCCGGTTAAACTTCATTACAGTTCAGTAGGACGTAATAAAACGACATTTTCCTAAGCAGGCGGAAAATTTATGCTTTCCGTACTAATTTCAGAAGTGGAAAGTATATTTAAACAGTATATTGTAACGTAATATTATTTTCAGTATACGTTTGTTATGTGACTGTTCAAACCATGCAAACAATATAGTTCTTTAGTTAAAATTTTAAAACCACATTTTTCTAGAAAACGTTTAAGAGGCTAGCATGTAGAGATAATTAATATTTTATATTACAACCATATAAAAGAACATTATTTACAAATGCAAGAGTGTGCAAGACAGCTAAAAACAAAGGTCCTACTGTACTGGTTATTTACTTTGTCTAGTTATGAGCTTTTCTCATATTCACTGGGGCTAATGGAAAGTCTTAGTGACACATTCCATTACATTTCCATGATATTTATAAGGTAAAAATGTGTTGTTTAATATTAGAAGGTGTTTTTTTATGTTTGTTATTTTGTCCACAAATAGTGCAAATTGTGTTAACTGTAAAAGTAAATTATTATAAAAATGATAAATTATTTTTAAATCCTTGAACGATTCTTTTTTATCCGGATGTTTATGGTACCTATACGAATAAATTATAGTACCTTTTATAAAATAATTAAATGTTGATGATGTATAAAAATATAAATTAATATATAATTCATTTTAACTTTTTTATTGAAGGTAAACTTAGTTTAGTCATAAATTTTACGCTGTTTAAGTTATACTTATATAATGATCCCTTTAAAGAAAATGTATAACATGAACTCAAATAAAGCAACGAACCACCATTATATGTAGTATTTACTATCAAATTTTCTTGTAATTGTGTTAACCATTTATATTTAAATACTTTTGTCAACATTTTAATGTAATAAACTATTTTGTAATATATTTAAAAAAATGTATTGTATTTAATAATTAAATTAAGTGCATTTTGGTAATGAAGATAATAATAGTTTAAGTTGATTATTCGTATCTTATTAATGACCATTCCTTGAACGCCCCAGACCTCATAAAGCTTCCATTGTTGTCTAGAACATTCCGACATTAGGCTCTGCTTATTAAGATTGAGCGGTTCATTTATGACAAAATATGTTTACAACAGACTATCCTTAGTCACAGGTTGATAGGGAAAACCTTTGACTAGAAATTCCATCCCAATGTTAAATTTGTAGCAAGGTTTTCTTATCCAAATTATAGTAGTTGATGTGAGCCACCTAGATTGCGTTGTTCTAAATTACTAAATTCTGTCGAGTACACAAACTTTTTTACAAAATTATGGAATGACTTATGGTGAGTTATAGCAACCTTTATGACCCATCAACCTGGTCAGCAATAAAAAACTATAAAATAGAATCTTAGACACTAGCGCATTCTGTGTCTGGCTCACACAACTACGTTCTATTTTAGTATAAGATTTGCAACGGTTGGTACATATAGATGGGATGTCTACTTCAGTATCCAATAGTCAATGGTAAATCTTAACCAGATATATTTTTTTTTAATCAGTCTTTAACATATTTCATATTATCTTTATATTTAAGGGTAAAGCTTAAACCAGCCAATAATTTGTTATTATGTCTACTGGTCAACAGATTACAAAACCTTATTTTTTTCACTCCAGCTATTTTGAATAACGTGTTGAAGTTTAATATTCTATTATTAATGGAACAGGTGTTTATTCCCGTTTGGAGCAAAATTTACGAGAAGTTTAATTAATAACTAATAAATGTAACGAAGTTTTTGTAAACGTTATTTTTCATGCATGACGTTTTTCTTATTAAAAGATTTAGAGCAATCTAAGGTTTATAGAAACATTTTTCAATATTTACCCGTCTGAATTCTAAACTATATTACATTTTTTCTGACAGCAGCTTTTAACTTATGTAGCATTTAATTATTTTGTAAAAGTATTAGTTTGGCCTGTCATCAAATAAAATTAAACAGCTGTTATGTTTACAGTTATATTGTGAGCATCTCAATCAGTTTTTTACGACAAAATCTTTTATGCTAGTAAAGGGATTTTTATAAATAAAATAATGTTCGTCAGATCATATCTGGAGAAATAAGAATAATTTATAAGATAAAGAATGTATTTAAACTAAAATTAAACGTGAATATATTTTTTAAGTTAAAAGCTTGGTAAACAGTATGATTCAACGCCATTTTAAAGGCTTGACTAATGACCCTGTTAGACTCAGTGTTAAACAACACCATTTATCATATAAGATCCATTTGTATGTGGAACTTTTTCGGACTAAAGCAGAACAATAACTGTTATCACTTATAATTCTTCCAAAATAAATACACATTCAAGTAACAAGATTAACTATAATGATAGTTCTTAATAAATTTAATATTTTATTAAATGTTTTATATATTTTTCATATTCCTTTATACATGGCTTTCGTTTCTACGTGGTGAGTAGGGAAAATATAAATTTGTAGTTTATTAAAATTGGGGTTTTGTTATTCTTTTTATTTATTGTATTTGAGATAAATAGTTGTAACCTCTTATAGCTTAAATTTGTTTTGAGTGAAAAATGTAAAGAATTACTGAAGAAGCCTACACGACGAACCAATAAATCAATATTCAATGTTCAATATTGTTTCTCACAATTACGACACACACTCTACAGGAAAATAATGACAAACTCCACTTTACATGAAGGCACGAATATACAAAATATTTACCAGCGATATACATTTACATCCTAATTTTAAGCTATTGCTCAGCTATGTAAATTTTACCTTTATTCAATCCATCTTAAAAATACTTTTAATGTTCAAATAATTTCTATCCTTTGCAGCAAGACGCAGAGAAAACATTTTTTGTCTAATTCCCCTATTGAAGTTTTCAGCATATAAGTTTGACGGCTAGCTTTTTGCTAGTTTCAATTGCTAATAAATATACTCTTATTTCTAGTTCGTCAGCTGATTTAACATTTGGTATTCGCATCCTGAAGAAATATCGTCACAATGTTTTGAAACCAAATAAATAAATAACTAGGAGTACCTGTGTTATGTAATAATGTTTTGCAGTTTCTGAAGAATGTTAATGCTCTATTATGAAACCGATATATAACCATATCATGAGTTAGTTAGTGTAACTGGCAAGACAACAAGCAATGTCAGCAAATCATACTGTATGATTAGATATAACAACCACTGTACATAAAATCTACGAAACTGCTTTCATTTTTCCAAAACTTATACATTCGGTTTACGTAAAGGGTTAGTTACAAAATACAACGTTGAAAAGAATTATAATTTGTGCAATAAAATGTTGTAAAGAGCATGTTTTAATTGCGAATGGTTCGCAAGGAATGGCCGTTTTTTAGAACACGCCCCCCCCCCAATTTTTTTTTACTTCCCTATGTTTTGCAACCATTGTTGGAGAGAAAACTATACGTTTTGTTCTCTTCCGTGATACGTCAAACATAAAAAAAAATCTAAATGTGTTGCATTTTCAGATCATGCTCAACCCCGAATAGATGACTGACTAAATTAGTGTTATTGGATTCTTCATTTTACTATGTTTAACGTTAACATATAACACTTTTTCCATAACAGATACCTGTATAAACATAAAATATAAATGTGCTGTAGTACATTTTTCATCAAAGTGTTAAGCATATTAACAATGATGTAGAGACATGAATGTACACTTATCTTGACATATCGTGGAAGTTATTCAGATTCACACTTCATCACACTTTATACACAGGCTTGACTTGACATTATCAAGTGCACTTTAACACTTTGCGAGTAAGGTGCCTCAATGATGTTTATAGGGTGATTGATATAAGTGTGCCAGCCGTTTTATTCGAAAACTATAAGAGATATCAAAAAAAATTATAATGGTAAGTGCCTTGGATTTTTTATTTAAAAAATTGTAGTCAAGTCAAAAAAATCATTTTAGCCGCCATTTTTCTAATATGGCCGCCAACTTTGATTTTTCTTATGGAACACCCTGTATTTTATGATGTAATCTGGTAGAAAATGTAATTTTAAGACGATTTTATTCTTGTGATTTTTTTCATAAACCTAACCGTTTCAAAGATAATAATGGTTAAAGTTTTGAAATTTATGCATGAGAATGAGTTTCGTTAAAGGCCTAAGCGAGCATGCCAGCTGTTTTATTCGAAAACCATTGAAAATTATGTATATAGTTGTGTTTACTTTGGCGAAACTAAAAGGTGTATGCTTTAGTTTTAGTATTGTTATTAAAGTAATTTTTTTAGCTTATAGTTGATTTGATCGTTGACTAATTTGGAACTAATGTATATAGTTACTAGACATCACACACAGAATGTCATTCCATAGAAATTAACAAATTAAGTGAACACATTTGGTCTTGTAAGTATAAAGGTTTTAGTTTGGACGTTTAAAATGTATAAATAACAGTCATAAATAGTTACATAGAAGTAACATATTTAATAAAGATATAAAATATGTTTACCCAAATGAAAAGCTAATTTAGGTCAAGCAACAACTTTATACAAGTACATATTTATATTAATATTTTTTTTATTCAACATTAAAATATGCATAGAAATTTTTTCCAAAATATCCATATTAGAAAAAAAAACTATTCTTAATAATAAACGCATTTTATAATTTTGCTGTGTAGGATTTTCTAGAATGCGTTACTTGGTTTTGGGGGATATCTTAGAAGGCAATCCTGAAAACCATTTATTGTCAAAGTTGTGTGACAGAAATAGGTTTCTGGTCCATATCACAGCGGTATTTGGTTCCTTCTGTGCAATTTAAACTGTATGATATGGATGCTTTATGTTTTAAGTGAACTCCAACGTCATTAAAAAACTTTAGATTATTGATTATTTCACAGGATTAAAAGTTGTGTTAGGAAGTCACCCTAAAATCATATACAATTTATAGTTTGGTTAGGGAAAATATCACTATTGAGAAAGAACAAAAATGAGTATTACATTATATAAAATTAAAAGTCCAGGTGTGAAATACTGATTTTTTACTAATTTTGGTAATGAACACCGCTATGTTTATCTATGGTAAAAAACATAAAAATGAGGACTATATGAATGCCTGTATGTGTATGTAAATTAATTATTGTGATTGTTTCTTAGGCACGGTGCACTTACCAACGACCCCAAGTAGAATTCGGGCATACCTAAAACAAAAAAATGGATTATAAATTCTGTCGTACTATAAAACCCTATACAATTATTGCTATTTAACCATTGTATCTCATTACATATGTTTTAATATAAATCCAATAACATTTATCTATTCCGTAACGAAACAATCTAAAACTTGTATTAAGCTAAATTAAAATATAAAAACTAAATCAAGAGTGAAACTGAAAAAATGGCAATTTATTATGAAAAAAAAGGAAATAAACAAAAACAGTCTTATAAAAACGTCCTTATTTATAAATAAACATTTTTTTTATTATTAATAGAAGTTCTAAGATATTCAAGCGAAGGTAATGAAAGATGAGTCTCTATGGCAGTGTATTCACTTTGTGTGTAGATAGCTTTGACCCAGTATAGCTTGGAGCCATTCTAAGCTCTAAATAGAAGGTGAAAGAAAAACGGTTAAATTTATATGCACGTTGGTAAGTAAATTCAAACAAATACTGCACTAGTCAATGCAATAAAAGAATTAAATTTTTAGTATTAATCTTTCAAAAAAAAAAAAAATGAATGCTTTTTCGATTTATTCCAGGCAATGTATTATTTATAAATTTAATTCATATATTGTTTTTAGCTTAAGAATATTTCCATCTAAATTTATTACCTTTTTCTAGGTTTATAAATGTATTAAAAACAGACCTTAACAGTTATACAAGGAGTATTGAAAGATTATCCAATGGTATATGATATTTAACCCGTATGAAAGAAAACATTCTACAATGTTTTACATTTCAATTCAAAATAATTTACTTAAATGACTCATTAAACAAACTTTTTTGAACTAGTTTCACGCACATTTACAACCACTCTAGCTTAAGTTGGCGTTAAAAGTATTAGACACATATTATTTCTGTAATACATACTAGTCCTAAAAGACTAGTACCACAACAAAACCTCATACACTTCAAACAAAACAAATAGGCTACAGATAGGAAAAGGAAATCAAAGTTCACTAAGCTAGGCTTGATTAAGTTAAGTTAGGCATTTTCGTAAATCTAGACTACAAACCAAAGACCATTCCACACCAGCCCTACCAACATCCTTGGGCAACCTATACCAAAGACCAAACCTCCTATCTCCTATAAAAAAAAGCAATTATGGTTAAAAATATTTCAAAAACTGACGTAGGTGCAAACCAAGAAAACCAAAATGACTCTACACCAAACCCTACTCTCTGTGTAGTATGTGAACAAAACGTTGAGGAAAATGACAAGGCAGTTGAATGCGACTGCAAAAAATGGCACCACACCAGATGTGCCGGCATTACGGATAAGCAATACAAAGCTATGGTATCTGACAGATTCATACTGACATGGGTATGCAAAGATTGTAAACAACTTAGACCTAACCATAACTCAAATGATGCGAAAACACTCGCCAGCCAATCAAATCAAGGCTCGACAGGACTCGTCCAACAGGAAACTTCTGAGACAAACCCTGAAGATGGGCCTAAATCTACAGCAGACCACCCCCTGAACACACAAATGAACTGTATTGTGGATATCCTAATGAGTGACATCGAAAATCTAAAGAAGCAACTCCAAGACAAAAATCAAGAAAATCTTAAACTATCCGAGACAATTGCTATAAAAATGGAGATAATCTATAAATTAGAACAGACTGTCTATGACCTATGTAAAGATTTTAACACCAACTCCGGTCCGAACATCAACAACGTAGCCAAAGATATCAATAGGCAAACAAATAAAAAAAACAGGACCAACCTATCAGTCTAGGCCTACACAAAAAGAAACCCCACTGAACAAACAGACAATAGTACTACCGGTACCCACACCGAACCACAGCAAAACCAGTGCACTGTCTCCATATTCTCACAGCCAGACCCCAACATCGAAGGAACAAATCGCACCTAAAGACCAAATAAACTGCTACCCTCCAAAACAAAAAAGTGGTCAAAACAAAACCCCTCTGGAAAAAACCCAACACGCTAAGCCAAAGGAAAAACTTCAAAACACAGAAGCAATAATAATCAGCGACTCGCTCCTCCGTGGTACAGCCAACATCATAGAAACAGAATACAAAGCTAACATAACCTCAAAAATAATGCCAGGCTGTAAAATTAGAGATTGTAGCAAGTACTTGACTGAAATGGAACACAACCCTCACAAAATCATTTTAAATGTAGGTTCAAATAACACTATAGACGCAAAGACCCCAAACCATGTAATGCGGCCCATTTGGCTTACAATCGAGGCTGGCATGAAATATTTTAAGAATACTAAATGGTACGTCAACAGCATTCCTTACCGCTATGATGTCGAAAATGACTTCATCTACAAAGTTAATGAAGCGCTTATATTCATGTGTGAAGAACTAGGCGCAAAATACATAGACACAAGCTCAGTGCTTACCAGCGAGTGTTTTGCCCTTGACGGAGTTCACCTCAATAGGAGGGGGTCATGGAGATTAGCAAAGATGATCCTAGAAGAGGCTGATCTACAAGGACAGGGAAACACTAAACCTGTAGGCCTACCCAAACAATCTAAAAATAAGGAAATCCCCACCGTACACCAACCCCAGCTCTTCACTGATGACAATACAAAAGAAACTGAAGCCCGACTACCCACTGATGACGACGCGGAGGAAACGGAGAAAATGGATAAGACAAACCCTGACTTCCCACCAAACCAAAACAATATATGTGAAGAACATATAGGCATACACCACAAAGCCTGACTTGAAGCCCACAACTCGCCAACACTCACAACCTGCATCCCAAAACCAAGACAAAATCTAAAAAAGACCTGTAATACTGGAACAACAATATACTACTTAAATATACAGAGAGGCCTGCAAAAGAAAATTGATAAACTGATTTTTGAAATAAACAGCGTCAACCCTGAAATCCTCATAATTACAGAACACGGACATAAAACTGAGCAACTAAACCAGATTTACCTTGATGGCTACAAACTTGCAGCAGAATTCTCTCGAAAAACTCACCTATGGGGAGGAGTTGCAATCTATGTTAAGAATAATATAACCTCTACAGCAATACAAACCATCTCCACCAAGGACTTCAACCAGGAACAGACTGCAGAATTTGCCGTGGTACAACTAAATAAAAAGAAACAAAGCTTAATAATAATTGGGGCATATAGATCACCTGACCAAAACAAAAACCAGTTTTTTGACATTGCAGATAGCCTACTACAGCAATTTTCCAACAAAAAGAAAAAAATAGTTATCTTGGGTGACATAAACATCAAACTACAAAACCAAGATGATAAAGATGTTAAACAACTTTCAAATACACTAAAATCTCACAACTTACATCAAATTGAAACTTCTTTCACCAGAATAACCCCGACTTCAAAGAACTGCATTGATGCCTGCATTACAAACATAAACCCATCATTAATTAAAGCTACAGCGCAACAAAGTAATATATCAGACCACGAAGCAATTGTATGCAAGATATCTGATTTCTCCGCTCCACTTACAACGCCTTTTAAAAAAATGATCAGGCCTATTACTCCCCAAAATCTAGATTTGCTGAAAACCAAACTAAAAAATGACAATTGGGAAAATGTCTATCAAAACCCCTCTGTAGACGACCAGTATAGGGCACTAATCCAAACCATAAGACTAAATATGGATGAAACCATGCCCAGGTTCCTTAAAACTATTAAAAACAAAAATCCAAACCGTTTTTGGGATGAAAATCTGCACAAACTCAGAAGTAACCTACAGACCGCACAAAATAAATACAATCTAACCGGAACAGACAAAGATAACGCCACCTACAAAAAGCTGAAGAAAATATATGACCTGGAAATAAAAGACAAAAAACGTAAACACATTTCAAACAAGATCAAGAGCTCCAGCAACCCAATAAAGGAAATATGGAACACCATAAACAAGGAAACAAACTCCAAAGCAGATTATATTGATAGGCCACTCACCCTGAACGTTAATCAAAACCTCACTAACGACCCAGGCTTGATCAGTGACACCTTCAACAGATACTTTGTATCCCAGGGTAACAATACTCGAATAAATGATCCTCACCCTCCTACAGACCAGCATGAAACTACCAACTTAACACAAGCCTTCGAATTATCAAATTTTAAGCCAATAACCATGGACCAACTCAAACAGATCTTCAAAGCACTACCACCAAAAAACTCATGTGGGTATGATGAAATTTCAAATAGAATTATCAAACACTGCCAGAGCGAAATCGCACCACCCCTTCTTCATATCATAAACTCTTCGATTAATCAAGCAAAAGTCCCATCTGGAATGAAAACTGCAACAGTATATCCTAAATATAAAAAAGGAGACAGTACTTTGATGGAAAACTACCGTCCGATATCAATCTTACCGACACTATCTAAATACCTCGAAAGAATAATCTATACACAGATCATGGAACACCTAACCAACCTACAGATACTATCCCCTCATCAACACGGGTTTAGAAAAAACAAATCTATCAACTCAGCACTAAATGAACTCCATGAAGCAATTACCATCCTCTGGGAAAATAAACAACCAGCATCAGGACTCTTCTTAGACATACAGAAAGCCTTTGACAGCCTAGATAGAGATATACTGTTTGACAAACTATACCAAATTAATATAAAAGGAAACGCACTAAATTGGATTAAAGACTATTTCAAAGATAGGCAACAACAGGTTGAAATAATTCACCAGATAAATAAAATACAAACAAAAACTAAATCACCCACTCAACTAACTAAACGAGGAATTCCTCAAGGATCTGTACTCGGACCCCTCTACTTCTTGATATACATCAATAGCTTCCCAAATCATCTAACACCAGAAAAAACTTGCATAATGTTTGCTGACGACACCACCATCATTTATCCAACATCATCTACAAACCATGCTGAAACAGAAAACACCCTAAAACTGGCATCAGAAATATGTTCTTCACTAAACCTCAAAATCAACACATCAAAAACTGTCAACATAAACTTTACAGCATCGAATCAACCTGACCATAACCCACCTGCAAACTGCACCTTGATCACAATGGCAACAGAAACCAAATTCCTCGGTATCACCCTGGACAAAAACTTATCCTGGCACCTACATATAGAAAACCTGGAAAAGAAATTGTCAACAACACTCTTTGCAATAAGAAGGATTTGGTCAGTGACTGATAAGAGTACAGCCAAAATAGCATACTTTGCCCTATTCGAAAGTCACTTGAGGTATGGCATCATAGCCTGGGGCTCAGCAGCAGACTACCATCTACAAAAGCTACTAATACTTCAAAAAAGAGCTGTGAGATCAATTGAACAACTGCAATATAGGGAACACTGCAAACCTTTTTTCACAACCAACCAAATCCTAACTTTACCCTCCTTGTACATCCTAGAAATAATGAAATTCCTAAAAAATGACCCCCCCCAAACCAGAAACAATTGCCATAACTACAACCTCAGAAATTTACAGACAAACTACAATCTACAACCAAACAGACTCACTAAAACCAGCAGAAATCCAAAAATAATAGGAACTAAAATATTTAACACACTGCCAAACAACCTGAAATCAATAGATTCAAACACTCTTTTCTTAAAAAAACTGAAACAATACTTAATCAACAAACCTTACTATAGTCTAAATGAATATTTCGAAGACCACACACCCTACAACAATACATAACAACATCCAAAGAAGAAAGAAAAAGAAAAAACAAGAATTTTTGACGATTCCCTGGTCTCAACGACTATGGAGAAGAGGACCTAGGTAAAAGGTAAAAGGTAAAAGTCCTAACATGTTCTGTGTACATATTAGCCTTAAAATAGATAAAATACACAGAGTGTAAGTATGTTTTTACTATGCAAAGTATTCACTGACCAGGTTGTAGAAAATCATTAAATACCAGTCATAACGGACAAATATTTAACTCAAAGAATGCACGCAAAAATGTTCTTACAGAACAACAATGTCAATAAACTCTAGAACGCCTAAAACGAAATTACTTGTACTCTTAGCTTCATTAACAGTAGGATAGTCAATAATTAGAACTTTAAACAGTGCACCAGTAACTTCAATGCCGCACTTTATTACTTTTTTGTTGTTACTACTTACTTTTTATATTACTTTTTGTATTACTTTTCAATTATTTGAACTGTAATGGCGACCATAGGAAGGTAGGTAGTCTAAGCCAAGTATGAACGTAGAATGTAGGATGATTGGCGCCATCTTGTAGTCTTGTTAGTGACTAAGGCCGACATGTTCCTTAGACATAACTTTTATACAGCCAATAGCAACTAAAAGACCTACAGTTCATAGTGAAATCCGAACTCATTTTTGCCTCGTGATTTAGGAATTTGTCTATTTATCAGAATAGTACTGCGGATAGTCGTAGTACTCACTAGTGTGGACGTTAATCCACACCATGGAGTACCACATCCATAGATCATGACTAAAGTGAAATAACAATAAGTTCATGACAATAAGTGAAACCAAGTTGAACACTTTATTATTTTATAAGTCAGGTAAAACAATTGTAATCCCTTAAGGCAATTTAAGAGTGAAGGTCAGCAAATGTAATAACGTTAAAAGAAACCTTGTTCTAAAGAGAACAACATAATTTAATGTAACAGTATAGATTTTAATATTTAGTTGTAAAAATAGTTATAGAAATGTCTATTAAATTGTTTTGTCCTAGAACGCTGGGCACGAGCAATGTATTGGTTTTTGTACAAAGTTACTTCAGGCTACACCTAGGGTTTTCGTCATTATCACTTGGATACAATCCAATGCTAATTGGCGGGGGAGCGAGCTGGACTAGTGGTTAGAGCGCGGGACTTCGGTTCCTGGGGTCCCGGGTTCAAATGACGGGTTCATCCGCCAAATGACCAATGGATTTTATCTAAGTGATAATGCCGTAACTCCTAGGTCTAGTCCGAAGTAATTTGAAAAACAATTCCAGTGTTTTGCCAAGTGTCCTCGGAAAAAAATCTTAATTTGGCAGGATTTGAACCAGCGACTTAAGTCCCGTACTCCTTCACTAGACCAGCTGGCTTGCCCCGTCTATAATATTAGTGACATCAGTAAGAAAGGTACATATTTAACAAATATAATTTTGAGACCACTATCTTTAGCAGCACTCAAAGTAGTAACATCAGCTACGAAAGTTATGGTCAATAATTTCTAAATGTGCATGTAACGTTATTGAAGCTAGTTAATTACGTTATTAGCGTAAGTAATATGTAGACACGACAGTAATATAATTTGATCGACACACTCCTCCTATCCCCATGTTAAGTTTGGGGCCAGTTTTCAGGATAAAATTGACTAAATTGAATTGAGACACAGTAAAAAAGCAATGATGTCAGTTACGTTTACATGTTGCACAAAACCATTAAAACCTACAACAAATTGTAAACGTTTGCATATGTTACCTCATATCAAGTATCATACAAACAAACAGGACGTGAGAACATATTATTTTGACTATGGCACACTTATTATTTTGCTTATTGTTGTATGAAAAGAAAAAAAACACTGATAGATCTAGTTGAATTTCATGTAATATCCACTTAAGTATTTTTGTGTCTGAATCAACAATTAAAACTTATAAGTATCAAATGTTCTTTACACCTAACATGTTATTGGGAGTAAAGTTTCTTTCTTGCCAGCAGTAATGATATCAACAATAGACTCCGCCCAGGCCCTATTTTCACCATCAATCATTTTAACGATGTTTTGTCGCAATTAGTGCCACAAATTGTGATCTACGTTCTTGGAAATTGTTAGACAACTAATTATGTTTTTACACCAATAAATTTAGGTGAAGGAAGCTCATTTTTAGATTGAATCTTAATATTTTAGAGGAATATCATAGCATATCTCTATACTTTTGTTGTTAGCAAGAAATCGGGGATGAATTTAGAACATCGTTTGGACCATCATGGACAAAGGTTCTTTTGCTGCAAGCTGAATTTATTTGGGGGGTGTTGCATTGTGTTAAGGTTATGTACACAAAACAAATCAACTTTCTTATTTATACATAAAAATCCATAAAACTATTGATGTCGATTTTGAGTCTGAAAACAAATAATAAGCTATAACGGAGTGTTAGGCTCAGAGCGTAAAAGTAATTATCTGTTATTGTAGTAAATTAATAGAATATAAAACCTGCAGGAAAATATAAATGTATGTATTTTTATTTTAAATAGAAATATCCTTTGCAGAGTAATACAAACTTTTTGTAGTGTATTATAAGATTGTATTGTTATAAATTGCATTCTTTCTAGGTAGGCCTAACTTAAACTCGTTACAAAACATTGTATATTTTTTACCTGCCTTTTTTAAATATATTTATGAATATGAAATAGGTCTGTATCTGAATATAGTACATTTGCTTAGGAAAGCTTAGTCAAAACTGTTATTTTCTTATTTATAGGCTATGCATTTTGAGAAAATTTAATTTATTTACTAATACAATGCTTATTATTTTCGGAGTCTATACTGTTTCACGTGTTTAGTAAAAAAAAAAAAATAATAATAATAATAATAATAATAAAATAAATAATAGTAGGCAATAATAAAAATAAAATAAAATACAAATTTTGCTAGGAGATTCATGCAGTTTAGTTCATGTATTGAGTTGAGTGAGTGGTTGCATGTGTGTGTGTATGTGTCAGTGATCACGATGTTTGTGTGCGCCTGTGATGTGCCTGCCGTGGCGCTGCGACCCGTAGACCCAGGATAGCTAGTCCAAGTCCATGTCTTGGTGCTCGTCACACCGGCCGGCTTATCACTCCCCTCTCACCCCCCTCCCAGCACCAACTATCAACTGCCGACTATCTCTCTCGCTCCTTATCTCCTTACCCCAAGAAACTAAAGGCGGCACACATCAACGCCCAGTCACTGCGCTCCCATATTGATGAGGTTAGGGAGATATTCAAATGCAGGGATTTTGATTTGATAGCTGTTTCGGAATCTTGGTTGAAGCCGAGTATTTCATCTCATGAGGTGAACCTCCCTGGCTATATTCTGCAGCGCAATGATAGAACCGGCAAACAGGGTGGAGGCGTTGCAGTTTATATCAGGGAGGGAATCAATTTTAAAGTTATTAACTCTTCAATTTCTGAGTACTCGGCAAAACCAGAATTCCTTATTATAGAAATTGGTCTAGCTGGGGCTGACGACCTGTTATTGTGTGTGTGTTACCGCCCACCTAGAGTAGGAATTTTTTTGGATTTTGAAAATGCACTATTAAACTCTTTGTTTAGATACAGTCATGCCTTGATCATGGGGGATTTCAATACTGACCTACTCTCGACAAATCAAAACTATGAATACAGACAACTGACTACATTGTTTAACTCTTGCAACTTAGATATACTTCCACTCGACCCTACACATCATGCTGCCGAGTCTGACACTCTCCTCGACTTGATAGTGGTGTCTGATGCTGCAGACATTATACATCATGGGCAACTTCCAGTTCCAGCAGTATCCAAGCACGATCTCATATTTTGTGTGTTTTCAGTTAAGGCTCCTAAACCCAAGACTAAATTTCTAAAATACAGAGATTTTAAGAACATGAATGTAGTTGACTTTATGGCAGACATTTATGAAACACAATGGCACTTAATAGAAAACTTACCATCAGTTGATGAAATGGTGAATGAGTTAAACACTAAAATTATTAATCTTTTTGACAAACATGCTCCAACAGTAACTAAACGTTTGACTAAAACACGTCCGGCACCATGGATAACCCCAGAAATCCGCAGATTAATGGCTAGACGTGATTGTATTTTTAGGAAAGCTAAACGTTCTCAAAACCAAACAGAAATGGAACAATATCGTTATCTTCGAAATAGAGTGAAACAGCTTTTGAGAAATTCAAAATTAAGACACATCCGTATGCTTTTTGAAAATAAAAATCAATCCTCTAGGGTTTTATGGCGCAATGTAAAAAGTCTTGGGCTTGGGAAGCAGTCTGAACCACAGAGAGTGAATGTCCCTCTCAATGAATTAAACGCTTTCTTCTCTTCATATGGTCAAAATATCGACCAACAACATGTTGTAAATTACATAAACGAAATCAGAAACCTCCCTGATCGGGACCTAGGACATCCGAAGTTTACTTTCAGACCTGTAGTGCAGTCAGATGTTCTTAACGCAATTCGTCGGATTCGTAGCAACGCAGTCGGATCGGATGGCATTCCAATTCGTTTTATAAAAGACATTCTCTTTGCTATACTCCCAACTGTCACATGCATTTTCAACACATCACTAAGGCAAAGCGTTTTCCCTATTTCTTGGAAGTCTGCCCTTATTCGTCCATTAAATAAGATCCCAGCCCCGGCATCTTGCCAGGATTTCAGGCCGATCAGTATATTGCCCGCATTATCAAAAGGCTTTGAAAGATTTGTGCACTGCCAAATGACGGAATTTCTGACTGACAACAACATACTTTGCAGCTTTCAGTCTGGTTTTCGAACGGCTCACAGCACAGAAACAGCACTATTACGTGTGACGGACGACATTAGACAAGCAATGGAACGTCGGCAGGGTACAATTCTAACACTATTTGATTTTTCGAAAGCTTTCGACTGCGTAAATCATAATCTTCTTCTGGAAAAGTTAAGGGCCATAGGGTTTTCAAATGGTGTATTGGACTGGCTGGGATCTTATCTGTCAGGCAGGTGGCAATGTGTTGAGGTTGATGACGTACGATCTGACTGGGAGACAGTTACTTGTGGTGTGCCTCAGGGGTCAATCCTTGGCCCTCTACTGTTTGTACTATACATAAATGACCTGAGCTCAGTCCTCACACACTGTAAATACCATATGTATGCCGACGACTTACAGATTTATACGCATTTCTCAGCAAAATATATCAATGACAGTGTTCTAAAAATCAACGAAGACATCGAGAAAATCATTACCTGGACTGAAAAACATGGACTTAGACTAAACCATACAAAAACAAGACCAATAATAATTTGTCATTCACGTTTACGAAACTCAATTGGCTTTGACACAGTGAACTCAGTAACTATAAATGGGACAGCTTTACTTTACTATGACAAAGTGAAAAATCTAGGACTTACTATAAACTCGACGCTTACCTGGGGAGATGCAGTAGTAGACATACGTAAAAAGGTGTTTGCATCAATCCACTCACTGAAGAAGTTACAGAATTTTTTACCTTTACACACAAAGTTACACCTAGTAAAATCACTTGTCTTCCCTCACTTCACTTACTGTAACTCTGTGATCAATGACATGACTGTAAATCTCGCTGATGCTCTCCAACGCACTCAGAACTACTGTTTAAGATTTGTTTATGATCTGAGACGTAATGAGCGCATCACTCCTTTTTATGTTGATTCTAAATTACTAAAACTATGTGACCTAAGATCAATAAAAATTCTTATGATAACCTATTCAATATTAAAAACAAAATTTCCAAAATATTTTTTAAACGACTTCAAATTTGTAGCTGAAGAAAGTGTAAGAAACTCACGTTCTGCTTCAGTAACTTTGCGTATGCCTCATCATAGAACGGCAGTTTATGACAGAGCGTTTGTTGTTTCTGCTTGTCGCCTTTGGAATGATCTCCCTCTAGCCATAAAAACCCTTGATAGCCGTCCCCGGTTTGTGACAGCACTAAGAAATCTGTTTTCTGGACGTATGGCCATGGTTGGTATATCCTAGGCGTGCGCTTGGTTGAACACTGACAGGTGTGCGTGTGTGTGTGCTAGTTCTTGCGAGTGTGTGTTGTGTGTGTGCGTGTACGTGTGTAGGTGTGTGTGTGTGTGGGTGTTTATGTAAGGTGGTATGTTTTAAAAGTGTATTGTTTCTTTTTACATTAAATATTGTAAATAGATTATAGTATATTTGTATTGTACATTGTTTTGTTTTATTTGTATGTTTAGATTTGTATAAACAGGTTAAGTGTAAGAGAGGGCCATGTGGCCCTAACTTTGCCTGACTAAATAAATCATTTTCATTTCATTTCATAAGAGATTATTCCATATCGTTTCACTCTTAACCAATCATTTATATTCAGAACAAGTCCTAAAAAATAAAAGCTTTGAAATGAAAATATGGTTTAATGGAGTAGGGACAATAGATATATTTCATATTTAAAAAGAATAAACTGCATGTTCTGCTGTAAGTAAGCCAGCAGCCTCATCAAATGGAAGATAAATGACATGAAGCAGGATTATACTTGGCAGTACACCAGCCACAAACTCTCGCCTGGGGAAATATTTAGGAGTTGAATATTGTTTCTAAACCCTAAATATTTTCTTTCAAAAGAATATTAAAATATTATTTCTAATAATTATTTTATCTGGTTAAAATTTTATTTTTTTAATAAAATAATTTGTATTTCTGCACATGTGATACGCCACAGTGTTAAAATCTAAAGTTGTACTAGGAAAACAGCTGATTTGTTAGAAATATTGTTAGTAAAAATAATAGTTTCTTTTTATTCTCTATTTGCTGCATTCATGTGTATCACTAGATATTAAAATTATCCTCAAGTTAATTTATTTTGAGTTAAAGCATTAAATTCTGTTGTGACACATATGTAATTAATCAAACAATTTACAATCAAACAAAAGTATTTGACTCTGTTTGATATACGTATTAACATGAACATTATTATTTATTTCTTCATGAATGCCTCACTAATCAGATGTTAATGGATCCAGTTTGGATTATGAAAGATTATTCCCTGTAATGAAGTATCCTAAACTAATAGAAACAACAACTTGTTAACATAATGAATATACTTAATGTGGAAATCCAAGATTACCATCCATGATTACAAAAATGTCCACGCAATGTTGCAAGGTGAAAAAGTTTAACTTTTTTCTGGTTAGATTACATCAGTTAAGTGTCTTATCGTAATGCGTGTTATCGTGGTAATTAGAACAAAATTTGAAAATATTTACTTATAAAATATAATTTCAGAAGCTTTGTTCATTTTTCTTTGCACACTCCAGTATTCCAACCAAGCAACACAAAACAGTGTGATTTTATTAGGCACGTAATACGCGTACGTTTGAAAATAAGGTAAAGATACGATTACTACGATCAGCTGGTGCAGTGTTTCCCGTTTCGTTCAATACTTGGATTTGGCTTAACCTAAACACATCTTGTACAGTGTGTGAAAGACTAATCATTTACAAGCTTTATAGCAACTGTAGGAAAAATAAAATGTGTAACGCGAGTGCAAACTGCCACTTTACAAACTAGTTACAAAAGTAACTATTGCACGTCAAAGTGGCTTTTATTGTGAGATATTTGATAAAAAAAAATGTATTTATTGTATACTATTGTAAAATTGTATTTATTAAAATATAATTAAAACATGAAAATAAACAGGATATTACAAGTTACAGCCTCAAAATAGGGAATTATTACTGTGTTAGATATACAGATGAGAACAGAATTCTCATTATAATCACAGATTGAAATCCTCTTGGCAAACAATAGAACCCGGTGTCAAATATCTAATATACGTTTGTGTTAGTCGATCTCCAAGTACACTACAAAACCCGACAGGAAATTAACCACATTTTAAGCTGTATATGTTATGTGAAAATGCTTGCTTGTTATAATACAAAAAACATTAAAATGTAAAAAACATTACATTTAGAAAAAATTAAAAACATGAAAACTAAAAAAAAATTAGAATTTGTTGTGTTTGCTAAATTAAAATAATTGTAAGGAGTTAAATTGAAAATACACTAAAGGTTTATACTATTTCTTTACTTTTTTTCTTTACACTTATAAAAATTGTAACACTACTTTTACAATGAATTCCATTTGCGTTGCACTGAGATCCACCTTAGTTGTATTTTAGAAGAAACATACAGATCCATATGTAAGACTGTATTGTGTATTTAATATTTGCCTTATTATGTATGATTGCAATCGTCTTAAGTATTTCCAAGCTATTAAAAATATGGCTTAAATTGTATATTTCTTAAATAACTAGGTTTAAAAGTTTATTTTTATTAAAGAATGTTTATTCAGTAAACACACAATTGATAATAGGCTATTATCTAAATAAACCTTTTTTTCGTAAATAATCAATGTAAACATAACGCGACCAATATTCACTTGTTTACAAACTTTTACGATTCAAGAACAAGACAATTTCAGAGGAAAAGTGCTTATCTTACTTAGTTGTCTCAGTTACCGAAAGTTTGTCACGTCCTGTAGAACGTTTTAAGAACACTTGCAAAACATTTATCTTTAAATGGTTTTTCCCACAACGGCCACTGAGCTCCGTTTATTTTTATTATACTGAAAAAAGTATAAAATGCTAAAAGTTGTGAGCGTGATACAAACCAAGAATTCAGGTAACGGAATTCCTCTATTTTATTTCAAAGAACCCAATTCAATTATTGATACACTAAGGTATAGTGGTGGATTTTAATTGATTTATTTATTGAATTATAGGTTACTTATCAGGAGTTGAAAATTAACTTAACTTAACTCTTGAAATCACTGTATTTCTAAAATACGCATCATCATATACGGTGTATCTGCTAGCATAGAAAATGTAAACCTCATCTGAATTTAAAATATTTATTTAAAATATGCGATAAATTTAGGTTTTATTTTAAATTTACAAAAATAATTTTCTTCCAGCTGGTCATCCTGTTGCAACGCAAGGGTAGAGCAGATAGTATTTAATAATTCAAACCTCAATTTTCGCCAACCTTACCACTACTTACTACTACTTCATTACTACTTCACCACCTTAGAATTTTGATTAGATCATTTTGTTTCCAGAGGTATGATGTATTTTTAGGATTGATCATTCTTTTATACGTATGTTAACTCTAGTTACGAGACTTTAGCTTGGGAAGTTGGCGATGATTGCTGTAATTTCGGTCTCTATCATGTCAAAGATACAATGATTTACAGATATGTCTCAACTGCATCCAGTCACGCCATATGCATCATGCACAGTGACTGGAGTCTGGTTTGTAAGTATAACAAACATATGTGAAAGCACATTCCTTTATAGTCGATCAATGGTTTTATTTCGCTAGTCAATTCGCTTAAAATCGTCATGCAACAGCGAATGAGAAACGATTTTTCAAGAACATTATTTGTGTAAAATCAATTAAAAATATGTGGCATCTGGAATTTGTTTTACAAGAAGATGAGATGGCATGTTTGCAATATTAATTAACTAATTGGCATTGCTAGCATATCTTGATACTAGTGTCTTTAGGTTTTATATTTATATCAAGCTTGGGTATTGTTTTGTTCGATCCGATCAGCATGTAGATTTATTTATTCGTCTCATAATAAACTTTTTATAATGCTCTATAAAGTATATTTCTACTTTTATACCCTGATAAGAACATCGAACTAGTTAGGTACTTTTTAAGTAGGTTCAAGTTAACTTTGAATCTGTCTTGCCTGAAGATATTCTATGCTGTCAACAGAAGGAGGAAATGTAACGCATGTTTAATACAATATACAATATCCTGAGCGAGTATTTGAGATTAATTTACATCAAATTGATATGTTGAATGCTTACTTAATAAACAATTGTTTTACTATTTACCGTCAAAGTAAACAGAAAACAGAACACTTTTTAGAATTCACTCAAAGTCGTTTACGTAAACTCAAATTTAATAAATGTAAAATGCAGTCAATATTTTACTTCATTTACAAAATATACGTTTCATACATTTTAATGTAATATAACAATGAAGAAATAATAGATTGAAATATCTTAGCTTGTTTCAACTATGCTTTGTTATTGTCAAAGCCTTCTCACATATGCCACATCATGTATTGTTAAACTAGAATAAAAATATCATTGGATAAAAACACAAAAACAATCCTTACCTATGGAAGGTTGACATTGCATATGCACAGATATAGTAATTACTACATTTATTCGTAGATTAGAAAATTAAAATTGGTTAGCAACTCCGCAAATACTTACAGAGCTATGGTTCCTCCGGATCGTTAGTTACAGCCAAGTCTTATTCATGCCATCCATCAAAATAACAATGTTTTGTCTCAATTAGTGTCACAATTTGTCTAAACAATCAATCACTTAGTTAATTTAGAGATGATTCTGACTTGGTGTTGACACTCTTAAACAAATGTGTGTGTATGGCTTCTTATTTATTGTTCGTGTCAATATGTTAACTAGTTTGATAAATTATTTCTTTTTAAATTCACTTTGAATGTTTTTATACAAATTACTTATTTTCATATCAATAGAGATAACAATATTTTATGGGTACGTAATGTGACGAGTCGTCATAATCTGTATTTTAGTTGCAAATTTTAAAAGGTTGATAAGAATCTGATGAATATTATTTTTAATTATTATACAAAAATATAATACTACCTTACAAAACACTTTAGGATTGAATGTATAGTGAAATATACATCACATTGTCTATCAGAATTTAGCTTCTTGCCCGATTAAGTGGATAATTATTACTATAGACCTAAGGCATTATTAGTCTAGACAGTAAGTCAGACAAAATATCTTGTCTTGGATATTTTTTTATTTGTTAAGTACGATAATTAATTTTTGAAATATAGTCTTGTCTAAACTGTTTCGGAAAGTCAGAAATGTTTCTTTTCATGGACATGTTGGCAAACACTTTTGCTATGAAAACCCTAACGGACTGTAAATAAATGAGAGTTACTGTATTATAAAAATTTTGACTTAAAACGATATATCGTTAAAAAAATCTGCGTTCAATAATAGTAATTATAGTTAATAATAATATTAATAATATATAATAAATTAATTATATTTTAAAACAGTGTATTTTAGGAGTGAACTTATCTTACATCCCTTGTGTCGTTTACTTAAAGTGTTACATGAAATTGAATAATTTTGGCTCTAAAGACTATAATAGGCCTACTGTTATCCATATTTTATTGTATATACAAATTAAATTTAAAAGCATTAAGGTGCAGTATGTGTACAAACATTTAAGTTACATGTTGAGGAAAGTTACATCCTGTACCCTCAGGAGAAATTAAAACCTTTTGTACAATCAGTTACACACTTTGTCATTCGCAAAGAATACAAAGGCAAGAGTGCAAAAGACAGATAATAACGTAGGTGTCACTGAGCTGGTTATTCACTTTGTCCTGTTAAATCCTTGTGTTGTGGTTGTTGTGGCTATTGTACGTCAGTTGAGGCTTTATTTAGAAGAAAAAATATTTAAAAAACGGTACTTTCCTGTTAAAGGGAATATTCATTATTATCGATGCGTTTTTTTCTCTTGATATATCGATATTTTTGTTTTTCTTTACAATCCATTACAAATTGACAACTGATCTTATTTAGGCTAAAATATAGTCTATTACATGGATTAAGAAATAAAACGTTTCCAAACTAACCTAACTTAACCAACCAAACTTGCTGTACCAATTGAAAATAACGTTTGAAAAGAAAAAAGGCAAGTGGGGAATAATAAACGGATTTTTAAATGTTACAGCAAGTTTGGTTAAGCTTTGTAAAGTTAGTTTAAAACAGTTTATCAGTTTAATATATTTTTTAAATTATTTTTTGTTAATACTGAACAATATTTATTTATCGTAGTTTTCAGCTGATAGATTTCAATTCGTTAATATCAATATATTGAGAAATAAATCAATGATAATAATGAATGTTCCCTTTAACAGGAAAGTACCTAAAAAACTTTAAAAAACGTTGTAGGTTTTTTGTCTGAGACATGATTTCTAACTACACATGTATTATATCTAAATATATTAATAAACCCATAACTATCATCGTAAATAAAAAGCATCTTTAAATTGCAGATTTTTCTTTGATAAGTAGTAAGCGGCATTTATTTCAGCTATAGCTAATAGGCTATTTCAATGGGTTTATAATGGAATATTTTTCTGGAACGAACAAGTAGTCGACCAGTGGTCATGTGTGCTGCTTCAATCCCTGAGATCTCGTGTTTAAAGTCTAACAATCCCACTAAAACAACGTAATAATACCGGAGAGTAGTAATAACACTCTAAAACCCAGCCTAATGTGTTTTTTTTTTTATCGTAAGAAACATTACTTACGTTGTTCATAAAAAAATTCTGGATGGTGAATTTCAGTATATCGACTCAGCTGTGTCATTTTCATTGGAGAAATTGTGAAGGTTTATCCCACGGAACGGCTCCGTCATGGTTTCTAAAAAAAACCATACACGATACGTAGACCAAACATAAATTATTACTGTTATTAAAAAAACGTACAGGCTACGATGCAGGTATGCTGGGACGATCATAGAGTCGCGCCGCAGGTCGCGTACAGACTAAGCGACTGCAACTCACTTGCCACACAAAGAAAATTTTTCTGTTAGTTTCAACGATTGTATAAACGTAGATTGTACTTTTCGTCACCATGTTCTTCAAAAGGGAAGATACGGATATCGGAAACGAACTAATAGCAGGGAAGGGATACTAAAATATTCGTAAAACCAATTCGAGCGCAGTATTTATAGCACAATAAAATTTTTAAAGCTTTGCCGAGATGCCAAAAATGCATAATGAAAGAGTTGTACATGGTTTATCATTCACCTACATTTGTTGATGGTTTTGTTACAGAATATTACTAATCGTAATAATCAAGGACTGGTAGTACAGATTGAACCGTTTAAATTCCTCAGAAATGTTTCTGGATTAGTACAGCAACCAATCGTTACCAGGAAATCATTAATATCTCCCAGCTAGTAGATGGAAATGATTGATTTTATTAAACATTTATAGATATAGCACTCAGTTAGGTATACTACCCAATGACAATATTAAACTAAAAAACCACCCAAAACAATTCAGTTTCCTTACTATATTGTAAGCGTTATCAAATATTTACCTTATTTAGTTTTCTAATAAGATGGGAACGAAGGGAATGTACACTTGGCCTTATTGAGACATGCAACATAGCGTGGTATAGAGTATAATGTAGTGTGTAATAACATAGCACCAATATCAGCTACCAAATGATCCTAGGAAGTATTAGTGCTAATTTACTGAAAACATAACGTATAAAAAGAGTCATCTTAACCTTCCTATGAGCTGTGTGGTTAGTATTATTGGGTATTAAGTACCTCGAGTTTGATTTCAAATAGTATATTCTAAAATTTGCAACCAATGAGTAAAAGGGAAAAGATTATTGTTAAGGAAGAATAAGGTCACTTAAAATTTGAGAAAACATTATGTCTTATTTAGTTTGAAAAAAACAATCAGTTATTGTTGTTTGACGTCAATTAAGAATCGGTTATAATACAGATCCCCTTAAAAAAAAACTGAAAAGATGTTCATACAAGCTATTGGCACGGAAATTTAAGAGAATATCTCGATGGAAATCTTCCAACGCTATGGATTGAATATGTAGCTTACTTGAACAACCCGAAACTGTGATGTCTTCCATGTACATCAGGTTTATTTCCTTCAGATTTCGATCACAACACATACATTTAAAAAGACATAATTTCTTTAATTATATTAAACATTTTCTCATCCCAACGCGAGTATTAAAACGCCAATTAAATTGCTGTGTATGTAAAGTTTTATTGTGTTCTAATTTACATAAATATTTTGCTCTACAGTACTTGAAAAAAATATGTATAGTTCATTTGAAAACGTCACTTTACATTTAACTACTTTTATATTAAGTATCTAATGTTTGATTATATAGACAAGATTAACATTTCCCAATCTTATATATTTCCATATCTCTAAAATGTAAAAACTGTGTGTTAGGATGAATTCAGTAGTTTCTAGAGGTATAAGGTGTGATGACCTTTAATAAAAATACATTAATAATTAACGTATGTTAATAGCACCACTTTAAAAATAAAATAAAATATCTAATATAAAATATAAGTTTATACTTATAGCTATCTAGGGATCGAGTAACCCTACAACGGTTCATTTGTTATCCTTAAGCGTACCTGAAAAATATTTAATATTTTAACAAAGTTTTAACGATAAAGACACACAGCTGAATGATGAAAATACGTGCAATCCATATTAAAAAAATGTATGATAGTAAGAAAACCATTAAATGACACATTAATACCTATAATATATATATATTTTTATATACAACACTTGAAGTATTAATGCACATTGAATATCTTATTATAGAAAGAAACGTGTTATGTTTAGACTATAATAGATTCCACATTATAATCACGTACCGTGATAAGACACCATCTAAAAGAGATTGGAAACATGAAGATAAATCATGATGACGATACCAGTTAAATATTATCTCGTATCTTGTTGGCCAGGGAAATATTATTTCACAGATTTTTCTCTAAATTTTATAATTCTAAGTTAATGATAATAAAATAATAATAATTGAAAACATTAGAAAAAAAAAACAGTCATGCAATATGAATTGTTTGTGTGGTTCGAGATGAGCATCGAAAGGAACTACATGTACACGTTTTTATGTCATATATTTATATATTTATTTTTCTTCAATACTTTAAGTTTCAAAATAATTGTGTGTGTTTGAAAAAAAAATCTAGAAAAAATTGGTTTTTTGTTGTTGTTAATTTTTACGTTTCAAGTATTAGTTAACCTTTGTATTATATCAAATCACATGAAACTTTTCAAAAATCTAGCCAGATATTTGTAATAAAGCAGATGTTAAACTACAAATACAAGATGAGTAAAAATCATACTACAATTCTTTAAAACAAACACTACAAAGACCAACGTGAAAATAAAACAATTTGAATGAAAGTGTTGATTGTATGACACATATACTTAACAACAGACTTCTCATTAGCTTCACAGATTGGAGGCAACTTGTCACACAATATCATACAGTGTCAAATATCGAATATGCATTCAAATAAGCACATTCTAATACAAGATACCATACTTAGATGAGTAAATTACTCGGAATTTGCCTTTGAATATATTATTACTTGTTCAAAAGCGAGTTAGATTTCGATTAATTATAGCATTTCTGATATTTTAATAAAGAGTTTTGTCACTGTAGTATTGTCACTATAAGATTATAATCAAGACACTTTGTCTTAGTGAAAACCAATTATTATATGGTTGTTGATTTGCTCACAAAGTTAAAAAGTATGATTTTGGAAACGTTGCGTTAAGACGTTTACAAAACCATACTTTTCTTTATCCAGTAACGTCATGTGTATCATTAGAAAAACGTCTGCTTGAGAAGTGCTTAAACCTTGTACTAATGGCGACACATTTTTCTCTGTAAAACTTTTTGGAGTTTTATTTTTGAATTAGTTACTTAAAATCTAAATTTTTTATTCAATCTTGTTGTAGCGATGTGTTAAGTAAATTTTCTTACGTGATAGTGTGAATGTGCCATACACATACACATGATAGGAATTGTGTAAAATTACTTTATATAAAAAATTAAAAATATAGTAGTTATAATTTTTTACTCTTAAAAGAAATCTAAATCACATAACTGTAATGTTTCAAATGATTACATTGCGCCTAACTAAAAGTAAACATAATTTAACGAGAACAAAACTTTTACGGATTTCTTTTAAAGATGGACCATTTTTTGCCTCTACCATGGCTATAAATCATCGATTGGCAACAAAGAATGGCCGTTTGCTGCAATTGGCGATGCGCCTACTTAAAATACTTTGACCTTCATTAACCTAGAGAGCTGTGTAGAGCAGACTAACCTAGACTTTTCTACCAGCCAAAGTATTCATGTAATGCAAATGCCTTCATTTAGTTATTTGCAAGGATTTTCTACTAAATAGTCTTTGCAATATTTTATGCAAACACAATATCGTATGGAAGGGTTAATAAATTGGAAGAAACAAATGTAAATAACAAGATTAGAAATATAGATAAGTTTGTAGAATGATTGTCTCGTAATCAATCCTAGAATAAAATTGTTCGTTTGTGCAAAATCGGCTCTTTATGGCTCTTTATATCTCTATTTAATATAAAACGTCTCCTTAAAATACTTGGTTAGTGAGAAAATATAATCATTGTTTTGTTTTATATCTTTGAATTTATACATAAAAAAGATATGCGTTCCCACCCAAATGATACATTTCCTTCCTTCCGCACATTTATCAAGACTCTAAGATGTCGGTTTTATGGCTTCTTCTAATTGCATTGATAAGAAAATGGCGATTCTGTCTATTCTATTGTGCCTACTATTAAGTACGTGCCTACGACTTTTATCTTAACTATTTGGGTATATAGATCTTTTTTATAATTCCTTGCTATACAAACGTATTTCTGCGCCATAAAGAGTATTCACGGATTAAATGTGTTTTCGTGAAAATGACACACTCATACTTTATCAAATGTCGGTTGACATTTACTGAATTGAACAAATGTAATACCATATGCGGTATATATAGTGCGATAACATTAAAAAACTATGGTGACCTTAACAATTTGTATTTCTCTCCCAATCTTATAATTGGGTGTTGTCATGTAATATTCATACACAAATTCGTTTATTTCTTGGCTTACACTATTGATTAAGTGGATTATTATCCTTATTTCTTGCGCCATTGTAGATATTATTTAATTTCGAAAGAAACGTTTAATTTTTATATTGAAATATTATAACGTAGCTATTGCCTGGATAAAAACGTGATAAAATATTTACACTCAATAGTGTTCGTTAGGATTATATACTTAGGATTTATCTACTTTATATATACTTAGAGTACGTTCCAAGAGAGTCTTCAGTTGAGGGAGGAAGCTTTTTACTACGTGACTTCGAAGGAGCCAATGAGGACAGTGCGTTGTTGCCAAATCTAATAATACAAGATGATTTGAAAATATTGTTTAGTATATTTATTAGTGCCGTGAACAGGCGATATGGCAACGTCGCACTAGCCCTGTCTTGTCATTGGCTGACGCCAACTGCAGACTCTCATGGACCCTAGTATACTTATAATTTATAGTACTTATAAATTATAAGTTATCAAAAGTTATAATTCATAGTACTTATAATGTATGCATATATTTAAAAACTCCCAAGTATTTAAGAGTAAAGTAAATAATTAATTACCTCGTTTCAACTTAGATTAGTTTTTATATTCACCATTGTACGTAATGGGCGAAATGCAATTTAAAAATAAATAAATACCAATTCAAATTGTTTAGTAACAAACTGCAAAAACCCCGGCAAGCCATTTTTCCAGTGAAGTGGAAGTGTTAAAGTGCACTTGATAATGTCAAGTCTCTCCTTTATGTAAAGTATGATAAAGTGTGATACTCTAGAAATCCAAAGATTTGTCACTTTGCAAGAGATATTAAGATACATGTGGTTGTAGGTATTTATCTATTGACATTTTACTTAGGATCCCTGATTTACACATTTATATGTTAGATATTAATAACATGTCTTAAACACTTTAACTAACAAGGAAAGTATTGTGACATACATATATACTTACAGTATATTGTTTATATTTAATAATATGTTTTGTTCTTATTAGTTTGTACTATCAAGACAAAATTGGGGGAAGACGTGACAGCCTAGACTTTATTACTTTTTCAAGGCAAAACACCAATAAAAATAGCACTAATTTAATAAAATAAATTTAAAAAATAATTCACTCGTAGAGTTCCACTAATTTATGATTTGACAAAATGCTCTCCATTTAATAGCGTAGGAACGTAAAATTAAGAAAATCTAAAATTAAATTTCTCAATTATACCATTTTAAAGTAATGTTTAGCTAGTATTCCCTGAAAAGGTTACTTTAATCATAAACATTCAACAAAAGGAAAATATATTTACAATTTGACGGAGCCTCTTATTCATAAATATTTTATTTATTAATTTATCTTAAACATTATTTCGCTGTAACAAATGGATAGCTCAAATCCTGTAAAACAGCGTATGTTTTAATAAAAAGATTTATATCATGACCTAAAGTACAACAAAGGTCATTTTGCACTTTTAGTGAGCTAAAATCAAATTATCTGACGCTGTACGAGATGTGGGGATGTTGTATGGAGTGGGCTATTACAGAGTGAGGAATTTTGAGCTGGTCGTTATAAGAGTTGTATTTGAATCTACATCATTGCATTTTCAAGTTTTCAATAAAATTGCCATTGATTGTTTTATATAATTAAAACTTAGATAAATATATTATAAAAAAATTAATAGACGTTATTTATTAAATGTGTAAAAAGTACAGAGTGGCTAAAAAGTAACTTGCACCCCCCTTAACCATTAAGTTAATTTTCAGCCACCCTCATGGTTATTTGGATTTTATACGTTTTAGGGCGCCATTTTGTTATTAGTATGCCGATTTTCGTTTTCTATATGTCAATTGTTTTGTTTTGTCAAGTGCTGTAAAATAATACCAAACTCGACTATACTTGCCTTTTGAACATTTTGAGCTTCCCCAAACCCCCTCTACCCTATATGGGCAAAATTCTTAAAATTTACTATAATTATTGTAGTCCCTCATATCTAAGAAGGCAAACCGATTTCGAGTATCTCAAATGGTTGAAAATTAAGGGGGGGAGGGTGGTGCAAGTTACTTTTCAGCCACCCTGTATATTAAGCAGAACAGTATTAAGTCACACCACTTGTGTTTATAAACACTCCGTATTAATTGTTGGTCACCAGAGGAATTAATTGTTGGTCACCGACATGATAAGAACAAAACGTTTCACCTTGGATTTAGCAACAAATTGTCGGTTTTGTTCAAGGGCTGTAATCGTTGTGGTAATGACCAACACTAGCCAATAATGCTATGGACGCCTTGCACGCTTGCACACTTAAAACAACTGCAGAGCTAATGAATTACTGCGAAACACTCGGTTTGAAACCCTTTGTTTGATGTGATGTTTGATTTAAAACTAAAAACTTACAAGCTAAATAGCCATCATAGCTTCATGAAACTATTTTGAATAGCAGAATAATTATATTCTCTAAGCATTATATACAGGGTGAGTTTTAATTGTCCCCCCCCCCAACTTTTTTCTACATTATTTCAAATATCAATCCCAGACCACTTCCAAACATTGTTGGGTAGTAAGTACTTCATTTTGACAAGGTGGTCATTTCCGGCCGCCATCTTGGATCCGCCATATTGGATGCAAAATTTTTTTTTTCAAATGTAAAGGTGGGGTTGTGACCCATTATTTCGAACTAAATTTTTACCCTAATTACAATGCCACAAACTGTTTTTAAAAATCTTGATTCATTCTAAAGTTATGAGGGCTTTTTAAAACTTTATTTTTAGCCCATTTTAACATCGTGCATTTACAAACTATGACCATAATCTCAAAATAGTGCTAGATAAAGATAAGTATACACTACCAGTAATTGTCGACATATTTTCACTTGGTTATGATTGATGTATTTTTTTCGGCCGCCATCTTGGATCCGCCATTTTGAAATATGATAAATTATTTTAAATATGAAGGGGGTATTGTGACCCATCATTTCGAACTATTTTTTTAAGCTGAACTTAATTCCATGATCCGTTTTTCATTTTCATTTTTTGATTTTGAAATATTGACATTTTTAACAAAAACATTTCAATATTTCATAAATAAAACTTGATAACAAAAAATAGATTGCGGCATTGAGTTAAGCTTAAAAAAGTAGTTCGAAATGATGGGTCACAACACCCCCTTCATATTTAAAATAATTTATCACATTTCAAAATGGCGGATCCAAGATGGCGGCCGAAAAAAATACATCAATCGTAACCAAGTGAAAATATGTCGACAATTACTGGTAGTGTATACTTATCTTTATCTAGCACTATTTTGAGATTATGGTCTTAGTTTGTAAATGCACAATGTTAAAATGGGCTAAAAATAAAGTTTTAAAAAGCCCTCATAACTTTAGAATGAATCAAGATTTTTAAAAACAGTTTGTGGCATTGTAATTAGGGTAAAAATGTAATTCGAAATAATGGGTCACAACCCCACCTTTACATTTGAAAAAAAAAACTTTGCATCCAATATGGCGGATCCAAGATGGCGGCCGGAAATGACCACCTCGTCAAAATGAAGTACTTACTACCCAACAATGTTTGGAAGTGGTCTGGGATTGATATTTGAAATAATGTAGAAAAAAGTTGGGGGGGGGGACAATTAAAACTCACCCTGTATATTGTTGAACTTACAATTTACAACAGTCATCGGAAAATGACAATAATAAGAATATTGGTAATTTATGACCTGCTGAGTGGCTGTATTTAAGTAGGTTCCATGCATAAGTGCTACAAACCTAATTACTACCGTAAATCGTCTGAAATAATACCACAAAAATGTGTGTGATCAAACTTAGTTACTCTGAAAATTAAAATTTAAAATAAAAGCCTTAGGTCATACGGAACTAACAAGTGCCATGGCTGTTACAATCCTTTCTAAACGCCCTAAAGTGACACCTAAGTGAAAACACTGTAATTATGTTAGGGCAGTTTTTAGTATCACTGTTTATCCTTCTGTTTGCAGTTAACATTTTCTATTAAATATTAAGTTACGAGCACCCAACGCCTTTATTTAGGATGTGAATGATTAATATCACTTTACTTCATATGGTCTAGAGGTATCGTTGAAAATATTATTACGATCGGGCGTTTTAATAATATCTTATATGAAATTTGTGTAACGTATAATATGTAGTCACTTTTACTGGAGTGAAATAGTTACTAAATAAAATAAGCTTTACGTATAAAAATATTATAAATTAGTTTTTCAGCTCAAAATATTTATTGTTAAGTTTTTTGTTATATTTTTATTTTGTAGACGTATATAAATTACGTTAAAAAGTCTTAATTTTTGTAATTTTACTTCGTTTTTAATCCAAACTCAGTGGTCACCCTAAACCCTTCAGTTTGGAGTGTGAAGTGGATTCACCCTCCAAACTCCATAATACGTTTCCGTAACAAGATTAAAATCCCACAACACCAAGTGTTAGGAAGACTTTAATCCCTAGCAGTTGACACAACGTTTAGATATTGCATTTCTCTTGAACACAAATAAATATCAGAAGTTATTTCATAGTTTCTGTTGGTGTAATGGAAATTTAAAATGTCATTTATTAATTATTGTAGGGCTATTGTAGGGGCTATTGTAGGGGGGGGGGGGTAGAACTAGCTTACCCCGACGTGGCTTTACTCACGAACATTTTAGTTAAACATATGTGACCACTTAAGTTAATTAAACTAAAAAATTACTTCTTCATTTACAACATTAACTGCTCTTCTACCAGGAGCTTCGGACTGCTCACTCATAAACCAACTAAATAATATTTTGGCCAGAAAACTATTCCTGCTGTATCTGATTTCACATAGGTTTACTAGTTTACATTCTTAAACCTTATTATCCAATAGTACTGTGATATATTCCATTAATATATTCGGAAGTTTTATGTCTTAAATTAAAGTAACAATAAGTGATATAAAAACCATGCACGATGTTTTATTGTGGTTCTTATATCCCTCAAAGGACCTAAACAGTTGCAGGTCTACAGTGTCTATGATGTTTTAACCAAGCAGAATGTACTCACATTAAAGAGTCTTTTCTCAATGTGTGGCATATGTATGAATTTTTTTACGAAAAAAGGGCATATAAAGGTAGTAGTTTTTACATAATCCGCCAAAAACATGTAAAAGATGTTTTAGCTTTACAACCAGCATTGTAAAGCAATATACTCATCTGAAATTGTATGATTGTGCCATTTTTATAAGCCTAGGGGTGGAAGTTATTGAAATTATCATGCACTTTTGATCTTCTCTCTTGAATGCCCATTACTGTATAAATAATCATAAAGTAGCCTACCAAAAGAATAAGGCCGATGCCATACCTTAAAATATTAGTTGAAACTTGATTACAAATAATAGTTGAATAGTTCCTTAGACATTGATAATCTGAACACAATAAATAATATAGCTTCTGTTATTTAGTTGATGAGAAACAGATTTTAAAAACATCGACAAATAGATTACATTATGATTTTAAAACTCATTTAACGATGACAAAAAGTGTTATGCGGTTAAACTAAACATAAATTATTTTCAAGCCACAAAAAATTCAATTTTTTTAAATAAAATAAATACAACCAGCTGTTCCCTTAATTAATAATATAACAGTCTAAAATATTCAACTTTTCAAATGCAAACAAACCATTTATCCATAAGGATATCATGGGAACTTTAGAGGCCACTGGGGCAAAGCTCTGATGGAATTTTTTGAAGTCGCTTCTTATTGCACACCTATAGCCTAATTATAATCTTTATGTCAATTCCTGAGTTCTTAGCGTTAGTACTACTTGAGATAAAGTGATAAGTGAGTCAGTATTTGGCTTTAAAAAGTAAATATTGACATAAATACCAAGATGAGAAAAATAACATATTTGAGATCTCCTTTCGTTTTATGTAAGAACTAAAAAAAGTATTATCGTTACAAGTTGTCGTTGAGGATATGGTGAGGCACTTTAAAATACGGGTAAATAATAATTCATAAACATTGTACCAAACCTAAAGAAGCCAGGAATAATATCATACGATTTCATTTGTACATGTATGTTGTATATACATGTATTTATATACATGTATATACATATATGTTGTTAAAAGATATTGAAATATTTTTTTTTAATATAGGTTTATGAGTATTTAAAAAAAAAAACTAATGATAACTTATCATTCTTCTATATACTTCAAAATAAAGCTGGCACCTTTGTCGTAGGGTATTTTAGAATTATAATTATGCTTAACGGAAACAGTACTATTAGCTAACAAATAAGTTATATTTCTTCCATTGGGTTCCACTAGATAAAAATCACACAGTTTCCATTCTTAGTTACCACTACAATATCGTAGTTATCAAAACTCCTGAATATTTCAAATACGCCCTAGTAGAGATTGTATATTTCAAATTGTATGCTGTTAACACAAACCATGTTCTAGCTCAGGAAAAGCGTGTCCGGCAATAACTAGTTGTAGTTGAATAGTAAAACAATAAGAAACAATCCTATAACATTCTAGCATGAAATGTTCTGCTAAATTATACTGTGGTAAGTATTTATTAAGTGCTTCTGAAAAACATTGAGTAAATTTTTATATGTAAAGGTTATAAAAAGGTAAAATATATTGCAATTTTCAAACACTGTAAATATTTGATTTAAACATTAGCTTTATTAATTAAATCTGTTCTATAATTTTAAAAATGCTGGTTTAGATAAAAGTTGCTATTTTATTTTATTTAGATATTAATAAGTTTAATTTTTTTTTTAAACCTTCCTTATCCGCAAAGGAAGTAATAGCTCAGGTGGTGTCGTGGGGATTATTAAAGCATATTGTAATAAAAAGTAATATTACCTTTGAACTTTATTATACATGAATTATTCAACAAAATTTTTATAGTTATATTTTCAAGAACTACGATTGCTCACCTCGAAACCTCAATAATTACGTAGTCATTTTATTTCCGTAATGGAGCCCTGGAATTCTAAGCACTCCAAGAACGATAGCAATCTTGGCAGTGGTCGACCCCGGTCTGTTAGAAGTGGATTAGATCTAGTAATAAATGTTCTTCTTAATCCTAGTGTAGACAAATCAGATTTTATTTATATATTTACGGTATTTGCTTTTCAATGTTATATACCTATAGAAGTCTTCTGAAAATGTAATCTTAATCCTTAACTATGCAAGTTAAACATTTTTGTTAATTATTTTAGTCTAAATGTAGGATACATTATTACTGTTAATTTAGTTATAAGTAGATATGAGTTCAATAAAAGTTATTATAGTAAAAACTAGTTATTTTCAGAAATTCGAGCGTTTGTAATGTCTATAAATAAACAAAAACCATACGAAATTGCTAAGATATAGTGAAATACCTAGGTATATAAGGTATTGTATGCTTAAATAGAGTGGTATCAATGTAAATGCGAGGGTATTCACATGAAGCTAAGCTGCTAAAGACACACGAGTTTCTAAGGTGAATTTACTTGATCTGTATTGCGCTGTATTCAGCTAACTAATTAAAACGATAGATAAACTATACTACAAGTCAGTATATAGCTCTGTGTTACATGATATATAAACGTAACTTATATTTTAGGTCTATATAGCAATCTTCTTAACATGTATGTCACCCAAATCCAACTTTAGTTTTGAATGATTTCCTCCTTTTAATAAAGTGCCTAGGCTAATGAAGACTAAGTGTTCTTAAAATTATTAACAGTCTTGGGATAACTCATGTATCTACATAGTACTCATGTAATTGTCATTTAAAGTTGTAACGTCCAAAATTGTAATATACTGTCGTGATTTTTTATCAGAAAAAAGTCCACGAAATTAAATTTCATTGGTGGATTCAATTATCGGAATGAATATAACTTGAATATACAACTTTACTTGTTCTTATCTTTGTTTTATATGTTTAAATTAGAAAATGTGATTTTAATTATTAGAAAAAAATCTAAAAATATCTAAATATTCAAAATGGTGTGTAATTTTATTCCATCTCCAGTCTAATAAACTTCTTTCAGGCCTAAAGATCCATTATCTAATAAAAAAATTACGTTAAAAGGCCATAAATCAGACAAATATCTTCATAAATAAATACGTTGCGAATCATAGAGTTGAGATAAAAACCACATAAAAACTTAAGCTTAACAAGGTTATAACATACTTTTTTGATAAACTAATAACTAACTTGGCTTTTAAGTCTTTTATTTATCTAAAATAAAATATATAAAAAAAACATCAAAAAAACGCCTTGTTATTTATCGTGCATATATGATTGTTCATTTACTAAGCACATGACTAATAAGAAGGCCAATACTCAGATGAACTGTTACTGTTTGAACGTAAAGTGACCTTTAGCTTACCCAATCATTAGTTGTTTAATTTGTTATTTTATATAACTCAAGTACGAATAAATATCGGAGGAGAGAACACTTATGTAACTTAGTTTCGTCAGTTGCAAGAAGTTGGTAACTGTTACTTCCTTGATAATGTTTCAAGTACAATTGCTGAACATTTGCCTCAAATGTTATTTCGCACAGCGGTCAGTAAACTTAGTTTATACAGCTGGATTTGATGAGATTATGTAAGGCAAGTTACAGTTGTCCATTTACATGGTCTTTCCTAACATTTATTTACCAAATGTGTACATTGACAAGTTTGTATTTGATGTCAGTAATTAACTTTTTACCATAATAAAATTGCACCTTCATAAATTGTTTAGATTTTGTTGTGCTATTGAGTTTTACTGTGTGTACTTGAGTGATATTTTTTTCTAGAATAATTAGTTTGCTAATAGAAGTTAGGCATGCTTATGGGAAAATATTGACATCAAAGTATTTTAGTTCAGTAATCCAGCAGAACAGTTTATATTATATTTTATTATCCATTTGAATTGTGGAACTGCTTTTTTCCTAATCTATTACTGTTAGCATTACAAATATATTTTTTAGAATTACTATTACCACTGTTTGCTTGTAAGAATAAATTGTCTGCATCTATAAATGTATGTATTGTATTGTAAAAATGGTGTTTACAGATTAAAATAAATCAACTAATACAATTTGTCTCATCTTAACCAAGACCACGACTCTTCCCAAATCAGACACTAGATTAATCAAAGATCTACATACCAAGACAGGTTGATGTAAAAAAAAAACTAATAAACACAAATTTTAATTTGATAACATTCTACAATAACTTTGGCAAATTGCAATAATCAACTGGAGTATCTAATAACACCAATATCATGGGAAACATTTTTCATTACGTTTGACCTGAAGTTTAGGGTATTTGGTATGGGAAAATGCAGCTGATCACAACATTTCGGGTCTCTACTATACCACAGATGCAATGATTTACAGATATCGTCTCAACTACTGCAGGTCACGGTATATGCTTCATGCACGATAACTGGGATCTTGTTTGTTATATCATGCATATGATGCAGTTGATACTGTATAAATAATAAGTGTGTTTTGAAAAGTTAAACGAATAACTTTTGTTAGCTTAATTTACTTTAAAAGGTAATTCTCAAGAGGTTTGGAAGTGTGTTTAGCCTCATTTTAGTTTTCATTTTTATATTAGAGCTTGCACCGAGATATTTGAATTAAATTTCATAATTAAATACAAGAAAAATATAGGACAATCTGCAATCAGCTCATTATCGATATTACCCTAAACTAGATATCACTGTTATTATTTCCGAATTAGGTATTAAAGAATATTTGGTACGACTTTTATAGAAATTAATATATTTTCATAGTTTGGATTAAAGTAGGCTATATAAAAAATTATCAATAATTGCATTAAAAGTGCACCTATATTATTGAACGTGGAGTATAGTGAATTTTTATAAAGCCAAATATTCCGTGGTAATTGAAATACATTTGTATTGAGTTAAATCAATATATTTTGTTTTGAGAATGTTCATTGTAAACTATTAATATTTGTAAATGTTTTACGATTATCAGGTTTCCAATACAGCTAAAAACATATTTTTTATTTTTACAAAATATTGCAAATATAATGTATTTTATAATAATTATATAGTTTAAATATTATATATATTATTATATAAATATTATTATAAATATTTATGTCACTACATTTTAGATTTTTTTGTGTGCTGCCAACTACTTTGTTTTTAGTTAAAGTGCCTGCCACAAACCGCCGTAGAAATATAGTACAATTAAGAAATCTTTGTTCAAAAAAAGAAAAAAAAATGTAAATTATTTGTTTGCTAGCCTTATTGTATCAATTGGACCTCACCGACAAGTTTTATAAACTTGGTGAGGCCAAGCTGTTGTAATTTTCATAATAAATATATTTGTATTTGTATTTGTATTTGTATTTGTATTTGTCTCGTCTTTCTTATAATGGTAATGACGAATCTAACTATATCACATAAAATATTGAATGTTTTTTGGCACCTGATGATGGACTAAAAAAAGTCTAAAACCATAGTAATGTTCTGCTACAACAGATCACTCAACTAGCAAGGTAATATAAACCATTTTTAGTTTAGTATATACGTAATCATGATTAGTACAAAACCAAGTGCCTTGTTCATAAAATATGTATAAGAGTAATTATCATAAAATTATATTATAATTATTTATATTTTATTTGTATCCAGCTATTTGTAACTTACATATATATTTTGCACAGTTATAGCTTGCAAAACAAAATTACTTGTACATAATATTAATAGTTTTTCATGGTATTTATCATAGATTAAATACAATTTGTGAAAATCTTTTTAACCCTATAGCTTATACATGAAGCCTCAAATATGTGATTTTTTATAAAAATAATAATACAATATTTAACGATTGAATATAAAGTAAAATAAGCGCACTGTCCGTCGCAAGTGAGCTATCCGGCTAGACTAAAGGATTATAAATGACATGGCACAGGATTACCCTTGGCAGTATAACAGGCACAATCTTTTGTCTTGGTTAAGACTTTCGTTGTTTCGATGTAAAATAATACATACTTTCAATATACGCGGTTACAGAACGGATATTTTTTCAAGCAAAAATTTCCCAAAAGTTCCATGGTCTCTCGGGGTTAAAACTCGTATTAAAGGATACGAATTAGTAAACAAATTCTAATTATACAGTGTGGTAGAAAAAATCCCGGAATGGTTAAATATATTTGTTACCAATATGGATAAAGTAATGATACTTGGTATATAAATAAAAGCTATAAATGTGTACTGTTTTAAGCTATTATCACCTTTTTATGCCTTAAGGGGGACGGCCCACGTGGAGTCAGACAAAATACTTAAATAGCAGCATAGGTCGAGTTTGGTATTTTATTGTCTTAGTTAGTAGAATACATTGCCGCAAACCAGAACTCAAACGGAAAATTTGAGTAAAAAATGGCAGCCGTTAAACTTTTTTCTTGAATCTGCCATTTTAAATCTTTGAGCAGCTGTAATTTTTCACGATTGAGCTCAAATTTGTGGTATTGTATTCTACTACATAAGACCTTTAAGAAATTCGATACCAAACTCGACATATGCTGCTATTTAAGAATTTTGTCTGACTCCTCGAGGCATAAAAAGTGATAATACGTAGCTTAAAACATTATACATTTTTAGCTATTATTTATATACAAAGTATCAAAACTTATCTATATTGGTAACAAACATATTTAACCGTTCCGGGACTTTTCCACCACACTGTATTATACTACAGTATATTTTGTTATATATTTCACCCTTTCAGGAAAACACAAATTTATTTACAAAATATATCTTAACTTACCTAATATACTATTATCTTGTAAGATTTCCTTAAGCTACAAAGGTTATGATAGCAAAATAATATTATAAGTTTATCGAGTAATTAGACGACTTTTTATCCTGTGAATTCTGACAATTACCTTTTTGGGGCTGTATATATGTCCGAAATCAGGAGATAAACCCTCGATACACACAATTCAAAATTGTAAAAATAAAATAATGCTATTCATTGAATTTGAGCAATAAAGGTCTTTGTGATGCATATATGTCCAAAACAGGAAATAAAAAAATTTCATTTTAAATCCTTAAAATAAAATTATTTATGCATTTATTTTCGCATTGGAATAAAAAGTTTATTTGGTACAACACTCAAAATAAAACATTCTTTATTTTGGCTATAGACATTAGTGCCTTGTGGACTGTGTTGTATTTTACTAACCAACTTTGAAAAGTTAGCCATATCTTTAAAAGAAGTTTTGTCTAAAATTAGAAAAGTATTACGTTCCTTTTGTTTTTATTATTTTAATCAAACAGTAACACCGGAAAACACAAACTTCGCATAACTACTAGGTGTGACTGAAATCAGCCCTACTTTTTTTATACATACATACAAACAAATTTTCAGAAAATTTTAATTCTTTTCACAAGAAAATTTGAAAGTTGTAAACATTTATACTGTCCGTTGATAAAAATGTTATTCGCACAGAATACAAAGGCAAGAGTGCAAAAGACAGATAATAACGTAGGTGTCACTGAGCTGGTTATTCACTTTGTCCTGTTAAATCCTTGTGTTGATGTTTGTTGTGGCTATTGTACGTCGGTTGACGTTAAAGGTAAATAAAAATCTTTATAAAATTGTAAGTAGGGGGCTAATTTTCTTTCTTGCTTCTCAAGCAATATAGCCCTTAAATGACCAGGATCAGTGATGCCTATTTATAATAAAGGTCTTCAGAAGGTTGAGATTGAACAGTTGTAAGGAACACACAACAATAATGCTCAGCGATGAACTTTGCAAGTATGATAGGACTTTTGTAATATCCTGAGCAATATTAATAAATATTTACCTTAGTTTTCTAATAGGTTAATAACTAAGTTCTATTGGTCTTACGGAGACATGCAATGTAGCGTGTTGGTTAAGGAATTGTGTAACAACATAGCTTCCTTATGGTTCCATGAATTCTTAATACTAATTTAGGGAAAGACAATAACAACTAATAGAATAATCTAATAACTCAAAGCTTTTCACTTGAGTTAAGTCTTAAGGTTTTAAAAGAGGTTTTGCACATAAATCCCATACCCTAAATACTTATTAATATTTTTGTAGGTAAATATAAATGGATTTTTTCTGGTGATAGTCAACAAGACGTCGGAAAGAAATCATAAAAAAATAGGTTGAGTAGTATATTTAAAGTCCTTTCATAGAAGAATACATCGCCGCAAACCCAACCTTTTAAGTTTCATCTTGACCAAATTAATGGAAATTAAAAACCAAAACTTGACCACTTTTCGGCCAGTGTGAATTTTGTCTGTCCAGGCAGAAGTGTATACATTTTTTCACTATATGACGGAATTCCCTCTTATAAAACGTTATGCGACGAGTTGGGAGAGGATAAACAGAATAATTTGTATTCGTTGTTATTAGCAACACTCATGGCAGATAATTCATGTCAGAGTAAAATATGACTTTTACAATTTAAAGCGGAATAAGACAATTTTATTATCAACGAATAGTATACGGTTAAGTAAAATATGCTATGTACTATATAAATTGATCCCCGCCCCCTCAAAAAAAATAAAAAATAAAAATAACAAAATAAAAAATACAGCAACAAAATTAATTATTTACTTTTATTTTAGTTTTAGAAAAGTCTATTTGGTTACCTTACTATACAAAAAACACCCATTATGCCATTTAAACCATACCTGATACGTTGGCGTCGTTAACAAATATAAATATAATACTGTAATGAGCATGCCGTAATGGTAGTTTTAGTTGATAATACCAGGACACTCATCTGAACAAAACGGGATAGTACTGATAAAATTATCTATAACTTTTACCTTGAAATACAGTAGGTATCACGTATCACTAAAAGATAGCAGAATTGTTTATCTCTACTATTTGTCTCAGTTACTGTACGTTGGTCACGTCTCGAGCACCGTTTCAACAACACTTGCTAAACGTTTGTCTCTAGCACGATCTTCTCTTGAGATAAAACTAAGCTTTTCTTTGATATATTTCTGTATTTCTTATGATATAAGTCTTGCATTTTGTATACAAAACATAATCCGTTCAGATTATTAACCGTACAATTTGTAATTTGTTATAAGAATGATTCTTGTATGTGTAATTATTGCAAACGAAAGGAAATTTGTGTGACAACATGTAAGCCTGCTCTTCTTTTATCAGGGATTTTAAGCTAATTTGAATACAAATTATTACTATTTTTATACATATTAAAATGTTTCTTAAGTGTAACAACGGACCAGGTAATTTGCGAGTTAGTAGTATTTTTTTTTTCTATAACATCAAGACAACTAAACTGATATTTGCTATATTTTGAGTTTACTACTTTGTAGAAAAGGACTTATATAATAGGTTTTTAATAATAAACATTAGTAAGGGAAATAGGTTAACTTACGAGTCCTCATATAACTTTGAGCATACCTGGAACAAATATTTAATAGTTCAGTAAATAAATCAGGTACTAACATCATACTCCCAAAAATACAATGTTTATTCTTTATTAAGATACCATTATTATATGAGTTTCAGTAAAGAACATTAAGTACATAATAAAATGTATGTCTAATATAAATAACATTGGTAAAAATAAACCATTATGAATTGCGTTATACCTGTATAAAATATACAATACTTAAATATTACAAGTTTCAAATATTCGTAATATCTATCTGGGAACGCAAAGAAAAAATTATTCCTTCTGAACTTGAACCATTTGCGTAGTAATTTATCCAATACAAAAATTTACAATTCTTGTATAGGTGATTTAATTAACACATATATGAAATACATTTGGAAACATTGCACTATTACAATGTTTCGTGACGAGTCGCAGTCCAGGCAAAATTGGAAACATAAAGATAAATCACAACGTTGATAACAGTTGAATATTATTTCCGCTATCTCGTTGGCAAGATAGAAATCATCTTGAAACTTTATTCACGTATTTTTAATTCATCAATTACTTGTATATGTTTAAAAACTAAAACAATATGGACTAAATTGTTATAAATCAAGACAACGATTGTTGTGCAATAAATTCATTTTTATATGTGTGCAGTTAAAATAATATAATCGTTTAAATTTGAAAGCACTTTCATGCGAGACATACTGGGTCATAAAATAAGCAATAATATCATGAGATTGGAGGGATGAAGTCCTCTGTGAGGAATGTCACCTCAGGAGTTCCTCAGGGCTCGGTCCTGGGACCTGTGCTCTTCCTAATAATGATAAATGATCTGGACGATAACTTGAGCTGTAGACCCCTGATGTATGCTCATGATTCAACTTTCATAACTAGTCATTGTAATATAAAGGAACTCACTCAATTATCTTCATTAGTTTTGAATGACGCAAAGCACTGGTTTAATGTAAATGGGTTTAACATGAACTCAGACAAAACACAGTCAATTGTTTTTAGGCTAGGTGCAATTCCCGACAATGAGAAACCAATGTCTGTAAGTGTCAACCTTTTAGGAATAGATCTAGGTTGTGGTTTAACTTGGGAGAATCACATAAAAAGTGTCAGTCGTAAGTTGTCCAAAGTATTGTTTCTGATTAGGAGGCTAAGAGATTTTGTACCACCGCAGTATGTAAGATGTGCCTATTTTGCATTTTTTCAAAGCCATTTGCTGTATGGAATATTGCTGTGGGGAAATTCAACTCATATTAATAGTGTATTAAAGATTCAGAAGAAGGATGCAATTAGGCTTTTAACTAACTCTAGGCGGCACGCACATTGTAAACCTCTTTTTAGGTTAAAACAAATCCTTACTGTTGTAAATCTGTACATACTTGAATGTGTAATGTTTGTAACGAGCAACCCAAATCTGTTTGCACAAAGAGGTGTTTTTCATACTCATCAGACAAGAGGCAGGATGGCACTTGATAGGCTCTATACTAGATTAGCAACTGTTCAGAGGAGTTTCTGCAGTGTATCTATTAAAATTGTAAACGCCCTTCCTAACACCTGGCTAGGCCTATCAAGCAAACAAATCAAACACAAGTTGTTAGAATGGCTTATGGACCATCCCTGTTATGACTTGAATGAGTTTTTTGTAGAAAGTGCCAACATGATATTCTAGTCATTATATTTATTTTGACTGTCATTATATTTATTCAGTATTAATCTTATAACTCTATGCATGTTTTTTTCTATCTATTTAACTGTACAGCTATTTATTTATTGTAGCGTCTGTGATATGATACCCTTTCTGTTTTGTATGCAAAAATGTGACTGTGATAATGTATCGCTATTGTTTTATATGTGTGTCTCTGACGAGGTCTATTGTAATCAATTATTATTTAACGACCAATAAAATACTTGATTACTTGATTACTTGGTTTCAAAGAGGTGATAGTACACTATATGCTTGTTGCTTTGAATAGTAATTATATTTGGCAATCATTATTTTAAATATACTTCCAATGACATTTTTATTTTTGACGTAAAATAAACTTAAACGTTCTAGTCTATTAGGGAAATATGACTATAATTTATAACCTTGAGTTTCCACATTCAAAAGAGATGCATTCTCGTCCAAATGATACATTTCCTTCCTTCCGCCCATACATCAAGCCTGTAAGGCGTCGTTCTTATCGTTCGGACTCACTGAATTGATAAGAAAAAATGTATTTGCTCTATTACGACGACAAAGGAAATTTTAGGTCCTTAAGAGACCATTGGTTTTGGTTTACACAACTAACATCATATAATTTATTTATTTTTAAGTCAAACACCATTTTACAATCGTTTTACATTGTGATACATGCGACAAGATGCTTATTACATGCTGATAAATGTTGTACAGATACATCAGTGATACATGCAAAGATTAAAATGAAAAGATGAAAAATATAATAACTTGGATTTGTTTCTAGGATTTCCATTGGAACAGGTAAAGTACATTTACATTTCCTGAAAGTACAAAAATACGTCAAATAACAATTGTAATAATATATGTACATTTCAACCCGTTTTCACAATACAGGAAATGCATATAACAGATGATAAGTGGTGATCGATTTTGATTGGACACTTCAATCTTCATTATACCCAATAGGCGAGTAATAGTGACGCCATTGAGATTTTTGTAACTCGCCTATTGGATCTGATGACGATTGTAGTGTCCAATCGAAATCGATCACCACTTAACATACTCTGTATCTATTTACCACCTTGTGAGTCAACAGTATAAGTGTAAATGTACTATTTCAAGTTTTGGTTGACGTATTTGTTTAACTTTCAAGTATTCTAATAATACGTACAATTCCGATCAAGAAGTTATTTATTAATATTTCAGTTGATGTAAAGTGAACAATGGTAATCACCCCATCGTGCCATTTTTCCAGTGAAGTGGAAGTATTAAAGTGCACTTGATAATGTCAAGCCACTCTTTTAAAGTAAAGAATGATGAAGTTTGATACTGTAGAGTTTCCAGGACACAATGCTTTTGCATTGAGGTTATGCCTTTATTTCAACTTAATCGTTTATGTATTAACATTTAAAGTTATGACAATCCTTTCATTTATCATTTAGATGTTATACTTGTATTTCAAAAAATCATTTTTATAAATATCAAAATAAATATTCCACTTAGGAGGATTACAAGGGCTATTTCTTATCAGTTGTGTGTGTGTAAAAACCTGATCCCCTATTACATCCACCTAATTGTTTTTAAATAATATTTTTTTTAAAAACAAAAGTAAGTTAAGATTTTTACTAAAGTGATTAAACACAAATAAAAATTAGGGAAATAGCCTGCTATTTAAATATCAAAAACACATCTTTTACAATTTTCAACTACTAAAATGTGCGTAATGAGATATGAATCATATTAATGTAGCCACTTTCAAAGTGTTCATATAGTTTGACAATAGACAATAGACAATATATATTTATTCCTTTAAGCAAACAGATAATGCAATAGGACAAGTCAAGAATTTTATATGGTAAAATACATAGAGTTGAGACACATAGCTTAAAAACAAGATAAGAGCAGACAAAGATAAAGATAAAGAGTTTACATCAGATAAACAGGTCATGATGTGAGGCGATCGTCCATGTAGTCTGCAACAGAGTAGTAGGATTGGTCCTTTAGAAATAGAGTTACAGTTTTCTTAAATCTATTGAGTGGCAAATTTCTAATAGCTATTGGGAGTTTATTATAAAGAGCGAGTTGATGGTAAACATGACAATGCCGGGTTTTTGCAAGCCTTACATATGGAGTAACAAGGTTATGTCTAAATCTAGTGAGGTGATCATGATGAGCATTTTGAGGAGCAAATGAGTTGATATTTTGTTTGACATATACTAAGGTGTTTAAAATATACACAGATGGCATGGTCAAGATTTTTAACTTCTGAAAGCTAGTTTTACATGATTGACGATCTCTTAAGTTGTCAAGTAGTCTTACCGCCTTCTTTTGCCATCGGAAAACCTTTTTTGCATGGCATGAATGACCCCACAGTCGAATACCATAGCTGAAAGTAGCATGAAAGAGTCCATAGTAGACAACTAGCAGTGTATCAGAGCTTACTGATTGCTTAAGCCTTCTTATTAGGTACACAATTCTTGATAGTTTTTTACACAGATTACGGACATGAGGTTTCCAAGTGAGGTGGTTGTCTAAAGTGAAACCCAGAAGTTTGACATCACTTCTTGCATTACAGGTTGTCGGAATTTCTCTAAGAGAGAAATAAATTAAATCTGTTTTTTGCTCATTTATTACTAAATTATTGGATGCAAACCAGTTTTTGGAAGAGATTAAGGCATTTGAGAGTAGTTAATTGGCATGTTCGAAACAACTATCTGAGCATATCAAGGTTGTGTCATCAGCGTAAAGTACTGACAAAATAGGGACATTACAATACATATCGTTAACAAAAATCAGGTACAAGAAAGGTCCGAGCACGGAGCCTTGGGGTACACCAGCCTTAACATCAATGAAGTTAGAGCTAACATTATTTACTTTGACCTTTTGTTTACGTCCAGACAAGTAAGATTTCACAAGATTTAGTTCCTTATCTCTAACACCATAGAAATCTAATTTTTTGTACAAAATATCAAAAGATAGGCAGTCAAAAGCCTTTGAAAGATCAATCAAATTTGAGGCAATGATATTCTTGTTTTCAAAACCTTTAATGATGAAGTTGACAATAACTTCCATCGCTTGAACTGTATTACATTTTGGACGAAAACCATATTGATGGTTATAGAGCAAGTTGTTGTTGTTGAAATATTGATACATTTGTGCAGTTATACAAGATTCTATTACCTTACCAACTATAGGAACAATCGCTATAGGCCTATAACAATCAGCCTTATTTGGATCCCCTCGCTTAAAGATTGGGGTGATATTAGCAAACTTCAAACATTCAGGAAAAATACCTTGGGTAAGAACTAAGTTTACTAAGTATGTCATGGGTTGGGTGATGATGTTACCAACTGATTTTAACAAATAATTGGACAGACCAAAAACATCCTCACTTTTTGAGTTGCTAAGGTGTGCTAGAATGCTGGCTATTACATCAGAATTCACAGTTTGCAGGGTGAAACCATCTACTGGGATTGGTTTATCATAATTCTTAAGTAAGTCAACATAGCTATCACAACTTACATCTATACCTACACTTGGTTGAACTGAAGTTGACACATTAGCAAAATAATCATTTAAAATATCAGGTGTGATGGGAATGTGAGAATTGGTCTTGTTTGCACCAGATTCTCTTTTTATAACTTTCCAGGCCATTTGACATTTATTCTTTGCATCCTGTATAAGATTATCATTTACTATTTTCTTTGCTTTGACAATTTTTTTGTGATAAAGTTTTTTAGATTTTATGTACATATTCTTGTCAGTTACAGTTGCACTGCATTTCCATGTGTCATACAAAATGAGTGTTAGGTTTCGCATAGCTTCAAGCTTTGGTGTGAACCATTTTTTAAAGTTGTGACTCGGTGAAGGACTACCTTTGACTGTTTTATTTTTTACATGAACTAAAGGACAATGGTGATTAAAAATTGAGCATATGATGTTTAAAAAGAATGAAAAGGCAACATTTACATCAATAAGGCTATACATTTCCGACCAGTCAACTATTGATAAACTATTACTAAAATAACCTAATCTGACCTCGTTCATTAAGCGTCTCTTTCTCATTGGTGTGTCTTCTTTGGGAGCAGGGACGTCATGATGTAGGTTAAGTTTCAGCCAGACTCCAGTGTGATCGGAGATATCTTGGTCAACCAGGGAAACTTCGTAGTAGTCCGGTGTTAGGTTGGTGTAGATGTTGTCCAGGCCAGCAGTAAGACGTGTTGGGCTGTGGTTTGTACAGTAGAGGTTAAAAGATCTTAATAAATTCAGGAACACTTCCGTTTCAGAACTTTCTAGATTTAAAAAGTCAACATTGAGATCACCAGCCAAGGCTACCCGTTCATTGTTTTTTACAAATTTCTTGAAGACGTGTTGCAGAAGATTGTCTAGGTTGTCTATGAAAAGTCTAAAACTAGAGTCAGGAGTACGATATATGCACAAAATTATTATATTCCAGTCAGATACTCTAACTGCTGAACCCTCACAGATAAATTCTTGACAGAATGCAGAAATGTCAATACACTTAAAAGACATGTTCTTCCTAAGATAAATTGAGGAACCACCATATGAGGATGATCTAGTAAAAGAGTTGGCTAAAACAAAGTCGTCAGGCACATAATAACATATTTCTTCGCTGTTTAGCCAATGCTCATTTAAGCCAGCAATCATCAATAATTAAACCTTAAAGCCCTCACTGTATTAGTTTCAGAATAATTAAATTCCAGGAAACGATCAAAGGAAGCACATAGCTTAAAAATAAAATTTATAGCAATTCAATTGCACATTTTTACTAAATTTGCTACCTTGGTGAACTGAATTAAAGGACAATGCTATTTAATTTACTTGAATAATGGTTCTGTTAGGCCCAGTGTAAGACAACTCAATTTTTTATGTGATTCCCATTTGTCTTTTACACTTTTAAAAATATACCATTTCATCCAACAGGATCAACTTTTAGTGAACTTTTGATGGATATTTTTACACTATTTATGATTTTGCTTTTTTTTACACCCGGATAATACAAATGTGATTCTATGTTTTATTGCTATATGTTGAAATTCCGTTTTATATAAAGGCTGTAAAACTGAAATGTATAAATACATGTTGCATTGTTTTGATTATTTCGAAAACCTCCCTTTTGTTGGGAAATAGGTCATTGAGAAATTCTTGACAACCATGGAATATTTTTATATTTTAAGATATGGGACTTATACTTACGCTATTATGTTGTTGGTGACAAAATTTCATTGCATCGCAAAAATAATTTGTAAAAAATTTAGGGTTTTTTTATTGCAAAAAGAAAGGACTAATGTTAAAAATGGCCCAAAGGAAAAACATTGGATAATAATTACCATAAATTATCTTAAATCAAAACCTGTTACAAAACTATATCAATTCAGTGTACATTTTAAGCATATTGATAATTTACAACTACAAATATTGATCTAAACATTTTCTATCGTAATAAAAAAATTATATTTTAAACTAACAATATATTTACGCATTTATTATGTAAAACCTTTTTTATTTAGGTATAAGGATGATTATTAAAAGTTTTAAATTTCTCTAGTGCAAATGATGTGGTCGTTATTTGCGAAGTGCATTGCTTAAATAACTTGGAACTCATTAAAATCCCTTTACCAGTTCCATTCTAAGCCCTCTTTAGGTTTTAAAATAAATTAATATATTAAAAGGAACCTATAACTAAGATGATTGTATTATACCTTTTATTAATTAATAATAAGTATAAAATAAATATTTCAAAGTTAAGGAAGAATTTTTTTGTAAAAAAAAAAGAATTTAACGGAATATCAGTGTTTGATTTACAAAAAGCTTTTGTGTCGTCAAAAGAATGATAAATGAAGCAAGATTACCCTGTACCTTTTTACATTCTTCAACTCATACATATTTTTATTACTAAAACAAACTGTTTACAATATCATACCGTACAGTTTTTATTTTAGTTAAAACATCGACGTGACTTGTTAGCAACTTTCCGTATATTTACTACCACTAATTATTTTGAAATTAGTTTTATTGAATACCATAATTATTTCATAATCAGCAAGTTTAATTTGTTATATTAGTTTAGAATTGTTTCATTTTACCATTGATATCTTCATAATCTAGGCTGTTACAAATTTCGGATTTGTAATAACAAAGTAGTTGTAGGGAATTAACGAAACAAACGTAAATTTGTTTTTTGGTGGGATTAAAAAAAGATTTTAATTGACTGCTACACACTAAAATGGATAGACGGATACATATTAAGTAGACTGTTACAAAATGACAGGTACATAAGCAGCAATCCAATTTAAATATTGATTAATGACTATATCGCTGAAAGATCCACCAAATTAAACTATCCTGATTTAAATGGTTGTCAATTATTGGCAATACCGTATGTATAACATTATGCCGTGTATACATAATATACAATTAGAGAGAACTTTACGGAACATTCTGACTGGAAAACATGTATTGGCCTATTTACTAACATGCAACATGGCGTGGCTATATCTCATAAAATATACCGATAATAATGTACCACCAAGATTTCCTTTAAAATCACACTTTTTATAAAGGCAATAGATTTTGGATAACTGATAAAAATATATGATGTAATATTTACTATGAAAACATGCTTTTAATAATACGTAATACAATAGTGGGGTTGTTTGAGAAAGACGACTGATTTAAACTCATACAGCGAAATGGTCAAATTGTGCAAGCATTTTGTTATTAATATTTCTAATGAAATTTGATCCCAAAGTGTAGTGTAATCTAAAATATTTTGCTATTAATATTTTTAACAACCAATAAAATTATATTCTTATTATATAATGTGTAATATAACACAAATACACAACAAACAAATTTATTCAATCTTAGAGTTTATTCTCCGGTTTTTGTGAAGTTAATTTTAACATGTTTTTAAATAATTTGTTCGATAACGTAGAACAAATTATTAATTTTTAATGCATCAATTAATTATTATACTGTTTTCAATAAATAAAACAGGCATACTATTATAGATGTTTTAGTAATTTTTCACAACTTTTTTATCACGAATATTCATAGCTACATGAACTCAAGGTCACAAGACTAGAGAATCGATCAGCTTCAATAGTGTCTGGCTGGCACAGCTTTCTTATCAAACAATTCCTGGATACTTTGTATGCAAAGGAGAGTGTTATAAATCTACATATACACAGCTGTCGATGAACTTATCTTTAAATGATAGACTGAACAATATATGATTTTTTTTAGCTAAACAGATTATTACAAAATGTAATTTATTTTTTCCAACTAATATGAACAGTTTATAATAATAATACTGTAATACTTTTTCAGAAATGGCAACCATCGAAGGTAGGCATTTTAAGCCAAGTATGAATAGAGATGAGTGTAGGATGAGTGGTGAGATCTTGTTACTGACTAAGGCTGACATGTTCTTTAGACAGGACTGTTAATTGATAGCATATAATGTCAATGGCAACTAAGGGACCATAGTCTATAGTAGAACCACATTTTTTCCTTGTCATTAACAAATTGGTATATTTATCAGGATAATACAGCGGATAGTCATAGTACTCACTAGTGCGGAAAATAATCCACATCAGGGAGTATCGCATCCACAGATCATGTCTATAACCTTTATTATTCGTAACCTCGAAGTAGCTGGATTATAGAAGGACGCCACCGCTACAGTCTATACATAGAAATACAATGAGGAAATATTTCCAATCATGCAAAAAAACTAATCATTAAACTATTACAGGTTGTATGTTTGAAAATTTTGTCTGTGATGCAGAAAACAGCCTTAAGATCATTCGTAATGACATTAATATTTATTTATTTACAACACATATGAACATACAACAAACATACAACAATATTATGAACATACTTTGAAGAACTATGATTTTTTTACTTCGCAAAATACAAAACTGTATGTATGGATGGACAAGTGAGTAAATATTTCTAACAATTTTAAAGTATTCGTTTAGTTTAAAAAATACATTATAACGTCCACTACAAACTACGAATCATTTCGGAGTTTACAATTAATATATATTTGTTAATAGGTACTAGTGAATTAATCGACAAAATTGAATATTATTTAAATAATATTATTTGGTAGCTAGATATTTCTTTAAAAACAATATTTCGATTCGTTTATAATATGTCAAAATCAGACGTTTTCAGATTAGATAACGTTTTAAATAATTTATTATATTTTGAATGAGTAATTATAGTTTGTATTCTAAGAACTAAGTATGTTTAATGTGTATAACACAGAAAACAGGCCAATAAATACGTAAAAAGCGTGTTTCATAATATATTTGTAGATAAACTATATTAACATATAACTGTATAAAAGTAGGATATGAGATACCGTTAACAAAGGTGGCTTAGAATTACAATGTGCATGAATTAGTTTAGAGTATAAATAAATATACGCAAAATTTTCTACCACACTATGTACACATTAACGTTACATGTATATGCAAGAAGGGCTTTCTTTAGTATATAAATTATATCTTAATGCATTTTTTTTTTTTAGAGCATGGTGATCCCTTTTGACCATGCATTTAAACATCGAAATAGACAACGGATCTATGCGTACAGCATATTCGACACAGTACATGGGTGAAGTGTACTGATAAAATTAGTAACAGGTACAAGGAATCGTACCCATGATATAGCTAACTTTAGGCCGTCAGGGGTGCTACCTACTAAACAAATTATACCGAGTCCAATTATATATAATTCCCATTGTTAATGGTAAGTGATTAATATTGCAAGTTCAAGAAATCATAGTGTATTTCCATTTCAATTAAAAATAATATTGATTGATTTATGATCTTAGAAACGTCATTCCCAAATAACCAATTAACGTAGCAATTCCTCAGTACAAACACCGAATATTTAGCATTCACAAACAAAAACACCTGTGGTGTGTTGTGAATAAATCGACGGCGAAACATTTTCACATGTTTGGCGCGTGACATTCCGCTATAAACGTCGGTTTTAATATTACCACTTCACAATATGTACGGTCGATGTGTTGTTTCCAGGCTGTTATTTGTGTGCTGTGTAATATGGGAAAACACTTGGTCCTCATGCAATAGGGATTTATACATTGATGATAGGTGAGGAAATATATATTTTTAAAATTCAATGATCCTTTTTTATCACAATTTGTATAATATTTTGTTATATTAGTGCATTGTAATTTTTGATAGATTGTCTAATATGTATGTAAAGTACCATTTAACATCAGTTAAAAGTGTATCTTCAGAGCTAGTGTATTGTAAGACTATTAATGCAAAAGAGTTTTGTTTTACCTTTGTGTTAATAAACAATATGCCTTATCAAACACAAATTCTATTTTGACCCGTAATTGGAAAACATAAAAGATTTCTCTTCCCACATGTTTAAAAAAATGTATTTAGAATGAATGAATGAATGAATGAATGAATGAATATATAGTTTATTCCAAAAAAACATTGGCTACAAACAGTGATTATAAAATCAAATATACTTAACAGAGACTTATGACACTAAAAATAGTAAAATACATACAAGTTTTAATGAGCCAAAATATTCAACAATAGACAAATGGAACTAGCAGACATAGGCAGTGCTACCTGTGCGTCTGCTAAGTTGCTGTCAAATAGAAAAAAGTAAATTATTGAATTTGTGGAATGGCAATTAAAAATAAAAGGGTTGTTATTATTAGTGATGTATGTAAACGTATTTTCATGAACACAGCAAACGTGCGCGTGTAGCGCGTGTAGCGCTGGTGAGTCTGCGCATTAGATTTCGTGGTGGCCAGGAGAGAGAGAGAGAGACAGACTGTGTGTGTGTGTGGGTGTGTGTGTGTGTGTGTTTGTGTGAGTTCCGTGAGTAATGGTGGTAGTGAGGAGAGTGGAGAGTGGAGAGTGATGAGTGGATTGTTGAGTATGAGTGGTGTGAGAGTAGTAATTCGACTGCGGACAGTCCTAACAAAGTGCCAAGGTCAGTCAGTGCAAAGGTCGGATCAGGTGCGCCGGTAGTCCGCCGTGATAATAGAATCGGCCTCGTCAATATTTAAACTGAATAGGAAATCACTGACGCGGAATTTAAATACCTTTAAAGAGTCACATTCAAAAAATTTGAAATCCTTAAAAATGTTACATATGTTACGATAGACTAAGTGTGAAACATAGTATGAATTAGTCGTAGAAAAAGTATAATTCACTTGAATTGTGCTGATTCCAACTCTAGAAGAATATCTTGTATTATATAAATGTGAAATATTTTGAAAAATGTTATTGTAATTTTTATAGATGTTTATTAATATTGATTTTACATACAACTGGCGAATAGAGAGGACTCATATTTCTTTAAATAAAGAATTCTCATAGAAGGAGTCTATCTGTTCACCATGCAAATTTATGTATTTGAAATCATATAATTTCACCACATATTTGCCTAATTGTATGATTTCATATAAACAAATAGCTTGGATTTCTTATCGCCGTCTATTCATCCGGCTCTATGGTAGGTAATTTCCATAAATTATTAGTTTAGGCTTTCAGTAATGCTATACTATTAAGGTAATACAATGTTTGGTAGAATTTGTATGTACTATTAAGCGCAAGTGCAGCTAATTTATATCTCAAGAAGGTGTCTGGATGCAGTTTGTTTCAATAAGAAACATAAATCGCCTTGTATGGTGATCACGTTAAACTAATATCAGAAGGCGAGTTCAGAGGGAGATTAACTTAGTTAAATGTTGTTTGATAGTCGAAGTAACAATAACAACTAAACAAAAGAAACTTTAAGCAAAAATAATTTTAAGGAGTTTTAATGTATCTTACGATATTTAATGAGTATTACAGTTATAGCAATGATCACATAAATAAAACTTGTTAGTTGAAAATAAGTACTTTCTCTTGTATATAATGGAACAGTACAACAAGTTATCGGTTTATTGTCGGCGAGACATTATAATCACATTTATATATCATTTGAAATACCTCGTAAAGTACTTTTATTTACTAAACATTCGTATTGCAGTTGTTTGTATTTTGATCAATAGATATGACAGGTGTATGCCCCTACCACATTGGAAAGTACATAGAAAAATTATATGCGTATAAAAGAATCATGATGAGAAATTATAGTGCGTATTTTACTAGATTTTGTGTTACTTTATTTGGCTACCATAAAAACACAACTCGATTTAAATAATTTGTAGATCAGGTCATTCACAAAGAATATGTGATAAAACTGCATGGATAACAGCCATAAACACTTTATATCCAAAAAGTAAGGTCAAACACTGTTTATGTAAATATAAAACTAATAAGAAATACAAGCAGGAATAAACATGGCTATTTTCATATAGTTTTATCCAATTTCTTGGATCGTTTGAAAATGAAATGGGATTATAAACAATACATTTAATTTAAAATCATCCCACTGCGAAGTCGTCAGATATGAACGTTTGTTTTTATAGAAAATCCCACCAAGGCCGAGACAGAATGTGTCGCTCTTCCGTTCTCACATATGCAATATAAAAAAATAGATAATACCATGAAAACACGGACACTTTATTCTATTTGTGTAAGGGGTTTCTTGGGCTATATCATTTTCAATAATTTCAAAACGTAATATATTTCGAAGGGTTTATCTTATAAAAAGAGCTCCTCCTAGAGTTATTTTTATGTTTGTGTTTTAATAATAAAAAAGTTACTATTAGTGTAAAAAAATTATAAACTCGAGGATACTATTTTAAAACCTTGTTATCAAATAATTTTACTTAAATAATTTTGTTATAAAGCCAACCACTGATATTGAACGGAATTCTTGTACTGGTGTTTTGTGATAACCAACGTCTAAAATCGCCAAACACAAACATGCTGGTTAGCAACCAAGTTCACGTTTATCCCGCACTACATCTTCAAGTGAAATACAATTGAAATCAATCGTGGTCGCGGACGTACATACATACGCATTTGAACAAATTGGGTTTTTTGGCCTGTAGAAACATAAAAATAGTATATCGGTCCCAGGTCAAGGTCCATACCTACGGTAATACATTCTTCCCTATGGGTAAATACCACAAAACATGTAAGTCTACGTTAATATTCAGTAAACAATAACATTTACCAATGCTAAGTTGTACTCTGTATGCATTTACCAATTTATTGATATGTACGATACCTTTGTAAATTAGATAAAATAGTATAGGCAATATGGTCTAAACGGATCTGGATTTAAAACCATTTATTTCCTCACCCATTACATAAACGTATAAATCCCTGTTGCATGAGAAGTGTTTTTCAACATTGCACACAAATAACAGCCTGGCAACAACACATCGACCGTACATATTGTGAAGTGGTAATATTAAAACCGACGTTTATAGCGGAATATCACGCGCCAAACATGTGAAAATGATTCGCCGTCGATTTATTCATAACACACCACAGGTGTTTTTGTTTGTGAATGCTAAATAATTGGTGCTTGTTCTGAGGAATTGCTGTATAAAATGGTTATTTGTTTAAATTACGTTTCTAAGGTAAAAACTGCATTAAGTATTTTTTTTATACCATGAATTGTTAACCGCACTGTATCTTAAACTATGAAGTATACATAATTTAATTTGTCTAATTTAGCTCAGTTGGTAGCACCACAGACTTCAAGTCAATAGGCAGCGATTTCGTTGGTTTAGGACCTTGTACCTGCCACTACTTGTTATCAGTACATTTCACCCTTGTACTGTACGGGCTCACCTCTTTCTTTGCTGGATACTTTCTACGTACAGTACTGTAGTTTATGTGCACGGGCAAATGTAAGGTAAAATGGTTCGCAATAATCTAATATTAAATGCAATTTATACAATTTAGGATATTATCATATATCACAGGAAATCCACCCATAGGATTTTTTTTTATTTCTTAAATTAATTTATATTAACACACTAGTTAAAACGTGCTTAAACAGATTAAATAATGTACACACCTTTAGTGAACGTAGAAAATATTCCTCCACCTGTAACAAATATTTTATTTTAAATTTACTACAGACAAATTATACCAAAACAATGCATTATATAAAATACACCTTGACATCAATTGTACAGTTCGTGTTTTTTTTTTATCTTTAATCGCATATAGCTCACTACGTTTAAATAACATAGCTACAGCTACAAATAAAGAGTGAACGTTAGTGATATTCCCCTTAACATTACTGAAACTCTGTAACATTACCTAAAAAATCAATAAAATTAATTAGGCTTTGCCTAGGGGTCAATCGTCGCTTTATTTCAAGTTCTGTTATATTTGGTAGGTTGCCAAAACTAGCCAGTGCTTTTATAGACGCTATGCACGCTTGTACACTTTACCACCGCAGAACTAATGAATTACTGCGCATCACTCAGTTTTAAATCCTCCGTTTGAAGCATGATTGGAAATCAAAATAAAGCTTTTTAGGTTAAGCATTTTTTTACCTGTATCAATGATATTGTGCTCGAACGATTCAGTACTTTTATATTTCACCAAATACAAACTAAATTATACAAGGGCCTACGTTATTTTTATTGATTTTATTTTCTTACTGTTGGATTTTATACTTTCAATTGTTTTATTTAATTTTAAATTGAAAATACGAATGTATATTTTTAGGATGAGTCGATACTACATGGTATAGCTAAGAAGTGTTTTGAAAATATTGGTAAAGTCAGAGATTTGGGGGTTGTAAACATTTTTATACAGATTTGAAGGGAGAATATCCCATCTGGTACGTAGTTGTATTGTTCGTAGGTTTTTCTAGGTACAATGATGTGAATTTCTATATTGACTATTTTAACTAATGCAAATATAAGTAATAACCGCACTAAATGATGATGGTAACAATATGTTTTGTTATACTTACAATCCATTTAGTAAGTATATCCAATCGAAGATGTTTAGTTGCAATTTTAATATCAATCTCTGAAATGTATCCAGTATACATTACAATTACTGCAGAATTACTAGCGAACCTGCCATGTTTATTTTTACACTAACGATTGTGATATTGTTGTTATTGTATACGAAAATTGTGAAAGTAATACAGCACATGTACTTTACAAAGTCATCAGAATATACACTATTAATCTTAAAACGTAAGTATTTAATTAAGCATTGGCTTAAGTAAACACTTCCTCGATGATTATTTCACACCTTGACTATCATCTACTATTTGTCTTACCAAGTAAACACATTGTAATCCATTCAAGTGAGCCAAACGTTGCTTCTACAAGATCATTAAATCAACACCCTTGGTAATTTCAACAAGAGCTACTTTATCTTGGTCTCTCTAGTGCCTTACTACCTGCTGTTTTGTCTCTAAATAGTATTTATGTCCTGTTAAGCGAGTAAGTTACACATGTATGGTCACAAAGTTCAAACAATTACGTATTTAACCCTTACCAATATATTTGTATACAATATGTGAGACGTTAAAATTTTTTTCGTTATCTTTTTTATTTAAATATTTGAAGGTTTTTATATGGTGTTTATTCTGTGGTTTGCAAGCCTTGGCTAGAATTTTGTAGTATTTGTAAAGTCATTTTTCCTCTGAAGACGGAAAATAATTTCAGGGATCATAAAATCGCAACTTTTATAATAACTGCCTTTTCAACTAGTCCAAAAATGTAGGCAGGAAACATAATATATCCCGGATAAGGGATAACAGTTTTGATTCTTTCCGAAAGTCTCAGTAGCTAGAGGCACATTAGATCCCAGGTGTGAAAACTGTAACTACGTTAGGGAAGTTTCTGTATCACCGCCATCCTTCACTTTGCAGTCGTTTTCTCTTCTTTCTGACACCTTACGAAATAATATGAGAATATTTCATCAACTTGTTGGTACTTTAGTATTATACCACACCTAAATTGGGTTAGGTTACCACATCTAGTTTAGGTTAGGTTAGACTAGGTTAGAATACAATAGGTTTCCCCGGAAATTCTAAAATAAACGGAACATTTTAAATAAATACTACAAACTACCTGGAGAGGTTTATTTTCCTGGTACAGTAGTTGAATTCTAAGCAAGCCAAGAACGATGGCAATCTTAGCAGAGTATGGACCCGGGCAGTTAGTGGATTAGAAGACTTTTGCAATAAATGCCCTTCAAGTATAGAAGTATTAAGATTTTATCTATATAGTCTATATTAGAGTGTTTGCTGAAAAAAATATGTTCCAGGGACTCTGTTAGTTCCTAATTGAGTCAATTGTTTTATTTTATTGTTATAAAAAATATATATGTTTTGATATAATTTCCTGGAACATGTAACTAAATGAGATACTAGTCAATATACACGGTAAATGCAAATGTATTTAATATTTGGAAAAAAAATTAAAGATAACTTTACATAAATATATAGGTAAAATCTAAACGGCAGAACATTTTCCAAGTACTCTTAAAGACTTAAGCACAACACCAAGAGGTATAGTAAGTGTTAAATACTTAGGTAAAGTATGTATTACCAATTTAAATACGAGAATATTCACACGCTTAAGGGGGGAGATGTTCAAGACAGATGAGTCTCTAAGGCGGTGTATTCACTTTGTCTGAAGATACGTTTGACTCGGTATAGCTTGGAGCCATTCTAAGCTTTAAATTGAATGTATTATTATTAAACTCTTTGTAAGAAGGAGAGAGTTACGACAATATATTTTTTTGAGAGATGTTATAATGTAAATTATACAGCTGATTAATTTGCACTCGAGTTTTCAATGCTACAGAAAAATAATTCGAAAATATATATTTTTCGTGTATTGGAAATATTACCTATACATAAGTTATAATGAATCATAATGATTGGGTACTTAAAATTACTAAATGGCGACATAATATAAAAAAATTTTAATAAGAAAAAACGAACTTTAATTTTAGGTAAACAAATTGGTTCTCATCTTATTCCTAATATAGTTTTAATAGTACAATTGCAATTAAATACGATAGCTGATTTTAATTAATCTTTTTATAAAAAACATTTAAACATTTAACAGTAAAAGAAAAAAAAATCATTAGTTTGCCGTTTATTATTTCGTACGCCTTTTAGTAATCTATCCTTGTAGTACTGACTATAATGACCTAAAACTAACAGCATAGCTGAAAAAAACGTAATTAAGAGTTAAACATCCGTACTGGAACATTTTTACTACGTAATTATCCAACGAGACGATATCGAGGCATGCAATATAGCATGATGTTATAACGTACTGTGTAATGAATAGCAAAATTATCAGCAATCTCATGATTCTATGAACTATTGCTACTAATCTTCTTACAAAATATAACGAATAATAGGATCTCTTAGGGGGGGGGGAATAACTACTGTATACATTAAGTAATAGTAAAACTCGTCTTATCCAGACCATGTATTTAGATGGTTAGGATTAAAAGATATTAAAGAGTTGCATTTATTTGATTTAGCTTTCAGGTGCTTTTAAAATTACCATAGTAAGCCTAAACATTTTTTATTGAAAATACAGCTTAACGTACAAAACACATGTAAGTCTGTAAACAATGAAAATATATGAAAACTACTAAAATATTTTAAACACTTTTTCTATCTACCACTAAATATGTTCAATGCTTGTAAACGCTGAACATAAATAATAAATCATTACTACCATGTATTGCCATGTATTTTGATGGTTAGGCTCAAACATATTTCAGAATTGCAATTTATTTTATTTTGCTTTCACGTACTTTTAAAATTACCATAGTAAACACTTTATATTGAAAATACAGCTTAACGTATAAAAACATGTCTGTAAACAATGAAAATATATGAAAACTACTAAAATATTTTAAAAACTTTTTCTATCCAAAGCTAAATATTTTCAATGCTTGTAGATGCTGAACATAAATAATAAATCATTACAACTTATAATGCTTACAAAGACATGACTACAAAAGTGTTTTGCTTCAACAAGATAAAAGTGACAAGGCATTTATGGAATAACTAACGGCTCTGTTAAGCCCAGTTTGTTACATTATTTGTCAAGTATAATGTTTCCACAGACTAAAAGTTTTGAAAATATATGATAAAAGATCTAGTCTGTTAGATACTATAAGTTTAATCAAATAAACCAAAAATCTATTTATAATTGTAAAATTTACATTTTTAAATTTCGGTATTTATGTGCAATTATTTTCAAACCTTAAAAAATAAGTTTTGAAACAAAACAATAGTAAGTCAACTAACTAGATTAAGTTGGTAGTAAAATAAAATTGTATTTTTAAATTGCCTACACGAGAAATGTGTTTATGCATATTTATTAGTTGAAGGTCATAAGATTCAGTTACAATAAAGATGTAAAAATTAAATGAAATATTCAACATGTATGCCATCGATGAAACGTGGTATGAGAAAAGGAACGTGGTAGGATCAGAGGATTTTTTAAATCTTTCGTTTGTCTCAGTTACTATAAGATGGTCACGTCTCATGTTATGTTTCAAGAACACTTGCTAAAAAGTTGTCTTTTCTTTGCTCAAGACAAAATTGACCCTTCGTTTTATAAAACAATACTGAGTCCAAAAAACTTCATGAACTCTTTAAGGAGAATCATTTGCCAGGATCGTCTCATAACAACGATCCTTATAAGTAATTTATCATAATCTAAAGTATACAGACAATTTTAAAACAATTCTGTTTCCAAACGCTTAGTAAAATGTTATTACATTATTTGTACTTTCTCAATTTAATATTCCCTTCTAATTCCACCAATTATCGCGGGGGTATTGAGCTTATCCATGATTTTAAGTAAACTATTATGTTTCAATTTACTCACTCTACATTGTAAATTGTTTTGAATGTCTGGTTATGTTGGATGTATTTTATTTTTCGGTACACAAGTATCATGATGACCACGCCTATTAGATATAACCTATCTTAAAGGTGGTTAAGTTGGGTCAGCTTAGGTTGGGTTAAATTAAAAGGTTTTTGTTACGTAAACTAATTACAATCTTATTACAAAGTCCATTTATCGGTGTTTTTGGTGTATTACATAAGTACATATTTTCTTTAATAAGAAGATAACTGGTTAGTTTTCTTTTGAAGCACGCATATTAGTTTTACTTCAGGATTGACTGAAGTATTTTATAAATATAAAATATACAAAGAAAGTTTCTCCGATAGAATGAGAGGTTGTTGTGGCTCTACTGGGGCTCTAAATCACCGCTTGGCAACAAAGAATGGTCGTTAGTCGTAATTGACGATGCGCCTTCCTTGAATACTTTGACCTTCATTAACCTTGTGAGCTGTATAGAGCTCAAGAATTTAGAGCTTTCTTGTTTAAAAGAATTTGATAAAAATTCAATTTCATTTCTATATAGCTTTTCCAACTGATTTATAGCTGTAGGGACATTTAAGGTTGCTACCGGTTACACAACTCTCGTGTTCGGACTACTTGGCCAAGTTTTTTAATTGTAATTATTTTAATGTTTCGTATGTGTTCGTGTCCTAAATGTGCTGACGACTCCACCCATGGATGAGAAGGCCGTATTTTAACGTTCATGACCTGAAGATGTACTCGTTTAGCAGTACGAAACGGCCGTAGTTATTTCATAACTTAAGGATCAATTGACGCAACAGGTAAATTAAACCTTTTATATTTGTATAAATCTTTGGTCGTTATATAAATTTTAAAATTATTATTTTTCTTTAGCCCTACAACACAATATTTTTTTTAAATTACTAATGCATTTAAGCTCATTTAATAATACTATCTACCTATCTATGCTATTATAAAATGGGGGCGGTGTCTGTCTGTCCGACTGCCGTGACTAAAATACTAAACCGATCCAGCCCAAGTTAAGCACAAAGATGGTCCACATACCTAGGAATGCCATAGGACTATTCACTTCCCTAGGTTCCTCTCGGGCTCCACTAAGTAAATGTCCAAAGTTTTGATGCGAGGTTTTCAAAAGTGAATATTGATTAGATTGGTCTCCATGAAAACATGAAAAAACAAAAACAGAACTTTAGACAGCAGATCCAAAGAAAATAAATAGATTTAATCAACTATGTGTATTAAGTATTATTTGTTTTTGTTAGTTTTTATATAAAACTTTACGATGGATTACTTACGGAAAGTAAACAAAATAAACGTCTTATAACACTTAAAATATATATACACTTATACTGTTACTAACAAGACGCTAAATATACATAAAAGAGTGTAAGTGGTGATCGATTTCGATTGGAAACTCCAAATATCATCATACCCACTAGGCGAATGACACTATATTTAGATTATTTATTTTAAATCTATTTAATTATGAAACTGAATTTCTTCCAGTTAGAAAGCACGGGTACACAGCAGCTAGTTATCATTATTTTCTTCAATCATACAAGTTTGCTTACGTTTTGAAGGTAGAAGACAATCACTCATCCCATCCTCGTCCCAAACCAAGCTTAGCCATTCGTCTTCATATCTCAGAAAACTACTTGTCATTTCGGTTTAAGAATTGGGCAAACAAGTTTCTATTAGCCTATAATGTGAGTTTTGAGCCTTAATTGTTAGCATTTACGGTTACTGTTGGTCACATTAATACTATGTCGGAGTAATATATTGCTTGAGGTTAATTGAAAGGAAAACGTGAAAGGAAACGAGTTGTATATTACTTGTGGTTTAGCAAAACGTAAGTTTGATTATTCATTACCGAAATATACTAAACGTCTTAACAATAAATATGTTCAGTAGTAGGTCATTTAATTACAGTAACTGTTTTTATACTTTGTAAAGCTTATATCATACTTTATCATAATTTAAATAACTTGTTTAGCTCTTTTAAATTCAACAGTGTCTGTAAGCATATAACTTTCTTAGCTTAAGTAACTTTTGAACTGTCACGTTCCTGTAACGTTTCAGCAACACTTTACTAAAGTTTATTTCCAAGCTCAACAACTTGTGTTACTTTAGGATCTGTTATTTGTAACAGTTACTGAAAGGCTCGGTCACGTTCCTGTAACGTTTTAGGAACACTTTACTAAAGTTTATTTCCAAGCTCAACAACTTGTGTTACTTTACGATCTGTTATTTGTAACAGTTACTGAAAGGCTCGGTTACGTTCCTGTAACGTTTCAGCAACACTTTACTAAAGTTTATTTCCAAGCTCAACAACTTGTGTTACTTTAGGATCTGTTATTTGTAACCGTTACAGAAAGGCTCGGTCACGTTCCTGTAACGTTTTAGCAACACTTTACTAAAGTTGATTTCCAAGCTCAACAACTTGTGTTACTTTAGGATCTGTTATTTGTAACAGTTATTGGAAATGTATTTCATGGTTTGGTAACAATTACAGTTTCAATTCAGATTATGCATTTATACAAAGGAAATTTATATCACGTTCGTTTCACAGTTTAGTAAAAATTTACTAAGTTTGAGTTAATTAAATTCAACAATGTAATTCAATTATTTGATGAAATTTAACTCAAGTTAAATATTAATGTTAATTAATGCTTTGAGTAAACAGGAAACGTCCTCTTTACCTGCATGGTGCAATTATTATGTCAAAAGCATTTTAGAGTTACTCATGGTTCTATTCCTAGTTTAATATACATACAATATGCATGGTGGTATATTTTGTTTTGATGGTTTTGTAATGAAGATTTACCCGTTTTAATTATAGGTTTTGGCTTATCGTATTAAGACCAATAGGGGCAATGTATGTGTGTGTAGTTAATATACGAACGTATGGATTTTTCACAATGAGTCTCTATGAACTCGTTTTTTTACATGTTATATTTATTTATTTATTGTGGATATTTGCCTATATTCTCAGACGTTTGGATTTAAAATCTCAATAAGTATTTCTATGCCATAAAAATTTTTATTTCGTAAAAAAATATATAAAAAATTAATTGTAAAATACATCACTTAATTTAAAGGAATATGTTTATTCAGACAATTAATTACGTTAATTGTAGATTTTAGTTGTATGGATTAGTTGTTTATCCACCAAAATGAAAACTTTAATGTCATGTTATCACTTTTATATTAACTACAATTCAAGGGTTATATTTACAAATATTTTTATATTAATCAAAGAAAGATAAATAATGATAAAAAAGTACACTATAGGGTAACTCAGTGTATAAGATTGTGTGAAATTTACAAAATAATATAATAACTTCAAATACGTTTAGGCAACGTGATAGATACTAAACGATAATTTGGTTTCATATATAAAAATATAAATATAGTATATTATAATACCAACATTCATATCTCAAGGACGGTTGTAATTATCCCTGTAACTTGTCTATTGTTAGGATCTGGGTTATTGAGATATGTCTTTGAGGGTTACATTGGTGAGTCCTTTATATTCCAAGGTATAGGACATATATTTGCCCTATAATTCTGTCAGTTTATTGGAATATTGGCAATCGTAAAGGTCACACTTTGCATGTTTAGAACTAAAATATGTTTATTGATATCAATATCAAAATTAGAAAAAACATTATTTTCACATTATTTTATTTATGTCCTATCACAACTTGTGCATACTCCTAAATTGATCTAGTATTTATTGACTTTTATTTTAATGTATGCAACTGACGCATGCTACTAAGAATCATTATTGTTGCGGATTGTTTGACTAAGGAAACCCTAGGGATATGTCAATGTGTATTGATATGGACAACGATCAGAGTTCACTAGAGCTTATATGTTCTGTAGCTATGACCCTAGGGACTACATCTATGATATCACAAGACCCTACATGTAGTTGATTGTTGGTTTGTGGTGACAGTGTGGCTGAATTACTGTTGAACCTTGATTGTTAAAAACTTATCAAAAATGGAATCACTGTCAACTTATCTAGGTAGAGAACAGCTTTCTGATTTTTTTATTAGTAGTTGTTAGTTCTATAACAACAAGTAAATAAAAAAATTTACAACATAGAGAATTTCGTTTTATATCAAGTTTAGATCATATTTATTCACACAACTAGGTATGCATTTTTGGTTGTATAAATAGAAGCTATACAATCCCGCATATGACGTAATATAAACTTTTATTTCTTTATATAACCATGCATTACATACAGTGCCATGTATTAAACAAATATGCTCACGACCATAATCCTCATAGTGTTAAATTATTTATCTATTTACATGCAGTAGGTTAAACTATCCATTAGGAATACATGTCTCTTAAGCACTTATTAATGTTAAGCAAGTATTTTAGAACATTAGACAATTTTTCGCCTAGTACCTATTGTGCTGTTTATGTTTTGCAACAGTTTGAGTAAGTGTTTTTGTAATTTATGAAAACCAAACATATGATTGCCTATTTACCAACATACGAAACATCGTGTCCATGGGCACTAAAACATCCCGTAAGTATATATTAGAGCACTTTGCATTAAAAGTCATCATATTTGATATAGTGAGAAAATATATTGTCAAATTAAAGAACCGGTACCATAACTTGTGGACTTTTGTCTATTGATAGTCAACAGTTGATCTGTAATTATATTTCATTTTATTCTTTTACTTTGGACTGGTAGTTTTTTATTAGTATTGTTATTTTAGTTGTAGTAATTTATGATTTTAATGATTGATGTAACTTTTTGGAAGTATAAGATTGTGCAATATACTCTTGCTATATATTCTAAGATATTCTGGCGTCAAAATAATAAAATATTTGTTGTGTTATAATTTGTTAACACTATAATCCCTTCAAATCTAACTCCAGTCCTCCTAATTGAACTAATTATTGTGTGTTTTATGCAAAATATTGTTTAATAAAATGTAATGATACGTAAGATAATGTTAGGTTTATGTAAAATGCTTAGTAAATACAATGTTTCCAAGTCATTGATTAGTATTTTTAATCTTCACTTACCATATATAATGCAAAGAATATGACTAAATAAAACGAATATTTATTTTTTTATTATGCTGCATACAACAAAACTTGAACAAGAAAACTTTAATGACATTAATGGATTGGAAAAAAAACTGTATTCAAACAAAATTAATATTTCAGTATGAGATAATTTAATATGGGGTTAGTCTTGACTATAATTTGTCATTTCCTTAACTGAACAAACACTTAACATTGTAATCCATTCAAGTGAGCCAAACGTTGCTTCTACATGACCATTAAATCAACAACCTTGGTAATTTCAACAAGAGCTACTTAATCTTGGTCTCTCCAGTACCTTCCTACCTGCTGTTTTGTCTCTAAATAGTATTTATGTCCTATTCAAAGTCTAAGATATGCAAAAGAGGTAGCAATCCTGTTGCTTTATGAGTAAAATTTGCTAAAGCGTTATTTTGGTTATTTACTAAATTCGGAGTGTGGGTTGAAATTGGTATATATGTTAATGAAATAAATATTTTTTTTTGTAATAGTGAAATCAAAAATGAATCACTTGCATTTCACTTTTGTAAAAATACACAAGATTTTTTTACAAAGTATCTTTTAACAATCTCGTTGAAATAATGCTGAAATAATTGGTAATTTGGCTGCACTTATCAATACAAAATACTTATGTCCGTTTCCTTATTACGTTTTCTTAATCAAATAGGTTTAATTAAAAGTGAAATTAAAATATTGTAAATAAGAAATTATAATGCCAAGGATCTAAAAAAAGGCAATTACAACATAAAAATTATTGTTTGTTTACAAAAAGATTAGTGTATAAACGCAATTCCAGCAATATTGATTATTCATGGGAAAATACAATTTACAATTGAGCCGCACGAAGTAATAACTGTTTTCTTTGCAAACCGGATGAGGGAGGAGCCCTATAATCCATTGATCAACGAATTTCTTTCTTCTCTGTCCATTATTTCTACCATATATTTTCAGAATTTTTTCGAAAAATATGAAATTTTTTTTATTTGTTTGTGTGTGTTTTTTTTTAAATAAATAGTAAAAAATATTTTGTATGACTTACCCTAATATTAAAATGAAGATATGTCATTTTGTATTGGATATTAAGCTAAAAAGACAAATTAAGTTAGCTAATTTCACATCACAAGTTTTAAGTAACCTTTTTTGCATAAAAATCGGTAACATGTAATTAACCAAAATAATCATAATTTTTTATACACGTAGATTTGTATTCCTAAATGAGTAATATAAAATGTTCCATATTCATATTTGTATTATCATTTTATGTAAGAAGGAACCTTCTTAAAGTTACCATAGTTTAATATGTAATCGTAAACTGCTTCGAAACTTCAAAATGTATATCACTAACATTTCAAAGGTTATATTTTTAGTCAACGAATAATGTTTCAAATCATACCTCATCATGTTTGTTATTTATATTTTTTTACACTACCTTACACGTGTTTGTAAAGAGCAGTCAACTTTACTTTTCCTTACCATGACCTCTAAACCAACCCACAACAACCTTGTTAGCTTATCATATTATGTAAAGAAACCTTGATTTCAAAACTCAAAGGGCGTTCGTTATCCCGTTTGATTGAAGCTACTTAGCATCAGGTCCAATTTTCTACAACGAATGTGTACAAATAACATGAATAGTCATGACTTGGAAGTTTTACTATAAATTAGTTATTTGGCATATCGCAGTGAATAGTAAAGACATGTAATAAAAATTGCTATTGACGATTGTATTTGCTATATTCTTTATAACGTGTTTATGTTGAAAGAAATATTGAAGTCTTACAATCCGTATTGAGCTTGATAAACTATTATGTAAGCTTGACTTAATGAATATTAAGAATTTATAATTGGTATTTTTCTTTTCCATGCCGGTGAAATATTTGCAGAAAAAATTATCGAAGGATTTCAGGGCAATCAGTCCAAACCCGTGTTTGTAAATGTGCCTGAATATCGAACCCGGCCTTTCACAGCAGTCCGACATTTTTTTTGAGTTAATTTTAATTTAATGTTTTAGCATTAAGTAACATTATTGACTGTTCCTATTTCTGTATTATTATAGATCAATGGAATAAATACTCTTGACTCTTGACTTGGCGCTAATCACTCAGCTAGTAACACACTAAAGTGTTATAACAGTTTTAATTTCTTTTTAAGATTGGTTAATAAAATTGTAAGATCTGTAACTGCATTAGGAGGGTGTCTGGTATTACAGTCTACCTCACTTGTTATTAACAAAAGATTTTAAATGTAACGTGTTATCGGCATGAAAAGAAGATTGAAATATAGGATTACCTTTTTTTTTATTAATGCCCATTAAACTCAATATATTCTAATTGTTGTATAAAGGGAATGATAAATATAGAGATGCATGAATAATTATACAATAGATTTAAACAACAAAAACAGTAACTGAATAGCTTCAAGACAAAGCAATATAGCAATTAGCTACATTATTGTTGTACAAAAACCTAAAACTTCACTATCACCCTAAATCCCTCCCTACATTTTCACCCTATATCCCTCCCCTCTCTTAGCAATTTAACCATTGCGGTCACCCTTTAACGTTGAAATAGGTTTCTGTAACACCATTAGCATTCCATTACTTCGAGGGTGGCTTTTCAAAAGTTCAAAAGCAATCAAGCAGTTCAAAAATATTCCAGCTTATTAAAATATATTTATTATATTCTTTTTACATAAAAATTTAATTGTAAAATATAGTTTCCACGTACACTTCAATAGTATATTTAAAAAAAAAAACTGTATAAACACTGTCTATTTTTGGTGTTCTACACAAATAATTTATCTGTGAGCATATTAAAAAACACCTGTGTTAATGTCAACGCATGTAATGAGGTTGAACCATTTTCCCTTGACGTGTTTGATGAGTTGCATTGCACCATAAATGTCCGTTTAAATACTACTTTACCACTTCACTATTTGGTTGGAGTATTGTTTCCAGGATTTAAATTTTATGAATAATCACAAACACTCGATTAACGAGCATCATGGAATTTTTTTTTATATTGTTAAATATATATATTTTCCAATTTACCATCAAATTGTGTTCCTAACTCTTTAATATTTGTTATGTTGAAAATCTTTTTTATTATTACAGTGGTACTAAAAGCTAGAAATATATAGTTCACATACAAAAAGTAAGTGAGTCAACTTTACTTTTAAGACTCATGACAAATATGTAAAAAAATTCTCTAGCTATGCAATCAAGAGTAAACATTATTGTATTTAAAGATCAATATTAATAAGTATTCAAAACTAAAGAAAACTAAATTTTAAGAAATCATTTGGATTAATTTTTAAATAAACTGATGCATATTACTTTGAAATATATTTTCTGTATCTTAAGGTCGGTAAATTACCTAGAGTAGCAAGTATTATATCTAGGTAACGTATTTATTATTATTGTAAATACACATGCTTAAATATATATTCACACGCTAAAGGGGAAGGCTGCTCAAGACAGATGAGTCTCTATGGCAGTGTATTCACTTTGTGTGAAGATACCTTTGACCCAGTATAGCTTGGAGCCATTCTAACCTCTAAACAGAAGGTGAGAAGCAATACTTTTTATATTGAATATGGGTACAAGATCTCCAAATACATTTCTTGCTGTATTAATCATCAACATTTATATCTGCCTTTTTATAAGAGTCTATGTTCGGTTGATTTAGTAAATTCTCAAATATAAAATAGGGGGGGAGGTTTCATGGTAAGACTTACATCTTATAGAAAGCAATTTGATTTATATTATGTCTATATCATTTTATGTATATATAAGTTTATGTATATATATTACGCGAACCAGCGTAATCGAGCAATGAAAACAGCGTTCTTCATGAGGGAAGTGTTGTTTATGGGGTTGGATTCTTCCAAAGTTCCTTTTTGCCCTAAAATATATATATATAACATTTAACTACTGATAATGATTCGATTGCTTCGTGGATAAAAATAAATATATTCAAGCATTGTTAAACGCTTGATGGTACAGAGGAAATTCTTTTAAATTGTAAAATGTAAATTCGCATTATATTCTTATAGAAACTTAAAAAAACTGTAGTAGTTTGCAATTTTTATTGAATTAGTTGAGTTTATTTTGAACGAAGTCAGTATTTTGCTAACATTTAACCTTCCTTGTAACAAAATTAGTCTGTTAGTTAACACTTATGGCGTTATCACTTAGATAAAGTCTTGTAGTGATTTGATGGGATTTGAAACCGGACCTCAGGGACCAAAGTCCCGTGCCCTAACCACTAGACTAGCTCACTCCACCCAGCAGCAAAAGTAAGTACTAAATAAGATAATATTTCTTAAATGTGTATTATTATACTTTTCAAGAACGAATTTGGTGTATTTTTATAAACTCGTTGTTAATTATTTACCTTACCTAATTATCCAATAAGAAGCGGACGAAGGCAAAGTACTGTTGGACTTTCTGAGACACGCATTATAGCGTTATGTTATAAGGTATTGTGTAATAACATAGCACTATATGAGATACCTAATAATCATATAAATTAATACTACTAATTTACTGAACAATTTTAATCACTAATTAGTAATAAAGACATCTGAAGTCTTCAACGTTCTACTAGTGCGTACATTTTCTATTGGTAGAAATCATCTAATTTTATGTTCTATAAAAAGTAAATCTAAGCTGTGAGATCTTAAATAATATTAATGAAAATCAGGATCATTAAAGGTAATAATGTTTTAAATGAAGAAAGGAAAAGTTATCTGCCAGAATAACTAAACAAATTATGTAGATCTAAATAAAATTAATTTTTATAAGTTTAAAATGAATTCATTGATGTATAAGAGAGGAACCTACGTACAAGTTGCCTTTAGTAACACTTAGAGGATACCTGAAAAAATCATAAACTTATAAATAATGGTAAATAATATTGATTCAGCTTTTTCTAGGACAAAATTAATTACTTTATTGGTAAATCAATTATTCTAACGAATTTTATGAATAGCTTTAGCTAGGTTTTTTACATAGTGGAGTTAGACGGCAAAAGACATATGATTCCCTTTGATACATTTACTTCGTCTTGCCATAACGATATAACTCGGCCTAGCTAGAATATATTTAAGACTTTCTTCTAGGGGTAAAGTTAATTAAAGTGTAATATTATCTAGTATAAAGGTAGACCTATAGATTTCGTGAGTGTACCAGTATATGGGGATTCATACAGGTGTACATCTGTTTAATTAATTGATAAGAAAGTCCTAAAATCTATTTGATTAAGATTTTTTTTATTCGGTAAGTCTTTATGCCTATCAAAAGATACAGTTTTTACGTAAATTTGAAGATTTTTATGGATTTAGATTTTTTTGGAATATTTTTTACTTGATTTACAAACTAAATGCTAAGGTTTACCTCGATTATTATTTCTCTTAAGTGTATTTAAAAATATATAAAGCTTCAAAAATGTAATGTTAATAATTGTAGCTTTGCTGCTTTCTTGAATTGTAGAAAGCATGTCTAGAAACCATACAGTCCAAGTTTTTGAGATTTTACATTTCACTAAAACTACAAGAAAAGTACTCTCAAAGCATTTGAGTGTTTCATTTATCCACATTGGCTATAAAACACCCCTCGGCTACAAAGAATGGTCGTTAGCTTTAATTGATGATGCGCCTACTTTAAATACTTTGACCCTCATTAACCTCGTGAATTGGAGATACTTGACCAATTTGGAACCTTCTCTACTGAATTAACACTTAAAACACTTAATTTAATCTGTTGATCGTCATTCTAGCCGATCATTATTTCCAACCAAGGTTTGAAAATGGATTGTGTATATAAATATTATTTGACTAGTCAATTTAAATATTATATGTTTTTGTCCTTTTTAAGTAGGCATTATGTTTCTAGAATATCTAACATCACCATAACAGTTACATAAAAGCTGAGTTTATTGATTTTTGTTGTTATCTTTTGACGAAATGCATTTTAATGAAGACATATTTAAAGAATATAGGTTTGACTGTAAACATTATTTGTTCGTTTTTTAAGGTTTCTCTTGACAAATAAAAAGTAATCAATAGTTTTAAAGAAGTAAAAAAATCTGAATATCCAGATTTTAACAAAGGTAAACATTTGGTTCTGCATTACAATTTTACACCTAATATCAGTTAAGTGTTTCATATTTACAAAAGTGGCAAAACCTAAATAAATTAGATCTTCTAAAGCACAACTATTAGAGATTGAACATACAACCAAGTGTTTTTATATAACTTTGTCAGTTTTACACATTTTCTAACGTTTGAAAGTTGAAGGTAATCACTCATCCCGCTCTCCTCATCCCATGTGTAGAACATTCATCTTCATTATCTCTGCAAACTACCTGTCATACTGGTCCAAGAGATTGGCAAATAGTTTGTATCAGTTAATATCTAACTTGATAATGGCCAAATTATACAAACTCAATATATTTAACAATATCAATACAATGAAAATAATAATAAATTGTGAGTAAATTATCCTTCAGCAAAAGCATTATGGTATATGTACGGGACCAATATTAACTTTAAAATTTGCAATACAGAAATAGTCTATTTATCAATAAAATCTGCAACATCATTAGGTACATCTTTTCTTGTACTTGATCTAACCGAGCTTTTGCAGTTTTCATGACTATAGGACCTACCTTTTTTATTATGCAATATTTTACATATTATCATGATTGTTATGGTTATTTATATTATAATGATTACACTATCATTCCAATTCAATCATAGAGAATTATAAAACAAAATGTTGACTTAATATTAAAATTTAGAACTATAGTTTTTTAGGTATTATGTACTATGAAAATAAAGAGCTATGGTACCATTACTTGTAAATAAATGCAAATATTGGTTGTTCAAAATACTTACTATAGTTTATTTTTTATTATAACTGTTAGCATGCAAACCAAGTACTGTTTATTTGAGGAGTTAAATAAGGAATTTTTTTTGTTGACAAGATAAAGCTGTATGATCCAACAAGTTGACTAATAGCTATGTTACGCCTGGTGTGAGACACCTCCATTAATAATATTAAATTCCTTATACATTAAATGTATTTTTTGCGTTAATTTGACATAATAGATTAATCAAAAATACATGTTAGCTATGTTCTCTTAGAACTTTTGCAACATTCATCTAACCATAACGTGATGAAAAAAAAAATTGTAGAGCAAGCTAATGTAATTTGCAATAGATAATATGAGTTTTAATTAAGTTTTTGCAAAGTTTCTGCAGTTCTTAAATAAAGTCGTATACTACTTTTTGTTTGAAATAAATGCAAAACTTCTCAGACTAACAATTTTGTCAGATTAGGTTTTGACTTTTAATTATATGAATTTTTTATTAAAACTAGATTAGCAGATTTTTTTATAAAAGGGACTAAATTAAAATAAGTTGTAGGGAGGCTGCCCTTGGTCACGTTCTTGTTTCAGCAACACATTACTGAAGATTACTTCTGATATAATTAAACGTGTTATATATTATAGTAAACATTGAACTGTCTTCAGGTTAATGAAATAATACTCATGTTTTGCAGCTATTTATCCACAAGGAACTTAAATGAATAGGTCAGTCCAAGCATTTATACTGGTACATTGGTTCCAGGGTAGAAGGTATATATATAAAACACGTGCTAAACCTCAACTAGTGTCTACTTAAGTAATGTTTCAAAAGTAACAGCATTTTTGTGTTTTGTCAATTTAAATGACGATACTTATCGTGTACTTTAAATGTATAGAAAACATTACATTTAAGTTAAAGCTGATATCCTTTCAAAAGATTCTTTTCTTTACTGTTTCATAATATTATTGTAATTTTCGAACTCTTTTTTGATAGTGATTTTTTTTTATATTTCATAACATTTTGGTCATTTTAAGAAACTCTAATTGAAGGTACTCAACGTTAAAATATTCATTATTCAACAAGAGCTATTTTACTTGCCGGCGGAATAATGGAATCAGTAATACAACCTTAAAAGTAAGGGTTAAAAACTAAGGTACATCTCCATGTATCGCACCAAATCTTCTTATTTAAGATATTTTTTTAATTAATTATAAGTTACATTACTATTCTATAACAACTTAAATATTTAGTAAGGGCCTAAAATATAAGAGAACTAATAAAATATTATTGACTGATTCTTCAAAAAAGTTATAGATATAATTAACAACGTTTATAGAATTTCAGCATCATGACGATCCATATAGTAGTAATAGTTTTAATGAGCGATTTTTATACTACTAATGCGATAAACATTTAACTTAACATATATTGCATTTGTATTGATATTTAAGGAAAGTTGAATACGTTATTTACTTTCACAAAAAATGAATAATTAATCACGGTTTTTGTATATTTAAACCATATAATAATATTAATAGGAAATGTACATAATTGTACATAATGTACATAATTATTATTAAATTTTAATTATTGTATTGAAGAAATATGTTTAATGAAGGTGAAAAATAATATTTTAATACTTATACTAAACCGCAAATACTACATTGAGTTCATAATACTTCTGCCATTTGTAATTTTAAACATTTCACATTTATGAGAGGGTATGGGATTATTCCAATATCGTCTCTATTGTTAGGAAGAGGGTTATTGAGATATGTCGGTGACAGGTACAGAGATAGGTCCTTTATATTCGAAGACATGGGACATGTATTAACCGTATTATGCTGTCAATTCGTTTAAATATTGGCAATTGTCAGGTTCATACTTAGCATGTTATGATTTATGAATTGTTTTTAGAGTGTATGTGTATTTATATCAATACACGTAATAGTAGTTGAAAAGCACGTTACTTAATTTTAGCACGATTCTTCCTATAAGTATTACAGTAAGTTATACAGTAAAAATACATTGTTTTATTCTGACAGATTAATTCAAGGAATTAAAATTAGTAGAGAAATATATATTCTATTATAACTCATGCATCTAAGAATCATTATTGTTGGATTTGTTTTATTTGGTATCAGCAGACCCTAGGGGTATGTCAGTACAGTAGTGTCTATTGATATGGACAACAATCAAGGTCAATACGTCTTGTAACTATGACCCTAGAGACTAAGACTATGAAATATATCACGTAACTGTGCATGTTATTGATTGGTAGTTTGTAGTGGTTAGATTTTGTTTATTAAATCTTTATTTTAGATGAGTCAGTTAAATCATATTTTTTTAGTGTTAAGTAATAAAACAACATTGCACATTTACGTAATAATAGTGTTAATAATAATTTCATGCAGGTAAATTGTATAATTTCTGAAACGTTATGATCAATGAAAACATCTGATATGTATATTTACCTTGATTTTTTGTAACCAAGTAGATAAAAGAGTTTCCTGTGCTTTGTTATTTGTCATTAGTTGTAGTATATTTTCTATCTGGAATGTAGTTAGAAACTGATTTAATATGTTATAGGTTAAGTTGTAATAACCTGTATACAAAAAAAGTGAAGGTGTTGATGTAATATAAAGAAAACTCATGTGCTTAGACATTGAAAATATGAGTATTTTTGGTTTACAATTAATTGAATTAAATCACCAGGTTTCGACATAAGGCATTTGAACTAGCCTGAATATGGAAACTAGGTTGTGTTTTATGAATACTTACATGGCAATGCTTTGCACTGTTAGTAAATAACATAAGGTTTGGTAATTATATTTATTTTAAGTACTAAAATGCGTCTTGAGAAATTTTTCACGCCAAAATCTATTTTATAACATACAAATTATCAAGGCCAATTTTTTCTCGTTATTATGGTACAGTTATTTTATAGTATGTTGAGGAAATTCCATATAAACCCTTGACAGGAAACATGTACTGCCCTATTTTCTAGCATGCGATATATCGTGTCTATTGCCCGTAAAATATATATTACATAAATACTACCAATCCTCGACTTAATAACCATCTTCTATCTTCTAAAGAAATCTTTTAGTAGTCTTAACAACATCGTTATTAAAAGTATAGTCCGAACTCTTCTTCCGAACTTCCTTTTGTACGCGAAGAAATTAAAAAATAAATAATGTATTATTGTGGCACATGACATAGAAAAAATTATTAGAAATGTGTTTCGAATATTACTACAACTAATAACGTATCATAATTAATCCTACAAGACCTCAAGATTCCAATATCCTCAGACTAGACAATAGATCACTTCTAGTCCCTGACAGGCACATCCTTTATATTACACAAAGTCTGGACACTTTAAATGCAAATGGAAAACTTATGAAATATGTATAAAGAATCATTGTCAAACCAAGACAACATTTTTATATATTCGATATTTTTTATTTAGTTTTTTTAGTCTTTCTACTCAAGCTGTCAAAGTACTAAGGAAAGTAAAATATATATACGTGATGTATATAAACTTCTGGAAAAGAATTTATAATTTAGGGGGAATGGTTTTTAAACGAAACTATCATCCAATTTTTTTATTGGTAAATTGGTGTAACTCTCACATATTTAACCTAGATTTATGTTTCGATAAACCACAACGTATAAAATGTTATTCAATGTTCTTAAGCTAACAAAATATACTAGGTTTTTCTAAATTCATTATAAACTCTTATAATGCATACCCAAAAAGTAAAAGTAGCCCATTCATTCAATTTACATAAGCTAACAAAATGAATTATGTTTTTATAAATTCAATATAAACACACATAATGCCTACCCAAAAAGGTACCCAAAAGTAACAAAAATATTTGTTATCTACTCTTAATTTCACACATTTAGCATTGACATATATCAAGATTTAAAAAAAAATACTATACTATATATTCAATTCAGAAACGTTAAGATTTGACTTAATCAGAACTTAACATTAATTTTTTCACTGTTTACACAAGTATTTTATCATTTAAAAACACCTGTGGTGATACAAATGAATAAGTGGACTAAAAACGTGCTCTCAATGTGTTTGACGCGTGCCACTCCATAATAAACGTCCGTTTTAATACTACCGTACCACTCACATATGGTCGATGTGCTGTTTCTAACTCGTTATTTGTGCGCCGTATGAAAAAAACCTGGTTAACATTCACCTTTGGAATTATACCGTTGTTTCAAGAAAGAGAAAAAACCATTTATTGTTTTGTTTTAAAATGTACATGAGTTTGTGATATGCATGTTCAATACATCACTCTAGGTAATAATGTTGCTTACAGTTTGACATTGTAGTCCTTTGTAGTGCATTTAAGTTCATTGGGTGACATGTTTAATCGGCCAGCTGTAATAAAGTAAAAACAATCTTACCTCATTTATACTCAACAGCTTTTGATAAACCAGCTCTTATTCAACAATTGAATAAAAGGTCCAAGCAAGTTTACGATTACCATTTGAATTAGTTAAAAGAAGGGTTTATGTAATTGCTCTCTACTCCAACTGCAATCCTAATTTCTTTTCACCTTAATAGTGACACGCCGTTGCGATACCTGATTGTTTATAGTTTCAAGAAAAAAAATACATAATGAAATCAGCCCGATCTTTCAAAGTAACAAGCAAAGCAAAATGTCAATGCTCTGTAAAAAATACATCCTTTCCATCAGACATTTATTAATTCATGAAAATATTCTCTTACTGCTTTATTATTTTTCACTTGAGGATTATACTGAACCTTTAGGGGTTATTTTCCTGTATTTTATTATTATGCTGATTCACAAATGGTTATTGTGTATTATGCATTACAGGTAGTCGTTAATTTGAGGTACTCTGCAATTTATTTAAGGAAACACAATATTGCTGCACCCAATTGGTAAATGAGGGCAAATTGCAAGTACCACTCACCCCTTACTTAAGAAGGGACAGCGATGCAGTTTGTTTCATTTAGAGGCTAACGTCGTACTGCATTGCGATCACGGCTGAAACTAATACCAACCAATGTTGGGAGGGGATTATGTTATCCAACTTGTTCATCCACTATTTAGGAGTAATCCCCGGTACTGGGACAAACCTTATTTACGATTTTTGTCCACCAAGGGAATTTGGCTTACCAGATAATGTCAGGGGTGAATTTTAAAATATTATGTTTCTTTTTCTATTAAATTAGACCACCTAAGGGTACAAAACAACTTTATTATCACATGTGAAAAGATTATTTTGTTTTTAAACATAACATTAACATTGTTTGAAGGAACTAAATTGTTTACCTTATGTTAGATTTTGGAAATTTTTTACTTTGAATTTGCTTATCCATATGCGTTTCAAATGTATTTGGGTAAAGCATTTTTAACAAAATATGGGATGAACTGGTATAGTACATCACGAATTTTACTGAGAATGTACCATCGGCATTGGAGTGCAAACCTAAGAAATTGCTTCTTTAGTTGCGCAGTCCATCGGGCTTCCGAAAAAAAAAAAAAACAAGAGACTCCTAATCTTTAATTTAAACTTTCTTAGTGCATGTTTCATATTTAAATCAAAGCCCCAGAGCACAAAAGGTCAAAAGGGGGTTCTTTACACATAATGTGAAAATATTTGTGCCATAGAAACTATAAGAAATGCCCGTGACCAAAAGAATTAATATGGAACATAACAATCAGTTAAGAATGAGAATGTCACATTCTCAATATATATCAATCAATATAATTTAAAAAACGTGCAACATTTTTATAAATTGCATGAAATTGCTATGTTTCGCCGCTAAATTAGGCGGGTTGAGTGAACATTAGCCATATTCACCACAAAGTAGAGCGCCAAGCGCTATGTCTCAATTAATAAATAATTGATATGTAGAAATTTCACTTTTACCAAACATTTTATTTCACACTAAATACTTTGAACATGCACAAAGGTACAATAGTATTTAGCCTTACTACTTCAGTCGTTATATAATAAAAAATCAATTAACATATTTTATTATCGCTTTTTATTATAAACTGTTCAAATTATATTAATAAATTAGGTAGTGAAGTAATTCCTTCAACAACAAAAAATACAAAGTGATAAAGACCATTCATAGTTTTATTGATAATATTCAACCTGTAAACAAATTGATTTATTTTATATAATAATAATAAGTACCGGTAGTGGTAAAATAACAAAAACTATTGTATAATGTCGTTATTGACTTAAATATTATTTAAGCCATTATTTCATTAAAGTATCTGGTATTATTATATGCAAAACACTAATAAACTTTACGAAATTTGTTTTCATGTTAGATACAAAAATGATTTTGATTCAGGGGAATGATTTTGAGCTTTTGATGCAGGTTTGCCAGTAAGAACAACTCTTTAACGATCAGACGATTAAGGTTTATGAATATTTAATATAATAATTTTGTAGGTATGTATGGTTCTATGAATGAAGTTGCAGTTTATAAACAAATTGTTTATTATATGTCTAACGTATATCTTTATATTACATATTTAACAGTAATGCTGAACACGTTTTATTACATAAGATCCAAGCAGAATATAAGGGAAATTATTACATTATCTAATTAAGTCTTACATGCGCATAAATAGAGGTACATAAAAAGAGCAAGTAAGAAAAAATATATCTTTGTTTGAATGTTTCAAATAATTTTTTGTTATTATTTATTTGAGACTATACCTAAGCGAACTTATTGAGTAAAATTATATATTATATAAAAAAAAAATATATTGCATTTTGTAATGTTAATGATGTGGCTGATTATTGCATATCATTACATATTGTGATAAATAAGATTTTACATATTTAATAAAGAAAACGCGTATGAGTACGATTTTGGTGAAAATGTTATACCTCAATTATATTTAATTTGGTCGTGTCAAGCTGATTTAAAACACAGACCCATTCCTTGGAAAATTATTATAACTAAGTCCAAGGCGTGATATTCAACTATAACCGTTCGTATTAATATCGACCTCATAAAACGCACGCCAAAAAGTGTTGTTTTCAGATAGTTATGTTCGCAATATAAAATAATGGCATACGCAGAAAACATGCTATAATATGAGCTTGATGCAGTGCGTTTGACTAAGGCATATTAGGTTTAAATGAAATAACTTTTAGAATGTCTAAATTAGCTTTTGTATTAAATATATAGTTTATATGTGTACTATTAACGTAAATAAAATGTAACAACCTTGCTTAATGCAAAAAAACTTGGATATCGACGAAGGTAATAGTTGATATTGGTAATTTATATTAATTATCTAATAAATTAAAAAAAAACATCCTTGATTTCACCCAAAACCTATGTACAAGTGTTAAACCCCCACCAATCCCTTTATAAGTTATTTTAAACTGTAAAAATTTAGATCTGAAACAATATAACTTGTTAAAAAAATAAGAATTGTTTTAATGCGTTCAGCTTAACAAAAAATTGTTTTATGAACATTATTCAATGGTTAAATATTTATGTTTATATTAACATCGTCATATCCTTTTTTGATTATTAATTTTATTTATAGTATGCTAAGAAGTACCTATATAAGGGTTACCGTGTATACGATTTAGTAAAGGCTTTTACTATCATGAATTGGTAAGAGTCTAACAGTCATGATACTTAGTTTACACAAAATGAAGGGACATGTACTCTAAATAGAAGTATAAATCCTTTTAATTCATCACAGTGTCATCTTTCCATCAGTACTCCACATTGCAAAAGTATACCATAAATTTAAGACGGAAGACAAAACTCAGCTAAATAATTACGGACCAAAACCAATCCTAACATATTTTATTTTTAAATATAATCTAATAAACACCCTAAAAAGACTAGTATATCATCTCACTCACGTCAACCTCCTGACTCCAAATCAGCATCGATTTACCAAGGGTACGTATACTAGCACAGCTATTATATACTTGGTTGCGTATTTCATTGACAAAATTGAAAACTACGAGAACACCTAAGCTGTCATACTCAAAAGTCTTTGACTGCCTAGACCAAGATATTATCTTAGGTAAACTACAGTCAATGGAGTTAAAGGAATTACAAACAAGTGGTTTGATAGCTACCTGACTTACAGAAGTCAACTTGTGGAGTTGAGACACAATGTCAAAGGAGTCTCACAAATTGCAAGGTGTAGGCTACTTCCCCTAACAACAACAGTTCCCCAGGGATCAATGCTTGGAACTGTACTTTTCGTTTTGCTGACCAATGAACATTTAGCTGTTCAATATAGAACTACAATACCGAATTAATGTACTGTATGTGGACGACACAGCTCTGCTTTTTCAGAACTACAATCTTGACATCATAATGTTAAACGCTTATTTCACCGTGAATATGGTGTTTGAGTTATTAATGAATAAATTGACTACAAGCTCATCCAAAAATAACTTTGGAAGACTGAAAGGCCGATTTACCCCTCTCCCTGTTGTTAATCAAGTAAAGAAAACTGAACTTCTGGGAATCAGTTTGGATACACATCTAACTCGGGGACCACACATCAATGATCCATGCAGTAATATCAACTCTGCAGCCTACGTAACACGCAGGATTAAGCATATCTGTAGTCTTGACTCAGCAAAATTAGCCTATTACGCTACCTAAACTTATTTGATTATGACATTATAGTGTGGCGTGGTACATCGGCCTCAAGGAAGTTTTGACTGAACAAAAGCTAGAAGTTAGAACCCTTGTCATCTTGGTCAAACCTGACAACTGTTGTGATCGATGCCTTAAAAGAATTTTAAATCAAAACTGCCATATTAATCTACATCGAGAATTCATCCTCTAAATAGGTGGACTTGGCTCTCCTTAATAACTCTAGAAGACAGTGTTTAATACCAGACACGCTTAAAGAATTTTAGACACCGGACGGCCCTTTATTACAAGATACTCATTTCCATTAGTGCTTATCAATACGATCTTCTTCCTGTAGCCTAAACGAGTGACATGTGATGCATTAAAACGCACACTAACGTCTGGTTGGCCGGAAATACAGTCTACTCATTGGATGACGAGTGAATAAGCAAAATATCATAAAGACTATACCTTCTCTTTTTCTGTTCGTTATTGATAAAAGCTCATACTGTAACGTACATACAGTTTGAATTTGTATTAATCGAAACATTTACTAATCACAAACTCCACGTAAAAAAAATATATTTCTGATAACTTCCTCAAAATGTGTTAACAAGTGTGTTGATTAGTTTCAATGTAAGTCATAGCCTAAAATACTTTTTATAACGCCTAAGCAAACATCTTTGAATTAGAAATAACCTACCTTATAAGTTATGTATTGGAGTGGTAAACACATGTTTGTTATTTTTCATTGCAAGATAAATACGCAAACGTTTATTTTACTACTGTAACTTTAGTATATGTTTACAACTTAATGAAATGAAACAATTAATAGTTTGTTGACATTTAATATCCCTCTGATGAGTGTTTAAAATAACAGTGTGTATAATATAAATATGCTGTTGTATCATGCAATTTATATAATTGTTTTTGTTTGAATAATTGAAAGCTCAATTAAAGGTAAAATAAATGTTATTTTATCCTGTTTCAATTATTCGTACAACAATTTGAAAGGAAAACATTGGTTTAATACTTATTTTAATAATATTAATTTTATTTAAAAAATAACCTCTTTCTTTTAAGACAACCCATTTAAAAAAAAATGAAAAAATTGAATGAATGCTATTTTATTTCTTATATAAAATGAAGACCCCTCATACCGGGCTTATACCTTATTATTACTTATTTTCATGCATAAGTAGCATACATTAACTTTAAAAATTAGATAGTATAATATGGGTTTTTGTCTTGGATATAATTTACCATTTCCTTAACCGAACAAACACTTTCCATTCAAGTGAGCCAAACGTTGTTTCTACACAACCATTAAATCAACACTCTTGGTAATTTCAACAAGAGCTACTTTATCTTGGTCTCTCCAGTGTCTTACTACCTGCTGTTTTGTCTCTAAATAGTATTTATGTCCTTTTAGCGAGTAATATACACAAGTACTGTCATGAAGTTTAAACAATTACATATTTAACTCTTACCGATATATTTTTATATAAGTAAGCCAATCACAAAGCCAATTTAAGTTTTGCGCATACTAAAATGTTATGCTAATATTATGTAAACAAAATGCCCAGTAGGCTCTTGAAGCGTGAATATTTTTAACGATATTTATTTATTTAAATATTTTATGGTTTTTGTACGATATTTATCCTGTGGATATTCTATGGATGTTGCAAGCTTTACCTAGAATTTTGTAGTATTTGTAAAGTCATTTTTCCTCTGAAGATGGAAAATGATTTCAGGGATCATAAAATCGAAACTTTTATAATAACTGTCTTTTCAACTAGTCTAACAATGTAAGCAGGAAATATAAAATATCCCGGATAAGGGATAACAGTTTTGATTCTTTCTGAAAGTCTCAGTAGCTAGAGGCACATTAGATCCCAGGTGTGAAAACTGTAACTACGTTAGGGAAGTTTCTGTATCACCGCCATCCTTCACTTTGCAGTCGTTTTCTCTTCTTTCTGACACCTTACGAAATAATATGAGAATATTTCATCAACTTTTTGGTACTTTAGTATTATACCACACCTAAATTAGGTTAGGTAACCACATCTAGTTTAGGCTAGGTTAGACTAGGTTAGGATACGATAGGTTTCACCGGAAATTCTAAAATAAACGGAACATTTTAAATAAATACTACCAACTAAAGAAGGTTTATTTTCCTGGTACAGTAGATGAGTTCTAAGCAAGCCAAGAACGATGGCAATCTTAGCAGAGTATGGACCCGTGCTGTTAGTGGGTTAGAATACTTTTGCCATAAATGCCCTTCAACCAAGTGTAGAAGTATTAAGATTTTATCTATATAGTCTATATTAGAGTGTTTGATGAAAAAAATATGTTCCAGGGACTCTGTTAGTTCCTAAATGAGTCAATTGTTTTATTTTATTGATATAAAAAAAATATAAGTTATGTTAGAATTTCCTGGTACATGTAACTAAATGAGATACTATACTAGTCAATATGCTACTGTAAATTCAAATGTATAAAATTTTCGGACAAAAAATTTAAGATAATTGTAAATAAATCTATAGGTAAAAATCTTAACAGCAGAACATGTTCTAAGTACTATTGAAGACTTAGGCACAACACCAAGAGGTATGATAAGTGTTATATACTTAGGTAACGTATGTATTACCAATTTAAATACGACAACATTCACACGCTTAAGGGGGAGATGTTCAAGACAGATGAGTCTCTAAGGCGGTGTATTCACTTTGTCTGAAGATACGTTTGACTTAGTATAGCTTGGAGCCATTCTAAGCTTTAAATATAATCTAATATTATTAAACTCTTTGTATAAAGTGAGAGTTACGACAGCATATTTATTTTGAGTGATTTTATAATGGAAATTATACATCTGATTAATTTTCAATCGAGTTTTCAACACTACAGAAAAATATACAGTAATAAAATAATAGGATATAGTAAATATTCAAAAATATATATTTTTCGGGTCCTGGAAATATTACAAATATATAAATTATAATGAATCATAATGATTGGGTACTTGAAATTACTAAATGGTGACATAATATAATACAATATTAATAGGAAAAAACTAACTTTAATTGTAGGTAAACAAATTGGTTCTCATCTTATTCCTTATATAATGTAAATAGTATAATTGCAATTAAATACGATATCTGGGTTTAATTAATATTTTTATAAAAACATTTAAACACTTAACAGTAAAAGAAAAAAAATCATTAGTTTGCCGTTTATTATTTCGTACGCCTTTTAGTAATATATCCTTGTAGGACTGCATATAATGACCTAAAACTAACAGCATAAGTGAAAAAACCCGTAATTAAGAGTTAAACATCAGTACTGGAACATTTTTACTACGTAATTATTCAACGAGACGATATCGAAGGTAATGTATTGTCAGTCTGAGACATACAATAAAGCGTGATGCTATAACGTACTGTGTAATGAATAGCAAAATTATCAGCAATCTCATGATTCTATGAATTATTACTACTAATCTTCTTACAAAATATAACGAATAATAGGATCTCTTAGGGGGAATAACTACTGTATACATTACATAATAGTAAAACTCGTCTTATCCAGACCATGTATTTAGATGGTAAGGCTTAAAAGATATTACAGAGTTGAAATTTATTTGATTTAGCTTTCACGTGCTTTTATAATTACCATAGTAAACATTTATATTGAAAATACAGCTTAACGTATAAAAAACATTTAAGTCTGTAAACAATAAAAATATATGAAAACTACTAAAATATTTTAAAAACTTTTTCTATCTACCACTAAATATTTTCAATGCTTATAAATGCTTAACATAAATAACTAATCATTACTACTTATAATGCTTGTAAAGACATGACTACAAAAGTGTTTTGCTTCAACAAGATAAAAGTGACAAGGCATTTATGGCATAACTAACGACTCTGTTAAGCCCATTTTTTTACATCATTTATCAAGTATAACGTTTTCTCAGACTATATAAAGGTTTTGAAAATATATGATAAAAGATTTAGTCTGTTAGATCCTATAAGTTTAATCAAATAAACCCAAAAATCTATTTATTTATAATTGAAACCTTTAAATTTTTAAATTTCGGAATGTATAAACAATTGTTTTTAAACCTTTCAAAAATATGTTTTGAAACAAAACAATAGTAATTAAACTTAGATTAAGTTGATAGTAAAATAAAAGTGTATTTTTAAATTGCCTACACGAAATATGTGTTTATGCATATTTATTAGTTGAAGCTCATAAGATTCACTTACAATATAGATGTAAAAATTAAATGAAATATTCAACATGTATGCCATCGATGAAACGTGGTATGAGAAAAGAAACGTGGTAGGATCAGAGGATTTTTTAAATCTTTCGTTTGTCTCAGTTCCTATAAGATAGTCACGTCTCATGTTATGTTTCAAGAACACTTGCTAAAAAGTTGTCTTTAGCACGTTCTTTGCTCAATACAAAATTGACCCTTCGTTTTATAAAACAATACCGGAACGCTTTAAGGAGAAGCATTTGCCAGTATCGTCACATATTAACGTTCCTTATAAGTTATTCATCATAATCTGACTAAACTGAAAATGTTAAAACAACTGTGTTTTTATACGCTTCGAAAAACACTTTTACATTATTTGTATTTTCTCAATTTAATGTTCCCTTCCAAATCCAACTTATGCCAAGCGATCATTTCGCTTATACGTAATATAAGTAAACTATTATTTTTTTTATTTACTCACACTACATTGTAAATTGATTTTAATGTTCTGTAATGTTTTATGTATTTAATTTTTTGGTACACACGTATTATACTGACCAAACCTAATAATGTAACATGGACTAACCTAACATAAAGGTGGTTAGGTTAGGTTAGTCATCTTAGGTTGGGTTAAGTTAAACAGTTTTTCTTATGAAAACTAATTACAATCTTATTACAAAGCCTATTTACCGGTGTTGTTGTGTAATACGAAAGTACCTATTTTCTTTAATAAGAAGATAACTGGTTAGTTGTATTTTGAAGCACGCATATTAATTTTACTCCAGGAATTTCTGAAGTATTTAATAAATATAAAATATACGAAGAAAGTTCCTCTGATAGAATGAGAGGTTGTTGTGGCTCTACTGGGGCTCTAAATCACCGCTTGGCAACAAAGAATGGTCGTTAGCTGTAATTGACGATGCGCCTTCCTTGAATACTTTGACCTTCATTAACCTTGTGAGCTGTATAGAGCTGAAGAATTTAGAGCTTACTTGTTTAAAGAATTTTTAAATACTCAATTTAATATCAAGATAGCTTTTCCGTTTAAATTATAGCTGTAGAGACATTTAAGCTTTGAAAGACTTTGGATAAATTATTTATATAAATCTTTGGTCGTTATATAAATTTTAAAATTATTATTTTTCTTTAGCCCTACAACACAATCATTTTTGTAAATTACTAATGCATTTGAGTTAATTCAATAATACTATCTACCCATCTATGCTATTATGAAATGGGGGCGGTGTCTGTCTGTCCGGCTGCCGTGACTAAAATACTAAACCGATCCAGCCCAAGTTAAGCACAAAGATAGTCAACATACCTAGGAATGCCATAGGACTATTCACTTCTCTGAGTTCCTATCGGGCTCCACCGTAGGTTCTAACACGTAAATGTCCAAAGTTTTGGTGTGGTTTTCAAAAGTGAATATTCATTAGAATGGTCTCCATAGAAGCATGAGAAAACTCAATTTTTTTTCCATTGCGTTGAAATTTAAATGTTAACAAGCACGATTTTAAAAATAATTAGTTCACAGCTTCACACAGCTGACCCAAAGTAATTAAATATATTTAATCAACTATGTGGTATGATTTTTTATATAAAACTGTACGATGGATTACTTATTACGGAAAATAAATAAAAGAAACATCTTATAACACTTAAAATATATATTTACACTTATACTGTTACTAACAAGACGCTAAATATACATAAAAGAGAGTAAGTGAGGATCGACTTCGATTCACACACCAATCATCATCAGACCCAATAGGCAAATAACACTATATTTAGATTATTTATTCTAAATCTATTTAATGATTATAAAACTTAATTTTCTTACCGTTACAAAACACGGGTACAGCAGCTAGTTATCATTATTTTCTTCAATAATTGTACTAGTTTGCTAACGTTTTGAAGGCAGAAGACAATCACTCATCCTATCCTCTTCGTCCCAAACAAAGCTTAGCCATTCGTCTTCATATCTCAGCAGACTACTAGACTTGTCATTTTGGTGTTAGAATTGGGCAAACAAGTTTATATTTTAATGTGAGTTTTGAGCCTTAATTGTTAGCATTTACGGTTACGGTTGGTCACATTAATACTATGTCGGAGTAATATATTGCTTGAGGTTAATTAAAAGGAAAACGTGAAAGGAAACCAGTTGTATACTACTTGTGGCAAAACGTAAGTTCGATAATTAATTACCGAAGATATACTAAATGCCTTAACAATAAATAAGTTCAGTAGTAGGTCATTTGATTACAGTAACTGTGTTTATAATTTGTAAAGCTTATATCATACTTTATCATGATTAAAATGACTTGTTTAGCTCTTTTTTAATTCAACACTGTCTGTAAGCTTATAACTTTCATTGCTTGAGTAACTTTTGGACTGTCACGTTCCTGTAACGTTTCAGCAACACTTTACTAAAGTTTATTTCCAAGCTCAACAACTTGTGTTACTTTAGGATCTGTTATTTGTAACCGTTACAGAAATGGTGAGTCACGTTCTCGTTTTGTCAACACTTAACTTAAACTTATCTCTGAGATACTTGTTGTTTTACAAGATACCAATAATTGCAATATGTTATAATAAGAGGAATAGTGCGTGTTAGATAACACTTCACTGAAGGTCATTTATATGTTACTTAAAGTGATACATTAAGCTTTCAAATAAATAACCGTTATTGGCAATTTATTTCATGTAACCGGTTTGATAACACTTACAGTCTCAATTCCGATTATGCCTTTATACAGAGGAAACTTGTATTATGTTTGTTTCACATTTTATTGAAAATTTACTTAAGTTTATATTAATATAGTCAATTCTTTGTTTGAACCCCAAACTGCAATAAACCTTCGAACAAAAATATAGTCAAGCAGTTTTATCTATAATTCAATGATATTTAACTTATAATTTGAGTAAACATAAAACGCCCTTTTGGCAGCATCAAGCAATAATTATGATGAAAGCAAGTTTGAGTTGGAATTTTCTTTCTAATCCAAGTGTATTATAAACATGTTTGGTTGTATATTTTGTTTTGATGGTTTGATAATATGACGATTTATCCGTTTACATTACAGGTATTGGCTTATCATATTTAAGGCTAATAGAAGAAAATGTATGTATAGCTAGTACAGTATGTGATATAAAATATAAAGGTATGGATTTGTCACGAAGAGTCTTTATGATCTAGATTTTTGAATATATCTTGTATTTATGTATTTATTGTGGATTTTTACCTTAACTCTCAGACTTTGGGATTTATAATCTCATCAAGTATTTCAATGCAACAAAAATGTTTATCCCTTAAAAATTAAATGAAAAATTAATTCTAAAATACGACACTTATTTTAAAGGAACGTGTTAATTCAGATAATTAATTACGTTAATTGTAGATTTTAGCTATACGGATTAATTGTATATCCACCAAAAAGAACACCTTAAAGTAATATTACTGTATCACTTTTCTATGAATCACTATCTAAGGGTGATATTTAAATTTATTATTATATTAACCAAAGAAAGATACATGTTGATGAAAATGTACAATATGGGCTAACCCAGTACATAAGATTGTGTGATATTTACAAATTAACATAATAACTTCAAATACGTTAAGGCAACGTAATTAGTACTAAACGATACTTTGGTTTCATATTGAAATATATATTTTAAGGACGGTTGTAATTATCCCTTCAACCCGTCTATTGTTAGGATCTGGGTTATTGACATATGTCTTTGGCTGGTACATAGGTGAGTCCTTTATATTCTAAGGTATGGGACGTGTATTCGCCCTATTATGCTGTCGGTTTATTTGTTTATCGGCATTTTGGCAATCGTAAAGGTCACACTTTGCAAGTTAAGAACTAAAATATGTTTATTGATATCAATATCAAAATTTGAAAAAAGAGTATTTTCACATTATTTTATCTATATCCTATCACAATTTGTGCATACTCCTAAATTGATCTAGTATTTATTGACTTTCATTTTAATGTATTCAACTGACGCATGCTTCTCATCATTATTGTTGCGGATTGTTTGATCTAGTCCCAGGCAACCCTAGGGATATGTCAATGTCTATTGATATGGACAATGATCAGTGTTCACTAGAGCTTATATGTTCTGTAGCTGTGACCCTAGGGACTGGATCTATGATATCACAGGACCCTACATGTAGTTGATTGTTGGTTTGTGGTGACAGTGTGGTTGAATTACTGTTGAACCTTGATTGTTAAACACATATCAAAAAATGAATCACTGTCAACTTATCTAAGGAGAGAACAGCTTTCTGATTGTTGTATTAGAACCAGAATTATTTTAAATGATTATGTTAGTCCATTCTATAACAACAAATAAATAAAATTAAAAAAAATATATAAAAATAACTCTTTTAATTTCAAGCTTAAAAACCTATTTTGATCACTCAACTAGGTACATATTTTTTGTTAAGTTTTTGTTAAGTCAGCTATGCATATTAATCAAGCCCGCATATGACCTAATTTAAAAATCTTTCTTTACATATAACTTTGCATTGCATACAGTGCCATGTATTAAACTAATATGTTCGCGACCATATGATCCTCGTAGTGTTAAATTATTTATCCATTTACATGCAGTAGGTCGAACTATTAATTAGGAATACATGTCTCTTAAGCACTTAATAATGATAAGCAATTATTTTAGAACATTCGAAAATTGTTGGCCTAGTGGCTATGGAGCTGTTTAATTTTTGCAACAGTTTGAGTAAGTTTTTTTGTAATTTATGAAAACAAAACATATGAGTGTCTATTTACCAACATACGAAACATCGTGTCCATGGACACTAAAACATCCCGTAAGTATATATTAGAGCTCTTTGCATTAAAAGTTATCATATTTCTTATAGTGAGAAAATATATTGTCATATTAAAGAACTAATACCATAACTTGCGGACTTTTGACTATTGATAGTCAACAGTTGATCTGTAATTATATTTCATTCTATTCTTTTACTTTGGACTGGTAGTTTTTTTATTAGTATTGCTATTTCAGTTGTATTAATTTATGATTTTAATGATGGATGTAACTTTTTGGAAGTATTAGGTTGCAATATACTCTTGCTATTGTACATTCTAAGATATTCTGGCGTCAAAATAATAAAATATTTGTTTTGTTATAATTTGTTGACACTATATCTCTTCAAATCTAACTCCAATCCTTCTAATTGAACTAATCATTGTGGTTTTTTATGCAATAGATTGTTTCATAAAATGTAATGATACTTAAGACAATGTTAGGGTTATGTAAAATGCTTAGTAAATACAAGGTTTCCAAGTTATTGATTAGTATTTGTAATCTTCGCTTACCATTAAAATGTAAATAATATTACTAAAAAAACGAATATTTTTGAAGGATTATGTTTCATAGTGAACAAGAAAACTTAAATGACATTAATTATGGATTGAAAAAAACTTGATTCAAACAAAATTAATATTTAAGTATGAGATAATTTAATATGGGGTTTCTCTTGACTATAATTTGCCATTTCCTTAACTGAACAAACACTTAACATAGTAATCCATTCAAGTGAGCCAAACGTTGCTTCTACAAGATCATTAAATCAAGACCCTTGGTAATTTCAACAAGAGCTACTTTATCTTGGTCTCTCCAGTACCTTACTACCTGCTGTTTTGTCTCAAAATAGTATTTATGTCCTATTCAAAGTCTAAGATATGCAACAGAGGTAGCAATCCTGTTGCTTTAAGAGTAAAATTTGCTAAAGCGTTAGCTTGTTTATTTATTAAATTCGGAGTGAGGATTGAAATTATGTTTTGTAATAGTGAAATCTAAAATGTATTTGTTTAGACTTTGCATTGCCTTTTGTAAAATCACTCAAGATTATTTTAAAAGGATCTTTTAACAATTTCGTTAAAATCATGCTGAAATAATTTGTAAGTTTGCTGCACTAATCAATAAAAAATAGTAATGTCCGTTTCCTTAATACGTTTTCTTAATCAAATAAAGTTTATTATAATTGAAAAAAATTAAAAAGATTGTAAATAATAAATGATAATGCCAAGGATCTAAAAAAAGGCAATTACAACATAAAAATTATTGTTTGTTTACAAAAAGATTAGTGTATAAACGCAATTTGAGCAATATTGATTATTCATGGGAAAATACAATTTACAATTGAGCTGCACGAAGTAATAACTGTTTTCTTTTGCAAACCGGATGAGGGAGGAGCTCTATAATCCATTGATCAACCAATTTCTTTCTTCTCTGCCCATTTATTTCTATCACTTATTTTCGAAACTACACATCCTGTTAATAGATGTTTGTGTTCAAATATTATATTTTTAATGTTGAACATTTGCTTAACTATGGGAGTATCTGAGTATTGAATGGAAATATAAATATTGCTTGTTTTTATTTGTTTTGTGTGTTTTATTTTTAAATAGTAAACAATTAAATTTATACGATTTAATCAAATAGTAAAATGAAAAAATTGCATTTTGTTTTTTATTGAGCTAAAAAGACAAATCAAGTTTAGGGTCTAATTCCTAAATGAATATTACATGTTCTATATTTATATTTTCATTATCATTTCTTATAAGAAGCTGTTAAATCTGTTTTGAAAGTTAACATAGTTTATTATGTAATCTTTAACTGTTTTTAAACTTCAATATGCATGCTAAAAACATTTAAAATTGCATTATTCGATGAAACGTCGCCAACGGTTAATGTTTAAAATAACACCTCAATGTGTTTGTTATTAATATATTCTTATACTATTATGCACGTGTGTGTAAGGAGCAGTCAGCTTTACTTTTCCTTACCATGACCTCTAAATCAACCCAAAACAACCTTGTTAGCTTATCATATTATGTAAAGAAACCTTGATTTCACAACTCAAAGAGAGTTCGTTATCCCGTTTGATTGAAGCTACTTTGCATTAGGTCCAATTTTCCACAACGAATGTGTATAAATAACATGAATAGTCATGACTTGGAAGTTTTACTGTAAAGTAATTATTTGGCATATTGGAATGAATCGTGAAGACAAACATCTTATAACAATTGCTATTAAAGATTTTATTTTCTATGTTATTTATTTGAAACACATTGGTAAAGTATTTATGTTGAAAGAAATATCGAAGACTTAGAATCCGTATTGAAGTTCATAAACTATTATGTAAGCATGGCTTAATGAATATTAAAAATTTATAATTGGTATTTATCTTTTCCATGCCGGTGAAATATTTGCAGAAAAAATTATCGAAGGATTTCAGGGCAATCAGTCCAAACCCGTGTTGTAGATGTGCCGGAAATCGAACCCGGCCTTTCACAGCAGTCCAACACTTTTTTCAGTTAATTTTAATTTAATGTTTTAGCATTAAGTAACATTATTGACTGTACCTATTTCTGTATTATTATAGGTCAATGGAATAAATACTCTTGACTCTTGACTTAGCGCTAATCAATCAGCTAGCAACACACTGTAACCGAATTCCCAACTCCATTGATCAAAAGGGTGAAGCCCTTGGAAGCGCAAAATCAATGGTGGGATTCCGGCACAATATTGCTGAGGTGGAGGACCAACAATGACAACACAAGAGCTGGCTGGACAAAAATATAAATTTATTCAATTCAATATATATAGGAAAAATATAACAATACAACAATAAATAACAATAAACATTAGGCATTGCCCTAGCCAAGATAATAATCAAAGCTTTAAAAATATTTAAAAATTTCTTTAATAAAACGATTTAATTTAAAATTAGAAATGCTATATTTTGGTAAGCCTGAAACTGCCATAAGGCGAAAACATTTAGATGTACTATTTCAAACAAGTTTAACTTCAGTTAGGTTAGGTGGCCACCTTATAAAATCATTTTTAAAACATTTAAAAGAAATCACATTAGCCCTAGGCCTACATTTAAAATAAATAATCTTTACATTTACAAACATGAAAAAACATTTACGCTATCAACAAATGTGGTCGCCTCGCAAAAATATATTCCAACAATATATTCCAAGCGGTAAAATAACCGTCAAGGAAAAAAAAAAGATTTTACCCTCAATCAAGGGGTGTGAAACAGAATTAAGAGAAAATAATTTAAAATTTGAATAAAAATATTAAGGATAAATTAAATTTAGAGAATGAAAGCCTAATTTGTTAAATTGCAGGTAAAAAGATTACAAGGTTTAGTTATATAAGTTAAATAAAAAGGTGCCTATGTTGAGTGAGATTTCTTCATGATGGATGAGACTCTCCGAATGGACTGGACTGACCTGACCGTAAACCCTCGCTGTTGTCCAGGTGGGTTAGCAGGGAGTAGAAGTGAGCCAAGGGCATGGTGGCCGCTCCCCAGACACGGCAGCACGGTGTTAGGCCGGAGTAACTGTAGTCCTAGCGGTGTAGGTGGGTGGTGCACAGGGAGTGGTATGGCGCAGTCCCATCAGAAGTCAGTCCCACCGGAGAATGCTCATAAGGGTGCAGGTTCTAGCATTCTAAAGGTGGCAGGCCGCAGGTGGAGTCACCGACCCTGATACAAAGTATAGATCACTGACCTGGCCTAATTAAGGCTAACATGTCTCAGAGTCCACAATTTAGTTTGCACTAGGTCTGAATAAATCAAAAGAGCGTAAAACATTCTCTTTACCTGCAGTCAGCGACCACATTTTTACAAAAGCTGTTCTAGCGTCTAGCCTAACCAAACATTGTTTTCTAGAGAAAGGTAACATGATCTCACATGAATGAAAATGCATGAATGTGCTTGCTTACTATTCACAAGTTTAAGAACAAACAAAATGGATATTTAAAAGGTTATTATCTTGGCTAGGCTACTGTATTTGACCAGCAAAAATTTAGGCTAGCAAAAGTTACTAGCACAAACAAAATTAGAACTAGCCTAGAAACGTTTAACATGATTGGGTCCAGACCAGCTCACAGTTAAACACAAAAATTACACAAAATGACTCAAAAAAATTACACAGAAATGACGTTAACACTTTAACTTGGTCTTTTAACCTTAAACGTGAAAATTGGCTCAACCTTTAATATCACTTGTACTGACCAAGTTAACTCAACGAGGCATGCACATTGTGTTATCTAGTGGACTCGAAACTCTCAGAAAACAGTACAATAAACATCAAAATGACTCTATAAAACATTTCTGAACGATAGTGAAACAGTGAAAATGAAACAAAATGAAATAAGCGAGGACTAGGCCTGGCGAATTCAACTTACCCGTGGTATGAAAACTCTACTCGCAGAAATGCTCCATTCCGAGCAGTTGGAAACGGGTCTATGAAACTAAAAACTTCAGGGTTCACAAAAGAAAACTCTTCCGGAAGAAAACCCCGTAGCCTTGGAACAATCTCAAACCCAAAGTCTGACAAAACGGGAGCCACAAAATCACCCGAACGACGTCCAGCAGAACGCAGCCAGTAGCACCAACCACGCAACAAATTAAACAGTGCCGTTGAGCATTGAGCACATACACACGGCACAACACTAAAGTGCTGTAACAGTTTTCATTTCTTTTTAACATTGGTTATTAAAATTGTAAGATCTGTAACTGCATTAGGAAGGTGTCTAGTATTACAGTCTACCTCACTTGTTATTAAAAAAGATTTTTAATGTAACGTGTTATCGGTAAGAAAAGAATAAAATATAGGATTACCTTTTTTTTGTAAATTAATGCCCAATAAATTCAATATATTCTAATTGTTGTACAAAGGAAATGATAAATATAGAGATGCGTGAATAATTATACAATAGATTTAAACAACAAAAACAGTAACTGAATAGCTTCAAGACAAAGCAATATAGCAATTGTCAGCTACATTATTGTTGTACAAAAACCTAAAACTTCACTATCACCCTAAATCCCTCCCTGCACTTTCACCCTATATCCCTCCCCCCTCTTAGCAATTTAACCATTGCGGTCACCCTTTAACGTTGAAATAGGTTTCTGTAACACCATTAGCATTCCATTACCTCGAGGGTGGCTTTTCAAAAGTTCAAAAGCAATTCAAGCAGTTCAAAAATATTCCAGCTTATTAAAATAGATGTATTATAATCTTTTTACATGAGAATTTTTATTGTAAAAGATAGTTTCCACGTACACTTCAATAGTATATTTAAAGAAAACTGTTTAAACGCTGTCTATTTTTGTTGTTCTACTATTTGTTTTTATCTGTGAGCATATTAAAAAACACCTGTGTTAATGTAAACGCATTGAATGAGGTTGAAACATTTTCACTTGACGAGTTTGATGTGTTACATTGCACGATAAATGTCCGTTTTAATACTACTGTACCACTCCACTATTAGGTCGGTGTATTGTTTCCAGGATTTTAATTTTATGAATAATCACAAACACTCGATTAACAAGCATCATGGGATTTTTTTCAATATTGTTAAATATACATATTTCAATTTACCATTCAATTGTGTTCCTAACTCTTGAATATTTGTTATGTTGAAAATCTTCTTTATTATTACAGTTGTACTAATAGCTATAAATATATATTTCACATACAAAAGGTAAGTGAGGCAACTTTACTTTTAAGACCCAAGACAAATATATAAAAACATGCTCTAGCTATCCTATCAAAAGCCATAAAAACATTATTGTATTTAAAAAATAATATTAATAATTATAAAAACTAAGAAAATCTGGATTTTAAGAAAACATTTGGATTAATTTTTAAGTCAACTGATGCGAATAACTCTGAAATATATTTTCTGTATCTTAAGGTCGGTACATTACCTAGAGTAGCAAGTATTATATCTAGGTAACGTAGTATTGTAAATACACATGCTTATATATATACAGACTGTTCCAAAAGTCCCGGACTGGTTTAATATTTTCTAAACGACAACAGATAAATCAATAAGATTTTGCACATCAACACCACACTTAAAAATCTACTTTTTTAAGGAACGATCAATTTTCTGTCATATCATGGGGACGTCCCACGAGGAGTCAGAAGGAAATCTTAAATGGGAGCATAGGTCAATATGCACATCAGTTTAAAGGGCTTAGCTAGCAGAGTTCAATGCCGGAAACAGCGCCTCGAAAGGATCACCCGTTACAAAATGGCGGCCGTTCAAAGATTTCGTGAACCTGCCATTTTGAATCTTTGAACGACTGCCATTTTTTACTCAGGCGTTCTTTTGAGCTTGAATTTACGGCATTGTAATCTACTAGTGAAGACCTTTAATTTGATGTGCATATCGACCTATGCTTACGTGAAATTTTTTTTTCCGATTCCTAGGGCTGTGCCCCCAATACAAATTAAATGAATCTTTGAACCACTATCATTCTTGACTTGGTTGTCCGTTTGAGTTCAAATTTTCAGCATTATATTCTAGTAGTAAAGACCTTTAATTTGATGTACATGTCAACCTATGCTTCTATTTAAGATTTCCTTCTGACTCCTTGCGGGACGTCCCCATGATGTGACAGACAATTTACATTTCCATAAAAAAGTTGATTTTTAGGTGTGGTGTTGATGTACAAAATCTTATTGATTTATCTGTTCTCGTTTAGAAAATATTAAACCGGTCCGGGACTTTTGGGACAGTCTGTATATTCACACGCTAAAGGGGAAGCTGCTCAAGACAGATGAGTCTCTAAGGCAGTGTATTCACTTTGTCTGAAAAAACCTTTGACCTGGTATAGCTTGGAGCCATTCTAACCTCTAAATAGAAGGTGAGAAGCAATCCTTTTTATATTGAATCCGAGTACAAGATCTCTATATCCATTTATTGCTGTATTAATCATCAACGTTTATATGTGCCTTTTTATAAGAGTCTATGTTCGGTTGATTTAGTAAATTCTCAAATATAAAATAGGCGGGGGGAGGTTTCATGGTTAGGCTTACATTTTATAGAAAGCAATTTGATTTATATTATGTCTATATAATTTTATGTCTCTATAAGTTTATGTATAAATGTGCTATAGTGAAAAATCTGCTACAATCTGATAAGTGTTTATTCAAAAATAATGTCGCGAACCAGCGTAATCGAGCAATGAAAACAGCGTTCTTTATGAGGGGAGTGTTGTTTATGGGGGTTGGATTCTTCCAAAGTTCCTACTTTTTGCCCTAAAAAATTTAAATATCATTTAACTACTGATAATGATTCGATTGCTTCGTGGATGAAAATAAATTTATCTTTAATAATAAATTTATATATTTATATATATATATATATTCAAGCGTTCTTAAACGCATGATGGTACAGAGAACATTCTTTGAAATTGTAAAATGTAAATTCTTATTATATTCTTATATGTTGAAACTTACAAAACTTTAGTAGTTTGAAATTTTTATTGAATAAGTTGAGTTTATTTTGAGCGAAGCAGTCAGTATTTTGCTAACACTTAACCTTCCTTGTAACAAAATTAGTTTGTTAGTTGTCCTAGGACGCACGTGCCGGAAATTGTTTTTTATGTTACTTTAAGTGAGACCTAGGGGTTATGGCATTATCACTTAGATTAAGTATTTAGGTGATTTGGCAGGATTCGAACCGGGGACCTCAGGGACCGAAGTCTCGTGCTCTAATCACTAGACCAGCCCACTCCGCCCAACACTAAAAGAAAGTACCAAATACAATAATATTACTTAAATATGTAATATAATTTTTTTCAAGAACGAAATTATCATATTTTTTATAAACTCATTGTTTATTATATACCTTACCTAATTACCAAATTATAAAGTAACAAAGGGAACTGACTGTTGGACTCTCTGAAACACGCAACATAGCATGATGTTATAAGGTATTGTGTAATAACATAGCACCAATATGAGCTACCTAATGATCCTATGACGTATTAGTACTAATTTACTGAACAACTTTAATAACTAATTAGTAATGAGACATCTAAAGTCTTCAACATTCAACTAGTGAGTACATTTTCTAATGGTGGAAATCATCTAATTTTGTTTTCTATAAAAAGTAAATCTAGGCTGTAAGATCTTAAATAATATTAATGAATATCATGATCATGAAAGGTAATAATGTTCTAAATGAAGAAAGGAGAATTTATCTGCCAGAATAACTGAACAAATTATGTAGGCCTAAATAAAACGAATTTTTAATAAGTTTAAAATTCATCCATTGATGTATAAGAGAGGAACTTACGTACAAGTTGCCTTTAGTAACACTTAGATGATACCTGAAAAAGTCATAAACTTATAAATAATGGTAAATAATATTGGTTCAGCTTTTTCTAGGACAATAATAACTTCATTGGTAAATCAATTATTCTTACGAATTTTATGAATAGCTTTAGCTAGGTTTTTTATATAGTGGAGTTAGACGGCAAAAGACATATGATTCCCTTTGATATATTCAATTCGTCTTGCCATAAGGATAACTCGGACTATAGTTCGGCCGCTTAGAAAACGACCTGCGCGCTAATGCTAAACCAATGCTGGAGTAGGTCGCTTTCTAAGCGGCCGAACTATAGCTAGAATATATTTAAGACTTTCTTCTAGGGGTAAAGTTGATTTGAATGTAATATTATCTAGTATAAAGATAGGCCTATAGATTTCGTGAGTGTACCAGTATATGGGGATTCATACAGGTGTACATCTGTTTAATTAATTGATAAGAAAGTCCTAAAATCTATTTGATTAAGATATTTTTTACATTCGGTAAGTCTTTTGGCCTATCAGAAGATACAGTTTTTACGTGAATTTGACGTTTATTATGGATTTAGATATTTTTTAGAATATTTTTACTTGATTTTCAAACTAAATGCTAAGCATTTGATTAAAATAAATCTTATGTAATAGCACTTAATTGTTACAAGGTTTACCTCGATTATTATTTCTCTTAAAAGTATTTAAAAATATAAAGCTTCAAAAATGTAATTTTAATACTGTAATTGTAGCTTTGTTGCTTTCTTGAATTGTAGAAAGAATGTCTAGAAACCATTTAGTCCAAGTTTTTGAGATTTTACATTTCACTTAAACTACAAAAAAAGTTCTCAAAAGCATTTGAGTGTTTCATTTATCCGCATTGGCTATAAAACACCCCTCGGCTACAAAGAATGGTCGTTAGCTGTAATTGATGATGCGCTTACTTTAAATACTTTGACCCTCATTAACCTTGTGAATTGTAGATAGTTGACAAACTTGGAGCATTCACCACTGAATTAACAATTAAAACACTTAATGTAATCTGTTGATAGTTATTCTAGCCGATCATTGTTTCTAACCAAGGTTTGAAAATGGATTGTGTATGTAAATATAATTTGACTAGTCAATTTAAATATTATATGTCTTTGTCCTTTAAGTAAGCAGTATGTTTCTAGAATATCTAACATCACCATAACAGTTACATAAAAGCTGAGTTTATTGTTTTTTTTGTTGTTATCTTTTGACGACATGCATTTTAATGAAGGCATATTAAAGAATATGGTTTGACTGTACACATTATTTGTTCGTGTTTTAAGGTTTCTCTTGACACATAGTAAGTAATCAATAGTTTTAGAGAAGTAAAAAAATCTGAATATCCAGATTTCAAGCAAATGTAAGCATTCGGTTCTGCATTAAAATTTTACACCTTATATAAGTTAAGTGTTCTATAGTTACAAAAGGGGCAAAACCTAAATTAATTAGATTTTCAACAGTACACCTACTGGAGGTTGAACAAACAACCAAACGTTTGTATATTACTTTGTCAGTTTTACACATTTTCTAACGTTTGAAAGTTGAAGGTAATCACTCATCCCGCCCTTCTCATCCCGAACAGGGTATAGAGCATTCATCTTCATTATCTCTGCAAACTACCTGACATACTGGTCCAAGAGATGGGCAATATAGTTTGTATTAGTTAATATCTAACTTGATGGTGGCCAAATTATACAAACTCAATACATTGTACAATATCAAAATAATGTAAATAATAATACATTGTGAGTAAATTATCCTTCAGCAAAAGCATTATGGTATATGTACGGGACCAATTTTATCTTTGAAATTTGCAATACAGAAATAGTCTATGTATGAATAAAATCTGCAACATCATTAGGTATATCTTTTGTTGTACTTGATCTAACCGAGCTTTTGTAGTTTTCATGAGTATAGAATTAAGGCCTTCTTTGTAATGACAACAGTTTACATATTATCATGATTACTGCGATTATTTATATTATCATGGTTACACTATCATTCCAATTCAATCATAGAGAATGATCAAACAAAATGTCGACTTAATATTAAATTTTAGAACTATAGTTTTTTAGGTATTATGTACTATAAAAATTAAGAGCTATGGTACTATTACTTGTAAATAAATGCGAATATTGGTTGTTCAAAATACTTACTATAGTTTATTTGTATAATAACTGTTAGTATGCAAACCAAGTACTGTTTATTTGAGGAGTTAAGTAAAGTATTTTTTTTTTTTTTTTTTGTTAACAAGATAAAGCTGTATGATCCAACGAGTTGACTAATAGCTATGTTACGCCTGGGGCCCTATTTTTGAAATGGTTGACTGTTGAGTTGAGTGTCGAGTCATTCTATTTCCAATCGTTTCGTATTTTTGAAACGGTTGACGGTGGACTTATACAACCAAAACTACTCAACACCTATCGAGCTGTTGAGTGGAGGTTGACTGCACTTTCTTCTTCCTCTCTTTCGGCAAAAAATTACTCTTTTTGAGACGACGCCATATTGTTTTGTTATTGCTTTAATTTACTAATTGCGATTTAGAGGTTATGTATTTGTTGTCAATGTATTAGCACCCAATTATGCGATTGTTTTCTGTAGAATAATCGCATTTTAATTTTATTTACTGTGTCAATACTAGACTATTTAATCAAGGGTTTTATTCTTGTTGGAATGTTTGAAATAGACTAGGCATACTAATTGAACTTATTATAAGATAATTATTGTTATTAGACCTATGATTTAAGGTATTAAAGATTGTGGTAGAGAGAAACAATATCATAGTTTGTTTCAATACCATTCGCCTAATAAAGGGATCAAATTAATTTAAGTTACGATATGCTTTCAGTGCAATGGCAAATAGCCGCTTTAACCTAAATAAAAAACAATTAAAAATAACATAAAACAAACCGATGAAGGAAACTAAAATAAGGTGATGTGTTCCGAAATAGAGACGAAGAAAGCAAATAATAATGTATTTAGGATGAGTGTAGGACCTAAAGTAAAGTGCAGCCTATGCCTAAACTTATAATTAGCTACACCCTAAAACAAACATCCATAGTAAATTTTATTTTTTATACTTAAGTTTATTACTTTATTTAGTTTACTTTAGTTAATTACTTAAGTTAAGGTACTTTGCAATCACTAAGATTAAGCAAGACATAACCTCAATCTCAATCTCTCAAGAACGGAGTTGACAGTTTACCTCAGTGTCTCGAAATATGGCAGATTGAGATTAGCTGCCAGATTTTAGAGTAAGAAGAGGTTAAATCGAAGTCCGCAAGAACTCTGCATTGTGATTGGTTCAAAATGACGTCATCTGAATTTTTGACGGTCGTATGCTCTACATTTCCACCACGAGTCTCTCAACTAGTGATTCCCAACTCGCATCCCAACTGTTGGGTTTCAAAAATACCAAATCATGTTGTTGGTTGAGTTGAGTGCTGACGATTGACTCAACTGTCAACCATTTCAAAAATAGGGCCCCTGGTGTGAGACACCTCCATTAATAATATTGAATTCCCATTTATCTCAAAAAACTGTAGATGAAAAGCAAATATTTATTTATCAGATTGAAGTTGAAATTACTTTAGTTAAATGTATTTAATTTAACAACAGTATGTGTAAGTGTTTTTAATAGATTGACCTCTGGTGAATCTTGAATATTAAAAATATTTACTCATCGAAAACAAAATGTTATAATTTATAAAATATAAAATATTTGTATAATTTTTAAAACAAATATTTGTAGAAACCTCTGATAGTGTAACCTGTTATTAGCTGCTATAACATATTGGTAATCTCTTAAATAAATATAGTTTTATTTATTTATAGTAAGCTTAGAATTTGTTTATTGCGTAGATTTGATATAATAGATTCATCAAAAATACAAGTTAGCTATGTTCTCTTAGAACTTTTGCAACATTCATCTAACCATTACGTGATGAAAAAAATTGTAGAGCAAGCTAATGTAATTTGCAATAGATAATATGAGTTTTAATGAAGTCTTTGCAAAGTTTCAGCAGTTCTTAACTTAAGTCGTATACAACTTTTTGTTTGAAATAAATGCAAAATTTTTAGACTTAATATTTTGTCATATTAGGTTTTGACTTATAATTATAAGGTTTTTTTATTAAAACTAACTTAGCTCAATTTATAAGAGGAACTAAAATGAGATTAGTTTTAAGGGAGGCTGTTATTTGCTTTAGGCCTAAAATCAATCAAAATTGTTATTATTATGACATTATCAACTCAAGTGTAACGCTATAATAGATTTTTTTTTAATTTTTACTGTTTCCTACTGTTGGTAAAAATGGTGCAAAGCTTCAGGTAAATTTTATTTATAAATAAGTCACATTTTTCTGTGGTTGGACAACACATAAGCTGTATGTATCAATACCCAATATATTATATAGGAGCTTTGACTATTAATACAACTTCTGTATCTAATAGTCAATGATAGGACACATAATAATCAAAAGAGGTTGAACCCCTTAATACGTGTGTCATATTACTGTACTTTTCCAAGCTTATTTAACATTATTATAGTTACATGTAACAATATTAATATTGTTTTGTCAAAAGTTGTTGCTCCATTTAACTTAATACTGTTGGTTGATTTTTACCTTGTTCTTATCTTTCATTAACTTTTTGACAGGGTTTATTTCTATGAAACTCAACAACGTAATTTACTCTAAGACCTGTTATTTGTAACAGTTTCTACAAGGCCTGGTCACATTCTTATTTCTGCAACAGGTTATTAAAGTTTATTTCTGAGATAACTCAACATGTTATATATAATAGTAAGCTTTTAAATTTGTTCTCGTTACTGAAATAATAGGTTATATTTGTGTTTTGCAGCTATTTATCCGAAAGGAACTTAAAATGGCTAGGTCATCTGTCCAAGTATTTATACTGGCACATTGGTTCCAGGGAAAAAGGTATGTATAAAACGTGTGCTTAAACCTCAACTAGTGTCTATTTAAGTGATGTTTAAAAAGTGATCATATTTTTTTGTCAATTCAAATTACATTACTCATTGTGTTCTTTGAAATAATAGAAAACTTTGCATTTTATTTAAGTTAAAGCTGATATTCTTTAAAATGTTTATTTTCCTTACTGTTTCATAAATCAATTTTAATTTGTCAAACTCATGTTTGATAGTAGATTTGTTTAATATATTTCATACCACTTTGGTGGTTTTAAGAATTCCTATTTGAAGGTACTCAACATTAAATATTCATTATCCAACGAGAGCTGTTTTATTTACCACCGGATCAAAGGAATTAGTAATACAACTCTAAAAAAGAAATGGTTAAACACTAAGATAAATAACTATAAAGTGTGCTATTGTTTCTGGTTTCTATATCTTTGTTCATTGTAGGTTACATTGCCTGCATGTTTAAACTTTTACAATTTTAATAGAATAGAATTATTTAGTAAAGGGTTTAAACATAAGAGAACTAATAAAACAGTGATGGCTGATTCTTCAAAAAAGTTATAGATATAATTGGCAACGTTTACAGAATTACAGCATCATAACGGTAAATATAGTATTATAATAAGTGCTATTGTACTACTAATGCGAAAAAATGTCAAAGGTAAAATACATTAAGTTTGAATTATTGATATTTAGGAAAAGATTAGTATTATTATTTACTTTTATAAAAAAATAGACACTTAAATAATCACGAACTTTATAAAATTTTAACCATGTCTCAATATTAATAGAATCTGCAAAATGTATAAAATTATTTGTTATTTTAAGTTTATTGAGAAAAAAGATTAATAAAGATTAAAAATAATATTTTAATACTTATAGTAATCCGCTAATGGTGTATAAAGTCCACAATACTACTGCCATTTGTAATTTTAAACATTCACATTTATGAGAGTGTCTGGGATTATTCCAATATCGTCTCCATTGTTAGGAAGAGGGTTATTGAGATATGTCGGTGACAGGTAGAGATAGGTCCTTTATATTCGAAGATATGGGACATGTATTAACCGTATTATGCTGTCAATTCGTTTAAATATTGGCAGTCGTGAGGTCCTTACTTAGGGACAGATTTATGGATTGGTTTTTGAATATGTTTATTAATATCAATACACATAATAGTAACTTAAAGTAAATTACCTACTTTTAACACGATTCTCCCTACATATATTTAAGTTATATAAATGTATTGTTTTATTCTGACAGATTGATGCAAGGAATTAAAATGAGTTGAGTTATATGTATTCTATTTAATATAATGCAGGCATCCAAGAATGATTATTGTTGGATTTCTGTGATCTGATATTAACAGACCCTAAGGGTGTGTCAGTACAGTAGTGTCTATTGACATGGACAACAATCGGGTTCAATAGAGCTCATACGTCTTGTAACTATGACCCTAGGGACTAAGACTATGAAATCTATCACGTAACTGTGCATGTTATTGATTGGTAGTTTGTAGTTGTTAGATTTTGATTGTTAAATCTTTATTTTGGATGAGTCAGTTTAATAATATTTGTTTAGTGTAACGTTATAAAACAACATTGCACATTTACGTAATAATAGTGTTAATATTAATTTCATGCAGGTAAATTATATAATTGCTGAAACATTACGATCAATCAAAATATCTGATGAGTAATAGCCTGTATACAAAAAAGTAATGGTGTTTTTGGAATATAAAGAAAACTTATGTGCTTAGACATTGAAAAAATTGGTATTTTTGGTTTAAAATTAATTTAATTAACTCACCAGGTTTCGACATGAAGGCATTTGAACTATCCTGAATATGGAAACTAAGTTTGGTTGTGTTGTATAAATACTAAGTTCGCAATGCCTTGAACTGTAAGTAAAAAAAATATTTTTAAGGTTTGGTAATTATACTTAATTTAAATACTAAAATGCATTACGAGAAATCTTTTACACCAAAATGCATTTTCTTACATACAAATTATCAAGGCCTATTTTTTCTCGTTATTATGGTACAGTTATTTTATAGTATGTTGAGGAAATTCCATATAAACTCTTGACAGGAAACATGTACTGCCCTATTTACTAACATGCGATATATCGTGTCTATTGCCCATAAAATATATATTACGTATATACTACCAATCCTCGACTTAATAACCATCTGACTTCTGATATGAAAAAACGTTTTCGTAGTCTAAACAAAATCTTTATAAAAAGAATAGTCTACAATAATATACTGTAATTTAATTTAGCTTGCTTTAAATATCCATTAAATCGTATAAATAAGGACTTTTTTACGCATAGGCCTACATTTAAAAAATGCATTACTATGATTGTATCTGAAGGAATTTTTTTTGTTTACTTGTAAACTAAGAAAACATTTCGATAGAATTTTCACGGTTCAATGTTTTTAAGTAACTATTTGTAAGCGAAGAAATAAAAAATAAAAAGTAAATTGAAGTATTATGGCACATGACATAGAACAATTAAATATAAATATGTTTCCAAGATTAATACAACTAATAACATAACGATTACTCTTATATGACCTCAAGTTTCCAATATCTTTAGATTAGAAAATCTATCAGGACTACTCCCTGACGCACAATTTTTATTTCAGCTGCGGTTCTTCAATACGGACGAAATGCGAATAAAAAAAAGAAAAATTATAAAATTAATGTTATAATTTTTTTATTATAAAATTAAAATGCCATAACCTAACCTACCCTAACCTAACTTGCTGATGAAATATATAAGATAAAAACAGAATGATAATTTTTAAACGGTAAGAGATAGAAATAAAACTTAAATACGTAAAATGTTAATTTAAAGGACCTTTCACATGATATGACATTTGTTATACCTTGCTATTTAAGAATTTTATGTTTTCAGTTTTTCTTTATTCTTTAAATTTGAGATTTTTTTATTGGTAAATAACACGGAAAATGCCCTTACTAAAAGTTATTTTAAAGAGTTGCCCACAGAATAAGCTCGGAAAAAATGTTGCGCTGTTTTGTTCAGTAGTTAAGGTAATACGGTACTTAACTTCAAAGTCCTTTTTAAAAAGTGTTGACCTACCGTGTAAATACGGGTAAAAATAATTGAACTTGTTTTGCACCAAAATGATTAGGGTGATTAGACCTTTAAATTGATGTATCACATTTACATTTGAACATTTCTCAAAAAGCACACCTAACCCCCAAATTGGGCCCTTTTGGGGCATTTTTCAAAAATGTAAATAACTTTTTTGGATTTGGCATGTCCAATGTTGTCCAAATTAGGAGAAAAAGATAACGAATAAGTGTTAAAAGCTTTTCATTTGTACACAACAGATATGGAAAGTTTTCAAATGAACACGCTGTATTCAATTTAGAAACTTTAAAACTCTGATGTCATCAGAACGTTACATGGATTTTTTCACTTTTTACAAAAGTATTTTATGATTTAAAAACACCTGAGGTTATATAAATGAATAAGTAGAGTAAAAACGTGCTCTCGATTTGTTAGACGCGTGCCATTCCACAATAAACGCCCGTTTTAATACTTCCGCACCACTCACATATGGTCGATGTGCTGTTTCTAACTCGTTATTTGTGCGCCGTATGAAAAAAAACCTGGTTAACATTCACCATTGGATTTATACCGTCATTTCAAGTAAGAAAAAAATCCGTTTAATCTTTTGTTAAAAAAATGTTTATGAGTTTGTGATTTACATGTTCAATACATCACTCTAGGTAATGATATCGCTTAGAATAGTTACTTAACTGGCATGAAGTTTTTATCGGCAAGTGGAAATATACTAAGAACGCAAAAAATATGTTACTTAACTCATTTATACTCAAAAACTATTGATAAACCAGCTCCTTTTCAACGGTTGAAAACACGACCTAGGCTTTTTTACGAGTACCACTTGAAATAGTTAAAAGAAGCGTTTAAATCATTGCTCTCTACTCAATCCTAATTTCTTTTCACCTAAATAGTGACACACCATTGAGGTACCTGTGTTCTCATTTTTTAGAAAAATAATACATAATGAAATCAGCCCGATCTTTCTAAGTAACAAGCAAAGCAAAATGTCAATGCTCTGTAAAAAATACATCCTTTCCATCAGACATTTATTAGTTCATGAAAATATTCTCTTACTGCTTTATTGTCTTTCACTTGAGGATTACACTGTACCTTTAGGGGTTATTTTCCTGTATTTTATTATCATGTTGATTCACAAATGGTTATTGTGTATTATGCATTTAAGTTAGTCGTTAATTTGAGGTATTTAGCAATTTATTTAAGGAAGCACAATATTGCTGCAACCAATTGGTAAATGAGGACAAATTACAAGTGCCACTCACCCCTTACTTAAGAAGGAACAGCGATGCAGTTTGTTTCATTTAGAGGCTAACATCGTACTGCATTGCGATCACGGCTGAAACTAATACCAACCAATGCTGGGAGTGGGATTATGTTATCCAAGTTGTTCATTCATTAGTTAGGAATAATCCCTAGTACTGAGACAAACCTTATTTACGATTTTTGTCCACCAAGGGAATTTGGCTTGCCAGATAATGTCAGGGGTGAATTTTAAGATATTATATTTGTTTTTCTATTAAATTAGACCACCTAAGAGTACAAAACAACTTTATTATCACATGTGCAAAGATGATTTAGATTTTAACACAAAATTAACATTGTTTGAGGGAACTATATTGTTTACCTTATGTTACATTTTGGCAAGTTTTTACTTAGTATTCGCTTATCCATATGAGTTTCAAATGTATTTGGGTAAAACGTATCTAACGAAGGATGGGATAAACTGGTATAGTAAACCATGCATTGTACTGAGAATGTGCCATCGGCACTTCAGTGTGAACGTAAGGCATTGTTGCTTTAGTTGTGCAGTCCATCGGGCTTCCAAAAAAAAAGAGACTCCTAAACCTTTAATTAAACCTTTGTTAGGGGATTTTTCATATAAGAAACAAAACACCAAACCCTGTTCGGTCTAATAGAGCTCTTTACATATAATGTGAAAATAATTGTGCCATAAAAACTATAAAAAAATGCCCGTGACCAAAAGCCATATTCACCACAAAGTAGAGCGCAAAACGCTATGTCTCAATTAATAAATAATTGCTATGCAGAAATTTCACTTTTAAAACATTTTATTTCACACTAAATACTTTGAACATGCACAAAGGTACAGTAGTATTTAGTCTTACTACTTCAGTCGTTATATAGTAAAAAATCAATTAACATATTTATTATCGCTTTTTATTATTAATTGTTCAAGTTATATAAATAAATAAATTAGGTAGTGAAGTAATTTCTATAAACAATAAAATACAGAATGATAAAGAACATTCATAGTTTTACAAAAAATATTCAACCTCTTTGAAAAAAGGAAGATATAATAATAATTAGTAGTGGTAAAATAACAATAATGATTTAATAGGTTTTGATGCAGGTTTGCCAGAATGAACAACTCTTAAACGTTCAGACATTTAAGGTTTATGAATATTTAATATAATAATTGTAAGTATGTATGGTAGTATGATTGGAGTTGCAGTTAATAAACAAACTGTTTATGATATGTCTAATGGTTATCTTAATATTACACATTTATCAGTAACGCTGAACACATTTATTACATAAGATCGAAGCAGAATATAAATTAACGAAGGAAACTATTTACATTAACTAATTAAGTTTTACTTGCGCATAAATGGAGGTACATAAAGAGCAAGTAGGAAAAAGTAGTATCCCCGTTTGAAAGTTTCAAATAACTTTTTTTAAATATGTGAGACTATTACTAAGCCAAATTGTTCAATATAATAACATAGTATTTAAAAAAATTATTATGTTGCATTTTGTAATGCCAATGGTGTGTCTGTTTAATGTATGATATTACTTACTGTAATGAGTGAGAGATTAAATATTTAATAAATAAAAAACGTATCAGTACAATTTCGATGATTATTTTGTACCTCGATTTATTTTAATTTGATCGTGTCAAGCTGTTTTAAAATACAGACCCATTATAGGGAGTAATATTATAAACTAAGTCCAAGGCGTGATATTCAACTATAACCGTTCGTATTAATATCGACCTCATAAAACGCACGCCAAAAAGTGATGTTTTCAGATAGTTATGTTTGCAATATAAAATAATGGCATACGCAGAAAACATGCTATAATATGAGCTTTGAGACAGTGTGTTTGATTAAGGCATATTAAGTTTAAATGACATAAATTTTAGAATGTCTAAAGTAGCTTTAGTACAAAATATATAGTTTATATGTGTACTACGAACGTACATAAAATGTAACAACCATGCTTAATTAAAAAACTCCTGGATATCGACAAAGGTAATAATTATCATATTTGTATTTTTTTTTCCAACACATTTAAATAATTTGTAGTTTGAACTTAAATTGTATGTTTGAGTGTTAAACCCTAACAACCCCTGTTGTTAAACCCTGTTTGAGTGTAATATTAATTGTTTTATCAAATCTAACTGTAAAAATGTAATTCTGTAACAACATAACTTTGTTAAGTTTTAAGAATTAAGTAATCATAAGTAAAATAAAATATAAATTATGATCAAAAAGTTATATATTTAAGTTTCTTTATATCCCGATTTTATATCTTTGTTTGATTTGTATTCACCCTTAAAACATAAGGATTAAGGTAAAGAAGCTTTAACTAACACAAATTAGGGAGAGTCTAACAGCCATGATACTTAATTGAAGAACAAATTACTAAGACAGGTACTCTAAGTGAATAGTTATTTGTGCAACTAGTGAGAAAAGTGAGCAATTGACTCACTCGAGAGAAATCCTTACTCACGAGCCGTAGGCGAGTGAGGAATGGTTTCTCGAGTGAGGCAATTGTACTTTGAACTCGAGTTGCACATTATACTTTTCCTACAGTTACCATAAAACAAATAAATTGGTGAAGAAACATAACCTATTTTTACACAGAAGTGAACTTTTAACATAACATTTAATGCGAAGTGACAAATACAACAGTACAACAGCTGACCAGCTGATTTACAGCCAGTGCTGCCAACGTATTTCGCGCATACGACGTTGACTGCATGTTACGCGCTCACTATTTCGTGCCTTCACGTTGCAAATCTGGAGTGAGACAAAGTAATTAGAGTGAGACAATGTTAACATTGTCTCATTGATGAGCGAATTGGCCACTTTGCTTTCTCAAATTAGTGAGAGAACATGTACATTGTTAGGTAACTGTAGGAAAAATTATAAACCCTCTCAATTCATTACAGTGTTGTGTTCCCATCAGCACTCCACATTGCAAAAGGTATATATTATATATATACCCTAAAAAGACTAGTATAGCATCACACTCATCTCAATCTCCTGACTCGAAATCACATGGATTCATCAAAGGCAGGTATCACAGCTACCTGACTTGGTTGCGTATTTCACTGACTAAATCGAAAACTACGAGAACACCTAAGCTGTCATACTGAAAAGTCTTCGACTGCCTAGTCCAAGATATTATCCTAACTAAACTACAGTCAATGGAGTTCAAGGAATTACAAACAAGTAGTTTGATAGCTACCTGACTTACAGAAGTCAACTTGTGGAGTTGAGACACAATGCCAATGGAGTCTCGCAAATTGCAAGGTGTAGGCTACTTCCCCTAACAAGAACAGTTCTCCAGGGATCCATGCTTGGAACTGTACTTTTCATTTTGCTGACCAATGAACATTTAGCTGTTCAATATAGAACTACAGTAGCGAATTAATGTACTGTATGTGGACGACACAGCTCTACTTTTTCAGAACTACAATCTTGAAATCATAAGGTTAAACGCTTATATCACCGTGAGTATGGTGTTTGAGTTCTCTATGAATAAAATGACTACAAGCTCATCCAAAAATAACTTTGGAAGACTGAAAAGCCGATTTAACCCTCTCCCTGTTGTTAATCAAGTAAAGAAAACAGAACTTCTGGGAATCAGCTTGGATACACATCTCACTTAGGGACCACACATCAATGATCTTTGCAGTAATATCAACTCTACAGCCTAAGTAACACGCAGGATTAAGCATATCTGTAGTCTTGACTCGGCAAAATTAGCCTATTACCTAAACTTATTTGATTATGACATTATAGTGTGGCGTGGTACATTGGCCTCAAAGGAAGTTTTGACTAAACAAAAGCTAGCAGTTAGAACCCTAGTCATCTTGGTCAAACCCGACAACTGTTGAGATCGATGCCTTAAAAAAATTTAAAATCAAAACTGCCATATTAATCTACATCCAAGAATTTATCCTCTAAATAGGTGGACTTGGCTCTCCTTAATGGCTCTAGAAGACAGTCTTTAATACCAGACACGCTTAAAGAATTTTAGACACCGGACGGCCCTTCATTACAATATACTCACTTCCATTGGTGCTTATCCATACGATCTTCTTCCTGTAGCCTAAATGAGTGACATGTGATGCATTAAAACGCACACTACATGTCTGGTTGGGCGGAAATACAGTTTACTCAGTGGATGAGGAGTGAAAAAGCAAAATATCATAAAGACTATACCTTCTCTTTTTATGCTCGTTATTAAAAAAATCTCATACTGTAACGTACATACAGTTTCAATTTGTATTAATCGAAACATTTACTGTTCTAAAAACTCCATGTAAAAAAAGATATTTATGATTTCTGATTACTTCCTCGAAAAGTGTTAAAAAGTGTGTTGATTAATTTCAATGTAAGTCATAGCTTAACATACTTTCTAAAGCCAAAGCAAACATCTTTGAATTAAAAAAAAACCTACCTTATAAGTTATGTATTGGAGTGGTAAACACATGTTTGTTATTTTTCATTGCAAGATAAATACGCAAACGTTTATTTTACTACTGTAACTTTAGTATATGTTTACAACTTAATGAAATGAAACAATTAATAGTTTGTTGACATTTAATATCTGTCTCATGAGTGTTTAAAACTAACATTGTGTATAATATAGCAAGATAGCTTAACATACTTTCTAAAGCCAAAGCAAACATCTTTGAATAAAAAAAAAAACCTACCTTATAAGTTATGTATTGGAGTGGTAAACACATGTTTGTTATTTTTCATTGCAAGATAAATACGCAAACGTTTATTTTACTACTGTAACTTTAGTATATGTTTACAACTTAATGAAATGAAACAATTTATAGTTTGTTGACATTTAATATCCCTCTGATGAGTGTTTAAAACTAACATTGTGTATAATATAAAAATGCTGTAGTATCATGCAATTTATATAATTGTTTTTGTTTGAATAAATGAAAGCTCAATTAAAGCTAAAATATATGTTATTTAAGCCCGTTTCAATTACTCGTACAACAATTAGAAAGGAAAATATTGGTGGTATACTTATTTTTATAATAGTTATTTTATATAAAAAATAAGCTATTTCTTTTAAGACAACCCATAAAAAAATGAATAAATTAAATGAATGATATTTTATTTCTTATATAAAATGAAGACCCCTTATACCGGGCTTATACCTTATTATAACTTATTTTCATGCATTAGTAGCATACATTAACTTTAGAAATTAGATAGTATAATATGGATTTTTGTCTTGACTATAATTTACCATTTCCTTAACTGAACAAACACTTAACATTGTAATCCATTCAAGTGAGCCAAACGTTGCTCCTACACGATCATTAAATCAACACCCTTGGTAATTTCAACAAGAGCTACTTTATCTTGGTCTCTCCAGTACCTTACTACCTGCTGTTTTGTCTCTAAATAGTATTTATGTCCTATTTTCCTTATAATATACTGTATATAATTTGGGTAGTGTAGTTCAATCCTAAATATAGTTGCTTACAGGTTATTTTTTGCAGCTGTCAAAAAGTATGTATGGTCAAAAATATCCCACTAGTAAGAATTTTTAGGAAATAAAATATATTTTGGATTTTAGACATTAAAAACATTACTAACATTTAAATATAGATTTTTAACACAGACAAATTTTTAATACCCCTCTTAAACACGTATTTATCCTTTTTAGTAAAATTTATTTTAATGTACTACAAATCCATAGTAACACTTAATTTATATTTCGTTATTATTTTGTAGTAATAGCTCAAATGTTTTTTTTTTTCATTTACACTATTCATATAATAAGGTATAATCAGAAACCTTCTTATAAGCTTCCAAGAACTTATAAACACCATAAAATAACAGAATCGTCATTGAGAGGCGAAGGAGTAATATTTTTTTACCAACGGGTGAGAAAAGAAAAACTTAATCCAAGATCCCAATTTTTATATTTTCATCCCACTAATCCTCTGTTGAAATATTCCGTATGACAAAACTTACACAATATTATCCATAATTTTCTATTGTTAAATATATAAATATCAAACATACAACTGGACTGCAAATAATTTTTTATAGTCTAAGTATGTGGAAACTGAAGATCTTTTTGAATAATAATTGAACATGGTAGTATTTGTGTTATGTCTGAATGCATAACAGTGCGCATGGGTGAAAAATAAATCATATTGAATAGTGCAATAAGCTGCAATTAATGAAATTGAGGATCAAGCATATTTAAAATACCCTGTTTTACACCATACATTAGTTCTTTGTCTTTTGACATTGTGGAATAGGGTTAGAATTCAGGACACAAGTTTTACCTTTTTTATTTGCCAGCAAAATATACCATTTCAATAATAGAAATGTAATTGTTGTTAAATCATTTTTTTCCTAATTAAAACAATAATGTAAAATCGCAGTTTGTAATAAAATATGGATATGATGCGGACAAATACATTTTCCTACAGTTACCTAACAATGTACACGTTCTCTCACTGATTTGAGAAAGCAAAGTGGCCAATTCGCTCATCAGTGAGACAATGTTAACATTGTCTCACTCTAATTACTTTGTCTCATTCCAGATTTGCAACGTGAAGGCACGAAATAGTGAGCGCGTAACATGCAGACAAGGTCGTCTGCGCTCAAAATACGTTGGCAGCACTGGCTGTAAATCAGCTGGTCAGCTGTTGTACTGTTGTATCATTAAATGTCATTTTATTAAAAGTTAACTTCTGTGTAAAAATATGTTACTTTTCTTTACCAAATTATATGTTTTATGGTAACTGTATGAAAAATATAATGTGCAACTCGAGTGCAAAGTGCAATTGCCTCACTCGAGAAATCATTCCTCACTCGCCTACGGCTCGCGAGTAAGTATTGACTCTCGAGTGAGTCAATTGCTCACTTTGCTCACAAGTTGACAAATAACTATTTTGCATTACTAATTTAAAATATGTTTACATATTTATTATTCATTGAAAACTTTGTTATGCATGTGTGAACATGGCCTTCGAAAAGTGTGAAGTTATATTTATATGTTTAGTTTTGTTTACACAATCTTGCACGTGTTTTAGTAGCAGTAAACTTGAATTCCTCTTAAATATGACCTCTAGACCAACCCGTAATCAGAACGACCTTCTTGGCTCGTCAACATTATTACTGTCCAAAAGAATCTTACCTTTAGATTTCCAAGACCTCTCTTTATTCCTCTTGATTAAGGTTATTTTACATTGGGAGCTATTTTATGAAACAAAATTTTATTTGTCTGCAAATAAGGATAATAATCTTGGCATGTATTATTCTAAATGCAATTTCAACACTCTTAAGAAATGATAAATTAATAAAATTAATTTATATATATGTTTGAAGATTTTATTTTCCATTTAATATAATATTTTGTTAAATATACGTATGCTGTAAAATCCTTCTTAACGATAAGTGAAAATAAAACAATGTTTTCTGTTACAATAATGTAAAATGGTATTACGAATTGTCCGTGATCAAAATGAGTTTCTAAACATTATAATAATAATTTAGTAAAATATTATTTGCTGTATAGAGGGACATAATAGTTGTGATTTATTTAGAAAACCTCAGTAGCTCAGGAAGATTTCATCTCAGGTGTGAAATCTATAACTACGTTGGGGAATCGTCTAGTATCACATCCATTCCTCTCTTTGCATTCATTTTCTCTTCCTTATGCCTTTTTGTGAAAACAAAATATAGATTGAAAGGATGAAGAAAAACATAACTTTGTTGATGTTAGTATCCGAGGTACTTTGAATATATTAGTTAGTGTAAATTCCTTCTTTATTGTAATCCAAAATGTTGCTAACGCCACAATTAGTTTCGACTTTCAATAATTCATCTTCTGGCGTCAAAAGATGTAATGATCACTTTATCAGAATTTTGTGAGTCACATATAGCATAAAACAAACAAATACAAAATAGAAACGGTAAAACGCTACATTTAAAACCAGTAAAAGGCTTATAAGAAAAGGGATTAGATATAATAAATTGTGCGTCTTGACCGGATACGTGTAGAGTCATGAAGATTAGAATTAAACTAAAAAAGAATTATTTTAGAATAGTATGTTAAATTTACTCATACTAAAAACATCCAATGTTCATTTCAAAAGGATATTCAACATACCCACCAATATGATATAAATAATTTATATCTTGTAAACACATTCTTGAAGTTATCTTTTAGATCATTCGCCTATTGGGTCTGATGATGATTGGAGTGTCCAATCGAAATCTATCACCATTTACCATCTTTTTTTGTATATTTACCGTCTTGTGAGTAACAGTATAAGCGTAAATATACGAGTATGTTTTAGGTGTTATAAGACGTTTATTTTATTTACTTTCCGTAAATTTAATAACTTGTTTAATGCTGATCAAGAAGTTATTTAAATTGAGTATACATTAACATTTTAGATATATAAGTAGTTTGCTCGATCGCAGAATGATTCTTGATCTGGTTTTTAGCAGTTTTACTAGAAAAGAAAAACATCTAACTACCATATTATAATCAACAGTGTGACGTTTTCCTCATAAAATAGCAATTTAACCCTCTTTTCAGCTCCCCCACATTTAAACTACACTCTGCGGCCACCCTATAACAACGAAGGGTTTTCCCCTCTTAACACCGAGATAAGTCTCTATAACATGATTAGCATTCCATTACCTCGAGGGTTAGGGCAGCCTTGATAAAGTAGAAAGTGAAATGCTGAATTAATATTCTACATACCTATATACCAGGATACGGTATTATACGAAACATTACGTCGCCTAATAAAATTGCATGATATTTTATAGCGAATCAAAAACTGTTTTTAACGATTACGTAAAGATAGTGTTAACCCAACTAGCAGAAGGTACGGGCCTTGGCGAATGCCTTTAAAACCTCTACGAGTGTTGTTAACACTATTTACGTGAGTAGCGTACACTACTTTACCTACGCCAGTGTTTTAATAACTAAAAATCACTACTAATTACATTTAAGATAGCTCATGTTTACATTTTTAACCTTTTATTGTCACTGACGGTGATGCAGCGAAACATGGTACCAAACACTAATTGCACCACTCAACAATTAAATTGGACTGAACAGCTGATTAGTTGTTCGAATCATTACAATTTTTCTTCTTATCTCTCAATCCTTGAACCTCGTTGGTCCGTTACCCGTGTTGTTATGAGTAAAACTATAGTGTTATGAAAGTAAACAAAGCTGTTATGTGAAACTTTTTAATTCTTGGAACTGAACTGAAACGGTTACAAAAAAAAAAAAACGGTTGTATGTAAAATATTTCAACCATTTAATGTGGAACCTATATGGGACATTCGCTAAAAGGTTGCTTATGCAAGATTTTATTACATTTCTAAATTGTCACTAAACATAAAATAAGACTAGATCACGTATGTTGCACTTGTTATGACGACTGGGTTCGAAATATTAAACAAAAAATTTTAAAAATTCAACCGTATATAAATTCCAAAATGTTTTAACCGAACATTTATGAAGTCCAACTATGCCTTTTTATAAAATATATAACATCTATTAAGGCTATAGACCTACCATATTAAGAGCTACCAAACTTTCAAAATATAAAAAAAAGATTTTATTAAACTAAATTTATTTGGCTATTTGTATCTATTACGATTAGTATAAAAAAAACAAGTTAAATGACTAGACCTTATATCTACTGTAATCGACAATTCTACCAGAAGCTATTTTAAGTTATAATTTATGCGTTTATACTTCAAATCCTCAAGAAATGTTGTGGAAGGTTGATTCCCATAATGGAGTTCTGGAATTCAAAGCACGCCAAGAACGATAGCAATCTTGGCAGAGTCTGGACCCGGGCAGTTAGTAGTGGATTAGAGGACCCTTGAAATAATCTTAATGTCTTTGTACTTATTGGAGAACAAATCTGGTACTAATATTGGTACTAATATTGTAATTTAGATATTGTATATTTGAAAAATTTAAAATGTTTTTTTTATTTTAAATTTAATTTCAGGGTTTTTGTTTTATAATTACACTCCTTAATTAGTAACAGTTTGATAATATTGTATCAAAAACAGGAAGGTTGATCATATTGAATGAGTTTTAAAACGCTCAGATAAAAATATTATCATATAAACAGAATCTCCCTACCATATTGGGAGTGTCCAAGTAGTAGAGGGCTTAATTGGATGATGGAAAAAATGTACTGAGTAGAATTTTGTTTACATGTAACGTGTATACACTAACCATTCAACGTTATAAATGTGTATTAACATTATCATTGTAATAATCTATACTATTAAAAAAAAGAGGTGGTTGCTGTATGTGTGTATGTGTGTATGGGAAAAGTAAACTCGAAAAATACTGGTCGGATTGGGCTGAAATTTGGCATGATGATAGCTCACATTCCCGATTAACATATAGGCATATTCTTATTTCAAAAATCCTTTCGGGCTCCGCCCCAGTGGCTCTGGAGTTTCCCATGTTAACCTTATGAGAAATGGAATTATTGAATCTTAACACCTGTTTCAATTAAACAAGTTGGTTCTGTTCTATGATGTTCAATAGCATTAAAGTTACAAGGATTACCAACAGGGTGCAGCACTATTATTTCTTTTACATTTATGACAACAGCTAATTTGCAACCAAAAGGTGAGTGAGCGTAGCGAACGAACTTCAACCTGGAGGAGAGTTAGCGTAGCGAACGAGCTAACCTGAAGGCAAGTGAGCGCAGCTAACGAGCTCCAACTTAAAGGTGAGTGAGCGTAGCGAACGAGCTCCAACCTAAAGGTGAGTGAGCGTAGCGAACGAGCTCCAACCTAAAGGGGAGTGAGCGTAGCGAACGAGCTCCAACCAGGACGTGATTGAGCCATGCGAACGAGATAATCTTGAAAATTAAAAAGTTAAACGGGGCAAAGCCCGCGGGTTACAGCTAGTTACCTATATTTTCAACCGGAATGATAAAGGTTTTATAGAAGGATCGTAGTTATGAAGAATCACCTAATTTCATTTACGACCAACGTTTTTATACGTCAAGTGTTGTATTTTAAAGTTTTTTTTTTTACGAAAGTATTATGTACCGTACTTTACAGTTATTGAAGATGAAAGATCTGAAAAGCTTATGTTTAGCAAAATGTAAATAAACATTGTGTGGTCACATACTTTTTCAGTTGAGTTAAAACTATTATTTAGAAAAAAAATAGCATTTTTTTGGACTTTGGGCAAATTCCTAGGATTAAATTGAGGGCTACCTTCCATACTGACAACTAAATTCGGTTCAACTTATCACATACTTTGTGGGTTCAATATATTTATAAAAAACAATGCTCTTGTCATTGACTAATTCAGGTTTTTTTTGTTTCATTGTTAGGTAGTCGGAGAACCCTAAAACATACGAAGAAACAATATAGTACAGTTACAGCTATTCAGCCCCTCATTTGAGCATCACAATTGTTGAACAGGAAGATGTTTTTGGAGGGGAATTTATTATATTAATACAGCAACAGATGACTAACTTGAAGGCTCATGAAAACATATGTTTGGCAATCTAGAGGAAGTTTTTTAGTTAGGCATATAAAAATCAAACATAAATATGTATATAACAACTAGAAGTCTTAAGTTTGTTTAAAAATTGGTCCTTAATGAAAGTAATTAGCTCACACCTTTATCATTCAAATAATTTTACATTATAAAAATATTTCAAAATAAAAATTCCATTTAATAAGTTATGTAAAATCTACAACATTTTTATGTTAGTACATGAAACAACAACCCACTTTAATATAAATTACACCCGCACTCACCCTAAACAACAGTGGGGAAAGCATTCTAAAGCTCTCATAATTTACTCCCTGAACAGCCCTCTCACCCTGTATTGTTAAAGGGGATTTTTGTACCTTATATTTTAACAGTTCTAAAGATGACAGTCCACTTTTGGGGTTTCTTTATGATAACGTATGATTTATTTGTAATGAAACCCAATTTCCTATGGAGCAAAAGCTAAACGGTGATTGGCCACATAAGAATATAAATGTATTTTCATATTATTTTTTTCAAATGGCTGACTATCCTATTCTTATTACTGAACAATGGTATATTTACAAAACTTGTAATCCCTTTGATATGACATTTATATCTTACTAACTCCTATGACATGTATTTGTGAGCCACAAGTTTACAAATATTACTTAATTACATAACAATGAAATTGTAATATAAAAACTGTTACTTCTTAAGGTATATTTGCCAACACCACAAACCTATTACTTCATAACCAACTTTGCATATTCACAAATAATTCAGCTCATCAATGATCCTTGTTTGGGACGTTAATCAACTCTATGCAAAAGTTGGGCTTTAATTACTTGAGCTATCTTCAAGTTCAGACGAATAAAATTTTATTTTGTCACTTGTAATAACTTTTTAATAACGCGTTCTTACTTGCTATCTCTGAATTGTTTAATTATGTGTGATATGTTACAAATTTCAAACTATCAATTCCCTATCGTTTAGCTAAAGGTAAATAAAAATACTAATGCTTGTATGTAGTCAATTATTGTGATTTTGATCCTAGTCTGCTTATGGAAACTATGTATTTTAGGGATAAATTTAATTTTCCAAAATTATTAATGTTTTGAATATTTAATATTAATTATTGAAAAACAAGTTTAAACTTCAAACTACAAGCAATAAAATACCTACACGTTCTGCTTGTAAATTCTGTTTACTTGAAATTGTGTATCTATTTTTTTTATTTTAGCCTTAACGGCATGCCACGGTCACCCTAAAACCACAAGGGAAAGCCTTCCTTTTGTAAAATTTACCCTCCTTAAGAGCAATTGTATTTCATTCCCCCTTATTTAATGCTTTGAGAGGATTATGATTGGCATTATCGTTCAATAAAACAATAAGTTTATCTTTGCTCGAATATTATAGTAATCTTGCCTCGTGCTCTGTTTGAATTTTAACTCCTAAAAATCAATCAGATCTATTATATTTCCTTATTTCCTTGGGCAAAAGCAAGGATGTAATTAAGATGTAAATTACGAATAAAGCCTTTGAAAAACTTATAGTAGTTTACACAACGATTGCATAAAGATAGTGTTAATGATACGATTAGAAATTTAAGGTACGAACCTTGGCAAATGCCTTTAACACTTCTAGTGTTAAGACTAGAGTGTCGTTAAGACTATAGCGTGTTGCGTTTTTAATTACTAACAATCAATACTCTTAACTCTTAAGAGAGGTTTTTTTTCGCATACAACCTCTTTTTTCACTGACTGTGATGCAACAACTCATTGTACCAAACACTGATTGGACTAATCAATAACAATTCAATTGGTCTTAAGAGCTTAACAGTTGAAGCTCAATAGATTACCATTTTTGATACAAGGTAGATAAAAACAAAAAAAAAGTTTTATTCGCATAATATTTTGCATAACAGTGGGTGTATAGATGAAAGAAGGTCACGTTTATTTGTCATAGATACTACTCATACCATTTAGTTTCTTACCTGCAATCGATGAGTTTTTTATCTGAAAAAAATACACTCCTTTCTTCAGTATTCTTATGGCAATTAATTATTGTTGTTAGTTTCAACAAAACACATTTTTAAAAATCCGTTATATGTTTAGTATTTTTTTGATATGTTGCAAAATTATTTCTCAATATCTTTTTTTTATTTCTCTATAATTTTTCTATATTTCTTTTTGGTATAATTCGACGAAAGTTATAAGTACTACAGGACTTAAACAAACTGGCATTTAAACTGTTGAAACATATCGAAATGAATATTATGTTTAAAATAGTAATTAGATTATTTACATTCTTTAGTAATTTTACTACAAAATAAACTTCGGTATTGTGTAGTACTCCTTAAACAATAACTTCCAAAAATATTTGTTAAATATAAGGTTTAAACATATTCAGTAACAAGAAGTAGCAACAAGAAAACGTGTCCACTGATAGCTTTTATGAAGAAGATATTTAATATTATGTAATATTATTCTTTGTTCGACACTGTTGCCAAAGCTTAAAAAGTAACATATTTCAAAGTATGTTATTGGAGTTTTACGGAAAAACCTCACCCTCTATAAGGGGATCACCCCTCTGAATCCCTCTACTTTATATTTGTTTACTAAAAGCATTTGCGTCACCTTGGAAACGCTACCACATTCCACAGAACCAGCATTGAAAATATCACTGTAAATTACGGGCTAAAATTCGTTTAATCTTTTAATGGTAGTTATTATCCAATTTTGTTTAGTAATTTATTTTTATTATTATCATTTTAAAATATGTTGTATTATTTGCATATGCAAACCAGCAATTGGTTTTAAGTTAGGCTTAATACATTTTGTTGCTGTGAAATGGTTATTCCTTGAGAGTATATACATTTTGAATATAATTATGTATCAGTATAATTATGTATTGGTTTAGTTCTATCCATACATTGCTTCTACATACACCAATATAAATAGTGTTCTTAAATTGGATGATAACACCTTTATACCTTTACACGTTTTAAAAATGCAATTATTATTTGTAAATAAAAATGTTGTTAATGTTATTCATTAAAGGTTTTTGAACCCTGCTTAACCTAATATATTTTATCTTCTACAGTACTCATTTGATCGTCCAATTTACTATCATTAAATTAGAATAAACTCGTTTTTACAAAGTCGTTATGGGTTTAATTTTTTTCGTTAAGTAATAGACAAAAATAAAACTTATAAGATTTACTTCAACATTTATAAGAATTGCTTAAAAATTATTAACAAACTATACGGATTATTTGTTTTACCATACCATGAATGAAAATATATAGGTTGTATGCCAAATATTGTTAAACTATTAAATTCTATATTCATTATTAAACTATCTAAACGTTGGTTCATGTTATTTATTTATAATGTATGTGTGACAGTAATTTCGTTTATGTCATTTGTACCCTGACTATGTCGTAATAACGGTGAAACATGTAAGTTTTTAACCTCATATCAACAAAATTTGGATTACTTGACGAGGTGATTATAGCATAATATTATATCATATTTTTAACTATTGACAATATTTCCTAAACTACAACTTGATTGTCAGGTAAAACAATTTGATTAAATATTTCAATAAAAAATATATGTATAAAATTATAAAACTGAGATATACATGGAATCTCCAATGAACGAAGAAGTAATTTACTGACATGTCATGAAAGATTCATTAGGTAGCTGGAATCAAGTAGGCTCCAATCAGAACATGCACAAAGTCACCCAAGCATGAAGGAATCAGGGGTTCTTTGTAGCGTAAATAAACGGCAGGAGGCATAACTAGCTAGTGGGTGGTGGGGGAGGAATATAGTGGGTGGGGATGGAGTATATGTGGCGAAGAGGGAGGTAGGGGTGGGTGATACAGCTGATAAACTTGTCATACACGTCATATTCACTTAGTTGTATCTGTTGCGTGAAGTTATACCTATACTATTTTGTCATAACTTTACATGTTTAAGTGGTTGTAAATTGTGATCACTGACATAGTTGGTATGGTGATTTTTTTGTTTTAGTTAATACTGATAATCCAACACTTAATATTTTTACCACAACAAACCCACAGTCTAAAGAAATTTAAATTTGCTTGAAAATTATTAAGACCCCATTAACATTAACACCCAATAAAATTTTACTATTTAATCTCACTTAAGCTAAATAAACTGAACACATGCTACATTTCGTCAAAATCGGACAAAAACTTCATGAGTTACCATGTTTGCGGGAATATATTCGCATAAAAAACAATTTGAACAATTAGTATTTTTGGCCTCTGGAGACATCAAAATAAGAAAATTATTCGGTCCAGAGTCTAGGGCTTTCCGTGCCACCTACGTTAAAAGCTTCATCCATACAAGAAAGTTCCTTAAAACTAATAAACACTTGAAAGTAGTCCACATAAATTTCACATAAAAACCATTGCATTTCCTTGAAATATAATTACATTATACCGCAAAACTGGTTCCTGTAGTGTAGAAGTCAAATCTTCCATTTTCACTTTCATATTTTATCGAGTTTACTATATTAAACATGTTAAAATGCATTTAAAAACAACAAAAACCATTAATTAATTGTTATTTGTCCTTTAGAGTCCTTGGAGCCAGGACGATTTAATTTACTAAACAATTACAAAACTAAAACGACAATATATAATCTAACAGTGACCTAGAAATTTAAACACAATTACTTAGGACTTTGAAAAAAATATTTTTAGATAATAAATACCTCTTCAGTAGCTGTTTATGACCGCCAACGTCTAAGTAATCTTATTAAAATCACGCTTGGCAAAAATATTTTGTAAAAATTCATTAAACTCAAAAGTATTAAGTGGTTTCAAATAATTACAACATTACAAAAAATTCAAACTGTTAAATACGAGTTTAATACCCTGGATGTCATAGGTTATAGTTTTACATTTCTTCTAGATAGCAACTGCACAATGGCAAAGTCAGGATGACTTCAAAAATTTTCAACCATTAAACACAAATAAATTTAATTACTTAAAATTGTATTTCGTTAATAATTTTTTGTTCGCCATATACCGAACACGAATACCATCCTATACATTTATTACATAAATATCTGATAGTATTAACACATAATAACACGTAGAGAAACTGTTAATGTACGGTATATTATGCACACCTAACTCCCCTACTCTAACATCATTTAGTACTTGCGGTAGTCCAATAACAACCCCTAGCAACACCCTTAACTCGCCTCAAGAACTCCCCTTACTAATAGAATTCCTAGACCCCACCCGTTACTTGAGTTAAGTAGATTTTTCCCTCAGAACATATTATTGCTTAGCTTTGTTTCTTTGAGATATACAAAACGGCGTCTCTTCTCATTTTAGTGAAATTTCGTAAAAAGTAAAAAAAAAATATTTCTTTTCTATAATTGATGATTTCTACTCACTTGCGAAAAATGTTATTAGAAGTGTTTATTGTCTACGCAGCAATATATCTCAAAATAATTTATGATCTTAATTTGGAATTTTTTATTTCAAGTTGTTTAAAGTTGTGAAAAACAAATAATACAATAAGAAGAAGAAAAATTGTACATCCTTTTTTTGAAATGTATTAGGAAAATCTGAGATTCACAAAGTGAATTTCAAATAAATTTATTGTTTTATTAGTTAAAGATTTGTTATTTTTTTACCATGTACTCCTAACGTAAAAAATTCGAACACAATATAGGAATATTTAAAAACGTTTACCTAAGAAGGTTAACCTAAAAATTGCATAAATAATAGCGTTTTCCGTTGTATTTCTTTATTTCCATATTATCATGTAGCTTGTTAACTATTTATGTATACATTTAAAATTGATGTTTATCATGTAAATACATAAATAACCTTTTAACATTTAAACATATTTTTTATGTTGAAAGGACAAAGGATTTCAAGGTTAAAAGAAAATTCATAAGGGTAGTCTAGTCATAGCTGAATCTAGGGTGCCCCTATTTTCATGGCAATACAATAAGCCGATGCCGGGACATTTCCTGGATATTGAAATGGTCCTTACTCTACTTCATCATTCGGGTCACGTTGCAGATTCAATATACTATTAAATGGTGTCAAATAATACCACTGTGATGAAAATATTACTAGGAGAAGATTGATTGCAGTATTTTTTAATTAAGACATGTAAAAACATGTACAGGGTTTCTTGCATCAATGTGAACAAAATTTGTCACATTTTTCGGCAAGTCAAAAGAATCAAAAATGTAATATAAAATGTGTTCTATATTATTCCCTTTCGGTCTATCCGTCTCAACCTGTTTTTATTTATTTTTTTACATTCATTACTTCATGACCGTTTGAGCTATAACGTTAAAATTCTGCAGCGACGTTTATCTTGGTTATCGTATTGACCACTATATTAGTGCAAAATTTAAATAAAACCTCATATATTCGATGCCAAATCATACAAAGATCGTTAGTTTTACAAAAGGACTGTATTGACATGCTAAATATAACGTGACGAAATTTCTTCCTGTGGTTGCAAGACACCCTATATGTATGTTTTTTATAATTGAGGCTTGTATAAATAAAAGAATATCAGATGTATAACAAATTGTCTTACCTTTTTATTTTTAAACACCGTAAACTATTTTAAATGCATGGCGTGGTAAAATATCTTTGAAAAAATACCAAAGTACTTGTAGTGGTTTTTAATATTAACAGATTCTTAACCCTGTCATTAATGAAATTGTATAATATTAATTAGGAGAGCAGTTACATATAAATTGAAGAGCTCTTCAGTATAAGCTGTTAATTTTATGTGAAAGAGGATAACCACATTGAGGTTAACTAACAGTGACGGGATGAGGAGGAAAACTTTTCCCTTTCAACATTTGGCTTAGGGTGGAAATGTAGCCTTCAATGTTTTATAGTTCCGAGTTCTTTGTTGTGGTTTTTTTATCTGACGTCAACCGTCCTCATTTAAAGTCACATTAAAAATTATTAAATGCGGAAAAATGCTTAAATATTTCATATAAAAATACAAAACTAATAAATTAATACAATTTGTATACATTTAAATTTGAATTATTTTCCAAGATTGGACGTAAAAATTTACTTTCACTGTAAGTAGGTGTAATGAAACTATCGCCTTACTAAGATATACAAACAATACATACTGTTTAATAATAATTATTATTCTTGATTAGGTTTTACAAATTATATATATATTTTTGTTGACGGTAACTTAAACCACTTTTGAAAAAAAAAAACATACGTAAATATATATACCATGTGTTCACTTGAGACAAAACATATTGCTAATCAAGTTTTTTTTTTTTAAGCTTACATGTAATGTTTAAAATACATACTAGGTACTTTGAAGGTTATTGGGTAAACCTTTTTTTGTAAACCTATTGTCAGCTTTATTTATTGTAAACCCATTTACACATTAGGCGTAGAGCTAAAAACATAATTTGATTGCACAATTAAAGTTTCCAACGATAACAGCAGTAAAAGGTCTTAAAGTAAAATAAAGATTATAATTTATTAGAGAATATAAAATAGCAAGAATACCTAACACGAAGTAAGGATAAATATTTTGGTTGTCCAAGCTCGGAGGAAGACATATTTCGTGCGTCGTGTAAGGTAATAGGTTTGAACTAAACCAATGATTAGGTGGTTAATAAATAACAACCAATTGATCGAGGTAGCAAAGAAAACTGTTATTACTCCGATGTCTTAATCATGGTTATGTCTTTTCATCGATGATTGGATATCAATAGCATGGCTGAACTTAAATTACCTCAAAGCTTACTGTATATAAAACAATTGTTAATGGCTTTATTCCCAGTTTTTCCATATATATATATATTGTACATATCTGTATCAGCATAGCTTAAAACTAATCATTATATTATTCCCAGCAACCGGAACAGCTCGTGAAATGTTTTTTAGTTTCTAAAATGAATCCAAAATATATTGATTTTCAAGCAGGGAAATTTATTATTTCTTTACATATTTTTTTTTATAAAATGAACAAATATACCTATAGAGTACATGAATGGTTATTTTATTAATTATTTAATTTTATGTGCGTATTCAATCCAATAGAATATATCTTAGAGACAATTAGTTCTTAAGATTTATGGATCAAACTTGTATATGATAAAATCCATACATAAACTGAGTCGTCTATATTTAAAGTAAGGTACTTTTTAAGCACTATAAGTGACAAGTGTTTTGGAATTAATTGACCATTATTCTATTTAGGCATATGAATAATGGAAATCCAAACATTGTTCAACTGTCCCCGTCTAATTATTGACAGTTGACATAACTAGCATGGGAAATTCGAATTAGTCTAGAAAAAAGTAGATTTTTTTCATGAATGTATATTTAAGCTGTTATTGTTTTAACTTTTTGTAAAGGAATCGTCCACACTCCAGTCTCTTTATCATCCGAAGTTTATATTTTGTAAGAATTGAAGTATTTAGGCCCAGAATCAATCCTGCTTCAAGTGTAACTCCAAACATTCACATGCAAAGTGGTCAATTAAATTACACTCGTGTACAAAGACCATTTTAATTTCAATTCACTTTGAAGATGAAACTCCTAAATTGTTTGAAAAGTTTACCAACTTAAACGGTAAAATAGATAAATTATATTGTCTAAGTATTCGCCTGATAAAATCTAAATTATTTTTTTTTTAATGCTATCAAAGTCAAGAACTAAAGTGTTTTAATACTTTTGCAGCTCTATCACACCCTTTAAAACTCTACTTAATCCTGTGTACCCGTAAATATAACGACCAAATACAGACAGTATCGTGACAAAGGTCCATTAAAGTATGATCGTCTCTAGTTGTGGATGGACTTGAAACACTGCTAGGAACCAACTTGTCTTTGTTTAGTCGATAAGCTATTATGGATCTCATATAAACTAAATTAGACGTACACGACATGAATTATTGATTTTTTAATTGTATTTAGGGAATATTACTAAATAATGACTTAAATATATTCAAGTCAAGACGTTTTGGTATTTGTGGGGGTTCAAGTTTAAAAATCAAAGCTGATAGTGGTTTTAGTGCCAATAAACTGCAATCAACATTAGTTGCTTTGTTCATACACAATTTGTCTTTTTCAAAGGATCTTAACTTATTTTCTGCCAAATGTTAGGTAAGAGTAAACGAGTTCAGTTCAAACTGTTAAACTTAACGTAGGTCATCGCGTTATACGGTGGGAATTTCCCGTAAAGGCAATACACCATTACCGTGGATCTCAAGACTTAGAACCGGGACCGATTTATTATTTCGTTTTCAAATCCCTAGAGGTTCAGTTTCAACTCTCTGTTCAGTTTCAGCAAAAATGATCAGATTTTGATTAAATTTGGAGTACAAAAGTAAACTTACATTTACTTGAACGAGTTTGCGAACAAGCGTGATCAGACAGTGGGAGCGTTTAGGGAGTTCATATGGGGTTTCAAAAATAAAACATTTTTGGAATAACTTTCCAAGCTATTATGTAGAGCTTAAAAACGAATAATAAAGTTTATTGAAGCACTATTATACACCTAATGTCTAAGGAGGAAAAAACCTTACATTTAAAATTTCAAAGTTACTCTTATGGATAGTAAGTAAACTGTTGTACATTGAACGTTTATGGACATATTTTGATCAAATTTGGAATAAGTATACAACTCATACTATACTATTAACATTTTAAAAACTTAAGGTTGTATTTTTCTGTAAGAGTGATCCTAAGTACTTGCCAAATTAATATTTTTAAATTAGCAAAAATGGCATTTTATGAGATACTATATTGAACATCCAATCAGGCAAAAGGAAATGTGTTTAGTGTGTAAGTTTGCTGTAGCGGTGTTATTTTCAACTTCGTAGCGAGACGCTACCAAAAAGCGTACTCATTAAGAAAAATGTCTCAACCATTTTAAGAATATTTTAGTAAAAATAATCACTTATTTTACAACGATAAATTAAAATCAAATGAACGATCGGTCTAACATTGTACAAATCCCTATTACATTAGATAATATATCTTTTTACAAAAGTTTTACATTTTACTATGTTGAAGTACCAGAATGCATTATTGTTATACAGGGTCTCAAAAAATGGCTACATCGCGTAATAACTCCTTGGGTGAAAATAAAGAGAAAATCATGAATAACATTTGTTCTAAAATCGCCTCGTTAACCAGATATCCACCATTTTGTATCGTTTACATACACTTTTTATTCTGGAATTTTTTTAATCGATCTTTATGAAACTTGGTATGTGTGTTAAGGTAGAGAGACCCATGTTAGGAAAGCAAATCATCTTCATTCGACTTAAAACCCCAAAATAGTGGCCATTTTAAATGACAAAAAATAAAAGATTTTATTAAAAAAGTTTTAGAATATTTTTATTTAGTTTTTTTTTAGTTCCCTATCAAAGGATATCAAGTTCAAGAAGATGGAACAAGAAATAGGTGAAATATTACGACTTTTAGTTGTAAACTAGGGCAAAACTGACTATCGCCTTTACTAGTAGTGACTTGTAGCCGTTTTCTAGCCCATTTTACAAAAAAAAATATAAAAACTTAATGTTTCAGCCACTTCTTCTTCAATCTTTTTAAATTTGGTATCGTTTGATAGACAAATAAAAATGCTAAATAAAAGTATACGTAACATTTCTTTATAAAATCAGCCAGTTTTGAGTAATTTAAGTTAAACAAATTAAAATGACCGCCATTTTAAAGGTTTTAAGTCAAATCAAGATGATTTTCTTTACTATCATGGATCCCTTATACCTTAACATACATACCAAGTTTCATAAAGATCAGTTGAAGAAATTACAAGATAAAGATGTTTTTGTACAAAAATACAAAATGGCGGATATCTGGTTAACGAAGCGATTTAGGAAAGCAATTTTATTCTTGATTTTCTCTTTATTTTGACCCAAGGAATCACTTAGTAAAATATGTCCCCACCCTTTTGAACACCCTGTACATTTTGGTTGTCTAATAAAGTAAAAGACTCGGGAGTTCAAAAGCGTGCGATATCTTAAGGATATGAATCCTGTAAGGTAGCAATGTACCATTGCATTGCCACTAAATTTTGAACCACTGAATTTTAATGTAATCTATAAAGCTTTATACATAAAAATTGGTCCATCCGGTCTTAGAACAGATTTACCATTTAACTTATGAACACTAAAGCATTACTAAAGCAACAGATTATCTTTTTCATTACCAAAGTTTGGTGAGATCCAAAAGCAAATTGTAATCGTCAGCACACCGTAATATTTTTCATATCACAGACGATTCTACTGAAATAACAAAGTAAAATATTAACAAAACAATCTTAACTTTATTTCTAACATCAAACAAAAAAACAAAAGATTTTAATGTTAAAAAAAGTTAAAACACATTACTTTTATCTAAATATATTTTGTATATATAGGTAAACAGACTTTTAGCAAAATAACAGTCAAATACATATTTAGATTTTTAATAAACGATTTGTTAAACTACATCAACCACCCAATATAAGGGGGTTATTTAAATGCCTTATATATTTTTCCTAGGACGCTAGGCACGAACCTGGAACTTGTTTTCGCATTACTTCAGACTAGACATAAGGGTATTCACCTTCATAAAAATCCATTGGTGATTTGGTCGGATTTGAACCCGGGACCTCTTGGACCGAGGTCCTGCGCTCTAACTTCTTATAGTAGTAGTGTAGGTTGGATACGGAAATAAGTTTCGCAAGTACTTTATAAATAATAATGCCGTACTGTTGTTAAAAATATACTTGCTTATTCGCCTTTAGAGTATTAAATTAACATTAATTAATTTATTATTAAAATTTTTATATTTATAAATGTAATCAAATGCTGACTACTTATAAACATGTAAAAAAATTATGCTTACTTATTGATTTTTGTGTACATTTTATACAGTTTTAATCCATGTAAATGTCCACATTTCACATTCTTACTATGCAATTAATAGTCTTATAATCATTACCATTACCAACGTTGCTCTGCAAGGTATAACAACATTCGTCTTCCCGAGCTGACGGGAAATAATAACGCTGTTTGCATTTTACATCAACGCTACAGACAACAACTGTTAACACCGTTACGGCTGTTTGCTTTTGATTAAGCTTCCGCGTCCTCCGCGCCTCGACAATAATTTGTATCAGGGAAGATTTTATTTTTCTATGAGTATAAATGGAAAGTTACTAGTTTGTAAGAAATATTCTTCGTTCTAGTTTTAATTGTCACATTTTAGATGTATTTAGAAAAAAAAATCTACTTCGATATTATTTTAGCCATGTATAACTGAACAATCCTGATTTTAAATTTAAAGTTTTATAATGTGGTTTTCTTATTATTTATTCTATCTTTATGAAATTGATGTGTTTGTAATGTATGGTCAATTTAAGCCTAGTTAGAAATATGTTTTTTTTTATTGGAACAGTTTTTTAAGTTATTTATTGTCATTTACGATAATTGACAGTTAGTTTTGCTTTAGTTTATTTAATTGGACACCAAACCGTGTTATGAAATGGACAATGCTTTAGAGATTAGTTTTTTTTTTTTTACTGTAAAGCTAAAGCTGTCAATTAACAAAAATCTGATCAAACAGGGTCAACAAAATTATGGTTCTAGGATAATTTTTATTATATTACTGTTTTAAATTAAATTATTTATTTATATAATATATGCAAAGAGAGAGATTCATTTGTAACTAACCGTAGCTATGAAAAAAATAAAATATGTTTGAACTGAATTGTGTATTTTAAGAATTTTGAGTTTTAACTATAAAAATTCTTCATGTATGAGGAATTGCAGATTGAACATCGCAGTTTCTATTTATTTTAGGGGTGTTGAAAAATTTTTAGAGTAAAATTTTATTTTATTTTCACAACAACATAAAATATAAGCAATATTTTAACGTGATACTGTAGTACATACAACGACTATTGTGACTTTATACCTTATTAAGTAAATAAACATACTCTTAAGTATTTTGCAGCTAAAATATTATAGCATTTATATTCAATTTATTACTTATAATAAAACCATTGACATTTGTAAGCATCAACCTACCTTTTGAACAGTATATAACAGCACACACAGAGTATCCAATAGCACAAATGTACACTTCACAAACCACTTGTCAGTGTCAAACGGAGCAAGGAACGCGTCACACCACTTACCGCTACAATCAAAATGAAAACGATAGGAGGAACGCACAGTAACGCCACCCGACGCTGTCCACACACGAATGGATCCTCGCGTAGTACGCGGTCCCGCCGCTAGAGTGGTGATGCAGCGCCACCGTCGCTGTGCGCAGGTCCACGCTGCGGCTGATTCAAATCGATTCGTTTTTCGGCAAGAGGCTTGAATAATAGAAGAGTTTGTTTGAGTAGAGGTCCCTTAGTATTTACCTCACTAGCAAGGCAAACATATACGCGGATTGGATTTACGTAAATTTGTTTGTTCTTGGTTTCGAGAATGGAGAAAACGTTTTTCACAAAAGAGTGTTTGATGCGCTCAGCAGTTTAATCGTTTGTAGAGTTATAGATGTTCAAATAATTATTCTTAGAAATTGTCATCCACAATTTTATAACGTATTTCAATATTTTTTTTAACGTAAAATGAGTAGTCTTTCTGATCATAACACTTTATTATATTTGCTTTTTTATTTATTTCGTTAACTTTATCTGTTAACTTTTATTATATTTTACTGGGTTGAAATTACTAGAAAACAATTTATGTAATCTTGGACATCCAAAAATATATCGATTGGAATTTATTAATAATATTAATGTCCTCTCTATGTTAGGTATCCTTTAGATTTTAACGTTAACTCACATTTTAAGTGAATTTACACATTTTATTAGGACAGATTACATTAAAATTCATTCTTACAAAATATTTAGGAAGGAACCTTTATAATTTTTATATTTTCCCCCAGAGTTATTACTAGTAATTACACCATCGTCAGCGAATTAAAAACCTTTAAAAAGAGTGTTTTATTAGCTTAAAAACTAAGCATTTCTTTTCAAATTAATTAAAAACTGTTTTAACAATAATTAAGGTTCACAAAAACTGATTTTACAGTTGCTTTTTTGTATATTATACGGTTAGTTAATATACTGTGTAAGAAATAATATTGTTCAGGATAAACATACAAAAAATATAAGGAATACTTAATTTAAAGACGTTTACCATTGAAAAATATACATTTTCCATACCCTTTGCAATCATAATAGCGTTAAGATTTAACAATTTGAAAAGGGTCACGAACATTTGGAGGTAACAGATTATCAAACAAAGGGCTTTCCGTGACAAATTGCTTCCAGCATTTTGTGCTGGAAACCATTGAATGGGGGCGAATATGTCCGCTGAACGCTGCCGTAGTATTTCATATTCACATGTAGCCTATTGTATTGTTTCCGTTCATTCTTGTACCTTTTTAAGTAGATTACAGAAAACATTTATTAATTATACATTAAACCATGTAGCATAATAGTTTAAGTATATTTCTATAAAACGAATAAAAAAAGTTTAATCTTTTAAAATGTTTTAATTCCGTTAAAAGTGTATAACAATTGCATAAAGAAATAAATAACTTCTTGATCAGTATCGTACGTGTTTTTAAATTACCTGAAAAAAAAACAAATTATACGTCTTATAACACTAGTAATAGTATATTTGCACTTACTGTTGAATCACAAGACGGTAAATACATATGAAAAATTTTAAGCGGTGATCGATTTCGAATGAACACTCCAATCATCATCAGACCCATAGGCGAATAATTCTTTATATGTATAAATATTTCATATGTATTTACCGTTTTGTCATTAAACAGTATAAGTGTAAATATTTTATTACTAGTGTTATTAGACGTATAGTTTGTTAGTTTTTTCAGGTAATTCTATAACACGTACGATGCTGATCAAGAAGCTATTTATTGAAGCAAGTCAAGCAAAGTTAACAGCGAGACATATATTCGCCTATTAGGTCTGATGATGATTGGAGTGTCCAATCGAAATCGATCACCACACACCATCTTTCGTATGTATTTACCGTCTTGTGATTCAACAGTATAAGTGTAAATATATTATTACTAGTGTTATTAGATGTATATTTTATTTCAGGCAAAGAAATAACTAATACATTTAACCACAAATGTAGCATATAATATTTAATTATACTGTGAAATGTTGTAAATATTTAATAGTGTGATTAACTAACGCTCAACTAAGTGAATGAAAGGCAGGGCTTGGGTTAGCTTTTGTTTTCTGTGGCCACAACACTTCACAAGGTGACGTGAAAACAATGCTTTTCACAACAAAGAGAATTTATAAAAGCAATTTCGACTTGCTGGTTTTGATATTCAGTATTTATTTAATAAGGATAGATTGCCCTTTCTACGTAAGACTAAATAAATAAATAAATATATATATATATATATATATATATATATCCTTTTAACATTTTAATGAGATGCTAGTTTTTTACGGAAAAGGCTACTAGTTAAAACAACTCCAATGAACCTTTAGCCGAAAAAGTAAATACTGGGAAGCGTTTTGTAAACTGAACATATTCGTTTAGCCATAAAAATATCCTTTTGTTTGCAATTATAACGAATCAATATTTACGTTCAAAAATCTTTTGAATATGAGGATCAAATAAAGGGTTTAACTCTACGGAATTATATATGATAAAAAATACAACGTATACTTTGCCAAATCCTTTGAATTAGTAGACTCTATGTATATCTTTGTGCAAATTTTTGATAGTATATCTATGAAAGACTATAGGCATACGAAATAAAACTATAAAACTATAAATTGTTCATTATTTGAAAAAAGTACTCTACTATTAAAACCTATATCAAAGACCTGTTTCATTTTCATTTGGAGATCACGAAGTAGCTTTTTTTATGTATTATAATTGTGAGACTAACCTCAAAACAAGGTATGATTTAGACTACTGTTATTTTAAATTATATCTGGCTATCAATCATTACCTCAGCTAAAAAAACCACAAACCAGCGTAGCATTGTACAGTACACTATCATTATTCTCCACTATATTCTCAAATCATGGTACATACTGTTATAAATAAACCAAAAAGGCATTAGTGGAACGTCTGGTTGCTGATTTATTGCGATGTTTTGTTTCCTTGTTGTCCCAGAACGCAAGGGAGCCATTATTCGGAACAGATCAATTCAGTTGGGACTGAAGAATTGTGACCAATTTAGTTTGTGAAACAGACCTCTTTGGAAATTTACTGAAAACCTATTAGGAAAAACAACAGTTTACTCTTTTGAGGGTTACTATAGGATAAAAGTACTAATTCGTTTGAATACCTATTTGGTATCCCTCCTAAAGTCTAAGTGAAATTATCTCAGCCCTTTTTCTTGTATCACTCTCCCGGATAAGAAGGGTTTCTATTACAATCAGCTTGTTTTAACTGACCGTAGTTAACATGTATGATATTCGTAAACAACCAACTGACGACTATCCCATATTTTATGATGACACAATTTTCATAGTGAGAAATATTTTTGGACCGAAAATACTTTACTTTTTTATTTATAAAAGCAATATACATAAAATAAGCACAACTGTATTAACAAAGTAAGCAAAAATGTGTTACAGTACGAGAAAAACTTTAGTTGCTACAGTTTGGTACGAAACGGACACTTAAAAGCTATTTGATTTTTTTTTTGTTTTTGTTGCGTTTTGGTGGACTAAATACGTTTTACATTTATAAGAAGTAGATAATAATTTTTAAAGTAAAAGTCATTTGGTACTACTGAAATAAAAGAAAAATCGGTTATATGTTTTTGTTTTCATTTAGAAAATACACGCTTTAAGTGAGTAACATGCATATATAAAATGTATCATAAATTTTTTAACAAATATTAGACATTTTACTAGGACTATTCTTAAAGCAGAACTTAAACTGAATTTTTTAACGTAATATTACGTATTCTTTTTTCAATAATTATTAACTTTTGTTGTACTGAGTCTTGAGTTCAATAAACATATTTCGGGATAAAAGGTCACAAATTGCTAAGGTCATTATTGTTCTATAGAATGGTAGTGAATTTGCAAAATTGTTAATGTTTTAGAAACATACTAAGTGAATTCGTATTTAGGACAAGTTTGCAAATTATCTTTTTGCCAACTTATTACAAGTAAATAGGCAGTTCAGAGGGTCCCCAGTCGAACTGAAGGCTTAAAAAAGTTGAAAAGTAAGATCTCCCCCCCCCTCAGATGTGTAATTATGCCCTTGTCTCGTTAAGAATTCAGCCGTTTTTAGGGGAAATTATTTGTCATACTTACTAGAAAATAATACGATGCACACTTTAATTAAGATCTTCACAACATCAAAAACTTACAAATTTGGTGTTGTAAATTCTAAGAGTTAAGAGTTCATTATACATAAAAAAACAATATAAATTATAATTTGTTTTGTCAATTCGTGCATATTATTTTTGGTCGTGTATTCAGATTTAACAGCATGTGCTAGAGAGGTTCACAACAGGATCCTTATTTCCACCACAGCAGGGAATCTAAACAATATGTAGGGTATAACAACTAAACCACTCTCGGAGTAGAAAATTTACTTTTTTATAGTAAATTATATTCAGTAGTACTAAGCATAAATCTGTATTAAATTTTTCAATCCCAATCCTATGCTCTAAAATGACATTTATATGACCTGACATAAAAAAATTCTCGCTGCTTTTTTGCTTAGTTATTAGGTATAAGAATACTGTTAATATAAACTACTACTTCTCACAAATATTTATAGAAATAATAACATTGTTAGATTTAAGAAGAAATACAATTTACACTAATTTTATTCATAGCCATATTATTTCCGACAGTTCAATATTTGTTCGTAGCACATTATTATTATTTCTTACACATTTAAAAATATACTTTATGATTTAATATTATTAATTGATATTTTTTTACAATTAATTCGTTAATAGTTGAAACCCATTTATATTTTTATTTGCCACCGAAAATTGCAAATAAATATTTTGTAAAACATTCCAATAACATAAAAGAAGTAGTATTCACAATTTACATAAAAAGCTCTCTCAGTTTAACCCTCATATGAATCAGACATTCAAAAGAGTTGGAAATGTCCAGAGGTGGCACTTTTCTAACAAAGACCTTTCATTAAACAAATTGCTTCGCAGCCATTTAAGTGAAAACCGTTGGATTTTAAAAGTAAAATTCTCTAACTGACGAAATTAGGAGGGATCTGATAATTTTAAGAAATATAGAAAACTGTAGAAATACTTTGTCCTTATCTGTATTTATTTGGCACATAATTGTTAATAAGGTTTAACCTCTCACATAATATAGTGGTAGGTTTACGTAAACACTATTTAAAGTCAACTTAAAAAGCACCAATAAATGTCAAATAAATTATAACAACACAATCTGTCACGAAGAATTAAGACTTTGTTGAGAGACCTATAACATTTTACAACAATACATTCCAAACCTTGAATTTCTAAATTGGACTCCTATTAAATTCCAAGTAACAGTATCAATGAGTTTCATCATACAATATATTAATAAATCTTCTTTTAGGTTATCTGTGTTTTATGCTTTCAAACAAGAAATATTATTACGCCATAGTGAAAAACGTCTTGTGATTTGATCTTAATTGGACCCTTTGACATCGTCGCTTATTTCAGCGTTATAAAGCGTATTTACTGAAATATTTTACATCTAAAATTTATTATAAGAGTTAATTTTCTTAATACAAGAAGACAAGTAGTTTTTTTTTTATCTACGTCGTTTGTTATGCCAAATACGGGTATATATTAAATTTTACTTTAACAATTTTTTTTCACATAGCCTACTTTGTCATGAGATTTGAAACATTTTGGAAATGTGGTACAACGTTTCATTTATAGAACATCATTCATTTTATTGAACGTACATTTTATGGTACTAAAATACAGTCTTAGGATGGACTTACCGAATTGCCCAGCTCAATCATACCCCTACTGAAAACGAATGTCAAATTAAGCAATATTGTTATTGATTAGTATATTGTTTGTTAAGTATTTTTGCTCTCTTTTTGATACCATTTAACACGTTTTTCTTAGTGATGTACTTGTAATATTTATGTCTATAAGAAATAGACTATTTTATTGTTTTTTTAATTAAAAAAATAAAATCAAAATCAAAAAATGAACTGTATGAGAAGATTAATTGAACTAAAAACACATTAAAATATAATAATATAAGGATATTTTTGACGTAAATAAAAATTTTTTGATTAAACTTCAACATAAATTCCCTTTTGTAACCACGCTAAGTTGTAAAAAGCAATGTTTTGTTGGTTGGTGAATTGAAGTGTTTGAAAACCGAACAAAAACCTCCCTTGAGCCACATTGTTTTGCTTAACACTTCATTGTAACTGTTGGGGGCGTAATGGGTGAAAATGAAAATAATTAATAACTCGAAGGACCAGAACTAATTAATAGTTCAAGAGAAAAATAATTAAATTAGAGAAAATGGCGAATCTGCAATTTGAAGGGCACTGAGGTCCCGAGATGGAATAAAATGTCTTGTGAGGGGCAAATGAGATTAGTTTTAGAGTCTAATTAAAACACACACAAAACTTCAAGGTTGTACCTTGAGTCCAATTATCCAAAGGTGGAGAGTATGGCAGCGGCGTCGTCTATGGTGGAGCGATGGCGGATGGCGGAGTCCTTAGACCGAGTGCTTCTGTTTTGTAGAATTTTGGAGAACGCAACGCACCCAAGTTCATAATCACAAAGAGCTCACTAATACGCGGAAGTCGCGGTGAAAACGTACGGAAAGTCTAGAAGTAATACACGGACGCGCACACACTGTCTTGAGGTTTGAAGAGTCTGAAAGCACTAGATCACAATTTAAGTAATTTAATCACAAACAAAAGGGGGAAATTAAAATGTATATATAGTTAAATGTACTATAGAGGAGAGGGAGGCCAGATATAATTAATCTATAGCCTAAAAATACGTTTAAGAGAGGTAAAATGGGCAATTAATGTCCCGAGATACGAGAAACGGAATACACCGTGAGTTATGGACGCCGACCGTGGACAGACAGACGCCGATCGCCGGCTTCACACTTTGAAAAATGCAATTGCGGTTTAGAGGGGTCTAGGAATTCGATGGCCAATAGGAAATGCGATTGAAGCAAACACGGCGTCAGGTGATTCATGGGTATGTAGTACAGGAAAATAGGCCTTACTGTGGCGGGAAATTCGAGCAGGCTTAGCAATCTCATTTGAATATTGAAAGCGGGAGTCTATTTACAATAAATTGTTACTGAGACTAAATAATATTACAATAAATGTGGTGATTTATATACACATTAGCATGATTAATTAACCAGTGACTTAATTAACATAATGATTAATTTCTAAATACTCTAAAAATATGAATACCGAACATTCCGGCCCCCTTGAAGCATTACAGCTTCAACAGACAATTAATTAAAAAACACAAGAGCAAACGTAAACCACACTTAAATCTAATATGTACATAGAGTAGGTTTCTTGGACTTAGTCTTCATTGCATGGCAGAGGGAAGACCTTGTGAACAGGCCGTGTGAAAGTCCCAGAAGCTGTCTTCACTGTGACGACTCGAACTGTTCCATCAGCGCCAGGGTGAGTGGAGACGATGCGTCCAAGAGGCCAGGTGAGTGGAGGTGAATTGGAGTGAATGAGCACCAAGTCTCCGGTCTTCAAATTCTCATGAGGGGTGGTCCACTTGGATCGCTGCTGGAGGGAGTGGAGATATTCAAGCTGCCAACGCCTCCAGATACGCTGGTGAAAAGCCTGGACAAGCTGCCACTGACGAAGACGATTGAAGGGCACTTCAGACAGGTGAGGTTCCGGCAGGGCAACTAATGGAGCTCCAATGAGGAAATGTCCAGGGGTCAGCACAGAAATTTCGGAAGGGTCTGAACTAAGAGCTGTAAGAGGGCGCGAGTTTAGCATTGCCTCTACTTGAATGGACAAAGTTTGAAATTGGGTTAAAGTTAAAATGGTTTCACCAATTACCCGTTTCAGATGGTATTTTGCACTTTTAACGGCACTTTCCCATAAGCCACCTTGATGAGGTGCAGAGGGGGGGTTGAAATGGAAGTTAATTCCTTTGGGGGTGGTGAAATGAACAATTTTGTCCTGCGAATCAGGTGTAAGGATGGTTTCACGTATTACCTTGCGTAATTCCGAGTTTGCACCAACAAAGTTGGTTCCGCAGTCAGAATACAGATCGGAACAGAGTCCGCGTCTCGACACAAAACGTGTGAGAGCGGCAATGAAGCCTGAGGTGGTAAGATCGGTGACTACCTCTATATGAATAGCTTTGGTAGCCATGCAGATAAAAATACACAAATAGACCTTAATCTGTCTAAGAGCTTTGAGACTGCAAACGCGAACACTAAATGGTCCGGCGTAATCTACGCCTGTAGATGAGAATGGACGAGTAGGATTGACCCGATGAGCAGGTAAATCACCCATTAGAGGGATTTTGTTTCGTGGTTTATTTTTAAAGCACACAAGACACTTAAATATGCGCGAGCGGATAACGCTCCTGGCCGATAGAATCCACACTTTTCGGGCAAGTAGTGATTGAGTTAGTTGCAGACCTGAGTGCAAGTGTACCTGGTGGTAAAAGTCTATAAGCAAATTCACTACAGTATGAGACTTGGGTAGAACAATAGGGTGACGTATGTCATGAGCAAGCGAACAATGTGACAATCGGCCACCGACGCGTATGAGACCATTAGGGTCGAGGAAGGGGGTGAGTTTCTGTAATTGTGCAGAACATATTGAGCCTTTGTTCAATAATTTAATATCCGCACTGAAATGGAGTTTTTGCACTAGTTTAAAAATTGTCACTTCCGCTAGATTTAATTCACTGAGTTTTAAGTGTCCAGAGAGTTTGTTTTTAGACCTGGAATAGTTTATGAATCGTAGTACATAAGCTAGCACACGGGTTAGTTTCAACCAAGATGAATATTTAGACAATAAGTCCCATTCCGAAGGGGCGACTGTTGCACTAAGTACACTAAGAGGAGTTTCTTTAATTTCGTCCGTGGGAGTGAGTTCAGACGGCGAAAAACATGAGGGGGGCCAGTTGGCCGCAGGGAGCTGTAACCATGGTGGGCCAGTCCACCATAAGGGATGGTCAATGAGAGATGAGGCTAGAATTCCTCGTGAGGCACAATCAGCGGGGTTTTCCGTCCCTTTTATGTGCCGCCACTGATAACTGGGAATGATTTCTTGCACTTGGGCTACACGATTAGCCACAAAGGTCTTTAGTCTGTATGGAGGGGTTTGTAGCCAAGTAAGAACTACAGATGAGTCACTCCACAATACAGTGGTATTCGTAGTAAGAGAGTTAAATTGTTTTTCACAATAATGCACTAGTTTTGATAAGAGGTGAGCTGCACACAATTCCAAGCGGGGTAAAGTTACCTTTTTTAACGGGGCAACACGAGTCTTAGACAATATTTGTTTCACAATGACTGTTTTGTCACTAGATTCACACCGGAAATACACTACCGCGGCATAACCGCATTCCGATGCATCACAGAAACCGTGAAGCTCGATATCAGAGGAGTGAGCGAGCGGAAATGCTCGGGGGATCTTAATTTGACCGAGGTGGTCTTTAGTGTTACTAGTGAACACATGCCACTTATGTGCGAGATCAGAAGGGAGAGGATCGTCCCAATCAAGACATTGAGTCCATAGTAATTGCATGAAGCATTTTGCTACCATGATTAATGGGGACAAAAATCCACAGGGGTCATATAGTTTGGCAATAAAGCTGAGCACGGAGCGCTTAGTCAGCTTTTCAGGCGGGGGGTTGAAAGCGTAACAGAAACAGTCTTCTTCAGGAGACCAATGGAGACCTAGGATGGAGTACTGAGGAAGCTGAGCGTCTTGCAGGAAACTTGGAGTCTCTAGATGTTCCGAAGGAAATTTTTCTAGAAGAGCAGAGGAGTTGGAGGCCCACTTGCGAAGTTCAAAGCCACCACGATGTAGAAGTTGGATAAGTTGGTCCTGTAGTTCAAGAGCAGCCTCAACGGAGTCAGCACCCGTGATAATGTCGTCCACGTAGGTGTGATTACGTAGAGAGTGAGAAGCCTGAGGGAAGGCATCACCTTCGTCTTCCGCTAACTGCATTAAAGTTTAAATAGCAAGGTAGGGGGACCTGTTCATGCCGTAGGTGACGGTAGTAAGTTGAAACGTAGAGATTTCCTTTGAAGGGTCGTCACGCCACAGAATCAGTTGAAACTTTTGATCGTCAGGGTGCACTTGTATTTGGCGGTACATTTGCCGAATGTCACATGAAAACACAATTTTATGAGAGCGGAAGTTCAAAATTACGTCACAAATGTCAGTTTGTAATTTACGTCCTGTCAAAAGAATATCGTTTAAGGAGTGACCGGAACTGGTTTTGCTACTGGCGTCAAACACTGTCCTTAAATTGGTCGTGCTAGAGTCCTTCAGTACCCCATGATGAGGTAGGAAATAGTGTGGGTGTATGTCTTCAACAAAATCTAGTTTTGTCATATGGCCGAGAGTTTGATATTCAGACATGAACGTCTTATACAAGTGTGAAAAATGGGGTTGAGCTTTAAATTTCTGCTCAATAGACAACAAGCGCTTTTCAGCAATGGGCCTAGATTGGCCTAGAATGGAGGGGTCCGTCTTGAACGGAAGTCGCACAACATAACGACCTGATTGATCACGAGAGTGTGATTTTTTATAGTATTCATCACAAAGAAGCTCTTCCTGTGACTTAACCTGGAAGTGAGGGGGTTCCTCCTGTTGCCAAAAACGTTGCAGGGAAGAGTGTAGTGAATTATCACTAACAGAGAGAAGAGAGATCGCAAAACCTGACACGGGTTCCGAGTTAGTTGCACAGGGAGCTTTACCCATCAGAATAAAGCCAAGATGAGTACCTATCACATGAGGCATGTGCGTGCCGAGGGAGTAACTTTCATGAGTCCAGAGGAGGGGTAGCAGAGAACTACCTATAAGCACGTCAATGCCACCAGGCAAGTGAAAAGTAGGATCAGCTAGAACATAGGGCTTGATTTTTGTTAGCACTTCCGGTGATATAGGGGAGCGAGGTAAGTCGACGGAAATCTTATCAAGAATATGGAATTGATGGTCAGTGGCTATTACTCGACCTGAGAGAGTTTCAAGATTCAAGTAAGTTGACCCTTTAGTACAGGAAGCCATTTGAGAAAGACCAGATATTTTGAGTTGAGAAGACTGGCGTTTTACATTCAGGAGATTCGCAGCGCGTTCTGAGAGCAGATCACACATACTGCCAGTATCTAGTAGAGCACGAAACACATGAGAGATACCCTGAGGGGAAGTCAACTTGACCAAGGCGGTGCCGAGTAATACAAATTACCCGAAGTCGTACATGAGTTATTTTGGGCAGAATAATTGCTTACATCCGCGACAGTGGCGGAGATAGAGGCTTGTGAATTAACATCACCAGTCTGAGTGTGAGATGGACCTGAAGTGGTCGGGGAAGTTCTTTGACCTTGAGGTCGAAAAGACATCTGAGAGGTTTGATTGTTATCACCACGGTGTAAGAGAGAGTGGTGTCGCTGTTTACATGTGCGACAAGTGAACTGAGAGCGGCATTTTTTGGAGCTATGTTCGCCCAAGCAAGAAAAACAACGATTATGTTTTTTAACAATGGCGTGTCGCTCTCGAGGAGATTTATTTTGAAATACGTCACAAGTGTAAACTTTGTGATCATTTTTGTTACAGACAAAACATTTGTTATAGACAGGACTATTTTTAGTCTGAGAGCTATGAGAGGGGGGAGCATTAGATCTCGAAGTAGCTACCATGGCTAGGCCTACGTCAGACCGGAAATGCACCTTTTTTGGTATGGTTTTGTGAGGTGAAGGTTGAACGCTTCTGTGGGCCGATGACATGTTATGTATGTTAGCATCTTCTGTCTGCGAACATTCTTGGTTAAGAAATTTTATTATTTCACCAATTTCTGGTAATGAATGAGTAACTTGATCTTCGGTTTGACTGGAACGGAACGATTCAAGTTTTTTACGTAGTTCCTGGTCCATTTTACGCAAAAGGAGTGCGGACAATAGGGGGTTGTTGTCACTAACGTCACAATTTAATGCCTTAAGAGCTTGTGTGTGTTCCGTAAACAGGTTTACAAATTGGCGCAAACCTTTGAGTGAAGTTGCCGTAATGTTTGGCAGGTCCAACAATTGGTTAAGATGCAATGATTGCAATCTTCGATTGTTGTGATATCTGTCACGTAACAATTCATAGGCGACTAGATAATTAGGAGCGGTGAGATTTAAACTCCTTATTAAATTGAGAGGCTCTCCATTTAAGACAGAGAGTAAGTACTGGAATTTCATAACAGAGGATAATGAAGCATTACGGTGGATTGCAGTGTCAAAAAGATTGATAAAACTTGTCCACGTTAATGGATCGCCAGAGAATTTTTGTAAGTCCAGTTTAGGTAATCGTACTTGTGAGCTTGGATGAGTTTCTGAAACAGAAAACGATTCACTGAACGCGGAAGGGGTTTTTGGTGGTTCTGAGGGAACCAGGGTTTCAATCGTAGCTTGAATGTGAGAGAACATGTCTTCAATAGCATCTTGATCATTGGAAAGAGTCTTATCATCGATCCCTTCATCTTCCAGAACGAAGGCACGTTGAAGGTTATTTTCAAATTCACTGCGTTTCTTTTTTATTTCCAACGCGTAAGCGGATAATTTCTTAAGTTGTAATGGTGTTAGAGGGTCGATTTGAGTTGATAATTCATCTACTGTAGCCTTAAGTTTTTCAAAACGTGATTTAATCAGCGCCGTAGAACGGGTGTAGATTGCGGACTTAAAATCAGATGCTTTAGGAGGCATTGTGAAGTGTTCACTTGAAAGTATTCACACGAAAATGGAAGTTGTGGGTACACAAAAGGCTTGTAGCTAGGCCCATGAATGGTATTAGCTTAACAATGTAGTAATTAATTGTCCGCTGAATAATATAGAGATAAAATATTATAAATATCTAAAACATATATCCACCTACTTTGTAGCTTAATTGAGGCAAATAATGAAAAACACTAAGTTATCAACACGTTAAATAGCAATAAAATATTTTTAAATGAGTGTGGCAGGTTTAATTCGATTTTCAAACTATAAATCAACAATTGAGCTTAGTTGAAAGTATTCAAGTACGGTAATAATAATGCACAATAAAACAAGAGATATGATAGAACAAATGAATGAGTCACATGAAAGTTCACCGTTATTTACAAAAATAATAAATGGATCTAAATAAGTTTAATGAGAGTAGGCCTCATTAATGAAACAGTGTAGAATAATCCTTAGTAAACAAGAATTGCAACATAAAGAGTAAGTTATTACCCTAATAAATGAGAAAGGAACATAAAATTATAACCATCAATGAAATATGAATCACAATACAAATACGCTAGCTAACAGTTTTGTTTATATGTACAACACTAGTAATAAGAACCAGTAAAAACGGTTATTTTGAACTATTTATTAAAATGTTAATTGACAAGATAAAATTACCTTAAATATAATATCGCACGTTTGTCAACCAAAATTACAGAGATGAACTAATTTAACTTTACTTCATTTAAAAACAAAATTCAGAAAGCATAAGCAATGTTAAATAACAATGACAAATTATTGTTTATTTAGTATGATATTCAAAAGAGCAATATTGATTCAAAGAATAATAGTAAATACCTAATAATAACCTAATAGTTGGTTATTAATAATATCAATCAACCTTATTACACAATACACCTTAAATGAGAAAATGTAAACAACAACAAACGCTGTACAGTGAGTGACAGTTGAGATATGCGTCTGCTACTAGTGTCGGCCGTCTGCACGCGACTAAATCCCGCAACTAAAACTAAATCCCGTTTTCGGGATAAAAAAGCCAAGTAGGGAAAAACTTTCTACTACTAGAGAGAACAGCAAATTGTACATGATTGTGACCTGCGCAGACGCGCGAGTGGAGAGAGATTGCTAAACCACGCCCACGAACGGAACGAACGCGAGCCGATATTTTACCAATATGGCGAAAATTGAAAATTGCAGATCGCTAAAAATATGGTTGATGATGAACATTGGCTGAAATTAATTACCACAGGACTTTAGACAATGAATCCGGCTCGAAGGACCAAATGTTGGGGGCGTAATGGGTGAAAATGAAAATAATTAATAACTCGAAGGACCAGAACTAATTAATAGTTCAAGAGAAAAATAATTAAATTAGAGAAAATGGCGAATCTGCAATTTGAAGGGCACTGAGGTCCCGAGATGGAATAAAATGTCTTGTGAGGGGCAAATGAGATTAGTTTTAGAGTCTAATTAAAACACACACAAAACTTTAAGGTTGTACCTTGAGTCCAATTATCCAAAGGTGGAGAGTATGGCAGCGGCGTCGTCTATGGTGGAGCGATGGCGGATGGCGGAGTCCTTAGACCGAGTGCTTCTGTTTTGTAGAATTTTGGAGAACGCAACGCACCCAAGTTCATAATCACAAAGAGCTCACTAATACGCGGAAGTCGCGGTGAAAACGTACGGAAAGTCTAGAAGTAATACACGGACGCGCACACACTGTCTTGAGGTTTGAAGAGTCTGAAAGCACTAGATCACAATTTAAGTAATTTAATCACAAACAAAAGGGGGAAATTAAAATGTATATATAGTTAAATGTACTATAGAGGAGAGGGAGGCCAGATATAATTAATCTATAGCCTAAAAATACGTTTAAGAGAGGTAAAATGGGCAATTAATGTCCCGAGATACGAGAAACGGAATACACCGTGAGTTATGGACGCCGACCGTGGACAGACAGACGCCGATCGCCGGCTTCACACTTTGAAAAATGCAATTGCGGTTTAGAGGGGTCTAGGAATTCGATGGCCAATAGGAAATGCGATTGAAGCAAACACGGCGTCAGGTGATTCATGGGTATGTAGTACAGGAAAATAGGCCTTACTGTGGCGGGAAATTCGAGCAGGCTTAGCAATCTCATTTGAATATTGAAAGCGGGAGTCTATTTACAATAAATTGTTACTGAGACTAAATAATATTACAATAAATGTGGTGATTTATATACACATTAGCATGATTAATTAACCAGTGACTTAATTAACATAATGATTAATTTCTAAATACTCTAAAAATATGAATACCGAACAGTAACATTTACATTAATTTTCACCGTTTAAAGCATACTTTTGCGCCTCCATCATGTGAAGGCTATGCAGGTTGGTGTAGAGAAATATTAAGAATGGTTTTAGTAGAAAAAACTTCTAGTTTATCATCGTGGGACTAACACTTTCGTGAAATCAATAGTGATTCGTCCTGTATATTAAACCATAGTGACCTCTTGGCAGTAGAACATGTGTATTACACATCGTCAAGGAAAATGTCTTTATAAGACCGACCACCTTTTTTTATTTAAGTTAATGATTATCACATAAACAATAATAAACACAGCTGTGATATATTTTACTATTAGATAGTTTGTGCAAAACCATGATGCAATGTTGGCAATTTGGGTTCTACTGTATTACAGTGCTGAATCACCCTCGGCCAAATTAAGGCCTTTGTTTTAAATCCAGTCTATCTGATAACATTTTACCCTAGTTAACACAAATATTATCTTAAATACACAACACAACCCATCTGTTCGGACGGTCCTCGGGAAAAATCTCCGTTTCTTTTGGGCTGCCAATTATTTATGTCATAAAATGATTTAAAGTAAATAGATATGCAGTTCCGTAACACAAAAACAAATCAATAAGACAGTAAATTAATATATTATTTACATACTAGCTGTGTACCCGTTCTACGCACGGGGATCTTATAATATTCAGTTGAAACCTTCTTATATAAAGAACAGCAGTTGGTTTGCATATTTTAAGATATGCTGGCCAAACTATTATACATAGCTTCATTTTATGTTGTTTTTTGTTGTTCCGGATCGGTATGACAATCAATAAAAGGTTAAATTACCTCTGTGTCTGCCGGTCGATCCTATAACGGTAGGCTTACTTTTATTTTTACTATCTGATCTCGTTTGCATGGCTCAATCACGTCCTGGTTGAAGTTCGTTCGCTACGCTCACTCACCTGTATGTTGGAGCTCGTTCGCTGCGCTCACTTTCCTTCAGGTTAGCTCGTTCGCTACGCTCACTTGCCTTCAGGTTAGCTCGTTCGCTACGCTCACTCGCCTCCAGGTTGCAAATTAGCTGTTGTCATAAATGTAAAAGAAATAATAGTGCTAGTGCTGCACCCTGTTGGTAATCCTTGTAACTTTAATGCTATTGAACATCACAGAACAGAACCAACTTGTTTAATTGAAACAGCTGTTAAGATTCAATAATTTCATTTCTCATAAGGTTAACATGGGCTTCCAGAAATTCCACGTCAAAAATCGACAAAAACTTGATTTTCAAGGGTTTACTGTTAAATATCTAACTGTCTCATATTCGATGAAATACGTCTAAAACCATCTCATATATGTATAGTATTTGGAAAATAAGTTTCAGGCGGGACAGTGCTATAGTTATTGAGGAGTAGTTGTAATAAAGTGCGTATTTTAGCGTTACCAAGAGAATGACAGATAGACAGACAGACAGACAGACAGACAGACAGACAGAAATTGAGATAAGGTTTGATTCGGTTTCTCTGACCTATGAAATGTAAAAATAACCAAAAAGTTCATTATTCTAAGCAATGTACAGACAAAACTCTAATTTTATTTATATAGATAATTATATAAATTACGCCTTCTTATGAGTCATAATGTTTTATTCTACAACGAAAAATAATTTTAAATATAATTGCTACTTATTTGAAGTTGGGATTACTAATATATTATGTAATATTTATTCATACGATTCTATATTTTTGAATTGCATTTTCCATCGTTTAAGAAATTAGCACCTTAATTCCTATAAAATTATTTTATGCATGTAATATTACGTAAAAAGCATAATAATAATAAAAATTCTTTCCGAACTAATTATGATAAACATTTTGTTATGTGACATATATAAAATTAATCCACGAATTCTTCAACGATACTGATAAGCTGTGAAGAAATATTTTGTATGAAATGTTTATACATTACCATGACCAAACACTTGTACAACAATGTTGAAAGTGGTAATTTTGTAAATACAATTTTTCAACCTTTTTTTATCGAACGAAAGGATATTTTATTTATCAGTTAAAGTTTGTTGCTCCTTAACTTTCTTTTAGCACTTGACCTAGTTGCAAAACCAATTTAAATTGATGAATTAACGTCCTTCACAATTTAATAAGGGCTACCTCGATAAACCTGTCTCAACTGCTTGTATTGGACCGACAAAATCTCCGATGAGAACTGTAAATCTAAACATTAGAGCTTTTTATAGTACGTTACGTCTATGTATTCTCCTCACTCTAATAGTGATTAGTGCAATGTAACAGTGGTAACATATAATACATCTTATAGAGATAAGCTACTAACTAAAAAACAATTGAAGATGTTTACACTCTGTTTGCCAAACTTAAAAAGGTAACGTAATTTCTTTATTCATATAAAATAAATATGAAAATCTTATATAAAAAATTGATGTTTTACTTTAAATTATACATTTAATTATCTGTTTTAAGTAAAAAAAATAAAAAAATGAATTAATAAAATTATTAAATAAAATTAATAAAATTAAATAAAACTAATAAATAAATTTAAAAAATAATAAAAAATTAAATTGCATGACTATAACACATCATATTGAATTAAATAAAATTAAACATGTTTAAATACTTGGAATGCAGACCAAGAGTCAGTTGGAGTGAGTTTAAGAGTGTGTCTTTGTAAAAATAAAGAAAAAAATATAGTTAATACAGGTTTTCTGTTATTTTAGTTATATAGTTATACAATTATACTGTATATTTGTTTAAGGGGCTAACTTACTGTCTCACCAAAAGGTTTATAATTTTTAAGACATTTTTCCAAACCCATTCGATTGAATGATTTTCATCATAAGTGCTAAAATATAAAAAAAGAAACGTTTACCCTATTTTCATACTTTTTTATAATTTGTTTAAATCATTTTATGTATGATGTTACTTTAAAATTCGCGCAATTAAAATGCCAACGTATGTTACAACGCTCAATTGGTTTACTTTTAAAGGAAACTACTTTGAAACAAACGGTTATTGAAGGTCAGATTCTGGATAGTATCATAAATAGTGGTAACTGGAACCTGATTTTACGATACCGACCTAAGCCAACAAAGCCAGGTGAGATATGGCCTTGACAGAGCAAATTGTCCAACAATATCTCTCAGCTGGTATCGGACAAGCATCGCCAACAGAATGACACCATTGAACGCGTCAGTGAGATTTAAACTAAATACCCCCGCTGCAGCAAACCTGCCGACTAAGCGAATTTCCATTTACCTAGATTGATTTTCAATTAATCTAATGAATTAATATTTATGTTTAACGAGTACCTAAGTTTGCTGCTATAGGGAAACTAATAAAGTGTGTTTTTTTTATAAAAATATTAATAGCTTAGTATAAAATAAATAAATCTGCCAAGTTTGATTAAAATATATCCATAAACAAGCCAACTACAAGATTTTACACTATTATCTATACAAATGACATAGGAATTAGGAATGAAATTTTTTTTAAATTTTCTCCGTAACCAATAACCGTACAAAAAAAAACTTTTATGTACTAAATTATTAGGTTTTTAAGCTCTTTAAAAAGATCTGGAGAAAAATGCTGGTTCGCGAACTCATTCAATTGTATCCCGCCTTACACGTTCAAACCAAATGTTATCAAAATCGGACGAAAATTACTCAGTTATCATCTTCACGGACATATATATATATATATATATATATATATATATATATATATATATATGATATATATACATATATAAAAAGTTTAACGAGTAGTGTTTTTGACCTCTGGGGTCATCAAAATGAAAAAGTAAATCGTTCCCGGGCCTAGGTCTTACCATGAGACCTACGGCAATAGCTACTTCCCTATAGGGAAATTAGCTTAAACCAAATGTAACCTTTGTACAGCGAAAATATTATATTATTCTAGGGATTGAATACTTTTTTTGTTGCCTACGTAATCTATTGGTCGTCTGGATGGCGACCAGTTTCGACACCGGTGTCATTGTCAAGCCTTTAAGACGTGTGGTCGCTACTAGGAGGTCGTCAAAAAGTCTTTAAAACAAAAACACGAGACACGAGCCGCGCCATGATCATTAGTGTTGTAAGGGCTGCCCTATTAATTTTTTAGTGTTGTTATAGCTATATTTAACCATTAATAACAATTTTGTACATGGATCCTTAAAAAGATTCATTTGACGAAATTGGATGGACAAGCTGGTTCAATTAATAGCGAATTTCTAATCAATTAATAGCTTTGCGAACTTCTTGAAAACGTCAAATAATATAATGTATAACTTAGTGTTTTAAGTACATAACACATTGTGCCTTTACACATGTTCATATTAAACCGCGTGCACTCAAGAAGAACTCAGCGGGAACGTAGTGTGTTTCTCAGCAGGAGTCCAGAACAGCATTATGTATAACAACTGTATATATCTTGACGTTAGAAATAACTGTATTGTATTTTTATGCTTGGAAGTAAAAAAAAAAACTGATTTTCTGTATATGCAGCTAACAGATTTTTGCCATTTTGCATTAATTTCATAATATCATTATTTTTCCCTCCTAATTGTTCAATATTTCGTTACTGATTTAATAAACATCGTAGGTTAAACTAAATACATGATCTATTGCAACATTATTTTTCGTATTAATGACCCGATAACGTTGACCAATCAATATCATTTTAGTAAACATATTAATAAATTATTTCAATAATAATAATTTAATATTTTATCGTTACTTACGTTGTTTTAGTTTTTTTTTACGTAATTTTATTAAACAAATATTTAATGCGTTTCTCCTTCTATATGTTATTTTATAGCTTTTTTTCAAAACAGTTTCTAATCAAAGTTTAAATATTCATACAGTGGATTGGCCATATTAATATTATTACAAATAACTAACTATCTTAACAACTAATACGTTAATTTGAAAAGTAAACTATGTGTGTTAGTTAAACTATAAACATTCATTATTAAATTAAATCTTGATATCATATCAAAATTTTCCTTCTTTAAAGTTGCTCATAAAGTTTATACCATACTTAAAAATGTTTTTTACATTATAAATAATTTTAATAAAAGGTTCTTACGGTTTAAACCTTGCATACATTACGCGTATAAAAGGTTAACAATTTTTCAGAGGTAGCTTATATTCAAACAAAGACATTTCGTCTAACAAATGGCTTTCCAACAATTTAGGCCAAATCAACTGAATTGGTGAAATATTTTCTTGTAACTGACGAAAGCGGGAATTGAACCATAAACGAAGATAGTGTTACTCGAACAGCCATAACACTTTTACCACAATTTTATAAAAAAAATTATTTTACTTTAATTCGAACAAAATGTGCTAATTTGTGTGAAGTTGAATATGGAATTATATGTAAATGTTCACATTATTTAATGAAAAGGAAAAAAATAATTAGTTATGGACTAAATATCTTTTAAAACAGCAAAATATAAAATTGTTGAATGATTTTTGCATTTTCTTTAGCTATTTTTAATTAAATGGAAGGAAATGTACGTAATTAATACAGTAGCAGTACCAATGTTGTTACATTTAAAGTAAATGTAACATTTAACTGCTTCAATATTAAGGTTGTACAGTTTTTGACCAATGGACAGTAACCAGTAGCAAAAACATTTAGTATATGTTTTCTTAATAGTTATAAAATACGAAACGAAAAAAAAAATTAAATTTACATTATCCCTATACTTGATAAACATTTGGCCGTAACTATAACCACGCAAATAATATTTTTAATAGACAAAATATATTTTAAATTGTAATATAGAAACTACTAGTGCTTTATATTATTTTTGTAATACATCATGTTTAAAATGTAATTAGAATAATTACAAATAAATTTGTGTACGGAATTTAGTTATTAGAATTTCTTTTTACAAAAAACTATGAAAAAACAACTAGTTGTTTCTCTAATTTACGATCAAGTTTTGGGATGAAGTCATGTAGTGTGTCTAGGGACTCATTATTCAGGAAGATCAATTATTCTACGATAAAGAATCCAAACTAAGGTTGGAATTTCAGTAAAGAAAATTTTTTTTATCTGTAAATAATAAGTTGGAAATAAGTTGTTCGAAATAAACTGGCACAATGGTTTACATTTTACAAACATATATAAACCCAACGGATTAAAATTATATTCATTCAAATATTAAATTAAGGTCCTTGTTATGTGTATTGTAATGCCATTGTAGGGTACTTTATATTGATCAACCTTTTTTCTAAAGATGTTTTTAAACCTATACTGACCAATTTGTTTTACACTTATTTGAACAAGTAATAGAAGCACTACTCTTCTTAAAAAATTGTGTATGCAAATAAACCCAGATAAATTTGGTTTTAATTGAGTAGATCTTATATATCGGTTTAGCTACATTTTCTCTTGCAGTTTTCAAACTAAAATGTTAAGCAGAATATGTTTGTGATAACCAATTTCATCTTATACACATTTGCACTGATTATACCATACTTGCTGTAGTATTGAACTTTTTTCTACTCATAAAATAAACTGTTTGCGATACTTAATTTAATTAAAGTGTATTAAAATGTGTAGGCAAACAACTGAAATCAGAACATATCAACGATAAATGTATGTTCAAAGTATGTGGGAATAAAACAATAGCTGGTACACTATACTCTCCCTTTCTCCTAAGATCTGACCGCCTTTCGTCGATGGTCTGCTTAGCATCTTACGTTCAAACTATTTATGTTCACAAGACATGAACAAATTCGCCCCTATTTACATTAACTATATCGCCTCGCATTGACATGTGTTACTTTTAAACCCGATAATTATTTTATAGCAGCTTATAATATTAATCTCCTTTACTTTCAAAAAATAGAATGAGTTCGTTGCAAGGGAACCTCTCATCGTATTGGGAAACTTACTCACTAACAAAGGGACTTTTACCGAATTTCCCATATAGGGAATAATATAAGCTATTTGATATATATTATTGATCCTTCGTAAGAAAAGGCTGTTTCGGCACAAGCAGGAGGTCATCGTTGTGGGTTTGATTCGTCCGTCCTAATTAACTCAATACAACAATTAAATACACGTGATATTCAGTGTAAAATAAAATAATGATAGTTTTTTTAGTTATCACTGCTGGTAAAAAGTAGCTGAACATCTAGTGCACCGGCTGGTGTTTAATGTCACAATTATTTTAATAGTAATCAATTATTTTCAATAATCAATAATTGTATTAATAGTCTGAATTGTTGAAGTGCTCGCCTTCAAATCTGAAGATCGCTGGTTCGAATCCAAACAAGATCGTTTCCAGACCCAGATGTCATTTGTCATTCGGCTATGAATTAATGATGCTATCTAACAAAAAGGTCGACGTTAGATAGGAACAAGACCAGGGTTTGAACCGTTCCCCTTTAAAACAAAAAAAAAACGCCACTGGCGTAAAAACAAATAAAATAAAATAAAATAGTTAAAATTTTTAAATTGCTGTTTTATTTGCATCTGTCAGATAGTGTACTTCAACTATTTTGTTCTCGCTGTCTGATACCAAATATAGCGTAATTAAATTGTATTTATAAACTACTACCAATAGAGAAATATGAAACTAAAGTCCAAGACTTGACTCAATTTTATAAAGAATTGTTAGTATTTATAAATATATTTTAGAAACGTATGATTGGAAGTTGGTTTAATTAGCAGAAACAATTGCGAGGAGTTTTATGAGACAATGGGGTAATAAATCGTCCTTTAGATAATTAGTTTTGTATTCTTTTAAAAGAGGAATGGCTGTTCGCTCTAATGAAAAACATCTGTTGATTTAATCTTAATTGGGCTCTTTTTGTCGTTTATCTTTCAGTGAATCGAAATTTATTTGCTTTTATTTCTTGAAATATTATGTACCTACTTTTTTTTAGATTTATGAAACTAAATAATACTATCTTACATTACACTAGACTCTAAATAATTTAATTACATTTTTCAGTTGTGTGGCATCGTTAATTTTTGTAATTGACATTTGTACATACACTCATTTCTTAATCTGTAAGTATAATCTGTAAGTATTGTCTTAATCTGTATAGGGTATAAAATATTTTAATTTGTAAAATTGATTTTAAAAACAAATAACCACTCAATTCGGAATTAGTGATAAGTCATAAACAATCTCCAACTTATCTGAGTTTAATAAAAGAGGCTATTAATCCTCAAACCGGCTGTTTGCTGTTTATTTTTGATTCACCAAATTAGATTGGTTTAATTTGATGTACTTAACGATTCGTGAATTAGTTATGCGTAATGAAATACTAACAAAAATAATATGAAAGATTTACTATTAACCTTTTCACAATCAAAAGCCTACCATAGTCTTACACTAAAGACACACACAATTGATTACAATTTTAAATCTTTTTCTCTTTTTGGTAATTTTGACGTTAACAATGTACCTGTTATATAAATGTTCTTTTAAACTGTATGGCATATCTTTAAATATTCTGAAAATTACAAATTCTATTGAGTTTGTTTGTTTTAGATTGGTAACAAAACAAACAATTAGATCAATTATTTTTTTTCTTAGGAAACTAGGCACGAGCCCGAGATAGTATTTCACATTACTTCAGGCTTGGTTGTGGCATTATCACTTAGATAAAATCCATTGGTGACTTGGCATTGATCGAACCCGGGACCTCAGTGACTTAAGTCCCGCGCTCTAACCACTGCACCAGCTCGCTCCCCATTAGATCTATTAGTAGTTACATTTTTTTGACAAATTTATGGTTTCGTCATATAAACACCTAGTTTAATTTTTATTGTATGTCACCACACACGCTGCAATAGAATAAAATAAATCCAAGGATAGCATTTTACTGTACTATTTTTACTTTTTAATGTTTCAAAATCATGGTTTTATTCAATAATTTCACTATAACTTCAATCATATATAATTAGAAAAATAATTGCTTTAAAAACTACATAAATGTTTTAAATAACAAGTTGTATTTAAACACTGATATATCAGTAAAACATATAGTTTTATTTGTCTTCAATTATTTAGGTAAAATTGTTAATTTCTCCAAATAATACTCAAGCTGTTTATTCTTGTAGACATTAAATACATTGAAGCTAGGATTGTAAGTAATACAAAAGTCAGTAACAAAAATGTTGCACTTAAAATCCATAAGGTAATTTTAATCAGTTGATGAGGTGCAGACAAGCGGAAAATTACCTTTTTACAATACATGTTTTCTTAAAATACGTACGAGAATGAGAACTGAATTACGATTCAACCTACGTCGTTTCGAACCATACATAGGTTTTGAAAAATAAAAACACGCTGTTTTTGTATTCTTTAAATCATTGATTCATTCAATTTTAACATTAAACCTACACACTTTCTTTTAAAATTATTTTTATAAGGCTTTTTGCCAGCCATGATTATTATCGTCAGGCACATCATAACAACTGAAGGTTATGTCCATAATGATGCGTTTTAAAATAAGCTAAATATTAAAAATAATAAATTAAAATTACTAGAATATTAGGGCGGTTTACCAGTTCTTCATAAAAATGTATACTTTGTTTTACATAAATACAGTAATAAACACAACAACTATTAATTTTATCATAACTACAACCTTGGTAATTCCCATGTTGGCAGATTTAAACCGTTCTATGCATTTATTAACTTAATCCTTCCCACACACACACACTTATAGCACACTAACACTAAGATTAAATACGGAGATTATCTATATTTAAAAATTATTATATAAACACACATTAACCTTATTCATAGTAATATAAATACCATAATCTCAATAAATTACTTTTAAGGTAATACGCTTTTTTGGAGGTCTCATCCCTTCATATAAAATTTGCATACTATAGCCTAAATGATGAAGCGCTCAGATGATGGGTTGGATACTCCAGTTCTCAAGGGAAAGATCCAATTTAAACTTGGCTTCATCATCCAGGCTCCTGGTAAACCTTCCTTTTTCCAATATTTTATTAAAGTATTAGCTATTTTAGGAAAGTAATATAGTTTTAATTTGCGTTTCAATGTCTTAGACAACATATGGAATTTTAGCAACAATAGTCTATATCAAATCTTATATGTTTAACAAATATCTCTTTTTTATCAATATTTTTCTTTTTTTGTTTTGATAAACGATGAACTAAAATTCTAGGAAACAATTGAAAATTTATAAAAATTAGGCCTAAATCAATGGCGACGCTATCATAAAACAGAATATATGGTGTGACCAATTAGTCAATACAATTCCTTAAAATTAAATATCCCTGTTAAAACTACTTTTAGTCGTTAGTCTTTTTTAGCTAACAAAAGTTAGGAATATTCTCCAAAATCTTAAAATATTACATAATACAACATATCTAGTGATTTACACACCTATAATTAATTCTGAGGTTAATATTGATGCAATTCTTTGTATTTTCATCAAAATTTTGGAACAATTGGCTAAATAATAGTTTTAAAAATATTCGTTTTGTATAGAAAAGAAATTTTGTTGTAATATGTTAAACTATAACAATTTACTTAAGTTGCATAAAACATAAAAGACAAATGAACACCATCACCCCATTAAAAATCATAATACAAGATAGTGTCAAAGCATGTGTTAATTTCAAAATAAAGACGCGTTATCATTTAAAAACAAATTTATGTTTCAGTAAGTAAAGTCCTGTCTAAATTTTAATAGCTGTATTTTATGCATTTTCACTGGTAATTTTCTGCTTGAATAAGTAAATATTTACACGTAATTATATTCTTAATAGGTTATATCTGTAAGCGGAAGTGTACAAAAAAATAGAAAATTCTAAAAACAATTGTACGAAAAATCATCAATGACGATAAACATAGTTTATGCTATAGTTTATGTATAAAGATTAAAACTGCCAAGAGCCCGTGTAAAGTTGCTCTTGCTAAACTAGAAACCTACAATAATTTACAAACACGGGTAAAATGTTTACCTATTTTATGTATTAGGTTTCAAGATCTTAAAGGTACATAGGTATACAGTTACACAACTTATTAACACGTTCATTCATATTTTTTTAACTTATATTACGTAAGTATTCTTTAACAACATGAATAAAGAAACCACATTTTGTCCTTGTGTAAAATATCGTAATGCTATTTTCTTTTCCAATTTATTACAGTTTTATAGAGAAATGTCCCTTAACGTTTTGTTAAGTACTAAACCCAAAAGTTTCTATAAGCTATCCTCTAGAGACTGATCGTCAACCAAGTTGTAGTGACAGCACTGTTTATTTATCTTTACAGACTAATTTCATATTTAACTGCCTTTTTTATTTTATAGTTTTTAACATTTCACACGATGGATATACGCTTTAAAGGGGTTTATAATTGTAGGGTATAAACAAGTTTGACCATACTTACCTAAAATAGTATGTATAAATTTAAGACAAATTCCATCATCAAAATACTTACATTTTTCTTATGGCTTAGAATAAATTATGTTTGAAACAATATTCATGAAGAGATTAACCATAGTTTTTATGATTGTAAGCTTAAAACACGAATATAAAAAAATACTGTATCCCTGCTGGGACCAATTAATACGGGAAGTAAATAAAGATACGTCTTATAACACTTACAACATATATTTACGCTTATACTGTTACGCACAAGACGGTAAATATACAAAATATGGTAAGTGGTGATCGATTTCGATTAGAGTGTCCAATCATCATCAGACCCAATAGGCGAATGATCTCATAGATAACATTCGATTATTGGTTCTGATGATGATTGGAGTGTCCAATCGAAATCGATCACCACTTACCATCTTTTGTATATTTACCGTCTTGTGAGTAAGAGTATAAGCTTAAATACATGTTTTAAGTGTTATAAGACGTATCTTTATTTACTTTCCGTAAACTTAATAACACGTACAATGCTGATCAAGAAGTTATTTACCAATTAATGATAGGCCTTGTGTTACAACAATTTAATAATGACAAAGAGAACCACACAAAACGTCATACAAATAAATTGAGGATATATTCCTATTTGCATTAACAACTTTTAATCGTTTGCAAAGATATATATTTATATTTTTTAATATTTTTTTAACTTCATATTATGTATAACATTGCTAGATCTTTTGAGTATTAAGGCTCCCCAATAGCATAACATTATTTAGCAAACAAAATGAGATAACATTTTTGATAGGGAAGTTTATTCCAGATCCTGATGAAATCAAATGTTCAAGGTTTTTAGTAGGTTTTTTAGTTAGTAAGGTTTTTTAGTATCACGTTTTGTACTATATAAATTGTATTGTTTAAGTGATGAAAATGTTAATTTTTAATATTCTTTGACCTTCTCAAAACAGCTGATTTCCTGGTTGAGGGCAGGTATGTATGTTTATCAGGTCAGATGATGTAGATGAGATGGATACACAACTACCTAGGGAGAGATCCAATTTAAACTCTACCTATTCATCCTTACCTAACACAATCTAATGGTTTGTAATATGAAATACGCATCAAGGGCCTTTAGCTTCACTGTGGGTCAGTTATAATAAATAAGAAATTATAAGAAGTTAGCTATCCAATATATATTTCTACTTCACTTTAGATTTTAGATAAAAAATCTATTTAAATAACTTAGTTATAAAAAATATGTATACGATTTGCATTTAAATAAAGTTGTGATCAATATATTTATTAAAGACAATTATAACTTTATTCAAATTACAAACATAAGCATTAGAAGAGAATTAAACCGCAATGATAAGTAAATAGCGCTGTCACAGCAACTTAACTGGGTCTTAGTCCCTAGAGGAAAACTGACGTTGTATTTTGTTTAATATTTAACGACGTTTTGTATTATTTGTTTTATGGATAACAATACAAGCATTGACTATAGATTACTACATAGTACTTATGTAATTGGTAAATATTATCGATTAAGGTTACATGTTTAAGCTACAAGGAATGTAACAGGTGCTATAATACATTACTTTCCTCATTATTTTTGGAGTTGGAAGTTTGAAAAGAAACAAAAATTATATAACTGGTATTGAAAAAAAAACTGAAATTTTAGTGTACTCAAATCATTACCTTAGTTTTAATAGTCTGGTTGGTCTGTTATGTGTGATGTATCATAGGTCTACTTCTTTTAAGATAGCTATGATATCCGAACTCAGATAGTTAGCCATTCCAGTCTGAGCAGTCTCAATGTAAGGATGTATATGTCAATGGTTTAATTGTCTATAGCGTCACCTATTAAAGTTATAGTGGAGGTATGAAAAGTAATTTTAATGAACCTACATCAACTAAGACAACATCAATGTATCCTATCATTAAAATAGTTAACGTTTTACATCACAAAAATTTTATTTAATTCCCTTATTATGATTTTTGTTTCGAACTGTTACCATGCAAATACAATAAAAGAGGGAGAATCCTTTTTATATGGAATTGATATATTAAGTACAGTTACTGCCTCAATTTTCCATTTCCATTAGTAACCTCAAGCCAAACGTAAGTGGTTGATACTGGTTTATTAGCTTCTCAGAATTATTGAGTGGGTTGCAGTCTATTCCTCTAGCTATATTGGTTCTTTAAAGGAGGTCAAGACCTTTTGAAAGAGAATTTACGACAACCCTAAATCCACAGAGTTACGTTTCAGGATATAAAGCCACTTACATTTACCGTTTACAACTATTTACAACACATATTGCTTTTCCCTTCTTATAAAAATATGTTAAATATTTATTGAAAAATAGTCGTGGGGTAAGTATATTGCCAGTTATTCATTAACAATTATTTTATACTAAACATGTTAAAGTAGTTTTGTCCTTTTTTATATATATTATCACAAATAAAAAAAAAATCCATGAATTTAACAACATAACAACGGTTATCATAAAATAAAAGATTTTGTAGATGTTTAATGCACTTTTGTTGTAAGTATAACTAATCAAACAAAATAAATTACAGCCCAACAAACTTTAAGTAAGACAGTAAGTGTATTGCTTAACATTTAGATAGACTTAATTTTATATCTTAATAATGCAGTCAGTGATATATTAACAACATTTGGGGGTTGATTAAATCGGCATACCTTTTAGGGTATCCATGTTTTATTTTGCGAATAAATGTAACATAATATTAGGTAGCGTTATAATTAAGACAAGTATAGAACTGTAGAAAGCTGCTTAAATTACCGTCTTTATCTTTTCTATTATAATAGCTATCAAAAATATAAATTAATTTTAAGAGAGTAAAAATGCAGGATTTCATTACCTGAAGTTATTTTGAAAGTACATTAACATGCTTTTAAAATAAACTAAACATCATAAAATAGTTTTTTTATTATAATAAAACATAGACTTAATCAACTTTATATTGAGAAAACGTTTACATTCATTTAAAATACGGTTCTGTATATTATAGCTCAATAGTGTTTAGGCTAAACTTACTCATTTAAAATGAATATTTATGTAAAAAAAACTTATGTTAATTTATGATTGTCATAAGAAAGTTTCAGTCATCCAAGGTGAAAGGCTTAGAGGTCATTTAGTGTAATATCGTAAAGCTCTCAAACAGATAGTTAAAATTGATCTAATGCGTTGTTTAATTGTTTTTGGTAAACAGTAGTATAATTTTTTGCAAGGGTAATTACGCTACTGTTTTTGAAAACACATAAAATACATCAAATTATTATTATTACATTTATAAAAAGAAAAAACAGGAAAAAAATTTTTTTTCAAATTATGGTTGTTTATAAAATATTATTCAATTTGAAAATAAAATAAATGGATATATACGATGTACCTGTAAAATATAGTATAATAAGGTAATAGATATGAGTTTTCCTCTCAAATAGCTTGCAGCTAGAGAGGTATACAAGGCGCTGCAGTGTACAACAAATTTTCGCATGCGAGAAATAAAACAAATTGAAATTGAAATTGCAATACATAGTAATTTATAACATTTATACATATTACCTTGAGATACGCATAGTTCGTATAGAGATTTTCACTATCTAGATATTTAAATATTTAAGTAACTCTCGACCATTAAATCAACCAAAATAAATTAGTCCACTGCGCAATTTTATCCTAAGTACCTAGGATAGGTCACTGTAGTATTAGAACTAGAGAACAGTCGGTTATTTAGGTTCTTAAGCAAAACTCAATTATAATTTTGTGGCTATGTATAAATGTAATAATAATAATACATTTATACATAGCCACAAAATTACAATTTAAATATTCACAAATGCATTTTGAGGGTTAAAAATGCACTTAAAATGCATTTGTTACCTGTTAAAAGGGTTTATGTAAGTATATAAGCCATTAAATGTTTCAAAACTACTTAATGTTTTTAATAAACGAGAGGTCGTCCAGTGGTCGAAACTCGACCAAAAATATGTAATTTAAACTTACTCACTTCTCTATTTTCACCCCACACTGTAAATAAAACATGTGATTGGAGTTTCTTCCATTTGTTTTGATTTTCTGTTTATATTTCGTTGTTATTTCGTCACCAGCATGGCAACGCATAAGATCCATGTTAATTTTTTCAAATTTTTAAACTCATTTTTTGTGCTTATCTTTGAGCCTATTTAAATTTATAAAGGGATTCTGCACACCTACAGGAAAATAGCTTTCTAACGGTATGCGTAGATTTATCCCACGATGCACACGAGCTGAGAAAAAAGGTTTTAAAGAAACATGCTTGCCTATTAATATATAGATAGATAACAGGATGATATTCTAAATATATAAATAACTAATGTAAAAAAACTACCGAAGGAAAAATAAAAAATCAACACCAGTTTATTTAGATTTATCAATAATTTTTTAACTATCATCCTAGCACTGTTATTGCATTATAAATGTTTACTATAAACAATACTTGTTATAATACAAACTATTTCAATATCATAATCCTGCAGTTTTCTAAACTCAAAAGTAATTTTAGTAGTAATATAGGCTACCAAAAACAAGTAGGTGTCATTTTAAATTTACAACAAACGAATTTAAACTGTAAAATGGTCAATGGACAGTAAAAGAACCTAGTGTTAGAAACAAAGACTTCAATTTGACCGGAGCCGATTCAGCACGTTAATGCAATTTGAACAATGAACATTTAACTAAGCTTGGGTATGTGACAGTTTCACAGACTTTAATTACCTAAAAAAATCAATTAAAATTAAAATTCATAATTTATTTTTTAGGATTGATCTGTATAATTTCAACAGTTGTTGATATCAACATGTAACTTAAATTTTATCACATGAAAAAAAATAAAAAAATACTTTATAAATTTACATTCATTTTAATTTTGGTTTCATTTGCTTTAAAGACATGTTTTAGGCCTACAGTATAATGCTCAACATTTCAAAATTTTTGATCAATACCAAGATGGTTACTTTGTTATATTAAATGTTGCGAGTTTTACAGTTAAATGAAGAAAGATAAATTTATTAATAAACAACAAAAGCTGGTTAATAAGTTACTAGACAGAATAAACTAGTAGTTAAACTAATTTAATATAATTATGGCTGTTACTAAAAAACTGTGATGTAAATCTTGTAGTTTTACAAAAGTTAATTGGCTGTTACGAAACTAAATTGTCAAACAAAAACTAGCTTACGGCTGTGCTATATCACAAACTAGCGAACTTAATTGGATATAATACAAATCAGTGTATCTGAACTTTTTTTGTATGAAAAAAATCTCCCTTGGCATTTATTCGTGTAAAGATGACCTACTACAACTAACTATACCATGAATTAAAAATAAAGGCACTTAATTTAGCAAATAATATAAAATTCGTAACACACTAACTATTAAGATGCATTTTATTTACCAATTTACTATGCTGTACTAATGCAAGACAGAGATAGATGGTGAGGCGTTGTTGGCGAGGCCAAAAACCTTCTGATGTTTCAGTGGCCTAATAGGTAAGGTAGGTAAGGTATGCTGTACTAAGTTTATATATGATTGAATCAATATCAAACTAATACACATATCAGCAATTCTAACTGATTCGGTTTGCTTTATAAATAAAATTAACACCTTAAAAATGTTCTTATTTCAAATGTCAATGCCTAGAAAACATAAATAAACACACACACAAAGTGACTTATTAATATTTTTCAATTATCACCCATATTTTATTAGCTATTTGATTGTACTATATGTTTTGAGATTTCATATGGCTAAATTTATAAGTATAAAATTATAAAGTTCAACCCTAAACTTACAAATTGGTCGATAATCATAAACAAGGAAAAAGACTAGGGGAATAGATGCCATCCACTGTAGAAAAATGTAAACGTTTGCTAAGTTTGGAAGAGCAGTTCTTTTGTTAACTCGTCACATTGAAGTGTTGGACACGGAATGTAAACCACCCTTGAGCCGCATTGAGTTTTCCACTCCCTCATTGTATTGTTTTAGATTAACTGTTATTTTCAAAGTCACTTTGTGCCGCGTTCAACGCCTAGAGGTTGGACTGTGTGATGAGGCTCGATTGACGTTCCTTGAAAAGTTTGTTTAAATTATAATGCCCTATATAAAAGGCAGAATTTCTTTTTATTTAATTTAGTTTTGCCTAAGAACCTAAATAACCGACTGTTCTCTAGTTCTAATACTACAGTGACCTATCCTAGAAACTTAGGATACAATTGCGCTGTGGGCTAATTTTATTTTGGTTGATTTAAAGGTCGAGACTTACTTAAATATTTGAATATCTGGATAGTTAAAATATCTATACATAATATGCGTATCTCAAGGTAATATTGCACCCAAGGAGAATTGAATTTCTGTAAAACAATTTGTAAATTGTAGATTTATTGTTTTAGAGTGTGTTTTTTCGGAACATTCTTTGAATCTCTTGAATTCTTCATTCATACCTGGGTTTGATTAGGATTAATTTAGTATCCCCACAATCACAAATTATAAATAAATCATCAACCAATGACAAATTATTTAAGACTTAAATGTTTTTGGGAAACATTTCAGATGATTTATCGACGCTTTAATTTCATGAGAAAAACAGAATGTTTTCAAATTGCGTGATAATTAGAATCATGAGTTCCATGTCCAAACATTTAAAACAAATTACGAACAAACGTATAAAATGAGGCAAATAACATTGGATGTTATGACAGGTGGATGTTGGTTTAACTACACTGAATGGTAATGTAATATAAACAAACAGTCCAACTGCAGGCAATGTGTGTTGTTCTTCACACAAGTTGGATTGTTGATGTTTGTTGTTTAAATAGTATTGAAATAATTGAATATAAATAAATACAATTTTCCGAGTATTTTTATACTTACTGTAGGTTTTTGAAAACACAAACCTTGAATTATTTCGCTTCAAAACCGTTGTAATGATAAAAAATTTGACTAATTATTGGAATATTTACAAGGCTTTTTAGGTTTAAAAAATCTGGTAAAAAGCAGTTATAAAAAAAATAAGGCAACAAAATATTAATTATGTTACCTTTCGTTTTGTAGTTAGCTTGAGTCCTTGAAGTTTTATACAACCACAAAACGAAAGTTTTAGTTAAAAACATATTTTAACACTGGGTAAAATTATAAACAATATTAATGATACTGTACATGAAATTCTTTAAACACAGTTTCTTGTGAAAATTTCACCATTTCAGCCATCTTAAAAGTTTTAAAACTAAAGAAAATCTTATCTCCTATAGATTAATATTATTTTACAGAAATTACAGAGCTTCAAACAAATTAAGATTAATATTCATATTAGAACAGGATTCGGCAAACAGTGTTTTATTCGTTTGGATGACTGCCAAATAGCAAAATCCATAATTTAGAGTTCGGTGGCCATATTATAAATCAAATCGTGAGCTTCCTACGGATTCCTAGGTTTCATTTTACCAATCGTACCATTCAATGTTCTAAAATATCATTATGTAATGATTAAAACACCCTTGGTTCGTGGGTTTAAAATTAAAATACTTTTATTTGAGTGGAATTATTTCATGTTTATGTGTCAAAGCACTAGTAACAGTCATTAACAGGAACATCGTTGGATGATAATCAACTTTATAAAGATATAACATTTAAATATAATTACCTCAATTTATGATTTATTTGGAGTTATCTATACTTTTTGTTTTACAAACCGGTGCACCTTCAAATAGATTTGAAGGTGCACCGGTTTGTAAAACGGCGATATCCATTTTTGTCTTTTTTTCTAAATAAGTGTGATGGTAATAAACTTAAACTGTACATTTTCATTAAAAATACATAATGTTTGAATGATGATGATTTGTAGACACATCTGTCAAATTTGCAATCCCATTATGTCTAGAAGCCCTTACACTAAGTGATTGAACAATGAACATAGTTGTTTGAACTGTTAGAGTGTAGCTTTAAGTTAAGGCACAAATGAAATTAAATGAAAATACTTAATTATTGAAGCAAAATTTGGACCTCATAGTTATTTCTTACAGTTTCTAAATAAAGTTAAAAAGGTGTTATGTACAAAGAATTACTTGGTAGGACTACAAAATTTTCATTAGAATCGTTAATTAGTTATTCTTATCATTTTGCTGTTTATTTTTTATCGCAATTAAAATCCTATTCCAAAATATACTCGTTAATGTGTCCATCGTTTACGGCATGAAAGCAGATCCGATTTTGATGAAATTTGGTACAAACGTGTAAACCTACATTTATTCGAACGAGTTCGCGAACCAGCATAATCGGACCATGGGATCAGGGGTTTATGGGGGGTTTTATGGGGTAAAAATGGGTTTTTCTCATTTTTGACCCTAAAAACTTTAAATTTCTAAATTTCTCTCTAGACCATTTTGAAGAGCCTAAAAAAACAAATAATTTAGTATATTGAAGTGTTTTTGAATGTTCATTGACTACGGAGAAAATTTAAAAAATTGTAAATTTAAAATTCCCATGTTATTCTTATGGAGAATAAATAAACTGTTCTAGTTTGCTTGTTTATGGATATATTTTAATCAAATTTGGCAATTTGGTTTATTTCATACTAAGCTATCAATATTTCAATTGGAAAAACACACCTCAACATCTTCCCCGTAGCAGCAAACCTAACTACTCAATAAAATTAATGTTATTTAAATAGGAAACAAATCTGAAAATTTACAGGGAATATTTTAGTAGAAATCAAGCCGTGTAAATGGAAATTCGCTTAGTATGCAGGTTTGCTGCGACGGGGGTATATTTATATTTTTATAGCTTGGTAAAAAATAAATTAATTTGCAAAGTTTGATACAAAAAAAACCCCGTTCCCATGGTCCGATTATGCTAGTTAGCGAGTTCATTCAATTTTATCCCACCTTACACTTTTCAACCGAATTTCATCACAATTAGACAAAAAATACTCAAGTTATCGCGTTCAAGTTTATACTTATATAACATTTGGAACGAATGGTGTTTTTGGCCTCTGGGGACATCAAAATGAAAAAGTAAATCGGCCCTTGGCCTAGGTTTTACCGTGCCACCTACGGTAATAGCTACTTCCTTACAGGAAACTTCGCTTAAAGGTATGTGTGCAACCAAGCAATTAAGTTTTGACGACAGAATGGTACCAATCTAGGATCCTATAGGGAATAATATAAAACTAAGAATCTTTCAAAATATTTACCATTATTTCATAAAATGGCCATAACAACAAATAAAAAATATTAAATCATCACTAAATGACAATTACTTGAACAAATTTTTTCGAGTAGTTGATTTTGGAAATGTATTTTTTTGATGTACTCCCTAAGAAAAAAAATTATGATGATAATGATGACTAAATGACAATTTTTTTCGTTGTTTTGGTACTTACCTTAAAAATACCTCAAGTTAACAGTATATCCATCAAATGTAATGTAAGAGTAATACTAAATCAACTACAAGCTCAAGCCGTCAAATACTTAAAACTATTTGTAACAGTTGTATTGAAAAAATCTGTGATTCAATAACGTGAACAATAAATAACGTTATCTTAATGCTTAGCTGCTTGAAGCACTAAAACATGTATATAGGGAAATCAATATGATCAAATTATCAAATGGCATAATATGAATGGTTTGTATATGCATTTTTTGCTCCATGTAATGTTATTCGTTAATTTCAAATACTATATAACAAAAAATTACAAAAAACAAAAGAAAATATATTTTCGTCCAGAAAAGAAATAATTAACTTGTCAAAGCAAGGGTGTTTTATAAAGAAAGTGACTAAGTATATAAATCATACTATATAAAAAACAACTTTGAAAACAAAATTTGAGGTTATTGTTTTCAATTATTGATGTTTTGCATACAGAAATATGACTTACCTCAATATTATTTTAGCAAATGGGATAGTAAATGAAATATAAAATCTGAGCAGTATTGGAAATATGTGGTGGAAATGCATTAAACCTATGTGTTATTTGGAATCGTCATTTAAATCTGTAATTACGATTCATTTAAATTTACTGCAACTAATGCCCAAGTACAAAGTTCTAATTCATAAATTGTTATATACTTAACAGTTTATTTTTTCAACTAAAAATATCGGTTCTATTCAGCAGAGGACTACAATTCTTTGTAAATAATTAGTCCCTGGAGTCTACAGCCAAAGACACGATCGTAAATTAAGGAAACGAGTTCAAACGCATTTGTTCAGCAACCTCACATGTTTTAGCGAATTTCCTGTATTATAAGCCGAGTTCTCGTGGTAATATCTAAACCCAGCACATATATATTTTTTTTAGTTTTAGTGACCTTAGAGGCCATAACTCCATATATTTGAAATATTTAGCCTATATATGTGACTGTTAGCGTGATAACTCAAGCTACGAGTTTACCATTTTTTTTTTCTTAGCAATAATTAAGTAGTTTATCAAAAGAGTAAAGTAATTATTTTGCTACTTTTTCTACGTAGCCTAGTAAAAGTTCAATATTCAAAAATGCTTTCATGGTCAATTAATGGTTAACACCACCAGAATTACTGGCTCTATCAAAACATTGTATAACAAATCTAACTGTTAATTATAAGAGACAATAATGAGTCATTATCAAAGGTAAGTGATATTTAAAATTTAAGATTTGGTGATACATTAAAAAAATGTATATAAACTACTAAATGATTTCTTAATATGATGCTAAATATTATTGCTTGCTACAACGGTAATGGATGTATTTTTATTAAAATCCGTATGTGGTTGCAAGATAAACAAACAATCTCACTGCAAGCAATGTTTGTTATTCTTTACACTCGCTGTTGGACCTTTGTATTTTGTTGCTAAAGGGCTTGCAGATACTTCGTATTGAATATAGAATTCGAATTACAATATGAGTTTTGTTTTAATATTCGTAATAAAACAATATTTTTTAACAAGAAAAAGCCCAACAAGAAAAAATATTACTTGGAAGACATGAGTTGGCTTTTACTTTAAATGTAAGTTTTAAGTATTTGAATTTGTATATCAGCCATGAAATAAGTTTAGAAACTGAGAATATATATTTTTCTTTCTTAATTTATTCATAAGCTCCAAATTATACCTGGAACTCGTGTTTTTGCTCTCTTCAGTCATTAAACGAAAAAAAATTGTCCCGGGCCTAGAGCCTACACACGTAGAGTATGTCAATAGTTCATTATTTAAGGTAAATTGGCTGAAAAATGTATTTAAATTTTCACCGATGTATAATTTTCTCCGGAAAATACTCTACTTATAAGCTAAGTTACACAATGAAGTAATAAACATCCCAGTAAGGTCTCTCTGAGTCATGTTACTCTTAACAGATACAATGTCGTTGTAGTTTACTACACTCAAGAGGGGAGATGATGTAATGCTTGTGTCGAGCTGTTGCTAAGGTGATACATTTATCTGTTACGTGTAGTGTATCATAGGTTGGTCTTTTAGAAGATTAAACATTGAATTTTATTGCATGTTTTAAAGTATAGTAAAATACTAACCTCAAAAGTACCAACCAGAAACAGTTGTCGATTAAGATTTAAGTCGATGATTCACCAAAAGCCTCCTTAAGAAAAGGTCTATACTAGAACAACTGCAATGCAATTCAAATAAGATATTAATCACTCACTCTTAAAGTGTTACATAAATGAAATAAACAATTTTATTTGTATGAGCGTATACAGTTAAATTACTTAATTAGGCCTCGTTTGGATTTTCTAAGAAACTAACTAACCAAGGAAGGATAATGATTTAGATTATTTATACATGTGAAATTCTGTTAAACGTTGAACTACATGTGGTTGAAAAAAACCGTGTTGTTAGTCGTCCCAATATAAAACACAGGCAATTTAAACCACACATAGTGTATCTACAGGTACTTTAAACTGCATAAAGTGTATCTACAGGTATTTAAAACCCCATAAAGTGTAACCTGGTAATGTGTAGGCTTCGCCGGAGGCTACCAATATGGAAAATATTAACGTTATACTTTTGTTCAATCATCACATGATCAAGGTTCTTAAAAGGATTCATAATTAAAGGGTTGGACTAGCAAATAATATTACTAAGATTCCATGTTGTCTTCTACTGTTATCTTCTACTCTTCCAGATGTACATTAACACGGCATTCACCAAATCTGACCAGGTGGATTGTATCTACTTGGACTTTGCCAAAGCTTTTGACAAAGTAAATCATCACCTTTTAATTGCCAAACTAGCTGGATATGGAGTTTCTGGGCAACTACTAAACTGGCTTGAAAGCTACCTTTGCGATAGACAACTTGTAGTAAAATTTGATGGAGCCCTCTCCCCTCCCTTTGCAGTATTATCAGGTATCCCCCAAGGTTCACACTTGGGCCCTCTACTCTTCAATGTATTTATCAATGATATTGCCGCCTCAATATCAACGAAGTTCCTCATGTTTGCCGATGACATCAAGGTGTTTTCAAGAATCGGATCCATGGATGACTATGTTGACCTTCAAAACTCCATTGATGGCATTGTTAACTGGTGTAAAAATAATGCAATGTCTCTTAATATTTCAAAGTGTCAAGTCATGTCATTTTGTCGTAGGACCACAATCCATGGTTTTGACTACTATATTGAAGACTCAAAACTATCGAGGGTGAATAAGGTAAAGGACCTTGGGATCATCATTACACCAACCTTAAATCCAGCGGAGCATATTTCCAACATTATTAACAGGGCAAATTCATTACTGGGATTTATTCATAGATCAACAAAGGACTTTACCAACCCTCACTCTCTCATTGTCCTTTACAAAACACTGATCAGACCGATACTTGAATATGGCTCAACAATTTGGACACCTTATCAAGTGGGGCACCTGGAAATGCTTGCGAAAGTCCAAACACACTTCATCAAGATGTTGGGATTCAAAGTTGGTTATCAATACTCCCAAACCCCAGTTTGTGACCTGGAGATACAGTATAACCTTCAACCTCTTCGCATTAGACACAAGTTTCTGGATCTTCTCTTCTTATACAAAGTAATTAACGGCCTCATGGACTGCCCAGAACTTCTTAGTTGCATCAACTTCACTGTACCAAGAGGAACACGATCTAGATCCATATTCAAACGGCAGTTCTTCCCAACATATTATTCTTACAACAGTGGGATATCTCGCCTACACCGGCTAGGGAGTGAAGTTGGAGCTGATGTTGACTTTTTTGGCGTTTCAACTCACGTCTTCAGGTCGAAGATCAATCAGCTCCTTATGTAACTATTCTTGTTTTCCATCTAGTCACTAATAGTTACATAAACTTAAATTTTATTTAGGCCATCTCCCCTTTGTTGCTGTTGTTTTGTATACCAACTGTTTCTTGTTTCTTGTTTCCCAATGTAGTCAGGCTTCATACTTAATCAAGTGTTCTACAAAAATTTTTCATTTCTTCATTGTTTTGTCTATCAATATCATCTATGTTTTTAACGTCAAGCACTCACACTCACTTATATCTAGTCAAAATTGTTGATATTATTATTGTTAATATGTACACATTTCTTTATGCTGTTGTTATTGTTATATTGTTTGTTATTTATTGTATATTTATTGTTAAAGTAGTTACTGTTGTACTGTTGCTTAATATTTTGTGGACTATTAGACACAACATGTAACAAATCATGTATTTGTAAAATGGTGTATCCGTTGAGAGGAAATAAATAAATAAATAAATGTTACAACGCTGCAAACGAATTAAGAATCAAGATTTATAATCACATCCCTTAATATAGGAAGGGATAACTAACACTGACAGGACATAGCGGTTATTACCTCTTTCGTTTGGATGACTGCCAGCGGAATACATAATTTAGAGTTTGAAGGTAGCTAATCAATAATGCTATGATCGTGCTGGTTCTATTTTACTAATCTTAATGATTATATAAACGAAATCGAGTAAAATTATAATGAATTAAACACATCTTGTAAGGTTACAAAACACCCTGTGTTATTAGATAAAAATTAAAATATTCTTTTCATATACATTTTCATACTTCAGCTGTATACAGTAAGCTATTATTCACAAATGGGGATGTATTGAAGAAATCGGAAATAAACTACATAAGAACAAAAACTTCTTATAGCGTATCACCTTTTTCTCGGATTAACTATCATTCATTATTCACTGGTTTAAATACTACAAACCTGCATACTTCCACATCCACAGGTAAAAATTCCATATATATTTTAATAATAATTCTGATTCCAAAAATCAGTGTAATTGTGAAAAAAACACAAAATTTTCTTTCAAATTTAAAAATACCATATGAAATAAGTATAATGCATAACTTTCCATGTATTATTCATCTAATTATTATTCAAAACAAGAGCAACGAAGAGGTTTTCTAAGTAGAACTACTATAACAAAACTCATGGTAGCACCCAAATGAAAATACTTTATAAAATAATACCCATAAACAAACATCATACATACCAATTACTCTTAGATATCGTTCATTGGTGGACACACAATCAAGTTTACAATCCCATTACATCTGGAAGCTCTTACACTAAGTGATTAAACATAGCTGTCTTTGTTGATAGAGTTGTTAAAGCTTAAAGTTTATTCACGTAGATTTTATGAAACTAGCCAAAGCTAAAACCGTAGAATTTCTTAATTTCCTTGCAAACCATTTTGTTTATCTCAGAAAACAAATGATTAAGTTGCCTAAAATTTTTTACGGTTAGTGGTTAAGAAGAAAATTCAAACATTATGCAAATTTCGCATTTCCTTGTTATTGTTATTGATAATAAGATTATTGTTGTTGTTTACTATACAGTTTTTTAAACCATCTCTCTACATCCCCTTACTGAAATTCAGTTACTTATCTCTAATTACTTGGTAATTCTAAATAATAACGGCTTTAAACTTTTTACCATTTTTAAAAACTCTTTTAAAAAAGCCAAACTTTTTTTATTCAGGTACGAAAACGTAATTTAATTAACAATATTATGGATATATTTTGACTAATTTCAGATTATTAATTTTGATCTTCCTAAGCTATTAAGATTTTGGTAAAAGACGCGCCTTTTTACCTTCCATTTAGAAACAAACTTAAGCAACCGATAAACCAAATATTATTTAAATAAGGAAAATATGTTATGTTTAAGGAAATATTTAAGAGACAATCCAATGAGGATGGAAAATGTCTGGATAAACCACGTAAGTACAAACATACCAAAAGCCTTAAAAAGATCAGACCACATGTGCAGTCTGTACACATCCAAAAACATAAACAGACACAAACAAATCTCACAGAAAAAGGGATTCAAAGGGACCAAAAATGGATATTTCTACTTAAAACTCACACTTGAAAATGTTGATGAGAACAATAGTTCTCCATTATATATTATATAATAGTATTATGGATTAAGGAAGAAATTAAAATTTCTTTAGAGTATAGAGTAAAGAGGAAGTGGCAGACAAATTGGCAGTATTTTGTTTGTTTGTTTTTTCAGCTAGAATTAGATACTGTAGTAGGATGTGGCCCTGCATACATATAACACGCTTTCCCAGCAAGTTTATCTAATCTAAACAACATTTTGGGACCTTAACCACTTTTACGATGTAACTGTTTATTCAGAAGATTAACTTTTGACCCAGTGTTTTGTTGAACCCAAACGCTCTTAGAATACAAACAATCCCAAAAAAACAATATAATTGTTTCTATATTGTTAAATAACCTGTTGTTCATATTCTACAAAGTTTATAAATCTATTCTGAAAAAACCATATAGCACCCTCTATATATTTCTCTCTTGCCCATAAAACCCTCTTTTTGTTAATTAACCTTAATTAAATAAGCTATTTCCGTCCCATGGACCTAGACCCAGGGAGTTCGTGAACCAACATTATCAGACTGGGAACGTGGTTTTACTTAGTCATAGTCTAGTCTTAGTTGACATAATCTAGTCCCCAACTGCACAATATAATAGGAAATACCATTGTAAAATAACAGTGGCATATAGACAAATTATACATTACCTCCGTTAAAATCACAAAGTGTAATTATTAGGTATGTATACACAAATAATATAAGACCCGTTTTTCAATTAAAATAAAAAAATTGTTTTCACCAACATGGAAAATGTAAAGTTAATACAAATTATTGAGCGTGTTGACCTTGAATTAAAACATTCAAAACCTTAAGACCTTAAAATTAAATATTTTGTTAAGTCATAGGTTTCCTTGTTAGTTACGGGAGACAACCTTTTGGATGTTAAGAAAGGCAATTAGGTAATATTTTCTGAAAATATATACACATATAATAAGTAACAACTATGTAGTAAATAAGCTTATTGAAAGTCGGAAAACATTTTCTAAAGATATTTTACTTGATATCTAAGAAAACGTAGGCCAACATGTTTTGACTTTAAATACATTTCTCAAATTTCTTATTATCAATTTACACAAGTACTAGCCAATCCTCCCTATTGGATAATACCTCAATACGGCATGAATAAATAGATAAAAATATAAAGTTAATCATATTATAAAACTACCAAAAAAATACATTTTGAATAATTTCTACTCAAAAAACAGCACAACATGATGAACGCTGTTGTAGATTCCCTTGGAGGCATGTTGATCTTAACACAGACAATGTCGTTGCAGTTTACTACACTCTAGAGTGAGATGTAATGCTTGTGTTGAGGTGTAGCGTAGGTAATATATCTGTCTGTTGTGTATAGTATGCCTTAAGGTTGTCTTATTAAATAGTAATCAAAACATGATACTGTGTACACCATATGTAATTGAATCATTGAAAAAAAATCTTGTTACTTTTATTTCCACCTAAATATATAACTTTTATATTGATGTTCATTAAATGTAGTACCAAGGGACTATGATTTATCTATGGTAGTACTATATTTGACACATTCAAATGACCTTTTTGCTAATATAGATTATTTTACATCATATGTAAAATCTTTAACTGAGACGTCTTAGGAACGGTATAGGAGATGATAAAGTTGATTAAAACAAAACTATGATAGTATGGCCAAGACATGAGTAAATAAACAATACGAATGTTCATTTACATTAAGATTGAATTTTTGTACATTGTAATTTATAATTGATAATTTTTTGTGTGAGTTATTTGTTGCCCAGCTCCTTTGGTGACATAGAACATCGAAGGAGCTGGGAAATAACAGACAAAAAGAATGCTGCAGACACCTACTGGTGCGATAGCGGCAGATGCTCTTTGTCTGAATAGGCCAATCGGGTATTTCGTGGACATCTACACAAGATAGGAGGTCAAGTTCAGCATCTTATGTAGGAAATGTGGAAAGGAGGAGACAGCCTACTACGTGATATTTATGTGCCCAGCCCTACAAGGTCTGCGTATAAGATTCCTTGGCCTATCGACTGGAGATCAAAGGTAAGAACAGGTTACCATGGTCAAAAGGATCTCATGGTTAACAAAGGACATAGGATTTTACGGATAATGAAGACCTGTGAATGAGGGTGCACAATAAGCTGTTCCAGCTGCGCTGCAATCCCATGGTTACTTGTAAGCCTGGCCCTGTAAAAAAACCTCGATTAGACGAATGCCAGCTAACGTAAGTACCTTCTAAAGTTAACAGATTGTTTTCCCTATTCCGTTTACACCATTATTTAATTATGAATTATTTATTTTTATTTTACGTAAAACACAGGTCTTGTATAGCAATATATACAGTATATATATTGTGATAAATTATATTGTAAAATGTTGTGATTATGTTGTGATAATAAGGTAAGGAAGACATTTTACACCCATTAACAAAAATTATTTGACTCATCTAAAAAATATAGATTTTGAATTCGTCTGGTTTCAACAGTCATTGTTATAGTCTTTCTCACTCTATATCAAAAGGTGAAGGGTGTGTGACAAAATAAACAAACAAACAATCTCAAGAGAACGATCCAATCTCAGTGACAGATTGTCAAACGGATCTTTTCCTTTCGAAGAGAAAGATATATTTGAATTTACTGAAAACCATCTTCTCGGCGAACTCGACTGTCTATGAATGTTTTATTAGTTTTTTAAAATACATATTACAGTATAATCTGTTTAACCTATATAACAATAAGCTATATATATATATCGATTTAACGAATTGTTCACATTTTAGAATTACAATTAGTTGGTTTAACAGTAACGATTAATTAGATCCAATATGCGAGTTGTGAAATCCAAACTTAAATAAAATAAATGACACTACCTAAACAATTCATGTTAATGGTGTAAATTAAGAAATATGATCTTATGACCATACTGGCCTTTAAATCTCCTGATTTTTGAATGAATCTGTCAGATTTAAAATCTCCTTATACCTCAAAGTATTTAGGCTAACTGGATAAACATTGTAGTTCGTATAGTTTATGTTGACATTTATAGTTTTTTTTTTTTTTGTATTTTTGTAGGGAGAGGAGGGAAAATGCATTTACCCACACAGGTAGCGAGCCTGCAGTGTGAGACTCCTGAATTTATCACAGACTACTCACTAAAAAAACCCTCTACTCTGTTGGACACAGACCTGGAATTGTTTGTCACATTACTTCAAGTCAGGCCAACATGTTACCTAAAGCCTTCAGGGCTCTCACCGTTTCTGGCTTTTAGATTCTTTAAGACCTACACCGCATTCCGGTCAAGGTCGAGCTTATTCGTGGAGAATGCCCATGAAGAGAGAATACATTTAATACATTTATAGGTTATTGACAATGTCATTAATAAAGTAACACCTGAAAACAATCACTCTTTACAAGAATGCGGAAATCTACTAAGCACTATTATTTTGCTTTAAAATAAGCTGTAACAATTATGATTTGTTCATCAAATGTTTTTTATTGATTTTACTGTAGTCTAAGTGTCGTGTAGAATGTGTTAGATGTTGAATTCATTGTCCCTCTTTTGGATATGGATTTATATTTAATATAATTACTTTTATTTATGTACCTGACGAATAAGGATATTGTAAAACGAAATAATTCTATGATTTGTTGTAATAAAGAGGTTTGTTTGTCGTAAACTCTCTCCAATTTGATGCCACATTCAGCAGAGCGAACTATTCTTGTAGTAAAAAGTAGGACTTTGTCCCTAAGGTCCCGGGATCGAATCCGACTAATTAGACGGATTTAATGTAGTCTATGAAAAATGGCGGGAAACCAACTACAAGATAGGGCCTATACAATCGTGTTGGATGAAACAATGGAAGATTCACGCAACAATAGTACAGTTAAACTGAATACTCTGAAGGTCTTAAAACGGAGAAAGAATGTTGACATTTATATACAGTATTTATAACAGAGTTGTATGTTATTACTTACTTAGTTGTATCCGTTTTTAAAGATTAAGCAAAACTATAGTATCACAAACCTATTTAAATCTATACCATTTGATTTTTGTATACTTCTAACTCTAATTTATTTCAGCCAGAATCACATTTAAAATACCATAAGTATAGAAATAGATTATCAAGGTAAATTGCATAACGCTTTATTTATTCCAAACAATGTTTTTGCACGGTGAACTTTCAGTTCCACAAAGTTGCTTTGCATTTTAAACTTTTCAAATTAAAATTATCTTGTTATCCAACCAATTAACGTAATAACAAATCTAAAATTAAGTGAAGTGACAAAAACCAGTTTTATCGACAACTTGAATATTATTTATTCACATGTTTAAATGTATCGTTGTATACTTCACTTCCTGATCACCTTTAAATGTTTTAAGGGACACGTTTTATCAACGATTGAAAAAAGTCAATATTGAGAGTATTGAAAAGTAAGATTTAATTATTTTAAGTGACACAATTTTCTCAATATAAATGTTATATATTTTATTTATAAAATGTTTTAATACCATCAAATACACAAAGTTTTGTAAACATCTTCTGTATGTTAAATTAAATCAAATACGTTTAATTAAATATCTATATGGTATGATAAAGACTCGTAAACAGTTTAAAATTGTTTATAAGTTAAGCAATTAATGTACAATAAGGAAACTTAATCTTGAAGATGTTATTTAGAGTGTAAAACCATTTGTAACACGGTGCTAAATAACGCTAAGTTACTGACTTAAATATTTATGTTCCTATAAGATAACTGTTTTCACCTGTTTCTAGTTTCATGTAATATAATTGATAATAACCATCTAAACAGATTATTATTATTGTAATTTACCATTAAAATAACATAGGGGGTAATGTTGGTGTTTTTAAAATTTTAAATGCGATTTTGAGACATTTTACGGGTAATTTAGGTGGTTCTACAACATTGAAAAAATTCTAGTTTCTTAAACGTTTCTATTTTGTTTTAGATCCGCAGACTAAAATCAGTCACTTTCAGTGTCATTCCCTGAAGGACATGGGGAGGGAATTAGAAATTTCAGGGAGATTGTTATTTTAAAATGTCACTTTTCGAAACTTCCCGGGGGTTTGGGCCTAAGACCTACAATCGTGCCAAAATTCAGATCTACATCTAATCTAGAAGTAGATAAGAGTGATTTAGACCGATGCACCTTTGGTGGCTATAAGATAGATGTAAGGGGAACATCTATTTGGAAGGGAAGAGGGAATTACTTAAATATAATACTTTTACATTGATTAATTAGTGTAAGCTGTAATATTTTCAACTAACTTTAAACTCCAATAGAATAGATAAAGAAACTGATATAACCTCGAGAACGTGGTAAAATTTTTCAAAAGTTGAAATTGTTTACCCTCTGGGGTTAAGGAATATAGTTACAAAAAAAATTTTATGACTAAAATTTAAAATTCAAACAATGATATTTTACACAAATATTAACAGTTTACTTTTCTTTTTGTAAATTATATTAACTAGTTGTTACCCAAGGGCTTCACCCCTTTGATGTCATGAAGTATTAATAAAACTATTGATCCGTTAGGTTAAGCTGAAATAAACAAAACAGAATACTAATACAAACAAATAAGCTCACCTGATTTTAATAAGGTAACATACAAATGAATACAGCTGAGGTATTTTTAACATTAGGTATATGGAAAGTTTCCTTTGGAAAGCAATTACGACCTTAAAGGGCAGTTTAATAAATAATGGATAATTTTGCGCAAGGTTTCTCGTAATGACGAACATTTTAAGTATATGGTTTATGGGGGTGTGACTTATAGTTTTCTCAAAAGTTCATGGGTACTTTTGGCTTTATAAATAGATTATATTGAACTAAGATTTTTAAACAACAATCCTTAATAACTGTCACTTGCTTACATTATTTGATTAGATCCAATCACTTTAGGCACAAACGTTGCTTATCTTTTACCACGCATGGTGAGAATTTGCAATAATCTCTAAATAGCAAAAAATAAATTGTTATATTTCTTTGGTGAGTATTTTTCAAAGAATTTAATCCGACTTTAATACATTTTCTGATTACATTATTTAAGATTATCGCTTGTAATTTAATGTCACAACAATCAAATTAATTTTCTAAGAGTTTAATGCATCCAATCACATGTTTTTTTTTCTTATAAATATTTTACTATCATAATAGAAGAATTTTCATTTTAAACTGAACCGAAAGATAACAGATTGTTGTAATTAATTACGTGGAAAAAGAGCTGAGGAAGCAATTAGGCTGCTGAAGATAATTCATATTTATTAAACGAAACTGGAGGCAGGTTAAAACAGATCATCGGGAGACTTATAAATCTATAATCCAGTTAGGAAAGAGCGTTTAATAATACGACCTTCCTTTGGTTCTCTGTATTTTATAACAGTTATTTCTGTTCAAATACAACTTAAATTGGTACAGTTTGAAGAAAATAATACAATAAATTTTATAAAAAACCTTTAAGAAATGTTGAAAAAGCCATTAACTTTTACGATAAAATAGTTCGTCTGTTTACACAAGTAAATTAATTCACATAAATCAAAACGAGTGACTAAGTTTAAACAAATAATATTAACTATATTTTTAGGGCTAATAGTTTTTTTCTTGTTGTCAAAAGGAAATGTATTCTTGGATAATAAACATGTTGGTTCTAAGCCAAATAGTAATATAAGTCAGCGTTTAATATAACTGGAGGACATTCGTAATATATCCAGCCAGTCTTAATACAAGTAAGGACGTATATATGACATAACCAAAGCCCGAAGCGTTCCATATGAATATAAGTTCTCAGTTACTGAAATTGTCAAATTGCTCCCATATTTTGTTAGATTTGTGAACAAAAATATGTATTTAGTATGATATATAAAATTTAAATATACTACATGACATGTGTTTATGTCATCAAAGGATTATAAATTACATCTTTCTCCATAGAAATAAACGTAAATATGATTTTTGTTATTAACCTAAGAACACCTTATTGAGATAACCTTATTTGAAATACATTATTTGATGTGGACAGCTCATTAGATTCATAACAACAATTACACCAAAACTAATTATTATGAAACATTTGTTAGTAAAAATATGCAGGAAAATAACATTATAAGCAGTGTATAAACAATGACTCTTTCAATGAAATAACATGGAAACTTGAAAGAAAGTAAAGAAGGACCTTTAAGTCTAATTTGCACCACAACAGATATTTTTGCACCACTAACACATTAACTTACCTATTGGTACTATTAGCTTGACAAGTTTTATGTGGTGTGCTTCAGCTATACAAGAGGGGTATGAGGAATTCAAAAGCAAGTTTATTCGTTGGATCATTGCGCGTCCTGCTTAAAAACACCGAAGTACTATTCTTTTTAGATATATGCGTGTAAAGTTTTGTTGTTTTTGTTTTATTTTATTAAATCGTATTCCCTTATAAATGTATATGCATATAATATTTCCCAGAAGCAATATCTGTTGATTATGCAAAATCAAATTCGTTTTTTTCTTGTTGCAAATTTTAGTAATACATGTTTACTTATACTCATAAAAGAATGAAAAGCGAATATATTTGTAATAAATAAGCTTAAAATATGTATATGAGGCCACTGGATGGAGAACAATGATTCATTTTCACAATATAAAACTCGAAGCAGTATGAAACATACAACCTTTAGGGCTCATAAATCTGTAATCCAATCAGCATAAAGTATTTATTGACACAACGCTTAGTTAAGTTTTTTATTACTGATTATAACTAAATGCTGCTGTATTAAGACACAACTAACATTTGCTTAGTGAGCATAATATAAAATATATTTTAATACATTTAATACAAAATACAGTCCTGTTTGGTAAAATGGCAGTATAATGTATTAAATTACATGGATTTGGTTGGAACAAATTTTATTTTACAAGAAAAGTGCTCTAGTAATTAAATAGTTTAATTCTAAAAATACTTTACAGTTAAATTTAATTTAGTTTAATTTTAAACTAAATATTGTGTTTACGCAGATCGGAATTTCAGTTCGAAACCAAGATGTAAAAAAAATAGTTTTAAAAATATTAATATACGTATAGCAAACAAAACAAGCGTTATAAGAAGGTTTCCAATATGACATACTTCTGGAATTGTGTAATATATCCATCCTGTCTTCATACATGTGTGAGCAGACGTACCTTTGACATATCTGAAGCCCGGAGCGTTTCTTATCCACATTATTCCTATGTTGTTTAAATAATCTAACATAGCTCTGAGTCGAATTGGTAGTTTAAAGTATCGTTTTGTATGTAAAAGCATGTTGAAAACGTTCCTTATAACAAGTGATTTTTAAATACAATTAATTATATAAAAAATTGATGGTTTTCGTTCGATTTCTATCGTTTTATTGAATTAAAAACATACAATCTAAGTCCAGTTAAAATACGACTCTCAGCATTTGTATTAAAATGATTTATAATATAGTAAACTTGATATTCGCAAAAGAAAACTATAAATAGTTCAAAATATGTGATTGTAAAAACTAAAAAGTTAAAATAAAATTATGAAGTTAAATTTTGATTTTAGTAGTGTTTTAGAGTGTTTGTTCACTTTGTGAGAAATTTTTTTATCAAAACGGACACGTAGTTTAATTAAACCATCGTTTAATTGATAAATCAATTAAATGTTTGGCTATGTAATTAAAGATACCTAGTCTAGTTAATTACAAATAATATAAATACCCACTTATACTTTTTTCTAAGTATCCTCACGGTTGTGATAGTTTATATTATGCGTTAAATATAATATTTCTATATTTTTTATAGGGGATATTCCGTAAAATTAACAATTAGAGGAAAAATAACTGACTTACACAAAATATACCTTGCTGATTTTAAAATCACGTAGGTATTGCTAACACAACTATGTTTATTTACTAAACTTAAGAGCTACTAGATGTACTAGATGGATTTAATGTTTGACATATAGTTTCACAAAAACAATGCCTAAAATGTTGTTGTATTAAAATAGGGTACTTTTGTGCAAAAATGCAATATTTATTGCAATGTTCGTTTACGGCTTTTAGAATGATGAAATTTAAATATATTTTTAAGACAGGCCAATTAGAACCAATTGGCCGTTCTTTACTCTTCCTGTGAATATGATTAAGTTGTGTATTACACATTTTGTATCATTTATTCACTTTCCCTATAACTATTTTAGCCAAATATTTAGCTTAAGCTCGTGTTCAGTAATTTTAGGAACATTTATTGATTATTTGTTACAAATACCGTTCTTTATGATAATAACACATAAGAGCTTAAAAAGAAGTACTTAAAAATAAATAAATAAGAGCGTAATGACAACACATATCTGATAGTGTCTGCAAATTCTTTATTAGTTGATATTATTGGGCTGCCATCAAAACTGTTCTGACATATACTTATCGAGTAATTACTTATGAAGGTATAGAGGTTAGTATGGTTCTAAAAGCAAGTAGAGCATACTTGATCTAATCCTAAATATAGTTAATTAAGTAAATTATATATTCTCTCGATGAAGTATTTTTTTTTTATATATATTACACCAATACATCATTCCAAAAGAAATATTCCAACCAATAAAGAATACCAATTGATAACATTACATCTCAATGAAGTTGATTGATTGATCATTCATTTCAGTTTTTCACTTCTTGAAGAGAAAACTGAATTGAATTGACAAATTATTTATCGTTATTTTCAAAATACAATAGGTACAATACAATATCTCTTTACAAACTAAGGTTGTACATTGTAAAAAGCTTGTAAACTGGAAACAAAAAGATTTCAAGAACAAGACATAACAAGATGATCTCAAGATAATGATTCATTATAAATAACTATCAGAACAAGGTAACAATTCAATAGATTCTTCAAAACAATTCAAGTATAACAACATAGAACAACAATTATAGCAAGGCAATAAATTCAATTCAACATGAGTAAATACTAGCAGATCACTGTTGATAAAAGAAAAACAAATAAATAATTCCAAAAAATATCAATTTAACAATTGATGCTTTAATAATAACAAAAACAATAGTTATGTTCATTCATAATTAGTATAATATTAGTGATCATAACATAATAAAATAAGTGAAAAAATTATTCAGTAATAAGGAGAGTCATTAATTTATTAGTGGCCGTCTAACGCTAAATTATGGACTACGCTCATTGGCAGTCATCCAAACGAATAAGGTACTAACTGGTTCCTGCCAGAGTTAGTTATTACATCCTGAGGTAAGAGAAGATTATTAATCTTAGTTAGTCCGTCGAACTGTAAATTCTCCTCGATTTAATTACATACATGATACGTCATTGCTTTTATTATAACAAGTTTTGATATTTACTGAAAATGAGCTTTAACGAAAGCGTGTCGTATAACATAATTGAACTCGTAGTATAGGGAGTTTTATTTGGATTTGCAACCAGTTTCAGACCAGGTATAAGTGAGACATTTAATTATAAACGTTGAGGATACGTGTATATATGTATATATATTTACTGATTGATTTCATTAGAATATATCATTTGTAATGTTATCAACTACTTTTTTTTCTAAAACCAAAGCCCCTCATTCCCACGATCTTTGACTTAAGCCTCCTTTCTTCTCGGGCTTCGGCCTCTTTCAATCCTTTTACAGACACATTGTGTGTCTCAAAACCTTAACACCATGACTTCCTTCTTCCTACCATCCTGAGCGATATGGATCATTAGGATTCTCTTTAACCTTCCCTCTCCTTCACCAGGAAGCTTTCATTCTTTTTTTCTTTTTCCAATTTACTATCCTGTATGAATCCGTACTTCTTTCTATTTCCCTAGCTACTTTCTTAAGCGTCTCACTTATTTCCTTGTCCCTCATAAAGTTTTCTTTTCTCATCTCTGAACGTTTTCTATACCAAATTTGTTCCAGTATTTATATGTGCCTTTTGAAGTGTACAGCACGTCAACACATGACTCTTGGTCTCTATTTCTTCACATCTGCATACTTACCCTTCTACCAGATTAAATCTCCACAAATTCACTTTGAAATGTCCATATCTTGTGACAAACTTGCGTCAAATAATGATACATTACTTTTGTACTGCTGCATCATATTCATAAAACACTGTATGAGTGGACAATAAAGTGTTCAACTGCATAACAGCAAAGTTCAACGAGGCAAGTTGAAGCAAAAGCTCTCTTGGGAACTGTAGCAATGTTTGCATATAACAGCTACAACTGCTGTTGTGACTACATTAAATGTTACATTATAGGGTAAGTAAAAACATTAGGTTGGTTTATATTCTTTTATGAAAAAAATTATAAACAAAGGTAAGGAACAAACGTTTAGGTTATCTTAATTCGTACTAATATAAATGTGGTATTTAGAATGTAAGGGAATATAATACGTTGGTGTTGAAACTAGTTGAGTTCTGCAAGTGTTTTTATGCATGTAGTGTTGCAGGAAGAAACAAGATATGTAATTGTTACAATTTTACTCCTATTTCTTTTTAATTTTTCCATACATTTATCATGTTCAAGGAAATAAAGCATTTAATTTATTTTCTTTTACGGAAACACTAATAAACCAAACATCCTGACTTTTTGGAATTTAATTACAATACCATACAGATAGACGTAATTTCTTAATTTTATATAAATACTATCCATATAGTGGCGCACCACAGGCGTACAAAGTGTCCCTGCTATTCTTATAAATACCTTTATTATTAAAATTTTCAATACAAGATTTGTATAAAATATCTGATTGATAATGTTTATGTTCGAGTTTTATTTACATTGTGAAAACTTATGTGTTATTGAAAAAGATCGCTAACAAAGTCAAGAAATATATATTATCGATAGTCGTTAGTACTCGGAACACCTTAAGTAAAATTTTACATCCACAAATAGAATAATATAACGAATTAGACGCTCTGGGGATCTACAAAATAAATTGTAACGAATTTGCTAGCTTTCGATATGGGACAAACTGTAAACTTTGTTTAACGTTTCAAAACCCATGTCTCTACATGGAGAAACATCGAACCGGAAAGATCAAATGTTACAACTGACTTATTTATTTATTTATTTATTTATTTATTTATTTATTTATTTATTTATTTATTTATTTATTTATTTATTTATTTATTTATTTATTTATTTATTTATTTATTTATTTATTTATTTATTTATTTATTTATTTATTTATTTATTTATTTATTTATTTATTTATTTATTAATTAATTAATTTATTTATTTATTTATTTATTCTTTCAACGGTAACACCATTTTTACATTGGCATATACATTAAATAGGATTAATCACTTTATAAACATAGCATAATTAGGAAATAAATATGACCAATAATTAAAATAAATTAGAAAGCAAACATGACATGCAAAAGACATAACCAGTATAAATAATAATAACACTTGTTCTTACTTGTTGCACACTTGTTCCAAAATGGCCATTTTGTACTAATAGTATTTAAGGGATGCCATTGAGATTTCTTGTAATTTTCCTATTGGTTATGATAATGTTTAGGGATCCAATTAAATTCAATCACCACTTACCATCTTTTATATGTATTTACTGTATATTTTAAAGTATTGTAAGAAAGGATATATGATCAATGTATGGAAAGAATTGTAAATTTCTGAGGAAAAATGAAATAAGCTAATTAATGAACAAGTGAATTTTGACTCTAGTTGTACTTAAGGAAACTTTTTGTGTGGTACTTCCGGTCACAAATAGTATATAAGGGACCCCACTGAGATTCCTTTCATTTTCCTATTGGGTCTGATGATGATTGGAGTGTACAATCAAATTCTATTCTCTTTTTACATGGATGTTTGTCTTGTGAGTAAACATTATAGTTGTAAATATATAAAAGTTTGGGTGTAAACATATGTACATGTGTTATTTGACGTATTTTGTTCTACATTCAGGTATATTTAAAAAGGTAATTTTTTAAATGGTAGTAAATGTTTTTGTAGAATTTCTTCAAATTCTTTCCATAACTTATATTGTGGATTACAGGTAAAGAGCATTGAGTAAAACATTTTTATGTTATTTCAAATGAGTATGAAGTAACTGATTTTATTGATAAAATGAGGTACGTTGTTAGTTTTATTATTTGTTTACATAATTTCATTAGGCTTTGTAAAAACAGATTTATTCTGTTTTATTTTATTTTATTTTATTCTATTCCGACGGACATTCCTTTTTGTTTGATGTGGTGCTATTTGTTTACAAACTTATCTTTATCAATATAATATTGCAATGTACAGTTCAAGATGGCTAATTAAATAACAACTATACATTTGACACTTAGACATAGGCAACAGAAACAAATAACAATAATCTAGTAACTAACAACAATAACCAATAGCTTAAACAATAATAATGATGATCGCCCTATATACTAACCATAAAAAAACTATAAATAATAATAAATAACAAGGAAAACAGTTAATACAAAATAAATACAACAAAATAGATATTAGCTTAAATAAGTAACAGATTCTGACTAGAGCAATTATGAAAGACTTGGTTTAATATTTACAAGGAGCATGCAGTGTAATAAAGAATTTTTTAAAAATACAAGAGAGAAAAAAAAAACATTATGTAAGTAATAGGATTTTACCATCAAGAAAATTGAAGCAACAAAAATAATAAATAATAATAATACTGTAACTGTTGCAATGAAGGTACGTCATGAATGATTATATAAACCAACCGTCAGCATAGTGCTGATATCAAAACACTCAAAACCTGTAAACACACATAAATTTGGAATTCATTAGACTCTGCCTTCAGCACATTGTGGTGAGTCCATCCATAACGGAGAATCAGCAAAGTGGCACAAATCAGCATATCTGACCCAGCAAACCATTTTGTAAATCATTATCTCAGTCCCTTCAATCTAAACCACAATTTTTATGTTGTGTTTTGTGATCCCTGTGGCGCAAGGTATTTGAGATTTAACACAGAGATACGTGTTTTCAATAACAATAGAGATTGTTCAAGATGAAGTAAAATGGAAAAATATTTTCCACAAAAGAGCATAATTCGAAACGATTAATACGAGTCCGATTCAAATTTTCCTAAAATGTTTGCATTAAGATTTAAGCTTAAAAATTATGTCTAATATAATGTATGTACGATATAAGAGAATTGTGAGGTTCAAAGTAGTAAACTTATTCTTTAAGAACGTCCTGTATTTATTTATTTATAACACAGCATGCACCATTTTGCATTTAATATTTTTAATAAATATAGCCAAACACCAAAAAACAGACTGACTTTAACACTAACAGCTCACAATTTTTTTTTTCGAGAAAAATACAAATCATAAATACAACAATAACATGCTGATAGTCACTTAAAACAAACATTATCAAAATAATGTGCATATGTACGTTGTAATGATATGTATTAAATCAAGGATTTAAAATATGTTTGAGGTTGATATAGTAGGATAGGTCTTAATTTCGTCACTTAGGAGCCAACGGTTTGATTGAAATCAATAGTTGACTCCATTTTCACCCTGTATTGTCAACCACCAATACTATAATGTATTAAATAATGTATAATGTAATGTATAATGTATTATTGTAATCTAAGATTGCATAGTAGTGAGTCATTAATTTTTATGAGTAATAATTCGTTCAACCTAGATGGCTAATTGGTCCCTCATTTAATTGGACGGTTGCCAGATAACTTAGACGATAATATATTGTTTGGTTGCAAGAAATACAGTTTCATGCTTATTTTCGTTAAACTTGTTCTTCAACTTGTTATAAAAATTTAAATTTGTATGACACAAAAATATAATCGAAATCATTCATATGTCATAAATTCGAAGATACTATACTTGATTAACGAATACATACGATACATACGAATACATACATACAACGAATACATAGAATACATAGTATTTGTATTTTTCTTGTATGGCCTCGTGTACTCTGCATGTACAAGGATGGATGACAATACAATACAACGAAAACCGTTCAACCTCGGAAACAGATTGTCAAACGTGCATTTTACTTTCGGAAAAAACAATATATTTGTATCAAATGTAAACCATCTACTCAATGAACTCTGACGGTCTTTGGATATTTTGCACATTTCTCAATAAATAAAGATTTAAGGGGTAAATAATAAATGCAATTATTGTTACTCTCTATCTATTAGATGACTACATACCATTTTTATTTGCCAATTTCACGATAATTCGTTAATCCACATACATAAGCCTACCCCTTCGGGATTAACAATATAATAATTGTTCTATGCATATAATGGTTACATAATGTAAGGGAAGTTGTTAATACTGAACCTAGGCTATAACATTTGCAAAAAAAAAAACATTCCTGCAAGTACTTTTTGAGAACTTATTCAGCCTTTTCTGTTTAGCTCATATTTTTTATACGCTTTAAAATATAGTTTCATGAGGGAAATTCACAAAACGATTTGTCTTGTTAGCTAAACTATTAAAACCAAAGATTTCTGTTAAACATTGTTTTGTTACCTTCACAAACAATTGTTACTCTCAAATTCTGTTTGAGGGGTTGAATACACGTCAAACAACACTCCCCCTAGAGCTGCCCTGTTGTTTTAACACCATCATCATGTTTATTATCATGTTTTGAGTTACTTAGATAAATAGTTAATACATTTTCTACCTTTATGTTGTAACTATTTTAGCATTTATCTTCCAGGAAATATATTGTTGCGATAAAAGTGATACGATTATTCTTGTATATCATTGATGCCATAAAAGTAGAATAATACAATTTACAACTTGATCATGCATATCAGTAGAGAACAATTGAAAGAGTTTAGTAACAAGCTATAAGCAAATAAATTTTAGCTTCATGATAAAAAACCTTTATGAAAACAATAAATAGCAAACCTAACTTAGTATACCGTTCATATTATAATGCCTTTAAAATTAATGTTTTTATATATCAGACAATATTTTAAATGCTCCTTTAGATTATTACTGGTATTATTTGATGCTTGATTACTTGTATTGCTTTCAATGTTTTAAGATTATTTATAATAATAATTTATAGTTTATCTAAGTATCACATGATGATGTATGGCTTGTAAAAGGTTTTTATATACGTATTATGCTTGTTTTTTTTATAAAGGGGTGGTTAAAATATATTTACATCTTCATGTATTAACTACCTTGCAATACTACGTCATTAAATTCCTAATAACAATGGGTAAATAACGGTTAGTCAATTACATAACTGGATTATTTTAACCATATCTGGTAACCCTCATTCTTATAAAAAAATTCGCTTAGAGTTTTATCTCATACAACCTTAAATTATCCTTCTGCAACTTAATAACTGTTTTAGCTACATAGGCGGGATTAAATATAGGCTGCAGTATTTAATACACTCAATGTAATATTATTTCAAATAATATAAACAATATCGCTTTGCTTTTTTTGATTGTATTCAAACAACATCTCCGATTTTACAAAAAGTATGTACACAATCAGCTTATTATGCTAAGTATACTAATATATATCAAGAATCAAGAATTTTTATTTCCATAAAATGCAGTTACATTACTGGAAAATGTGAGTACAACTACGGCTAAAATAAAAAACTAAAATAAGACAATGGTACAAGGTTTCTTACCAATTTAAAGAATTGAATTCCTGAAACTCTCCATGCAGAGAAAAAAAACAGCACAATAGCCTAATATTTAAACTCAGCTTACCTTAAATGTGATTGTAAACGTGTTTGCTAAAAGACACTGTTAACAAACAAAGGCCCTTTGTACAAATACTATAACTGTTTTCATAATAAATATCCTCATCTTGTCGTTAAAATTATTATTACTATCCCATATGTTTTGAACTAACTGTGCAGTAAAGCAGCAACTTGGGCTCAACTCTAATCCGAGGTACAAAACCTAGGCAATAAATAACCTGGACAAATCACCTGGATTTATTTGACAGTGGCTATGAGTCTCAAATCAAAAGTTTGACGGGTAAATGAATCATTTTGATGACTTTGAAAATTTTGTTAATCTACAACAAGATTTTAAACGTAATCTTTTGAAGTTTTATCATTTATTTTGTATTTTAAATGTATCTCGCATTCCTTCGTTTTGCAATAACTAATCGAATCCAAACTAAACGATTCTAAACATCAACAACAACATATTACAATATTTTGAAGCAACTAGTTTTTTTAATGGTACGAAAAACATTGCTGAACATGAAAGAAATATATTAAAAATCTTTGTCGTAGCCTTTGCGTTTGGTTAAAGTAAGATTAGCAATGAGATGGGAAAAAGGAACTAAAAGGAAAACAAGCTTGGAAATAAAACTATTATGAAAAGAGTCTTTAAGTTCCCATTGGAGTTCCTATTCACATTCAAATCCTGGGTGGTGGTATTCGGGGGATTTAGGAAATATGTTTCAGATAAATATTACGGGTGTCTTTTTGTCCTCTTCGGCTTGGTAATACCAATGGCATTTAAAAACTCTTATACGCAAGATCAAAATTATTTTCTATTACAAGAAATCATATTTTGAAATTAATTTTATCCAAGATCAGGAAACTTAACTTTGTACTAGAGCAACAGTGCAGTATTTAAAAATTGGCCATTGTTTTTATATTTTTATTATTATTTACCTGAAAATTAAATTTCAAGTAAACACATATATTCGTGTAAAAGCAAAGCTCAATGTGACTCAGAAGTGTTTCAGGTATCTTTCCTGCTTTCTAATTTATTGTGACAGTCAACTCACATACACGAAATGTTTCTGTATTTAAAAAACCCAGTTTTCATTTACAAATGTCCTCATTTCACATTTTCTAAAAAAAAAAACAAAAAAAAAAAACTATGGACACTCTATAGAACTCGATGGTTTCATACACAATTTGTATTCAAAGTCTGTATATCCGGATTATTATTAAAATCTTTTATACATTTCCTAAAATCTGTAGGCAATGTATATAATACGTATAATCTCTATGTTATAATCTCTAAGATATACCTTCAGTATTTTTCCGGTAACATAAGTACATAGTTTGCATTCTTAGTTCAGATTTGTCAACTGTGTAAACTATATTAGAGCTTCATTAAAGATACATTGGAGATTTCGAGTATATGAAACCTTTTATTACTAAAATGTAATAATTGTTGTTTTAAAGTAATTTCATTCAAATGGGTACTCTATGTAAGGCTTAGTTTCACTTGTGGGAAAAGATATAAAATAATAGGTACGTTCATATTTCAGCAATAGTGGTTTCAAGTAGATATATCAGTAGGATAGTATTTCAGTTGACCTTGATCTCCTATAACAGCCAATTAAGATTGACGAATGGACTTTAATTCCAACTCAATAAATCTGAAGAACTAATAACCCTGTCTTCAACATTTGGATCGAACTAAAGTTAAACTTGGACTTATTTATAATCTGAACGAAAACTAAGAGAGTAAGGATCATGCTCATTTGGATTAAGTTCGTACTTATAAAGCACATTTTATTATTTTAAATTAGTATCTCGTTTAATTTATAAAATAAAGTCTTTGACTATGTAAGCAATTATTTTTATTCAATCTATTATGGAATATCTTTGCATGGTTTATTGCATCAGCTAATGGTTGTTTATACTTTAGCCTACGAATTAATTAAAGTTTCACTCTATAGTAAAATTGTGTCTGCTAATCACATGTATATACAAATCTACGCATTTTGTCTACGCATTTATACTACTCACACTTTTTTTTTGCTTTTGAATATGGCATTTTCAAATTTTGAATTGAATATCTCAGAAATTTTAATATTTAAAAAGCCATGAAGAAATACAAGAGGTAATAAGGTTCTAACCTTATTAAAGTTGCACTAAAAGCGTATTAAAGTTACTTTATCGTTAAACTAGCACTATAACAATTACAGAATCTATTTCGGATTGTTGATTGTTAAAGATATTATCAATCTTAAGAGGATCTAATATACGATTTTACTGATGATAACAGATAAACTGGGTATTGATGTATTAGCCCATTTCAAGCCGAGAAAGTCAGGTAAGATTTTGCCAAGACGGAACGAATTGTCCAGCAATATGTCTCAGCTGGTATCGGACGAGCATAGCTAACCTGAATATATACAATCTAACGCCCCAATGAGATTCAAGCGAAGAGATTTTACACATATGTTAATTTAACAGTGTAGATTACGTTGGTAAAATATTGATCGACAAAAAGGCAAACATTTCATTTCTATAGTGGTAACCGATATTCAACTATAGCAAATAGAATCGAAGAAAGAATTTCCTAGATGCAAACCTTTGTATAATTTGGTTGGTATCAGTGTTCAAAATCCTTTCATCAAACATATCAGTTGATTAATTGAATGTCCCTATTACAATAATTGATACAATTGTTGTACTAGGACCTTGTATCACAGTTTAATTACTCAAGGGTCCTCCCTGCTGACCTTATTTGATTGGGAGAATGCGAGCTAAAGTGAACCAAAATTTTTAGATTACTAACAAACCATTGACTTACCTCTTCATGAGTTATAAGTTTGTTCTGATTTGTTTTTTTTCATAAACTACATATGCTATAAGGGGCATACTATAACATTATACGCACGCACGTTAGGATCTATATCCCTTACTGGCAAAATATGCGGAAAAACTAACGCATCATTTTACTAAATGAGTATTGAATTCGCTTTATTTATATGTATGTATTGATTATCATCCATATGTAAGAGCTGAAACGGGTTTACCATAATTTGATATTTTTAAACATAAGTATTGTAAACTTTTTAACCTTAAATAAGTTTCATTCCTTACCATAAATACCATTAATAGTAAATTTGAGTAACATTTATAAACAAAAAACGCACCCAACATATTGTTAAAGGGCATAAGGCTTTAAAACAAAACGAAGTTCTTATTATGAATCATACTTTTAATGTTCATCATGAGTAGTTTTAAGTTCAATTCCCATAGTCTTTCCTATTATTTATGTATAATGTAGGAATATAAAATATTTTCGTTTGAGAATATAAAATAAACAAACTCCAGAGAATGACACAATCTCGGCGACGGAATGGCAAACGTATCTTTACTTTCGGAGCGAAAGATATATTTGCTTTTACTGAATACCATCTTCTCTCAGGCTCCCTTTGAATATTTTATTCAATTTTACTAAATAACTATTTATTTGAATATAGTAATATGCTATACATTTCCTTATAACTCTAGAACCTAAGCATGGCGATGTAGCAAATTATCGTTCCTTCTTTTATTCTTTAACAATCCGGAAATTAATCTTATTTCTTTTTAAATACAGCATACATATTTGCATTTTCTATTCATATATTCAATGCACATATAGTTTCATTACTTGTAAGTAGTGTAAATATTAAAATATTAGTAGTATATCAGTATGAAACATCACATTACATTATATTATATGAAAAAATATTGTTCACATTTTCCAGGATGTAAGATTATAGATCCGATTCCTTTAGTTCCTTTAGTCCGAACTTTGCCTGAACTTGCTGCAAGCAGAAGCTAAAATTACTTAATTTATTCATCGGTAATAGTTAGTGTATAATTCATTGTAAGATTGTGCATGTTATTTAATTTTATAAAAGACAATTTTTATATTTATTTGCAAAGAATATATATGTTGTTTATACAAAAAATATTGCTGGAGAAAAGTTTTATTTAATCTTATCACGTAATATTGTATGTGATAATTATTGAACATTTCCTGCGTAGTTTATTTATCAAGTCTTTGTTTCATTTTAATAAAACATAAAATCTTGTTATAGTAGTTAAGGTATAGTGTTTAGGTCCAATAAGGATTTATTAAATAGTTTGATAAATTCAATCGGTTTAGAAAATTATATATTTTTTTCAATCACATACTAATCCTTATTTCCAATTACATACTTTTCAGATCCATACCATCACATACTAACTGAATTAAGTAAACTTGTATGTTATAATTATAGAATTAGATACTTGATCTTATTTCAAAACTAGATGTACCAGATGTTCATGATTTGTGGATGCTACTGTTAGATTTGCAATCCCAAGCACTTGGCTAATTGGTTGAGCATAGTTGTTTGTATTGCCCAAGTTTACGCTACTAGGTTTAATCAGTTACTGTTTTATAATAGAATATTACATTTTTGGAAATGAATCTTACCAAAAACATTGTTCTGTTCTTTTAAGTAAGATATTTTTTACGTTTATTTAAGTTGCTGCACAGTAATTATTATATGTTAAGTGGTAGTTTTAATGTCAACACTATTGAAAATAATATTGTTACATCTTTTAATGGTTAAACATAGCTTAACAATACCTATATTGAATGCTAAATATTTATCCACCATAAATACAATATGTAAAATTTTATGTTATTAACATGTTGAAATAAACGAAAAGATTATCTTTTTCAATTGTTCGTAATAATAAATTCCTTTCATATATATTTTAAATAATACCACTGTTTCCAAAAACGTATACCTTTTAGATTCTTGGGATTAATAAACATTTAAAATTCCATATTTTACCTAAAAAGGTAAATTTATAATAATAGTATAAAATAGTAAAATAGTAGTTTATAATTAATATTTTTAATTAAAGCAGGCATTGCCCAATAGTTAAATTATTGTTCATGGATTACTATACAAGTAATAGTACTTTTATTTTATCTCATTAAATATATTTTATTGTTATGTACTTTTTCTACTATTGTTGTATATTAACCTCTGGTAATCTTAAACTGCTACAATATCAAAAAATAATAATGAAATATGAAAAATAATCGAAAAAATTAAATATCTTGCTTTAAATGTTTAATATGATTACACATTATTGATATAATATAACGCTTTATTTATTCCAAACAATGTTTTTTGCACGGTGAACTTCCAGTATCGCAAAGTTTCTTCTCATTTAAACTTATCACATTAAGCTTCTCTCATTATTCACCTGTTAATAAAATTGTAAGCCTGAAATTAAGTAAAATATTTTTAAACTGGTAATTGTAATTTACAAATATCAAAAGTCATAATAAGTATAAGTGTATTAATGTTAACTTGAATACTAACTTTAATCTTTCTAAACAGTCTTATTTAGGAAATATACATGTTCAAAAGGTATGCTTAGTAACAGTTTATTATTTAATTTTAAGATAACTAATGGCATTTCACATTATTTAGAAAAATACTGTATTTCATCATTTTAATGAAGTATATGGTAAATAGGCAATAATTTACTTTCGGTAATTTCCTGATAAAGGGAACATTCATTATCATCGATGATTTTTTCGATGTATCGATATTTTTGTTTTCCTATCCATTACAAATTGACAACAACTAACTACTGATCTTGTAGGCTAAAACAGTCTATTATATGGATTAAGAAATGAAACTGTTCTAAGCTAACCGTTTGATAACAGAAAAGGCAAGTTAAACACGGAATTTTTAAATGTTACAGCAAGTTTGGTTAGTTATGTTCGGTTATTTTTTTAAAACAGTTTCATTTTATTATTGTTTGTTGATACTGAACAATATTTATCGTAGTTGTCAGCTGATATGTTTCAATTTGTTAATATCGATATATCGAGAAAAAACCCATCGATAATAATGAATGTTCCCTTTAACAGGAAAGTACCTAATTTTCATTTTAAACACTATCTTTTTCCATTTTTTCGTCATTATTCGTAACACTTACAATGCATGTTATTTAATTTAAGACACAAAACGATCTATTATACATCCATATTGAGATAATAAATATTCATAACCGGTTTCATATTATTAAAACTTTATTTTTTTAAGAAAACCCCAGTTTGTCAAATTACGCTTAGTAACTGGCAGATAGATTTTATACCTGGAAGGTAATTTTTGTTCAACCGACTTGCAGTTTCAATGTATACAAATGATTTTTTTTGTAGCCAACCATCACGCTTTCAAACATTATTGAAAACCAACTACTAAACCTATGCTAAATTAATGAGTAATATACCAAATTTATAAAAAAACTGCATTAACTTGATAGAAATAGTTTTTTTTTAGTTTGTACCTATAACTAAATTTTTTTGAACCTCTTTTATAATATTTCCACCGAATAATAATAAATATTCGTAGCAGGAATAAATTTAGCCTTGAATACAGTTTGTTAGTTAAAAAAATAAACTTAATTTATCCAAACAAAATGGTTTGTATGTTTAACTGGTGATGAAACATTTAACGTAGTTGTAATGAACAGTTGTAGCTTTTATATGCAAACATCACAACAGTTCCCCGGTGAGCCCTTACTCTAACTTGCCTCGTTAAATTTCGTTGTTATGCAGTTAAAAACTTTATTACCAATTCAAAAACTAGTTGTGTAACATTGAAGTTTTCATTTAAACAGTTTTTATTTTTCATGTTTTACTGTTTGGGTGAGATGTTTACATTCTGTTTACATATACTGGAATCATAGCCGAGTTATTTCAATAAAATCAAGGGAGACTTTTAACCAGTTTAATTTATAAAAAGAAAATAGTATGTTTCACATATAGTGAGCTCAGTCCATAACGCCACGGACTTCTGACCCAAGACAGCAGTGACGTGGGTTCGATCCTGGTACCTAACATATAGCCTATATAAACATATAGGCTGGCTGGTTTAACTGGTAGCCCTGCTTCCTCTAGTCTAACTCCGATTAGTTGAACTAGAGGAAGCAGGGCTACCAGTTTATTTAGTTTGTAAACATCGACTCTCCATACTTGCAATTTAATATGTGTTTTAAATTAAACGTATATTCCTCTCTTATAAACCACACCTATCACAATGTAGCAGCTAAGCAAAGAGCTGTGTTATTAATTGCCTTACCTCACTCCATTATCATAATAAACTTGTGGAGGGAGTGATTTATGTTTGTTTTGAAACTCAAGCAACTCACAGTGTTAATCTATTGCACTACTCTTCACTATGTATCTCTTGTTACTATCTATAGAAAACAAATCCGAAATGAATTTTCTCTCTTTATGTCATTTATTTCTTGATTGTTGTACTGGTGAATATTTAAGAAAATATGTTTTAGAGAAACTTCGTTAAGTAATCTTAAAACAATAAAATGAATTATTATACTATCGACAAGACTGAAATCTTACTTACAATCAACAGATAACGTTTCAAAAAAAGGCAAGTGTCAAACGACCCTTGAGGCGTAGGTATAAAATCTTTAATGTAAGCATATTTTCAAAAGATTCATCCGTTACAAAATGGCGGCTGTTCAAACTTCTTGCGGAAATACCTGCACAGGCCTTAGTATTAGTAAATACTCGTAGTCAACATTAGCTAGAGATCTGAAACCCGGTTGATTAAAAGTAAGCAAAATAGTAGGTATTTAATTTTAAGATTTAAACTACAGTGTATGAGTTTTTTTTAAATATTCTTAATACTAATTAAAACGATGACAAACACATTAATATTTCTTTAATAATCACTAAATGTAATGATTTTATGGTTGAAACTTCATTTTGTCACTTTTTACATTTAGCCTATAATTTTAAAATACTACTTGATCTCTTTTATTCCTCCAAACGTGAACTTATCTATTTAACAAAATTACCAAAGTTATCTAATTAATTTCTATATACTACCAATTCACAGATCATTAAGTTTTGATAGGAAAATTATATTTTACCAACTAGCAGTACCAAGAATACGTGTTGAGACTTGAATATCTGTAACTTAAATCAATGTTTGCATATATTATCTACTTTGCTCAGGCTTGAAGAGGAAGTCATTTAAGGTAATACACAGAGATGGTTTATAAGCTAGACATATCCAGTACAAGTGACAGAGCTGACGTCCTCAGAGTCCAACTGTCCTTAGGTATAATGTGACAGTGAATGTGACGTTAAATGAAAATTGAACGTTTCCATTAACAAACTTGATGCAGCATTGTAAGCTATTGTTACAAGTATTATACTATTGTACAAGAGCCTAAGCTTAAGTTAGTAAGTGTAGTATTTTTTTTATTAGAAGTAATAAGAGGACGGAATAAATTATAAAACGTAATGCTGTCAACAAATATTTGTTGCATACAATCAAAACAAGATAAAACACTATGTAGCTAAGTGGATCAATTTGTATTCTAGGATTTTTAAGGTTTAATAATGCTGAGTCGAAAGTTAATCTGCAGTATAACCCGTTACATTGTAAACTTGCTGACGTGCTGACTGGAGTTTAAACTAAGCGAGTGTTTACTAACCATAAAATACTTTAACAATTATTTAGTTGGAAATAAAAATCTACTGTTTTCCCAATGAAACCATATACAAATATTTTTTACACTTTTAACCATATATTTACGTAGCCTAAATTTATTTGATAAATAAAAACTTGACTAAGATATGCACATTACTATACCTCTCGGAAAATAGTGACAAACCTACTTTACATATCAGTTTCGACACATGGTTCATATGGTTCATAAAGTAAACGAAATCTAAAGACAGACTCATCAGGCTACCAATAGTTTTTCTTTCATTTTTTGGGAGCGAGCTGGTCTAGTGGTTACAGCACGGGATTTTTGTCCCTGAGGTCCCGGGTTCAAATCTCACCAAACCACCAATGGATTTTATCTAAGTGATAAATCCACGACCCTTAGGTCTAGCCTGAAGTAATGTGAAAAAACAACCCCGGGCTCGTGCCTAGCAGCAATAGGAAAAAACCTATTGCTTTTAAGCTGTCGTAAAATCAAACATTCTCAGACCCCATTCAAAGTTCATATCAAAGTTTGATGGAGCCTATATTTCCAAACCTCAATCATTCAATTGAATTGCTCACATACTTTTGATATTTCACACATTAGGAAGACGAAAAGGTTATTTGCATTTTTAAAGGTTTGTATACTCTTATTTTGCTTAAAAATATGAAATTAAATGTAAACGCAGTCAGATCGAAGGAAAAACTAACATTATCGTGAAGGAAAAAAATTATAAGTATATTATGGTAAGCTAAGTGGTAATATGAAGAGCTAATTCAATCCTCATTCAATACACAGAAAAACGCTGACCAGAAAACACATGTAAATTATCAGTTCAATAAACTCAACCTTCTACACAATGTGTTACTTCCATTCATCATGGTAAGGTTGTCAGCAAACTGCTACTTGCCACCACAGTTTTAAAGTTTTATATTTTATTTGGACGGTCAAGTTAAAAAGTAATACGAAACGAAAAAAAAATCTTTGAAGCTATTTACAGAATACTGGGAAATAAAAAAGAGAATCACAATAATGTAATAATTGTAACGTGATGTAAATCACTAATTGTGCGTTCAGTTATGAAAAAGTATCTTTTTTTTTGTTACTGCAGCAGCTTATGTTTATAGTTTTAATTTTTGGATCTGTTGAATTATAAAACATCTCAGGGAATAAACTATGCTCTACACAGGACTGTTGTAGGCTAGGTTATCTGGACAAGCTTCAAGAAGAACTGGTAATATTGTAGTGTTTTGTATTTTTATGATGTGTCTAATGATGCAACGAAAGGCCTCATAAAAAGAAAAATTAATTAAATATTGGTGATGTTTTTATTTTAAATTGTATATCTGGACAAGTGTGACTAATTTTGGTGAGACATAAAAACTATTACGAACTCACGATAATTTAATTTCATTTCACAACTTGAGATATTTACGTTCATGGAATTTTAACAAAATGCCCTCTAGTCTAGTGTGATTTCCTCTATAAATTTCGATTATTATTAAACATTCACTTAATTAATAGGGCCTTTGTTTATTTTAAATCATCTTAATGTTTTTGACAAGATCAATATATTACTAGTTTTTGAATACATCAAAATGTATTATCAAGCCTTTACCTGTATACAAGGCTTAAACTTGCCCATGAACAATGTACACATCGCCAGAAGACAAGTTAAGTGATTTCTCAAAGGACCGATACAATTCGAACTTTCCTCCATCAAGTATTACTCCCTAAGGTATTACTAAGTAGTAACTTGTCCGCTCTTAGTATAGTGTCAATCAACTCATGCAGCATTGTTAAAAACTTTTGTCTTCTACTCTCTCAAAACCTTTCAAACCTATTATATAAAATAAAATATTCCCCTTTATTGTACGAGTGTTTTTAATTATTTTTATTTTAATTTGTTACAAATGACTAGGATGTAAATAACTCTGTTGAAAAAGTCATCATAAAGTCAGCTGTTACATGAGAGAGATATGTGACACGAGCTATTGACTGGAAATTGACAAGATTGATCTAAATTGAAATATCAACTTTCAGTCAGTGGTTTTACTGATATAACATACTGCAACGGATAACGTCTACATTCTGTAAAAAAAAAACTGTTTCCGTATCAAAATATCAAAAAATACTTGACATAAATCCCCTCACAATAATTAAACTGACTGCGTTAAAAACTAATTGTATATACACAGCAATAATACTTACAAAGTGTAAAGAAGTTTTGTAATGCCAATGTCGAATAAAAGACAGTTACAATTTTGACACGATAGTTATTACAATGAAGTGCTTGCCATCATAATTATTATTAAAACCAGGTTTCTATTACTGCGAAAAGCATAATAGAGCATTTACAATGCCGTTATATTTTCAATTTAATTTATATTCGATGTTAATTGCAGTACAATACTTTTAACGTAGCACTTTCCTCTGGATAACTGAGTTAAACCAAAATATTTTAGATTAACTAATCTGTTGAGAAGTGTTAACCAAATCCATGCTAACAAATTTAGTAAACCATAACCTCTATGTATTCATAAGGGTCATATAGTCGTTTAGTGTATTTTCTTTTAGGAAACTCTCAATCAGTGGGTAAAAAAAACTTTTATTTATTACTAACATGGTCATATGTTTCGTTTCACAGCTGTAAAATGGTTTAACCAGATTTTACTTCATTAGAACAGTGTTTTCATGTTATTGAAACATGCGAAAACCTATTCTAAAAGTTCTAAATCCAACGGTGATTTGATTAATACGAATCATTTAACAAATCAAAAATGGACCATTATTAAACTATATTTTTCATTACTTAATATTATCTTTTTAATTAAGTTCAAGGGACTATACTTATAATTTTTATGGGGAGCCTTTTTAAAGTTTGTTCACATAGCTTATACTTAATTAATTCCCTGATGAAACACATACTGTATATTGAAATTTATACTTATTTCCTATGAAATATCTAAACAATATCATGCTATTTACAGCATATCATGTTAATCTACTAAAGCAGTAGATTCTGTAGGCAAGGATGATGAGGTGGAGTTTAAATTGGATCTTTCACAGGGGAGTTCAAAATCAGGTTTCAGCATGAGATTTATTCTCTCATCTGGTTGAACATTAATAGTTGATGACCTAAGACAGACAGTGGACCGTTAGACTAGAGTCAAAGGGTTTTCAACAAATAAATACGATGGTTGCTTCAAGAGTGAAAGTTATGAAATTTAATAGCATAACATTTTATCCTCATATTATTTTAGTTTTTGTTGCATCAAAGTGTTATTGTTCAATTTTTACCACACTTTTGTGGTTATGCATAATTTGTTTGACACATTTAATGTGGTTACAACAAATTTTCCGTTAAACTGAAATTGTACTTTGTATTTCATATATAATTTGTGTATACGAAATAGTTTTTTATGTCAATAAAGTTTTGCTGAACACATACATAAAAGAGGTATGTTAAATTGTTCAAATATTAACAAGTATTGGTATATATGGACCTAAAATTTAAAAAAACATTAACTAGTGAATAGCTATTTAAAACTATAAGTTAATAAAATACCAAAATATACTATATGGATGAAAACATAATTGAAACTACCTTCAACCTACCTTCTTATTTTTGGTTGAATAAAATTTTACAATAGACGTATTTTCTAATGGTACTTTAATCATGTCATAATAATCTATGGTTTGGTTTGTTATATTTATACCTTTTACGCAGGCTATGTTGCCAAATAAAAGTATATCAAATACTACTTCAAATACTACCTTAAAAGTTTTGTTTATATTAAAAACTATTTTTGGGTAAATTTAAATTAAACGTGCAGTCCAAGTCTTATTATGTTTGTTATTCTTGTTTACAATCTTAAAACCAAATATTTTGAGCTAAACCATTACTTGTTTTTTAGACACGCCCCTTCATGTGAAAGATTATTTTCCTAGTGATCAACTACCTAGTGATCAAACATGATGAAAGACAATTTGCACGGCCTAAGACAAAATCTAAGAACTATGTCAGAACGAACAAAAAAGACTTTTATTGAATTGGCCTACTAAAATGTTTAGTTAGTGACTCAATAACGCTTTTTTTACGGTTGAGAATTTGCTATGCATCCGATTATTACATATTTAAAAATAAGTAAAACTTAATTAGAGATTTTTTTACATTTGATTAGTTTTAATTTTTCTTGTTTTCTATCAAACATAATCCACTAAACGTATGTGTAAATAAAGTACACTTAAAGACTATATCTGAAACAACATGTACACATTTATCACTAATTTCAATAGATTAATCATCTATATACATAGTCTGTCCAGCAGGGAGTGCTGTACAATAATAAACAGAACCAAAACTGTAATAGCCTTGTTTACCAAACTAAACACTCTGTTGATTCAGACGTCTAGAAATACAGTGTATTTGCTTATTGTTGTTCAACGTGTTTACGGACAGTCCTCTTGCTTTAACAGTAACTGGTTGAGCATGTATTTACAGCTCTTCATAACAGTTTAAGTTGTATTTGGGGCCAAGTAATGTAAATATAATCTATTAATTAATTACAAAGGGGGTTTAGTCTGTATCTACTAAATTGTGAGAAAAGCTGTGTTTGGAAAAATGAAACATAGAAGGTGTACAATAAAAGGTGTTGGTCTGAAGATGTGTCATAAAAAAATAAATAAGGTCTATCTCCCTATGGCTTTTGCCCCTGTGGATTTATTGTCCCCATGTTATCCTTATCAAGAAAAGATTCCTTCAATTAAAGGTCATGTGAATCATTTTCAGGTAGATATCTATGCAGTTTCTTATTATTTTAAAACTTAATGTTTCCTTTATGTTAAGTTTTTTTATAGTTTATTAGAAATTGTTTATTTTAGATGTGCATCAAACATTTTATATAACAAGACAAGTTTTAACAACCATGTTCAAAACCACAGGAAAATTGTTGTATTTGATATGGCAACCAACTTAAGGACAATCCACAATTTAAAATCTAAACAGAGGTAACCGAGTTATGTAATCTTTGGTAGGGAGTGCCTATTAGTGTAAGGCAATTTACTCAGCCTATAACATCTGGAAAGATTTGACAATAGGATAGTTTCATTAGAACATACACAATTGTGTTCTATCTTGAAATAAGATATTGCATAGTAATAGCGTTTCCTGTTTTCCTCAAACATTTTCTACTATAAGTTTTGTCCAGTTTTATTTAGCAATGAAAACACAATCTGAACTTTTGAAACTAAACGAAACACATGTCATTACTCTTGTCACTTAGTTTGCCACAGTATTATTTTTACGAGTTATAAAATTATAAAGTTTTCAGTAATCGTTTAATATTAGGATCATAATATTTTAACGTATGTATTTGCTACCATTAAATTAACGCATGTTTTGAATGTTGCCTGCAAAAACAATAAAACAACGAGTTTAGAGTTTTATTTTTGATTAAAGTAGAATTTTTATCAAAAAAAATTATGCTACTTTGTAAGTAGTACATTAAACATTTTGATAATAATTGATGATCTGGAAGGTTTTAGGCATAAAAGTATACGAATTATAAATTAATCGGTCTTATAAAATTAAATATATGTCAAGACCACAGCAACGACTGGATTACAATCTATAATGTGGTGTGTTAGGTCAGATGTGCTGATTTATAATGTGGTGTGTTAGGTTAGATGTGCTGATTTATAATGTGGTGTGTTGGTTCAGATGAGCTGATTTGTAGCAGTTTGCTGACTCCGTGATGGATGGACTCACCACGTTGTGCTGAGTTTATTGAACACCTAATTCCCCGGGTTTGCAGATTTCGACTGTGAATCAGCATTCATCTATATAAAGCAAAATATTACATCGGGTTAACATTATTAGTATACAGTTTTGCGAAAGATACTATTTACGTGATGTTTTTATAATAGTTTTTGGTCTACGTGTTTTTAATTTTCAAGAGAAGAAGAAACAGTAGCCAAACAGATTGGAAATAGGATCAAATTTTATTAACGTGTTTGTCGGGAATGGTAACTATGTTTTTACTGATTATGTAACATTCAAAGCAGTTGTAGCTGTAATATGCAAACATTGCTAAAGTTCCCAAAAGAGCTCTTATTATATCATACGTCGTTAAATTTCGTTGTTATCCAGTTAAACTCTTTACCACCAATTCAAACACTATTCGTGTATCATTAAAGTTTTGATAGTTTATGTTTAATTTAGAAATGAGACTACAATAAGATTTATTGGTTTCGAAATATTCCATGTATTTAAAATAAAAACCAGATAAAGGTGTACCAATCCACCCGGCTAATATATGATATATAATAGTTAAATATTTTTAACATCAGTATAAAATAATTACGTGACAAATTTGTAAGGTTTGTGAAATAAGACACCTCAAGGTAATAATAATAATTTGGGACGCATGAATGATGGTATATATCAGCTAGGCATGTTAAATTGACCAAAATGGATGGTATAATGTTAATAAAAGAATATAAACTATATTATAACTTATTATTTTAGAACAACCCTTATAGCTAACTATATTTAGTTGTAAATGATATCGCTTTAGTGTGATTTTAACGTGTGTTTAGTTTAAATCTAGTAACTACAAAAGAATTTATAAAAAACCATTTATGCAATTGCCTTAAAAAAAGGCTGCCAACAACAGAGATATACACTTAAAATAATGAATAACTATATCAGCAATAACACTGAATAATTTGTATATTTGCTATATAAATTAAGTATTGTTTATAATATTATAGGTAATAAACCTCTTAATGTTTCATACATAATAATTTGAAATCACCCCCATTTCGAAATTTCGAAATTTTGGTTGAAATGTTCAAGATAGATTTATAAATTTGTTTCTATCCTCATTGACTTCAACAGGTTAATTTAGCTTGAATTAACATCGAACCGTTGGTCCAGGAATTATTTTATGATATACTGTGGATAAAGGTAAGATAAAATATTGTTTGCTTCAGGAAATACTCAAATAAACAGGGAGCATATTAAGAAAACAATTGCCATGTCGTCTAGCTACATTTATAATACCTATTATAAACCGCAAGTGTAACAATGTAAGCAAGTTACACCATGAGCTGTGTTATTAATTGCCTCCCTCTACTCCATTATCATAATAAACTTGTGTAAGGCTTGATTTATGTTTGTTTTCAAACTCAAGTAACTGTGAAAATGTCAAGGTATTTAATACCTTTAAATATAAGTTCTTAATAGGTATAGAATATCGAAAATACATTCCTGTCATAAGCTGTATCGTAAGCATGTTTTTATTTTTATTTTTTTTTTATTTTATTGTTGTAGGCTTACGTCAATGTGTAATTGTTGCTTATTACGGCAACCAAATCTGTTATCAGCTTGAATTGATATTATATGGAACCAAGATCAAAACTAATTATAATACCTTATTTAATTATGTAAAATTGCTACTCCTAATTTTTACTCTAAAAGAACATTTTTTTTTAATAAATAGGTTATGAAAAAATTGACTTACTTAGGTAGGTAAAATTAGGTAGGTATGTATTGTTTTGACGTAACTAAGTAAGTAACTATACAAGGTTATTTTACTAACTTCATTTACATTGGGAATAAATATTTTCCTTACATTATTTTTCAATCCTTAAGCATATGAGGAAGCTGTCCCTCACCACTAGTGGGTTTCTTCTGTGACAAACAATTCTAGGACTGTGTCCAACAGAGTAGAGGGGTGTTTTTAGGGAGTAGTCTGTGATAAATTCAGGAGTCTCACACTACAGGCTAGCTACTTATGAGCGTAAAAGCATATCCCTCCTCTCCTTAAAAAAAAAAACAAAATAACTAGTGGGTTTCTACGCAACTATTAACTCCAACTCACTTGGACGCCGCCATCACGTACACTCTGTACGCACAGTTCTCGTCGTCTAAAACCAGGACTACAAACATACGTATACATATCTATGTTGGTAGTCATGGTCTTAAACACTCTGCACTCTACGACCATCTCCACTAGGCACCCTTACTAAACCACCCCAAGCCTGTTCGGAAGGTCCAGGATACCCGGGGTATATCGGGTCTGACAAGCAGTTCAAAGAGCGGCCAGGAAACATCCCCCTGGAAAACGGCTCGTTACAAGATTTTGTGTGTGACTCTTTCAGCTAAACCTCGGGTACAGGGTGAAACCTAAAAGCTTGACCTCATTTGGATAATTCATTAAGCATAGAATGAGACTGTATGCAATTTCTCGGGTCTTGGCTACATATTTTATACTTGACGAAATAATAGTAAAATAATGTCTCATCGATGTGATTGTGAATAGCAATTTACGACACAAAGCAATTAGCTTAGTTTTTTGTCTGTTGTATGTACATTTTCATTTTATTAGCTTACACAAAAGATTAAACTTTAAACAGGTGGTGGCGTGTAGCAGTTTGCTGACAACCAAGTTATGATAAATGGATCAACACATTGTGCTGAAGGCTGGTGTTATTGAACGGGCGATTTACGTGGGTTGCTGGTCAGCGTTTTCCTGTGTGTTAAATCAGAATTTTTAGATTATCAGATAACTCACGGCGCAGCTCTACCTCTATGTTTTTGATTAAGTTAAATATATAACATTTTTAGGAAAATTTACGTTCGAAATTCCTATCTGGATCTTTTACTTATTCTTGATTGTTACCCTCGTTTACTCGAACTGGCTGGGTAGCCTGAGTGGTTATAGTGCCCGCCTAGTAATCAAAAGGTCGCCGGTTCGATCCTGAGAAAAGTCAGTAGCTTTTTGATGGTTCGAAACTGGACCCAGCTGTTCCTGATCATTGGGCTTTAAATAAATGATCCTGACTAATGAAACCACTGATCTTAGTCAGTAACAAAGCTACACAGGTCATCACACACCATTCTACACTCATCCTTCACTCATATTTGGGTTAAAATACACGTACCTAGGTGGCATCCCCATCTCAATAATTGATTGATTGATTGATTGATTGATTGATTGATACTTGAAAGTTGTCATCGCCCTTTTCATTAATTCTTTGACACTTTTTTATTCTGAGTATTCATATAATATTGTGTAAATAGTAATCGTATTTGTTTAGTCTTTTAATTTTTAGTATTTTTGTTTATTATCATGTATTAATATTTTTAAATAGTCCTAAATAATATGATTTGTATGGACCGAAAGTGAAGATCAATCAAATTAGAAACGACAATACCACAAAGGTTAGCAAAAACAATATTATAAAGTAGAAAAGTGGCAAAACCGATTAAAACCTAAATTCTGATGAAAATTTACGATTGTCAACCATTTTAATGCTACCTAAGAGTGATGAATCAGATATATGACAAACTTTTTGATACAATTTTGTGGCTGACCAATAACGACTAGAAATGTTTAAGACAGCAGAATGGAAAGTACAAAATACTAAATAGGAATCAATATCCAATATTAACTAGCTTGTGTAGTTTATTTCTTCAAAACTAAATCTTCAAATAGAATAGTTAACATAATATTATAAGGAGAGTACTAGTAATATGAAACTGGTAACATGGACTAGTAATCTTCAATATCTAGCCCACATAGTAAGCATACATTAGTAATTTAATTGATTGATATTATATTTACACTGTTCGCTTGGCAGTAATTTCCTTGCAATAACAAACAAAACTCAACCTTTAAACTGGTAAACTTAAACCTTTACCTATGGTGTTGCTAACTGGACTCTGTGTGTTCTATTAACTTGGACGCATCAAAATGCTACGAAATCTCCTTACTGTACGTTTATTTGTCGCGATTTTCCTTATAAAATAACTGTGAATATGTCAGCAAAGTTATTACTTTTAAATACAAGTTAGCCTAATGTAAAGTACAACTCTGTGATCAAATGTAGAAACAGCTTAAAATGTGTTTTAGACAATCACTGATAACAGTTATTTCGGTAGACTATTAATTTTATATTAAATATTTGATATAATCTTTTATTCATAGTTATTCATCGTTGAATGTGTCCTATTTTGAATTTGTTACTATTGACCTTATTCAAATTATGATAGTTTATACATTTGATACCCATAATATCACATATTTACAGAAGGGTTAGGTTATGTCTTGATGACTGCATTGCTAATGAATAAGTAAAACAATGTTTTTCATACAGTACTTTCCTTTTTAGCTAATTCAAATCAAACCGAGCTTTTTTTCTTTCAAACGTTAATGGAAGATATACTGTACATGTCTAAATATCTGTTACAATTTATGCATGTATAGATGTCCACGCAATGCATGTAAAATGAATATTCAATATTGTTAAAGTACAACCATTTATATGCATCCGTTTTGACTATTAATTTATTATGCCTAATGTCAAAGAGGTTCGTACATTTTAATTAAATTAAGGGTCTCTAACTACCGCATTATTGAGAAGATTGAGTTATTTTCAAAAGATTCGGACATAACATAGGTATAGTACTGTAGGAGAAGGAATGCGAAAGAAACTGTATATATAGTTCACGTAAATCAATTATTACTATAAATAATCGGAGAAACGTCTTGTAACACTTACAACCATTTACCATTTTTTTTTTTATTTACCGTCTTGTGAGTAACAGTATAAGCGTAAATATATGTTTTAAGTGTTATAAGACGTTTCTTTTATTTACTTTCCGTAAATTTGATAACACGTACAATGCTGATCAAGAAGTTATAAATAATCACATGATAGAACTAGGAGTACGCTCCGAAGTCGCGTATGAGAATGAACGAAGACCATTTCATACATACAAATATGTTATTTAACAGTAGAGCTAACCACATTCATATCAGTTGATTAGCTGCTCAAGAAGTTTTAACTTAATTAAGGCACTTATCAAATCCATAATACTATAGATGAAACAAACTCCCTAAGGCTGGTTTTATGCACCGCGACAGTCGCGAGTCACGAGTCGCGCCACGTCTTGCGGCTGACCAAAATGTCACGTGACAGCGACACTTTTTTGCCGCATAAACTCACATCCCGTGGTGGGGGAATTAAAGAACTCAGTCGGTTCTCAATCCAATGTTGTGTGTTGTGGTTGTGATGTATGAGTGATTATTAAGTTGTTTAAATATAGACCCTGTAGTGTTGTACACGTTAATGACAAAACCCCAGTTATTTAAACAACACATACAATTTACAGTTGGAATTGGGTCAACCCTCTTAAAAATGTCATTTCATAATAAAATGATGTAATTTATAATACAAATAAAGGGTAAAGAACTCATTTATATATTAATTATTGACATTAATTTGACATCAATATAAATATATAGAGAATATACCACGTAGAGTATTAAAAATACTACTGTCGCGGTGCATAAACGTGCCCATTTGATCCAATAGAACTTGAACCGCGCGCGACACATTTTTTGAAGCTGCGATTCTAAAACCTGTCGCGGGTATTTAGAGTCGCTCCGCGGCAGTTTGTCGCTGTCGCGGTGCATAAATGCTCCCATTTAACTCAATAGAACTCGAGTCGCGCCGCGACAGTCGCGGTGCATAAAACCGGCCTAAAGGTACGTTTTGCCTGAAGCGACAGGAGCGACGGTCGCGCAGCGACTGTCGCTGAGCGGCAGTCGCGGGACACTGATCAAAGGGGTTTTGCATAGTCCTGTTTTGCTTGGAGCTACTGTCGCTAGAGCCGCGAGCTGCAGTCGCTGGGTACTGCTCCAAGACCAGTCAGGAGCGACAGTCGCTTAGCGACAGTTACATTTCTGATTGTTTTTATAGTCTACACCATTATGGCAAGTTCGGGAACCTTTTATTTTCGCTATATGGCGTCGGCCAACGGCTGTGATTAAGTTAAATTTTTAGTAGATTATTTAGATTGTCGACTTAAAAGACTCTAATTAAATTTTCGTTTAGGTGATTCAAACAAATATTGCTCTGTATAAATGGTTATTGATCAAATTGGTTTAAAAGTCAGGCGTGTCATATTTAAATATATAGAATGCCAATTATTAAAGTGATGTGGTTATTCAAATATTAATGGAGTATATCATGTAATTGGTATTTTATTCATTTACAATACAATCAATAAAATATAATTTTCACTCTGTGAGGAGGTTGTTTATAACACTGATTTCCAATTCAAGTTATGCTTGTGTACTGCAATTTACGGAGAAATTGAGTAATTTTATTACATTTTGGCTTGTGACATGGCAGTTTTGGAATGTTTCTTCTAGGCCTACAAGGAATACTTCATTTGTTAAGTTTTACCTGTTTTACTAAGTGAATTTATCGATTTTATTTAGTGACTTTATACTTAGTGCGCACTTTTGAGGTTAGGTGCACTGACGGTACCACGTCTCGTGACGCCAAAGAAGTTGTCGCTCCAAGCAAAACAGTCTACCACCCCGCGACTGCCGCTCGGCGACAGTCGCTTAGCGACCGTCGCACCTGTCGCTTCAGGCAAAACGTACCTTTAGGCTGGTTTTATGCACCGCGACAGTCGCGAGTCGCGCCACGTCTTGCGGCTGACAAAAATGTCACGCGACAGCGACACTTTTTTGTCGCGTAAACTCACATCCGGTGGTAGGGGAATTAAAGAAATCAGTCTGTTCTCAATCCAATGTTGTGTGTTGTGTTTTGATGTAGAAGTGATTATTAAGTTGTTTAAATATAAACCCTGTAGTGTTGTACACGTTGATGACAATACCCCAGTTATTTAAACAACACATACAATTTACAGTTGGAATTGGGTCAACCCTCTTAAAAATGTCATTACATAATATAATTATGTAATTTATATTACAAATAAAGAGTAAAGAACTCATTTATATACTAATTATTAACATTAATCAATATAAATATATGGAGAATATACCTGGAGTATGAAAAATACTACTGTCGCGCCGCGACTGTCGCGGTGCATAAACGTGCCCATTTGATCCAATAGAACTTGAACCGCGCGCGACACATTTTTTGAAGCTGCGATTCTAAAACCTGTCGCGGGTATTTAGAGTCGCTCCGCGGCAGTTTGTCGCTGTCGCGGTGCATAAATGCTCCCATTTAACTCAATAGAACTTGAGTCGCGCCGCGACACGCGACACGCGACTGTCGCGGTGCATAAAACCGGCCTAAGGGAGTATGTTTAATCTACAGTATGATAATACTTTTTCACCGAAGCAGTTTCTTAAAACTGCACTTTGGGCTTGTGTCATTAAAGCAGGACCAGGAATCAGGGAGTTGGTGCTGAAGCATGGAAACTTTGGTCCAAGGTCATAAGACAGGTTTGAGAATATCCACTAAAAGAACGGGTAAATCTTTCCAAATTCTAAAACCAGCAATATTGCTAGAAAATGCTAAGTAATATAGGTTTGTCAATCTATAAAATCTCCAACATTATTATTTGTGATGATTCATTGCTGTACAACATTGTACTGTGCTTGTACAACAGTGTGTAAGAACATCTCCTACATGACCCATAAGAACTAAAAAGAATTATAATCATCACAATACATGAGGATGAGAATTTAAACCTTGTGTGGTGTGGTGGTGGGGAAACACTATTTTGAACCAGCAGATACTGCTGATTTTGTTGTGCGAGTGATCAAACAAATGTTTTTAAGTTTTAAAACTTCATATATTTAGATTCATATTTTAAGTCATTATAATAAGATAGTTTTAAATGCAAAATTACTATGAAGGAGTAAATATTTTCTAAATATCAAGCTTTTTTTTCTCCTACTACTTCACACCCAATTGGAGAGTACTGTCAAATGTTCGACTCTCTAGAGGGCGAGATCCTAAACATCGATGGTGAGGTGACTGTTTGGAGGGATTTCAATGCTAGCGTGGTGGAATGTGAAACAGACACAGGAAGGCGGTATGTTTTAGAGATGGCAGCCAGGCTAGCTCTCTATATCCTAAACACAGGTGAAGTTTCCACCATCCGTCACCCCCGGCATGGAAAGATGGTCCCTGACATCTCTCTGGCATCTGAAGCCCTAGCCCACCGGTCACTGACAGGAGAGTCTCTGAGGACTACTCTGCAAGCGACTTATCAGGCAATTGTCTTCAAGGAAATTCCTGAACTTTCCTGAGCTGGACATATACACAATATGCCAGCTCAGTTCATCCGTCTCAATGTACCTCAGTTGTCTTTGCCAGGGCACATTTCAGGGTTACATAAAAAATTAGCCTGTTGGGGACATTGGAAGTGCCGAATTTCAAGCTACGTTGACAATGCGTCCCACCATCTTCGGCATTTGATCGTTCCATGCCTAAGATTTTCGCCACCGCAGAAAGAAGCCAGTTAACTGGTGGTAACCCAAGATTGTAGAACGCCGGAAAATATGCCTTGAGCTCCAACGAGCAGCGCAGCATGCCAGAAACTGGCCTGAAGCTAATGCTAGATCGGCAGAGCACAAGGCCGCCATGCAAGATCCCCATGGTGCTATCAATTGGAGTAACGTCAGGTGCTGGAAGCAACTGTCAGGACATCCAGAACAATTCTTGAGTGATGGGCTACAAGATTGTAACCCAAAAGCTAGGGACTTGATCACCAACTACAGCCATGGAACCTGTCACCGTGGCATTGAAGCGTTATTTCCAAAGCACCCACCGCTACCAGCGAGGGAATTTGGAGATTAGGGCGCGTTACCAGTCTTTCGGGAAGAGGGAATTTTCTCCGCTGTCCCATTCCTTAGAAATGGAAGAGCACCTGGCCCTGATGGCATTCCTGCAGAATTTCTACAGCTTGTTGGTGTTCATTAGACTGTTACTTGAGATACAAGTCACTAATACCTGAAGAATTCAGTACTCAATACAGAACTTGTAGTCATGGATTCTGCTATGCTGTAAGTTAGTTGAAACCAATCTTAAAACTTATATTACAATATTATAAACATTGTATATAAATTCGTTTTTTGGACGGATATTTTTTTCTTCCTTGTCCCAGAAAAGAAATTTCTCGGGACGGATATATCCGTTTTTAGCCCGGAAAGTAAACAAAGATTGACATACCCGTCCATAGCCCTGGAAGGGTTAAAATCTTTAGAGAGTCCCCAATTTCAAGTTTTACATCAAAGAAAGTTGTTTTTTTTTATATGGGACTCTTTTTATCATTCAGTAAATCCCAATTTTCATTATATGACTCTAAAAAATTACCTCCACCTCAGCAAACTTGCCAACTAAGCAAATTTCTACTTGCCTTATTTGATTTTCACTAAAATGTATTTTAATAACATTAACATTAGGGTTATCGAGTACCTAGGTTTGCTAATACAGGGAGGGTAATAATAAAGTGTAATTTTTGGTAAAATACTTAATAGCTTAGAATAAAATAAAACAAAAAGAATAACAGGGGAATTTCTATTAAAATATTTTTATTTTCTCTGTATTAAATAACCGTACGAAAACATTTCAATGTATAAATTTTTTTGTGTTTTAAGCTGTTCAAAATGGTTTAGAGAGAAAATATTTAAGTTTTATTTAGTCCAAAATGAGAAAAACCAAATTTTACCTATAAATCCCTGTTTCCGTAGTTCGATCATGCTCCTGTGCTAACTCGTCCAAACAGGTTTGTATGAAATTTCATTGAAATTGGATGGTTTTTACTCAAGTTATCGTGCTTATGGACACACACACACACACACATATATATATATATATTTATATATTAATCTGAACGGATGGTGTTTTTGGCCACTGGAACATCAAAATTAAATATTTAAGTGGTTCCAGGTCTAGGTCTTACCCAGACCTGAGACAGTAATAGCTTATTCTCTATATATGAGAAATTTGCTAAATAGTAGCTAAAAACCAAACTAAAAAGTCATAGGCCTACAACTATTTTAAATAATCCATAAACTTAAAACAATAAGGGATTTTGTGTAACAACCCTTTTCCAGCCTATCAAATTTAAAACTTAGGTAAGTCTCAGATTTTAATAGTTAGGTGTCTAGGTGTCACTTTAATGCTAATGATTGCAAATGGTAATTATTCTTAAATAAATTTTTATTTTTTTCTATACAACGTAAAAAAAACAATAACCACCTTAGGTTTAAAAACCTGTGTCGGTGGATTTATACAATTTCTTAATTTCCTTTAGGGCTTTGTCCCCTCTAAGTTTAATTTATTTCTAGAGTCCATTTTCAAAGATCCTCGATCTTAAGGTCAGAATATCTGGTATGCTTAGAAACTTTGATTGATTGATTTATAATTGAAACTCTTTATTAAGATTGATATGTGAATTGTTATTTAGAGTGGCGGTTCTAGGGGCCTTGTTATGGGGGGCTGGCGGGGTGTTCCTCAACAGTAGGGGGTCCAAGAGCTCCTCGCCCAGACAGTTTGCTATTTTTAAAGTCACATTTAAGGTCTATAAACTATGTTCAAAAACCACCGTTACGTATTTATAACAAAAATTATGTTTGAATTTATACTTCCAGGTCCAATATAAAAACTCCCGGGAGTGGCTTCAGCCTCTGTGCCCCCCCCCCCTTGGAATCGCCACTGGTAATTTAACAGCTGTAATTTAAGGTGAATGTTTAGCCACAGTCAGAATGTAAACAAGACACTAAGCAGTTTACTTGGTCTGTGGATATGATGATTAGTGGCATCATATAATAGTTGGCTAAACTGTTTTTTTTCTTTGCTGCATCACTGGTCCATGGTCTGTTGAGTATTGTGAACCAAAAGACACCAGCTCTAGATGTATAATATTAAATTTATACCTCGGTTCATGACGGTGACCGCAGCGTTGCATATACGAGGTAAGTGCGGAACGTAAGATTCCCCTACTCTCCGGGGGAGCACTGCGATCGCATGTTAGAGCATGCGCAGTAGTTACTCTGTGTCATCACCCAGAAGAAAATTACGCCATTTGGAACTCGTTTTTTTTGTCGTACACTTCGTAATGCCTGCGTTGGTTGAAAATCCAGCCGATTGTGAAATTTGATCAGTGATTTGTTTTTTTAATACTGTACAAAAAGTTATAGCAATTGACATTTACCGACAAATCTATTATGGGGACAACGTAATGAGTGATTCAATGGTGAGAAGATGTGTTTGACAGTTCGAAGAAGGGCGAGATACAGTGCATGATGAGGAACAAAGTGGACGTCCATCTGTGGTAAACAATGAAATGATTAGTGCAATTAGTCAATGTGAAGATTAAAGAAAACTTTAATTTTATAACATGAATTCTTGCACGTGAATTTCCTCAAGTTTCAAGAATTGTAATTTACGAGAATGTTACTGAAAAATTTGACTTTTATAAACTTCGCTCACGTTGGGTGCCTAACATCCTTTCTGAACGGGGCAAAAACCACTAAATGGGCAGTGCACTTAATTTCTTGACTCATTATGACGAGAATAGTGATACATTTTCATTGCAGATAGTGATGGGAGACGAATTTTATCATGGGTTTCTTATGATACCTCTGAAACCAAACATCAAACAATGGAATGGAGGCACACTAACTAAACTTACGTTTTTGCAAAAATCAAACCAAAGTAATTCTTGCCATCTCGAAAGGCTATGTGCACAGTTTTCTGGGACAGAAAAGGATTTTGCTTAGGCCTACTGATTTTTTGCCAGGAGGCCAAACAATCAATACAGATCTTTATTGCGAGACTCTCAGGAAATTGTGTCGCGCAATACAGAATAAGCGCCAAGGAATGCTTACGAAAGGAGTGGTTTTCTTTCATGACAATGCTTGATCACACACAGCAAATATGACGAGACACTTTTTCAGGGCTTTGGCTGGGATGTTTTTACCATCCTCCGTACAGCCCTGACCTCGATCCAAGCGATTTTCATTTGTTTCGCAATCTAAAGTCTTTTCTTGGCGGTCAGCGGTTTAACTGCGATGAAGAGCTGAAAGAAAGTGTTACCTCATGGTTGACTACACAGGCCGCAACATTCTACGAGGAGGGTATACTCAAACTTGTACCACGCTATGACAAATGTCTCGAAAATTGTGGGAGTTATCTCTAAAAAGACTGTACGAGTTGTAGATTTTGTAAAAATAAATATATTTTGTGTATCTGTACTCGTTATTCTTTTATTTCAAAACCTTATTTTATAAAGATTGCTGTAGGCCTAAACATGAAACCACTAAGTGTCTTACAGAGTACTTAGGACATATTATCGCATGAAATGTTTGTTCGATATAAATATTGATTCAAATATTTCATTCAACGTTATATTAATTTTCTGTTGTTATTACCGGTATATCTAAGAAAGCCCTGCTACTACCGGCATTATCTATGGTACCCTGTACTATGCTATAAGTAATAAGTATTAGGTAATGGTAGGCCTAACTTAATAGGTGACACTTTACTTTAGTAATAGTATCCTATTATATATCCCATGTGTTAAATACCCACCACAACCACTATGCTATGTAAAGGTAAATTGCAAAGATATTTTATTCCTTAATTGCTTAATATACCGGTAACTTAAGTTGGGAATTTCTTTTACCTTAGTTATGCCTAAGTGTGTGACCTGTGGGCTAGGAAAGGTCACAAGTTAAGTATGAAATATTTTTAAATTTTTACTTAATAGCCTTTTTAACTTACCTAAGGCATGTTAGAAGCACAATTAATTGAACATATCTAGGTACGGTACTACCATTTATTCTACAATTCAAGATGGCCTTGGCCTTCGCAATATCATAGACTTAACAATCATTACGTTAACAATAGGCTATTATTAAAAAAAGGCACTGCATTAGAGTTGCTTATTTGGATAAACCCAAGCAAAAAATTTCCCACTACGACTCATGGCTTATTTTCTCACTCTGTCAACCATTAGTTTTTATATGAATAAATATAAATGTATTTTAGCTTAGGCCTAACTCGGTGTAATATTAGAATCAAGCTTAATATGTACGGTATAAAACATTTATTCGTGGTGATACTTTAAGCCAATTCAAAACCTAGAAGTATGCCTAGGGGTACAGTTCCGCAGAGAACCTGCTATATATTATCGATTTAAATATCAATACGAAAAGGCTATATCGTTTTTGGTTCGGTTCGATATAAGCTATTGTTTCTAAAATATATTTTTGTTGTTTAAACGTGGAATTGAGTTATTACCGTATTGATTTTGAACTCAACCAAAATAAAAATTTATTTTATGAAAGTTAAACAAAACAAACAATAACTATCATAATTCAACTTAAACCTTATTAATATAACTTGAGTCAATTAGGTACCGCATACAGTTAGAAAATTTATAATTTCTTCCGTTTTTAGTCGCTCAAATTTAAAATAATACCTCCCCCGCAGCAAACCTGCAGATTTCCATTTGCCTGATTGTGTATGTACACTTAAATGTCTCCTTAAAAATATCATATTTAGGCTATGTACCTATTTAAATTTGGTTAGTTAAACGAGTACTTAGGTTTGCTGCAACAGGGAGGGTATAGAAGTGTTTTTTATTGTAAAATGTTAGGTAGTAGTTTAAGAAACGAATGTACTTACGGCTTTGATCAAAATATGTTAAAAAACATGAAACTACAACAGTTGAATTATTCCCCGTAAGAATAATATAGGAATTTTAAATTTAAAATTTTTTGGAATTTTCTCCGTGCATGGTAACCATTAGGCGAATAATAACGCTTCATTAAGAAATTATTTGTTTTTTTAAGCTCTACAAAATGGTTTCGGAACGACATTTTAAAATTTTGTGTTTGTAAGGTTAAAAAGGAAAAAAACTTATTTTTACCATAAAACCGCCATAAACCCAGGCTGCACTTTAGTTGACGTCCTACACTCATTCGAATGAAAATATCGATCGATATATCGATTAATCGATTGCCTCATTCGATATATCGTTTGGTTAGTTAGGTAAGGTTAACCTAACCTAACTAACCAAACGATATATCGAATGAAACAATCGAATGAAAATATTGAATCGAAAAAAACAATCGAATGAGTGTAGGACGTCAAGTAAAGTGCAGCCTAAACCCATAGTTCCCATAGTCCGATCATGCTGGTTTGCGAAGTCATTAGAATAAATTTAGGTTGACACATTTAACTTACACCAAATTTCATCAAAATTGGATCATTTTTGCTTGTTATTATTTTTAGGTTAGACCTAAGTAAGTAAGTTTAAGTTAAGTTATTAAAATTCATCGAACCGAACCATAATCGATATATTATTAATTTGATAAAATATTGCAGGTTTTACCGGAACTGCACCCATGCCTAGGCCTATTAAATGAGAAATTCTGAGGTTAACTGGCTTTTAAGTTAGAACAATTAATAGTCACATGAATCAATTTTTATAGATTCTGATGAGCTATGAATGCTTTAAGACTAACTTAGGCTTTAGTACAGTAATTATGGACACTTGACTGCAAACTGATAAACCTAATGTAACTCACCCTGTAGGCCTACTTAAGCCGGAGTTTCCTAAGTTAGGCACAGAAACGGAGTGCAAAACACAGACTCCTCTTCATGTTGTAAGTTATTTTGTTTTTCTGAATCACTGATGATAAAATATATATAAGGTTAGATTACCTTGATCGCCAAGTGATCCATGTAAGTCCAAAAATAGGTTTACGCGCGTTTCGACGTCAAAGCGTCATTGTCAAATCGTACAAAAACTTTCTAAACCATAATATGGTCACGTCACAGTCTTTCCGACACACACAAAAAACACATTACCGGTACATAAATACATTTAAAAGTAGGTCTACTAACTAATTTGTGGTAGGCTAACGCGACAGATCTGCTCGCATGCCGATACTCGACTGCTCGGCAGTCGAGTCTTGGCATGCGAGCAGATCTGTCGCATTAGGCCTACCACAAATTACTTAGTTAGTAAGTTGGGTCTACTTTTAAATGTATTTTTGTACTGGTAACTGAATGTGTTTTTTGTGTGTGTCGGAAAGACTGTGAACCGACCATAATGGTTTAGAAAGTTTTTGTAACTTAGGATTTGACAATGACCCTTTGACGTTGAAACGCCAACGCGAGTAATCCTATTTTTGGACTTACATGGTCACTTGGCAATCAAGGTAACTTAATGTTACCTTATATATAGACTCCTCTTGCCTTAGGTAGGCCTCTTACAGTCATTTAAGTTTAAGTTAATGTTAACTTAACTATTTACCTAGAAAAGCATCAGAATGCGGTGTTAATCGCTTTTACGCACTCCGCGCCTAGGAAAACCATGCTTGGCCACAGATAGGCTAACTTCTCCAATTTAAAGTTTAGAAGAAATTTATCTATTAACTTAGGCCTAGGTCCTTTAACTTGAATTAATTAAGACTGTAGAAAAGGCCAAGGTAGGTAGGCTTTTACCTTTGATTGCAGGCTACCCTAACTTGATAGGGAACACTCTGTCAGTTACACTTGATAACTTAGGCCTAATTTGTTAGTGTACCTAAGTTTACTTAGCTTATAGGCCTACCGGATAACGTTAAGTTATAGGCCTAGTTTCAATATAACACTTGAAAGATCATATCTTAACAATGACGATACACAGTAATTTAAGTTACTTCCTTGCTTAGTCTAACCAATCAATGGCCATGCCTCCCTGAGTTCATATAGGCCTAGCCTAGATCTAGTGTTTTCCATTGACATGCCGGGTGAAAAATCGCATGAAGGTTTACTAATAGAATCGATAGTAGTTTCAATCAATATTAGCGTAGCCCAGTTAAGAAACTGTACCCCAAAAATCTTTCACTATTTTATAATTTCCGCCCATACCTAGCCAAGTAGCCAAGAACCAACAGACAACAGAAAACACAACAAACAAAACACAACCGATCCGACGACGACGACTTGACGGACGACGATAAAAAAGAGACAGTTTGAAAAATGTCTCTTTAAAAAAAATCTGATTGGCATAGGCATTTAATTGTATGCTATAACAATAATATTGAAAATTAATAATATAAAAAGCTCAAGACAATGTTAAAAGCACTTATTTTTAGTAATCCACCATGCCACCCAAGTGATGAAGTTCGGCCCAAGGACTACGGTCAATACAAGCCTACATATCAAACAACCATAAACACATGTAAAAAGTTAAAACATGTAACTACCTAAAATATTTTTATCGGTTTAATACATTTCAGTGGATATTTTTAAATCCCATATTTCCTCAGATGAATGTTTAAATAATTATAATTTAAAGATTTATTATGCATAAAACCATTGACTAATATAATATACATACACTGTTTACTCCATGGATGAAAGAAATAATATAATTCACTTCGGTCTCTAGAATTCACAACAAAGTTGTTGGTCGTAAAATGTAAACAAAAAAAAGAAGAAGAAGGTAGCTCCTAATGTTATTCTTATGGGGAAAAATTAAAATGGTTTTTTTAGGATTTTATTATAATTACTGAACAAATAATCTCCAATAACGAACTTAACCAAGATAATATGATAAAGAACCTTTGTGCAAAACATCAACTTCATATACGTAGTCATTCTCGAGTTTTTGGATTTACATGAGATGCTTTTTGTACCAGTATGAGAATTCACTTCGTTCATTCAATAATAGTAATGACCGATGCAAAGAGTTCCTAGGTAGAAATTTAGTCGATGGAAATAGTTTAGTTTTAAATACCAAACCTTTTTCTATTTGTTTTATACATGTTATCATTGAAGGTTCTTCTGAATTTGATTATAATTAATACAGGTACACATTTGATTTCTCGAAATAACATAATTCAGATTCATATAAATGTTTTCATGTCACCATTTAATCACAATGAAAGTCGATTAAAATGAAAATTAAATGCAATTGACAGAACTTTTACACAATAAATCAAACAAATCATTAGTATTAATAAAAAGGAAATTATAGAGTGTATTAAAACTAAATTGCACGAGGTTAAGAGAAATACCTTATAGAATTATAAAGAAAATAAAAACATTATGAGGGTCTTGTGCGTTTACATAAATATTAATAACTTCGGAATATTTTTTTTTAATGTTGTGTACACCAAAGATTTACTAATTATAGAGTATGCCTACTTTTCAGGTGAAACATAACCATACTAAAATCGTGTTCATTCATTTAGTTGTTATTTCAAATCATATTCTGTAGCTTGGACTCGCAAAAATAACTAGTTATCTTTTTCAGGCGACATATGAATTTTCTTTATCGCAACATTATTAACTATTATAATTGAGAGAAAAATAATAAAGTAAAATGAGAAGATTCAGATGGTGGGTTCTGGTACATACAGCATGATAATGTAGGATAAACAAACAACCCCACCGCAGGCAATGTTTGTATTCTTTACACACTCTGTTGGACAGTTGGAGCTTGTTGCTGTAGGGTCTGTAGAGATATACTACTAAATATCAAGAATTTTGATATAAAGTTTCCTTGTTAATATGTGTGGTGTTTAAAATAACCTTATTGGATCTAAATCCCTAACAAACATTTTTTTTGTGATAATTTAATACGGTTTTACTTTCATAATATTGAGAGTGGTTTGTAAAATGCATAAACCGTTTGCAATAATTGCTGTTTTTCCTATTGAGCTTAATTTCTTTATGTGTGTATGTGATTCCGAGAGGTTTGACCAATATAGCTTTGTTAATAAACAAAATATGTCAAAGAGATTAATAAGAAATTAAAAAACAACATTACTGGTGACAAACTGCAATCAACAATTAATTAGCATCATGGATGGAATGTATAATGAATTTAGAAATAAAAACGTGGGTTTAAGATGTCTATGGTTATTTTTCTTACAACTAAACTATATTTATTATACGTGTTTTAACCTGCATGCTTTGAATAATTAAAATAACAATTTCGTTTTAGCTAGAACGTAGCTTATCAACCGAAAACTGAAAAGACTATGATACATGTATAAATGTTTTACAACACAAGAGCTGTGTGAAATTAACGAGGACTGCATTTTTTTATAAAAACTTTCATGGTAAAAACAATGGTTGAAATTGGTAAAAAGTGCGTGTTAAATTAACAATTTCCCCCGTGATTTATATTTATAACAATTTTTTTATTCTGTCAAGTACTCACAAATGTTCAGTTTTAAATGTATAACTAAGATTTATCTCGTGGAAATTACTAGCACGAGGTCTGAACTATGTACATCGAACAAAGCGTCACAGGACAAGTTGTTAACCGATTTCTCAAAGGACCGATACAATTTGAACTTTACTCCATCAAACATTACCCCCCTAGGTAATACTAAGTATTCTGCTCTTTGTAAGTTTTTGAACACGTCAAATTGCTATGAGATTGATGAACGATTATGTAATTATCTACTTGCCATTACTTTAAAGTATATTTGTTTATGTTGATAGATGTTTTTGATTTTTACAACATAAATATTGTTATTTATTTATAGTTTAGGGAAATAACGCTGCACAATACATTATTTGTCAGGTTACAAGAGTTTATAGAACAAGCGCGGTTGGATTACGAAACAAGTCTGATAAACTCATTAAGGACGATATTTTTAAACATTACCACCCTAAACTACCCTAACAATAGCAAAACTTTTAAGATAAGACCTTTTAAGATATTTGACTAGATTTAATGGAAAATGCACGAATTTCTTTGGTAAAGATATTTTCCAAGGGTTATTAATAAAAAAGAAACACATGTTTTATATTTATACCCATAAACTATTAAGTATGGTCCTACAATATATCATTTCATCATATTTTTTTTACTGCAGGATAATATTGCATATTGTAGAGCAGTAAATTCTGTAGGCAAGGATGATGAGGTGGAGTTTAAATTGGATTTCTCTCAGAGGAATTTAAAATCAGGTTCCAGGATGAGATACAACCACTCATCTGGTTACACATTAATAGTGGATAACCTACAGGAGGCAGTTACTTAAATAGTTGACTGCTAAAATGCATCTTTTAAAGCAATAATGATTGATAATGAACCAAAATGGTACGTGTTTTTGAACTTATCATAATACAAATATATATATATATATATATATATATATATATACATATATTTGCTCGTTTCTCTCAAATCGTTATAATTCTTAGATTTACCAACAACGAATTTTCAAGCATGTCGTATGGAGGTTTCGTGGTTATTCAATTCGTCGGATACATTTCAGCTTAACATCTTCTGTGGTACTGAAATTACATTTGAACTAAGTTTACGAACGAAAATTGACTACATTTGACTTTATATCGTAAAAAAATTAAAGCATTAAAGTAAATAATGCTTTGTGGAATCCCATGTATCAAAAATGTTATGTTTAATCGTTTGGAAATTGCAAAATATACGAAAAATGATAAGTATATTAACATGGAAAAACAGTAAATATAAGTCGTTTTTGGTGATTGGTTGCAAATATACTTTAAAATAATAACTTATAACGTAAAAAGATTAAATAATACAATAAAACCATCCTACACGCATTTTTTTCATAAATTACTTGCTTGAAATAAGCATAAATCCCAGAAAACCATTTATACTAGTAACTAGTTTTCATAAAAAGTCTATTCATATTGTAGCAAAACTTATTAAAGTTTTTGATCTCATTCACCTTAGTAAGATACCCTAAAAATGTGTAAAACTTTTCCAAAGAATATTTGTAATGCAGTGTAACTATATGCAATATAATTTTCCGAGTAACTTTCAGTAGTCTAGTCTAAATATGATGACAAGTATAGTTACGGAATCTTAAATCTTGAGGCTGTAGAGACAAAGTAATGTGATTTTAATATTGGCAACATTACCGGCTCAGTTTTAATTCTCTACGTACAACACATAACAACACATATTACTTTGTTAAAATGATATAGATTTCTTGTCGGCTAGTAGTAGATTCTGTAAAAAAAATGTATTAAATAACTTTAAATTCACATATGTTTTATAAACTTATATTACCTTAGCACAGTGATGCAAAGCACTATTTTACAATAAAAAGCTTTAAAAACAACTTTTATATTTTAAAATTAACCAATCGAGAGAAAACGATAACCATTACAAACAACTGTGATTTTTAAACAACTTATACAAGTGACGACCTAACCAGCAAATTAAATGCCAATTTTCTAGTATTTTGAATATTTCAAATGCGTATAGTTATCCTGCAAAAGTGTAAACTTACAGAATTGTACCTTTAAAATAATTGCATGCACACCGTACCATTAAACCTCCTACAACAATATATTTTATCATTTTCAAAGCTATTTGTTTAATCTGGCCTACTGATTTGTAACAGTGTGTTGACTGCTGGGCACAGCACAGTGTTCTGAACCTTCAGTTTACCAAACTAACAGTTAACGTGTGTATGCATAAAGAGTATGGAATAAGCAATCGTGTTTTACCATACTAAGCAAAGCTTTAGGAGGGAATTAAAAAATATTTTAGCTGTCAAGTACTCGTCCAATTTATTAAGTGTATTTTATTTAGTAAATATTGATTAACCATCAAGTTATTTTAAATACTCGATTGGGATGAAGCTTATTACTATTAAAAATAAAATAAGTTGTTTATTTTAAGATGCAGATACAATTTTAACAAGCAAGGGTTTATTCAGACTAATTATAGAGAGAAATATATTTCGAGGTACATTTACAAATCCCTCCATATACCAATGTGGTAGCCTCATTATTTAAAAGCCATTATCACATTTTTATAGATCACTTTCTTATTTTCCAACTTTTATTTATTCCACATTTAATTTCACGTTTGTGTTAGTAATTCTAAATGCAGTTAACAAACAAATTCAATAAAATCTATTATTTTTTAGTTTGCTTTTGTTTCATATCAGCTTTTAGTTAAATATAATAATGATGAGGAGAATTGTATAGAAAGCATCAATGGTGATTCTTTTGATTGGATCTTGCATTTTTTTACTACCAAACAAATATAAATTGATATATTTTGATTAAAATATTCTGACTGATGCTGTCGAATTCCATGTTTAGTTTTACAGCCTTTTAAAGGACTCTTTAACTAATTTTTAGGGACCTGTTTGATCATTCGTAGTGTAATTTAGCGTTAATAAATGAACTAAAAGTGAAAAAATTATCCATTATCCACTAGAACACGTGTTTGTAAAACATATATGTTTACATATGATAAAATCAATATTTTTTGCTAAATATCCTTCTCACAAAATGAGTGTCGTTACAATCTTACATTGCAAGTAACTTTTTTCATTACCGACATACTATGAATGCAAATACAAAACTGTTTTTGAACGGGTCTTGTTTTCAATCATAACTAAATGTTCAACGTAGTTGCAGTGAACAGTTGTAGTTAATTTAAAACATGACTACAGTTCTCTAAGGAAAGTTCTTTCTATAATTTGTCGTTACATTTCTGACATAGTGAAGTTACACTTAACGTTAGGTTATCACACTGTGCAAATAGGTACTAACTATTCACTCAATGGTTTATCTAATGCAAAGAATATTTAAATATTAATATTGATTGTAAATAAAACCAAAACGTAATTGGAAAAATCCTCAAAAAACAAGATAATAAAAATAAACCATTGTTATTTCTTCCAAAGGTTTAAGTGTTTGGACACTTAAGAATACCACTACAGAATACCTTGGTGTGTTTAATTAATATTTTTATGGAGGACCCACAAATTGAGGTGGGTACTAAAACATGAATTAATAACTATTGTTATCATTTAATGCTTATATACTTTGTTCAAAAATGGATATTTGATATTCTATTGTTAATATCGTGTGAGATGAAACTCTTTTTGGAGTTATCCTTTTATCCCGGGTATTTATATACAATGAGTTTTATATGTTTTAACCAATTCCTTGACTTAGCTGAGTCAGTGGAATATCAGTCCAATTTAAAGACAATTTTATACTCTTTATACACTTTTATACTTAGAACAGAGTAAACTTAGACAATGGAATGAACTTTGCGATTAATTTAAGATAAGTGTGTTTTTCCAGTAACTTTGTGTTTGGTCTACCAACGTCGGTTACATCAACACTTGCTTGCCTAAAGAAAACTTTTAATACATTTTCAATTTATTTCTTTTATCACCTATTATTCTTAGAGGATCTATACTTGCTTATTACATGGAAAATTTAAAAGACGCATTTATGGACGTGATTCTTTATAAAAGAAATGGGTGCAATGGAGATATTTCAAACATACTATGTCCACCAAAAGATATTTATTTAATTTTTTCCAAAAATTAAATAGGGCTACAGTGTTTTTGAATTTTACAACTGGTTTCTAATAGCCAATTGATCTAATTTATATAGTAATTATTCAAATAACGTTTCTTAAATTCCCAAAATTATATTTATGAATTTAAATTCATGTCCAAATTGGTACCAATTGCTTTACAATATTACGAATAAATATGATGTTATCTCTAAGAAACTTCATTTATAAATCCAATTGAACCTTAATTTTGTGCTCAAGTTTGATTTAAGCTCATCAGATAAATAGGGCAATTCTTCATAGTAAATTGGATTACTATCGATAACAATTTCATCCTATTAGTTATATACTTGATACACCAAAAGAAGGCTGTAAAGTATGATCATAATTTTTCGGACAGTTGTTAACACGTTTTTAGTTCAAACATAAAATCTGTATTTTTATTGCTGGAAAACACTACAGAGAGTAGCAGTATAAAATGCTTTTTCCCACGTATTATCTTTCTCTTTCTTTTATATTTGGTATTTGTATTTTTTAATTGGTTATATGTTGCATTTTTATGGCTTTACTGCTATACAGTGCATACTTGCTTCTACTCTCTGTAGTGTATCCCTACTCAGGTAGGGTGTTGTGTATTGTCAGTTGTAGTTTTCTGGGTTCCTTCACCTGAGAACGGGGTCGGATTTCAGATTAAGAAACGTTGTTTATTGTTTTTCATACTGTGATGCCAAAATGTCCACAATATACCTTTAAACCTTTACTGTATCAATCTTAGGGAAGGTCGAGTAATTTTAAGGTTTTTTGGCAGTTGGTACATAATTTGAAAACATATTAAATGCTTATATTCATATACATAGAAACCATAACTTGATTAGTAGATTAGATAATGTTCCGACTGATTTGGATTCATAACCAAATTAAATCAACCAGCCAGGGTAATTCACAGCAAGACATAACCAGTGCAAGTGACATGGCTGATGTCCTTAGGTATAACGTGACAGTGATGTTAAATGCAAATTGAAATAAACGATAATCAAACTCAAATTAGCAAGTAAGCTGTATGTATAACATGTAACTGGTTAAATTAAGACTACCAATTGTTGCAGATAATTGCGTGTAGGTTTTCCAAGGGCTTAAACCTAAGTTATAATGTTTAGTATTAATTTGTTTAATCTTAGTTGAAACTAAATAAACTGATGGTTGATTAAGACAACTACATCATATAAATTTAATAGACACAGTGTTTAAACTATTTTGTACGTAGCTAATTACGCTTCGTAATTGATTAAGAGACGTAATTAGCTAATTATTTTAATACAATAACATTTTATAGATTATTAAATTTTTTGAGCATTAATATGGTTAAGTTTATGTAGGTGAACTATTCTTTGATCCAATAAATTTTGTAAAACAGCTGTTTCATGGAGGGCAAAAGATAGATTGAATGTTAATTTTACTACCTCTTCCTAAGCCAACAAAGCCAGGTAAGATATGGCCTTGACAGAGCAAATTGTCCAGTAATATCTCTCAGCTGGTATCGGACAAGCATCGCCAACAGAATGACACCTTTTAAAGCACCACTGAGATGTAAACGTTGAAACAGGTTTAAATGTTTGCAATGGTAAAAATGGATTAAACTATTATTTACTAGAAATAAGAGTATCCAACGAAATTAATGATTGGTGATTTATGTATGAAATGGAATGGACACATGTTAGAAATGTTCTTCTGCTGTTGATATTAAATATACCAACTTGGATTATTTATTCACTGTTAGTGCATTGTTTATTTAAATATAGCTCACAGTGCTTTAATATTTTAAAGCATAACAAACTGCTTAACAAACTTCCTGTTTTTAGGACACAATCCCATACAGGGTATTTAATTTGCTTAATGTATTATTTACTTTTCCCGAAGAATTGTTTAGAAATAAAATGAAAGTAAATTTAATAGACATGATATAAACAGAATGAAAAAAAAAATGTAAAAATGAAAGCTTTTAGGGACACTAATGGCGTTCAAGGTTTGTCGATTAATTAGCTATATGTTCAAAGTTTGGTTAAGAAAATTAAATATTTTAGCTTGTCATACACAGCATATTAAAAAAAAATGTATATTTTTCTTCACATACAAAAAAAGACCTTTTTTGAAAATTTATCCTCAGCTTTTTGACAAAATAAAATGAATGTGATACATATAGTTTACAAATAAACTTGTATTTTTTTAGTACGTACTTTTATATTACTTTGAACCTGCAGAAAACTTTGTTTACTTGCAAAGCACTCTCCAAAGATATTTCCAAGATACTTTGTAATCCAGTAGAAAGTCTTTAAGCTTCTTATACTCGCGTTGAGCTCTCATCATATGTTTTCTGCCTTAAAAGTTTATAATTTAGTTAAATTGCATGCATTTCTTTTAGTTCAGTATAAATATAAATACAGATAGATATAGTTAGATAAAAAAATAGATTACAGATTTCCTATTTCCTTGCATATAAATGTTATATAAAAAAGTTATATAAGATCGACACAAAAAAAATATGTGTATGGTATTAAAATTTGTCCTACAAAATTTTACTTTAAGCATATTTTGATAACCTTGGTGAGTGTGTTCTTACATTTTATCATTCACATTTTATCGTTTTAATATTTTTTTATAATCTATTGAAATTCACTGTCAGTGGGTATGGTTGGTCTAACATAAAAATGTATACGGATGCGTATTTAAACTTAGTTTACTGGGCTAGTGGAAACCAGAGAATCCTATATTAAATCAAACACTGTTATATACTAAGTTTCTTGTTGCCTTCACAATTAGTTTGCACAACACACGTTGATGGATTGCTTACCCAGGTTGTTCTGACATTTGTTTGTGTGTGTGTGTGTGTATTGGAGTGAGAAATGCGCGGGAGTTTTAAAAATGATTCAAAGAAATCGTTCGAAAACGGCTTAAGTTAGTGTCGAGGCAAAGTTATAAGGCTATTCAAATAAATTAACAGAAAAACCCCTAGTTGGATTGAAGTTATAGCTTACTATGAAAACGAAGTAATATATTCAGTAAAGTCGCATATTTTCCCATATAATTTTTGAGCAACAATAATCAGTTTAGAGAAAGTATAAATATTTATTTAACCATTTTTTTCCGGTAAGTGGTACGCGATTTAACTTAATGATGATTTTAACATGAGGAAAAAATATATATTCTGTCTGCTTTACTTTAAATTATTACTGACTATGGCAGCCTGTATTTTATGCTCTTAGATTTCGAAACAATTATCCGTAACAAATCGTAAATGTGTATGTTTAATTTCAGACAAATTCATCACCAATGGGAATAATTTATAAAAAGCAAATTTTTAAATGTATTTTTTTATTTTTACGGAAAAAGAACAGATTTTAATTTTTTGTCTTATGATGTGAAAACACAAGGCAATCATCTGCTGTATTATAACAACGATATTACAGTATAAAAATAGCAGGGTAAATACAATACTCTTTACATAAACATAGAGTATGGTCATGTGAGAAAAATAAACCATTTTCTACCAGAAATGTTTGTTATTCTTATTTAACTGTTACTGTAGTTCTACAAAAATACTACCGAATAAAACAAAATGTCGTAGCCATAAGTATCTCCAATCTCTGGTTTACAGTTTTCAAATACAGTGTCGATAAAATAATAAATTTAAATATATCAGATTTATTTATAACGTTTACCAAAATATTTCGAGAAACGCTCTGATTATTTGTTCTAAACTGTGAATTTAGTGAGATATGTGCTAGTTAAGGATATTTCTTTATATTAAATAAATAGTAACATGTAATAATAAGCTCATTTGGACATGAGTTCAATTATACATAATTCGGAAATTTAAGATAAACAAATAGCACCGCTGCCCATTATTGTAAAGGTTCCTTATCACTATAAATATAGTTATCATGTACTGATTTTCTATAAGATATAATTCTCTAGTAAATAAATATGTATAAGTGTTATTTTTTTTTATTTTAGGCGTTAAGTACACTCAACAAATATTTACTCTAACCATCGAATTTTTTAAAAATTTTAATTTCATACTATTAATTAAATTAAATTTTATAGCTTGAGTAGTTGTGCTTGTTAAGTTTAAGATCAAGAATTTAAGCGTTTAAACAGTTAAAGATGAAACAGGAATTATAATGACGGACAGTTAATTGTATATTCATCCCAAACGATGTTTATATCTCCCGAACTTCCTGTTTTGCAAAGTTGTTTTGCATTATAAACTTATTCCATTAAACTTTTGTCATTATTTTTCCAGTTAACGTACTGTAATTATTCACCTGAGTTTATTCTTAGCCATTCATTGTCTACAATGCCTGCATTAGAGCTAAGCGTTTCGCTTTGCGTTATTTGATGATTTTTTTAATACTAGTTGTACTTTTATATCGCAATACTTTCTTAAATAAAATGATATACACGTTGAGTCGTACAGGTGGATTACTGTAACCAGTAAATTGTCATACTATTTGTCATTTTTATTTTTTTTTATAAAATAATCTTTTTTAGATATTTACGACACAAAAGTTTGGTACAAATAATTTATTCAATACTTGGTAAAAATATAGGTCCCACACATTACTGTTTGAAGTAAATCGTTTATCGTAAACGTGTTCAAAAGTTAATGATACATATGTGTGGATCATATATATACAGACATATCTACTATAAATATATATAATGAATGCATACATAGGACCAGGCCTTTTACATCAATGTTTTCACGATTATTTTTTTCATCGTCTCTACCTGAAGAACGACTACACAACATCTTTCTTGGGAGTTAGTCTACAGCCAAACATGCAAATATCATTTCAAATTGTTAACAGCAGTATTATAGGATTTTAAATTAAAATAAGTTGAACCAAAGTTTATCTTCAGGGCCGGAATCCATTTCAACCCGTTTGCACCTTCCTAACAAACACAAAGATTTATGTCCTTTGATTATTACCTGTTTTAGATTTCCCCGGTTTCATAGTCAAACCTTAGCTTTGTAACCAGCTAATAGCATCTTATATTTATTTCTCATTGTATTTTAAAATGTATCACACTAGTAAAAGGTTTAAAAAAAGTTTAATGGCCTGAAACGATTGAATACTGCAAAAACCATAAGCATAATCTTTAGATATCTTGGCATTAGTTTTTTGGTATCATAAAACAATGAATTTTATATTCTAAATGTTGAAAAAAAAAAAAAAAAATTGGCAGTAAGCATCCTATTACAATCCAAATACTTTTACGTTTTTATATTAGATTTCAAACATAAACATTGTTTCTATATGAAAAAAACTACATTATATTGGTGTTTTAATTTATGAAAAACTCAATAGCCACATCTCTGATTCTTTTCAAAAAATGATCTATGCTATTATCTCTTTTCTTTGCTAGACTTATATTTGCTCCAGTTATTTTCAAAAGTAAATTTTTCACCAATTGTTAACTACTCAAGAGTTTAAAAATATTGATCTTGTAAAAATCTCAAAATTCTCAACACAATTTTAAATGTTTTCTTTATTTACGATTTCATTTATAAGGAATTGTCGTTGTTGTAAGAAAAGGTTATCAGCTCAAATTACCACATACAATCAACCTGAACGATTTATATTAGTAAATAGTGGTGTTGTCTTTGTTGGTCTAGGAAACAATATTTAACACGTCATCTAGTATAAAAACTATTTATATTGCTAAAATGTTTTTGTTTTCTAAGATTACGGTCAGGATGAGTTACAGACCCAATATCTAAAACAGGCTGATCCTGAGGAAAGTGTTGTTGAGAGAATGAAAAATAAAGTTACATTGTTCTCCGGGGAAAACGTACAACACTTCATGTTAATGTCATTCATAAAAAATTGAATGAAAAACGTAACGATATACATTGCACGATTACAATAAAATGGTCATTGAATATTTCTTTATTGTAGCGTGTAATTTTGACAAAAAATCGGCTTAAAAAAACTTTAAGATATAGATACAAACTCGATATTCGCCCGGCAATAACTTTTAATACATACACAAAATAATAATATGATTGTGTTTTTATAATGGTGACCATTGTATTGGGAAATCGTTTCAATTTTTAAGAGCGTGATTGTTCATAATAACAATTCTAATTTATTTATTTATTTCCAATGGAAACCTCATTACATCGATTTATATACAATAATCGAGGCAAGATGTGTTAATTCTATAAATATTCAACAACAACAAAAATGTATATACAATACTCTATTTAAATACTTGTATACTTACTTGTATACTTGTGTTGATCCCACTAGTAGCTTTCCAGCCGTGGTCGTCAAAGTTGTTCAATTTTCAGGTAGGGCCTATCTTCTCTTAATCCTCCAAAAATTCTTCCAACTTGTAATAGGCCTTTTCTATTAAATAATTTTTGAGGTTTTTCTTGAATAAATTTTTGTCTTGGCAGCTTCTTATTTCTTCTGGCAATTTATTATATATCTTACTTGCAGTATGATGTGGTCCAGCTGTTACTAATGATGTTCGGTGACAATTCAGGTGTATATGGTTTTGTTGCCTGGTGTTGTAATTATGTACTTCGTGGTTGCGTTTGAAGACTTCCGGAAATTTCCATATCATCATAGCTGATTCCAATATACAAACGGAGGTAAGGGTGGGAACTTTAAGATTAATAAAAAGTGGTCTGCAATGTCCTAAAAAATGGGTTTTACAAATTATTCTAATAATTCTCTTCTGTAGTAGAAAAACTCTGTTTGCTTCACTGCTGTTGCCCCAAAGTACGATGCCATAACTCAATACGCTATGAAAGCAGCCATAATAAACTTTCATCAGGATATGATGATCCACTATGTTTTGTAGTCTGCGCATAAGACAACATACTACCACAAGTCTTGAGGTTATATGATCAATGTGGATATTCCATCTAAGGTTATTGCTTATTTTGATTCCAAGATAGTTTACGTTATCATTTATTTTTAAGTTTTGATTTTTTAATTTTAAGAGAGGGCTATGGTCAGGTGCCTTTGTGTTGAAAAAATTTAAAACTGATGTTTTGTTTTTATTTAGTACTAATTTGTTGTCGTTGCACCATTCTTCCATCTGATGAACGCCTATTGGGACTTGCGTATTGTTTCCTCAGAGTTTTTATTATTAACTATATGGCAAACATCATCCGCAAAAAGCCAAAGAGCTCCCTCTTGTATTGTCTCTTGTAAATCATTGACTATATGTATATGCACATATGCTATATGCAAATACAGCACAGGTCCCATATTTGAGCCCTGCGGGACTCCAGTGTTGATATTATTCTGTATTTTTGATCTGTATTGCGTTATGACATTATCAGCACCTAAGTTATTTACGGCTACTAACTGAGATCTATTTTCAAGAAATGACATAATCCAATTTAAAGGTGCATTTACTATACCCATTTTTTGTAGTTTTAATCTTAGGATCGAGTGATTTAGGCAATCTGATTTAGGCCTGTTCTAATTTCTGATTTAGGCCTTAGTCATATCATAAAATAGTCCAAGTACTTCTTCCGAGCAATCTACCTTTTCATGTACATGGTTAATCAGCGAGAACAAGTAGTGGCGAACCCAGAAAGAGCCATCACTTTAGGCACGTTTTCCCCATAAGAATAACATGGTGAGCTTTTTTTGACCACTTTTTTAAAAATCCAGCTCTCGGCCTATACAAGCCTATATAAATGTTCAATACCATTGTATAACACTATTAAAATTTCAAATCCACATCCATTCACAAAATCGAGCGAGGTTTGTACGCAAACTCGGGCATGCTCCCCCATATAAAATACATGCTACCCATATAAAATAATGTTAAATTTTTTTCTTACTTTTTGATTTTTTTATGTTGTAATATTGTTTATAATCAAAAGTTGACACCCACTACGTTTGCCAAAATTTCAACCGTTTTGCCGTATCTCAAGCCGTTTTCGAGATATAAGCGTTTTTAGATAGTTTTAGACGATTTTTCATGGTAAATTTTATTTGTACCCATATAAAATAATGTTAAATTTTTTTCTTACTTTTTGATTTTTTTATGTTGTAATATTGTTTATAATCAAAAGTTGACACCCACTACGTTTGCCAGAATTTCAACCGTTTTGCCGTATCTCAAGCCGTTTTCGAGATATAAGCGTTTTTAGATAGTTTTACGGACTTAGCCGATTTTTCATGGTAAATTTTATTTGTACCCATATAAAATAATGTTAAATTTTTTTCTTACTTTTTGATTTTTTTATGTTGTAATATTGTTTATAATCAAAAGTTGACACCCACTACGTTTGCCAGAATTTCAACCGTTTTGCCGTATCTCAAGCCGTTTTCGAGATATAAGCGTTTTTAGACAGTTTTACGGGCACTGTCACAAGGGCCAAGTGAAGCGGTCACGAGACTGGGGAATCCTCAGGTGGTGACGTCACCGGGGACGAGTCTATATATAGAAGTGGCATCCGGGTGATATTTCATTCTCGAGCGTGATGCCGACCTGTCAACACTGCTCCGCCTCGCTGTCCAAGAAGAGCAATTTGGTCCGCCACTACAAGCTAGTACATCAAATGAAGGTGAAACTGTGCAAGGTATGTGATTTAATCTGTGATGATAATGTGGTTCTAAAATCGCATATATTACAAAGTCATAAGAATTGTAATTTTTGTAAGAAAAATGTGGTTGGTCATTTTAAAAGACATGTCAATTCTTGCAATAATTGTCCATATACAATGATTGAATTTGTTGGTGAATCGATTAGAACTGAACTTAAAAATACTCTTCAGTCTTGTCCTCTGCCAATAAAATGGACTTTAGTAAGGAGAATTAAATTTATAAAATATTCAATGGATCAAAGTGGACAATTAGTTAATGAAAAAGAATGTATTGCAGATTTTAGAAGCTTTACTAACTTAACTATTGAGAAAAGAGATTTAAAGCCTCAAATTGAAAATGCACTTTTAAAGATTGATGCTTCCATACACAAATACCAAGCCCAAGGCAGTGGATGGATATATGACCATACTAAGTATTGGAAGTTGCACGTTTACAAATATAAGCCCTTAACTCCAAAGTCATATATTCCCACACCAGAGAGTATTAAATCGAAACATGCAGTTTTAAATATAAAAAATGATGATAATAAATGTTTTCTTTGGTCGGTATTAGCAGCTTTATATCCAAGGAACTCTAATGAAAATGCTAATAGAGTCTCCAGCTATGCACCCTACATAGGTCATCTGAATATGACAAACATAAAGTATCCTGTGAAAATATCTGATATAGATAAATTTGAAAGACAAAATAATATAAGCGTTAATGTATTTGGGGTTGAAGATGATAAATGTATATATCCATTAAGAACAACCAAACTAAATAGTAATACTCACATCGATTTATTATTATTACAAGAAGGTCGTAAATCACATTACTGTTTAATTCGTGATTTTAATAGGTTAATGTTGAGATCTACAAAAGATAACAATAAGAAGTATTTTTGTAAGTTGTGTTTGCAACATTTTTACACTAATGATATATTAGAACGTCACATAACATATTGTAAAAATGTTGATGCTCAACGAGTGGAAATGTCTAAACAAGATACATTACAATTTAAAAATTATAAATATCAACTTAAAGCCCCATTTGTGATTTATGCAGATTTTGAATGCTTTATAAACTCTAATAACCATACTCCATCTGGATTTGCATTTGTCTTAGTGAGAGATTCTAAGATTATTTCTGAAGAGTTATATAGTGGTGCAAATGTTATGGATGTATTTTTCAAAAGGTTATTTGAGACTTATGACTTCATTAAACGTCAAATGTCGATATATATTCCTCTTGTAATGACTCCTGAACAAGAGGCATCTTTCCAAAACTCAACGCATTGTCATATTTGTGAAAAACCCCTATATTTTGATAGGGTGCGAGATCATTGTCATTCATCTGGCCGATACCGTGGAGCTGCCCACAATGATTGTAATTTAAACTATAAAGTAACAAAGAAAATCCCAGTATTCTTCCATAACTTGAAAAATTACGATGGACATTTAATAATGCAACACTTGGGAAAATATGATCGTAAATTAAATTGCATAGCCAAAGATATGGAAAAGTACATTTCATTCTCTGTTGATGATTTAATATTTTTAGATTCCTATAACTTTCTGTCACTTCCATTATATAAATTGGCTTCCAATTTAAATACATTTAGATTCATAGACAATCCTCTACTACAGCGTAAAGGCGTATTTCCCTATGAATATATGACGGGACCAGATAAGTTTGCAGAGTCTCTACCCCCAATTGAAGCATTTTACAGTACTCTAACTAAAGAACATATCTCTCCCATTGAATATGAACATGCTAAAAATGTCTGGACCCATTTTAATATAAATAATTTACAAGAATATCATGATTTATATCTTAAAACAGATGTATTGCTACTGGCTGATGTCTTTGAGACTTTTAGAGACCTGTGTTTAAAGGATTATAAACTTGACCCCATACATATGTATTCACTTCCTGGATTAACATGGGAGGCCTGTCTTAGAATGACTGGTATAAAATTACAATTATTTCAAGATATTGACATGCATTTGTTCATAGAAAGTGCAATCAGAGGAGGAGTCAGTATGATTTCTACACGTTATGCTAAAGCCAATAATAGATATATGGGTGAACACTATGATCCCAATCAAGAGAGTGTGTATTTAATATATTTAGATTGTAACTCGCTATACTCTACAGCAATGTGCGAGCCACTGCCTGTGGATGAATTCCGTTGGACTAATGAGATAGACTACAAATACAATCAAAATTATGAGTTTGGTTACATTTTAGAAGTTGATTTAAAATATGATAAAAGCTTACATGATTTACATAATGACTATCCATTGGCACCAGAGAAAATGAATGGGAAATTAATACCAAATTTAAATGACAAAACTAAATATATTTTACATTATAAAGCATTACAAAAATATGAGGAATTGGGGTTGGTTGTTACAAAATACCATAGAATTTTAAAATTTAGACAATCAAAATGGCTTGCACCCTATATTAATTTTAATATTGAAAAACGAAAAAGTGCTTATAATGATTTCGAAAAAGACTTTTACAAATTGTTAAATAATAGTCTCTTTGGTCGAACAATTATGAATCAACGAAAGTTCCGTGACATATATCTCAAGGATGAGTCACTATTAACAAAATATGTCACTAATCCAAGGTTTGACTGTAGCAAAAAGTTCGATAACAATTTACATGCTATACATTTAAATAAATTAGTTGTAAAGTTTAATAAACCAATATATTTAGGAATGACAATTTTGGATATTAGTAAAGTAATAATGTATGACTTCCACTATAATTATATGTCAAAATTTAAGAATAAAAGATTTCTAATGACAGATACAGATTCATTAATGTATGCTATAGTTACAGAGGACTTTTACAAGGAAATAGAATGTGACTTGCACTATTTTGATACCTCTGGATATAGTAAAGACCATTTCTTATACTCTAATAAAAATAAAAAAGTCACAGGCAAGTTTAAAGACGAATTAGGTGGTCATATTATGTATGAATATTGTGGTTTAAGACCAAAGTTATATTCTTATATTCCTCTAAAATGGTTATATGAAGAAGACAAGCAAGCTTTAGAGGTGAAGAAAGCTAAAGGAGCTGATGGTGCCACTGTTAAACATCTCCTCAGACATCAACATTATTTGAACTGCCTTGCAACTGGGCAAGATTACTATGAGAATGTGACAAGAATTAAATCTACAAATCATCATCTTCAAACCTTGACCATGAAAAAGAAAGTACTATCCTTTGACGATGACAAGAGGTTTATTCTGGAAGATGGCATCAATACTCTTGCTCTTGGTCACTATAAAATTGATCAAACATAAAATGTATGTAAATGCAAAATAAATCTAAATGTTAAAAAACTCCAGTCTTTTATTTATTTACCCTTACCATCCTCTTGATAGAATTGGTCAAACATAAATCTATATTTGCCATTATTCTTTGACCTTTCTTTGTCTATTACGAAAAAGCCATATTTAGTTTTATCCCAACATTGATGACAGAGATTTTTAAATTGGTCAAATGAAAAGTCATTACCAACATGATTGTGATATACATGTTTTAAATTTAAATCATCTTGTTTGAATAATATTAGGAAATTTACATTATCACGTAAATGTTTGTGTACTTTGCTGTAAGATTGACACAAGTAAAAACAGTTAATATTTTTATGTCGAATTGTGTAATATTTGGACTATTTATGTCATCAAATACAACAACTGACTGTGAAATCACACCAAATGATGTAAAATCACACTTGCCTGTGACTTTTTTATTTTTATTAGAGTATAAGAAATGGTCTTTACTATATCCAGAGGTATCAAAATAGTGCTAGTCACATTCTATTTCCTTGTAAAAGTCCTCTGTAACTATAGCATACATTAATGAATCTGTATCTGTCATTAGAAATCTTTTATTCTTAAATTTTGACATATAATTATAGTGGAAGTCATACATTATTACTTTACTAATATCCAAAATTGTCATTCCTAAATATATTGGTTTATTAAACTTTACAACTAATTTATTTAAATGTATAGCATGTAAATTGTTATCGAACTTTTTGCTACAGTCAAACCTTGGATTAGTGACATATTTTGTTAATAGTGACTCATCCTTGAGATATATGTCACGGAACTTTCGTTGATTCATAATTGTTCGACCAAAGAGACTATTATTTAACAATTTGTAAAAGTCTTTTTCGAAATCATTATTAGCACTTTTTCGTTTTTCAATATTAAAATTAATATAGGGTGCAAGCCATTTTGATTGTCTAAATTTTAAAATTCTATGGTATTTTGTAACAACCAACCCCAATTCCTCATATTTTTGTAATGCTTTATAATGTAAAATATATTTAGTTTTGTCATTTAAATTTGGTATTAATTTCCCATTCATTTTCTCTGGTGCCAATGGATAGTCATTATGTAAATCATGTAAGCTTTTATCATATTTTAAATCAACTTCTAAAATGTAACCAAACTCATAATTTTGATTGTATTTGTAGTCTATCTCATTAGTCCAACGGAATTCATCCACAGGCAGTGGCTCGCACATTGCTGTAGAGTATAGCGAGTTACAATCTAAATATATTAAATACACACTCTCTTGATTGGGATCATAGTGTTCACCCATATATCTATTATTGGCTTTAGCATAACGTGTGGAAATCATACTGACTCCTCCTCTGATTGCACTTTCTATGAACAAATGCATGTCAATATCTTGAAATAATTGTAATTTTATACCAGTCATTCTAAGACAGGCCTCCCATGTTAATCCAGGAAGTGAATACATATGTACGGGGTCAAGTTTATAATCCTTTAAACACAGGTCTCTAAAAGTCTCAAAGACATCAGCCAGTAGCAATACATCTGTTTTAAGATATAAATCATGGTATTCTTGTAAATTATTTATATTAAAATGGGTCCAGACATTTTTAGCATGTTCATATTCAATGGGAGAGATATGTTCTTTAGTTAGAGTACTGTAAAATGCTTCAATTGGGGGTAGAGACTCTGCAAACTTATCTGGTCCCGTCATATATTCATAGGGAAATACGCCTTTACGCTGTAGTAGAGGATTGTCTATGAATCTAAATGTATTTAAATTGGAAGCCAGTTTATATAATGGAAGTGACAGAAAGTTATAGGAATCTAAAAATATTAAATCATCAACAGAGAATGAAATGTACTTTTCCATATCTTTGGCTATGCAATTTAATTTACGATCATATTTTCCCAAGTGTTGCATTATTAAATGTCCATCGTAATTTTTCAAGTTATGGAAGAATACTGGGATTTTCTTTGTTACTTTATAGTTTAAATTACAATCATTGTGGGCAGCTCCACGGTATCGGCCAGATGAATGACAATGATCTCGCACCCTATCAAAATATAGGGGTTTTTCACAAATATGACAATGCGTTGAGTTTTGGAAAGATGCCTCTTGTTCAGGAGTCATTACAAGAGGAATATATATCGACATTTGACGTTTAATGAAGTCATAAGTCTCAAACAACCTTTTGAAAAATACATCCATAACATTTGCACCACTATGTAACTCTTCAGAAATAATCTTAGAATCTCTCACTAAGACAAATGCAAATCCAGATGGAGTATGGTTATTAGAGTTTATAAAGCATTCAAAATCTGCATAAATCACAAATGGGGCTTTAAGTTGATATTTATAATTTTTAAATTGTAATGTATCTTGTTTAGACATTTCCACTCGTTGAGCATCAAAATTTTTACAATATGTTATGTGACGTTCTAATATATCATTAGTGTAAAAATGTTGCAAACACAACTTACAAAAATACTTCTTATTGTTATCTTTTGTAGATCTCAACATTAACCTATTAAAATCACGAATTAAACAGTAATGTGATTTACGACCTTCTTGTAATAATAATAAATCGATGTGAGTATTACTATTTAGTTTGGTTGTTCGTAATGGATATATACATTTATCATCTTCAACCCCAAATACATTAACGCTTATATTATTTTGTCTTTCAAATTTATCTATATCAGATATTTTCACAGGATACTTTATGTTTGTCATATTCAGATGACCTATGTAGGGTGCATAGCTGGAGACTCTATTAGCATTTTCATTAGAGTTCCTTGGATATAAAGCTGCTAATACCGACCAAAGAAAACATTTATTATCATCATTTTTTATATTTAAAACTGCATGTTTCGATTTAATACTCTCTGGTGTGGGAATATATGACTTTGGAGTTAAGGGCTTATATTTGTAAACGTGCAACTTCCAATACTTAGTATGGTCATATATCCATCCACTGCCTTGGGCTTGGTATTTGTGTATGGAAGCATCAATCTTTAAAAGTGCATTTTCAATTTGAGGCTTTAAATCTCTTTTCTCAATAGTTAAGTTAGTAAAGCTTCTAAAATCTGCAATACATTCTTTTTCATTAACTAATTGTCCACTTTGATCCATTGAATATTTTATAAATTTAATTCTCCTTACTAAAGTCCATTTTATTGGCAGAGGACAAGACTGAAGAGTATTTTTAAGTTCAGTTCTAATCGATTCACCAACAAATTCAATCATTGTATATGGACAATTATTGCAAGAATTGACATGTCTTTTAAAATGACCAACCACATTTTTCTTACAAAAATTACAATTCTTATGACTTTGTAATATATGCGATTTTAGAACCACATTATCATCACAGATTAAATCACATACCTTGCACAGTTTCACCTTCATTTGATGTACTAGCTTGTAGTGGCGGACCAAATTGCTCTTCTTGGACAGCGAGGCGGAGCAGTGTTGACAGGTCGGCATCACGCTCGAGAATGAAATATCACCCGGATGCCACTTCTATATATAGACTCGTCCCCGGTGACGTCACCACCTGAGGATTCCCCAGTCTCGTGACCGCTTCACTTGGCCCTTGTGACAGTGCCCGTAAAACTGTCTAAAAACGCTTATATCTCGAAAACGGCTTGAGATACGGCAAAACGGTTGAAATTCTGGCAAACGTAGTGGGTGTCAACTTTTGATTATAAACAATATTACAACATAAAAAAATCAAAAAGTAAGAAAAAAATTTAACATTATTTTATATGGGTACAAATAAAATTTACCATGAAAAATCGTCTAAGTCCGTAAAACTATCTAAAAACACTTATATCTCGAAAACGGCTTGAGATACGGCAAAACGGTTGAAATTCTGGCAAACGTAGTGGGTGTCAACTTTTGATTATAAACAATATTACAACATAAAAAAATCAAAAAGTAAGAAAAAAATTTAACATTATTTTATATGGGTACAAATAAAATTTACCATGAAAAATCGGCTAAGTCCGTAAAACTATCTAAAAACGCTTATATCTCGAAAACGGCTTGAGATACGGCAAAACGGTTGAAATTCTGGCAAACGTAGTGGGTGTCAACTTTTTATTATAAACAATATTACAACATAAAAAAATCAAAAAGTAAGAAAAAAATTTAACATTATTTTATATGGGTACAAATAAAATTTACCATGAAAAATCGTCTAAAACTATCTAAAAACGCTTATATCTCGAAAACGGCTTGAGATACGGCAAAACGGTTGAAATTTTGGCAAACGTAGTGGGTGTCAACTTTTGATTATAAACAATATTACAACATAAAAAAATCAAAAAGTAAGAAAAAAATTTAACATTATTTTATATGGGTAGCATGTATTTTATATGGGGGAGCATGCCCGAGTTTGCGTACAAACCTCGCTCGATTTTGTGAATGGATGTGGATTTGAAATTTTAATAGTGTTATACAATGGTATTGAACATTTATATAGGCTTGTATAGGCCGAGAGCTGGATTTTTAAAAAAGTGGTCAAAAAAAGCTCACCATGTTATTCTTATGGGGAAAACGTGCCTAAAGTGATGGCTCTTTCTGGGTTCGCCACTACTAGAACACAGCATCAATTGTTGACTTATTTTTACGGAATCCATATTGATTAGAATTTAAAATGTCATTTTTTTCTAAGTATGGTATTAATATATTTAAATATGCCACTTCAAAGATTTTTGAAAAAACTGACTGTATGGCCACTGGCCTATAATTGCTTACCTCCTCTTTACTATTCTTCTTGTGTATATGAACGATTTTTGAAGTTTTGATTCTGTCTGGAAATTTTCCTTCGTCAAAAGACTTATTAATGATCACAGATAATGGTTTTGCGATTACATCAACGCAAGCCAACAGTACCTTGCACGGAACCCCACCCACACCTGAACTAGATTTACGACATACTTTTTGTACAATTTCCACTATTTCTTTTTCATTTGTATGTTTTAGTTCTAATATTTCATGATTGGGTAAATCTACCAAATTGAAGTTCGGAATGTCCGAGGATATAGGCCCACCTGAATTGGCTCCAACCAATTTGTCTACTTCTTCGTAAAAATAATTATTAAACAGGTTAGCTACCACAATAGGGTTTTCTTGAACTAAGTTATTGGATTTAATTGTTAGGTTATCATGAGTTACAACTTCTTTTGTTAGGCTATGTACAATTTTCCAGGATTCTTTACTCACATTGGATGAATTAATTATTTTATTATTAAAAAACTCTTTTTTGCTTTTTGCTACAAGTTGAGTGTGCAATTTCTTAGCTTTACTATATTCCATTTTTACTGTAGTATCCTGTGTTATCCTACTTTGCCAATAAATATTTACAAGATTCTCTCGGGAATCAACCACTTCATCATCTATCCAAGCTGTGTCCTTTTCATTTTTTAACCTAACTACCTTTTTGGGGAAGCTAACCATAAAGCAGTACATAAAGCTATCGTAAAAATCCTTAAAAGCTAAGTCACAATTATTAGGCCTATCATCATTTTCCTTGATCCATTCTTCTTGGTTCAATCTAAAAATAAACTCCTCCATATTTGATTTGTTAAATTTATGCTTTTCTATTTTTAAGTTAACATTCTTCTTAATATCTAAGGTCAAATCTACAAAAAGCCACCGGTGATCAGACATAGGTGTTGCCATTACTCCGTGGTCTGTGAACTTTATGTCCTCGTTGACTGCAATATAGTCAATTTGTTTGGCAGTGGTGTCAGTCACCCTTGTGTCATCGGTAACTACATTTACTAATTTATGTGAGCTGAGAACATCAAACAAATAAAGTTTTTGAAGTGAGTCAGTTTTCCCATCAATATTTATATCCCCACAAAAAATTATGGGCAGGTTGAAATCTGTTAGTTTGTTCAATGCATTTTCTAGATATTCAATAAATTTATTAAAATTATTATCGTATGGCGATCGATACACAACCAACAACATAAAACTAATATTGTTATTTAGGGATAAAACACATGCACTTGACTCAAATACTCCCTCGGCCATCGAGTTTTCAAAAGCCAGAGGCTTAGCTTTAAAACTTATATTATTTTTAATCAATTTGGCAACACCACCTCCAGTCGATTTTGTTCTAAACGAGTTGTTGATTACTTTGTATCCAGCTATTTTAAAATGTTGATTTTTTGTAGGATTCAGCCATGTTTCTGCAAAAGCAACGATTTCCGGTGACAATTGTTCTAATTCTACCTCCAGTTCATCCATTTTTTTATTTACTGATCTAATATTTAAAAAAAATTAACCTACATTTATTACAGTCCTTAATTAAACTATTTACATTGGACTCTAACACCATATACTTGTTAGAGTCTAGGGCATGTTTTTTTCTGAGTGCTGAGAGTTCCCAATCCTAGGCCTATGTCTACCCAGGTCAGACTGTCTACTTCCTCTTGCTGGCACATACTGACAGACAATCACCCCCTCTGGCCATAAAGCCATAAATATTCATACGCTCATAATTTAATAACTTCTTTGATCAGTATAGTAGGCCTTACGTGTTATTAAATTACCTGAAAGTACAGAAAATACGTTAAAAAAAACTCTTGTAATAATACATTTACACTTATACTGTTTACATACATGATGGTAAATACATATAAAATACGGTAAAAAGTAATCAATTTTGATTGGACACTCCAACCATCATCAGATCCAATAGGCACTGATGATGGTAGGAGTGTCCATCTGTCCAATAGAAATCGATCACCACTTTCCATTTTTATACGTATTTACCGTCTTGTGAGCAAACAGTATAAGGGTAAATGTATTGTCACAAGTGTTATTTGATGTATTTTTATGTACTTTCATGTAACTAAAATTACGTCAAATAATATACAGCTTCTACAAAAAAATTTTATATGGATTTTTATATTTTAATTGGTAATATTTTCAGATGTTTTATGAAGAAGAAAACATCCTTGAGCAGCAGGTTTTTTTTAAATGATTATTCATACTAGTAAAATGCATTTAGTATACAATATATGTTATTGAATCGCGAGCTAGTCAACAAAATATTTTTTTTTCTCAATACCGAATTGGACATTACTTATATTGATATTGATAAATAATATTGGCAAGCCTTTTATAAATGCAACAAGAAACTTTCACCATGATAAACATGCATCAATACACGGTATTATTTGCCTAAATCAACATCCAGAGTATTGTGAACAACACACCTTCTGTTTAACTGTGTTTGATATTCTATATCATTCACTGCTAGATATAATAAATATCGATTTTATGTGTATTTAGACTGGAAGAAGAGTTGAATATGCAAAATTAAATTAGAATATTACTTCTCACTAATACATTCATGTTTATACATGGTTAAGATTCATTCTAACCCTATGTTCTGTATTTTATCATAGAAAATACAAAGTTAAAAACATAATATTATCCATTCAGTTGATTCTGGGTTATCTATGTGCCTTTAGGTTATGAAATAAAAGCAAACATCTCTTTCTGTTTTTGTTTATTGCTGTAATTCTTTCACAGTTACAGGAAATTACTAAATTGAACATTATGATTATAAACCTTTAAGGTCATGCATTTTGGTTAAAATATTATGCCTACATGTGACGTAAAGAAATTGATAAACATTTTTAATTAAGAAGATATCGTTGGTATCTAAGAAAATAAATTGTATAGAACTCATTTAAGGCAATGGAAATTGTATGAAGCCGTAGTGTAACGACCTATTTATTTTCGTTGATAAAAAGCTTTGCTAATTTAAAATTTTTAAGAATGGCTTATTATTATACAGACAATATATGAAAAAAACTTACATAACCGTAACAATTCTGTGCCATAATATTAGGAGATTAATCGTTTAAATGTGCAAGTATTTAATCCTCATAGTAATTTTAGACTTATCAAAAATTTATATTTAAACGATTGTAAATTCTTTGTAAGTTACGCAAAAACAATTTCCAAAGGTTCATTGTATATGGATATTTATAATTTAAAACTCCGTGTATATAAATGCTACGCAATGAGATGTATTATTCAAGCACATAATATATGATTGAATGCAGTTTATATACACAATATGGTAATGTAGGATAAACAAATTCCTCCAACGTTTGTTATTCTTTACACACGCTGTAGCACTGATCGGGCTTGTTGCTCTAAGGCATGTTAAGATAAATAGGCTACTATTGAATATTCAGTAAGTATTTCTAGCGCTTAGCTTGATATCATACATACTAAAATAGTACAACGTATTTTATTTATTTTAATTTTATTTTAAGTTTGTTTATTTTAACTTGATTTTAATATTATTTTTTTACGTTTTTGGATGGCTTAGAACTTTTCTCGAGACAAGTCTGTTTCAATAGACTTTCAACTGAAGAGTTTTGTACGAAAAACAGCTGTTTGCCACCTGCTCCATGGGAACTCTTTCGTACTACTGAACGGTAATGGTAATTACCAGACAACACGACGTTTTTTATAAGTTTACTATGTCTCATGATGATAATTCATAGTTTTTGTTTACCATAGTGTTCCTAGCTTTCTGTGCCAATTCAATAATGTTTTGAGGAAATGGATATTAGTGATAACGATTTTGTTTAGTCAAAATACTCAAAATAAAATCAATGATAAAGATATCCTGGTAAAATATTCTAATTAATTGGTTCATCAAGAAATAGTTTTGCAAACAATTACAGTCGGTTCGAATCATATATTGAATTACACTATTTTACCAAGATAATACATTTTGATAAATATAAAAACGTACGAAAACGTTATAAAATCGTATTTGGCACAATACTGCATATAAATATGATAATTTTCATTTTAGTATTGCTCATAGAACTAAAAGTGTACACTTTGCTTTTCCATGCTGGACAATCGAGTTAGATGAGTTCATAATGACAAAGTCCTGACGTCAAACTAAACTTCACAACATCCGTAGTTTTGCTGTGGGGAAATCTAGAGAAATACCATTCGTTTTAATTTATAACTAAACTTTTTTTCCAAACAGTTTAGCGGAAAGTCCTCTACCAAAGTCAAACATATTAAAGGACTGATAAAAATCTAGCATGTAGATTTGTGCTTAGCTACATTATAATATGTTGTTTCGTTGTTGTTTTACGTTGTATGGATAATTTTTCATTCGAATATCTGGTTAGTAACTTATCAAATAAAAAGTAACTAAATTTTTACAAATAAACCTATATTGATATTTTTACATGTTGTATGGGTTGGTCCATTTTGCAAAATAAGAAATGAAATAACATACTAAGGAAAGATGAAAAATCATGCAGAAGGACTTTACCGACGTATTCATAAATCGACGTGTTTTTTTTTTTTTTTTTTTTAGCTCTTGAGGGAATATAATGTATGCAGAGTGTAAAAAGAAATAGCATGGTTTGTAAATACATAAATAACATAGACAACATAGGCTAATAGGCAAAAACTATTATGTAGGAAAATATTTCTACATCTTTAATTGTTACGATTAATTGGCTGACATGAGATTGCATGCCTATCACTCTCTGTACCTCCAGTCGTCGTCCTCTCAAGAGATCCCACTCGCCAATGTTAAATGCATGTTTGTTTTGGATACACGGTTCTTCTTCTTCTGCTCACTTCTTGTACTTCGTACATTGTCCTCACACATAAATAACTGATACCAGTGACAAGCTTCTACAATTTTTTTGTTTTACCTTTTTTAGGTTGGCGGCCTTTTATAACATTGCATTTGTCCACCCACATGCACTACAGATCTGTGCGTGGAGCGTATCCAGCAAAGCAAGGGGTGAACCGGTACAGTACGAAGGTGAACTGTACTGAAATGTTTGCGACAGTGACCAGGATCTGAACCCACGACATCATACCATTATTACTTTTTATATTTGAAGGAATAATATACATTTAAATTATTTTTACCCTTGTTAGTTCAATATTGTAATATTTGGCATGCAATTATTTTGTCATTTTAATACAAGTAAACTCATTTCTAATCGTTAATAATTTTACTTCTCAGCAATTGGTTTACTTATTGAAATTTCTATTTTCTACAAATTCAAGTGATTTTTTACAGTTTAATATTCAGTACTACTCGCGTATTATGAGCAATGATTATGTGTACATCATATTGAATTCAACTGTAAAATTCGATTAAAAAATGCATGCATATTCGATACAATCTCTCATAATACCACGGTTTATTATAATAAAGCCGAATAGATAAGAAGACTAAAACACGATCAGTGATAAATCCAGCCTTACTTTGAATGGCTTAGGCGTAAAGAAAGTTCGATTATCAGCGTTAACGATTAACCTCTTTGAAAGTTCTTCGCATTTTTTTATCTCAGATTGAAGTTTTATTTAACTTAAGGAATATTATTTAAGGAATATTAAATATATATATATATATATATAGATAAATATATAAACATATAGATACATATACATATATATATATATATATATATATATATATATATATATATATATATATATATATATTGATGTCAAAATTATTTTGAGCTAGATTGTATCCGTATTTTGTTTGTAGTAAAAGTATAACAATAACATAACTAAAACCTAAAATACATTACGGTTAAAAATGGAAACAAATACTGCTTTGAAAATCTCAGCCCGTAATACACGGCCTGTATTTTTTTCTACTCAATATTGCTCGAGTTTTCACGTGGTTAAAAACTTTCTTAAAAAAAATCTTAACTTAGAACTCATAACGTTAGTTGTATCAGTCTCATATAAATCCCTGGAATAGGCCTATTTAGAAATATTGCTTTCGGATTTATTTTCATAAAAGTAAATCCATTTCATGTTTCTATTTGGGACGATAATCCAATTACAACGGTTGATACCTAGCTAACTAACTAGAAGAGTTACGTGCCGTTAAGATAATTTTTTTTTTTTTTTTTTTTTTTTTTTTTTTTTTTTTCAAAAAAAGAGGTTGGCGGCCTCTTTTAACCTTGCATTTGCCCGTCCACATAGACTAAGCGCCCGTGCGTGGATCGTTATTTCGTATGTTAATAGGGGGGGTTTTGCCTGCCCCTATTTTCATTGAATACAAAACTATTAGTTTTTGAAAAAGTTAGTAGAATAATGAATTGAGGCAATGTTATTAAAAAGCATTGTTTAAGTTATACGAGTTAATAGGTGTCTAAATGTAAAAGAGTGAACAAAACAACAAAGCTGTTCGAAATATTGAAAAGAAAGTTTAAATAGTATAGGGCCATGTAAAATTATTATTGTGTTAAAAAGACAGGAGGGGAAACATTTTTGTAATTGTAAGCTGCAAATATCGAACACATTTATACAAAGACGAGTTATATTTTTAAATTAAATAATTACGTAAAAATAGTGATTATGGACTGTGTTCCGTTTATTTTTAACCAACATTTTATAAACAAAGAAACAATTTCCAACATCCTTAAGTTTTAGTATAGTACTCTAAGTAGTAAGGTCTGGAAAGTATTTCATCATAAAATAAATATTTATAAACAAAGGAAATCTCTTAACCCTGTTCCACTTGGATAATCTCCAAATATTCAGCAAAATACGACCTCGCCATGTAGCCCGTGCACGAGATAATATTTTGTATCTTCTGAAAAAACAGATTTGCATATAATTCAAAACAATTTATACTATTACCTTTTAATAGCCTTCTATTTTATCTAAATTATTCGCTATATTGTAATTAAGTTTCCCTGCTTTTGTTTGATAATTTTTATTTAATTTTAATCAAATTCATTAGTTGTATTAGAAAAGGTTTAAATACCTGCTATTGAGCAATCCAATGTTGTATATAGCACAACTAGTTTCGGTGTCTGTGTGACACCATCATTAGGCTGTACAAGGACAGTTTTCTTTCTTCATACGAAGAGCGAGTTGTGTGATTCAATATTTCCAAACTGCAACATAAAACATCAGTTAAATATGTTAAATTCAAGTACCACGCACTTAACAGCACTATATTTCAGGATAGACCTCAGAGTAAGCATATTTTGGCCTGCCATATTTTAATCGTCTACATGTCCACATAGAACCCCAGGGGGTCTTTTGTGACATTTTGGTACTCTGAGGAACTCTACCGCCCCTGTATGTTGGGAGTTGGTTCACCTACTTATCGTGAAGGTCAGGGTGATCTATCAGGTTGGAATTAGATTTCACACTAGCAATGCTTGGTCGAGGTTTACAGCGTCAGTGATTTTGAATATCTGGTTAAACACACAAATGTCGCCGGGGCCTAGATCAATTTTCATTGACTTAAGTTTGTGAAGCTAAGAGTGTTCGGAGTCCAAAAACATTGACACACAAAGCTGGAAGGGATCTTCACATACTGCAGTCCATCGTTTTACTCATGCGTTTGAGACGAAACCTAACTGCAGTTATTACAAGCATTTAAGCTTACTGAGAAGCAAAAACACAGAGATTTTTGGAATTGTAGCTTCGTTTCTTGTTGATTTTTTTCGATATTTTTGACAGGCTTTGTTGAACTCAAACAAGCAACTGAGACAAAACATAACCTTTTAAAAACTAACTTATAAAACGCCCTCCCATTGGCGTAACAATGAGCTATTTAGAATCACGGAAACAGTATCAACCATTTAGTTTCGGACCATTCATTTTTTATAACCGTGTATAAAGTATTTTAAAATGGAGGAACTAATAAAAGATATACATATTTTCATATTGCCAATATTTACTTTCTCTTCTACGGTCTACAGTTATGATGGATTACAGACACGATATTTTTCATAACAGACGGTTCCTCGTGAAATCGTTGTTGAGGGAATGAAAGTTAAGGTTCTATTGTTCTTTAGGGAAATGTAACCACACAACAAGGTAATGGAATTCATCCAAATTTACTCGGAATACCAGATGCACTAAAATCAATATCATATAATCTATTATCTTAGTTGTCTTACTATGACAAGACTTTTATAGTAAATGCATGTTTTTGCGAATAAAAATCATGCAGCTTATCATGTAAATTCATCATAGGTAATTTATCTAAAATTATTATTTTCTTTTTTTGCAAAACATCAATAAAGGATTCATAAATGTTGAATCCTAAGTATCATAAGACATTCTAAGTAAATAGGCTAAAAAGCAACTTTAACATATCACTTTAAAATAAAATCAATTTATTTTTGCATTTTTACGAAAGTTAAATAAAAAAGTAACATTAATTTAGCATTATAAAATAAATTAATATTCAACTATTGGAAACTACTGTACATACATCATTTTTTACTTATTTTAGCTATTGAGTTATATATATACTCTCTTTATTAAAAATTCTTCTAAGTTATCGCATGCCTAAATAATCAAAGCCCACCAAATGTTCCGTAATTTGATGATATAGTCTAACTTAGATAAGATTAACTACTTCAAACTTTGATCATTAGTAAACTTTGAATGAGATGAGAACGAAGCTTCTGAGATTTAGCTTTGCGAACAATGAATTAATGGCAAACAAAATGTTTGATAAGAAATTTTACCATGAGGGTTTTCGAGTTTACGTTTGGATATTATAATAACTACAATCATGTGTGGAGTGAATTTGTGCATATAATTAAAGGTGTAACGTTGAATCATAATAAATCTTGATGAAACTTTTAAAATAACCTGTAAGCCAAAATGATAACTCCAAAGGAGAATACAACATATTTAAAGAAAAATATGTTAAACCATGTTAATTATTGCTTTAAATAGTACTAACAATTCAAAATCTCAGTAAACATTGGGTTGATAATGTTTTGATCGGTGTAATTAAAGAAGTAACAGAACGCGCATTCAAAGGTATAATATGTTTTATCATCAAACAAATCGTTTGTCAATTTATCTTCGAGGCTCTGAAGACGTTTCTGTAAGAGAGCGAGTGTAATTTCCGGACAAACGAAAAACTGTCACTCGAGTCACGTGACATATGTGACGTCACCGTTAAGGATTGAACCCTAATCCGCAAGAGTAAATATAGAGGTTTGTTTGACCCGTCACTTTACAATTCAGGCTAAGGAACTATGATTTGATGATGATTTAAACATCCGCTATTAATTTATTATTGTTACTAAATGCATGCATTATGTATGGAAAAATCCTCTCACTATGATAGATCAAATAATGCTATAAAGATACTTACATTTATCTTTTGCTCGGCTATACAATTTTAATGTTAAGTTATTTCTGAAAATTTGTTTTATTTGGTTTAACACTTTCTAAGAAAAAAGTGTAATTTTAGGTATGAGGCCTATGTACAATAATGTTTTACATTATCTACAATGATCGGAATGGATTAAATTCTATTTCGTCACTTGTTACAGTACCTGGATTTATGCCGTAAAGCGCCAGCACATGTGGATACCAACATATAAAAAAAAATTAAATTAAATTCCTTTCCCCGTGTGAGCGGATCTTGAAAACAGTAGATGAAGAAAAATAAACATCACAACTAGATAGTCAACCAATTATGAGTAATATATCAGTTTCCACCACACTCACCTAATAATTAGAGAATAAATTGCAAAATATTCATGAAATTGTAAAACGTGAATACAAATAAACTATTAAGTTTTCATCAATTTACTCAAACCATTTTGGTAGTGTTTTCAAGTTTTACTATAAGAACACAGTTATTAAAATGAATAGGTGATTTAATTATAGTGCTGTTATATATATATATATTTTTTTTTACAAAGGCCAGTTAGAAAAGAGGGCTTAATTTCACGTAAACCTGAACTAGGTCACAATTTATTACATTATGCATGAGAAAATAATTAGCTTGCCTCTCACGGGAAAACTATGAGACTTTTAAAACCTCTCTATTGCAAACAAGGACGAGGTTTTACGTGACTGGTGGTTAAGTTAGTCTCCATGCACCTCAAGTGTTTTAAGTCAGGGTTTTTGGTAATTTCGCATTCTCATTCTCAAACGATTGCTGTATCTTCAATTTTTGTTTTCTCTGATAACAATGTCCACACCAATTCCGGCAGCTCTCTATGTTCAGTTGTCTACAGAAAATTTATTGACAGTATATTCTACAAACTAGTAACATAGTATACATAGTATCTACAGTAACTTAAAAAAACAAGTTTTAGTTTAAGTTTTAGATTGGGTTTTTGGTTTTTATTGGTGTGCCTAGATATTATTTGAAAATAAAACCAAGCCAAGCAAAAATTAAGTATTTTGAGAGTAATCTTTTCGTATCTGTAGTTTTGAAATTTAACTTAATGGTCTGTCAAGTAACAATAATCACGTAGCTCGGATCTAAGTAAGTACGGGACTTTATGGGGATGGTTAAATACATAAATACATTGGATAAGGATATTGATTGAATAGTGGAGGATACCCTTTAAAACGTTTGCATAACGATGTCAAAATGGTATAAAAACTTACACATACTTCCATCCATAACTTTTCAAATCCCTAATGATAATAAGTAGTCGGGATAAATAGTTTTCCCGTTTTTCTGACTATAATTTTTATATGTTTAAATTGGACAATCTCTAAGTAAACATTTCAAAAGTAAATAAAATACTCGGTTGATGTTTTTGCCCTCCAGATGTATCAAAATAAAAAATACAATTTTCCCCGAGTCTAGTTCTAACCCCTTTTATCCTGTAATTGCAATTCACTAAAAACTATACCGGTCACAAAAGTTTCCGTAATTTGATCATGTAGTCTAGGTTAGATAAGATTAACTCCTTCAAACTTTGAGCATTAGTAAACTTTGAATGGGGTGAAGACGATGCTGCCAAGGTGTTACATAAGGCAAGTAATATAGACAAGTACAATATTATTTTACTACGAAAAAACTAAGTCCCAAGAGGGAAAAAAACACCATACGTTCAAATGACCATATAGTGCATTTAAATATTCGTACGTGCTTCAATTTAGTTTGCCCAGTTTTCAATTAATATCATGATATCCACCATTCGCTGAGTCATCCAACGTGAGTTTTTTTATATATATTCATATATATATATATATATATATATTCAAAAATATAATGTCTCTCTCTAACACAATTATGTTGTGACTAATTTTGTACAGAAATGAAGTTGGTAATATGTAAAGTATTTTTGTGAAATAAATTTTATTTTTTATAAGATTTAATTTGATACGTTGAATGGTAAATTTTACTGTAAATTATACTTTATATTCTCACCCCACTTTTTTATTGTTTTCGTTAAATAATCTGAATCATCCAGAGAATTCCAAATTGATACTAAGATTATCGGTTATAAGGCTATAAGAATAACTAAACAAATTATAATTCTCTAATTTAAAAATACTTTGCCAATAATTGATTATTTGCATTATCCTAGTTTATATTATTACTTAAGGTAATATGCTTTGAAATCTAAAGTAAAATAATACTGTAATCGTCTTCCCCTAATAAAAAAAATTACAAATTTGTTTTATACAAATTGGCAAATGTAATAAACATCCCAACTATGTACGTACAGTATCTACTGCAACCGTCTAAATATTTTGCAATGCCATATGTGTCGTGGTAATTATGTCTGACACATACGTGTTATTTGACAAGTTTTCAACAAAACTGAAAATTATAACCTGATTTTTTCTAGAAAATTCTGTATAACTTGTACAAACGAAATTTAGAATTCCAAAGTGGATGATTACAAAAAATATATTTATAAAAACCACTTCATTTTCATGGATTTTTAAAAGATTTAACAATATAAAATGTGATTTTGTTTGCTAATTTCTACTATAAAAAAACTTGTTTGGGTGATATATCAGGATACACGATTCACAACAAAAAATATTAATTGCTCCAACATATCTATTTAATATATGTATAAGATGCACTTTATTGTACTATGACCAAGCTTGTACCCATGATCGGATGTTTATATAGGATCGGATAGTAAGATGGTTCTAGCGTCGAACCCATGGGAGGAACGTTATTATTGTAATATATCTTAAGAATATTAATACCCGTTGTAACTATGATTTCCTTTTTCATCACGCCACTATGAATCGTATGATTTTCAATAAATCTCATTGGCTACAAACATCACCTGATCCCCTCTCCACCTACATCACACCACCGTCCATGTACGTCCGTCCCTACAACAGCCAGTCTACCTCCAAAACTCAAACCTTAACCATCTGTTTGTAGCCGTGTTTTAACATGTAAAACTTTGTATTTATTTCAGTCCAACTTCCTAAGCCCAATTCAACCCATGAACACAACAATAATTATCTTATGTTTTATACTTACTACAAAAACTCGCATCCAAATAAAACAAATCAGAAAATAAAACTATCTCTATTGATACAAATCCCACCACAAAAACTAAAATTTATAAAACTACTATACAGTAACACATTTAGTATCCATTATGTGCTTTAACACTAAACTAACTATCCGTGAATATAACTTTAATTCAAGATTTTTTTTATTGTGTAAAAAAATATTTCTTTGATTTTGAAGTCTTAAAATTGTTTTACGTTTACTAACTAAGTTTAAGTTGTCAAGTAGTTGACAAACTCGAAATCAGTGCTTCAATGACTAAGTAAACGGAGCTTTTTACTGGTTAGGTAAATCAGAATGGTTTTAGATTTATCTCTTAAGTGTGTAAAGAAATTATTCGAGAAAAAAATATATGGTACCAATATGTTCTGTTGTTAAGTTGGTATAGTTTGAAAATGTATAAACACTTTTCCACAAAGTAGAAAACACCAAAAGGCAAAATGGTAATTCAGCAATGTAGAAGAACCATGTTTATGGGTTTAGAGCTGCCATAAACAGCGTAATAGCATGACGTCAGGGCTTACATGTGCTTCTAACGCTTAGTTATAGTCAGCATTTTTAAACTCGTATTTTTTACTCGCATGGAAAACAAGCGATACAGAACCGCTGTATGAGTTTTACATAACGTTGAATATATGTATTGTTCATTTATTATTTATTGAAGTTGAATCTGCTCGTAGATACTTAGTATTTATTTAATTGTATAAATACTTGATATGAGTGAATAATAACTAGTGAAAATATTTAAATTCTTTCTTTGGATTTTTCTTTTGTTATATTTCTAATTTAAATATCATTTTAAATTGGTATGTCTCAAAATAAAATGTTAATGGGTTAATATGTTGGGATATAACCTACTACTTACTACTACTACTATTAATATGTACTATTATATATGTATGTATTATATATGTATAATATATATATGTATATGTATATGTACTAATAATATGTACCTTGATACCCATGATGCACTTGATGCCCCTAGTACCCTAACACAATGTACAGTTACACTGAAATGCCATTAAAATAACTAAATTCTTTTCGTGTTTAACAGTTTTTTTTTCTATCTACATATTTATTTTAGTTCGGTAAGAAGCCATTAAATAAAATTATTTATAAGTAAATTGAATTGGTAAATGTTGAATTTAAGTGTATGTAATATGTATGCGTATTACATAACCTATACAACAACTTACTATGTCGTTACTTATAATAAAATGAATGCAAATTCGCCTGGATTAATTACCTAATCCACTAAGAGATAGATATACTATAATTCTATGTATAGCTTGATCACTTGTTACAAGCCAAACAAGGAATCTTAATGTGAACAATACATTTCAATGCAATGCATTTTACAAATCAAGAAGCTGTCTATGATCGAAAGGTAGTGTTCCCTAGTTACCTCTTTGTAAATTTATTTTGCTTTTACGAAAAAAAGAAATTTTGGTGGAGTTCATCGTTATAGAAATATTAACATGAAAATCTTGGCATATTGTATCTAGATTATTGTTAGAACAAGTGCACTCACTGTCATATACCCCTTATTTATAAGCATTAGTTAATAAAATCTTTGGTAATATCAAAACCTATACAGGGTGAATCTTGCCAGTAAATCCTCCTTAGAGTCTGGATATCCATAGTCAATTGCATCACCAAACGATAGCTTTATATATATATATATATATATATTTTGTTTGTTTAACCTTTAAAAGTAACATGCATTTTATATGGAAAACGGTTGGTTTACTATTCAAATACTAAAAGATATAGACACTAGAAGTAAATTGTAAAGTTGTTCATCTAATTTATAAATCAGCCATTTGACATACCGTATCTCCTATATTTTAAAGCAGACATCGGTCAAAATGTAGTCAAAACACCTCGTCCTTATTTGTAATGGAGAACTTTTAAAAGGCTCAGACTCCAAGAGAGACAAGCTAATAATTTCCTAATGCATAATGTAACTGCAATCATGTTCAAGTTTATATGGACTTAAAACCTTTCTTCCAGGCGGATTTTATTTGGAGTATTTTCCATTGTGAAACCGTTATTGTAACTATAATTTACATTAAAATCTATAGTAAACTTTTTGAAATAATTACTAGCAGCCTGTGTCACTTCGAAACTTCAAAACCCGTGATATATTTGGATGAAAACTATTATTCCTCATCGTATCTCTGTTATTTCTCTTCAAAATATCTTAGGAATTACAAATAATAATGTAACATACTATGAAAACACGAAATCTAACGAAAGACATATTCTTCTAAACATTTTATACAATTAACATTTCAACATTTTACTTGAATTCAATAAAATACCACCAACAGTTACGATAATCTGTAAAAAAAACGTAAACTTAAAAAAATAAGATAATTGACAACATAATTCAACACAAACTATGACATTTTGAAAGCAGGACGAACAGCTGTCACGGAATATCATCCAAACCCGCAAAAGGCCAATCTAGAGGATAATAGCTAAAAATTGATACAAAAATACCAAAAAAACTTAATATTTAGGGTTAAATTTGATGCCCACAAAATCCAACAAATTCCTTAAATAATATAGATTGAAGGTAATTTTCTTTTAAACATTGACTACTATAAACACAACTTTTACTCCTTAAACGAATACATTCAACTTCTATAGAATTAGCACTAGTTTTAGATCCATCATTCAATTTATTATCGCTGCAAAATAAGTAGCAACTCTCACTTACTAATAGTTTTGAAAATCACGTTGACAATAGTCATTCAATAATTGAATCGGGAACTACAAAAGCAATGACCTCATTTGACTAGCTACAAGATAACAAGTGATGTATCTGAGACATTCACGTAACGATGAACCGTCGAGTGCAAATCTTTTCTGGATGACTTTACATCAATCTGCGTCTTTAGGGAAATCCGGACGAGAAGTAGATAAAAACTATTGGGTTTTAAAGGTAAAGTATAATTAAATTCAAAATGTAATATGCATATAGAGTGTAATAGATTTCTACCTCAATGAATATCGTATAGTGCTAGTACATTTAATCGTATAGTCCTATGATTTACGAGTCTATATCCCCAAAAATGTAATTCCGGTTAGGAAAGGAATTGAGGTGTTTAATTTGGTTCGGCAACTGTTCGTTCAGGGAGCCTTTGTCATAAACGGGCCTGACGTTCAGACAATGTTGTTTGAAGTCGTTAATTAAAACTCTACGCTTCCGAGTTACATTTCAAGCTCAAAAAATAGAAATAACTGATTCCTGGTTGGTTTAAAAAATGTAATTGGATTATTACTAGAATGAGTTTAGCAAAAATTACAAACACAACCTTAGAACAGATCATCACTAGAAATGAATTATAAATTTTTCACCATTTCATCTACCTGGTCCATAAGTTAAAAATTGCATAAGCGACAAAAATATGAACAATTATCACTAACTTTATACATTGACAAAGTGTTACATACTTGATTTACTTCCAAGAATTGTCAACATGACTATATAAAATAATACAGTCCAATAATTGGGGAACTTTTCAATCTCACGTGCGGATTGACAAACGTATCTTCCCATTCAAGACAATTAACATACCTACAGACATTTCTTTCATTTTAATTATTTTACCTTTGTAAACGTAATCAAGATTTGTAATTAACTTTATAATTTTATGAACATTTATATACCAGAATAAATGAGCATTAAAATATTAATATAAAGATTAACAAAGTGTTAACAAAGGGGGTTATGTTTCATAATAATTGGTTTTTTATATCCACAAACATTGTTGTCATTTGGTCTAATAAGTATAACACATTGGTACAGGTTAAACAATTACCCACATTAATGGATATTTAACAACATCGGTTATTAAAGAATGTAGATGATTTGTCTTGATTTTAAACACGCTAATACTATTTAGTACCCTTAAAATTACATGTTACCAGTGTATATATTTTATGGTTAGGTTCGCTGTAAATTTTGTATGAAGAGCTGGAATGTATAACGACGAGATACGGTTAGTCGTAAAACATTGTTTGGCTTAATTATAAAGCTAATTACAAGCCCAAGGTGTAAAGAAAGTTTGGTTTTGTATATTTTAATTTTAATACATGTTTGCAGATTTTTGTAAAAAAGCTTTGCTATATAACAAATAATATGATAGTTAAAGAGACGGCGAAAATACGAATGTATGTTGTAGTGATATATTGTAATTTAATAGTACAACAATTAAAGTTTAACTGTTCACAAAATATTTGCTTTCTTTATGTTGCTTTTTACACACACGTAACCAAATGTTGTTAAATTATATTATTTCAATTCAAACTACATTAGGCGGTTAAGAATACAGTAAAGCCTATATGGCAACTAAATGGAAACGAAGTAAAAAATTGATTTTTCATCTAACGATTAACGTTCTAAAGATAACGTTGCTTCTCTAATCACACAACAGAAAAAAAGATCAATACAGGCTAGAGTAAAAGTAACAAAGACATACCAATTTTGTAAAAGACTTCCCTTAAACATTTTATAGATTTACATAAAACTTTCAGAATATTTTCAGCCAGCAAGGAACATACAAAGGCTTCCTAAGGGAAGGATTCAGTGCTACCCGTATCGTCAGCAATTTAACTCTGATACCGTTGGTTTTTTTTCACATTACTTTAGGCTAGACCTAGGGGTTGCGGCATTATCACTTGGATAAAACCCATTGGTAATTTGGTGGAATTTGAACCCGGTACCTAAGGGGACAAATTCCCTCACTCTACCATAAGACCAGCTCACCTATAACACGCTAACTATTTTTTAAGATCGTTTGGTTTTAATGAAATTTGTTCAAGATTCCAGATTATAGTTATATTTTTTATATGCGTTAAAACTTATATCAGTATATTTAAGGCATGCGATATTTTTAGTATTTTGGGGAAGGGAGCTGGTCTAGTAGTTATAACGCGGGACTCCGGTTCCAGAGGTCCCGGGTTCAAATCCTGCCACATCACCAATGGATTTTATCGAAGAGATAATGCCACAACCCCTAGGTCTAGCCTAAAGTAATGTGAAAAAAAATGCCGGGCTCGTGCCTAGCGTCCTAGGGAAATAAGTATTTGATGGCTGATATAGTTAAAACTGGATGTTTTAATTGACAACTCAAACTAAATATTGATAACTCTTAAATGCGTGCGATACATAAAACAGCAAGATTTGAAGTTTTTGGTTTCTGCTTGTACATAAAATGAAAAATAAGAGCAGTTTGCGCCACTGCTGCTTCTCATTAACTGAGCAAACCACTTTCTATTACACTGTAATTTTAAATCCGAGATGTTTATATGTAAAGCTTTAGATATTTCAAAACTTATCTTAGTTTAAAGCTGTTGCAGTCCTTTGTAGTTGAATAATAGTGGGGTTTTCTCATTAAATTGCTTAGATCATTACACAAGCATTAAATAACATATACATATTGTTCTTATGGTATAAAACTAACACAATCACTAACTTAATACAAGGCTTACGTGATAATGAATAAGTTACATTTATTATTTTAATTTTAAAATGTGTTTTTTGTGACCTGTTATTTCTTATTAAAATGTATGACTAAAATCTGCCATAAGTCATTATGCATTTGTGTCTATACTTTTTCCATTAACTCATAAATTTATTTTCCATATAAAATCGAGGCACAACAACACTATTTATATCTGGCTAAAGAGGACATGGTCCCAGAACAGCCTCAGTCCAGTAGGGTTTCGGCTCCCTGTACTAAAACATGACGCGACAACAACCAAAGTATGCGACTTTATAGTCGCATATAGTGCTTTTATAAGCACAAATTAATTTTTATATTTACGTATATCGTTATTAATTTGACTGTATGTAACTCTTTTAGTATTTGATTTGTTGTGTGTGATTACTTAAAGTTTCTAATATTTACCTTTTCCTTATCATACAGGTAAAATTATCAAAAACGCATAGTATTTCGTACACCTTAGAACTCAGATTAAATGAGAAGTTTATAACCAATTAGATTTAACTTAATCTACAACTTAGCATAGAACTTCATAATCTAGTTATAGTTTAAACGTTGATAAACTGAAACTCAACTAATATATTATCACTAAGTTGCATAGTTTATACTATTACTAGCTACCCACGGTGCTTAGCTTTAGCACAGAAAGTGATAATTTGTGTTTTATTTTACATGTATACAAAACTAGTTATTTGCGTTAGTATGGTATTGCATTACTAGTGTATGTCATACATAGTAGTGTAAAGCAGAAAAAATGCAATTTAAACATGTCATAACTCTTATGTAATGTCTGTTTATTTATAAATATAAAACTAACTATCTTCAGAGCGGTTAGAGAGATCGCTTGGTAATCAAAAGCTTGGCAGTTTAATCCTGATAAAAGTTATTGGAATGGTATTTTTTGGTTTGAAATTGGACATAGCTGTCCCTATTTATTTTGCCATAGCTAAATATTGCGCTTTTGAAATTGTATTTAGCTGGGTTTTAGCCAGTGTTTTAGTTAGTCATAAAATGTGGAGATAACATAAAATTATTTTGTTACATAAAAAACATTTTTAATACACATAACATAAACAATACAATTACAGTACCTTTATTTGTTCTTTTAAAATTCAGTTTGGCTGTAAAAACAGATCCATAAACAAGACTACATAAAAACCCAATATTGTAACACAGTTTATAACTCTGTAATTTGTTTTTAAACATTTTACACTCTGAGCTCTCTTGCATGTTCAAAATGTTCATACCTTTTTACGCAAAGGTAGAAAAGGGTTTGATAAAACTACTTTCTTGTATATACAATTTCAAGACACGATTCGACTTATTGTATAATGTTTATAACTCTATAACTATAGTAATGTGTAAAGTACGAGTACGGTACCATTTCGAGATAAAATTCCATAGTTTAAACTTTATGTTTAGTTAAACTACTAGTATTTTATTTTCTGATAAAATAGGTTTGTATAGGTTTTTCCTATAGTAAAGCTGGCCTCATTTGACTAGCTACAAGATAACAAGTGATGTATCTGAGACATTCACGTAACGATGAACCGTCGAGTGCAAATCTCTCCTGGATGACTTTCATCAATCTGCGTCTTTAGGGAAATCCGGACCAGCTCGCAATGAATGTTGTTCTAGTCAACTTCAAAGCTAAATATAGATAATCCCACTTTTTCGACTACTCCAAGCTGCGTAAAAGGTTATATTTGACTTGGTTGAAAACGTGAATGAATAATGTAATAGAATTGTTAGTTACCCGTTGTATTATAAAGGGTGTCCCACGAGAGGTGTCTCAGCTGGAAAAACTGCTTAACCTACAAGAATGAAATAAATTATTTTCCACTAAATTGACCCCAAAGAAAAACGTAAAAATATTTTTATACTTTTTCCAATACGTGTGCCAAAAACTTAGGGTCACTAGTTTGAATCTTGGAATTTTCAAATGTAAACATATACTATGTTATACACCATCGGTGTAGCAACAACCTAAAAAGGTTAAGCTGTTTTTCCGTAATCATTTTGAGACACCTCTCGTGAGACACCCTGTATTTTCCATGTCATAATACTACTTACGTATTTTAAACAACTTTCTTGAAAAAGTAGAATTTAAATTATTTATTTATACTTCTACCAATTCAAAACGTTAGGAAATATAAAGAGTTATAAATGCTTACAATATTCCGTCACGTGTTTTTACACCGATGTAGTATCTTTGATCGATGATTCGGTTAATAAACTATTAATACTATACAATGTATAAAAACTTTCCCAGCAACGTGAAGAGTATCCAAAATGCAAACTGATAGAGATATACGGCATATAACTACAAAAAAGTTGATAATGTTATTACGTTAGATTACTCAAAAGTTCTTTTATAAAATACCCTATCTCACTTTATAAAAACGGTTGGAATTTTTTTCAGTATACTATAATATAAAATAACATAAAGTAGAAAACAACATCCAATCTTGGAGAAGGGTCTTCAAACGAATCTTTTCTGAATAAAATATCTGTGCATCTTGTTGGAGTCTTTCTGCTCAGTTCTTTTCTTGTTGTTTATCACACAAACAGTGTAAACTTTGTTTATAAAGTAGGTAGAAATCAATTAAGCATTTCATAGTTTCTATTAATGGTATAGCTTGATATGTGTAATTATAAAATACAAAGGAATAAAACAAAATGCAAGAATATTTTAACAATACACGTGTGCACTATGGTTTTTACGCCACACTACATTATTTTGACGAACTTCCCACGCAAGGATTTAGTCCAGAAAACAGCTGTTTGCCGCCAGCTTATTCAAATGGGGTTTCATTGCGTACTACTGTGCTGCAATGAGTTTTGCCGGACACCAATCAGCTGATTATACTGTATTTAGGTGGCAGTGAGTGGTTATAAACAAAAACATAACCTCTCTTAGAGGTTATGACGAGTGATTTTTAGTCCTTTAGTTGGTGGAAATATATAAGGATTTGTACGGATTTAGTAGTATGGCGTAAACTATCGCACGTAACTCGTCCAAAATGTGTGTACCGGACTCGTATGGTAATCCCGTACTCGACTTCGTCTCGCACGGGAACGACCACACTCGTCCGGTAAACACTTATTTTCAGGACTAGTAACGTAATATACTATTTTGTGTACACTATCCTATAGTATATATTACGACAGACTTCATACATAGGCCTATATCAGTTCAAATAGTATCTCATTAATATTGAATTAAAAATATATATCTTGTCAAAACGAAACTCTACACCTATTTTTACATGTTTTAACGTTCAAAAGTCCTGGATAAACATAATGAACTACATTTAATGTGAAAAACACCAGTAACCCACAAAATATACGTGTTACATTTTAATATTACCGTAAAGATTTATACTAATGAAAATACTTTGTGGTTGAACCCAAAGTCAAAACTTGCGCATTCTGTTTAACGCCTAAAAATTAAATACTGCCTTAAAATGTGGAAATGTGAAATAAATCATTGAAAATTAAATGAGTCCTTTTCATTTGTGAAAATAATTTACTAACATTTGTTTTTTCTTTTATATTTAATAAACAAAATAGTTCTTTCATTACTTTTAATATGTTGTACTCAGTTGCGGTGTTTGTTGGCGGAAAGTTTAACCGTTAAACTTTGGTATAATTATGTAGCTAATTAGAAATTCAAGGTGTTTTAAAGCAGTTATAACCTAGTCTTGTGTAAAAACTGGAACTTAGGGCATAAAACGGGAGGTCCCTAACCTAGACACTTTACCAGAGATCCTTTTCAATGCGTTTAAAACATATAGGTTAAAACTAAATAAGTTCTAACTCATTCAATAGCCTATTATTAATCGTGTGATGTGTTAGCATACAAATTTCAATGTATGTAGTAGGCTATTTTCTCAAAACTCTACAAGTTTTCCTGTAACTAGTCAGTGGCAAGTATTGGCAATAACCTGTTAACAGACTAGGCCTAGGCTACTGTAAAGTTCTAGGTTAGTTTTAAAAGATCAGTATTGGACCTTACCATTGAAGGTCCAACAGTAACATAGACAAAAAAATGATTAAGTTAACATACATCAATTTAATTATTAGAGCTGTAGTAACATATAATCCTTATATAAAAGATTTATTAATATATTTCAAATGCATAATTGGAAATGTAAAAATAATTTATTCAAAATATATTAAAATAAATTTGTGGTTACATAAAAAATAGATTTGAAATATATAATTAATACATTCAACACATAATCGTTGTATAAATTATTTATATAAAAAATATATCAATAATATATTTCAAATACATCACTGGAAATGTAAAGACAACAACACACACACACACACACACACACACAGTGATCAACCACACAGGTGATCAAATTAGTATAACTGATCACTACGCTATATCAGTGTCTGTTAATATAGTTAAAGAAAAAAAGGAAAATTCATTTTGTAAGGTTGTGGATAAGGATTTATTTCGTAGGCGTCTTGTTTTGTCCAGCTGGGAACCTGTTGTTCGTTGTAATGATGTCAATGGTTGTTTGGATGAATTTTATAAAATATACCAAAACTGTTATGATAGCTCTTGCTATTTAAAAAAAAATTAGCAGTAAAAATAGAAAAAGAAGTGAATGGATAAGTGACAATTTGGTTTGTTTGATTAACCGTAAAAATAATCTGTATAAATTGTACTCAAAGAATAGAGACAATGGTCAGTTAAAGTTAGAATATAAAGCTTTTTCGAAAAATGTAACGAAACGCATCAAACAAGCTAAATTGAATTACTATTCAAATCTTATAGAGAGATCAAATGGTGACTCAAGAGAGTATTGGAAAGTTATCAGAAAAATTATTAAAAAAAGCAAAAAGTCTTTTAACAACATAAGAGTGGACAATGTGCTGTTACAGCGTAAAGGAAATGACGCCCCCTATGTTGTCCCTAGGTTAAAACAGGAAAACTTTGGGAATGATATGTTTATGGAAGATGTAGATGAGTATGAAGTGTTTCTTAGTGATTTTACTTTTAGAGATGAGGAGGTGGTTAATACTATTAAGTGCATGAAAAACAAGTTTAGTGTAGGTATTGATGGAATTAGTATTTTTGTAATCAAGGAAAACTTAGATATTTTTGCCCCTCTCCTGTGTAAAATTTATCAGTTGTCGTTGACACAGGGTGTTTTTCCTGACAAACTTAAAGTAGCCACTGTTGTCCCCATTTACAAGTCAGGTGACCCCTCTGAAATAGTTTCATATCGTCCAATCTCAGTTATAAATACAATAGCTAAAATCTTTGAATCTCTCATTAAGAAAAAAATATTTGAATACTTTGAAAGAAAATCATTATTTTCGAATCATCAATATGGATTTTTACCAGGCAAGGGAACAGACTTGGCTATAGAGAGGCACATTAGCTGCATTACCGAATCAATGGATAGAAATAAGTACACACTGTCACTGTATTTGGACTTCCAAAAGGCATTTGATGTACTAGATCTTAACATTTTATTTCATAAGTTCAGCAAGTATGGTATAGGTGGGAAAGCTTTGGAATGGCTTATGTCATTTTGCAAAGACAGGATGCAGGTAGTAAAAATAGACAACAATTTGAGTGGTGTACTTAAATTAGAATATGGGACACCTCAAGGAGGGGTTCTAGGGCCTGCAATTTTCCTTATTTATGTAAATGATTTGTTAAGTTTAAATTTAAATTCACAGATTTTTGCTTATGCTGATGATACAGCACTTGTATGTTCTTCTTACAACAAGAATTCTTTAAGGCTAAAAGTAAACAGTGATTTGGAAAAAATTTCACAGTGGCTGGTGAGTAATAAACTAGTGATAAATACAGAAAAATCCAAATGCATATTGTTCTTTGACCAAAGTATTTCAAAAGAGTTTTTGACAAAACATTTCAATATCATGTGCCACAAGCATCACTGCGTTTATGTATGTAATTGTACTAGTATAGAAATAGTCAGTAGTGTTAAGTATTTGGGTTTGTTTGTTGATGAATATCTGAAATGGAGTCCACAGATTAACCATTTATGTAGTAAATTGAGAAAAATAAACTATGCTTTGTACTTTCTGAAAAATCATGTGAAAAGTGCTTATTTGAAAAATATTTATTTGTCATGGTTTGAAAGTGTCTTAAGGTATGGAATAATTCATTTTGGTGGTACATACCCAACTCTTTTGAAATCTGTTATTATGTGTCAACGAAATGCCATCCGCACAATATTTAATGTTAAGCGTTATGATAGTGTGTCTCACTTGTTTCTCGAAAATAATTTATTAACATTTAACCAGTTGCATGTCTATAGCGTAATAATGTATGTAAAAAAGTATATTTGTCTGTTTAATGCTAGACCAGTGGTTAGAGATACTCGTTCAGCACAGTTTAATCTTATTCAAGAGAGGTTTTGTGCAAAAGAAATCAGTAGGCATCAATTCAGTGCTCTCGGGCCCAAGCATTTCAATAATCTGGTAAAAATGTTTGGAAATCAAGTTTATGTAGACAGTAGGGAGGTATTTAAGAAAAATGTCATAGAGTTTGTATTACAGTATGATAGGGATGAAGTTGTGCCATAATATATTAGCGTAAGGTAAAGGATGTTTCTATAAATTTATAATTGTTTAAAAAGTATGCATGTTAAAAATATCTTTAAATTATTATGAATGTACCTATTTAAACGTATTTTTGTATAGCTATATTGTGCATGTTTTATAATTGTAAAAAAAGAAAGAATTATTATTGATTGTTAAAAGTGAAAAAAGTGATATGACTACCTAATATTGAAGAAAGGAACAATAGACATTATGATGATTTAGGCTGCCAGACAGCTATTCTGTACTAACCATAATGTATTTTTTTCCCGCACGAACCCTGCGTGGTTCATGGGAGTATTTGTATTTATTTCATATGCAGAAAAATAAAGATTTTTGAACTGAACTGAACTGAACTGAACTGAACACACACACACACACACACACACACAGATTTTACACACACTGCTTTTAACAGTTTTTACATAGAATTTCATGAAACGGTGATTCACAGCTTTTAAAATGGTTTTACCTGAACTGCAACTTATACTTTGTTTCAGATTGGAACGTTAATCTTGCTGCAGTCTCTAAGTTTAAACTAATCAAGTAAAAGGTTTTGCGTTCGAGTAGCCTATACTCTCACCCAGCGGAAATGTTTGGATAATTTTCTCTTTAAATAATGGCTTCCTCCAAATCTCACAACCAACTTGGACATATTAAACTACAGTCAAGAAAATAACTGGAGAACCAAATGCACTCATCAACCACTGATAGACAAGTACCAGACCGGCTGGCATCGTCTAATGAAAAAAACATCTTGATGAAATCAGCCGTGACCAACAGCAAAAGGATAATTCAAGAATTTTTAGTGAACAGTGATTTATGTTAGGGACCATGGCCATTTTGTTTTAGCTAGGTATTGTGTGTACAAGTGGATGTGGCAAAATTTTGTCAAGTTACCGGAATATAAAGTATTTGCTATATTGCTTGTTTTATTAGGCTTTGCCTTTTCAATTCACATGATTTACGGTTTTCCTTATCCTTTGTTTATCTTTTTAAGTACCGGTAGGTCCAACATATTAAAAATCTTACATACTTAAAAATCGTCAAGCAATAGGCTCCTTTATCCCCTATACACTAATAGTTACAGTATTGAATTCGTTAATACCAAGGCAAACATGTGGTTCGGATTCCACTAGGTAACTGTAGGTCCTTTAGTTGCCAATATGCTATTAATTAACAGCTGTGTTAATTATACACTAATTATATATAACATTTATACTTGATATAACATATATATGTTAATGATTTAGGGTGGGGGTATATGGATCTGGGGAGTGGGTACAAAATACATATTGTTAAAGTTTTGAGGGGTTGTGATGTATGTATTTACCCTATTTTGGGGGTGAGAAATTCAATGGCACAAACCCCATCCCCCTGCCTTTGTTAGTTTTCGAGTTAGGGTGGGGGTATATGGATCTAGGGAGTGGGTACAAAATATATTGCAATGTCGTAGGAGGCACTACTGTACAAAGAGCGAAGTCTCTAATAGTCTACAATTTACCATTGACAACCAAATTTTGAATGCTAAGGACGTTTAAAACTTTTGTTAAAAAAACCTTAAAGGTATTCAATACTTTTTTGTAGACAGTAAAGAAGTGGCAAAAAGTTGAATTAGAACTTCAATTTTGATTCAAAGGACGACTATCGATTCCCTGAACACAATCCTTTTACAGATTTGTACCTGTGGCAGACAACAAAGTAGAGTGTTTTAAAACATCAAAATGCTTAAAATCTATTATTAAAATATAACATTATTAAATACCCCCGCCGCAGCAAACCTGCAGAATAAGCGAATTTCAACATGTCTGATTACATATTTACTAAAATACTTCCATAAATAAGACATATTTATTCCCAATTTAAATAACATTAGATATAACGAGTGCTTAGGTTTGCTGCAACGGGGAAGGTAAACAGTGTTTTTTGACCAAACAACAATAGGATGAATGAAATAAATAAGTTCGACAAATTTGATCAACATATATCCATAAACAAGTAAACTACAACAGTTTTCATTTTCTCCATAAGAATAACATGGAAATTTTAAATTTGCATTTTTTTTTATATTCTCCGTGACCGTTAGGCATACAACAATGCTTCAATATACTAAATTATTTCTTTTTTAAGCTCTACAAAATGGTTGGGAAAGAAATTCTAAAATTTTATGTTTTTAGGGTCAAAAATGGGAAAAACCCAATTTTACCCCATAAAACACCCCGTAAACCCCTGTTCCCATGGTCCGATTATGCCGGATCGCGAACTCGTTCGAATAAGTGTAGGTTTACATGTTTGTACCAAATTTCATCAAAATCGGATCATTTTTGCTCGAGTTATCGCGCTAACGGACACACACACACATATATATATATATATATATATATATATATATATATATATATATATATATATATATATACTAGCTGAGTACCCGGCCTTCGTACGGGATTGGCATATAAGTGCAAAATGTTTATTGCAGTGTTATACTCTAACTTAGCTTTTGCAATGGGGTAGGACACATTTGAACAAAACTGTTTACTATAATAAAATTTACGCTATACTATAGTATTACACATCTACCATAGCCATAATGTTCTACCACTGCACCTAAACAATAGAGAAAAATAAATAATTAAAACTTTGCAAAACATCACAAATTATTCATGCAATTAAAAACATAAACATAACAAATCACTAACAAACAATCTACTTTGACAGTTAGTTCTCATTACCAATCACTGTTTTTTGTTGCTACTTAGTTCAAATAAGCTGTTTTCATAAATGCAAAAAAATAATAGTGCTGCACCCTGTTGGTAAATCTCATAACTTTTTAATACTTTCCATATCATAGAACCAACTTTTTTAGTTGAAACAGCTGACTAAATTCTTTAATTCCCTTTAAATATTAAATATGAATACTCATAAGGTTAACATGGGGAACTACAGAGCCCCTGGGGCGGAGCCCGAAAGGGTTTTTGAGATAAGAATATGCCTATATGTTAATCGGGAATATGAGGTATCATCATGCAAAATTTCAGCCCAATCCGTCCAGTAGTTAATGCGTGATTGAACTTCAAACAAACAAACACACAAACTTTCACATTTATAATATTAGTATAAGATATATATATATGAATTTGAACGGATGGTGTTTTTGGCCTCTAGGGACCTCAAAACGAAAAAAAATCGGTCCCGCGTCCAGGTCTTACCATGAGTACTACGGTAATATCTTATTCCCTACATGGGAAATTCGCTAAAAAATACATTGATTGTGTATTATAATATATTATGATTTCTACGCTATTACACGTATAATGCTTATTTTAGTACTTTTCAATGTTTTATAACTTTAAAACCATTTTAGGATGCCATTTTCATTATGTAGGCCTACACGCCACATTAAAAATGAATTGTAGTTTTAAAATCTTTAATTTTGCAAAAGACTAAATAAAGTTGAAGGAAATCCACTTTTAGTATTGACACTTAAATTTTTTTTTATTATATAATTTTGAACTTGAAAACTTGTATAACATTACTCCCAGAGGGTAAGGCGTGTCCATTGTTATGTGTCCTTGAATAAGTGTCGCTATCCAACTGAAGGTGTCCGTTTGCCGTTGGGCGTCGGTGTCCATCTATTGGTCTGCGTGGTATGTGTCCTTGAATAAGTAACGCTATCCAACTGAAGGTGTCCATTTGCCGTTGGGCGTCGGTGTCCATCTATTGGTGTGCGTGGTATGTGTCCTTGAATAAGTAACGCTATCCAACTGAAGGTGTCCATTTGCCGTTGGGCGTCGGTGTCCATCTATTGGTGTGCGTGGTATGTGTCCTTGAATAAGTAACGCTATCCAACTGAAGGTGTCCATTTGCCGTCGGGCGTCGGTGTCCATCCATTGGTGTGCGTATCTTCAGTTTGTATGTGTGTCTTCAATTATGCCTTATCCTCCGGGATCTCCAATTTTAATCATTACGAACATCTATGTTGTATCTTATAGTAACTCTGTTCGTAAAAAATTGGCCCAGAGCCAATCCTGTTAAAAGTCCAATTGCAAAAGGACGAATCATCTTTTAATTTTGAAATTTAAAATTTTGTGATTATGATTTTTAATTTCCATAGTAACAGTTGAGATTTACAAATAACATTTGTTTTGAATAAGATATACAGCTAAGAAGAATTACAATGGACATGCTGAGCATAGCTGTTGTCGATAGTTTTAGGTGTTCCATCAATCTATCTTTGGCATTTAAATGCTTATGATAAAAGGTAGAGAAAGAGCAAAGAGTTGAAATTTGACTTAAAATTTGGGATACAAATGTTTGGCCACTTCTAGACGTGCTAGGGAGCTGAAAATTTCGGTGGTTTGTAGGTCTAGTGCCCAACCCTCCGGGAAAATTCTGAAAAGTCGCATTCTAATTTCAACCCCCCCCCTAAATTAACATTTTCCCCCCATGTTATTAAAAATAAAATGAATGTGATACATATAGTTTACAAATAAACTTTTTTTTTTAGTACGTACTTTTATATTACTTTGAATTTTCAGAAAACTTTGTTTACTTGCAAAGCACTCTCCAAAGATATTTCCAAGATACTTTGTAATCCAGTAGAAAGTCTTTAAGCTTCTTATACTCGCGTTGAGCTCTAATCATAGCCTATGTTTTTTTTTTTTTTTTTTGCCTTAAAAGTATATAATTTAGTTGCATGCATTTCTTTTAGTTCAGTTTAAATATAAATACAGATAGATATAGTTAGGTAAAAAAGTAGATTACAGATTTCCTATTTCCTTGCATATAAATGTTATATAAAAAAGTTATATAAGATCGACACTAAACAAAATATGTGTATGGTATTAAAATGTGTCCTACAAAGTTTTACTATAAGCATATTCTGATAACATTAGTGAGTATGTTCTTACCTTTTACCATTCATATTTTTTTGTATTATTATTGTGTTTATAATCCATTCAAAGTCAGTAGGTATGAATGGTCTAACATAAAAATGTATACGGATGCGAATTTAAACTTAGTTTACTGAACATTAAAGTGAATACGAGAGGATCCTATATTAAATCCAACACTGTTATATACTAAGTTTCTTGTTGCCTTCACAGCCAGTTTGCACAACAGACGTTGATGGATTGCTTACCCAGGTTGTTCTGACATTTGTTTGTGTGTGTGTGTGTGTGTGTGTGTGTGTGTGTGTGTGTGTATTGGAGTGAGAAATTCGAAGGAGTTTTAAAAATGATTCAAAGAAATCGTTCGAAAACGGCTTAAGTTAGTGTCGAGGCAAAGTTAGAAGGCTATTCAAATAAATTAACAGAAAAACCCCTAGTTGGATTGAAGCTATAGCTTACTATAAAAACGAAGTAGTATATTCAGTAAAGTCGCATATTTTTCCATATATAATTTTTAACCAACAATAATCAGTTTAGAGAAAGTATAAATATTAATTTAACAATTTTTTTTCGGGAAAGGGGTACGTGATTTAAATTAATGATGATTTTAACATGAGGAAAAATATATATTCTGTCTGCTTTACTTTGAGTTATTACTGACTATGGCCGCCTGTATTTTATGCTATTAGATTTTTTTAAACAAACAATTATAATGTTATATATCGCGTATGTGTATGTTCAAATATGTTGCGCGTATGTGTTGCTTGTTAATTTCAAAGAAATTCAGCACCAACGGGAATAATCTGTGAAAAGCAGTTCTTAACAACAGTTTTTATTTTTACAGTAAAAGAACACTTTTTAATTTGTTTGTCTTATTTATTATGATGCGAAACACAAGACAATCATACCAAGTGTTATAACAACTATATTACAGTATAAAAATAACAGGGAACAGAAAAGGCATATTACTCCTAACTTATACATAGAGGACACATGGTCATGTGAGAAAAGAAACCCATTTTACTACCAGATATATATTTGTTATTCTTAATTTTTAGTTGTACGAAAATACTACTGAATAATAGAAAATTGACATAAGTAGCTCCAATCTCCGTTTTACAGTTTTCAAATACATTATTTATAAAACAGTTATTTTGATAATATATCGAATTTCTTTATCATGTTAAAAATAATTTAAGAAACGTTATGACTATTTGTTCAAAAATTTTAATTTGTTGAAGAGTTTTATAAGTCTCTGTATATTTCTCTGTATTAAAAATTAATATAATTAAATAATGGGCTCATCTAGACAAATGTTTAGTTATACATAGTACGTCAGTGTAAGACAAACAAACCGACCTACTGCATATTATTGTAGGGTCCCTCGAAATTATAAATATTGTCTAATTGTAATGTTTCCCTTTAAAATACAATTCTCTAATAGAAAAAAAGTAAGTGTTATTTTTTATAGTTAAATACCCTGAATTTAGGTTTACTCTAACCTAGTAATATTTTGACATTATTTTCATACTATTTATCAAATTTAATTGTATAGCTTTATTTTTTGTGCTTGTTAAAATTTAGTTCAAGAAAATTTTCGTGTTTAAACAGTTAAAGATAAAACAGGAATTATAATGACGGACAGTTAATTCTATATTCATCCCAAACGATGTTTATATCTCCCGAACTTCCTGTTTTGCAAAGTTGTTTTGCATTATAAACTTATTCCATTAAACTTTTGTCATTATTTTTTCCAGTTAACGTACTGTAATTATTCACCTGAGTTTATTCTTAGCCATTCATTATCTACAATGCCTGCATTAGAGCTAAGCGTTTTGCTTTGCGTTAATTGATGATTTTTTGAATACTAGTTGTACTTTTATATCGCAATACTTCCTTATATAAAATGGGATACACGTTGTGTCGTACAGGTGGATTACAGTAACCAGTTAAACGTTCATACTATAAGTTATTTTTAATTTTTTTTTTATAAAATAGTTTTTTTCAGATATTTACGACAAAAAGGTTTGGTACAAATAATCTATTCAATACTTGGTAAAAATATAGGTCCCACACATTACTGTTTGAAGTAAATAGTTTATCGTAAACGTGTTCAAAAGTTAATGATACATAGGTGAATTTAAAATTTTGAAAAATTTAACATGGATATTATGAGTTGCCATGCTGGTGACGAAATAACAACGTAATATAAACAGAAAATCAAAACAAATGTAAGAAACTCCTATCACATGTTTTATTTACAGTGTGGGTAGAAAATAGATAAGTGTGTACATTACATATTTTTGGTCGAGTTTCGACCACTGGACGACCTCTAGTATATAATTAATACATACATAGGACCAGGCCTTTTACATCAATATTTTCACGATGTTTTTTTTTCATTGTCTCTACCTGAAGAACTACTACACAACATCTTTCTTGGGAGTTCGTCCACAGCCTGTACATACAAATATCATTTCAAATTGTTAACAGCACTATTATAGGGTTTTAAATTAAAATAAGTTGAACCAAAGTTTATCTTCAGGGCTGGAATCCATTTCAATCTTTTTCCACCTTTCTAACAAACACAAAGATTGATGTCCTTTGATGATAACCTGTTTTAGCTTTCCTTTTTCATGAACAAACCTTAGTTTTGTAAGCAGCTAATAGCACCTTAACTCTATTTCTTATTGCATTTGAAAATGTATTACTTATGAGGAATTAAAAAAGGAGTTTAATGACCTGCAACTAATACATAATGTAGAAACCATAGCATAATCTTTACACATCTTAGTATTAGTTTTTTGGTATCATAATAGCTATTTACATTACAAGTGTAGTAAGAGCGTTTTTACATCACGCAGGTGAATGTTGTGCAACGAGCGGAAGCGAGTTGCATAATTTACCTAAGAGATGTAAACACGCTCTTTTGTAACGTGTAACGTACAAGATTTTATCTGACCCGACAACATACATGGGTTTACGTAAATTTTTTTTCATTATCCATTTCACTCCTCGTTTAACAGTAACGTTCTTTTAGAAACAAAAGCTAGGTTAGGAAAATAATTTAAAAGATAACAATAACATTCAAGCGCACAGCTGATTTCTAGCGTTGATCGTCGATGCCTCCATAGAGGTATATTTTTTTAAGTTAAGCACTCAATGTTATTTAAATGGGTTTCATTACATCACCGAGTGAGTTTTTTCAACTTTACATCACTCAAGAAGTAAGGAAGTTGTATGCATCACGCTTGGGATAGGGAAGTTTAACATGGCAGGTTAGGTAAAACAATGAAAGTTATATTCTAAATGTTGTACAAAAAATGTTTTGTTTGGCAGTAAGCAGCCTATTACCATCCAAATACTTTTACGTTTTTATATTATATTTCAAACATAAAAATAGTTTCTATATGAAAAACTACATTATATTGGTGTTTTAATGTATGAAAAACTCTATAGCTACACCTCTGATTCTTTTCAAAAAAATTAAGTATGCTACTATCTCTTTTCTTTGCTAGACTTATATTTGCTCCAGTTATTTTCAAAAAGTAAAATTATCACCAATTGTTATCTACACAAGAGTTTAAATATTACGATCATATAACACTCTCAAAAGTCTCAAAACGATTTTAAAATGCTTCCTTTTATTACGATTCGTTACGATTTCATTTATAAGAAATATTTGTTGTAAGAAAAGGTTAGCAGCTCAAATTGCCACATGTAATCAACCTGAAAGAGTTTTAATTTATTTTATTCGTAAATATCGGTGTTGTCTTTGTTGTTTAAGAAGAAAATATTTAACATGTCATCTTGAATAAAAATATTTATACAGTATTGCTAAAGTGCTTTTGTTTTCTAAGATCACGGTCAGGATGAGTTACAGACCCAATATCTAAAACAGGCTGATCCTGAGGAAAGTGTTGTTGAGAGAATGAAAAATAAAGTTACATTGTTCTCCGGGGAAATCGTACAACACTTCATGTTATTGTCATTCATAAAAAATGAATGAAAAACGCGATGATCCGCATTTCACAATTAAAATAAAATTATATATGAATATTTCTTTATTGTAGCGTGTAATTTTGACGGAAAATCGGCTTAAAAAAACTTTAAGATATAGATACGAACTCGATATTCGACCGGCAATAACTTTTAATACATACACAAAATAATAATATGATTTTGTTTTTATAATAGTGACCATTGTATTGGGAAATCGTTTCACTTTTTAAGAGCGTGATTGTTCACAATAACAATTCTAATTTATTTATTTATTTCCAATGGAAACCTCATTACATCGATTTATATACAATAATCGAGGCAAGATGTGTTAATTCTATAAATATTAAACAACAACAAAAATGTATATACAATACTCTATTTAAATATTAATATGTTCATAATTTAATAACTTCTTTGATCAGTACAGTAGGCCTAACGTATTATTAAATTACCTAAAAGTACAGAAAATACGTTCATAAACTCTTGTAATAAAACATTTACACTTATGCTGTTTACTTAAATAACGGTAAATACATATAAAATACGGTAAAAAGTAATCAATTTTGATTGGACACTGCAACCATAATCAGATCCAATAGGCACTGATGATGGTAGAAGTGTCCAATAGAAATCGATCACCACTTTCCATTTTTATACGTATTTACCGTCTTTTGAGTAAACAGTATAATGGTAAACATATTTTCACATGTGTTATTTGATGTGTTTTGATGTACTTTCATGTAACTAAAATTACGTCAAATAATATACAACTTCTACAAAAAATCATTTTATATGGATTTTTATTTTTTTATTGGAAATATTTTCAGATGTTTTATGAAGAAGAAAACATCCTTGAGCAGCAGGGTTTTTTTAAATGATTATGCATACTAGTAATACGCATGTAGTATACAATATATGTTATTGAATAGCGAGCTAGTCAACAAAATGTTTTTTCTCAATACCGAATTGGACATTACTTATACTGATATTAAAGGATAATATTGGCAAGTCTATTATAAATGCCACAAGAAAAATTCACCATGATAAACACGCAGCAATAGTAAGACACACGGTATTATTTTCCTGAATCAACATCCAGGGTATTGTAAACAACACATCGTCAGTTTAACTGATTTTGATATTCTATAACATTCACTGCTAGATATACTAAATATCGATTTTATGTGTATTTAGACTGGAAGTGTTGAATATGCATCATTACATTAGAATATTACTTCTCACGAATACATTCATGTTTATACATGGTTGGTATTCATTCTAACCCAAATTCATTATTTTTATCATAAAAATATACAAAGTTAAAAACATAATATTATCCTTTCAGTTGATTCTGAGATATCTATGTGCCTTTTGGTTATGAAATAAAAACAAACATGTCTTTCTGTTTTTGTTTATTGTTGTAGTTCTTTCACAGTTACAGGCGATTAATTAATTAAACGGAACATAATGATTATACACCTTTAAGATCATGCATTTTGATTATAACATTATCCATCCATGTGACGTAAGAAACTTAATTAAAATTTTTAACTAAGAAGAATTCGTTCGTATCTAAGAAACTAAATTTTAAGGTAATAGGAATTGTATGAAACCGTAGTGTAACGACCTATTTATTTTCGTCGATAAAAATCTTTTTATACAGACAATATATGAAAAAAACTTACATAACCGTAACAATTCTATGTCATAATATAAGAAAGTTAATCTTTTAATTGATCAAGTATTTTACCCTCGAAGTAATTTTAGACATATCAATAATTTTATTCAAACGATTATAAATTCTTTGTACGTTAAGTAATAACAATTTCTAAAGGTTCATTGTATATGGATATTTTAAATTGAAAACTCAATGTATATAAATGTTACGAAATGAGATGTATTATTCAAGCACATAATATATGATTGAATGCAGGCTATATACTCAATATGGTAATTTAGGATAAACAATTTTGCTCCAACGTTTATTATTCTTTACACACGCTGTAGCGCTGATCAGGCTTGTTGCAGGCATGTAAAGATAAATAGGCTACTATTGAATATTCAGTAAATGTTTCTAGTGCTTAGCTTGATATCATACATACTATAATAGTACAACGATAAATTAGAATGCTTAATTTTATTCTCAATAACCAATTAAAAATTTTTTTTTTTAATTTAACTTGATTTTAATATTATTTTTTTTTACGTTTTTGGATGGCTTAGAACTTTTCTCAACACAAGTCTGTTTCAATTGACTTACAACTGAAGAGTTTTGTACTGAAAACAACCGTTTGCCACTTGCTCCATTATATGGGACCTCTTCTGTACTACTGTACGGTAAAGGTAATTATCAGACAAAACGACGTTTTTATAAGTTTACTATGTCTAATGATGCTAATTCATAGTTTTTGATTAACATAGTGTTCCTAGCTTGCTGTGCCAATTCAGTACTGTTTTGAGGAAATTGATATTAGTGATAACAGTTGTGTATAATCAAAATACTCAAAATAAAATCAATGGTAAAGATTTTCTGGTAACATATTCTAATTCATTAGCTCATCAAGAAATATTTATGCAAGCAATTATAGTGGGTTCGAATCATAGATTGAATTTTAAAAATTTACGCAGAAAATAATTGTTATAAATGGAGGTTATAAAATCTTTGTCGGCAGAATACTTCATTTATATATGATCATGTTCATTTTAATATTGCTCATACTGTAATAATCAACAAGGAAAAGTGTACACTTTGCTTTTCCTTGCTGGACAATCGAGTTAGATAAGTTCATAATGACAAAGTACTGACGTCAAACCAAACTTCACAACATCCGTAGTTTTGCTGTGGGGAAATCTAGAGAAATATAATTCGTTTCAATTTATAACTGAACTTGTTTACTAAACAGTTTAGTGGAAAGTCCTCTTCCAAAGTCAAACATATTACAGGACTGATAAAAATCCAGCATGTAAATTTGTGCTTATCTACATTTATTTATTTATTTATACATGTACACATTACATTATAATATGTTGTTTCGTTGTTGTTTTACGTTGTATGGATATTTTTTTCATTAACTATCCAATATCTGGGTAGTAACTTAGCAAATAAAAAGTAACTAAATTTTAGCAAATAAACCTATGTTGGTATTTTTACATGTTTTACAGGTTGGTCCATTTTGCAGATGATAAATGAAATAACATACTAAGGAAAGATGAAAAATTGTCCAGGAGGACCTTACCGACGTATTCATAAGTCGACGTTTTTTTCTTTTAGCTCTTGAGGGAATATAATGTATGCAGGGTGTAAAAAGAAGTAGCATGGTTTGTAAACACATAAATAACATAGACAACATAGGCTAATAGGCAAAAACTATTATGTAGGAAAATTTTCCTACATCTGTAATTGTTACGATTAATTGGCTGACATAATATCGCATGCCTATCACTCTATGTACCTCCAGTCGCCGTCCTCTCAAGAGATCCCACTCGCCAATGTTAAATGCTTGTTTCTTTTGGGTACACAGTTCTTCTTCTTCTGCTCACTTCTTGTTTCTTCATACATTGTCCTCACATATAAATAACTGACACCAGTGACAAGCTTCTACTATTTTTTTGTTTTCCTGTTTTTACGTTGGCGGCCTTTTATAACATTGCATTTACCATTCCACATATACTACAGATCTGTGCGTGGAGCGGTTCCAGCAAAGCAAAGGGTGAACCGGTACAGTACGAAGGTGAACTGTACTGAAATGTTTGCGGCAGTGACCAGGATCTGAACCCACGACATCATTATTACTATCATTATTATCATATATGATCATTATATTATCATTATGATCATTATTATCATATCATTATTACTTTTTATATTTGAAGGAGTAATATACATTTACCTTATTTTTACCCTTGTTAGTCCAATATTGTAATGTTTGGCTTGGAATTATTTTGCAATTTCAATACAAATAAACTCAATTGTAAACAATAAAAATTTTACTTCTCAGCAATTGGTTTACTTATTAAAATTCCTGGTTTCTACATATCCATGAGATTTTTTTTCAGTTTAACATTCAGTTCTACTCGCATATTATGAGCAACGATTATGTGTACATCATATTGAATTCAACTGTAAAATTATATTCAAAACATGCATGAATATTCGATTTCATCTCTCGTAATGCCACGCACTTTCTGTAATAAAGCCGAATAGATAAGAAGACTAAAACACGATCAGTGATAAATCCAGCCTTAATTTGAATGGCTTAGGCGTAAAGAAAGTTCGATCATCAGAGTTAACGATTAACCTCTTTGAAAGTTCTTGGCGATTTTTTCTCTCAAATTAAAGTTTTATTTAACTTAAGGAATATTATTCAAGTAATATAAAACATAAATATATATATTGATGTTAAAATTATTTTGAGCTAGATTGTTTTCGAATTTTTCTTATAGTACAAGTATAAAAATAACATTGCTAAACTTAACATACATATCGCTATAAAAGGGAAACGGATACCGGTTTAAAAGTCTCAGCCCATGATATACTAGCTTTATTTTTCTATACAAGATATTACTTGAGTTTTCATAAGGGGATAAAAAACTTCCATAAAATAAAATAATTAATTTTAAAGTCTTATAAACGCATCTATAAATTCTAGTTATGTCAAATCCTAAAGCTGTTTATGAAATTGGAATCAAATCAAATCATTTATTCAGCCAGAATTAACAATACACAAGTTGTATTGGCTAAGTAAAAATGAAATAAAAGTTGGATTCATATACTTTAGAACTATTTACAAATAAACAATCTTATACAATATACAATGGTGCAGATTTATATATAAGTATTTGCATCACTATTAATGGAACTGAGTTTAGATGTACATTCTTGGACGCTATAACAGGTAAACTTAATCAACAAAGATTTTAATTGTCTTTTAAATTTTAACAGGTTTGGTTCAAGTTTAAGAAAAAATGGAAGTGAATTAAAGTGAATTAAAATGAACTGAATTAAAGTGAATTGAATTGAACTGTCTTACTTTATAACTCTATAACTCATTTATTAAGCCAGATCAACATTAAAAATGCATTAGCCTAGTCAAATTTACTAAAAATAACTATTAACTAACTTTTAAAATAATTAAAATTCATTAGGACTGTCCGTCAGCGAGAAAAGCGCGGACACTGTAGTAGCCTTTACCCACGAGAAATGACCTCAAGTGCCTTTTGAAGCATCCCGGATCTGATGTGGACTTGATTTGAAGTGGGAGAGCATTGAACAGTTTGATGGCATTATAGTTTAGATGTCTTTCAAAGAATGTGGTTGAATGGGCTGGAATTCTCAGATTGAAAGTATTACGAAGCAGATATGAGTGGGTGGTTGTGGTGTGGAAATGAGAATAATTTGACTTCAGAAAAGTGAGGACTTCTAGAATGTAAATACAGGGAAAAGTTAGAATTGCGGATGATTTAAATACAGCTCTACAAGTTTGTTTGTAGGGAAGGCCGTGAATTATTCTGATAGCTCTCCTTTGAAGGCGAAAAAGGAAATGGGTTCTTGTGCTTTCACCTCCCCATAGTGCAACTGCATATATCATGTGTGGATAAAGTACACCGTAGTAAGCAGTAAGAAGTACATCTTTGTTTGAAAATTTTGCTAGTTGGCGCAGAAGAAAAATTCCTGAACTGATCTTTCTACAAACAGAATCAATGTGGGGTTTGAAACACAAGTTCTCGTCCAACAACAAAACCAGGAATTTTACTTGAGCAGTGGTTTCAGTTTCAGTGTCGTCCAAAATAAAATTTTGTTTGTTTTTGGTTTTCCTAATTGAGAATTCAACTAAATCTCTTTATCAAAATAACTATGCAAAACGAACATTTAATTTTATATTGACAGGCTATAATATGACTTATCGAACTAAATATAACCTGGTGATATTTTAAAATACCTGACCCTCGGATTATCGTGTATATTATTTTCGGAAAGTAAATAAAAGAAACGTCTTATAACACTTAAAACATATATTTACTCTCTACATATATTTACATATATTTACGCGCTAACATATATTTACGCAATATTATTTTGAAATTGTTTTTTACAATTGGCTGAAATCTGGAAATGCATAATCGATATTTGTTTTCCACTTTAAATTTTTTTGTCAATAAAATAAAATATACATTAAGTTCTACGTTATTAATTTGCATTCTTAATTCTTGATTTTTGTCATCTGATATGATATATTTTTTTAAGCATATAATTATGTTTATTTGTTTAAAACACTGACAAACCTAGGAGATTATGCTTCATTTTGTACGTATCAGATGCTACTTACCTCTTTGATACGATTCCTTTCTAGCCTTTAAATTGGTGAGATGAAGGAAAAGTTAATAAATTACTGATAACAACATAAACAATCTAAAATATAACTCACAACATTAGTTGTATCAGTATCATATATATCTTATGTAAAAAGCCTATTAAGAAATATTGCTTTCGGATGTATTATTCATAAAGTAAAGAAAATGTAAACAATATAAGACCATATAAAAAAATCATTACTGTGTTAAAACACAGAAGGGAAATTGTATTTTTAATTGTGAGCTTTAACAACTAAACACATTTAAAGACAAGGTATATTTCCTTAATTAAAAAACTACGTAAACAAATGATCACGCACTGTGTCCCGTTTTTTTTCAGCCAACAATTTATAAACAAAGAAACAATTTCCAACATCCTTAAGTTTTAGTATAGTACTCTAAGTAGTAAGGTCTGGAAAGTATTTCGTCATAAAATAAATATTTATAAACAAAGGAAATCTCTTAACTCTGTTCCACTTGGATAATCTCCAAATATTCTGAAAAATACAACCCCACTCTGTAGCCCGTGCCCGAGATTATATTTTGTTTTTCGCGAAAAAAACTGATTTGCATACAATTCTAAACAATTTATACTATTACCTTTTAATAGCTTTCTGTTTTATCTAAATTATTCGCTATATTGTAATTAAGTTTCCCTGCTTTCGTTTGATAATTGTTTATATATTTTAATTAAATTCATTAGTTGTATAAGAAAAGGTTTTAATACCTGCTATTAAGCAATCTAATGATGTTTTTAGCACAACTAGTTTCGGTGTCTGTGTGACACAATCATCAAGGAAAGTTTTCTTTCTTCATACGAAGAGCGAGTTGTGTGATGCAATATTTCCAAACTGCAACATAAAACATCAGTTAAATATGCTAAATTCAGGTACCATGCACTTAACAGCACTATATTTCAGGATAGACCTCAGAGTAAGCATATATTGACCTTCCATATTTTAATCGTCTACAAGTCCACATAGAGCCCCAGGGGGGTCTTTTGTGACATTTTGGTACTCTGAGGAACTGTATGTTGGGGGTTGGTTCCCCCTACTTATCGTGAAGGTCAAGGGTTTGCGTTGGAATTAGCGTTCACATTAACAATGTTTGGTTCAGGTTAACAGGGTCAGTGATTTTGAATATCTGGTTAAACACACAAATGTCGCCGGGGCCCAGATCAATCTTCATCGACTTAAGTTTGTGAAGCTAAGTTTGTGTGGAGTCCAAAAACCTTGACACGCAAAACTGGAAGGGATCTTCACATACTACAATCCATCGTTTTACCCAAGAATTTGAAACGAACCCTAACTGCAGTTATTACAAGCATTTAAGCTTACTGACAAGCAATAACACATCGATTTTTGGAATTGTAGCTTCGTTTCTTGTTGATATGTTTCGATATTTTGACAGGCGTTGTTGAATTCAAACAAGCAACTGAGACAAAACATGACCTTTTAAAAACTAACTTATAAAACTTCATCCCATTGGCGTAACAATGAACTATTTAAAATCACGGAAACAGTATTAACTATGTAGTTTTGCACTATTCATGTTTAATAACCGTGTATTAAGTTTTTTAATATGAAGTCCCTAATGTCAGGATATACATATTTTTATATTGCCAATATTTACTTTCTCTTCTACTGTCTACGGGCAGGATGGAATACAGACTTAATATATTTCAGTAACAGACGGTTCCTCATCAAAACGTTAAGGGAATGAAAGTTAAGGTTTTATCGTTCCTCAGGGAAATATAACAACACAACAAGGTAATGGAATTCATCCGAATTTACACGGAATACCAGATGCACTAAAATCAATTCATATAATCTATTATCTTAGTTGTCTTACTATGACAACACTTTTAGTGAATGCATGTTTCTTGCAAATATTAATCATATAACTTTATATTTAGCTTATCATGTATAAAAAAAATGTGTGCAAAACTTCAATAAAGGATTCATATTAAAATTAGTAATTCTAAGTATCATAATGGACATTCCAAGTAAATAGGCTAAAAAGCAACTGTAACATATCACTTTAAAATAAAAAAAATTCATTTTTGGATTTTTACAAACTTTTAATAAAAAAGTCACATTAATTTAGCATTATAAAATATATAAATGTTTAATATTGAACACTACATATCACATACATCAATTTGTTAACTTATTTTAGCTATTGAGTTTTGTTTAAACTATCTTTATTAAGAATTCTTCTAAGTTATTGCATGCCTAAATAATCAAAGCCCACCACTGAATGTTCCGTAATTTGATGATATAGTCTAACTTAGATAAGATTAACTACTTCAAACTTTGATCATTAGTAAACTTTGAATGAGATGAGAACGAAGCTTCTGAGATTTAGCTTTGCGAACAATGAATTAATGGCAAACAAAATGTTTAGTAAGAAATGTTATCGTGATGGTTTTCTTTATCATGTTTACGTTTGGATATTATAATAACTACAATCATGTGTGATGAATTTGTATATATAATAGAAGGTGTAACGTTGAACAATAATAAATCATCATGAAATTTTAAATAACATGTAAGCCAAAATGATAAATCTAAAGAGAATACAACATATTTAAAGAAAAATATGTTAAACCATGTTAATGATTGCTTTAAATAGTACCAAAAATTCAAAGTAATCTAAGTAAACATTGGGTTGATAATGTTTTGATCGCTGTAATTAAAGAAGTAACAGAACGTGCATTCAAAGGTATAAAATGTTTTATCATCAAACAAATCGATAGTCAATTTATCTTCGAGGCTCTGAAGACGTTTCTGTAAGAGAGCGAGTGTAATTTCCGGACAAACGAAAAACTGACACTCGAGTCACGTGACATATGTGACGTCACCGTTAAGGATTGAACCCTAATCCGCAAGAGTAAATATAGAGGTTTGTTTGACCCGTCACTTTACAATTCAAGCTAAGGCACTAAGATTTGATGATGATTTAAACATCCGCTATTAAGTTATAATTATTGTTATTAAATGCATGCATTGTGTATGGAAAAATCCTCTCACAATGATAGATCAACTAGTGCTATATAGCTACTTGATTAGTTAGTGATTAGTTTTTTTGCTCAACCAAAATGTGTTAATGTAAAACTCTGAAGTGTACGTTAATCGTAATGTAATATCTGCGAGAGTCCTAAAGATATCCCTCTGATTCTGTCAACCATAACAAGTACGATGGAAGGGTTTGAAACTTTCTAAGAAAAAGTGTATTTTTAATTTTTAGTTATGTGACACTTGTTCAATAATGTTTTACATAATATACAATTGTTGAAATGGAAAAAATCTATTTCATCACTTTTTATGGACCCTGCATTTATGACGTTCGTAAAGCACCAAAAAGTTCCAAAAAAATGTCTTTCCTCGTGCAAGTGGATCTTAAGGACAGTAGATTAAGATTAAAATTAACATCACAACTAAATAAGTCAACCAATAATCAGTAATACATCTCTTTCCAACACACTCATATAATAATTAGAGATTAAATCGCAAAATATTCATGAAATTGTAAAACGTGAGTCCAAAACAACTATTAGGTTTTCATAAATTTACTCAACCATTTTGGTAGGGCTTTTCAGTTTTACTATGAGTTCCACAAATATTTCAATGAATAATTCATTTATTTATAGTGCATGTTATTTTTATTTTTAAGCAAAGGCCAGTTAGAAAAGAGGGCTTAATTTCACGTAAACCAGAACAAGGTCACAATCACATTATGCATGAGGAAATAATTAGCTTGCCTCTCACGGGAAAACTTTGATACTTTTGAAACCTCTATTGCAAACAAGGACGAGGTTTTACGTGACTGGTACAGTAATGCTAGTGTCCATGCACCTTAAGTGTTTTGAGTCAGGGTTTTTGGTCAGTCTTTTTTCGCATTCTCATTCTCAAACGATTACAATCTTCGGTTTTTGTTTTCTCTGATAACAATGTCCACACCAATTCCGGCAGCTCTCTATGTTCAGTTGTCTACAGAAATTTCGATACTTTCCTGTTAAAGGGAACATTCATTATTATCGATGATTTATTTTCGATATATATCGATATTTTTGTTTCACTTCACGATTGGTATTCCTTCTGTTTTAATATTTTCAAACGCATTTAAATTACAAATTAAGAACTAACCTTGTTTAGGCAAAAATAATAGCCTATATATTGGATTAGGACATGAAACTATTCTAAACTAACCTAAAATAACTAACCAAACATGCTGTATAGGCTAAGTTACCGTTTTAATATTCCATTTGATAACAGAAAAGGCGTATGGGGAATAGGCTATCAAACGTAATTTTGAAATGTTACAGCAAGTTTGGTTGGTTAGGTTAGTTTAGAACAGTTTCATTTCAATATAATATTTTTTTAATTGTTTGTTGATACTGAACAATATTTATTTACTCTATCCTATATCGTACCTGTCAGCTGATATGTTTCAATTTTTTACTATCAATATATCGGATGGAAAACAAAAATATCGATATATCGAAAATAAATCATTGATAATAATGAATGTTCCCTTTAACAGGAAAGTACCGAAAATTCTTAGACAGTACATTCTACAAACTAGTAACATAGTATACATAGTATTTACAGTAACATAAAGAAACAGTTTTTGTTGTAAGTTTGAGATGGGGCGTTTGGTTATTATTAGCGTGTCTAGATATTGTTTGTGTGTTTTGAAAAAAAAAAAACTAAGCCAAGCAAAAATTTAGTATTTTGAGAGTAATCTTTTCTTATCTATTGTTTTGAAATGCAATGGTCTGTCAAGTAACAATAATCACGTAGCTCAGATCTAAGTAAGTACGGGGTTTTATGGGGATGGTTAAATACATAAATACATTGGATAAGGATATTGATTGAATTGGCGGAGGATACCCTTTAAAAAGTTTTAATAACGATCTCAAAATGGTATAAAAAACTGACACATACTTTCATTCATAACTTTTCATAATTCCTAATAATAATAAGTAGTCGGGATAAATAGTTTACCTGTTTTTATGGCTATAATTTTATATGTTTAAATTGGAAAATCTCTAAGTAAACATTTCAAAAGGAAATAAACTACTCGGTTAGTGTTTTCACCCACCAGATGTATCAAAATGAAAAATTAAATGTCCCCCGGGTCTAGTTCTAACCACTTTTATAATGTATTTAAAATTCACTAAAAACTATACCGGTCACAAAAGTTTCCGTAATTTGATCATGTAGTCTAGGTTAGATAAGATTAACTGCTTCAAACTTCGATCATTAGTAAACTTTGAATGGGGTGAAGACGAAGCTTCCAAGGTGTTACATAAGGCAAGTAATAACAAGTACAATATTATTTTACTACGAAAAAACAAAGTCCCAAGAGAAAAAAAACACCATACGTTCAAATGACCATATATTGCATTTAAATATTCGAACGTGCTTCAATTAATATCACGTTGTCCACCATTCGTTCAGTCATCCAACGTAAGTTTTTTTTAATATACTCAAACATATAATGTCTCTCTCTTACACAGTTATGTTGTAACTATTTTTGTACAGAGATGAAGTTGGTAATATGTAAAGTACTTTTGTGAAATAAATTATATTTTTATAAGATTTGATTTGCTAAGTTGAATGGTTAATTTTACTGTAAATTATAATTCATATTCTCACCCAGTTTTTTTTTCGTTAAATAATCGGAATCAACCAGAGAATTCCAAATTGATACTAAGATTATCGGTTATAAGGCTATAAGAATAACTAAACAAATTACAATTCTCAAATTTTAAAATACTTTGACAACAATTGATTATTTGCATTATCCTAGTTAATATTATTTACTTAAGGTAATATGCTTTGAAATCTAAAGTAAAATAATACTGTAATCGTCTTCCCCTAATTAAAAAATAAAAATTGTACAAATTAGTTAGTTTTATACAAATTGGCAAATGTAATAATCATCCCAACTATGTACGTACAGTATTTACTGCAACCGTCTAAATGTTTTGCAATGCCATATGTGTCGCGGCAATTAGTACGTCTGACGCAAACGTGTTATTTGACAAGTTTTCAACTAAACTGAAAATTGTAACCAGAATTTTTCTAGAAAATTCAGTATAAGTTTGTACAAACAAAATTAAGAATTCCAAAAGGGATGATTACAAAAAATATATTTATAAAAACCACTTCATTTTCATGGATTTAAAAAAATTTTACAATTTTAAACTGTGACTTTGTTTGCTAATTTCTACTATTAGAAAAAAACTTGTTTGGGTGATCAAATCTGGAAATAAAACTATCTCTATAGATATAAACCCCACCACAAAAACTAAAATTTATAAAATTACTATACAGTAATCTTAAGAGAAATGTTTGCAAGATTCGGCATTCCAAGTACAATTGTTAGTGATAATGGTCCTGCGTTCATTTCACATGAGTTTAAACATGTTATGGAATCCAATGGTATCCAACATAAACTGATGGCACCGTACTGCGGTTTTCTTTGATGATATAATAGTTCAAGGAAGGACGATTGAAGAAACAAAACTACGCACGATCAAGGTGTTGAAACGTAACAGATTTAGTCCATTATGTGCTTTAACACTAAACTAAGTATCCGTGAATATAACTTGAATTCAAGCTATTTTGTTAATTGTGTTGAAAAAATAGTTTGTTGATTTTAAAGACTTAAAATCGATTTACGTTTAATAACTTGAAATTTTTGCAATGGAGTTTTAGTGATTCCCTATGAGAACTTAATTGATGTCAAGTCGTTGACCAACTCGAAATCAATGCTTTACTGACTACGTAATCGGAGGTTATTACTGGTTTGGTAAATCATAACGGATTTATATTTATTTTTTAAGTATTTAAATAAATTATCCGATAGAAATTTAAAATTGCAATGTGTTGCAACGTGTGCAAAATGTTACCCATTTAATTTGTACCGTATTGTTAAGTTGGTATAGTTTAAAAATAATAAACACTTTTCCAAAAAGTAGAAAACACCAAAAGCAAAATGGTAATTCAGCAATGTAGAAGAACCATGTTTATGGGTTTAGAGCTGCCATAAACAGCGTAATAGCATGACGTCAGAGCTTACATGTGCTTCTAACGCTTAGTTATAGTCAGCATTTTTAAACTCGTATTTTTTACTCGCATGGAAAACGTGCGATACAGAACCGCTGTATGAGTTTTACATGACGTTAAATATACAGGGTGAGTTTTAATTGTCCCCCCCACCAACTTTTTTCTACATTTTTTCAAATATCAATCCCAGACCACTTCCAAACATTGTTGGGTAGTAAGTACTTCATTTTGACAAGGTGGCCATTTCCGGCCGCCATCTTGGATCCGCCATATTGGATGCAAAATATTTTTTTCAAATGGAAAGGTTGGGTTGTGACCCATTATTTCGAATACGATTTTTACCCTAATTACAATGCCGCAAACCGTTTTTAAAAATCTTGATTCATTCTAAAGTTATGAGGCCTTTTTAAAACTTTATTTTTAGCCCATTTTAACATTGTGCATTTACAAACTAAGACCATAATCTCAAAATAGTGCTAGATAAAGATAGGTATACACTCCCAGTTGTTGTAGGCCTATTTTCACTTGGTTATGACTTATGTATTTTTTTCGGCCGCTATCTTGGATCCGCCATTTTGAAATGGGATAAATTATTTTAAATATGAAGGGTGTGTTGTGACCCATCATTTTGAACTACTTTTTTAAGCTAAACTCAATGCCGCAATCCATTTTTTGTTATCAAGTTTTATTTATGAAACATTGCAATATTTTTGTAAAAAATGTTTATATTTCAAAATCAAAATATGAAAATGAAAAATGGACCATGGAATTGAGTTCAGCTTAAAAAAATAATCCGAAATGATGGGTCACAACACCCCTTTTAGATTTAAAATAATTTATCACATTTCAAAATGGCGGATCCAAGATGGCGGCCGAAAAAAATACATCATTCATAACCAAGTGGAAATAGGTTGGCAATGACTGGTAGTGTATACTTATCTTTATCTAGCACTATTTTGAGATTATGGTCTTAGTTTGTACAAGCACAATGTTAAAAAGGGCTAAAAATAAAGTTTTAAAAAGGCCTCATAACTTTAGAATGAATCAAGATTTTTAAAAACCGGTTTGCGGCATTGTAATCAGGGTAAAAATCTAATTCGAAATAATGGGTCACAACCCCACCTTTACATTTGAAAAAAATATTTTGCATCCAATATGGCAGATCCAAGATGGCGGCCGGAAATGACCACCTTGTCAAAATGAAGTACTTACTAGACAACAATGTTTGGAAGTGGTCTGGGATTGATATTAGAAAAAAATGTAGAAAAAAGTTGGGGGGGGACAATTAAAACTCACCCTGTATGTATTGTTAATTTATTATTTACTTAAGTTGAAACTGCTCGTAGGTACTTAGTATTTATTTAATTGTATAAATACTTGATAGACCTATGAGTGGATAATAACGTAGTTAAGGTATTTATATTTTTTATTTATCTTTTTTTCTAATTTTAATATAATTTGAAATTGGTATATATCAAAATAAAATTTAAATGGGTTAATATGTTGGTATATAGCCTACTAAAGTACTTCTGTAATAATATTTACCCTGATACCCATGATGCACATGATAACTCTAATACTCTAAAACGATATACAGTTAAACTGAAATGCAATTTAAACAAACGATATTTTTTTGTGTGTCACAGTTTTTCGTCTATATACATGTTTATTTTAGTTCAACAAGAAGACTTAAAATAAAATGGTATGTAATGAAATTGAATTTGTAAATGTTGAATTCAAGTGTGTGTAATATGTATGAGATGAAACCCATACAAAACTTGCCGTGTGGTTACTTGTAATAAAATAAATGTAACTTCACCTGGCTTAATTACTTAATCCGCTAAGAGATATAATATCTTGATATAATACCTTTTAACCTAAAATAAAGAAATTTTGTAACGAATACCGACCTGTCATTGTAGAAATAGTAAGTTAAATTATGTTTATAATAAAGGAAGCACACACTATGCTAAAAACACAGCAATATTTATGCACGTTGCTAACATAATGCTGGTTTTATTTAACATTAAATTGTCATCAGATAAACGTCAACTCATAAAACATGGAGAACCCTCAACTTAACCCATAAAAAATATGATAAAATAAATTTACTTTTTAAGGTTTGGTATGTTACAGTATATTGATTTTGAATTTAGTATTTAAATACGAAATCATTTGAAACTAATGTTAATGTATTTAACATTTAGTTAATTATGTTTGAATGTAAATTATATATAATAAATAATGCCTTTTACAAGTTCATTAGGACAATGGAGTAAATACAGATGATTTATAATGCAGCTCACTGCTAAACTTTCCTGCATTAAAGAGCTTGTACATTGTAGGTCAGGTATACGTTAATTGCGCAACAAGAAGACAAGAAATGTGTTTTAAGTAGGTTTCATTTAAAGCAAGCTGTATTTATAATTCTCAGTTATAAACTTAGGTACTTTGGATTTATCCAGAGGCCACTTATTTTAGAAGGATTTTTTTACGGGAGACCAGAAATAACTATATAATTGGGAAGAACAAATTTTAATTGACTTACTGTCCAAATTTGAGATGATTACGATTAGCGGCCTGTGAGTTCTGCCTCCCAGAAAGTAGTGATGTCGGCGAGGATTGAGTTGAATGCGTCGCTTCTACATGTACTTCGCCAAGTAGGTATACAGCGGGCTGCGGCGGTTATGAGGTTGAGTTATCTTAAACAATTTTGTAGGACTTACCTCGTTTCGTTATGAATCGAACGATACCAGATGAGTCATACTTTCACCCGCAAAATACCCCAGATACAGACGGTGACAGGTGATGGGCGCATCGGTCAACGACCTGACCTTGGTCTACTTGGAGGGATTTGGCGGGCCAAAGTATGACTCGTCTGGCATCGTTCGATTCATAACGAAACGAGGTAAGTCCTACAAAATTGTTTAAGATAACCCAACCTAACATAACCGCCGCAGCGCGCTGTACAAGGGTGCCCTCTTGATAATACCAAAGTACCTAAACGTATTACTAGTTTTGGGCTTACACTCAAAAAAATATGACCATAACCTCGTATTGTTAAAATTTACGATTGCACATTTGATTGAAAATAATAACAATGAAACTCTTTTTTAATTTGATATAATATCGAAGAAAACAATTTTTTCTCGCATTTAACGGGATTAATAATAAACATAAATTTAGCACAACAAATAATACCAAGGTTTTATTTTGTTATTGCTTAGCCTATATGATTGATCATACCATAGATAGAACGGAAAGTAAATAAATAAAAGACACGTCTTATAACACTTAAAACATATATTTACGCTTATACTGTTACTCACAAGACGGTAAATCTACAAAAAAGATGGTAAGTGGTAATTTTGAAGATGGACCACCTACCATCTTTTTTTGTAGATTTACCGTCTTGTGAGTAACAGTATAAGCGTAAATATATGTTTTAAGTGTTATAAGACGTTTCTTTTATTTATTTACTTTCCGTAAATTTAATAACACGTACAATGCTGATCAAGAAGTTAGATAGATAGATATAAATACCAAATCTAACTAAAATATACATTTAAAATGTATATTTCTTATTGGCGTTATTAAAAAGGTATGCTAAATGCGTTTAAAGATCTTTTAACGAAGATTGTAATATTCGAATAAGTTGTAAAGATACAAATTAAATCAACACAAAAAAAAAATAAAAAAACAAAAGAAAAAATCCCCCAGAGGTAAAATTAAAACTTGTGTAGCAATTTTAAAAGGTAGGTAATAGACGACGGAATTTATTTATTTGCAGATCTAAATTGGAATTTTTAGATACTAGCCAAACAAGGAATCTTAAAGGGAACACATGCAATGCATGCATTTTACACATCAGGAAGCTGTATGATCGAAAGGTAGTGTTCACTAGTTACCTCTTTGTACATATATTTTGCTATTACTTTTAAATAAAATTTTTTTTTGTGGATAGCCCATTGTTATAGAAATATTAAAATATGGAAATCTTGGCATATTGTATCTAGATTATTATTAGAACAAGTGCGCTCACTGTCATTATATCCCTTATTTATATGCATTAGTCAATAAAATCGTTGGTAAAATCAAAACCTATACAGGGCGAATTTAGCCAGTAAATCCTCCTTAGAATCATGATATCGATAGTCAATTGCATCACCAAACGATAGCTTTATATATATATATATATATATTACCTTTAAAAGTAACATGCATTTTATATGGATAACGGTTGGTTTTATTATTCAAATACTAAAAGATATAGAAACTAGGTGTGAATTGTAAAGTTGTTCATTTTAAGACGCCTTAATTGATTTGCTATTTGACGTATGTGTGTCAAATTGACTTTACACCTACCTATTTGACATAATATTGATTATGACAGGAAATTTCTGAAGTAATGCGATTAGCCTACGGTCTAAAACAATTGGGCTTCATGTATTTTTGGCTGCGAAACGACTGTTCAATGTTATTAGAAAATTTTGTAATAAACCTATTCAAAGAAATATTACCTAAAGTTTTTTTTTTTATAATTTTCTTCAATAAAACAATATTATTTAGTCACAATTATTAAAAGTTTTCGTATTACTTAATTGGCTAATAGGGGTTAGTTCAATTAAATTAATAAAATGTAAAATATAAATATATCTCATTAAAGTGATTTAATTTTGTTTCTAGTTTAATTTTTTTAACAAATTAAAAACAAAAACCACAATTCCTTTAATATATTATTCAACAACTTGACATAACATATCTCCTATATTTTGAAGCAGACATCGGTCAAAAAGTAGTCGAAACACGTACAACCTCGTCCTTATTTGTAATGGAGAAGTTTTAAAAGTCTCAGACTTCTCCCAAGAGAGACAGGCTAATAATTTCCTCATGCATAATGTAACTGCAATCTTGTTCAAGTTTATATGGAATCAAAACCTTTATTCCAGGTAGATTTTGTTTGAAGTACATTCCATTTTAAAACCGTTAAGGTGAGTATAATTTACATTAAAATTTATAGTAAACTTATTGAAATAATTACCAGCAGCTTGTGTCACTTCGAAACTTCAAAACCCGTGATATATTTGGATGAAAACTATTATTTCTCTTCGTATCCCAATTATTTATCTTCGAACCATCTTAGAAAAATTACAAATACAAATGAGAACACAAAGTCTAACTAAGCCATTTTCTTCTAAGCGTTTTATTTAATTAACATCACAAATTTTACTTGAACTCACTGAAATATCACCAACTGTAACGATAGCCCCATTTTCGTATTGATGTAAACAAAATTGTATCATGGCCATCTGTTTTGTTGTAAACAAACGTAAACTTGAAAAAGTTTAGATGATTGACAACAGAATTCAGCACATACCATGAAATTTTGAAAGCAGGACGAAGGGCTGTCACGGGACTTTATCCAAACCCACAAAAGGCACATCTACCCGATAAGAGCTTAAAGTTGATACCCAATATGTCTATAAAAATAAATACTTAGTAGTCGTTTTGCTGCACACAATAATTCAACAAATTATTTTAATATTGATTGAGGGTATTTTTTTACATTGACTATTATAAACAACACTTTTACTCCTTAAACAAATACATACAACTAATAGAATTAGCAGTAATTTTATATCAATAATTGAATTTATTAATGCTGCGAGATAAGTAGTGACTTTAAATTACTAATCGTTCTAAAAAGCATTTGACAATAGTCATTCAATATTTGAAGCTAGAACTGCAAAGGCAATTATAGTGAATCCGTGGATTAGTTTAGTTATGTTTGGTTTTCCTGCTTTAAATTAAGTTTTAAGTTAATAAATGTAGAATAAATAAAGAGTTAAAATTGTATCAACTTTCTTTCTTTAGTATTAGTTTTTAAATCCAAATTGTTTCCATAGTAACTAAAGTCAAAACATTAAGAAAATAAAACTCAGCTGCTCTTATAGATATTGCTTTAGCAACACTCCCACATCTAGTTGTTCTGGGCCCCTTTTTTCTTTACTGGACGATAGAGTATGTAGTGAAACTCTTCATTGGCTTTATATCTGCATTTTCCCAAGTCTTGGTAACACGCTGGGACTAATTCTCTGAGTTTCATGATCCACAAGTTGATCTTGTCTCTTCTCAAGCTGTCCTTCTTCTTGTGAGTGCCTCGTATTCGTCTGTCATCTAAAGGCCGACAGTGAGAAGCGGAGGTAGCTCTGACAGATTCGATAGGGATTTTCTCATTTTGGGGATATAGAAGTACAGTATTGCTTCGATTCTGTGAGGAACCTATCACAAGCAGCTGACCATAGACAGAGTTGACTGAGGTCATGGCTTGTTCTTCCAGTGAGACGTTGTTGCTTGAACCATTTGAAGTGATGATTTCTGGTACCACATCTACTTCCTCTTCACCTGCTGGTATCAGATTGAAAGTCACACAATTTATAGAACTTATCTGTGTTGTTTCCTCGTTGTCATCTATCAATTCCTGATGAATAGAACTTGAGCTTTCATGAGGTAATGATTTATCCTCAGCAATTGTCAGCGACTCGGCTTCAACTACGTCATTTTCAAGTGATTTAGATCCGACATCTTTGTCATCACTAGTATTGAGGCTGTGATCGGGAATTGGTAAAATCCATATTGGAAGTTGAACGCAGTAATTTGGAATGGTTGACGGTAAAGATGATCCAGGTTCAGTTGTCTGTTGATGAGCAGCTCGGGACCTATCTAATATTATTGAGATTTGAGCTTCGACCTCGTCGTAGTCCATCAAGGTATTAGTAAGTTCATCCTCTGTGAAGATCTCACCCGTTGGTCCATAATCAGTTATAGGTTCGGAGTCCAGTCGTTCTTGAATGTCCACCACGCTCTCCACAAAGCTAGTCAAAGTTTGTAATCTTGTTTCAAGTTCTAGCTCCGTGAATTCCGTGGTGTCCAATAGTGTAGTTGTATCCTTTATATAAGTCTTCAGTTGCAGTAAGGCAGATTTCAATCGAAGTTCCCATCTTGAAGACATTTTTGGTTATTCTTGAAGGTGAAGTTCAAAGTTGTAAGTTAAAGTTGTAAAAGGTTTGAGTAAAGAAGTTAAGTTTAGAAAGTTGTAAAAATTTAAAGCAGGAAACCACGCTCTGCTACCATATAGTGAATCCGTGGATTAGTTTAGTTATGTTTGGTTTTCCTGCTTTAAATTAAGTTTTAAGTTAATAAATGTAGAATAAATAAAGAGTTAAAATTGTATCAACTTTCTTTCTTTAGTATTAGTTTTTAAATCCAAATTGTTTCCATAGTAACTAAAGTCAAAACATTAAGAAAATAAAACTCAGCTGCTCTTATAGATATTGCTTTAGCAACAGCAATAGCCTCATTTGACTAGCTACAATATAACAAGTGATGTATCTGAGACATTCACGTAACGATGAACCGTCGAGTGCTAATCTCTCCTGGATGACTTTACATCAATCTGTGTCTTTAGGGAAATCCGGACGAGGAGTAGATAAAAACTATTGGGGTTTAAAGGCCAAAGCATGATTAAATTCAAAATATAATATGCACATAGAGTGTAATAGATTTCTTACTCAATGGATATCATCTAGTACTAGTACTTGATCGTAAACGACGTCCTATGTTTTAAGAGACTATTCCAAATGGAATTCCGGTTAGGAAAGGATGTGAGGTGTTTAATTTGATTCGGCAACTGTTCGTTCAGGGAGGCTTTGTCATAAACGGGCCTGACGTTCAGACAATGTTGTTTGAAGTTGTCGTTAATTAAAACTCTACGCTTCCGAGTTACATTTCAAGCTCAAAAAATACAAATGACTGATTCCTGGTTGGATTTAAAAAAATAAATTGGATTATTACTCCGATGAGCTTAGCAAAAATTACACACAACCTTAGACAGATCATCACTAAAATTAAATTGATGATTTATCACTATTTCATCTTAACTGTTCCTTAAGTAACAAATTGCATAAATGACAAAAACTAAATAACATAAATTATTATTACTAACTTTTACATTGACAAATTGTTCAATAATTGATTTACTTCCAAGAATTGTCAACATGACTGTATAAATTAATAGAGCCAAGTAACATTGAGAAAACTTTTCAATCTTACGTGCGGATTGTCAAACGTATTTCCCTATTCAAGACAAATAACATACCTTACAGACATTTTTATACATTTTACCTTTGTAAATCAAGTAAATAGTTTTGTAATTAACTTTATAATTTTATGAACATTTATATACCAGAATAAATTGCGACGCTCTTTTCTGCACTGGAAAAATAAATATTAAAAGTGCATGCAGTCGCAACCGTTTGCCGAGGATAGCTCAGCCTACAATGGCTGGGTAAAGTTCCAGGGTCTGCGATAAGGTCAGGGAAACCACTAGGCCAAAAGCCGGGTCTAACCGGTATAGGACTGGCTCATACACGGGCACTGTGAACAAGTCAAAAACAAGTCACCACAACAAACGTGCAATAATCACTACCAGGCCTACGCCGATTCTCAACACTCCTAGGGGGTCGTTGCTGACTACGCAACTCGGGCTTCGTCCTAACTATCCAATAGTTAAGCCCAGAGTGCCTAAAACACGGTGAGTTGCAAGACGACTTGCCAATAAAAACCACAACGCGTGTTATCACCAGGCGGGGTCTACTAGGCCACTATAATCCAATACACAACTCTAATGCCCAAGCTAAGAATCAAACAGTTCACTCAATAATCGTACCACATAATAATATACAAGTACACTATAGGTAGAGTGACTACACCACTAGTAGCTGGTCTCAATAAATACCAAGCCAAACAAGCAAAACTAAATTGCAATTGCACTACTATCAAATTATTGAGTTACTTAGTAGCAGATAAATAAATACTAAATACGTTTCAAACACTAGATAAATATATTATCTGATAGCCGGTACTCCGCTATCCAAGCTACCAAGATAAAGTGTTGGATTACCAAACAAGCTGTTCAGGTTAAATTAAAATAATTCAATGATTAATCAATACCAACCCTACTGCTACACTAATCAACGTTATATTGCTTAGCCGGGCTTCTGTTAATAGGCTAATAAAACTAGCTACTAGCCTACTGGCCTCGTGCTTCCAACTACGCACGCTAAATCGTGCAGCCTAGGTTTGTCGGGCCTCAGAGTTATTAGTAATATAACTAACTCTAGGTACAACGCAAAATAATATCTACTACAGTCAATTAAATTATATTATTTGCGCTCTAGCACCTGCCCAGAACCGTCAGGAATACACTTTATTATTATTCCTGACTAATATAAATCCTAACTACCGTCAGGCTTTGACCAGCACGGTTACAACTCTAACTCTCGCAATCAAATCAGATATTAATATTATCAACTCTTAAACCAAAATGTAAGGAACGTCGTCCACTCACCAATAGTGGGTCTATACCCAACTTACACCAATACTCGGCGCGATCACACCACCAACGTACTCCGACACCACTGTCACGTACACTCCTCTCTACGTACACCGCCGACGTCTCAGCAAGACACCAACACTCGCTCTTCACTACACGGGATCCACCACTAGAATGTCTTGCTCGGCTATCCGGTAGTCCCAGGATACCCAAGCTTATCCGAACTGATAAGCCGGGTCAAAGGGCGCTAGCCAGGTTCGCCGCCGCCGCTTGCTTACCTCTACAACCGGTGCGCGGCCAAATAGCGGAAATATACCCCCCTAGGAAAAATAACTCGTTACAAAATGAACATTGAAATATTAATATAAAGATTTACAAAGCGGTCGGTTGTACAATGGGGGTTATCTTTCTTAATAATAGATTTTCTAAATCCACAAACATTTTTATCATTTGATCTAATAAGTATAACACACTGGTACAGGTTAAACAATTACCCACATTATTGGATATTTGACAACATCGGTTATTAAAGAATGTAGACAATTGGTCTCGATTTTAAACACGTTAATACTATTCAGTACCCTTAAAATTGCATGTTACCAGTGTATATATATTTTTATGGTTAGGTTCGCTGTAAATTTTGTATGAAGAGCTGGAGTGTATAACGACGAGATACGTTTAGTCGTAAAACATTGTTTGGCTTAATTATAATGCTAATTACAAGCCCAAGGTACAAAGAAAGTTTGGTTATGGCGATTTAAATTTTAATAAAAGTTTGCAGATTTTTTTAAAAAAAGCTTTGCTATTTAACAAACAATATGGATAGTTAAAGAGACGGCGAAAATACAAATTTATGTTGCAGTGATATATTGTAATTTAATAGTACAACAATTAAAGTTTAACTGTTCACAAAATATTTGTTTTATTTTGTTGCTTTTTACACACACGTAACCAAACGTTGTTAAATTATATTAATGCAATTCAAACTACATTAGGTGGAATACAGTAAAACATATATGGCAACTAAATGGAAAGAAGTAAACAATTTACTTTTCATCTAACGATTAATGTTCTGAAGATAACGTTACTTTTTAAATCTCATAACAGAAAAAAATACAATCAAAAATATAATACAGGCTAGTGTAAAAGTAACAAAGACATACCAATTTTGTAAAAGACTTCCCCTAAACATTTTATAGATTTACATACAACTTTCAGAATATTTTCAGACAGCAAGGAACATACCAAGGCATCTCAAGGGAAGGATTCAGTGCTACCTGTATCGTCAGCAATTTAACTCTGATACCGTTCCCGCTATTACCTTTAACATGTTTTTTTTTATTCCACGACGCTAGACACGAGCCCGGAATAGTTTTTTTCACATTTCTTTTATACATAGGGGTTGCGGCATTATCACTTCGATAAAAACCATTGGTAATTTGGTGGAATTTGAACACAGGACCTAAGGGGATGAATTACCTCACTCGACCAAAAGACCAGCCCACCTTTAACACGCTAACTTTATTTAAAGATCTTGAAAGATGTTCAACATTCCAGGTTATAGTTATATATTTTTTTTATGTGTTAAAACTTATATCAGTATTTTTAAGGCAAGTGGTATTTTTGGTATTTTGAGGAAGCGAGCTGTTCTAGTGGTTATAACGGGGGACTCCGGTTCCAGAGGTTCCAAGTTCAAATCCTGCCAAATCACCAATGGATTTTATCGAAGTGATAATGCCGCAACCTTTAGGTCGAGCCTGAAGTAATGTGAAAAACAATGCCGGGCTCGTGCCAAGCGTCCTAGGAAAAAAAATATTTTTAAGGCTGATATAGTAAAAAATGGATGATTGAATTGACAACTCAAACAAAATATGGATAACTATTTAATGTGTGACATACATAAAAACAAGATGTCAAATGGTTGGTTTCTGTTTGTACATAACATGAAAATTAAGAGCAGCTTGCGCCACTGCTGCTTCTCATTAACTGAGCAAACCACTTTCTATTACACTGTAATTTTAAATCCGAGATGTTTATAAATGTGGAGCTTTTGATATTTCAAAACTTATCTTAGTTTAAAACTGTTGCAGTCCTTTCTATTTCAATAATGGTGTGTTTTTTCTCATTAAAATGTTTAGATCATTACACAAGCATTAAATAACATACACACATTGTTCTTATAGTGTATAACTAAAATGCATGTTCACTGACTTAATACAAACTGTACATGATAATGAGCAAGTTATAAACGTTTATTACTTAAATTTAAAAACGTATTTGTCCTACTGGTTATTTCTTATAAAAATATTTTACTAAAATCTGCCATAATTCGTTATGCATTTGTGTCTATTCCTTTTTTCGTTATTTCATAAGTTTATTTTCCATATATGTATCGAGGCTCAACCAAACTATTCATATGTGGCTAAGACCTAGAACAGCCTCAGTCCAGTAGGGTTTCGGCTCCCTGGACTAAAACATGACGAAACAACGACAAAAGTATGTGATTATAAACGCACTAATTAATTTATATATTTACGTATGTTGTTATTTATTTGAATGTATGATTGTTCAATGCTTAACTCTTTTGATATTTTATTTGTTGTGTGTGATTACTTAATGTGTTTAATATTTACCTTTTTCTAATCATACAGGTAAAATTATCTTAAACACATAATATTTCTTACTCCTTAGAGCTGAGTTGAAATGATAAGTTTATAACCAATTAGATTTAACTTAATCTACAACTTAGCACAGAACTTCATAATCTAGTTATAGTTTAAACGTTGATCAACTGAAACTCAACTAATATATTATCACTAAGTTGCATAGTTTATACTAGCTACCCACGGTGCTTAGCTTTAGCACAGAAAGTGATAATTTGTGTTTTATTTTGCATGTACACAAAACTAGTTATTTGCGTTAGTATGGTATTACATTACTAGTGTATTCTAGTGTATATCTTGAATAGTAGTGTAAAGCAGAAAGTAATGCGATTTAAACATGTCACAACTCTTATGTAATGCATGTGTATTTATAAATAGAAAACTAGCTATCTTCAGAGTGGTTAGAGAGATCGCTTGGTAATCAAAAGCATGGGAGTTTAATCCTGATAAAAGTTATTGGAATAGCATTTGATAGTTGAAATTGGACATAGCTGTCCCAATTTACTGTGCCATAGCTAAATATTGCGCTTTTGAAATATTATTTAGCTGGATTTTACCCAGTGTTTTAGTTAGTCATAAAATGTGTAAATAACATACACTCATTCAGTTACATGAAAAACATTTTTACTACACATAACATAAACAATATATCACCTTTATGTGTTCTTTTAAAAGTGCGTTTGGTTGTAAAACCAGATCCACAAACAAGACTACATAACAACCCAATATTGTAACACAGTTTTTAACTCTGTAATACTATATGTTTTTAAACATTTTACACTCTTAGCCCTCTTGCATGTTCTAAATGTTTATACCTTTTTACGCAAAGGTAGAAAAGGGTTTGATAAAACGACTTTCTTGTATATTTAATTTCAAGACACGGTTTGAATTATTGTAGAATGTTTATTACTTGATTAAACTGGATTTCTTTTGTATTTTAACTATAGTTTAAATGTGTTTAAAATAAGGTACGTGTACGGTACCATTTAGAGGTAAAATTCCCTAGTTTTAACTTTATGTTTAGTTAAACTACTAGTATTTTATTTTCTGATAAAAATAATTTTTTATAGATTTGTCCTATAGTAAAGCTGGCCTCATTTGACTAGCTACAAGATAACAAGTGATGTATCTGAGACATTCACGTAACGATGAACCGTCGAGTGCAAATCTCTCCTGGATGACTTTACATCAATCTGCGTCTTTAGGGAAATCCGGACCCAGCTAGCAATAAAATGTTGTTCTAGTCATCTTTAACGCTAAACACGGATAGTCCCACTTTTTCGACGACTCCAAGCTGCGTATAAGGTTATATTTGACTTAGTTGAAAACGTGAATGAGTAATGTAATAGAATTGTTAGTAACCCTTTTTATTATACAGAGTGTCCCACGAGATGTGTCTCAGCCGGAAAAACTGCTTAACCTTTAGGGATGAAATAAAATTATTTTCCACTAAATTGACCCCAAGAGATAACGTAAAAATATCTTAAATTTTTTCCAATACAGAGTGTGCCAAAAACTTAGGGTCACTAGTTCGAATCTTGGAATTTTCAAATGTAAACATATGCTATGTTATACACCATCGGTGTAGCTACAACCTACAAAGGTTAACCTGTTTTTCCGTAATCATTTTGAGACACCTCTCGTGTGACACCCTGTATTTTCAATATCAAAATACTACTTACGTATTTTAAACAACTTTCTTGAAAAAGTCGAATCTAAATCATGTATTTATACTTCTACCAAATCAACAAGTTAGGAAATATAAAGAGTTTAAATGCTTACGATATCCCGTCACGTGTTTTTACACCAATGTAGTATCTTTGATCGATGTTTCGGTTAATACACTATTAATACTATACAATGTATAAAAACCTTCCCAGCAACGTGAAGAGTATAAAAAATGCAAACGGTATAGAGTTATACGGCATATAACTACAAAAAAAGTTGATAATGTTATTACGTTAGATTACTCGAAAGTTATTTATATTTTACTCTATCCCACTTTAAAAAAAACGGTTTCAGTATACCATAATATTATATAACATACAGTAGAAAACAACATCCAATCTTGGAGAAGGGTCTTTAAACGAATCTTTTCTGAATAAAATATCTGTGCATCTTGTTGGAGTCTTTCTGCTCAGTTCTTTTCATGTTATTTACTACAAAAATAGTTTATTCTTAGTTTATAGAGCAGGTATAAATTACTCAAACATTTTATGTTTCCTATTAATGGTATAGCTGGATAAGTATGGTTATAAAGTAGAAAGGAATAAAACCAAACGCAAGAATATTTTAACAAAACTTGTTGACCATTTTGTTATGTACACTATTCTATAGTTTATATTACTGACAGACAGCATACATGTATCAGTTACAATATTATGTCATTATAAAGAAATTTAAAAAAAACCATCTTTTCAAAACGAAACTCTTCACCTATTTTTACATGTTTCAACGTTCGAAAGTCCTGGATAAATATAATAACCTACATTTAATGTAAAAAGAACAAGAAACCCACAAAGTAAAGGTGTTAAATTTTACTATTCCCATAAAGATTTATACTAATCAAAATACTTTGTGGTTAAACCCAAAGTCAAAACTTGCGCATTCTGTTTAACGCCTAAAAATTAAATACTGCCTTAAAATGTGAAAATGTGAGATAGATCATTGAAAATTAAATGAGTCCTTTTCATTTTTGAACAAAATTTACTATTTTTTTTTCTTTTATATTTAATAAACAAAATAGTTATTTCATTTATTTCAATATGTTGTGCTCAGTTGCGGTGTTTGGTGGCAGAAACTTTGACCGTTAAACTTTGGTATAATTATGTAGCTAATTAGAAACTCAAGGTGTTTTTATAGCAGTCTTATAAATTTTAATCCTTTCTCAGTTTAATATCAAGAACCCCGATGCGTTCGTAAAGGGTAACTTACAATGCTTAGAATAATACATTTATAAATTATTATTATATTTATTTATTAGACTACAAAACATGTATGTTATTATTAATTGAGTTAGTTCTGAAATGTATTTCAGTGTAATTCTTTAAGTATACCGTATATTTTATCGTTGTTCTCATGGTCATATAATATTAATTGGTAATACCAGTATTTAATTCTGCAGCCCATTATCAAATGATAGGATCCTTCAATGACATGATGGTGCCGAAAACTTGTCCCGGTTGTGTATTCAATAAGCAGTCATGAGTAACAAATCAAGCTATATATACCCAACATAAATTATAGCTTTCAAAATGAAACTGATTTAAATTGATTCGAGTAAATTAAATAATGTACTATGATATATATATTTAAGCCGTTCAAGAATTAATTACTTAAGTCGAACTGCATAGCAATTCAAAATTTTCCATGTCAGTTACTACTAAGTTTATTTATATATGCTTGTGTTATTTGTATATTTTATCTAAAATGTGTTTGGAACTTGTATTAAATAAGTATTTCTCTGTACTTAATGCAATGGAAATGTTTACAAAATGAGTGGATAAGCCTGAACTAGATGAAAGGCTAAGTTTCCTAAGCTTTAAGCTTGAGTTTCCTAGATAAAGTTCGTCTCCTTGTAATGACTCAAAAATCCTTGTGTGTAAATACAACAAATAATATCAATTCATTACAATCCAAAAAAATGTGTCTTGTTTATATTTGAATATTCAGCCCTCATCTAATCAATAATGTAAAAAGGTATTTGCCTACATTGTACACCCTATACACTCTTTACATCCGTTACACCTTTACACAACCTTTACCACATTAGAGTGTATACAAATGATGAGCTTCTTGGTAGCCTGATGATTTTTTTCAATTATATATGATTGCTTTTATAAATATTCTGTATGGCCATCTTTGAAAATATATGATGGTGATATAAACAAACCTTGTATAAGTGACCTGTAACATCTGTTAAATGTTTAATCTACATTCGAGAGAAAAAAATGTACAGAATCGCAATAAGGAAAAGAAATGCTTTTCGAAAACCTTTTCTCAACAAATTTAATATTTGTTCACCATTTGAAGATGTCTCTTTGTTGGAAAAAATAAAACTAAATATATACGTAACGAAAATTAGTTTTAATTTGCAAATGTAACTACTTTATCTGCATTGAGACAGTTGATATTAGCGGGTTGCTATGAGTTAACTTATAATTTAATAAAATCGTAATGCATTGAAATCGTAATGCATTGAAGTATGTATCAATAAATAGATTGTCAGAAATATATAACTGTCAAATTAAATTACAATTGTTCAAAGTAAACATCTCAAGTAGAACCAATGTCACAGACCACTAAGAAAATAACTTTCTTAATTTAGAATTTAATAAAAGTTTGGCAAGATTGACACAAAGTTACCAAATTGATTTTGTTCTCTTAGTTTTATCAGAAGTGGTTTGGTATAAATGCTATAATAGGTTTATACAATTTTAAATCCAATACAATAGAACAAATGATCTATTATCGTGTTACTTGACCAAGTTTAACTTTTTCATCACAAACTAGGAGGTAAATGTATTTTTCACTCCTCAGTTTTAATACAACAAATTGATCCATATTCCTGCAGACTAATCAAACTGTATAAGTTAGTTAGAGGTGATATATTGGTTAAAAAATTAGCTTTTAAAAATACAAGTACAAACAAGTAATCTCCAACCTTGTTCAGAAAAGTTTCAGTAAAAAGGAAATCCTCCTTAATCGGTCATGTTTTTTTTAAGTTTTCTTAATTTATTGTACGTCATTATTGTATATCAATGATAAAAGTAATATATTATATATTTCAAGTATAATGTAGTAGGGTATGAATGAAATAGCTATGAACAGTGTTGTAAGTGATATTTTAAAAGTATTTCTTATGTAGTCTGGGTTGGTTTACATCCGTAAATTATTCTCGTCACCATAACTATAGCACGTTTAACGTAATAATTGCTCCAATTTATAATAGGGAATTTAAAATACTCAGAGTTCAACTAAAACTATTTCAAGCTGGATAATCAACAACATTAAAAAGTCAAAAGTTAAAATTCGGAATTTATTCCGTGTATGCGTGCAATTTTTTTCAGAAATGGTTGTTAGTAGTAATTGTATAGCCATTATAGATAGGCGAAATTTGGTTAAATCCTTAGTTTTAGAGTGTAAATCCAATTCTTTTGTTCTAACGTGTATAATTTACATTAGCTACTTCCTTCGTAGAATAATTTACACATATCTATAACATATTTCATCCATGTATTCATCACGTTGAAACAGAATCTTCCTATGTTTCAGAACCATACATACATCTTTCAACATTTATTCTAAGCACGTTTTGCCCTGTCCTTACTTGTAATGGAGAAGTTTAAAAAGTCTCAGGCTTCTCCCAAGAGATACAAGCTAATAATTTCCTCATGCATAATGTAACTTCAATCTTGTTTAAGTATATAAAATGGAATTTATATTCTATCCTCCGAGTGGCTTTTTTCATGTGGTCAATTAATTATGGCAACGTTGTACATTGATAATCATTTTGTAGTGAATATGCAAGAGGATAACATTAAAGTTCCTATAGTTCTTGTTTAATTGAAATAATAGTAAACGTTTAGACTTTTCTCTTTATACTGTCGTAGCATTGTACAATATTCCTAAAAACAACATTTGAATTCATGAGCAGCTATTGTAAATTATTCCTCATAAAACATATATGAAACTAATAACTTTCTATTAAATTAAAATTTGAGCAGCAAAATTTCTAAAACTCCTCAAAAATAAATTAAGTATATTATTAAGACTTCAGGGTTTTATCGATAAATCTTTATAACAAAATTCTCATACATGATCATCAACATTGTTTATACAATTTTAAGAGTATATTTTACAGCAGAATTTATAACAGCTTTTATATTACCTAACGGAATTTTTATTAAAGGAGAATGTTCGGTCAAACTGAATTTGTTTGAAAGCGATTCAGAAAGCTGTAGGACAGTTCGAAGCAGGGATGAATTTTCTAGTGCTCAAATTTGTAAAACTATATAAACAAGTGTGACTAAAAACAAATATGTGTAGGCCTACTGTACTCACGAACAAATACTTAAATACATCTCGACGATTACACATATTTTAAATTTAAAGATTTTAAGTCATTTAGGGGTACACTTGCTATCAAGCGTTAAAATAGTTACTTTAATAAAACAATATATTAAAATGTCTACATACCATAACAGTGGCATACACAAATCTTTTAGGAGATGTTAATATTTAATGTCAAGGATCATAAGTATAAAAAAATGGTTTTCACAAAAATATTAAGTTTTGTACTCAGAATGTAATGTCAGAGTTGAGATAATCTTATTATGCTTTACAATCCAACTTTTTATCCAACTCTGACAAAAATAAAACTACGTAAAAAGATTGATGTTATTCCCGACCTCCTTTTCTTTTAGTCCTGCATTAAAAGAAAATAAATAAAGTTTTTAGGTATATTGTACCATAAAACTACAGAGAAAATGACCAAAAGAAAACTCAATATGTTCATAACATATATTATACAGAGTTAGCAACCTAACTGTGCCACCATTGGTTTCTCATTAATAGTTATATTTTGTAAAAACATGAAATGGAGAAATGACATAAAAAATATAATTCTTTTTTTTCATAAGTGTCATAAATTTTTTGATTCCTTGAAATTTCCTATATGAAATTTTAAGGTCAGCCTAAAATTTGGAAAATAGTGCCCATTTTGGAAAAAGTGGAATTCTCAATTTTCATATAATTAAATTTGTTAAGGTTCTGCATTTAATGTTTTCTCTAAGAAAGATAGTTTCTGAGGTACCAATGATAACATAGTTAAGTTGTTTACCCTGTGAAAAAAAATCCCTTAAACAGGGAATACTCATTGAATAAAATTTACATTGGATTTAAATAAGGTATAAAATACTGCAAAGTATAAGTAAAAACAACAGTCATGTTATATTAAGAGATAATGCTTAAGCCTACAATTTTGTTGAGTTGCAGCTAACTTTTAAAAAAGAGACAAAAGAAAATGTCTTGAATAAAAAAAAATATATTAATTGTTTATCACACTTTTATCTGTATGATAAGTTTGATCAAGTGAAGTAAAGTATAATTTTGATGTAAAAAAGTTACACACAGGTCGAGTTGAAATTGGCATCGCTCATATCGAAGTGAATTGAAATATCAACTGTCAATAATAAATGCACTGTCGACACAAGTCAATTTGTTGTGGTTTTCAATATAAAGGGGAATATTTTAATATTCAGCTTCCATTTATGTCACTGTACTTCAGACTTTTATAATAATTTTATTTACTCATTTTCTTTCATATTCCGGTTATGTACTAATACGCATTACAAATATAATTTTTACTTTCTTTCTTACTTGATCAAGCGAGCAAGGTTGGTAACTTATAGATTGCAATGGGCTACATTTTTTCAGTAAGATTGAATTTGCAGCTTTATTAATTTATATATTTAAGTTGTTTTGTATTATGCAGCGGTTTATATCTCTCAAAAATTGTATTTAGGTTTGTTGAAAGGTCCACTCATTAAGTTATGAAACGGATCATACCAAGGTAACAGATGAGTGAGAATTATAACTAGCCAATCTATAACACTGCACATGGCACTATTTAGTAGAAAAGTCAATTAGAATTTTTTAATTGATGGGTCTCTATTGCGTAGATATGTATGGGTTAGAAACATTTTTAAACTGCGCCTTTGATGGACCATTGGAAAAAATGATGGTAGTATTATTAGAGGATATACATTTTTTAACACACGAAAAAAATAGTAGATCGACGAAAGATTACAGCTATAACATTTCGTTAAAAGCCAATAATACATGTTTTACACTGTCATAATGTTTATGAGATTTACTATCCATTTAAAAAAGTTATTTATGTTTAGGGCCTATATACAGAAGTAAATTCAAACAAAATTAAAAGTAAATTAACATAAGAAGAGCGTAATAATTTTGTTCAGACATATTTAAATTACACATTTTTCATATTGGCTTTACGCATAACTAAAGAAGTCATTGATATAAATTTTCATTGTAGCCTGTTGTAGTTATATTTGGCAATTATTATTTGCACTGGTATTTATTTTTCCCAATAGACTTTGACTTTACATTATTACATGAGGATATTAACTATACTCTAATATTATAGCACATTCTCAATTTGATTTTATCATAAAAATTCTTTTGTAGCTATAGAAAGTGGGATATAGTATTTTACGTAACGATCTCGTAAAAAGTAGAGTAGGAAATTTACAACGAGTGTCGTTAACACTATTTACTCGAGTTGCGTACACTGCTTTACCTACGACTGGTTTTTGATTTCTAATAATCACTACTTATAACTTCTAACATTGGTTATGTTTTCCTTTACAACCTTTCATTGCCATTGACATTGATGCAACGACTCATTGTACCAATCACTAATTGCACCTATCGTTAACAATTAAACTGGTAAATAGCTGAATAGTTGAAGATTCGAAGCATTACAATTTTACTTCTTTTCTCTCGATTCTTGAACCTCATTGGTCCATTACCTGTATTGTTAACTACAACTAAGCTGTTATGTAAGTAAACATTGCTGTTTTAAACGGCTACTTTAAAAAACGGTAGTAGGTAAAAATAAATATATGTTTCACTGTGATGTTTGCACTGAACAGTTTGTGTAAGGGAAAGAGTGAGTGACAATAAAAACAACAAGCCATCTCAAGAAAACTTTTCAATCTCAGTGACAGATTGTCAAACGTTTCTTTTCGTTTAAGAAGAAGCATACATCAGATTGCTTTAAAGTAACTTGTAATACCCCTTGACTTTTCATCTATTTGAGGTATTTTAAGTTGGTTTGAGGCAACCTGCTGTGATACGAGGGGTTAAAAATATTTATAAATAATTAAAAAAAATAAGGGCAGGGGATACCTGAACATTTTATAATATAAGTATAGTCAACATTCATATCATTTTACAGATATTGATGAAACTATTAAGTAAATAAAAATCGGACCGAAAATAAAAAAAATTGTGCTCTTAATCGATTCGCCCTATAAAACGACAGAGATTACCTATAGGTCTAAAATAAATTAGGGGAGATGGGATATTCCAATACTGTTACTCACCAAGCAGATCTTATTAGCAATGATGTGAACTAAACAAAATATATAAAATTACAAAATGGCACCAATCTAATTTTTTTTTTATAAATCACGTTTAACAGCTACGTATTGTAATGGTAAAACAAAATTATTATTTCATTGACTTTCAATTTTTATCAAGGCAACGTGTCTTGCCAGTTATGATAAGCTCATAAATATCTGAACGGCATTAATAGATTTATTATACGTTTATGTACTAAATTTAACCAAAGTGTCCTACAAAAAACCCTCTTTATTTGTTAATTTAATATCTTTTGCTATTAATTGGGGAAGTTATGTATTGTATTGATATATTAAGCTTATGCAAGACTTGTGAAGCCTATCCAGTAGCCTTAAAAACTACAGCAAATCTGTATTAAATATATATTTCTATTTATATCTATTTAAGGGAATAAAATATATGTTATTGAAAAAAATCTTGTTGGAGCCACCTTTCTAATAATATTAAAACAACTTTAGAAGATTGTTAAAAATACATTTTACATGCACAGGTTTATAGTGTTGAGGTAAACTTATAATCGCTTTCTGTCTCAAAGTTGACTTTTGTTTGGCTTAATTATGAAGCTAATTGCAAGCTAAAGGTGTTTGCAACGGTTTTATAACTTGTTCACCTTTTCATTACTGTTTAGAAATGTTTAAGCACAAAAGTTTAAAATATAACCAAGATATTAGTTTCAAAACAAACAGCTGGCGAGAAAAGCGATGCTTGATTAAGTCTTATTTGTTAATATGTGTTTATATTGTATTTAAATGGTATAATACATAAAGATTAACAAAGTCGTGCATGAAACGAGTATTTTACAAGTTTTCTGCTTCAACCAGAGTTTTTATAGTCGTTGTTTTAATAAAACTTTGTAAAAAAAATATACTTTCTGCAGTCATATTTAAAAGAATCATGTAGATGACTTTTCAGCCAAAGCATTAGGCTATGAGTGCTTACAAGAAGAAAACATTTCTTGTTATACGTATTATTGTTTGTTTAACAGTTTATAATGTATATTTAATTTCAACAAAGTTAGAATCACATTTACAAAGGCCAAAAGGAAATAAATATTTTGAATTTATAACTCCTTAATTTACGTGTTATTTATTTTTCTAAGTGTTAAACGTTTAAACTGCATCGCTCTATGGAGTGTTAAATGTTTCCACAAAACGTTATTGTCACATAAATAAAACTTTATTGATGACAAATTAAAAGAAAGTAGCCTAAAGGTAATGAATTTATAAGTTCCACGTTTTTAATCGTTAAAATACCCTGGCATACAAGACGTCATCTTTTTGTATTTTCCTCGTTAGAAATGTATTCATATTCAATTAATTGGAACCAAATATAAAATACATTTTCCAATATCGAACAAATAAAGAAACATAATGTCTGCGCTTACACTAAACTTGTTCCAATTTAATATTGCTTTAGGGTTTTTATTTATGCTCCAATATCCTGTAGCTAAAAGATTTATACTTTTTTTAATCTGGGAGTTTGCAACAGTATTAAATACAGCTTGATTTTATGTAAGTGGCATGACAGTTAAAATGTAAGAATTTATGTTTTTGTATTGATTAGTAATTTATACACCATGGTTGTAAAATGCATAGTGCTTTATTTTTTTATGTTATCATATCATTACCACTATTTTAGAATCATGGCCATGCAATTAGATAAAATTAGTATTTTATTAATGAGTATTTATTTGTACTTTGTGCAATGAATTTAGTTAGACATGAGATAAGTCGGTTGGTTCAAAAGCCTCAAAATCATAAAAGGCTTACTTTACCAAGCTTAAAGTACGAGTTTCTTTATTATTAAGCTCCTTTCTTGTCTTGGTCGTTATAAAACTCATTGGAGAAATAAATAAAATGTTATATAAATAAATCTCCTGTCTCCAAATGTTTGTTAAAATAAGTATGTTTTTCTATCTTTGAAGAAGTATAAGAAGGTATGTTAACAGATTATGTCATTTGAAGGGATATGTACCAGACTCAACGTTGCTATGATCCATGACACTATAATAAATAATGGTTGAGCTCTACAACTGTTACAAGTTGCGTTAGTGAAAAAATATATTTATAATTTACATTTAATTGGCATCTCTTTGTATTTGTTGCGATGAAAATATGTAAATATAAAAGAATATGACTTGGTCAGTTAAAAGCCTCATATAGACGAAATGCTGTTTCCTAACATTTATAATAGAGATTGCGTATTATTAAGTTGTCTATCAATATCTCATTCATTAAAAATCATCCAACGACATTTATATTTTTAAGAGATTTGTGGCCTATTTAAACTTGATTTTTCCTTTCCATATGGGCCACATAGGCCTGTGCGTAAAACATATCTAATTGCAGGTTAAGATAAGGCTTGTTGTTTTAAATTTAAACTTGTTACATTAAAGTTTAAGTCCTAAGCGAGTACCATATAATTAAACAAAAACCTAATTTTTTTAAGCATGCCCAAGTACTAAAAATAAACCCTAATATGGATTGAGATAAAATAGCAACACAACAAGAGCTGCAAAACAATTGGTAGCTTTCATTCGAATGGAAAACTCACGTTGACATTTGTTTTGTATTCAAGTGAAGGTTGAGAGGAACTCATGCGTTTTTTGTTCATGTTATTCGACGGCTGTGTTTATATATTTATTGAAGTTAAACGTTGTCACAAAGAAATCGGAATAGCTAAATTTATTTAATAACATTTAGCAAAAGAGTTTTAATTTTGTTTAATGGATACTACAAATAAAGTTATGACAGGCGTATAAGGTAAAGTGGGTCTAAACTACATATTCGTTAACCATACTAATGTTTAAACATAGATTCAGATGTCATGGACTTTGATTAGTTAATGCTCAATATTAAATGTGTACTTAGTTGAATATTTTTACTTTTCCGTAAAAAAAGTATCAAATAACTACAATTAGGTTGGTCCATGAAGAGGTTGCTATTCTGGTATAACCAAGACTTTAACCAATATTCTATGGCCAAGACTTCTTTTATTGACGGCGTTCCAATGGTTCTCTTGTAAAGTAACAAGGAAATCACAAACATCGGTCTTTACGCGATCTTGGGAGATACGAGATATACGAGTATTACCGAAAAAAACGAGATACAATAACGGCATTGCTGAAATTTCTTTTTCATGAATCCAAAAACCAAAAAGAATTTTGCCCATAAATCTGTAATGGCTCTTTGCGGGCCGGGAAAAAATTTGTTCGCTTACCGTGTGTGACCCACGAGTATGTTGGCCGTAGGTTGGTGACCACTAATCTATAATGTTTTAGAAAGGGAATCCCAGATGTTACTAAAAATGTCAGTGGCATTCCAGATCAAGTGCTAAAAAGGAATTTAAAACTTAAATATGCCGTATAAAATAAAATACATTTAGCTAAAAATATATAAAAATTAGATATATTAAACGCCATCAATACCATAGTGGTAGAGCTATATGGTAAGTCAGAAGTTATCTGGTAATCTAAAAATTCTGATTTAACACACAGGAAAACGCTGACCAGCAACCCACGTAAATCAACCGTTCAATAACACCAGCCTTCAGCACAATGTGTTGATCCATTTATCATAACATGGTTGTCAGCAAACTGCTACACGCCACCACCTGTTTAAAGTTTAATCTTTTGTGTAAGCCAATAAAATGAAATGTACATACAACAGACAAAAAACTAAAACTAACTAAACTAATCTCAATTAAAATATGTAGTCAATTACGTCACTTAATCAATTAGGAAGTGGAGATCCATGCAGTGGTCCAAAAGACAGTCGTCCACTCCGAAAGGCACTGGTTCGAAAATAATTTTTGGACTACTGGTTTTCTGAGTAATGCCTTTCGGAGCAGTGCCTGACCATGCTAAATCTGTCGGTCCAGTGCCTCATATTTGTAATATTTTCGAACCACTGCCTCTCGGACCATTGTCTTTCGGAACAGTGCCTGAGCATGCAGATTGTTTCGAACCAGTGCCTTAGCGATGCATTCTTTTCTGACCACTGCCTTTCGGAGTAACGCCTGGGCTCCAACATTGGTTGAGGGAGGAGCAAGTAGACCTTCTCGTCGTCTAAAACCAGGACTACAAACATACATATACATATCTATGTTGGTAGTCCTGGTCTTAAACACTCTGCTCTGTACGACCATCTCCACTAGACCCCTTACCAAACCACCCCACGACTGTTCGGAAGGTCCAGGATACCCGGGGTATATCGGGACTGACAAGCTGGTCAAAGAGCGGCCAGAACACATCCCCCTGGAAAACTGCTCGTTACAAAATTGTGTGTGTGACTCTTTCAGCTAAACCTCGGGTACAGGGTGAAACCTAAAAGCTTGACCTCGTTTGAGTAACTCATTAAGCAAAGAATGAGACTGCAGGTAATTTCTCTGGTCTCGGCTTCATACTTTATACTTTTTTGGTAAAGATATTTTCCAAAGGTAATTAATAAAAAAAGAAACACATGTTTTATATTTATAGCCATAAACTTTTAAGTATGGTCCTACAATATATCATTTTATCATATTTTTTCACTGTAGGATAATATTGCATATTGTAGAGCAGTAAATTCTGTAGGCAAGGATGATGAGGTGGAGTTTAAATTGGATTTCTCTCAGGGGAGTTCAAAATCAGGTTCCAGGATGAGATGCAACCACTCATCTGGTTACACATTAATAGTGGATAACCTACAAGAGGCAGTTACTTAAATTGTTGACTGTTAAAATGCATCTTTTTTAAGCAATAATGATAGATAATTAAACAAAACCGTAGTGTATTTGAACGTATCATAATATATATATATATATATACATATATATATATATATACAATATTATATATATACATATATATATATATCTACATATATATATATATCTATATATATATATATATATGCTTAACATCTTTGGTACTGAAATTACATTTGAACTAAGTTTACGAACGAAAATTGACTACATTTGACTTCATATCGTAAAAAAACTAAAGCATTATTTAAAGTCAATAATGCTTCGTGGAATCCTATGTATCAAAAATGTTATGTTTAATCGTTTGGAAATTGCGAGATATAAGAAAAACTGTAAGTATATTAACACCGAAAAAACAGTAAATGTGAGTGTTTTTTGGTGGTTGGTTGCAAATAAACTATAAAATAATAACTTATAACATTAAAAGATTAACTAATATAATAAAACCAATCCTACAAGCGTTTTTTCATAAATTATTTGCTTGAAATAAGTCCCAGAAATCCATTTATAGGCCTACTAATAACCAGTTTTCATAGATAGTATATATATTCATATTGTAGCAAAGCATTAAGGTTCTTAATATCATTCACCCCAGTAAGATACCTAAAAAAGATTACCCTAAAAAGTGTACATTTTTTCAAAGAATATTTGTCATACAGTGTAATAATATGCAATACTATTTTCCGAGCATTTTTTAGCAGTCTAGTCTAAAAATATAATGACAAGTATGGTTACGGAATCTTAAATCTTAAGGCTGAAGGGTCAAAGTGTACATTATTTGCAAGGTACTTTTTAACATTGAACTTACTTACGATATTTTTTTCATTTTGAAAGTCTTACAAATAATTTGCATTGAGTATTATTGTGAATAGTCTAGCTTAATTAAACTTTATGATAAAAGTTTGGTTATGAAATCCGAATTTTTTAGGCTGAAGAGACAAATATACCATGTGCAAGAGACTTTTCCCCTTTGATCAAACTTGGTGATGAATTGATGCACGTGTTGTAACCGAATCCAATTTTCTCAGACCTTGAAAGATTTGATCCTAAACTGGATGTAACCTTTCCCTAAGATTCTTGTTTTGTTAATGCAATATTAAAAAGTGAACTAGCAGGATATTTAGTAAACGTGGCAAATTTCTCAACGTAGTGTCTTAATGTAAAAGTCATTAAATATCTATAATATTCTTTTATTACTAATACAATATTAGACAAAACGTTTAGTAATTAGATTTAAGTCTTAAACTACAATCTGACCAAGATCTAATATCGAATTGTTTATAATCTCAATACTAATATTTAGAAATCTAAATAAAATGTTGACTTTTCAGATGAATTTGCAATACTCTGCAAGTGTTTTCCAATAATAGACTTAACTTTATTCGACTGCTTACAATGCTCATATTTATCACATGGCTACACACATGTGATTTCGATATTGGCAACATACCGGCTTAGAACCAAGCGAGTCATTATGCATATTTGAGGCCCTTTTTTACTAAATACAGGTTTAGGATGCAAATATTTAAATTTAAGTATGAAGCATAGTTTTCATTCTTTACGTACAGACCATAACAACACATATTACTTTGTTAAAATGATATAGATTTCTTGTCAGTTTGTAGGGGATTCTGTTATTAAAACATATTGAATAACTTTTTAAATTCACATATGTTTTATTACTTTGTATTACGTTAGCACAGTGATATTATCAAAGCACTATTTCACAATAAAAAGCCGTTAAAAACAACTTTTATTTTTAAAATCAAATTGATCGAGAGAAAACAATAACCAATACAAACAACTGTGATTTTTTAACAACTTATACAAGTGACGACCTAACCAAAAATTAAATGCAAATTTTCTAGTATTTTGAAATTTAAAAATGAATATAATTATCCTACGACAGTTTAAATTAACAGAATTATACCTTTTAAATAATTGCATGCGCACCATACCATTAGACCCACTACAACTATATGTTTTACAATTTTCAAAGCTATTTGTTTAATCTGGCCTACTGATTTGTATCAGTTTGTTGACTAATGATTTAGCATAGTGAGCTGAGCCATCAGTTTACCAAACTAACGGTTTACGTGTGTATGCATAAAGAGTATGAAATAAGCAATCGTGTTTTACCATACTAAGCAAAGCTTTAGGATGGAATAAAAAGCATATTTTAGCTGTCAAGTACTCGTACAATTTATTAAGTGTATTTTATTTAGTAAATATCGATTAACCGTCAAGTTATTTTAAATACTCGATTGAGATTAAGCTTATCACTATTAAGAATAAAATAAGTTATTTATTTTAAGAAGCAGATAACATTTTAACAAGCAAGGGTTTATTCAGAATATTTATAACGAGAAATATATTTCGAGGTATATTTACAAATCCCTCCATATACCAATGTGGTAGCCTCATTATTTAAAAGCCATTATCGCATTTTTATAGATCACTTTCTTATTTTTTAACCTTTATTTATTTCACATTTAATTTTACGTTTGTGTTAGTAATTCTAAATGCAGTTAACAATAAAATCTAAAAATTCTTTTCTTTTTTAATTTGCTTTTGTTCCATCTCAGCTTTTAGTAAAACATAATAATAATAAAGCAAATTGTATATAAAGCATCAATGGTGAGCCTTTTTATTGGATCTTGCATTTTATAATTGGAGATCGTTCAAAACATAAAAGCAATATCTTTTTATCAAAATATTCTGATTGATATTGTCGAATACCCTGTTATTAATTTACAGTTTTCTTCCAAAGAATTCTTTACCTAATTTTTGGGGACCTGTTTGATAATTCGTAGAGTAATTTAGTGCTAATATAATATCTGAAAGGGAAAAATAGCTCCATTATCAACTGGATCACGTGTTTGTAAAACGTATATGTTTACATAATTATAATATGATCATGTATTTTTGCTAAATATCCTTCTTACAAAATGAGTGTAGACTAGTCACAATACATTGTAAGTAACTTTTTTGATTATTGACATAATATGAATGCAAATATAAAGCTATCCTTGACCGGCTCTTTTTAATCATATCTCAGTTACTTCGAACATGACAACAGTTCCCTAAGGAACGTTCTCTCTATAAAATTTCATTACATTTCTGACATGGTTAAGTTACACGTTAGATTACCACTGTGCAAATAGGTATTAACTATTCACTAAATTTTAAATCTAATGGAAATAATATTTAACTATTAGTATTGATTGTGAGTAAAAGAAAGACGTAATTGAATTCAAAATCCTCAAAAGCAACAATAAAAAAGCAGTTATTATTTCTTTAAAACATTTAAGAGCTTGGACACTTTCTAGAATAACGATTGAATTAGAATTATAAAGATAACGGAACTTCAGACTTAAAATACATAAGCCAATTAAAAATATATACATATTATTTCATTGGATTAGTCATTAAAGGTATTATTTTTAGTGGAAAAAGTTCTCATAAAAAAAAATTCTTGCATTGTAAACTTATCATGTTCTGTGTTTACATAATTCGTTCACAAATAAGATTTGATATTCTTTTGATAATATCGTGTGAGATGAAACTCTTTTTGGGGTTATCCTTTTATCCCTGGTATTTATATACATTGAGTAAATATTTATATGTTTTAACCAATTCCTTGACTAAGCTGAGGCAATGTAATAGCACTGCAATTTAAAGACAATTTTATACTCTTTATGCACTTTTATACTTCGAACAGAGTAAACTTAGACAATGGAATGAACTTTGCGATTAATTTAAGATAAGTGTGTTTATCCAGTAACTTCGTGTTTGGTCTACCAACGTTGGTTACATCAACACTTGCTTGCTTAAAGAAAACTTTTAATACATTTTCAATTTACTTTTACCACCTGTTATTCTCAGAGGATCTGTACTTGCAAAGTAAAAGTACACATTACAAAGTAAAATACTCATTCCATGGACGTGTTTTTTTTTTTTTTTTTTTATTTAACCAACGAGTGCAATAGAGATATTTTAAACATACTATATGTACCGAAAAGATATTTATTTAATTTTTCCTAAAATTAAATGGGGCTACAGTGTTGTTGAATTTTACAATAGGTTTCTAAAAGCCAAATTATCTAATTAGTATTGTTATTATACAAAAAAAAGATTTTTTAAGTCTAAACATGTTTTTTATGGATTTAAATTAATGCCGAAGTTTATACCAATTGTATTTTTATATTACGAATAAATATAATGTTATCTCTATGAAACTTAATTTATAAATTCAAGAAAATTTTGTGCTAAAGTTTTATTTAGGTCATCAGATAATTGGGACAATTCTTTATGGTGAATTGGATTAATATCGAAAAAATTTAACCCTTTCAGTTATAAACTTGATACACCAAAAGAAGAATGTAAAGTATGATGATCAGGTTACGGACAATAGTTAACAAGTTTTTTAGCCTGACGTACTTTAAGATGCATTGTAAAGCAGGCATGTAATTTTTTGTTGATGTTTTATTCTTGTACATAATTTGTTTAGATATTGACTTGTAAATGTTTAGTTTTAGTGACGTGAGTTATTCTTTAAACCAATATTGTATTGAGAAACGCTCAAAGAATGAATGCATTTTTATTTGATTTTATTAAAAAGTTATTTGCCAGTTGATTAAATTGTTTTCGGGTATTTAGAAACCCGATAGTATAACCTGATTAACCCTGTTAACCTGATTAGTATACCAGATAATGTTCCGCCTGATTTAGATTCATAACCAAATTAAATCAACCAGCCAGGTAATTCACAGTAAGACATAACCAGTGCAAGTGACATGGATGATGTCCTATAGGTCCTATAGGTATAACGTGACAGTGATGTTAAATGCAAATTGAAATATATGATAATAAAACTCAAATTAGCAAGTAAGTTATATGTATAACAAGTAAGCGATTAAATTAAGACTACCAATTCCTATTGATGATAATTGCATTAGGGGTATTTCAGGAGCCTTAACACTGAGGTTTAGTCTAGAATTAATTTGTTTAATATTAGTTCAAACTAAATAAACTGATGATCGATTAAGCTACATCATATAAATTCAATAGACACAGTGTTTAAATTATTTTCTACATAGCTAATTACTCTTCCTTATTGATTGTGAGACGTAATTGATCAAATATTTTAATACAATAAAATTTTACAGATTATTAGATTTTTTAGCATTAATATTGTTTAGTTTATGTAGGTGAACTATTCCTCGGTCCAATGGATTTTGTAAATCAGCTGTTTCATGGAGGACAAAATATATATTGAATGTTAATTTTACTACCTCTTCCTAAGCCAACAAAGCCAGGTAAGATATGGCCTTGACAGAGCAAATTGTCCAGTAATATCTCTCAGCTGGTATCGGACAAGCATCGCCAACAGAATTACATCATTTAACGCACCACTGAGATTTAAACGTTGAAACAGGTTTAAATGTTTGCAATGGTAAAAATGGATTAAACTATTATTTACTAGAAATAATAGTATCTAACGAATTAAATTTTTGGTTATATAATTATCAAATGGAATGAGCAAATGTTAGAAATATTAGTCAATCAGCTGCTCATAGTATTATTATCTTTAAGTGTTGCCAACCTATTTCCGAGCGTACACGGATTACTTACATAATAGAACCACGCTGTTTTGTGTTTTTTCGTTGGAATCCTGATGTGCGGCAAAGTATAAACCGTACGGCAAAGTATAAACCGTACGGCAAAGTATAAATATGCAGCAATTAGCAGCTTTCTGTACTATAAACAGTACAAGGAAGCCAACTTTGTCGGGTGACTGTAGGAAAAGATATTTTCAAGAGACTTTGTAATCCAGTAGAAAGTCTTTAAGCTTCTTATACTCGCGTTGAGCTCTAATCATATGTTTTTTTGCCTTAAAAGTATATAATTTAGTTAAATTGCAAGCATTTCTTTTAGTTCAGTTTAAATATTAATACAGATAGATATAGTTAGGTAAAAAAGTAGATTACAGATTTCCTATTTCCTTGCATATAAATTTTATATAAAACAGTTATATAAGATCGACACTAAAAAAATATGTGTATGGTATTAAAATGTGTCCTACAAGATTTTACTATAAGCATATTCTGATAACATAAGTGAGTGTGTTCTTACCTTTAATCATTCATATTTTTTCTCTTTAATATTTTTTTAATCTATTGAAATTCACTCTCAGTGGGTATAGTTGGTCTAACATAAAAATATATACGGATGCGTATTTAAACTTAGTTTACTGGACATTAAAGTGAAAACGAGAGGATCCTATATTAAATCCAACACTGTTATATACTAAGTTTCTTGTTGCCTTCACAGCCAGTTTGCACAACACACGTTGATTGATTGCTTACCCAGGTTGTTCTGACATTTTGTGTGCGTGTGTGTGTGTGTGTATTGGAGTGAGAAATGCGCGGGAGTTTTAAAAATGATTCAAAGAAATCGTTCGAAAACGGCTTAAGTTAGTGTCGAGGCTAATTTAGAAGGCTATTTATTTAAAAAAATAAAAAAACTTACTTTGATTGAAGTCATAGCTTACTATGAAAACGAAGTAATATATTCAGTAAAGTCACATATTTTTCCATTTATAATTTTTAAGCGACAATAATCAGTTTAGAGAAAGTATAAATATTAATTTAACCATTTTTTTTTCGGAAAGTGGTACGTGATTTAACTTAATGATGATTTTAACACGAGGAAAAATATATATTCTGTCTGCTTTACTTTGAGTTAATACTGACTATGGCAGCCTGTATTTTATGCTCTTAGATTTCGAAACAAAAACAATTATCCGTTACAAATCGTAAATGTGTATGTTTAATTTGAAACAAATTCATCACCAATGGGAATAATTTATGAAAAGAAAATTTTACAAATGTATTTTTTTATTATTACGGAAAAAGAACACTTTTTAGCGAATTTCCCTATAGGGAAGTAGCTATTACCGTAGGTCTCATGGTAAGACTTAGGCCCAGGACCGATTTACTTTTTCATTTTAATGTCCCCAGAGGCCAAAACCACCATTCGTTCAAATTTTTATATATGTATATATATATATATATATATATATAGGTATATATATAGATTTATATATATATATATGTGTCCGTGAACACGATAACTTGAGTAATTTTTATCCGATTTTGATGAAATTTGGTTTGAAGGTGTAAGGCGGGATAAACTTGAATGAGTTCGCGATCCAGCATGATCGGACCATGGGAACAGGGTTTTATGGGGGGTTTTATGGGGTAAAAATTGGTTTTTCTCACTTTTTACCCTCAAAACACAAAATTTCCCAATTTTTCTCTAAACCTTCTTAAAGAGCTTATAAAAACAAACAATTCAGTATATCAAAGTGTTTTTGTACGGTTATTGGTTACGGAGAAAACTAAAAAAATTGTAAATTTAAAATTCCCATGTTATTCTTATGGAGAATATAGTAAAATGTTGTAGTTTGCTTGTTTATGGATATATTTTGATCAAACTTGGCAAATTTATTTATTTTATAGTAAGCTATCAATAATTTTACTAAAAACACACTACTTTATTAGTTTCCTTGTAGCAGCAAACCTAGGTACTCGTTAAACCTAATGTTATTTAAACAGATCAATTGAAAATCAATTCGGCCAAATGGGAATTCGCTTAGACGGCAGGTTTGCTGCGGCGGGGGTATTTTTTTTCTTATGATGTGAAACACAAGGCAATCATCAGCTGTGTTACAACAACGATATTACAGTATAAAAATAGCAGGGTAAATAAAATACTCTTTTCACCCCACTATCATGTTTTTGGCTGTATTACATACGTTAATTGGTGGCCGAAAGTTGCGTTTTGCTGGCGATGTCAGCTGTCCATAATTTGGGGACCGAGCAGGTTTTTACAGGCCGGGGCCGCAAAATCAGCTGTCCGCTTACTTACTTAAAACATGAATGCATTTTAAATACACAATCAAAATCCATAGCATTGCAATAGAACTGTGTTATTGTCACCGTTGCCTAGCAACTATTTATTTTTATTTTTACAGATTCCTCAAATTATTTCTTTACATAACCTTAAAGTTGTAGTTGTGTTGACTATCAGTGTGCATTATTATAGTGGTGAATAGTGGTAATAGGGTAAAGTGTGGTGAAAAATAGCGTTCGCACCACGGACCGAAATGGTTTTGCAGCTCTCGATCGATTTAAGTTCTCGACTTCGTCTCGAACTTAAAAACTATCTCGAGCCGGCAAAACCTCATTTTCGGCCCTAGGTACGAAATATACTATTACATAAACATAGAGTATGGTCATGTGAGAAAAATAAACCATTTTCTACCAGAAATGTTTGTTATTCTTATTTAACTGTTATTGTAGTTCTACAAAAATACTACCGAATAAAAGAAAATGTCGTAGCCATAAGTAGCTTCAATCTCCGGTTTACAGTTTTCAAATACAGTGCCGATAAAATAATAAATTTGAATATATCGGATTTATTTATAACGTTTACCAAAATATTTCGAGAAACGCTCTGATTATTTGTTCTAAACCGTGAATTTAGTGAGATATGTGCTAGTTAAGGATATTTCTTTATATTAAATAAATAGTAACATGTAATAATAAGCTCATTTGGACATAAGTTTAATTATACATAATTCGGAAATTTAAGATAAACAAATAGCACCGCTGCCCATTATTGTAAAGGTTCCTTATCACTATAAATATAGTTATCATGTACTGATTTTCTATAAGATATAATTCTCTAGTAAATAAATATGTATAAGTGTTATTTTTTTTATTTTAGGCGTTAAGTACACTCAACAAATATTTACTCTAACCTTCGAATTTTTAAAAAAAATTTATTTCATACTATTAATTAAATTAAATTTTATAGCTTGAGTAGTTGTGCTTGTTAAGTTTAAGATCAAGAATTTAAGCGTTTAAACAGTTAAAGATGAAACAGGAATTATAATGACGGACAGTTAATTGTATATTCATCCCAAACGATGTTTATATCTCCCGAACTTCCTGTTTTGCAAAGTTGTTTTGCATTATAAACTTATTCCATTAAACTTTTGTCATTATTTTTCCAGTTAACGTACTGTAATTATTCACCTGAGTTTATTCTTAGCCATTCATTATCTACAATGCCTGCATTAGAGCTAAGCGTTTCGCTTTGCGTTATTTGGTGATTTCTTTAATACTAGTTGTACTTTTATATCGCAATACTTTCTTAAATAAAATGGTATACACGTTGTGTCGTACAGGCGGATTACTGTAACCAGTTAAACGTTCATATTATTTGTTATTTTTAAATTTTTTTATAAAAATAGTTTTTTTCTGATATTTACGACACAAAGGTTTGGTACAAATTATGTATTTAATACTTGGTAAAAATATAGGTTCCACACATTACTGTTTGAAGTATATCGTTTATCGTAAATGTGTTCAAAAGTTCATGATACATATGTGTGAATCACATGTATACAGGCATATCTACTATAAATATATATAATTTATGCATACATAGGACCAGGCCTATTACATCAATGTTTTCACGATGTTTTTGTTAAATGTCTCTACCTGAAGAACGTCTTCACAACATCTTTCTTGGGAGTTCGTCCACAGCCTGTACATACAAATATCGCTTCAAATTGCTAACGGCACTAATATAGGATTTTAAATAAAAATAAGCCGAACCAAAGTTTATCTTCAGTGCTGGAATCCATTTCAATCCGTTTGCACCTTCCTAACAAATACAAAGATTTATGTTGTTAATGATTATCTGTTTTAGCTTTCATTTTCATGAACAACCCTTAGTTTTGTAACCAGCTTATAGAATCTTATATTTATTTCTTATTGTATTTTAAAATGTATCACTAGTAAAAGATTTAAAAGGAGTTTAATGGCATGAAACCATTGAATACTGTAGAAACGATAGCATAATCTTAACACATCCTGGCATTAGTTTTTCGGTATCTTACCGATTCTTTTCAAAAAAATTATGTATGCTATTATCTCTTTTCTTTGCTAGAATTATATTTTCTCCAGTTATTTTCAAAAAGTAAAATTACAACCAATTGTTATCTACACAAGAGTTCAAGTATTACGATCATATAAAACTCTCAAATTCTCAAAACATCTAAAAATGCTTTATTTTATTACGATTCATTACGATTTCATTTATAAGAAATTTTTGTTGTAAGAAAAGGTTAGAAGCTCAAATTACCACGTATAATCAACCTGAAAGATCTTTAATTTTTTTATTCGTAATTAGTGGTGTTGTCTTTGTCGTTTAAGAAAAAAATATTTAACATGTCAACTTGAATAAAAAATATTTATATTGCTAAAGTGCTTTTGTTTTCTAAGATCACGGTCAGGATGAGTTACAGACCCAATATCTAAAACAGGCTGATCCTGAGGGAAGTGTTGTTGAGAGAATGAAAAAATAAAGTTACATTGTTCTCCGGGGAAATCGTACAACACTTCATGTTAATGTCATTCATAAAAAATGAATGAAAAACGCGACGATCCGCATTTCACGATAAAAAAAATGATATTTAAACACTTCTTTATTGTGCGTGTAATTTAATTCTGACGGGTAATCGACTTCAAAAAACTTTGACATAGATACAAACTCGATATTCGATCGGCAATAGCTTGTAATACACACACTTTAATACAAAATAATAATATGATTTTGTTTTTATAATGGTAACCATTGTATTGGGAAATCGTTTCACTTATCAAGAGCGTGATTGTTCACAATAAAAATTCTAATTTATTTATTTATTTCCAATCCAATGGAAATCCCATTACATCGATTTACATACAATAATCAAGGCAAGATGTGTTAATTCTATAAATATTCAACAACAACAAAAATTTATATAGAATACTCTTTAAATATTTATACGTTCATAATTTAATAACTTTTTTGATCAGTATAGTAGACCTTACGTGTTATTAATCTACCTGAGAGTACAAAAAATACGTTAAAAACTCTTGTAACAATACATTTGCACTTATATTGTTTACTTACAAGATGGTAAATACATATAAAATACGGTAAATAGTAATCAATTTTGATTGGAAACTCCAACCATCATCAGACCCAAAAGGCACTTGGAGTGTCCAATAGAAATCGATCACCACTTTCCATTTTTATACGTATTTACCGTCTTGTGAGTAAACAGTATAAGGGTAAATATATTGTCACAAGTGTTATTTGATGTATTTTGATGTACTTTAATGTAATTAAAATTACGTCAAATAATATACAACTTCTACAAAAAAAAAAAACATATTATATGGATTTTAAGATCTTAATTGGAAATATTTTCAAATGTTTTATGAAGAAGAAAACATCTTTGAGCGACAGGTTTTTTTTTTAATGATCTTTTATACTAGTAATATACATTTAGTATACAATATATGTTATTGAATAGCGAGCTAGTCAACAAAATATGTTTTTTCTCTATACAGAATTGGACATTACTTATGCTGATATTAATAGATAATATTGGCAAGCCTATTATAAATGCCACAAGAATCTTTTACCATGATAAACGCGCAGCAATAAGACACACGGTATTATTTGCCTGAATCAACATCCAGATTATTGTTAACAACACATCGGCTGTTTAACTGGGTTTGATATTCTATAACATTCACTGCTAGATATACTAAATATCGATTTTATTTGTATTTAGACTGGAAGTGTTGAATATGCATCATTACAGAATATTACTTCTCACTAATACATTTATGATTATACATGGTTGGTATTCATTCTAACCCTATGTTCTATATTGTATCATAGAAAATACAAAGTTAAAAAAATAATATTATCCTTTCAGTTGATTCTGGGTTATATATGTGCCTTTTTGTTATGAAGTAAAAACAAATATCTCTTTTTGTTTTCGTTTATTGTTGTAATTCTTTCACAGTTACAGGACATCACTAAATTAAACGGAACATAATGATTATAAACCTTTAAGATCATGTATTTTGATTACAACATTATCCATACATGTGACGTAAAAAAATTTATAAACATTTTTTATTAAGAAGAATTTGTTCGTATCTAAGAAAATAAATCGTATAGAACTCATTTAAGGTAATGAAAATTTTATGAAACCGTAGTGTAATGACCTATTTATTTTCGTCGATAAAAAGCTTTGCTAAATTAAAATATTTAAGAATGACTTATTACAGACAATATATGAAAAAAACGCACATAACCGTAACAATTCTTTGTCATAATATTAGATAGTTAATCTTTTAATTGAGCAGGTATTTTACCCTCGAAGTAATTTTAGACATATCAATAATTTCTATTCGAACGATTATAAATTCTTTGTACCTATGTTACGTGATAACAATTTCTAAAGGTTCATTGTATATGAATATTTATAATTTAAAACTCCGTGTATACAAATGCTACGCAATTAGATGTATTATTCAAACACATAATATATGATTGAATGCAGGCTATATACACAATATGGTAATGTAGGATAAACAATTTGCTCCAACGTTTATTATTCTTTACACACGCTGTAGTGCTGATCAAGCTTGTTGCTGTAAGGCATGTACAGATAAATATGCTACTACTGAATATTCAGTAGATATTTTTAGTGTGTTGCTTGATATCATACATACTAAAATAGTACAACGATAAATTAGAATGCTTAATTTTAATCTCAATAACCATTTATAAAAGGTTGGTTTAATTTAACTTTGTTTAAATATTAACTTTTTAAGTTTTTCGATGGCTTAGAACTTTTCACGAGACAAGTCTGTTTCAATAGACTTTCAACTGAAGAATTTTGTACTGAAAACAGCTGTTTGCCACCTGCTGGAATTATATGGGACTACTGAACGGTAATGGTAATTATCAGACAACACGACGTTATTTTATAAGTTTACTATGTCCAATTATGCTAATTCATATTTTTTGTTTACCATAGTGTTCCTAGCTTGCTGTGTCAATTTAATACTGTTTTGAAGAAATGGCTATTAGTGATAACAATTTTGTATAATCAAAATACTCAAAATAAAATCAATGATAAACGTTTTCTGGTAAAATATTCTAATTCATTGGTTAATAAAGAAATATCCATGAAAACAATTATTGTGGGTTCGAATCATAGATTGAGTTTTAAAAATTTACGGAGAAAATTATTTTTATAAATGGAGGTTATAAAATATTTTTCGGCAGAATACTGCATATAAATATATATGGTCATTTTCATTTCAGTATTGCTCAAAGAACCATATTTTAAAAGATTCTCCTTTTATCTAAGATAGAACTAAAAGTGTACACTTTGGACTTCCTTGCTGGACAATCGAGTTAGATAAGTTCATAATAACAAAGTACTAACATCTAACATCAAACCAAACTTCACAACATCCGTACTTTTGCTGTGGGGAAATCTAGAGAAATATCATTCGTGTTAATTTATAACTGAACTTTTTCACCAAACAGTTTAGTGGAAAGTCCTCTACCAAAGTCAAACATATTACAGACTAATAAAAATCCAGCATGTAGATTTGTGCTTAGCTACATAATAATATGTCGTTTCGTTGTTGTTTTACGTTGTATGGAATTTTTTTTTTCATTAAATATCCGATATCTTGGTAGTAACTTAGCAAATAAAAAGTAACTAAATTTTAACAAATAAACCTATGTTGATATTTTTACATGTTGTATAGGTTGGTCCATTTTGCAAAATAAGAAATGAAATAACATACTAAGGAAAGAGGAAAAATGGCCAGAAGGACCTTACCGACGTATTTATAAGTCGACGTGTTTTTTTTCTTTTAGCTCTTAAAGGAATATAATGTATGCAGGGTGTAATAAGGATTAGCATGGTTTGTAAACACATAAATAACATAGACAACATAGGCTAATAGGCAAAAACAATTATGTAGGAACTTTTTCCTACACCTTTAATCGTTACGATTAATTGGCTGACATGATATTTGCATCCCTATCACTCTCTGTACCTCCAGTCGTCGTCCTCTCAAGAGATCCCACTCGCCAATGTTAAATGCATCTTTCTTTTGCGTACACAGTTCTTCTTCTTCCGCTCACTTCTTGTTACTTCGTACATTGTCCTCACATATAAATAACTGACACTAGTGACAAGCTTCTACTATTTTTTTGTTTTTACTTTTTTTAGGTTGGCGGCCTTTTATAACATTGCATAACCCCATTCCACATACTACAGATCTGTGCGTGTAGTGGAACGTATCCAGCAAAGCAAGGGGTGAGCCGGTACAGTACGAAGGTGAACTCAGAGAGCACAGAATAGAAAGATTTCTAATATAATATCGTATTTTATTTATCGTATTTTATCTTATTTCTATTCTTTGCTCTCTGGGTGAACTGTACTGAAATGTCTGCGGCAGTGATCTTGGAATTATTTTGCAATTTCAATGCAAATAAACTCAAATGTAAACATTAATAATTTTACTTCTCAGCAATTGGTTTACTTATTAAAATTCCTGGTTTCTACATATGCATGCGATTTTTTACAGTTTAATTTTCAGTACTACTCGCGTATTATGAGCAATGATTATGTGTACATCATATTGAATTCAACTGTAAAATTCGATTCAAAACATTCTGCATATTCGATATAATCTCTCATAATGCCACGCACTTTCTATAATAAAGCCGAATAGATAAGAAGACTAAAACACGATCAGTGATAAATCCAGCCTTACTTTGAATGGCTTAGGCGTAAAGAAAGTTCGATCATCAGCGTTAACGATTAACCTCTTTGAAAGTTCTTGGCGATTTTATTCTCTCAAATTGAAGTTTTATTTAACTTAAGGAATATTATTTAAGGAATATTAAAAAAAAAAAAAATATATATATAGGCTATATACATATATATATATATATAGATGTCAAAATTATTTTGAGCTAGATAGTATCCGTGTTTTGTTTTTAGTAAAAGTATAACAATAACATAACTAAAACCTAACATACAATACGGTTAAAAAAAGGAAACAAATACTGCTTTGAAAATCTCAGCCCGTAATACACGGCCTGTATTTTCTTCTACTCAATATTGCTCGAGTTTTCACGTGGGTAAAAACTTTCTTTAAAAAAATCTTAACTTAGAACTCACAACGTTAGTTGTATCAGTCTCATATAAATCCCTGGAATAGGCCTATTTAGAAATATTGCTTTCGGATGTATTTATCATTAAAGTAAATTCAATTAATATTTCTATTTGGGACGATAATCCTTTTACTGTTGATATGTATCTAACTAACTTGAAGGTCTACCCGCCGTAAAGATAATTTGTTTTACCAGCCCATATTTTCATTAAATAAAAAACTATTAGTTTTTGACACAGTTAGTAGAATAATGAATTGAGGCAATGTTATTAAAAAGCATTGTTTAAGTTATACTGTACAAGTTAATATGCGTCAAAACATTTTGCAGTAATGTAAAAGAGTGAACAAAACAACAAAACTGTTTAAAATATTTAGAAGAAAGTTTAAATAGTATAGGACTATGTAAAAATTAAAATTGTGTTTAAACGCAGAAGGGGGAACATTTTTGGAATTGTAAGCTGCGCCAACCTAACACATTTATACAAAGACGAGTTATATTTTTAAATTAAATAACTACGTAAAAATAGTGATTATGAACTGTGTTCCGTTTATTTTTCAGCCAACATTTTATAAACAAAGAAACAATTTCCAACATCCTTAAGTTTTAGTATAGTACTCTAAGTAGTAAGGTCTGGAAAGTATTTCGTCATAAAATAAATATTTATAATCAAAGGAAATCTCTTAACTCTGTTCCACTTGGATAATCTCCAAATACTCAGCAAAATACAACCTCGCTGTAAAGCCCGTGCACGAGATAATATGTTGTATCTTATGAAAAAACAGAGTTGCGTATAATTAAAAACTATTTATAATATTACCTTTTAATAGCATGCTATTTTTATGTGCAATATTCGCTATTGACATTTAATTTACGTGCTTTACTTGACCTGTTTTATTAAAGTCATTAATATAGTGACGCAATTTTTCCAAACTGTAAATAAAACATCAGTTTAATATGCCAGATTTAAGTACCACGTGCTATGTTTCTGGATAGACCTCAGTGAGCACGTTTTGACCTTCCATACTTTAGTCATAAATGTCAACATGGAATTCCAGACGGGTTATTTTGATATTTCGTTCCTCTGGGGAACCACCCCTGTATGTTGAGGTTTGGATCACCTTCATCGTGACAGCTACATGTTGTGGCTGTGACCTCTCTTGATCTTCACCGCCGGCTAAGGGTCCATCGTGTCCCCCAATCCCTACTGCAACCGGAAGCTATCCGGCTATACCTAGCTTGTAACCTGATTGAGGTAAATAAAGGTAGATCTATAATTACCAAAAATAATTATCAACCAATTATTTTTGTTAAAATTTCAATACCCCCACTACAGCTTAAAGGTTATGTTTGTTAAGACTAAAGAATAGACTACTGGTTTATTTACAAAATGACTGTCTCGAACAAACATAATCTTTAAAATATAATGGGGTAATGGATTATTCGTTTAACGTCTGCATTCTGTTGACATTGCTACTGAAAAAAATTCAATTAGGGCACGAGCACCTTGGTGTTATTATTTATTAATAAACTTGATTTTGAACGTTGTAGCCATTGTTTTTTAGTAGATAGGAAAAAGATACAGGGTTATTAAAAAAAAATGGTACAAAACTAAATGGTCGAAAATCTGATTGTTACACCACTGGAAAGGGCGTGTTAATACAGTTGTTTTGACAAGGTTATGTTTTGTCTAAGATGCTTAGATGAGTACCACAAAGCCTGTCAACAAAATCGAAGAATATCAACGGCAAGAAAGACTGGGAATACTGGGAAACACTGGGGTCTGATCCATTGTCTACAGCCAGGATGGATTATAGACATCATATTTATCAGTAACAGACGGTTCCTCATGAAAACGTTGTTGAGGGAATGTAAGTTAAGGTTCTATTGTTCTTTAGGGAAATGTAACAAAACAACACGGAAATGGAATTCATCCAAAATTACACGAAATACTAGATGCACTAAAATCAATATCATATAATCTATTATCTTAGTTGTCTTACTATGACAAGACTTTTAGTAAATGCTTGTTTCTTGCGAATATTAACCATGTAATTTAATAGGCAGCTTATTACTTGTAAAAAATGGTTGTGGCAAAACTTCAATAAAGGATTTATATAAAAATTAGGAATTTATAAGATATTCTAAGTTAATAGGCCAAAAATCTACTTAAACATATCACTTAAAAAACTAACGAATATTTGGATTTTTACAAACCTTTTATAAAATAATCACATTAATTTACCATTATAAAATATATGAAATAAATAAATATGTAATATTGGACACTACATATCACATACATCAATTTGTTAACTTATTTGAGTTATTGAGTTTTGTATATACTCTCTTCTTATAAGTTATTGTATGCCTAAATAATCAAAGTCCACCACTGAATGTTCCGTAATTTGATGATATAGTCCAACTTAGATAAGATTAACTACTTCAAACTTTGATCATTAGTAAACTTTGAATGAGATGAGAACGAAGCTTCTGTGATTTAGCTTTGCGAACAATGAATTAATGGCAAACAAATGTTTAGTAGGAAATGTTACCGTGATGGTTTTCTTTATAATGTTTACGTTTGGATATTATAACTACAATCATGTGTGGAGTGAATTTGCTTATAATTGAAGGCGTAACGTTGAATCATAATAAATCATCATGAAACTTTTTTAAATAACATGTAAGCCAAAATGATAACTCCAAAGGAGAATACAACATATTTAAAGAAAAATATGTTGAACCATGTTCATGATTGCTTTATATAGTACAAAAAATTCAAAGTAATCTCAGTAAACATTGCGTTGATAATGTTTTGATCGGTGTAATTAAAGAAGTAACAGGACGCTCATTCAAAGGTATAAAATGGTTGCTCATCAAACAAAACTATTGTCAATTTATCTTCGAGACTCTGAAGACGTTTCTGTAAGAGAGTGAGTGTAATTTCCGGACAAACGAAAAACTGTCACTCGAGTCACGTGACATATGTGACGTCACTGTTAAGGATTGAACCCTAATCCACAAGAGTAAATGTAGGAGGTTTGTTTGACCCGTCACTTTACAATTCAGGCTAAGGAACTAAGATTGGATGATGATGTAAACATATGCTATTAAGCTATTATTGTTATTAAATGCATTCGTTGTGTATGGAAAAATCCTCTCTCAATGATAGATGAACTAGTGCTACATAGCTACTTGATTAGTTAGTGATTAGTTTGTTGCTTAACCAAAATGTGTTAATGTAAAGCTCTGAAATGTACGTTAATCATAATTTAATATCCTTAAGATATCCCTCTGGTTCTGTCAACCATAAACAGGTTTGAAAGGTTGAAAAGGTTTGAAACTTTCTAAGAAAAAGTGTATTTTTTAGTTTTAGGTATGAGACCCTTGTTCAATAATGTTTTACATTATATACAATTGTTGAAATGGAAAAAAATCAATTTCATCACTTTGTATGGACCCTGCATTCATGCCGTACGTAAAGCACCAACAAGTTCCAAAACATGTCTTTCCTCGTGCAATTGGATCTTAAGGACAGTAGATTAAGATGAAAATTAACATCACAACTAAATAAGTCAACCAATAATCAGTAATACATCTGTTTCCACCACCCTCATATAATAATTTGAGATTAAATCGCAAAATATTCACGTAACTGTAAAACGTGAATCCAAATAAACCATTAAGTTTTCATAAATTTACTCAACCATTTTGGTAGGGCTTTCAGGTTTTACTATAAGTTCCACAAATATTTAAATGAATAGGTCATTTAGTTTAAGTGCTGTTATTTTTATTTTTGTACAAAGTCAAGTTAGAAAAGAAGGTTTAATCTCACGTAAACCAGAACAAGGTCACAATCACATTATGCATGAGGAAATAATTAGCTTGCCTCTCACGGGAAAACTTTGAGACTTTTAAAACCTCTCTATTGCAAACAAGGACGAAGCTTTACGTGACTGGTACAATTACGTCCATACAACTCAAGTGTTTTGAGTCTGTTTTATTCGATCCGTCTTTTTCTTTAATTCTCATTCAGAACTGATTGCAATGTCTTTGATTTTTTTCTTCTCCGATAACAATGTCCACTTCAATTCCGGCAGCTCTCTATGTTCAGTTGTCTACAGAAAATTCATGGACAGTACATTCTACAAACTAGTAACATAGTATACATAGTATTTACAGTAACATAAAGAAAAAGTTTTAATTGTAAGTTTTAGATGGGGTTTTTGGTTTTTATTGGTGTGTCTAGAAATTATTTGAGTGTTTTGAAAAAAAAATTAAACCAAGCAGAAAATAGGCATTTTGAGAGTAATCTTTGCGTATCTATAGTTTTGAAGTTTAACTTAATGGTCTGTCAAGTAACGGTAATCACGTAGTCCAAATCTAGGTAAGTACGGGGTTTTATGGGGATGGTTAAATACATAAATACAGTGGATAAGAATATTGATTGAATTGGCGGAGGATACCCTCTAAAACGTTTTAATAACGATGTCAAAATGGTATAAAAACTGACAAATACTTTCAATCATAACTTTTCATAATAACTAATAATAATAAGTAATCGGGATAAATAGTTTTCCTTTTTTTCTGACTATAATTTTATATGTTTAAATCGGAAAATATCTAAGTAAACATTTCAAAAGGAAATAAACTACTCAGTTAATGTTTTTGCCCTCCAGATGTATCAAAATGAAAAATTAAATTTTCCCCGGGTCTAGTTCTAACCCCTTTTATCCTGCAATTGAAATTCACTAAAAACTATACCGGTCACAAAAGTTTCCGTAATTTGATCATATAGTCTAGGTAAGATAAGATTAACTCCTTCAAACTTCGATCATTAGTAAACTTTGAATGGGGTGAAGACGAAGCTGCCAAGGTGTTACAGGCAAGTAATAACAAGTACAATATTATTTTACTACGAAAAAACTAAGTCCCAAGAGGGGAAAAAGCACCATATGTTCAAATGACCATATAGTGCAGTTTTACTGTAAATTATACTTCATATTCACACCCCACTTTTTTATTGTTTTCGTTAAACAATCTGAATCATCCAGAGAATTCCAAATTGATACTGAGATTATCGGTTATAAGGCTATAAAAATAGCTAAACAAACTACAATTATCAAAATTTAAAATACTTTGACAATAATAGATTATTTGCACTATCCTAGTTTATATTATTTACTTAAGGTAATATGCTTTGAAATATAAAGTCAAATAAAACTGTAATCGTCTTCCCCTAGTAAAAAAAATACAAATTTGTTTTATACAAATTGGCAAATGTAATAAACATCCCAACCATGTACGTACAGTATCTACTGCAACCGTCTAAATGTTTTGCAATACCATATGTGTCGCGGTAATTTTCTTTGATAAACGTGTTATTTGACAAGTTTTCAACAAAACTGAAAATTGTAACATGATTTTTTCTAGAAAACTCAGTATAACTTGTACAAACTAAATTCCAAAGTGAATGATTGCAAAACATATATTTATAAAGACCACTTCATTTTCATGGATTTTAAAAAGATTTAACAATTTTAAACTGTGATTTTGTTTGCTAATTTCTACTGAAAAAAAACTTGTTTGGGTGATGTTTTAGGATACACTTTAGGATACATTTTAGGATACTTTTTAGGATGCACAACAAAAATTATTAATTGCTACAACATATCTATTTATATATGTATAATATACATCTTATTTTAAATGAACAAGCTTGTACCCATGATCGTATGTTAATATAGGATCGGGAGGTAACATTATTCTAGAGTCGAACCCGTAAGAGGAACGGTTATAAATATCTTTTATGTTTATACTTATTTACTACAAAAACTCGCAGCCAAATAAGACAGATCAGAAAATAAAACAATTGATAAAAATCCCACCACAAAAACTAAAATTTATAAAATTACTACACAGAATCACATTTAGTATTCATGAAATTTATGCAACGGATTTTCAGTGATTTTATGAGAGCCGAATCGTTTTCAAGTCGTTGACAAACTCGAAATCAGTGCTTCATTGACTACGTAAACGGAGCTTTTTACTGGTTAGGTAAATCAGAATTGTTTTAGATTTATCTCTTAAGTGTGTAAAGAAATAAAAAAAATGCATATGGTACCAATTTAATATGTACTGTTGTTAAGTTGGTTTAGTTTGAAAATGTATAACAACTTTTCCAAAAAGTAGAAAACACCAAAAGGCAAAATGTTAATTCAGCAATGTAGAAGAACCATGTTTATGGGTTTAGAGCTGCCATAAACAGGGTAATAGCATGGCGTCAGGGCTTACATGTGCTTCTAACGCTTAGTTATAGTCAGCGTTTTTAAACTCGTATTTTTACTCGCATTGAAAACATGCGATACAGAACCGCTGTATGAGTTTTACATAACGTTAAATATATGTATTGTTCATTTATTATTTACTCAAGTTGAAACTGCTCGTAGGTACTTGGTATTTTAATTTTATCCATACCGGATTTGAGTGAATAATAACTTGTGAAAATATTTAAATTCTTTCTTTGGATTTTTCTTTTGTTATTTTTCTAATTTTAAGATCATTTGAAATTGGTATATCTCAAAATAAAATGTTAATGGGTTAATATTTTGGGATATAGCCTACTACAGTACTATTAATATGTACCTTGATACCCATGGTGTACCTGATGCCCCTAGGACCCTAACATAATGTACAGTTACACTGAAATGCCATTAAAATAACTAAATTCTTTTCGTGTTTAACAGTTTTTTTCTATCTACATATTTATTTTAGTTCGGTAAGAAGCCATTAAATAAAATTATTTATAAGGAAATTGAATTGGTAAATGTTGAATTTAAGTGTATGTAATATGTATGCGTATTACATAACCAATACAACAACTTACTATGTCGTTACTTATAATAAAATGAATGCAAATTCGCCTGGATTAATTACCTAATCCACTAAGAGATAGATATAATATAATTCTATGTATAGCTTGATCACTTGTTACAAGCCAAACAAGGAATCTTAATGTGAACAATACATTTCAATGCAATGCATTTTACAAATCAAGAAGCTGTCTATGATCGAAAGGTAGTGATCACTAGTTACCTCTTTGTAAATTTATTTTGCTTTTACGAAAAAAAGAAATTTTGGTGGAGTTCATCGTTATAGAAATATTAAAACATGGAAATCTTGGCATATTGTATCTAGATTATTGTTAGAACAAGTGCGCTCACCGTCATATATCCCTTATTTATATGCATTAGTCAATAAAATCTTTGGTAATATCAAAACCTATACAGGGCGAATCTTGCCAGTAAATCCTCCTTAGAGTCTGGATATCCATAGTCAATTGCATCACCAAACAATAGCTTTAAATATATATATATACATTTTTTTACCTTTAAAAGTAACATGCATTCTATATAGAAAATTTAATTTTTGGTTTATTACTCAAATAATAAAAGAAATATGACACTAGGTGTAAATTGTAAAGTTGTTCATCTAATTTATAAATCAACCACTTGACATAACATATTTCCAATATTTTAAAACATACACGGTCAAAATGTAGTCACTTACATCTCGTCATTGTTTGTAATGGAGAAGTTTTAAAAGTCTCAGACTTCTTCCAAGAGAGACAAGCTAATAGTTTCCTCGTGCATAATGTAACTGCAATCTTGTTCAAGTTTATATGGAATTAAAACCTTTATTCCAGGTAAATTGTTGTTTAAGTAGATTACAAAATTTTACTTGAATTCACTGAAAAATCACGAATTGTAACGATAACCCTATTCTCGTATGGATGTTAACTCAACTGTATCATGGATTTCTGTTTTGATGTAAAAAAATGGAAACTTGAAAAAAGTTCGGATTCTTGACAACAAAATTCAGCACAAACTATGACATTTTAACACGTTCGCTACTGCAATAGTACGAAATTTTCCATTCACATGGACCAGCGACGCACATATGCGACGGCCGGTTTCCACCCATAGACTGCTGTCGCATATATGCGACGGCTAGTCACATTAAAATAGACTGCCGACGCATATTTGCGTCGGGGTTCTAATGTTATTAAAATGCTTATATCTTTGTAGTGGTCTATTTGAAGGCACTGAATACCCTGCAGTGGTCTACAGAGATGTCTGACGCACAACTGCGTCGCTTGGTCTGTGGATATGATGATTGGTGATGTTATATAATAGTTGGAAAATCTGGTCTTTACTTTTCTGCATCACTGTATGTATGTGTGCAGTATGTATGCTGCATTATCCTATGTAACTTTTATATTTGTTCAGTTATAAACTGTTCTTGAATAGTCTGTTTATTTTTTACTTACTTTTACCTTAAAACACAAAAAAATGAACTGTCGCATATATGCGACGTTTAGTCTATTTTAAGAAAACTGTATTAGTTTTCACTATTGTCTTCGCTGTAGACCGGGCGTCGCAAATATGCGACATTACAAAAGGTTATAAAAAATACAAAGAAACAAGAATAATTTATTTACAAACACGATTGTAGCGTATTACAATGTAAATGATCACTGTTTTACAGGTTTTCGCCCGTGGTCTGTGTGTGCTGTTATCCAAGTGACAGCCGGTCTATGTGTAAGATTCAAATGTATTCCTCGGTCTGTGGCAATGACCGCGGCGTCGCATATATGCGACGCTCAGTAGCGAACGTGTTAAAAGCCAATAGGACGAAGGGCTTTCACAGGATATCATCCAAACCCGCGAAAGGCACATCTAGAGGATAAAAGCTAAAAATTAATACCCAATATACCTGTAAAAATTTATATTTTGAGGTAAATTTACTGCACACAAAATCCAACAAATTATTTTAATATCATAAATTGGAGGGGGTTTTTTTAAACATTGCTAACTATAAACAAAACTGTTACTCCTTAAACAAATACGTACAACTGCTATAGAATTAGCAGTAATTTTATATCAATAATTGAATTTATTAATGCTGCAATATAAGTAGTGATTTTAAATTACTAATAGTTTTGAAAATCACGTTGAAAATAGTCATTCAATAATTGAACCGGTAACTGCAAAGGTAATGGCCTCATTTGACTACCAGCAGATAACAAGTGATGTATCTGAGACATTCACGTAACGATGAACCGTCGAGTGCAAATCTCTCCTGGATGACTTTACATCAATCTGCGTCTTTAGGGAAATCAGAACGAGGAGTAGATAAAAACTATTGGGGTTTAAAGGTCAAAGGATGATTAAATTAAAACATATAATATGCACATAGATTGTAATAGATTTCTTACTCAATGGATATCAATTAGTACTAGTACATTTAATCGTAAACGTAGTCCTATGTTTTACGATTCTATATCACAAAACGGAATTCCGGTTAGGAAAGGATGTGAGGCGTTTAATTTGATTCGGCAACTGTTCGTTCAGGGAGCCTTTGTCATAAACGGGCCATACGTTCAGACAATGTTGTTTGAAGTTGTCGTTAATTAAAACTCTACGCTTCCGAGTTACATTTCAAGCTAAAAAAATACAAATAACTGATTCCTAGTTGGATTTTAAAAACTATATTGGATTATTACTCGAATGAGTTTAGCAAAAATTACAAACACAACTTTTGACAGATCATCACTGAAAATAAATTAATAATTCATCACCATTTCATCTACCTAACTGTTTCTTAAGTTAGAAATTGCATAAATAACAAAAGAAATTTATTATCATTACTAACTGTATACATTGACAAATTGTTCCATACTTGATTTACTTCCAAGAATTGTCAACATGACTGTATAAATTAATAGAGCCAAGTAACATTGAGAAAACTTTTCAATCTCACGTGCGGATTGCCAAACGTATCTTTCCATTCAAGACAAATTACATACCTTACAGACATTTTTTTATTTTTATTAATTTTACCTTTGTAAACGCAAGTAATCCAGTTTTGTAATTAACTTTTTCATTTTATGAACATTTCAATACCAAATATATGCACATTGAAATATTAATATACAGATTTACAAAGCGGTCGGTTGTACAAAGGGGGTTATCTATCTTAATAATTGATTTTATAAATCCACAAACATAGTTGTCATTTGATCTAATAAGTACAACACTCTAGTAAAGGTAAAAAATTACTTATATTAACGGATATTGAACAGAATCGGTTATTAAAGAATGTAGACGATTGGTCTTGATTTTAAACACGTTAATTCTATTCAGTACCCTTAAAAATACATGTTACCAGTATATATATTGTTATGGTTAGGTTCGCTGTAAATTTTGTATGAAGAGCTGGAGTGTATAATGACGAGATACGGTTAGTCGTAAAACATTGTTTGGTGTAATTATAAGGCTAATTACAAGCCCAAGGTGTAAAGAAAGTTTAGTTTTAGCTATTTCAATTTTAATAAAAGTTTGCAGATTTTTTTTAAAAAAGCTTTGCTATATAACAAACAATATGATAGTTAAAGAGACGGAAAAACATACAAATGTATGTTGCATTGATATATTGTAATTTAATAGTACAACAATTAAAGTTTAACTGTGCACGAAATATTTGTTTTCTTTTGCTGCTTTTTACACACACGTAACCAAATGTTGTTAAATTAATGCAATTCAAACTACATTAGGTGGTTAAGAATACAGTAAAGCGTATTTGGTAACTAAATGGAAACAAAGTAAAAAATTGACTTTTCATCTAACGATTAATGTTCTGAAGATAACGTTGCTTCTTTGATCTCATAGCAGAAAAACACATTAAAAAATATAATACAGGCTAGAGCAAAGGTAACGAAGACATACCAATTTTGTAAAAGACTTCCCCTAAACATTTTATAGATTTAGATAAAACTTGCAGAATATTTTCAGCCAGCAAGGGACATACAAAGGCCTCCTAAGGGAAGGGTTCAGTGCTACCTGTATCGTCAGCAATTTAACTCTGATACCGTTCCCCGCTATTACCTTTAACATGGTTTTGTTTTGTTTTCGGTTATTTCAGGAGGCTAGGCACGAGCCCGGAATGGTTTTTTTCACATTACTTCTAGGATTTGACTAGGATTTGGCAGACCTGGTTCTGCATTGGAAGCACGACGTAATGTGTGATCTGTAGTTTTTTTGTAATTTTTAAACATATTTTACGCTTTCTGAAACAGCTGTGCCGTGATTATTGAATTATTTATGTGTATGGACAAAACTATAGTGTTACTTCAGTGATACAATAACTGTAAGTAAATATATGTGGCAAAATAAAAACTTAACACAAGATAGCTAAAGTCTTGAAAACTGCAAAGTCGTCTACAGCGCAGGCCAGCCGCGCAGCCGATCCAGGACTGCCAACTGCCGACACTGTGACTAACACCTTTGTCAATCTACTGTCCACTGCACTACGTCCGCGCTGGATATTCTCAGCGCCTTCAATTCGTCCAACGCAACCTCTGGACACGACTGCAAAGCAAGTTGCATTCCATCTGCAATCTACGGCGAAGGACTAAACCAGATTGAGATGTTTTATTAATAAATGTCAAATTAAATTATTGTTATTTTTTATATCTTTTTTATTGTTGATAGTTGTCATTATATGTTATATTAAAATAGTATTTTGAAAATGCCTAGAATTACAAGGTCAAGTGAATTGCTCAATCTAACTGATGGGTTATTTTATATTGATGACGAAGTCATTGATCTAGCTTCACAATGAGTTAAAAAGCACAGTAGCAACTTTTGGTGAGGAAGTTATTGTTAGTATTTTACCTCATGTGTCTTGTCTTTTGTCGAAGCTTAATAATTTGTGTAAGGAAAGTTGTGATTTGAAACAAGAAATAAAATCGTTAACTGAAAATTTGACAGTTGCTGAAAGTAGATGCTTAGACTTAGATAATAGTTTCAAAGGTAAATCTGTTGCATGTTTAGAATTAGAGGATGACTATGAAACCAAAATACATTGCTTAACTGAGCAGCTGAATAAAGTTAGGGAGCAGAATGTGTGCCTTAAAAAATTAGCAGATACAGCTAGAAACATTGACATTGACTCTGATAGACTTGTCGCTGAAAGCAATGAAAAAATTCAAGCACTTACAGCTGAACGTAAGTGTTTGTTGACTACTATTGAGGTGTTGGAGGCTGATGTGAGGAGTCTACGAGCCGAGATACGACAGATGGAGAGGAGGGCCAAGCAGCGACGGTCTTCTGTGTCAGTGGACCTCCTAGCTGAGCTGACGATGAGTGAAGTGACCCTTGACACAACCAACAACCAGCAGTGTGTGGAGAGCATTGAGCAGCAGTCTGGCTCTACCTGTATCGGCGCACTCCCACTCATCCCACAGCCTGAACTGCCGGGCCTGATGTCGCCGTCGCCGTTGCCGTTGCCTGGCTCATTGCAGCCAACTGCTCCTGCTGCTTGCGTCGCCTCCACACCTCAGGACTTGAGTAAAGTGCTTGTGATCGGTGACTCTCTGTTGAGACATGCAGGGAAAAGGTGTTGTACAGAAGGAATTGTTGTGGAGTTTTGTCCGGGTGGCACAATAGATGATATTAGGTTAAGAATATTAGAACATGTAGGTAGGGAGTTCAGTGTGATTTACCTTCATGTAGGTACTAATAATCTAAGGAGAGGCTACAATGGGGGTCCAGGGTACAATGGCGGGCAGGGAAAGCGCGAGGCCCTTCACAGCATGGCGGATTTGCTCCGTTCGAATTTGTTTCCTTCGGCAAATGTTGTGTTGAACAGCATTTTGGTTCGAGAGGATTTGACGTTCAGAGCGTTGAACAATTTTAATTTTCAGTTGGAGCTAATGTGCCAGAACTTCGGTGTAACTTTTGTAGATGTCAACCAGGTGCTTTCGCGGAGGGACCTTGTCCGAGATGGTGTCCATCTCAGCTGGAGAGGTGTGTCTCGTTTAGAAGCACTGATTTTGGAGACCATAAGCAGTGTACTGCAAACTCTGGAGCCAGCCTTACCCAGTGTGCAGGAAGAGGCATCAACCTCTCATCTTGACTTGGAACCCGTAAATGGAGGTTCAACTCGCAAGAGTTTGTCGTCCTCTATCTCGGAAAACTAGTTGAGCGGGAGGCCACAAAGAGTCTTAAAATTGCTCATTTAAATATCCGATCCCTGAACACTGGGTTTGATGAAATGTGTTCACTTTTGAGTGATTACGACTTTGACGTCCTCGGAGTTACTGAGACTTGGCTTCTTCCTGGCACACCATCAGAAAGCTTTCAGATACCGGGTTATGCAATGCTCCGTTGTGATCGCCATCAAAATTCAATAACTCCAACGGCACAGGAGGTTGGTGGTGGTGTGGTCATTTATGTCAGAGATGGCATACTATATGACGAGCACACTCTTTCTGAGGATCCTCCTCCGGGTTTGGAATCTCTTTGCATTGTTTTGAAAGCTAAGGGTGTTAGGCTTGGCGTCTGTGTTGCTTACAGGCCATCTTATGTGAGGTATACCCACCTTTCAACTTTGTTTCACTCCCTCTTTGTTGATTTGGCAGTGAAAGTAAACTCAGTAATATATCTAGGGGACACCAATATTGACTTAATGAATTGTGAGTGTAATGAGACTAAGTACTTCAACCGACTCTTGAAAGAAACCAACACGATTCAATTAATTAGTGAACCAACAAGAGTGACAGCAAATTCGGCAACCTTGATAGACCACATCATAGTGGACAAGGGGACCAAAATCGAGAGAACGGGTGTAATAGATGCAGCAAGTATTAAAGATCACAGAGGATTCGAAATTACTGATCATAAGCTTATTTACTGTGAGTTAGCCTGTCAGAAAGACAAAAATAAAGCTAAGTTTATAAGTTACAGAGATTATTCCAGATTTGAGCCGAATCGTGTAGTGACTCAGATTTCAGAATTTGATTGGAATGCTGCTCTATCAATTCAAGGGGCTGACAACGTAGAACATTTTATCACCTCAAACATAAGACAAATATACGATGAACACGCACCAATAGTTTGCAAGAAAGTGACAAGGAAAAGTGAACCCTGGAGAACAAATGAAATCAAAAGGCTTACTAAGATTAAAAACAAGCTAAGAAACAAATACTGGAAGACCAGGGGCAATGACGAATGGCAAAACTATATAAATGTAAGGAATATGTTAAATAGATTGGTGTGGGTTGAAAAGAAAAAATTATTTCTCAGGCAAACTTACAAATAGTAAGAATCCAAAAGATTTCTGGTCTTGCCTTAAGCAGTGCGATGTTATGGGAAAAATTATTAACCACGACTTACCACCTAATATTACACCAGATGAAATAAACAACTACTTTCAGAAGATGGGCTCCGATATAAATGCCTCTGACGATAACATAAGTTTTTTCAGAAATAATAGTTTCAATGCATCAGAGAACACCTTCAATTTCAGAGCTGTCACTGAAAACGAGGTGATAAAAAATTATGAAAGAAATTAAATCAAACGCAGTCGGTATCGATGATATTTCAATAGACATGATTAGATCTGTAAGCCCATTTGCAATTTCAGCCATTACACATCTTGTGAACGAATCACTGAGAGAAGGGATATTTCCTGAGGAATGGAAAAAAGTATTGTACATCCGCTCCCTAAAACTGTGAATCCAAAAAGTGTGCAACAATTAAGACCAATATCGATACTGCCTGCCTTTTCAAAGATATTGGAGAAAGCTGCCATTCGTCAAATGATTACATATTTAAACACTGAACATATTTTGCCAAAATTACAGTCTGGATTTAGAAAAAACCACAGTACATGTACTGCTTTATTGAATATGTTTGATGATTTATTTAAAGCCAAAGATGAAGGTAAATATAGTACTGTGGTTATGCTAGACTACTCACAAGCTTTTGACTCTCTAAATCATGAACTTTTATTCGCAAAGATGCACTACTATGGGTTTGGCAGAGATACAGTAAAATGGTTTATGTCATACGTAAGTCACAGAGCGCAGGTCACCAGGGTGGGAAGTGAGACATCTGGGTTGCTTATAAAGGATCGTGGTGTACCTCAGGGTAGCTGTCTTGGACCAATATTATTTAACCTTTACACATCTGACTTTCCAAGATGTGTACAACATTGCACGGTAAACATGTATGCTGACGATTGTCAGCTGCAGTTATCTTACTGCCCTAAGATGGTCGACATTGCATTTGGCTTAATCAACAATGACCTACAGAACATCTACAATTGGTCTAACAAAAATGGTCTGAATTTGAATGTCAAGAAATGCTGCGCAATCCACATAGCCCCTCAACAACTTGCACATTCCCTCGATGATAAAGCCTTGACCATTATGTTAAATGGCGAAGTGCTCATGGTCAGTAACAAGGTCAAAACCCTTGGTGTCACATTGGACAGTGATCTCTCCTTTTCTGACCATATTAGTCAGACTGTACAGCGTGCTATTGGTAGGTTGAGGGGGCTGTACAGATTCAGAAAACTGTTACCAGAGGCAGCCAAAATTCAGCTTGTGCAGTCACTGATTCTATTAGTATTTCAATACTGCTTTCCTGCATACGGCAATAGCATCTCAAAGGAGAATATGGGGAGGATACAGAAGGTTCAGAACAGTGCCATCAGGTTTGTGTTCTGCCTCAGCCGCCGTGACCACGTGTCACCTTTCAGGGAGGCCCTGCACCTACTCCCCATGGATGTCGTATGTAGAGTGCTGACATGCTGTTTGGTCCACAAAGCTCTCATTGTTGGAGAGCCTCAGTACCTCTGTGACAAACTCTCCCTTCGGCAGGATATTGCTTTGCGTAGCACCCGGCAGGACAAGCTCCTCCATTTTCCGAGGATAAGTCGTGAGGTTGGCAGGAGGGGGTTTGCCTATTTCGGTCCGGCATTGTACAATGGACTCCCAGCAAGCCTCAAAGACCTGTCTGTTACTTGTTTCAAAGAAAGACTGAAATCTATATTTTCAAGTTAGATTAAGGCCAAAAGTGTTTTTATTTGTTCGATTTTAGTTTGTTATTGTCTTACATGTTTGTACTGAATTGACGAAAGTTATTTTGAAAAGCTGTTTGTACAGAAAATCGCTTGATAAATAAAGGCATTTTTATTATTTATTATTATTATTATTATTACTTTAGGCTAGACCTAGGGGTTGCGGTATTATCAACTGGATAAAACCCATTGATGATTAGGTGGAAATTGAGCCTGGTACCTAGGGGATGATTCCCTCACTCTACCACAAGACCAACTCGCCTTTAACACGCTAACTTTTTTTAAGATCGTGTGATTGTAATAAAATTTGTTAAATACTCCGGTTTATAATTGTATGCTTACTTATATGCGTTCAAACTTATATCAGTATTTGTAAGGATGAACAGGTAGTTAGGTAAAATGTTGATGCTTTATTTAATAACTCAACAACATATGGATAACTCTTTAATGTGTGACATACATAAAAACATCAAGATTTGAAGTGGTTGGTTTCTGTTTGTACATAAAATGAAAATTAAGAGCAGCTTGCGCCGCTACTGCTTCTCATTAACTGAGCAAACCACTTTATATTACACTGTAATTTTAAATCCGAGATGTTTATATGTAAAGCTTTTGCTATTTCAAAACTTATCCTAGTTTAAAGCTGTTGCAGTCCTTTGTATTTGAATAATAGTGGGGTTTTTTCATTAACATTTTTAGATCATCACACAAACATTTAAATCTCATACACATATTGTTCTTATAGTGTATAACTAAAATGCATGTTCACTGACTTAATACAAACTGTACATGATAATGAGCAAGTTATAAACGTTTATTACTTAAATTAAAAAAAGAATTTTTCCTACTGGTTATTTCTTATTAAAATATATGACTAAAATCTGGCATAATTCATTATGCATTTGTGTCTATCCCTTTTTCATTAATTCATAAATTTATTTTCCATATAAAATCGAGGCTCAACAAAACTAATGATATCTGGGTAAAGAGGACATAGTCCTAGAATAGCCTCAGTCCAGTGTGGTTTCGTCTCCCTGGACTAAAACATGACGCGACAACAACCAAAGTATGCGACTATAAACGCACTAATAATTTTTATATTTACATTATATTGTTAATTATTTGATTGTATGATTTTTCAATGCTTAACTGTTTAAGTATTTTATTTTTTGTGTAATATCACTTACTGTGTCTGATACTTTTTTCTTAGCATACAGGTAAAATTATCAAAAACTCATAGTATTTCGTACATCTTAGAACTCAGATGAAATGACAAGTTTATAACCAATTAGATTTAACTTAATCTACAACTTAGCACAGAACTTCATAATCTAGTTATAGTTTAAACGTTGATCAACTGAAACTCAACTAATATATCATCACTAAGTTGCATAGTTTATACTATTACTAGCTACCCACGGTGCTTAGCTTTAGCACAGAAAGTGATAATTTGTGTTTTATTTTGCATGTAAACAAAACTAGTTATTTTCGTTAGTATGGTATTAAATTTTTAGTGTATGCCTTACATAATAGTGTAAAGCAGAATGTAATGCAATTTAAAAATGTCATAACTCTTATGTAATGCATGTTTACTTATAAATAGAAAACTAGCTATATGCATAGTGGTTAGAGTGATCGCTTGGTAATCAAAAGGTTGAAAGTTTAATCCTGAGAAAAGTTAGTGGAATAGCATTTGATAGTTTGAAATTGAACCCAGCTGTCCCTAATGTGCCATAGCTAAATATTGCGCTTTTGAAATATTATTTAACTAGGTTTTATCCATTGATTTAGTTAGTCATAAAATGTGTAAATAACATACACTCTTTCTGTTACATGAAAAACATTTTCATTACACATAACATATAAACAATATACTACCTTTATGTTTTCTTTTAATAGTCAGTTTGGTTGTAAAACCAGATCCACAAATAAGACTACATAACAACCCAATATTGGTACACAGTTTATAACTCTGTAATATGTTTTTAAACATTTTACTCTCTTAGCCCTCTTGCATGTTCTTGATTTGTATACTGTACCTTTTTACAATAAAGTAAAACAAGGTTTGATAAAATTACTTTTGTGTATATTTAATTTCAAGCCACTATTTGACTTGTTATGGAATGTTTATAACTAGATTAAAATTGATTTTGTTGTGCTTAACTATAGTAATGTGTAAAGTACGTGTACGGTACCATTTAGAGATACAATTCCCTAGTTTTAACTTTATGTTTAGTTAAAGTATGTTTAGTTAAAGTATGTTTAGTTAAGTATTTTATTTTCTGATAAAATAAATTTATATAGGTATTCCCTATAGTAAAGCTGTCCTCATTTGACTAGCTACAAGATAACAAGTGATGTATCTGAGACATTCACGTAACGATGAACCGTCGAGTGCAAATCTCTCCTGGATGACTTTACATCAATCTGCGTCTTTAGGGAAATCCGGACCAGCTCGCAATAAATTTTTTTTTCTAGTCATATTTAACGCTTAATATAAATAATCCTACTTTTTAGACGACTCCAAGCCGCGTAAAAGGTTATTTTTGACTTGGTTGAAAACGTGAATGAATAATGTAATAAAATTGTTAGTTACCCGTTTTCTTATACTGAGTGTCCCATGAGAGGTGTCTCAGCCGGAAAAAACGGCTTAACTTAGAAGGATGAAATCAAATTATTTTCTACTAAATTGACCCCAAAGAAAAATGTAAAAATATTTTATACTTTTTCCAATAAGTGTGCCAAAAACTTAGGGTCACTAGTTCGAATCTTGGAATTTTCTAATGTAAACATATGCTATGTTATACACCATCGGTGTAGCTACAACCTACAAAGGTTAAGCTGTTTTTCCGTAATCATTTTGAGACACCTCTCGTGAGACACCCAGTATTTTCCATGTCAAAATACTACTAACGTATTTTAAACAACTTTCTTGAAAAAGTAGGATTTAAATTATTTATTTATACTTCTACCGAATCAAAATTTTAGGAAATATAAAGAGTTATAAATGCTTACAATATCCCGTCACGTGTTTTTAAACCAAAGTAGTATCTTTGATCGATGTTTCGGTTAGTAAACTATTAATACTATACAATGTATAACAACTTTCCCAGCAACGTGAAGAGTATTCAAAATTCAAACTGATAGAGTTATACGGCATATAACTACAAAAAAGTTGATAATGTTATTACGTTAGATTACTCAAAAGTTCTTTTATAATTTACCCTATCTCGCTTTAAATAAACGGTTGGAATTTTTTTCGGTATACTATAATATAATATAATATACAGCAGAAAACAACATCCAATCTTGGAGAAGGGTCTTCAAACGAATCTTTTCTGAATAAAATATCTGTGCATCTTGTTGGAGTCTTTCTGCTCAGTTCTTTTCTTGTTGTTTATCACACAAACAGTGTAAACTTAGTTTATAAAGTAGGTAGAAATTAATTAAGCATTTCATAGTTTATATTAATGGTATATGTGTAATTATAAAATACAAACGAATAAAACAAAATGCAAGAGTATTTTAACATTACACGTTGACCGTTTTGTTAGGTACACTATCCAATACTATATATTACTACGGACTTCACACATATATCGGTTCAAATAGAATCTCCTTAATATTGAATTAAAAATATATATCTTGTCAAAACGGAACTTTTCACCTATTTTTACATGTTTCAACGTTCGAAAGTCCTGGATATATATAATGAACTACATTTAATATAAAAAACACAAGAAACCCACAAAGTAAACGTGTTAAATTTTACTATTACCGTAAAGATTTATACTAATCAAAATACTTTGTGGTTTAACCCAAAGTCAAAACTTGCGCATTCTGTTTAACGCCTAAAAATTAAATACTGCCTTAAAATGTGAAAATGTAAGATAAATCAATGAAAATTAAATGAGTCCTTTTCACTTGTGACCAAAATTTCAAGAACATTTTTATTTTATTTTATATTTAATAAACAAAAAGGTTATTTCTTTACTTTTAATATGTTTTGCTCAGTTGCTGTGTTTAGTGGCACAAAGTTTGACCGTTAAACTTTGGTATAATTATGTAGCTAATTAGAAACTCAAGGTGTTTTTATTAAAGTCTTCTAACTTGTAATCCTTTCTTAGTTTAATCTCAAGAACCCCAAACTGTTCGTTAAAACGGTAAACACAGTTTCTTGAACACCCTGTATTTTAAAAATGGTAAAAATATTTTTACGTTGTTCCTTGGGTATGAATTAGTGGGGAAAAGTTTTGTTTAATCTCTGTATGTCAAGCCATTCGTCTGTAATCTGTTTAGGATAGCTTAGAAGATTCACCCTGTATATGTAAGCCATTCAAGAAATAATTACTTAAGTCGAACTGCATAACAATTCAAAAGTTTTCATGTCAGTTACTACTAAGTTTATTTATATCTGCTTGCAATGTCTAAAATGTCTTTAGAAGTTATATTCAAATAAGTATTTCTCTGTACTTAATGCAATGAATATATTTATAAGAACTAAATGAAAGGCTACGTTTTAAAGCTTTAAGCTTAAGATCCTTAGATAAAGTTCGTCTCCTTGTTATGACTCTAAAATCCTTGTGTGTAAATAGAACAAATATAAATTAATTACAATCCAAAAAAATGTGTCTTTTTTAAATTTTAATATTTAGTCCTCATCTAATCAATAATGTAAAAATGTATTTGCCTACATTGTACACCCTTTACACACTTTACTTCCGTTACACCTTTACACAACCTTTACCCCTTTACAGTGTATACAAATAATGAGCTTCTTGGTAGCCGGATGATTTTTTTCAATTATATATGATTGCTTTCATACATATTTTGTATGAAAGTCATACAAAATATTCAAAGCCATCTTTGAAAATTTATGATGGTGATATAAACAAAACCTTGAATAAGTGACCTGTAACATCTGTTAAATGTTTAATCTATATTCGAGAGAAAAAAAAATTACAGAAACGCAATAAGGAAAAGAAATGCTTTTAGAAAAACTGTTCTCAACAAATTTTAATATTTGTTCACCATTTGAAGATGTATCTTTGTTGGAAAAATAAAACTAAATATATACGTAACGAAAATTAATTTTGAGTTGAAAATGTAACTACTTCATCTGCAATGAGACAGTTGATACTAGCGGGTTGCTATGAGTTAACATATAATTCAATAAAATCGTAATGCATTGAAGTTAGTATGTATAAATAAATAGATTGTCAATTATATAACTGTCAAATTAAATTACAATTGTTCAAGTAAACATCTCAAGTAGAACCAATGTCACAGACCACTAAGAAAATAACTTTCTTAATTTAGAATTTAATAAAAGTTTGGCAAGATTGACACAAAGTTACCAAATTGATTTTGTTCTCTTAGTTTTATCAGAAGTGGTTTGGTATAAATGCTATAATAGGTTTATATAATTTTAAATCCAATACAATAGAATGAATACAAAGATATATAAGTACATTTAATTCCAAATGATATATTATCGTGTTATTTGACCAAGTTTAATTTTTCATCACAAACTAGGAGGTATATGTATTTTTCACTCCTCAGTTTTAATCCAACAAATTGATCCATATTTCTGCAGGCTAATTAAACTGTGTTAGATAGTTAGAGGTTATTTATTGGTAAAAAAAAAAATTGCATTAAAAAGTACAAGTACAAACAAATAATCTACGACTTTGTTCAGAAAAATTTCAGTAATAAGAAAACCCTCTTTAATCAGTCATGTTTTTTTTTAGTTTTCTTAATTTCTTGTACGTCATAATTGTATATCAATGATAAAAGCAATATATTATATATTTCAAGTATAATGTAGTAGGGTATAAATGAAATAGCTTAGAACGGAATTGTAATGGTCATTTTAAAAGTATTGCTTATTTGGTTTGGTTACCATCAGTTAATTATTCTCGTCACCATAACTGAAGCACGTTTAACATCATAATTGATCTAATTAATAAAAAGGGAATTCAAAATACTCAGAATTCAACTAAAGCTATTTCAAGCTGGATAATCAGCAACATTAGAAAAGTAAAAGTTAAAATGTCTGAATTTATCCCTTGTATGCGTGCAAACTGTTCAGAAATTGTTTTATGTTGTAATTGTATAGCCACCATAGATGATGAAATTTGGTTAAATCCTTAGTTTGAGTGCAAATCCAATTCTGTCACTATAACGTGTTTATTTAACATTAGCCCCTTCCTTCGTAGAATAATTGACACATATTTAGAACATATTTCATCCTTGTATTCATCAGGTTGAAACAGAAACTTCCTATGTTTCAGAACCATACATATTTCAACATTTATTCCATGCACGTTTTGCCTTGTCCTTATTTGTAATGGAGAAGTTAAAAAAGTCTCAGACTTCTCCCAAGAGAGACAAGATAATAATTTCCTCATGCATAATGTAACTGCAATCTTGTTTAAGTATATAAAATGGAATTTATACTCAATCCTCCGAGTGGCTTTTTTTGATGTGGTCAATTAATTATGGCAACTTTGTACATTGATAATCATTTTGTAGTGAATATGCAAGAGGATGACATTAAAATTCCTATAGTTCTTGTTTAATTGAAATAATGGTGAACGTTTAGTTTTTCTCTTTAGATTATCGTACCTTTGTACGATATTCTTAAATACAACATTTGAATTCATGAGCAGCTATTGTAAATTATTGCTAATAACACATATATGAAACTAATAACTTTCTATTAAATTAAAATATTAGCAGCAAAATTTACAAACTCCTCAAAAATAAATTAAGTATATTGAGACTTCAGGGTTTTATTGATGAATCTCTATAACAAAATTCTCATACATGATCATCAACATTGTTTTTACAATTTTAAGAGTATATTTTACAGCAGGAATTTATAACAGCTTTTATAAGTTTATATTACCTAACGGAATTTTTATTAAAGGAAAATGTTCGGTCAAACTGAATTTGTTTGAAATCGATTCAGAAAGCTGTAGGACAGTTCGAAGCAGTTATGAATTTTCTAGTGCTCAATTTTGTAAAAATACTTCAACCTATATAAACAAGTGTGACTAAAAACAAATATGTGTACTGTACTCACGAAAAAATACTTAAGTACATCTCTACGATTACACATATTTTAAACTTAAAGAATTTAAGTCATTTAGGGGTACACTTGCTTTTAAGCGTTAAAATAGTTAGTTTAATAAAACAAAATATTAAAATGTCTACATAAGAGTGGCATTAAAAACACAAATCTTTTAGGAGATGTTAATATTAAATGTCAAGGATCATAAGTACAAAAAATGATTTTCACAAAAAATATTAAGTTTTGAACTCGGAATGTAATGTCAGAGTTGAGATAATCCTATTATGCTTTAGAATCCAACTTTTCTCTGACAAAAATAAAACTACGTAAAAAGATTGATGTTATTCCCAACCTCCTTTTCTTTTAGTCCTGCTTAAAAAAAGAAAATAAATAAAGTTCTTAGGTATATTGAACCATAAAACTACATAGAAAATTACCAAAAGAAAACTCAATATGTTCATAATTATATATTAAAGGGAGTTAGCATCCTAACTGTGCCACCATTCGTCATTAATAGTTCATCATTAATATTTAGTAAAAACATAAAATGGAGAACTTAAATTTGTGATGACATAAAAAAATTTTTTTTTTTTCAAGAAATTTCATAAATTGTATGATTACTTGGAATTTTTTAAGCTATTTTAAGGTCGGCCTCAAATTTGGGAAATAGTGCCCATTTTGGAAAAAGTGGAATTTTCATATTTTCATGTAATTAAATTTGTTAAAGTTTTGCATTTAATGTTTTCTCTAAGAAAGATAGGTTCTGAGGTACCAATGATAACATAGTTAAGTTGATTACTCTGTGAAAAAATCCCTTAAACAGGGAATACGCATTGAATAAAATTTAGATTGGATTTAAATAAGGTATACAATAGCGCATGTATTAGTAAAAAAACATTGGTCACGTAATATTAAGAGATAATGCTTATTGCTTAAGCCTACAATTGAGTTAAGTTGCAGCTAACTTTTAAAAAAGAGAAAAAGAAAATGGCTTGAATATAAAAAAAAACATATTAATTGTTTATCAAACTTTTATCTGTATGATAAGTTTTATCATGTGAAGTAAAGTATAATTGTGATGTAAAAAGGTTACACACAGGTCGAGTTGAAATTGACATCGCTCATATTGAAGTGAATTGAAATATCAACTGTCAATAATAAATGCACTGTCGACACAAGTCAATTTGTTGTGGTTTTCAATATAAAGGGGAATATTTTAATACTCAGCTTCCATTTATGTCACTGTACTTCCGACTTTAATAATAATTTTATATACACATTTTCTTTGATATTCTGTACTAATACGCATTACAAATATAATTTTTTCTTTCTTTCTTACTTGATCAAGCGAGCAAGGTTGGTAACTTATAGATTGCAATAGGCTACATATTTTTAGTAAGATTGAATTTGCAGCTTTATTAATGTATATATTTAAGTTGCTTTGTATTATGCAGCGGTTTATATATCTCAAAAATTTTATTTAGGTTTGTTGAAAGGTCCACTTATTGAGTTTGGAAACAGATCATTCCAAGGTAACAGATGAGTGAGAATTAGAACTAGGCAATCTAAAACACTGCACATGGCACTATTTAGTAAAAAAGTCAATTAGAATTGTTAAATTGATGGGTCTCAATTGTGTAAATAAGTATGGGTTTGAAACATTTTTAAACTGCACCTTTGATGGTCTATTTCTAGAAAGATGATGGCAGTAGGCTACTATTAGAGGATATACATTTTTGAGCACACGATAAAAATACTTGATCGACGATTTGTAACAAACAGCTATAACTATAACTATACTATAACATTTTGTTTAAACTCAATAATACATGTTTTACACTTTCAACATGTTTATGAGATTACTTATCCATTTTAAAAAGTGATTTTTGTTTATATGGTAACGTCAAACAATATTAAATGTGGATTAACATAAGAAGAGCGCAATAGTTTTGTTCAGACACATTTAAATTGCATATATTTCACATTAGCATTACGTATAACTAAAGAAAAAATTGTTGTAAATGTTTATTGTATCCTGTTGTAGTTATATTTGGTGATTGTTATATAATTTTTACTACTATTTTTTCCAAATAGTCTTTGACTTCATATTGTTACATGAAAATATTTACAATACTCTAATATTATAGCAAATCCTCATCCTTATTATATCGTTAACATTAATGCTTTTGTGGCTATAGAAAGTGCGATATATTAGTTAGAAAATAAACGGTATCAGCATTCTGGCACATACTTTCTCCCATATGCTTGTCAACAACCTTTATCATAGGTAAGCGGTGTAAGTAAATATGATATTTTAAAGTTAAAAATCACAAAAGTTGTAATAACTTTTGAGTCATAATTGTTACAGCAATGGGGTTTTGTACTATTTTTTTTTAGAATTATGAGGACCATAACATATTAATTTTGATCAAAGCCATCAAAAGAGAGTAGAAAATTCACTACGAGTGCCGTTAACACTATTTACGCGAGTTGCGTACACTGCTTTACCTACGACTGGTTTTTGATCTCTAATAATCACTACTTATAACTTCTAAGATTGGTTATGTTTTCCTTTATAACCTTTCATTGCCATTGACAATGATGCAACGACTCATTGCACCTATCGTTAACAATTGGTAAACAGCTGATTAGTTGAAGATACAAAGCATTACAATTTTACTTCTTTTCTCTCGATCCTTGAACTTTATTGGTCCATTACCTCTGTTGTTAACTAAAACTAAGCTGTTATGTAAGTAAACAATGCTGTTATGAGAATCTTTTCAATTCTAAGAACTGAACTGAAACGGTCGTAGGTAAAAATAAATATATGTTTCTCTGTGATTGTTGCACTGAACAGTTTGTGTAAGGGAAAGAGTGAGTGACAATAAAAACAACAAGCCATCTGAAGAAAACTTTTCAATCTCAGTGACAGATTGTCAAACGTTTCTTTTCGTTTAAGAAGAAACATACATGGGATAATAATATACAAGAATATACATGTGTTGCTTAAAAGTAACTTTCAATACCCCTTGACTTTTAAACTATTTTAGATAATTTAAGTTTGTTTGCGGCAACCTTCTGAGATACGAGGGGTTAAAATAATGTATGAATAATTAAAAAAATAAGGGCAGGGTATACCTCATCATCTTATAATAGAAAGTATAGTTAACATTTATATTATTTTACAGGTATTGATGAAACTAAACTATTGACATAACGTAAATAAAAATCGGACAGAAAAAAATGGTGCTCTTAATTTATTCGGCCTAAAACTACAGAGATTACCTATAGGTCTAAGATAAATTAGGGGATTTGGGATATTCCAGTACTTTTACTAACCATGAAGATCTTATTAGCAATAATGTGAAAAAAAAAATGAAATTACAAAATGGTGGCAATCCTAATTTCCTTAATAACCCGCTTTTACAGCGATGTATTGTAATAGTAAAACAAAATTATTTCAGTAAATCATTATCATTAAAATGATTTCATTGACATTTTGACAGTTTTTATAAAGGCAAAGTTTTTTTTTTGCCAGTTGTGATAAGATCATGAGATCTGCATGGCATTAATGGATTTATTATAAGTGTATGACGTATTAAACTTTACCCAAATTGTCCTACAAAATACCCTTCTTATGTGCAGTTTTAATATTTGTTGCTATTAATTAGGGACGTTATATATTGTATTGATATATTAAGCTTATGCAAGACTTGTGAAGCCTATCGAGTAGCCTTAAAAACTACAGAAAATCTTTATTAAATATATATTTCTATTTATATCTATTTAAGGGAATAAAAAATATGTTATTGAAAAAAGAATCCTGTTGGAGCCACCTTTCTAATAATACTAAAACAACTTTAGAAGATCATTAAAATGCATTTTACATGCACAGGTTTATAGTGTTGAGGTAAACTTATAATCGCTTTCTGTCTCAAAGTTGACTTTTGTTTGGCTTAATTATGAAGCTAATTACAAGCTCAAGGTGTTTGCAACGGTATTATAACTTTTTTACCTTTTCATTACTGTTTAGAAGTGTTTAAGTACAAAAGTTGAAAATATAACCAAGATATTAGTTTCAAAATAAACAGCTGGCGAGAAAAGCGATGCTTGATTAGGCCTAAGTCTCATTCGTTATGTATAATATTTGTTTATAGTTTATTTTAATGGTATAATACATAAAGATTAATAAAGTCATGCATGAAACGAATATTTTACAAGTTTTCTGCTTCAACCAGTGTTTTCAAAGTCGTTGTTTCAATAAAACTTTGTAAAAAAATATACTTCCTGCAGTCATATTTAAATTTATTATGTCAATGACTTTTCAGTCAAAGCGTTAGGCTATGAGTGCCTACAAGGAAAAACATTTCTTGTTCAACGTATTATATGTTTAACAGTTTATAATGTACATTAAATTTCAACATAGTTAGAATCACATTTACAAAGGCCAGAAGAAAATAAATATTTTAAATTTTTAACTCCTTCATTTACGTGTTATTTATTTTTTTTAAGTGTTAAACGTTTAAACTGCATGGCTCTATGGAGTGTAAAATGTTTCCACAAAAAAATTATTGTCACATAAATAAAACTTTATAGATGACAAATTAAAAATGGTAGCCTAAAGGTAATCAATTTACAAGTTCCACGTGTTTACTCGTTAAAATACCCTGGCTTACAAGACGTCATCCTTTTGTATTTTACTTATTAGAAATGTATTCACATTTAATTAATTGGAACCATTTTTAAATTATATTTTCCAATATCGTTCAAATAAAGAAACATAATGTCTGCGCTTACAATAAACTCGTTCCAATTTAATATTGATTTAAGGTTTTTATTTATGTTTCAATATCCTGCAGCTACTAGATTTATACTTTTTTTATCCGGGAGTTTGTAACAGTATTAAATACAGCTTTATTTTATGTAAGTGGCATTAAAATGTTAGAATTTATGTTTTTGTATTGATTAGTAATTTATACATCGTGGTTGTAAAATGCATAGTGCTTTATTTTTTTATGTTATCCTATCATTATCACTATTTTAGAATCATGGCCATGCAATTAGATAATATTATTATTTTATTAATGAGTATTTATTTGTACTTTGTGCAATGAATATAGTTAGACATGAGATAAGTTGGTTTTTTCAAAAACCTCAAATACATAAAAGGCTTACTTTACCAAGCTTAAAGTACGAGTTTCTTTATTATTAAGTTCCTTTCTTGTTTTGCTCGTTATAAAACTCCATGGAGGAATAAATAAAATTTGATATAAATAAATCTCCTGTCTCCAAATGTTTGTTGAAATAAGAATGTTTTTCTATCTTTGAAGAAGTAAAAAGAAGGTATGTTAATAGATTAATGTCATTTGAAGGTAAATGTACCAGAATCAATGTTGATATAATGCATGACACTATAACTAATTGTGACTAGATGCGGGTGGTTTAAAATATGTTTATAATTTCCATTGGTATGTCTTTGTATTTGTTGCGATGAAAATATGTAAATATAAAAAAAAATAATATGACTTGGTCAGTTTATAGCCAAATATGGAGGAAATGCTGTTTCCTAAGCTTTATAATAGAGATTCCGTGTATTATAAAGTTTTCTATCCTTATCTCATTTATTAAAAATCATCCAACATTTATGTTTTTAAGAGGTTTGTGGCCTCTTTAAACTTTATTTTGCCTTTCCATGTGGGCCACATAGGCCTGTGCGTAAAACATATCTAATTGCAGGTTAAGATAAGTCTTGTTTTAAATTTTAACTTTTTACATTAAAGTTTAAGTCCTAAGCGAGTATCATAAAATTAAACAAAAACCTAAATTTTTTAAGCATGCCGAAGTACTGAAAATAAACCTTAATATGGATTGAGATAAAATAGCAACACAACAAGAGCTCCAAAACAATTGGTAGCTTTCATTCGAATGGAAAACTCACGTTGACATTTGTTTTGTATTCAAGTGAAGGTTGAGAGGAACTCATGCGTTTTTTGTTCATGTTATTCAACGGCTGTGTTCACATATTTACTGGAGATAAACTTTGTCACAAAGATATCGGAATAGCTAAATCTTTTTAATAACATTTTGCTAAAGAGTTTTAATTTTGTTTGATGGATACTACAAATAAAGTTATGACAGGCAAGGTAAAGTAGGTCTAAACTACATATTCGTTAATCATACTAATGTTTGAACATAGATTTAGATGACATACGGTGTTTGATTGGTAAATTATAAAATTATAATAGAGTACTAAGTTGAATATGACTTAAGCATATAGTACCTCAATCGATTTACAGTATTTTAGGCTTCTACTTGTATGTAAAATATATTGTCATTTTTTATGAAAAATACATTTAGTACGGAGGTAAATTAACAAATATGTACCACGATTTGGTTGAATATTAATATGTATTTGTATATTTTATTTTATTTATTTTATATTTATTATTTTGGTAAATTATTTACTGGCGGAAACATAAAATTTAACGATACAAAGCCGGATTTTAGTTTCTAACTTTTAAATCCTAAAATGTAGGGTCTAGAATATCTATTTATACTCCAATAGCACATATTTCATGACCAACGTAATTATGCTAAACTTTCAGGAAATGCTACTTGTATATTTAGTTTACTCATTAAATATATCAACATGTTTTGACAAACCATCATTAAACATGAGTGAGGTAAGGCATTTTATAACGTGGTAATTAAATATATTTAAGTATTTTTTACTAGCAAAAGCTGTTACTTTATATGATGTGTAGTAAATAGAATTGCCTATACTAGTTTAAATTATACAGCATTTGTAAAATGAAAATTAGATTAATCACTGACAAGAAATGTTAAAATTTTAATTGTAAAAGTAAAATCCACTACTCCCCTTATAAATGGTTTATGAAAGATAACTTATAGCGATTTATGTAATAGTTAGAAATATGGTTGTCATTTAAGCTGTACATGTTTTAAAAATAAAAGGAAAGGCACAAAACGCTCAAATATTATATTTATTACTGGATTGACATATACCACTTATATTATATGAAAACTACAATGAAATATTATACGTAAAGTTATTGCAGTCCTTGTGTATACATTTTTACAGCACGAGCCCAGGTTTGTTTTCACATTACTTCAGGATAGAACTAGGAGTTGTGGTAATATCAGTTGGATAAAATCCTTTGGTGATTCGGCGGGACTTACACTATGGCCTCAGGTACCTAAGTCCTGGGCTATAACCACTAGACCAGCTCGCTCCCTAATTAGTATGCAGTAAAGGAAATAATATTCTAATCCGCGAATTTACCTGGCTTTATGTAAAATTGAAATATCAATCGAAATCATTTGTACATTCCTAACGTGACATTATTTTTTATTCATATATGGATTACTTATGAAATATATGAAATTACGTAATTTTTACAAAATCAGATAATTTATTAAATCACTATTTCCGTGTATTTTGCTGAAACCTTCTTCTAAAGAACCGCTTTGAAGGAGGTAAAACGTTTGAAAATAAACTTTTCAAATTGTAAAGCACACTTGTTTTTCATGCTTCTAGGAATAGACAATTGAAAGTTAATCAAGCTCCGTCCTGCATTTAAAGCTCGGATATTTGCTTAGAGCTGAGCCAAATTTAGAATTCGTCGAGGAGTTTATTTGATGGTTTTAAAGGATTTGTAATCCAATGAAATGATAAAACTAGATCGATTGAGTTTAAGTTTATAAGATTAGTTGACGTATTTATTTTTAGTATTCCAGTGATAGTCTGTACTATTAAATAAACATTTCTAATTGTTCTTCTTTAATTTAGGTTAGATTTCGTTTTTTTACTGATTTATTTCTTAAATATTACGAAAATACGTTGAATTACACACAACAGAATATTAACTGGTAAAAACAATTAGTAACATAATTTATCATAAGTTTTCTTGTATAGACTTTTGTTTTATTTTCTTAAAACCAAAATAAATTGAGAAAAGAAACATCTCATTATTTTATATTCGCATGTACTAACAGGGTCAAAGTGGTTTCTTTGGTTTTTTTTTATTAGTGGGATTTATAGTTAATTATTTTGAAACCATATTCAGTATATACCATAACATGATTATACCATACTGGTTATATTGTATTGTATATTGTATTGTAACACGCTAACTATACCAAGTCATAATTTCACATGCAACTCCATTTTTATTGTAATTTACAATATCTATTGAAGAATCAGGTATGTTCGTATTTTAGATCGATACAGAATAATCAAGGGTTTGACTTATTTAAGACCGATTTAGAATGGCTATTTTTTACAGGCTTGTGTTTCGAAGATAATTTCTCTAAATCTAAAGCTGTACAAATTTTCAATTAATTTGTATTATGATATCAAGCTATAAATGGCCAAGCGTTGTTCCAAAACCAGTTGTTAAAGCTTAGCAATATATGTAAAGTAATTTACTTTAATTTGATTAAATCGTTATATGACTGGCTGTGTAGCTGAGTGGTTACAGTTCTCACCTAACAATCAAAAGTGTGTCGGATCAATCCTGAGAAAGCTTTTTGTTGGTTGAAAACTGGACCCAGCTGTTCCTGATCGTTAGGCTTTAAATATATTTGCCTGACTGATGAAACAGCTGATCTTAGTCAGTAACAAAGCGACACAGATCATCTCTTACCGTTCTACACATATCCTTTACTCATATTTGGGTTAAAATACGCACCTAGGTGGCGTCTTTATCTCAAATAATTAATAATTAATATGTAATTGATTTCCTTTACTTAATCTTCTGGTTAAAACGTTTTTACTAGTTGAAACCTTACAATATTTTATTGTATACTTAATTTTCATTCCTATTTCATTGCAGCCATTCTTAGACATAACTTTGTAGCATCACTTCAATAGAAACAGAATCCACTAGGAATTCTGATTTTGTTGTCAAGTCCAAGTAAGTCTTTGTGGTCGTTTCAAATTAAAGTTTCTTTGGTCCACTTAACAATCTTAACCATCTGTTCTGTAAACTCCCACTTCCTACTACCAGTTAAAATGTATTCTTAACAAAATATACTCTTTTTGTTACAAAAAATTGTTTGAGATTACAAGATTTTACTACACTATTAACCTTATATATATACTATTTATTAGTTTAATGTTTTTAATACTATTTCAATTAATGCAGTAATAGAATTTATTATTATTAAGTATAATTGACATAATAATTAAATATAGTAAACTTGTTACTATAGTCCAACTAAGTCATATCAATCTAAATGTTAAAATTTTACTATGGTAATTTTAAATTGCATTTGTTTTACAGCATCTATATATTAATAGGCAAGCATGTTTCTTTAAAACCTTTTTTCTCAGCTCGTGTGCATCGCAGGGAAAATATACGCATACTGTTGGAAAGATATTTTCCTGTAGATGTGCAGAATCCCTTTATAAATTAAAATAGGCTCAAAAATAAGCACAAAAATGAATTTGAAAACTTAAAAAAAATAACATGGGAGTTATGGGTTACCATGTTGGTGACGAAATAACAACAAAATATAAACAGAAATTCAAAACAAATTCCTATCATATGTTTTATTTACAGTGTGGGGTTTACACTGTACATTACATAGTGTAAGAAACGGCCATGTGGCCCTAACTTTGCCTGAATAAATATATAATTTTTCATTTCATATAATTTTAATTTTTTCATTTAATTTCATTTACATATTTTTGGTCGAGTTTTCGACCGCTGGACGACCTCTAGTATCATTTAATATAAAGGGAAACCCCAATGACACAATGCGTTGGTTGACAAAACGTGTAGTAACGTCATCAAACGTTACAATGGTCACTTTCCACCACAAATGTGGATGTGGCTAAACCGTTTGTTGACTGTTGCCAATTGTAAATGAATTTATGTCAGGCAGGCATTATGTAACTATAACAATGTGAGTGATTAATTGATTGGTTGGCATTTTTAAGTGATGACACGAGAGTAAGTTTTGTCTGTTCTATAGAACAATTTTTTTTTTTATTTTTTTTTTTTTTTATTAAAGGCTCTAGAAATTTGGCCAAATAATTTAAGTAAATTTGTTATAATAAATTTAATCATATGTTTACATAACTTATAATACAACAAACCATACTCAGTTGTCCAAATCTAACCATAAGCTTTGAATTGTTAATAAATACAACTGAGATTTAACTGTATGTGAACTTTAAGCAGCAAAAAGAAAATGTTTAGTAAATTCCACACGATTTCTATGAAACTATGTCCATTAGTAGGTTTATGTGTTTATATTAAAGTTCATCACACGAGTTTAAAATTGAGAAGCTGTAAACATATAATGAACATATCAGGTTTAATGACTAGGTGGTTAAAATGGCAATGTTATTCGTTATTGGATTTGGTTGGAAAGAATTTTATAGCAATAAATCACAAGAGATAGAAACATTGATTAAGCCATTAAACAGTTAACAGGATTTGTATTTTGAAAATCTCCCCCGTTGGCAATTCAATGCAATTACTTTTGTAAAACAACATAATAATTTGTTTAAAAACTAGCAATCTATTGTGATTGTAAAAAAATAAGAGCTACACGATACACATCTGAGTTTGTTTGTAATCATCATTTAACCATGTAATTCCCACAACTTATGATTATTAAAGAGTACAAATCAAGCTATGACAGTTGTCCCGTAGTTCCAAAGTAAACATGCAATTTTCTTCATTGTTTTTATTAAATCCAGGTATAGTTTTTAAGTATTTACTAATTGACTGATTAAACTCATACTAAGACACCCCCTAAGATTATCGCTCTAACCCATACCTAGATTCCCACTGAAATGCTTGCACTAACCTATAAGATATATTAAAAGTCACTACTAGTGCTTCTTTTTAATTAGTATCTTTGTTGATCCTCTGCAAACAATTATATTTATTATTTCCCAAATAGTTTAACCTTTTTGTATTACTGCAATCAAACAATCTAATTCATAGGAATTTCCTTACTTTGAGAATTACAAGATCACAGTTTCATTTTATACACGTAAAAGCTGTATGTCTTATTCAATAACAATTGTGAAGGCATCAGATAAAACTCAATATAAATGTATTTGAAAACACATCATTTCTTTTAGGATCTTCTGCTCATTAAATTGAACAACATACTTTGTTCGAAGAAATCTTGTCTTAAAAAGTTTTAATTTGATATGATAGATGCTTGTTATTGAGTATTTTTTCAGCGTTTGTTTGTATTGCAAGATTTTGAAACAAAACATTTACTACAAAATAAGACTGTAGGTAAGTTATGTTCAATGTTGTATGAGTACAAAATCATTGATAATTTCCTAATGTAAAATGTATAAAATAGATTCATAGAATTTATGCATTCCAGTTTATGAAATAACAGTATTAGGAAATGAATTGCAAGTCAATATTACTTTTAAATGTTTTCAAGGTACAATTCTTACAAAAATTAAAACTTTTCTAACATATTAAAATATATGTTAGACTATTAACATCATTTGCTTTGTACGGCTATATAATACTGCTAATACTGTTACATTACTATTTAATTTTAATGAAAATATTACCGTGATATTCACACAAAAGAAAAATAATCATACGTAAGATTAAATTAAAATACCCATATTTAAAGGGAAATTGTATTAAAGTATCTTTTAGAGTATTTTAAATGAATCCCTCGTAATTAACTTTGCGGAGACTAATTCATGCTTCAGTAAGAACGCTTTTGCAATGTTTGACGAACCGACGAATTGGGAAACTTCGATAACGATTACTATTTTAAGACTTTATAATGATGACGATCCTTTACAATAAAGCATATTTGCTGTGACAGAACAAATATTATGCTGTCTTATATCGATATCATAACTAAAATTAGTTTTCCGTAGTACACTTTGATTAAATACAGCTTTTAAAACGTATACAGTATAATCGTTGATGGTTTTCGAACAATGGTGGAAATATTCAACTTTTAGCGAATTTCCCTATACAGAAGTATCTATTACCGTAGGTGGTACGGTAGGACCTATGCGCGGGAGCAATTTACTTTGTCATTTTGACGTCCCCAGAGGCCAAAAACACCATTAGTTAAATTGTTTATATATGTATAGATTATATACTTATGTATGGATTTATATAAATATACTTCCGTGAACGTGATAACTTGAGTAATTATTGTCAGATTTTTATGAAATTTGTATTTTAAGGCATAATTCGGGATAAACTTGAATGAGTTTGCGAACCACCATGATCGGACCGTGTGAACGGGGTTTTATGGGGGGTTTTTATAAGGTGAAAATGGGTTTTCTCATTTTTGACACTCAAAACACAAATTTTCCAATTTCCCTCGAGACCTTTTACATAAAAAAATTATAATTTTGTATATCAAAGTGTTTTTTTACGGTTATAGGTAACGGAGAAAAAAAATTAATTTTAAAACTCCCATGTTATTTTTATGGAGAATATTGGAAAGTATTGTAGTTTGCTTTTTTATGGATATATTTTAATCAAACTATGCAAATTTATTTATTTTATACTAAGCTATTAATATTAACAAAAAATACTATGCTAATTTCCTAGTGTTAGCTAACCTAGGTACTTATTAAACCTAATGTTAATTAAATAGGCTAAATTTAAAATCAATTCAGACAAATGGAAATTCGGTTAGTAGGCAGTTTTGCTGCGGTGGGGTTTTTGAATAGAGTGTTGGATGAGGTAGGGTATTAAAAAAAAAAAACAAAAAAACATAGAATCCCAATAAACATGTTCTCTCAAAATAACTGAAACCAATATATTTTGCTAAAAAGTAAAAATGTTATATTTGGAACGGGTAGATGCCTTTTTTATTTTAAAACACTTCCACCGAAAAATATAGAACAACTTATTTTACAGCATCGGAAAAAAATAATTTAGTGTAAAATATTTTTAATTGCATTACATAATAAAATTATAGCACGCTCTTATATTACTAAAACGCCGGACCAGAATCAAAATAGAATAAGGCAAGTATTTAAAGCGGCCAATAACATTGAATTAATTTTGGATATTGATGGTTTCCTAATGCATACAATGGATCGGATCAACGTTTCGATTTTGAATAAATACCTGAGCTTTCCATAATAGAGCAGGACTTTACTGACTCTCAATGCTAAATCCTGGGAATGTCAAACACAAACAGAGTTTTTCAGTTCGACCTGTTTTTTGCTGGGTATCTTTCAAATAAGCCCCTTTAATGTTTTCGTCAATGTGTAAGTGAACAGGACTCTTGAGTCGACTTTAAAAAAATATATTTGAACCTATGGTGTTCTAAATTACCCATCAGACTTTTTTCTTGTTTATGTTTAAGTTTAATGTAAAAAACGTCTGTTTATATTTACATTTTTCTTACAGAGCTGAATTAATTAAAGCTGCTGCTTCATATCTGTGAGTCATTAAAAATGTCATTCAATTTAATTTGTTTCAGACAGTCCACTGATTGTAATGTAGTACTCTCCATTGGTAAGAGAATTTAAAAAAAAATTGAGAAAGCTGAATCTTTCTTGGGTTTTTTGTAAAAAGGTTTTTGAGCACTATAGATTTAGTCTAAGATTTTACAGTGGTAAAACTATTTTCTATGTTGTCGATTTTCAATTCTACAATCCGTTACAAATAAATACATTACAAAACCCCATATGTTTACAGGTAAGAAAAACAATACATAATCATTTATTGTTTCTTAAGATACAAAACTTTAAATAAAGTCTGGATTAATGTATTTTATTTATATAACCATTTCAATAAATTAGTTCGCCCTTACGATTCACCCATAAACATCACAGTTCTCTACGAATGCACGATCTCCCTGAAAATACGAAAAAACGCTTGAATTCCTGTCACTGTTCACTTGAAAACAAACAAAATGTCAACGTAGGATTACCTTTCACATGAAATGTTCTGAATTGTTTTGCAAGTTTGATCAACTTTTATCTTTTCTTGCAATGTTGGTTTAGGTCAGTAAAATAATTACAATACCAATTGAGTTTACCATTTCAGTTTATGTTGGTCATATGATCGACTGTTACATTGGTAAACCTGAAGGTTATTCTTTATTATATTAAAAATATCTTAACAAAAATAGGTCTATGGTTTTTTTAAATATATTTTTTATAATTGTATTCATGAAAATACTTACTTTTCTATGGTTCAGTAAATAAAATAAGTAGTTAAAAAACATTATTCACTTTAACTTTATAAGTAGAGATTTTTATATAGAGTTAATGGTAGTTGAAATTGTACGATGTTGTCTACGAAACTTTTACTTGTAGTTCTGTCCTAAAACCACCTATTATGAGGTGTTTTTATATTCTCAAGACAAATGGGGGTTTTCAAATCAATGAGACGTAAAAATCTAAGGGTTTCGATTTATTGAAAGTTGAATTTAAAAATGTCTGTAAAATTTTAAGTCCGATGCCAGCTCCAAACTCTGTACTCTAGGAATCAGCCTCAAACTGTATTTAGTGAAATTGTTAATTTCTCTCCAATAAGTTAATTTGAAGTTTATTTTTTGTATAGGAAATTAGTGTAAGTAATATTTCTTCTGAAATCTCAGGCTAATTGGCCAAAAACTGTGAATTCTGTATGACTCAAATTACAAAAACCGTGCGCGACGGGAACGACACCATTCCAGGAAACAAAAGGACTACTTCATACGGCGCAACGAAAAAACATCATGTTATTGTGAAGGTAGTGACAGACAATCTTTTGCAGGGGAGGATAAACCGTTAAAATTCAACATGCCGATTTAACATTTTTTACTCTCAGTTGATTAAAAATATTACTTTTTTCAACAGATTGTCGTTATTTTTTATGGAAGACGTGTTTGGGGAATTTGAGAAATCACGTTCAACTTAGGGAGCTAGGGATCCTACAATAAGTGATAACTTTTAGGGTCTTTGAAATTTTGTGTATTGTAAATGAATCGGTCAAAACTGTTGCGAGCAAACATGGTTGACTAGGTTTGGATGTTTTTGGGTGTAATTCAATAAAAAACGCTCTGTTGAAAAGAGTGCTTTGTAGTTGATTGTATACTAAACTGAATCATTGACATACAGTCGTTATTTTAACAAATGAATGCAATATTTACGCCAGTTAGTTGTTAACAGTGTCTATTATTAAAGAACATAAAATTTGGACCATTTAACAGATATTTCTTCTTGAATAACGATTTCAATATTGCTTAGTTAACATTACAAATAAACAACAAAGGTTTTTTTTTTGTCCTGAGGACGCTAGGCACGAGCCTGGGATTGTTTTTCACATTACTTCAGGCTAGACCTAGGGGTTGCGGCATTATCACTTCGATAAAATCCATTGGTGACTTGGCGGGGATCGAACCCGGGACCTCAGGGACTGAAGTCCCGCGCTCTAACCACTACGCCAGCTTGCTCCCCAACAAAAGGTTATTGGAACATAAATAAACTTCCCAAAGCAATATTGAATGGCTGCGAGTTTGGTGCAAACGCAGACATTTCAGTTACGGTATTGTTTCATATTTAAATGTAGCGTCGTTTATGTAAAAACTTTTATAAACGATCAAACGTTTTGAATTCAAAAAAAATTTCAAACTACTATATTCCGAAATGTATCGAATATATTTTTGTGATAATAAACTTTTATTTCCAAATTATAGTTGGTGTTAAGCATATAAAACAAGTAATGATTACTGGTGAAATATGAAATACTACGAATTAATACTATTGAATAATTCTTATTAAAACGTCTTCAAAGTCTATTTATTTTTTTTTTTTTTTTTATTATGTATAATTTTGATTAAGCACACGGTTTTGTTTACTTCTAAAAGTCTAAAAATAAACTTCACTGAATACTAAAATCCAAATTAAATTTTTAATTTTAAGTCTAGAGCTTTCTAACTAGATTTATACTACAGGGTTTCCCAGCAATATTAATTTAAGTCGTCATCTTAGGAATATTCAATTATGAACATCCAGTGAAGATGACACCCTGTTAGTTACAGTTAAGGTGAGTTAAGCCTATCGAATTATCTACCGCTTGCACTAGTCTGGTATAATTTAACTCAACCTCAACCAGTTTAACATTATAGCTTGAAAATACTTGTTCGAAAATTTTACTATTTCCCTTACAGGATGACCGTTCATTTTTTGTCGTCCATAGGCTGCGTATAAATTCTGTATTAATTTTGTTTATTACCACGCCAGTAACAATCCTGTTTATTACCACAGTTGTAGTACACATAAATTTTGTAAAGTCTTTGTTTTTTTACGTGTCATAATTTGTTTCTGCAACATAAAAGTGATATAAGTTTTTTTGCAGGAAAAAATAATTACAAAGTAAAAGGCTAAAACACAATCAGGAAAAATATATCCTAGCTATCAACCTTCTAACAAAACTATTTATTTAAATTAAAAGTTTATAGCATTATTAAAATATTAAAACATTATAAATCTATTTCATTGTATTTTTTCCAAAATAGCTACCACACATCCATCTAAGCAAAACAAAAGCAAAGGATGAATTGTTTATCAATCTTAAATGTAGTCAGAATTAAATTTTTTGAGCCATCAACATTCTTTTATTTCGTATACCTACAGCTATTTAGATCATGGAGGATCAATATATATCAGCTCTGTAGACAGTCGCAAGGATATTATAACACCCTAGAGATATAGCTAAGTAAGTCTACACCTGAGCTTTATAACTGTCTACTCCAATAACTGCCTCTCACATCTGATTGAAAGCCTTTTCGAGTGAGTAAATAAAAGTGATTTTAATTTAAATACCATACATTGAAGGCTTCCTGGTATAGTTATATTGTATGAATGAAAATAGTTTGGAACATGGAATGTAAAATAAAAAAGATGCTGAAACTGACTTAATTGATTATTGTTTTCGAGAAAAGAAATATTTTCTCCTTTAGAGATCACGCGAATATTCTACTCAAACGTATTAGCAAACAATGTAAACTTCAATAGCAACACGTAGCTTATATATGACGTTAATTAAGAACTTTATGTGATTTAAAGAATATATCTTTGGTGTCAACACGATACGAAAAGCACGTTAACCTATTGGTATTGTTGAAGCCTTGTTTGCGCAATTGTCAAGTGTTGTTGCCTTTCTCAGAATATAAAGTTTTATCTCTGCAGCACTTCGAATACCATATTGTAATACAACTGAGGCAAGAAAAACAAACAATTCTATTGTTAAATATGTTTTGTACCCGCAACTCCAGTTTTGAAATCAAAGTGACATACAAGGTGGATGGTATTATACATAACGAACTGTTAGATATTCAAACTTGAATAATTAATATTATTTCGTTTATTGATGCACATGACTTTTCCACCTTCTCTAAATTTATATTTTGGACAATAATTTTATTTGTTATACAGAAAGAAATCTGTACCAAATCCCTAAATACTAAACACTACTCCATTTTCGTCAATTCTTTTTTTTAAGTAGTTTTTGATTTAAAATCATTATTAGGCTCTATTATTTTGTTTGTAGAATATTACATTTATACAGAAAGATAATAAACAGCCAAAAATGAATTATTTATTTTTATTTTTGAGTAAATGAACATACATAATGTGACTAAATATGCTTTACGCAAATTAACTTAGACCATTTTGTCAACGATTGTGCTGTCTTGCACAAGTGCTGTCTTGCCGCTAATAGCTTGGATAAAACAAGGTTACTATTTAGAGTAAATCTATAACTATGGTATTTTGTAATAATTTATTGTGATACTTATAAGTTGCATTAAAGTTTGCTCTTGATATCACTTTACTCAGTTGCCTCAAAAGGCTATTGAGCAGGTATTTGAAGGAGAACACATTTAAAACTAGCTTCATATGTTTTGGAATGGTACAAAAGTACTTCAATGAAGTGAACCTAAAAGAAGAAAGAGAATTGGTTTCATACGGGTGTTATGCTAAAAACTTTTCAAAACTAAATGGGGAAAACTGGTATAGTATGGAATCTAAGAGTATTTTTTTCTACATTTCATAGGTAAATTTAAAAGAAGAAAGATAATTGATTATTATACAGATGTTTTACAATATATTTTTTAAACTGAATTGTGAAAACTGGCATACTATGCGATCTTTTTTTTATAAGAGTATTTTTTTCTACCAAATTAATTGGTAAATGTTTTTTTACATTTTAAAATACAGTAAGTATTAATGACGGTCTCTTTACTAATACTAATAGAGTTAAAACTAGTGGCCATATGATTTATCTTATCCGGAACGTTTAACTATGTTTAATTTAATAGGTATGATGTTTTACTGTCTTTATTATTTGCATTCTAATTTTACTCTTTTACTGGGCATTAAGTGACGATCTTGCAACTTAAACCCTAAGAACAAATTTAATTTTCAAATATAAAAACTATAACTAATCTACATTGTAAAAATATGAATGCAGTTTGGGAGGAATACGGCAGAAAATGTTTTATTTTTTAGTATCATACAAAACTTGTCAATATCATTTCATATAGGGCCTAATTTGGAAAATTTTTCAAAGTATTTTAATATTTGGCATGACATTATATCAAAGCAAAATCAGAACCATTGTATAGAAATTGTCTTATGGCACAAAAAGCTCTATTTCACAAGAAAGAATTATGTATGGCTATTATATTTTTGTTATAGTTATATTACGTTTATTTTATTGGTGTTATTGTTATTTTATTTTGTATAGTTATGTTTTAATTTATAATTATTATTTTACAGAATTAAGTAATCTCAAAAATGACCACGAATACTAAACATAAAGTAAAATGAGCATAGCCTATTGAGGGAGGCTGTTTTGAATACTTTCCTCAAACCAGAATCAAATAAAAGTTAACCCAAGGGAGGGATTCAGTGCAAACTCGATTCTGGTAGTCAGCAACTTTGCAGCAAAACTTTTCCATATTGGCAATTCCGGTTTTTCATGTCCAAACATTTTGATAGACACCTATTTAAATTAAAATCTAACTTTAGTTTGACCATCGTACAAATGTTAAGTAATAATATATATCTATTTTGTATATTGATAACCAGTTTAAAAAATAATACCTCTTTATTAATCTGTAGGCCTAGGTACAAACGGTTAATTAATATTCCAATTTTGTCATATATCTTTATACAACAAATCAAAATTTTTATTGCATATTGAACTAAAATTTCTTTATAATTATATTTAATTAACATCTTAAATAATAGTGAGATAAAGACAACCGATTTACCTACCTTCACAATATTGACGCTAGGTTTTGCACATAAATTATTCAGAATATGCCAATAGAGTTGGAGCGGTATCGAAATAATAGCTTAAGCTATTATGTATTACTGGGAACGTCACGCTTAACCCTAAATGTAATAAATGGGAACTTACTTTAATACATTAACATTTGGCACGCTAAATAGAGGTTGGTAAAAAAGTCAACCTAAAATTACAAGTTCAAAAATTTACTTTTTATGAAAAAAAACAAGATTCTTAAACAAACTATCTACTTGTAAAGTAGCTAGAGTTTTAAATAAAAACCCTTCGTATATTAGCTTGTACCGTAAAAATTAACCGTTTTATGAACCATCACAAATGTATTGTTTCAACGTCTGTGTCAATAAAGGAAAATGAAACTCAACTATATAAGATTTAAGTATTTGCAGGGAAACCTACTCTAACAATAGGGAATAAACATTAAAACCTCGTTGTCTACATTTAATAAAAAAAAATCACTAACTAACAGGACAACCTTTAATACTACGTCTATACGTTTTTAAACTAACGCACGTTTGGTAATGACTAACGCAGAATATAAATCCAAGTTAATCTAGGGTAGAAAATTACTATGGTGTGTACTGTATATTTAATCCTATAATATGTATTTGTTAGTGATAGGAAAATAAATCAAACAACGAATTTTATACAATATTTAGTAAATATGATTGTAAATATCGAACTTAAACAGTGTAAACAGAATTCTTGATAACAAAGTGCATTTTAATTAATGATTTAGTGCACAATATTGATTTAACTCCGTTTAAGCTGAAGATGTTTACCATAACAGAAAATAGGTATCGTGCATGAAAATTTTTAATATATTTGCATGTATAATGAATCAATAATAGGATGTAAGGAGAATTTGTAGACACAAATACTAAAAATTAAAATGTTTTCTTTAACTAATTCGATAATGGACGAAAGTTTTTTTTTCAAATTATTGCATTATTCATTAATTACTATTTTAAATCATTCAACACAATTCATTTCACATCAATACATTTACCACAATTATGCCAATAAACATCTATGTACGAAAAAATCGTTTAAAAATGCATTACATCCTTACACACACTCTGTTAATTCTTACTAACCAAAAGTAACAAACAACTACTGTGCAATAATTACTCAAAGAACAATTTTGTGGCAACAAAATTAGACTTGGCTGCCCTAACTTTACGATCTTACTTCTAATTTAAGTTTAATGAACCTGAGCTCATGGGATATTTAAGCATATTATATTAATGCTGCTTTATTTTTATTATTTATGTTAGGTAAATTAAAATGATTTTTTTTATTTACATAAGGATTGTATGAAAGTCCAAACATAGATTTTAGTGTTTTTTATGTGGTAAAAACGGAAATCCAAAAATACTTATGAATTTGGCGTATCCCTTCCTTTTAAAATCTGTTTTATTCAATAGAATATTCCTCAAAATCACGTGTTTAGTTTGTAATTTTAAAAATAAGACCCCTACCGCCCGTTTTAATATAATTGATTGTTTATGTTATAATAGTTTCGTAATTTTGTATTGTTAGAGTAAAATTTGTTACCAACAACTATTATTTAATTGGTAACTTATTAATAGAATATTATATTTTATATCAAAACTATAATAATTTATTTGGTTTTTCTTTATATTGGAGATGTTCTTACTGCTTATTTGTAAAATATTTGAGGATATTTATAGAATATTTATAGTAATTGAGGAATATACATTAAATAACATGTTTACCTTATTTATTGATAATAGAAAGTCTACAATTTACTTAAGCGCAATTATATTCCCCTATAAAGATTCCCTTATTTATTTCAAGTTGTTTTTTTTTGTCCATTCTGTATTTACTTGTCTCGTGTGTGTTTCATTTATTAAACTATTTTGACCACCTTCATATGATGTTGCTACTTGACACTTTGTTGTAGGTATGATGGTCGTTAAGAGCTGAAACTAGTTGCCACTTCAGCAGCCAAGAAACTTATTGCACTTATTGCAATCCACTTAAACAAGATTGTTATCCACACAAGATAGTTCATACACAGGGACATCTTATCTGGAATATTTGGTAGAATATACTATCTCGAGTAGTGAATATTTTAGAACTTGCTTTCCAAAAGTTATCATTATAGTTTTAACATTTTCGGATGGCTCCTATAAGAAAAATAAACAACATATGTTTAAGATGAATGAAATGCAAAAATAACCCATTTTTTCCTATACGCACCATAAAAATGATAAATGTAACCAGCAAATTGTACGATGACTCAATTAATACGTTGTTATTATTTATTGTCTTTTAAGGAATAATAGATTCTCTTTTTGCAAAGAAAAATATATATTAGCAATGAAGTAATCTTAATATATTGATAATTGTAATAGGTTATTTTCTTGGGAACCGGAGTTTTGCCAACGGGTGTCAGGTAGATGGGGGGGATGCCTTCGGCCACCTCTTGGTGCGGAGATTTGTCAACGGTGGTGGTGGGAGAAAGAGTGTGACGTCCGGAAGGAGAGCGATTGTCAGGGTTGTCTACGCTTGGCAGTTATGCGCTTGTCGCAGTGGGTTAGGTTAGGTTAGGTTGAAAATTCAATACATTTCCTTTCACAGTCAGAGGTGCATAACTGCATTACATACTTATACATACTTTGAACACAGTCAGCATCCTGCCTGGTTTGTCCACCCCTAGCGGAAGCCACCCTCACGGTCACGTGTAATCTCTCTTCCCCTCCCCCTCTCGCGCAACCCACAACCGTTGGCAAAACTCCGCAGTATGTGGAATTCATGGATGGGGACCCTTTCTACCTGATACCCGTTGGCAAAATTCCTACACTCTATTTTCTTAGATAGCAGTTAAGTTGTATTTTTAATACAAAAAAGAACATGTATCAAGCTTAGAGGGATGACCTTTTGAAAATAAAATAGATATGGGAAAACACGACTCACATGAATTCGAAATTCAATTAATTTTGTCCAGCAAGGAATTAGTGATAAAGCCGATCTCAGTATTGTGTTTTGTTTTGCTTGACCGGAATATTTTAACAGTGTTGGGATTTGATTTCACAAATGTATTCTAGAAACATTTATAATATTACAAGGTATTCATTAATTAAGATTAGTAAAAATATATTATTGAAAAAAATACTTGTTTGCTTAACTATAGTACGTGAAATAGGTAAACTTACCTGCATCCACAAATGGGATTAATTGTTTTATACCGGTTGAAAGTACAAGAACACCTAGCAGAGTATGATTTTTTTTTATTTATATACTTTTTTATAGCATTTGATTTTAGAGTTATTTGTGTAATAACATTACTAACAAACATATTGAATTAACAAGAACAAATTATGATTAGAAATAAAACCTAATAATGACCTTAACTGTATGTTTTATGAATCTAATTCCTATAACAAATCTTAAATAATAAAATTTCATTACATTCATCTAACAGCATGATGTTGTACACTTAAGCTTGTTAGCTTGTTGCTAACATGCACTTAAATCCATTTGTAAAACTGTAGCTAAAAGACTTACATTCTTAACAGCTGCTAAATCGGGAGGCAGCTGGTGTAGATGTAGTAAGCAATGTTTCAGTTCCCAAGGTCTCGAGTTCAAATCCAAACAACCACAAATGATGATTAGCTATATATTAATGCCACGTCTTACTTGGCCTAAGTCTGATGTAGGTTTAAAAGTGTTTCAGGCTAAAATCTAGCATCCTAAAATGTTAGGGTTAATCAATTGAGTGCATACAATATTGGAGTGGTACGAGATTCGGTAAGTTGATGTTCAGTTGCACAGAAAAGCTTCAAATATGATTAATGGCAAAAGTTAAACTTGGACAAACAGATTGATCATATGCACCGACTTTGTTTATAACAAGGTTTGAGTAACTTTGACATATCCAAACATTCTGGAATTCCTACTCACCATAGAAAACTCTTATCAGGAACAAACTTAGTTTGCACACTCATTTAAACATACCGTCAAAACTTAAATATCTTTCTTAAATATCTTTATGTGTATTAGATTGTGTATAGCTAAATACTAGCGTTATCTTTGGACTTTTAACTTATAATTTTTTGTATTGATGTTTTGTTCATTTAATAAAAAAAAATCTTTTTTTGTTGAAATAAGAAAGTAACGTTTCTGCGAATGAGCATTTTTACTAAATTCTGTATTTTCATCAAGTAATTGTAAAAAACAAATGTATCTTCTATATTCGATACCAGATCAGAATTACAAAACGTTAAAAGGTATTTTGCCATCCAAATTGCTAATGCATTCTTTAAACTAATAAAATTTATCTAGAATTCTAAATGTTGCAACAGAGGTGTTGCACAAAATAATTCGTTTGAATAATTAATTGTAACATGCATCAAAGCAACTAAAAACACAACTACTGGTGAATCAGTTTCTCATTAATTAACTTTCTAAATTCTAATGAAAATGAAAAATATATTAAAAACAAAATATTTACTTCTTGAACACAGCATAAAAACACCACTCCAGTGATTTTCCAACGCCATTTCCGCTCAGATCTTCCTCGAACAACTGTTATTTCCTTTTGCTAAATGTGGAATAAAGGAGAACTTTTAATAAAAGTAAATAATGTTTCCTTATTCCTTAAATGTTTCAACTAGATGGCAGTGAGTCTTGAAGGTTTTAAATGTATGGGTTCAACATCATACATAAATTCAGGTATAATATTTATGTAAGGAAGGCTGTTTTGAAATTCAGTTACTCTTATGTTAAAAATAATTGCCTAAAAACGATAAGTAATGAATATAACAACATTCACGTTAACAACCACATGATAAATGTGATTGTGTAAATGTGATGATGATTGTTGTAGACAACTTTTTCGTTTTTTTATATCTATTCACGCACTGCTGATGTGAATAGATATTTATTTAGCTTTGAATGTTCACTATATAGATTTTCAATTCATATTGTTTTGGTTTTGAATTCAGTATGTTTTATTTTCAATATTTCAATAAATTCATGTTCATAAATGTTGATTTCAATCAATAAAGTGCAAATTCATGAGCTGATGTTACTTGTCTACCATGTCATCTTATTTGTCTCTGACACTAAACAATTGTTGGCATTGTTGGATTTTAAATTTTTAAGTAAAAGTGGGATTTTAAAAAACTTCACAACATGTTCACAGCCATGCTTCTCATCAAAAATATTACCATAAACTCACAAATAAATTATTTGAAGTATATGGGTGTAAACTAGTAATACCTCAAGGGTCTTTTTGATAATTAATGTTTACTCAGAAAACTGAAAATGCGTATGTTTTACAGAGCAAAATCTATGACAAAATGATAGTGTGACTTTACAACTGTAAATAAAAAGAATAAACTTATTAATATTTATATTTATATTGAAATGCCAAAGGGACTCGGGGTGACAGACACTTTATCATTGACAGTTGATATATTTATTTACCGCAACCAATCGACCTGTCAATCCCAATTTAATCATGTTTAAATACAACTTTTTATTTTTAATCGGAGATTTACAAACTATTTTAGAGACCTCAAACAGTTGCATATATAAGAATCTTTTATTTATTTTATTGAATGATTTCTTTTTTTGAGAACATGACTTGCAATGTTTGCTAGTTAAAATCAACATTATAGTTTATAAGAAAAATATTTCGGAGTAATGCTCAGTTCTTAATAATTTTCTTAGGGCAAAAGGCGAAGATTGTGGTTTTTCAAGTTTATAACATATTCAAAAATAGATGTGTTAATAATGCTAATTATCAGTTTTTTTTTCGTACAGAACTGACGTATTAAATATTGGCTGTTATAGTGTTGTATATTTTAATTCGATAGGTGTTATACATTAAATACGAACAACTTAAGAGTGCCTCATCAGTATTAAAATTTAAAACAAATTGCAAGATGAAATTTATGTAGAGCCTACTGTTTATAAAAATAACGAAGTCAAACTGTATAAGTTCAAATATTTCCGTGGCCAATATTTGGCTGTGTGAAACAATATTTGGGATTGCCGGAGTAGTTTTGTAATATCCGGTAACACCTCCACAGGTAAAAAGTCATTTCCTGTTTCCAGCTGAGAGAAATAAAAACACATTATTGCAGTTTCAAGTTATGTTTTCCAAATATAAACACTAAATGATAAGGTTGTAGGTTTCTGTGTCTCGTTACTTTACAACTAAGATCACTTTTATGCCTATTATATTTATTCAAAGCGTTTACTATATTTTGAAGCTTGAAAGTACTAATTTTTTTCCAAATACAGGAATACATTCAAAATTAGATCTAACCTTTTTATCATTGAATCTGATGTTCATTTTCAAGAATATCGCGCCAAAATGTTTATTTAAGAATTTATTGAAATGTATTTTTATTAATAGATTTTTTAATCGCAATAAGTAAAGATGCATTCCAACTTAATAAAACTTGTAAGTGGAATTTGTAAGTGCATTTCTATTGGAATCCAAGGCTGCATCTTAATATTACATTTTTGTAAGGTAGACAACTATTAATTATTTGAAAAGCATAAAAAACCTGCCCGCTTTATAATTAAATGAGAATGTATGAAAACAAATAACTTGTTTATCTTTGAAGTTTAGCAGTAGTAATTTTAGCATAGTGTTCTAAATTTACATTTAGTAAAGCTAATTTGAATAACACATATTACCATACGAAGGGTCACTGTTTTTACTTTTGGCCTAGTATTATTTTCTATGTAGGGTTTTTAATGTCTTCTGAGCCGATATGGCCCAAACCCATTCTTATCGACACAAAGTCTTATTATATACCGCTAAATGATATTCGATAGCCATGAATGTACAGACATGTTATTCCTAAACCTCTTTCTGTGGAATGAATGGTATTTCAGTAAAAAAAAACTTCCATCCCATATTTTAAGTCCTTTATATGTAATTATTATATTTATAACGTAACTGAAAATATGCCAAACGCTTGAATTCCCCTTTTCATCGTTCACTTCAATAGCGATCAAATACCTACGACGAGAGTCCTCTTTCAATGAACTATTTTCAATATTGTTGAGCAAGCTTCAACCTTTAAAAAAAAATGAATTGGATTTACTTTTTTGCCCTTGAGTTGTTACGAGTTGTTATAATGCAAATAAACCTATTTCAATGGCAAAGAGTAAAAAAGTGTTCTTGTATAATTGTAATATACCTGATCAAAACTAAGTTTTTACCAATTATCATCAGAAACAATAGATTCATTTGCCTATAGGGTCTGATGATGATTGGAGTGTCCAATCAAAATCGAACCCTACTTATTTATCCACATTGAACTATTGTAACAGTATAGCGGAAATGTATGTTTTAAGTGTTATGAGACGTATCTTTTATTTAATTTCCATTTAAATAAGATAACAGTTTGAGATACAATTTATGTATGAAAATTCTTGGCTACCGAAGCATACCAATTAGGAAAAAAGTTACTTCTGCCCCGCTTACAACATTTTGACTGTGTTGGTGCACGGCCGCCTTTAACTACAGGCATTGAGTATAAACCCTTATACTCAATGCTACAGGCCACGGCCTTCGAAGTGGCAACGTCGCAAGTAGGGTTATAACAGCTGTTTTATTTTTATTTTTAGCAGCTAATGGTGTATGTGAATTTACGAAAGCTTGGTTAACCAACTAAAAAATATGGACTCCGCTTTGTATGTTCATTATAAAGATTTTCAATTCATGTTGTTTAGTATGTTTTATTTTCAATATTTCAATAAATTCATGTTCATAAATGTTGATTTCAATCAATTAAGTGCAAATTCATGAGCTGATGTTACTTGTCTACCGTGTCATCTTATGGGTCTATGACACTAAACAACCCTACTTGCGTAGTTGCTAATTCTGCCAGGCTGCGGCCGTGGTTGGTGTCAGAGTACGGTTGGTATTTTATGGAATATTCGTAATTGTTAAATTTATAGTGTGTCTTTTTACAAAGGTTTTACAGCAAAAAAAGTTTATTATTATGCCCGTTTTGAAATGTTACCATTATTATTTTTAGGAACTGTTTCAACGATTCTTGTGCAACTACACAACGTTTACCGGCCTGCTAGCTTGGTGTCAGAATGTAGCGTCAGTTCATAGTGTTTTGTTTGTGTTAGTTGTATAGGTTTAATGTATAATTACAGACAAATTAAACTAAATATAGACCGACGCATTTCTGAGGTCAGCATATGTTCTGGCGTCCACCGATAAGAGTGTCTTGTAGTGACGTAGCTCGTGCACCGTAACTACATGACACTTCTAGTAGTGGATCCCAGACCTTATGCTAACCGCAGCACTGCTGTCGGTCTATATTTATTCTCTCTGTCTAAGGTTTAATGTAGCGTACTAACCAATTAAATTTTCAGCATCTTTATATATTTTAATTGCAGTTTCAACTTTATGTTTCATTAGGCACTTAATCTTTTTACTGTTGCACCGCCTTTTAAGGGATAGTTAGAATTATGTAGAATAGCAGTTTCAGTTAAAACGGGAGGAGTTGATCCACCTTCAGAAAATTCTTGTGGTTAAAAAAATATAAGTCAAATGAGTAAAAGAGTAATATATTAACAAAAATAAAAACATTTAACACAAAAATTTATGATTTTGTTTTAATACGTTTTTGTATTATTAAATACAAGGACTTCCTAATTTGTATAAAGGAAATATACAAACAAATAATTATTTAAGGTATAAATATCATAAAAATGGCACAATGAAAAAAAAAACACATTTAAAACTTACATTATAGCAGACAAAAAACCATAGCATATCAAATAATTCCATTATGAATAATTGGAACTGGAAATCAAGTAATAAGTACTACTTGAAACCTCTTAGATTAGTAAACTTTAAATTGGACGGACGCGAAGCATTCTGAATAATGGCTTGGATATTAACTATAAGCAATTTATTAAGTTAAAATATAACCAAGAAATGTATCTAGTTCAATAGGCTGTGTTTCTTTATTGTCTATTATTTGCAATAATATAGTAAAAAAAATTATATAATGTTATACTTTTTATATTATTGTTTTTAATATTTGTGAAGAATTACCTATTATAAATGTAATGGTTCATAATTATTATTTACTGCCTTTAAACATAAAAAGTGCATTAAAAAGCAATTCTAAGTTTGGTTTCATTTTTTTAAGTGTTTTTAAGTGTTTCATTTTGTATTAAGACACGTACAAAAAAATTATACTATTTACGTAATTGTATAATTCATAATTCTATTACAGATTTACTAATTTTACTTATGAAATTTTAAATTTAAAGAGCCTTGGTGTCAAATCATAATTATTATATATTTGTGTTAATTTCATGCAGAACCAGAACGAGTGTGTTAAGTAAAACTGTTCTTATAATTTTAGTTATAAAATATGAAGACTCGATGGTAATTAGTAGTGAGAAGTAAGTTGAAGCCTTGACGGAGCCGTTGTATATTAAAATAACCACTCACTTACATATTTAAACAGTTTGATTTACCCGATCGACACAATTGCATTTTTAATATAAATAATAATTAAGGACTAAAGTGTCTACCCGAAGACACTCATAAACAATAATTATAGTTTTATTTACGAGGGAATGACATTTGAAGCTCTTTTTATAGCATTAAATCATATAAATGAATGAAAAGACAATTTTGAGTTCCTAATATCATGAGGCTGTAAACGAAAACGAATATTATATTTAAGGATCTCGAGCTTCCAGACGATTATATTTATCGTATCCAGGGATACGAATTTTTAGGTCATATTTATAGCCAAACATCATTTATCAAAAAACATACGATTGATAATAAAACCATAACATTTTTTACTAATGATTATTAGTTTAAATGAACTTATAATAATTTATCATATTTGCAATGCAAACAGAGTTTTCCATCAACTATGAATATGGCAAAGTTTTAATTTACATATAACTTGTAAATGTGTTTTGTCTAATTTCAGCTTTTTAATATTTCAGGTTTAAACTTGTTTTTTTTCATTTCTAGAAGCTCATTTGAGGACCAAATACTTTTACTGTCACCCTCCCCCCCAATTTTCTTTATATATTTAACTCTACACATACAACCTCATAATTTCTAATGACAGGGTATGTCAAAATCTGTTTAGTTATTGAAATTCTAGGGTTATTTTTTTAAGTCTGTGAAAAATTTTGAAAGTATGGTCAATCAATTTTGTAAACAGTGTAACATGTTAATGTAAACAATGCAAAAAATGTATCCTACATTTAAAGTTAAATGGCGCTAAAAACATGAAACCGGTAAAAAATATTTTGGTAAGCATTATTTTGCTGGTATGAAACAGTTTCACCGTAAAATTGTGACGATCCAGGCAGCAATCCGTCCCTTAGGATATTTGGTGTGCTGGCTGACTGACCAGATATATTTCGCAACATTTCACTTTGTTTTTTTATATAAAATCTTTACAAAATAAGGTTAATGAGGTTTAATTTTAGCCAATATAAAATATATAAGCAACTATTTTAATTAAGCAAAACATTATGATAACATTCTTTATTTTACACTTATTAAAATATATATTTTCTTAACTATCATATTGGGATTAAATTTGTCAAACGAGTTATGTCTTTTCATAAAGTGTTTGCACAGTAAAACTTAAGCTAAACTTAACATCTAAGAGAGCCTTACAAATTGTTTTGCTATGTATCCAACAATACATTTTCTGAAACATATTAGCGCTCAAATATCATATATTAAACTATCTCTATTTTATAAGTAGTGTCTATGAGTAAAAATGTAATCCTGTATATTTCTTCTAGAACTTACATAGTTTTTAATAATCTTAATGTATTATTTTTATTTAAAAACAACAAGATAATTCGTAAAAGATACATTTACACCTACACCTACATAGTGCACGTAAAGAAATTAAAATTATATTTGAAACTTTTACAAATTGTTTGGAAAAAGGTTTAAATCATGACAAAATTTGATTAGGTTAGGCATAGAGTAAAGAAATAATACTTAATCTAATCCAAAGTTTTGAGTATTGTATGAAGTATACTCAATTTACTGAATTGTATATTTTAAGATGGTAAATTTATAACAAACTTGTCTTAACCCATCGTGATTTTTAATATTTATCTGTAAGCTAAAGAAAGATTCAATTCGACTGGAAACAATAATAATATACAATGATTAATTAGTTAAATTACCTAGTGTATCCCCAAGCTATTTCCTGCATTTTTTTAACTGCCAAGGTTTCAAAGCTTTTGATGGCTTTGGACTTGCAACCAGTTTTAAATCATACTGTTTTTAAATGTTTTAGTGTGTGCCTGGTCCATATATTGCAATCAAACCAATTAACGATGATCATTTTCGAGTAAGTAAGTAAGTAAGTGATTCACAAGCTAATTCACAGCCAAAGTAGCCTACAATGACTTATAGATAATGAGACTGAAAAGTGAAGAAAACTTAACAATGAAGATTTTAATCTTGAGAAACTTCGCCTTTCATCTATCTAAGGCTTTGAATCGCCTTATCCTAAACTTAACTTTAAAGTTCGATAAATTTGTAGTAGTGTAAAATCTATGTAAAATGTTTCAATTAACATTTATATTTATAGCTTGAAACCCCACTTAGGTTAAATCATGCTCATAACTAAACGATTGTACTTAACTTAGAAAAATATAACTCATCGAAATTTTTTCTTTTGAGCTGTCAATATGTTTACCTGGATTGTGTGATTTTCTTATAAGAAAAATGTTTATAAAAGTAAACATTGATTTTGAATAGCGTTCTAAAAGGTCGTCCTAAATAATTCTCAGGTCAACGATTTATTGATATATATATGTAAGTGCACACATAATCTATATTTATTAAAAGAATTTGTAGAAAAGTAAATGACAGCGTTATATAACTTTACAAACCAGGTTTTCATTTATTTACTAAATACTTTGACACCTATACATCTTCTACTAACTACGCCTTAAAATCCCTAAATAAAAGGGCACCTCCTTAAGTTGAAAGGGTACATTATTAATATTGTAATACTTTTACCCCTCTAATATTTTAGATAATAACATTTTTTTTTAGTTAGTGCTAAGGGGGTGGAAGACGTTCCTGTCCTAAGGCAAAAATAAAAATTGTGCAAAAAAAGCAGATTAGTTAAAAAGTGTATACCGACTATTCAATATACATATTTTCATTTAAATATCCATTCAACACATACGTCAGATACATAATTTAATTGTATTTGGACAGCCATGGTTATAATGTAATAACCAAACATTTGCAAACAATTTCTCTCTTTGATGTAAACTAATTGTTTCAACAATTGCAAACATCCAAAAACAACAAAGGCCTTGGGGAAATCACTTATTACGTTGACAGGTTAGGTGAGAATGTCAACTAATTTGTTGTATTGTTCAACCAACTAAACAAATATGATGTAATGACAAATCAACAATGATGCAATTAATTTATTGCCAAGTGATATCTATTATTATTTAACTAAAAAATTTCAAGCATTCAAATTATTTTGTTTTATTATATTTATTTGCACTCATTTTTTGCATGGAAATTAGTATGTTAAAGTGATTATTGATTTAAATGTAATTGATTTTTTATTGTAATTCATGATACATCAAATTGCAAAAGATAGGGGTTTTAGCCATTTTTAAATGAATTGAAGTAGTAAATTATATTATTTACACATAACTTAGGTGTAAAATAAATTTCAATTTCCGGGTACGTTTCACTTCCTTTGTTATACATAATTAATCTTACAATTATAACTATCTATTCCCATAGGTCAATTGATAAAGAATTTAGAAAATTAAATAAAACTATTTTTCTCTACACTAAACTTCCAACGTATGAAATTAGCCAGGAAACAGCTGTTTGCCACCTGCTTAATCAAAATGGGAATTCATTAGGTGAATATTAGCATTGACTTTATATCTACACATATACAATGTGTAGATATAAAGCCAATGATATTAGGTGCTTTAGTTGGTGGGAATATATAACGGATTTCAAGTTTCTTTTTTTGTTTAGAGTGGTATGGCAATAAATATCGTACGTCACTCATCAAAAGTATGTTTACAAGACTATTAACATAATATACTATAAAATAACTACGGAAAGTACCAATAATTATATCAAAAAACTTTGTTTGATAAAACAAATAGGCTGATGGAACGTTATTACTAGTGTTTGTACAGGGGTGGTTTTATTTATTATTTTTTACTACGGAAAATATAAATCAATCTTATACAATACATAAATCTGAAGTAAGAGTTTTTTATAAATATTTTTTGTGTTATATTTTGTCTTTACAGAATTTAGGTGAAACCGTATGAGTGGGATCATGACATGAAATATAGCTTATTTTTACTCTTACCTAAATGATGTCCTCCAAATTCATACCATTAGTCATCAAGATGATGACTTGTATAAACTGACCGAGGAAATGCCAATACATAGTCGAAGATAAGGAAGATTCGTAAAAATATCCTTACGTGGCATGACTACACACTCTAAACACTAATGTATTAATTTATAATTTAATTGATTGACCAATTTAATGACAACTAATTAAAAGCTACTGTTTATCTTCATGAATTAATCAATTGTTACAACTATCGAGAATATATTAGCTGGTTAGCCGAGTGGTTATATTGCTGAGTTCTTGCCTAACAATGAAATGGTCGCTGGTTCGATTCTGAAAAATGTCAATAGCTTTTTAAAGGTTCGAAACTCGGCACAACTGTTCCTGATCATTGTTATTTAAGTAATTGATCCTGACTAATGAAACAGCTTATTATAGTCAGTAACAAAGCTACATAACATCTCACACCATTCTACAATCATCCTTTACTTATATTTGGGTTGAAATACTCACTACATGGTGTCCCTAAAGAATGATAATTTTGATAATAATTAATAGTTAATAATGAAAAAATATAATTATTAAATTACACAAAAGCATTTTTTCCTTGATAAAAATATTTTAAGGAATGCAATATTCTCAACCTAATTTTTTCCGTTTTATTTTTATTTTAGCCCCGTAATGACGAGAATAGATCAGAACATATAATTGAATGTAAATTGCTTTTAATTCTTGTTGTGTTTAGCTTTGTAAATATAGTGTGCGATTTTTATTTAGCTTTTTCGGTTAAACGTGTTATTTAAGTTACGCAAGGATTACCCTGTAGAATTACAGTAGGGGTTAACACAGATAAGCCATGTTTCCACGAAATTGAGGTATATTTTGTTTACTTCTATTACCATCAATTCTGCTATAAGCCTTTATCTCCCCTAAAACACTCTAACATGTTAAATATATAAATGTAGTTAATTTTATTCCCCGGGTTGTTTATTAGTGTATAGATTCCTATTTTATTAACTTATTTGAATCAGTGTAAAAAATATTACCGTATCAATGATGTTTTATAAAATACTGTATAACAACACGTGTACACTTACATACCCAATTGTCAGGATACTTAAAACTTATAATACGTGATTACTTTTTTTTAATGGTAACCATACGAATGTAGGTATTTTAAGCCAAGTATGAATGGAGATGAGTGTAGGATTAGTATAATGATCGTGAAGTCTTATTAGCATTACACCACATTTTTGCCTTGCAATTACGAATTGGTCTAACTATCAGGATAGCACTACGTGTATTTGTAGTAGTCACTAGCGCATACGTTAATCCACATCAGGGAATATCGCATCCACAGTGCATGCCTATGAATATCCACAATTAGTGAGGATTACAGGACGACGCCACCGTCCCAGTTGCATCTAAGCAATCGCAAGCATTGTAAGTGTGTATCGATTGTGTAATCTGTTTTAACATGTTGTCTTCTTTACAATATATTGAAATATCGATTGTATAACGTACGCTAACACAATCGTAATAGAATAATAGAATCACTTACTAAATAGCTGTTTGTTTGAATTGTCAAATTTTAAAACAAATTGGAAGTCATTTTGAGAGTAGATAAAAAATATCTTCGTTTAGTAGCTTAAATTGTATGAATAATAGTGCTGGCGACAAATATAATTCATCACACGGGCGAAAAGTGTTTTTTCAACCCTCCCTCACTTTCCGACCTCAGCTTTGTATCCTTCGCAAAACTTGAGCTCGGGCCGAATAGAGTCACTTTACGCCCCAGTGATAAAATATACTATAATTGAATATGGTCAAAACGTCCCTTCAAGTCACACCTTTAAAGTCCCTTTATCTCCTAAAAGCTTTTAGAGACATTTTCGTAACGGAGAGAGTTTAATTTCCGGACAAACAAGAACCTGTCCCTAGATTCACGTGACATATGTGACGTCACCAATGTGATAGGTACACAATCTGCTAGAAATATAAAAAGGCTTCTTGTGTCCCTTTCGTGGTGTGTATCAAGTTTATAGACTTAACTGTTCTGAAATCGGAATCCACGAACTTTAAAGCTAAAATAAATTATTGAGTATAAACAGAATAATTATACTTCTGGCGACAAAAATTATATTCTCAAATTCTAGGGTGTACTTTCATTCTCTTACGTTTTTTGCCAACATCCATTTTCACATGTTTTCGATTTTTTTATTAGTTTTTTTCAAGAATTATAAACTAGTTTTATAAATATATTGGGAAACGCATTGATCTTAATCTATTTGTGTTCGCAATTTTTTGGTTTAGGTGACAGTCAGAATCATTCCTTCGCCCTTTATAAACCAGAGATTGAACTTTAAGGGATGGTAATTTTTTACCGAATCTTAACGTACCGGTAATCATATCATGGAAACAAATTCAGAAAATAATCTTATTTATTTGATTTAATTTAAGTATCAACAGTCAGGCATTATGTTTGACGAAGGTAGCAATATTTAAGAATTTTACTAATAATAATAAAAGGAAATGGTAAAATTATAAAAAAAGATATCAAGAATGATAAGGAAAAATATTTTATGTATGTCTATTGATACTATAAATCAAACTTTAAAAGAAACCTAAATCGAACAGTCTTGGAGTTAAGACTTGCAAACGTTAGCTTTATCTTGACCTAAGCGATTCCCGATTCCTTATCTTAACTACGTCTAACGTTGCATTGTCTTTGTTCATAGCATTCTTATGTGACTTTTCCGCTGAGTTTAAGATGAGATTAGAGTTCGACTCAATATCAAATGCATTTGCAGATGATAATCGGATTATTATTTGAATTAACATTACTAGTTCCAGGACTATAACTATATTACGTATATATACAATATATACAATAAACATTAATATAATACAATGAGACATAATATGTAATCAAATGTAGTTAAAGGCTATTATGGTTTATAACTAAATGCATAAATCATATATGTGATGGGATACATGGTTTTATAGTTATATGACTTTTTCGTATTAAAAAGTTATACATTGATGACATAAGAATTGACATTAGTTATTGATTATTTTTGGTTCTTTAAAACGGTCATAAGTGAACAACTTTAACGTTTATGGTATATTCGTAATTGTATTGGAGATATTAGAATTGTACAATACAATATACTAAGGAGGGAATACATTTAATATTGAGGACGAATAAACAATTTAGATTGATGAAAGTACGTTTAATGTAAAGTATTATGAAAATTACAAGGATCCAGAACAAATGTTATTCTTTATAAGTATATTTAATCAAGAAGTCTGGAACAGCCTAATGAAAGAATCTAAGACAGTACAATGATTGTAGCTCAAGTGTTTTATCTATTAATTGTGTTTTGTTGTGCCGTGATTGTAGTGCTTGTTGCATTTGAATATGATGTAGCCAAACTAAATTACTTGGACAGCATGGAACGGAGGATGGTGTATAGATTTTACAGCTTTGTAAAGCCCAAATGTATTGGATTGGGGCCTCTTTTGGTAACCTACAAAATATCAGGGTAAATAACACAAGCCTGATCACACGAGGTCACTAAATATGACTACATATGGTATAGATAAAGATTGTAGTAAGATATAATTAAACTATTAAGAGTAAAAGAGTGTGGTAATACAAGTAAGTCAATCATTTTTTAACATTATGTTTTATAAGTATGCTTTTAAGAATGGTCAAAAGTTCGATAGTTTTATATACATTTGAAATCAGATAAATTAAGTTGACAATTTTTGTGGACATGGTGGCGATTGCATGCACAAGTTCAATATTCATATTGTAGTATATTTAATTAATATTAACCTTATTTACATTCTATATCATATCCTGAATAGTAATTGTGGTTACTTTTACATTTAAAATCAATTAACCTGGTCACACTCCTTGTATTGTTTTGTAAATCAGTTTAATCCAAACCGATAAAACGTTTAAACGATTCCAAACGATTTAAAACACTGGGTTTGAAATAAACAAGGATATTTTTAGCAAACAAGCAAAGGAAATTTTAACAGTTAACTGGTTCGTTTACTCCTAAAAACTTTTAATTATCATTAATTACAACTTAATTGGCGTGGCGAGTTCCAGAAGTTTTATTCGGCTTAGCCCTGAAACGCGTATTGCATATAAGACTTTCTTTAGCTATAAATGGATGTAAAAATATTTAGTTTAATTTAGTGTATGCCTAACACTTACTTTTGCAATAATATATTTTTCCTGAATGAATAACATACTTTTTTACTTTAATAAACACGAATGTTGTCTTACCAATGTATTATATTATGTGTATAACAAATTTGGTTACATTAAATTAATGTACAACGAAAATTTGTCAAAAGTTACATTACAATTTTTAGTGATTTACTTTTTATTTTTTATTTGTATCTATAAACTACCTTTACATCCTAGGACGCTAGGTTCTAACCCGGAACTGTTTTCCACATTACTTCAGATGCAGTATTCCTGATAGAAAACTTATACTACGCTATTTTAACCTATCTTAGATCATATCAAGCAGTTATGAGTTTAACAAAGATTTGTCAGCCTAATTCGAATTCATAATTTTACAATGTGAAAGCCATAACATTTTGATTTCTATTGTCAATAAGTCATTATCAAACCAATTATAATAACTAAGTCTTGGTACAATTAGTAACATTATAACGCCTCCTTTATCATTAAATTAAATTGGTAACGTGATCTGTAAAAGGTAAGCGATTAGTATAGTTTTTTAGCTGGAAGATTGATAGAACACTCCCCCTTTTGGGATTTTCTAAAACAAAACATCTTAAAACTCGTAATAAAGGTAATCATTTTAACGCATGTAGAGCCTCTGCCAATTAAATTGACGATATTTAATTAACAATTTTAAATCAACAGTACAGTATTATGATATAAAAGTAGGTGACAAATTATTTTAGGTTCTCTTTCATGTTTCGCAACACCTATAACATGTTATTTAATAAAGGTATGATTAAACATCAGTTAATAAAAAAAAATTGCCAAAAAACTGTCACACTTTAATTTTTAATATAACTGTCACCTAGCCTTTAATTTAGTTTTAAGTTAGTCAAGAATGTATGATTATTAATAAAGTAAATCTTTTAAAAGTTGAAATTTCACATTAGTTCGATTCATGTTAAATACTATGATAGATTTCAAATATATCTAAATATAAAAAGTGAATCCAACACAAAAGTGCTACTTTTACCACTCAATGCATTTTAGTTGCATTGGGTTTAACAAATTATAGAACTCTCCAAAACAAGAGAATATATCTCTTGGATGACTGAAAACCAATAAAATTTGTTTAATCATTTTTTCAAACAAAGAACAAAATTACCAGCAATGTATATTGAACTAGCTTTTGAGTATTCATAAATTGTTTTAGTGTAATAACAAAGTTATAATGAGGCCATCATGTAGCAATGCGGGTGGCTTATTGAGGTTTAATGGCGCATGGAGGCAATTATAAGGGATTGCCTGTGCTGCACGTATCATCAATATATTATTGTTTTGTTTAAATAATGAGATTTATTTCCACCAAAATACATTATATTGAGATTTTTTTCGGAATAAGACTATGTAAAGTTTTGTTTAGTCAGATTTTTTTGTGTTTTTGTTTACAATTGGTTTACTATAATTTAACCAAATGAAAAAATAAGTCAACTTAATGCATAATAAAATTTTTGATGGATTAAATTAAGTCCAAATAGTGTATTTAAGAGGGTATCAATCGTAAATTGTATTTTACAATTTCAGAAAATTTTGAATTGAAATAATTTTTCTCTAAACGTTACTTATTTTCTTTAACGAATACCAGAGTTTCTAAACTTATATGGATGGGAGGTGATATTTCTTAGGATTAAATTAAGTACGATGATTACTTCAACGATTTATCACTACTCTTATTATAATTGGGAATATCCTATCAAAACTGATGTAAAGGTGCAACTAAAAATATAAATTGGAAGTATATTAATGCTACAACTGTATAATACAGTGCAATATTATTGCATATAAGATTATGTTTTCAACCTGTTGCGAACAAACACTACTTAATAATTTAGAGAATTCGTACATATCGGTTTCTCCATAAAAAGTTGTGAGCGAATTAAAAACATAATACTTTAAAATACATTTGATATGTTCCCATGTGATTGTCCTTTTAAATATACGTTGGCGTAGTTCGACGACATGTTTATTAACATGTTTATCATCATAACCGTACTTAAGTTATTATAATTAATAATTCCTACAAAATTACCGCTCTCAATTATGAACTATTTACATTTTAACAAATCCAAAATCAACCAAGCCCTGGGGTAATTATATATGATTTATCAACCATAGCCAGGAGAAAATGTTAAACAATTTATTGTATCGTTAAGTTACCAACACATTGTCCACTTAATTTACTAATTAGTTCTATTGGCTACAATCCATTTATTGTCATGGAACAAAACTATGACCATGTTTTTGTTGTGGTCGATCTTAATAAAACTATTTAAAACTAACTAGCATTACCTACTGAACAATAATAATAACTTGATTCTAAGTGGATGCTTAAAGTTTAATATTTATGACAAGTCTTAAGCCTAGGTCATAGGCTATTTTTTTAATATGCAATATATTTTAAATATATTAATTAATTAAAGCGTTCTATTTTAAGGGGAATTCAGCTTACAAAAATATGTATACGTCTATATGTATACGGGCTTAGCAAAAACAAAGAACGTTCATATTATTTTGCAACAGATTATTTCGTTAAGATAATAAAACTTAGTTGGCAATAAAGATGCAATTATTGCTAAAACTTTGTGGTAACAAAATTAAACTTTGTCGACGCCACTTAGCCGACTTAGTTTTCATAGACTCTTTTTAATCCTCTCCCACTCCCCTTTTACAAAATATTTTGTTTGTACCGTATTTTTTTCATGTATATTTTTTTCATTTAACTAAATCAGTGTAACGATCAAACTGTTGTTGAAAAATAACTGTCATATTATATATTTTCTTAACTAAAAAAACAATTTAATAATACTTTTATCCGTTTTTAAATCATTCAAACATTCGACATTTTTAATGTTCACACTATTTCGTCTATGTCGAATGTAAAATAATTGTATAGTTTGTAAGAATATTTCAATAACTTTTTATTATAAAATCATAAAAAAAATAATTTTAGTGACAAAACAATATAACTTGACGTATTATAAACCTTAGCGAGTTCAACTAAGTCATTTAGTTTGCCAACTTTTTCCTCTTATCAAGAATCTTTTTTTCAAAAATAATTCCAAATCCTTTTATACATTCACTTCTACACTTTTTATATTTTATCGTTTGCATACATTTCAGCATTAGTTCTTTCAATGAATATAACCAACTAGTGCACCTGTTGCTCGAATTCAAGCAATTGCAAAGTATTACAAGGGTTATTTCAAAACTGATAACAGTCACAATTTCCGTGACCCAACTCAAAGATAATATTATTAATCACTCCACTCCAATCGTCGAAACTGAAAGCGAACGCTCACTCCACTCCAGTTATCGAAACTGAAAACGAACGCTCACTCCACTCCAGTTATCGAAAATGAAAACGAATGCTCTTGTGTGTACTATAAAAATGTTTACTATGAACAGCTTTATATTAATACAAATTATTTATCTGTTTAGGTAAACAAAATCAATAAATACATTGGGATTTTTATAACCTGTGGGACAAAGCTCGAGGACTTTTATTACAGGAATTGGTGAAAGGGACATCTACACAAAAATACTTAATTTTGACACATCGTTTTTCAAAATCCACCCATTAATAACAGAGGAGAAGTCTTTCGTATAAATCACCTTCACGTATTATGTATAAGGATTCAAAAAGCAATTGACCATTTCGGCATCAAATTTTTCATTTGAACAACGTTTCTGAGTAACAAACATTTCCCATGAGAAGTGTAGTTTACGAATGAAAAGTTTGAGTTTTATAGTTCCCTAGGGAAATGCTACAACTCCTCGCCTCAACCTGTCGATTAAAAACACTATGAATCGTCCAAGCTTACTTTTTAAAATAGTGGTATGTATTCTTTTTCATGTGTTTGCAGGAATAAAATTAATTTACTTAATAAAATAAACACTCACATTCACTTGTGATCCAACATCATTCCAGTACTTCTATTTAGAAGAAGGTAATGAAGTACATGCACATTCTCCTGTTAAATTTGTGGGTTTTGTGCAATATTCAATAATTTTTATAAATAAATAAAATTATTAAAAAATTAAATAATTAAATTTAATTGACGATTTTTCTGGATTTGAAATATATTCTCTCTACGAGGGAAAAAATTTTAAACGCCAAAAGAACAGTACAAGTTCTATCCCATGCAAAACAATAAAAGTCACAATCGTAATAGTATAGTATTAAACACAAAAACTAAAAAGAAATTACATAAAATAAAATAATACAGTATGATACAGTAGAATGATATAAAGAAGAGGTATACATAATGGTTCTTAATTAATGTACGGAAGTAAGTAAAATGCACGGTAATAGCAATACAGTAGGAGCACATACATACAATGGTATGAAAAGTGGTGTACAAAAGTGAGTAAAAATGTGAAAGCAACAAATTAAAATTATCATAACACCATTACAGAAAATACACATCTGTGCAGGGTGATTTATGGTAGGCTTTGGACAACTCTTCAGCAAACGTCCACGCGAATCGATTGTAAAATAAAAATATTAATATCAATCTCTCATTGTATTTTCTTAAAATATAACCGAAATAAGCTAGAAATGAAAACTGCGAATCAGATCAAACTAATTGGTTTTTACATTGGTAACACTTTAGAGTCCATTCTGCCACAATTGAATAAACGAATAAACATAATTATGTACTGCTCAAATATTGAAGCAATGATAGCTGTGTTTGTTGGTTTTGTAAAACACATCATTCTAAGATGCAAATGTTTTTGTAGCTTAAACAAAATACGGACAGAGATTTTTTATGAAGCAATATTATAACCTCATAGTAGATGTGTTACGAATGAAGAATGTTTTTTGTTTTTAATTTTGCTATCAATATTGACTTTAGAGGTTTTTTACTTAATGTTCTGTATCGATCTAAATATATCAGCTATTGTAGAACCATTGGATAGTGTTAGTGTTTTTACTGCATTTGTAATTATTTAATATGTTTACGACTATAAGTAACATATGTAAATAATCAAACCAAAAAACATACAACATTTTTTATGTATTTTACTTCAACTGTTTCAATGAAAGAAATTTTTTTATAATTGAACTATGAATTTTTCATTTAGGTTTTGAAATGTTTAACGAGCCAAATAATCATTTAAAATCTTCCAGTTTATTATGATATTTTCTTAATAAACCAAAGAAAACTATTCGCTATGAGGTGAATGGTTTCAATTATTCCTCACAAAGCTGAAGCTACAAACTGTTTGATGGGGTAAAGTTAAATTGTATGTGTCCTGTGGGACATTGTTCAACGCCTTCTTCAGTCAAGATGTACATGGTCGATTATTCTTGAATTGCATTCTTCCCTTCTCTATCCATACTCAATGTTCTCAATGTCTTTTGATATAATATTTTAGAATATGATATGAATACACTCAATTATTTAAGTACTTTCTTTTACGTATGTAAAACTATTTACATGTAGCGTACGTGTATGTAATAATATAATATACATATACCCAAACATTTTCCGAAGTTGGTGGCCATTTTCTACATTTTACACCTTTTTTTGCATTTTACTGTCCCTATAGGTTTCGGACCTTTGGAATGTATCCGGCAAAGCAAGGGGGGATACTTTACAGTTTAAGGGTGGACCGTACTAGAAAAAGGATTGGCTGGTAACAGGATTCGAACCCACGACATCTCCTCCGTTGAGTCCGAAGTCCATGACGCTAACAAACGAACCACCGAATCACCAATTAATATTATAATGGTTGAAACTCAAAATTGTTTATTTCATAAATGCCAGTTTATAATTATGAATAGTAATTTTTTTTATGAAATAACTGAAAAATTAGAATTATACGATTTATGTAAATTAAAAGAAATTCATTTTAATTTACCTAACATAAACATTTAAAATGAAGCAGAATTAATATAATATGCACTTAATATCTTAGGATCTAAGGTTCATTAAGTTTTAATTAGAAGTAAGATTGTAAAGTTGGGACAGCCGCGTTTAATTTTGTTGCCACAAAATTGCCCCTTGAGTAATTATTGCACAGTAATTGTTTCTTACTTTTGGTTGGTAAGAATTATCAGAGTTTGTGGAAGGATGCATTTTTAAAATGGCTAATTTTCATACATAGATGTTTATTGGCAGAATGAAGCACATGTTTTATTTGAATGATTTAAAATAGAAAAATAATAATGTCATTATTTTAAAAATGTTGTCGTCCGTTTTCGTATTGGTTGTAGCGAACAAAAACATACCGCTGACATATACGGTTATTTTATTTATTTGTGTCTAAAAATTCTCCTAACATCCTATTAATGTTTCATGTTATAATTTGTAATGTAGGATACCTATTTTCTGTTATGGTAAACAAATGCAGCTTACACTAAGTCAAATCAATATTGCGTACTAAATAATTTATTAAAACCCATTTAAGTATTAATGATTCTGCTTATGTTTTTGTCGGTGATGTGAAATTTAAGCTTAGTAACAATTCACTTCTTTCCTAATTAGTAGCATACACTATCTAAAAGAAAATCTCATATGGATGAGCTGGAGATGTGTAAAATTTAATAAATATAGTATCAAAAAATGAATACAACTGTGCTGTGTGTGTTTAACAACTGTGCCTGTAAAAAAAATATGATTTGTTGTTCCCATGCACTAATTTTAAAGACTATTAATGTTTATAATGTTCAAGTTTCATATTTACAATGACCCTAAATATTGCATGAATTAATATTATTTTTGATTTATTTTCCTATCATTAACCAATTAAACATTAGTACACACCTTAAGATAAAGCATGCAATACACCACATAGTTATATTTCACCCTATATTAACTTAGCTTTATTTTCTGCAACTTTAGTTATTACCAAACAGCTGTAACTTGTAAACGTATATACATAGTTTTTAAGAATGTTTTGTTAATTAGTTTTCTTATTATGTAGGCAAAGTTGTTTTAAATATTTATTACCTATCGTTAGAGTAAATATTAAAATCTTCCATATTTGAGGTGTATTATCTTTTATTAACAAAGACGTTTAAAAATACCTTTATGACGATTTTTACGACACATAGAAGGTAATATACGAAGGGATTTATTTAAGAACACAATCTAATTAACATATAAAGAGAATCACCATTAGGGATGCCAACATTATGAGTTTGTTTGTTTTTTACACAAATACACTTGACTTGAGTTTTATCAAACCACCCTATTTTGCAAGTGCACGATTTGTTTATGCACTAACAGACATGTATTTGTTTAACATTATGTATTAAGTTTTCATTATGATTTAGGATTCCAGCCTATCTTCGGTCCTATTTTCATTAAAAGTTAAACTCGACGTTCCCGCCAATCTTTAATAACTTAAACTATTATGTCGATACTTCTCCCACCCTATTGGCCTATTCTGAATACTTATTCGCAAGAACCTAGCGCAAGAACCTAGCGCCTAAGCAAATGCGGGTAGACCAGTTATCTTTTTTATATTACTTATACTCAATGCTATTATTTAATATTTTCATTGAATATTATGTTTAATAAATGTTAGTTCAAATTAAAAAATAACAATTTCACTTCGTTCTATAGAGCTGTATTGAAAAAGAAATTGAAACATAATTAACAAATTGAAACATAATTAACACCTTGTACTCATACATTAATAAGAAGAAATATTTTTTTTGCTAAATATACAATAACAATAACACATTGTTACTTAGTTGTATGATGGTCAAACTAAAGTGACATTGTTATTTAAATAGGTGTGTATCAAAATGTTTGGACATGAAAAACCGGAATTGCCAACGTGTAAAAGTTTCGCTGCAAAGTTGCTGACTACCAGAATCGAGTTTGCACTGAATCCCTCCCTTGGGTTAACCTTCATTTGATTCTGGTTTGCAGAAAATATTAAAAATAGTTTCCTTTAGAATTAGGCTATGCTCATTTTACTTTATATTTAATACACGTGCTTACTTTTGAAATAGCTTCATTTAGTAACATAATATCACCTTTTCTTAATAGTAAAACAGTTTTTTTGTGAATTATAAGAAAATTTTTTATACAACATTTCTAATTTTAATTTAATATGGTTCCATGCCAATTCGTAAAATACTATGAAAAATACAATTTATTATCTAAAATGGTATAGACAAGTTATATGTAGTATTAAAAAATAAAAATTTATCCTGCAGTGCTTGTCTGAAACAACATTTATATTATTACAATAGAAAATTATTAGCTTTTTGTAAGTTTAAATTTTTCTAAAGATTTTAATTGTAAAATCGTAACTTACAGTCCAGTTACAGAGTAAAATTATAATTTAAATAATAAAGACAATAAAACATCATCCATATTAAATTATTATTAAATTATTAAACTATATTTGATAGTTAAATGCAAATCAATCAAACGCATACATGTTTTACCTCTATTAGTATTAGTAATGAGACCGTCAAAAATACTTCCTATATTTTAAAATGTAAAGAAAACTTATCAATGAAAGGTAGCAATCAAATACTCTTATTTATAAAGATCCCATACTATGCCATACAATTTAGTTGTAAAAAATATATAATAAAACGTATGTTTAAGAATCAATGCTCTTTCTTCTTTTAAGTTTACTTAATTGAAATATTTTTGTTTCTATTCAAAATATACAAAGCTAGTTTTAAATAATGTGTTTTCCTTCAAATACCTGCTCAATATTTATATTTTGAGACATCTGAAAAAACTATATCAATTGTAAAGTTTAATGAAATCAATAAGTATCACAATAAATTACAAAAGACTATTAGTTTTACTTGTAATAGTAACCTTGTGTTTTGCAAGCCATTAGCAGCAAGACAGCACTTGTAATTGTTGACGAAATAAAATTACGTAAACATATTTAGTCTCATAATTCATGTTAATTTATTGAACAATTAAAAATATAGCCTAAGAATGATTTTTTTTTATCAAAAGCCACTTAAAAAAAGATTTGGTATAAGAGATTTGGTATAACTATTTATGAGTATAACAGATGAAATGATTTTCCAAAATCTAAAGTTAAGTAAGGTGTAAAAGTCATATGCATCAATCAACAAACTAATATTGATTATTCAAGTTTGAATATCTAACTGTTTGTTAAGAATAATACAATCCACTTTGTATGTGACTTTTATTTTAAAACTGGAGGAAGGGGTAGCCTACAAACAAATATTTAACAATAGAATTGTTTGTTTTCTTGCCTCAGTGGTATTACAATATGGTATTCGAAGTGCTGCAGAGATAAAACTTTATATTCTGGGAAAGGCAACAACACTTGACAATTGTGCAAACAAGGCTTCAACAATACAAATAGGTTAACGTCCTTTTCGTTGCGAGTTGACACCAAATAAATATTCTTCTATTAAATAAAGTTCTTCATTGACATCATAAATCAATTATGTCTTGCTATTGAAGTTCAAATTATTTGCTAATATATTAAAATATAATATTTACGTGATCTGTCAAGGAGAAATTTTCTTCTTTCACAAATAAACAGATTGAATCAGTTTCTGTTTTATTTTTCATTTCACGTCCCAGATTATTTTCATTCATAAAATATAACTGTACCAGGAAGCCTTCAATGTATAGTATTTCAATTTAAATCAATGATCCTTACTCAACCAAAAAGCCTTTTTTATATCTGATATTGGATAAAGCTTTCGACCAGCCAAAACATAATTCAGACTAAATTTTAGATTGATAAACAAGCATCCTTTGTTTGGGGTATTTACTTAGATACAGTATTTGATATAGCTATTTTGGAGTAATAAAAAAATGCGTATAAGTTTCCCATTTAATAATGCTATAATCCATTTATTTAATGGATGGTTGAAGTAGATAGGTGGGACATTTTCGTTGTTTTTGCACTTTATAGCTACACATATAGGTGTTTTTTTTATTTTCAAGAAAACACTAGTTTTAAGATTTCTGCGAACAAACCTATACACATAACTTGCTTGGTTAAGTAACATATGATGATTAAACATGTAACTGAATAAAACATCAATGAAACTTTTAAGTACCACTGGAGTGGGAATAAGCAAAATTAATGTTGAATCTAAAAGTAAATACGAAAAAACGTCGTTCTTAAAGGCAAGTAGTTAAATTTTCCAACAAACAAATATTTTCAAGCTATAATGTTAAACTAGGTGAGGTTGAGTTAAATTATACCAGACTAGTGCAAGCGGAAGATAATTCGATAGGCTTAACTGTAACTAACAGGATGTCATCTTCACTGGATGTGCATAACTGAATATTCCCAAGATGATGACATAATAAAATTTTGCAAGGAAACCTTGTAGAATTAAATTCAAAATTTAATTCAATTTTAATTTTAGATTTGATTACCTAATTAGGTTTAGTTTTAGACTCTTAGAAGTAAACAGTGTGTTTAATCAAATAATACAATATTTTTGTGAGAAAAAAACGCTGAAAGACGTTGTAATAAGAATAATTAGTAGTATTTCATATTTCACCCTTAAGTACATTTTACTAGCATTATTTGCCCAACATTGTTTAACTATATCTTGCAAATAACAGTTCACTGTCACAAAATATATGTTAAAAACCTTACGAAAAAAGTTTGAAATTTGTATGAATTGAAAACGTTTTCAACGAGTTCTCACGAGTACGACGCTACGTTTACAAAATGGAACAATACGAGAACTGAAATGTCTGCGTTTGCACTAAACTCGCAGCCATTCAATATTGCTTTGGGAAGATTATTTATGTTCCAATAACCTCTTGTTACAACATTTAGAATTTCATTTTTAATGTTAACTAAGTTAATTGAAATCCACATTTAAAGTGCCAAAATATTCTGTACTTTATTGATAAATACTGCAGTTAAAAAAAGTATTCAATTAATGTGTATAAATAGGACTGCATGGTATAAATAAAATTATAAAGTGTATATATTACATTCATTTATTAAAATGAAAACAATTTATATCAAAGATTCAGTTTAGAATAAAATTCACAACAAAGTACTATTGTCAAGAGAGCGTTCGTTATTGAATTACACTCACAAATATCAGCTTTTTCAGTCCAAACCTAGTCAACCATATTATGCTCGTAAAAGTATTGATCAATTCATTTTCAACATGAAAAATATCAGAGGCTTGAGTTGAATGCGATTTCATAAATTCCACACCATTTTCTTATGCACACTCTCTATTAAAAATAACTATAATCTTTCAGAAGTAAAGTGATATTTTTAAACAACAGAGGGTGAAAAATGTTAAATCGGTAAGTAAAATTCCCTCGAAGGTAAATGGCGACTTGGTTTTCGCCGCAAGTGTCATTCACCGTAATGGCGGCCACATGGCACACTTTCTGTTTAGTTCGATAAAATCACGTACGATCGAAATATCCCGGTATATAACATACTTATAACCCTAAAGTTATTTGGCATTATCACTCATAAAATCCATTGGTGGTTTGGTGAGATATGAACCCGGGACCTCACAGACCAAATATCTGCGTTCTATTGCTAGACCAGCTCCCCCCCCTCCCTGGATAATGCTAAGATTAAGGATTCAGATGATAATATTACTAAATTATACAAGTAAATTTTCTCTAGCAATCTATCACAAACAAGTTTGCAACAATTAACTACACCGTTTACCCCTAACGTCTTTTAATTATCTTTAATTAGAACTAAATTGGCGCTCGGCTTCCCAAACTCTTTAATTGTTTGGCAAAAATACAGCTTAACCCTGAATTAAAAATTTACTTCAAGGCTTTAGTCATTAAAAAGATGCATAAATAATTTACGCAATTTCTTCCTCAAGTTCCTCAGTTTTTTGGATTAGTAAAATATTTACTTAGTCATGAAATATTTAATTTAGCTCATAAAACCTTAATTTGAGTTTACGTCATAGCAAAATTGTTCCAAATACATCTTGATTAACCAGCCAGGTGTTCTGAGGAATAGGGACCTCTTTTAGTAGGAGAACCTTACTATTGCCCGATTATTAAATAGAAAAGAGTGTACGGTACTGACGCTAATTCTTCGTACGACTACAATTTCACTGCGTAGGCAAATAATTCCAGGCTCCTTTTGACATGTTTAATGCATGTGTATTAAAAAGAAAGAACTTGCATTTTACTGGAAACATGCTCAAAGTAAACAAATGGATTCATGTCCACAGTCTGGACCTTGGAAAACCTTAATGCAGATATTATCTTCCTTGTCCAAGAAGGGAATTAACACCATCATTCCGACAGTGGCATCAAGATTGAGACTAAGCCTGTATCAACGTACCCAATCGTGTTCTATGGTTATGTCCCGTCTCAGTAAAAAAAGTTTCAATGGATTTTCTTTTGCGCTATCTACACTCGCCTGGCATGGTTTTGACACAGGTCCGTCAGTCGCTCAGTCAATAAATTTTAGATATCTTCCCACTGATATTTCAGGGTTGTTCGGACGCCTGACGGACGTGTCATGTAAAAAAAAAATAATTCAACATTAAAAACTAGTGCATTTGGCTTTACAATCATCAAGAAGAAGGACGATGAAAAATGATACAATATTATGTTTTACTAATACAAATGCCTCACTGTAACATAACTGTAAATAAAGAGACGGAACACTGACAGAAACCTACTGAAGGATAGTTGATGCAAATGAGACTAAACTATTACTGGACTGATGTGTGTGAATCGACCCTTAGGCAAATGTTTCTTTTTTTCTCAGACCATTGGACATGTATATATTTCTTCCAATTTTTGTTTGTTTTATCAAAAAAAAAAAAAAAAAAAAAAACAGTCCCGAGGAATTGTGTCAATATTTTACATAGTGTATGGTTCCGTGGAGTTCAGGACAAGAGGAGTTACCATTTCCCTGAGGAACTATAAAACTTTAACTTTCCTCCTGCCAACACTACTTCTCCTGGGAAATGTATTTTCCCAGTAATATTGTTAAAATAAAGTATTTTTGTTTTGTTTAAAACACATCCATTCAGAATAATCTATTTTATTAAATTGGAAGGTTTGAAGTGAAAATATATTTTGGACCTGGGTTTCAAAAATACATCAAAGGAATGTGCAAGTGTTAAATACAGTTTAAGGGATTTAGATTTTTGTCATTTCTCGTTTGATAGTAATTTAAAATTTTGACAGTTTTTCGAGATAAAACTGTCAGAAATAACAAAAAAACAATAATAGGTCTATTTTTCTACGATCGCAGTAACAATAAGTATACACCATCAAATCAAATGTACAAGCTATAACATCGAAGAACTTTAAAATTTTTATAGTTAATAATATTACATTTTATATTGTAACACTCTGAGAAAGTGTGATGTCTAGTAGGAAACGCATTAAAGGTGATGATTTGTAGTCGTAAGTAGAATTGATTTACATTTGTATGTATATTAATCAAGGGTTTATTGGTAATAGTTGATTAGGTAATGCATTGATTAGGAAACACTATTGTACTACGTACATACAAAGGAACCATTTCATTAAGCGTTACGAAATAAAAGTGTTACAAAAATTAGCGTTTATCAATTCAATATTCATTAATTATGTCTGCAAATTTAAAAATTAGCGTTAAAATTAAATTGAATAAAAATTCAATATTCATTAATTATGTCTGCAAATTTACAAACTACGTTTCTTAAAGATTTGACGTATATATATTTAACTTTTAGTATTTGTTTTCAATTTATTATAGTATTTTGTAGATTATTCAGACTAAGTTTTATCAGAACGTTTTGTTTGGGTGGGGTTAAAGCTTTTAGAAACTGATACGCCAATTAAGTTCTAATTAATTCCAATTAAAAGCTTTTGGGGTAAACGAGGCAGTAAATTGTTGCAAGAGTGTTTTGTTGTGTTCACCCATAATTATTGCGATTACATTACTCCCTGTGATTATTTTAAAAACTTATTACCTATTTGTGTTAAATTTTGAAATATATATTAATTATTTATATACAGGGTGTCCCCCTTCGACTAGGACAAGCTTTATCTGATTATTTGGGAGGTCAGAACAAGCAAAAAATTCAAAATAATATGTGTCCTATCTCAAACCGTTTAGCGTCTGTCTGTCTGTATTATGTGCTTTTTACAAAAACAGTTTGAGCTATAGCGTTGAAATTCAGCCAAAATGTTTATTGTTATGTCCCATACCTTTGTGTAAGATATGAATAAAAAATTTATCACTGTTTCTATATGGCGGCTATTTTTACAGTTTCAAAATGGCGGCCATTTTTTGTTTCAAAGCTTAATATCTTTAAAAGAATATCTTTTAAATATAGCCGCCATTTTGAAACAGTAATACATTTTTATTCATATTTTCCACAAATGTAGCGGGCATAACGATAAACATGTTTGCTGGATTTTAACGCTATAGCTCAAACCGTTAGGGATTATGAATGTTTTTGTTAAAGCACATACATACAGACGGGCACTAAACGGTTTGAAACAGTTAACTATTAATTTTAAATGTATAAATGTAATAATTCAAAATCCATCTAAATACTCTTGGAAAATGGATTGAAAGACATACAGGATAAAATAATGTAAAATATTTATGAAAATTTGGTAAAAATGATTTTTTTCAATACACTATCGTCAAACATTTTGCGCACATTTTCTAGTTGAGATTTGTAAACTTTTCATCGAGAGGAACTCTAGACAACAATGTGTGTAAACGAATTTATAACTATTGGGAATTAAACTATAAGATTACTAGTTTTAATAATTTGGAAGTATTTATTAATTTTTAATTTCAAATTTCTTTCGCATTTAATTTTACGGTTTTCTGTTGCATTCGTTAGCGGAAATGATACATAATAATTTGGAGGACGTAGACTTAGAATAGCACATACACTAATACTTATACTAAATATACCGTATCCGAAAGCAATTAATGTAAATGCGTAAGTTTGTGGGACTTAGCCAGCCATACGATCCCATTATATCTTTTTTTTAGTTTGTTAAAATTTTTAAAAGTTTTTGTATATAATAACAAGACATCTTGGTTAGTAGATTTATTTGGAACCCTTCTTTTAGGGTCAAACATTGAAGTTGAATATAATATTCAACCAAAAAAAACATATAGTATATTAGTAAGTACTAGCAAAATGGCTTGTAGTATGAGCAAAAAGGTTTTCTTTAACCGTCACTAATATCACAGTTTTTGTAGTAGCCTATAAGGCAGGCACTATAAACTGTTTTATAAAAAGTAGCCTTTGGTCTTTTAAAAGAAGAAATAATCAAAAAGACAGTTAATCTCTACTAACAGTTGACCCTTTAAGTATTTCACCCTTCTATTAAAATAATAATGGTCTTATTATGTTTTTCCCATTGAATAAGCCCTATAGTTTGTATAGGTATTCATAGTAGATTTGTATAAATACACACATTATTCATATATAACAAATTGAATATATAATTTCGAATGGATATTGCTTGTTACCTTTCTTTTACAGAAAATATCATTGAATGTACATCTTTGTGAATTTTGTTTGAATGGTTAGTAATAAATTAATATACATTTACTTTAATCCTAAAAGTCAATTATAATAAATGAAAAAGATTGGTATATTATGGATACTAACATAATCATAATAAATCATCGGGTAGCTATTTTGCATATCAATCTGTAAAAAACTGTTTTAGTTTAAATATTAAATAAAAAAAAAATAAATGTTGGATTAAGGCAAAAACAGTTACGTTATAGTAAATTAATGGATTTACATAATTAACAACTGTTTCTTTCTTTTATTTCTAATGGTAAGAATCGATTGACATAGTTTAACATGTTTTATCTTATATTTTCCCTATTTAGCATAAATTTCAACAAACAAACATAGGGCCCTACTCTCAAAATTGAATTTCAGAGGGTGTAATATTTAAAAAATGTATAAAATAAACACAAATAAGCTAGTTGCCTCTAAAAGGCTGCTCCTCCAATACGAAATCATTTTGCAACCAACAGTTGTTAGAGGAAGTTGCAAACGGAAATGGCTTTGGAGAAATAACCGGAGTGGTGTTTTTTAATTTGGTTTCTAGAAGAAAATATTTTCTTTTACATTCCCTTATCATCTGAATACAAGACACTTGGACAATAAGGATATTGGCTCATTCAACCTATTATATAAATCTAACAAACTTTTTTTATAAATAAGTTATATTGAGTCATTTTAATGAAATTATGATTTATGTGAATTACTTCGAGTAACTAAAGGTATGTAAGTTCATAATAATCAACAACTATAATAACCATAATATAATTAGCATAATTAGAATGTACTTAAAAGAATTAAAGTAATACGGTTGAGCAACATTACAGTAACATATCTAATACAATTATGTTTTAATAAGCTTCGTGACTACCCATATAGCAACAAAGAAAATACAATTTTTAATATAATAATTATGATAAAAAAAACTATCCGTATTCTTTTAAAATAATTACACAGTTGTTTTACATGTTTGAATACGATATAAAACAGAAATGTTGTTTGAAATATTATATTGCCTTTAAGTTTGTATGGTTGCTTATTTCCGTTAAAATATAATTAATTAAATAAAAAAATCGAAATATATGGAATTTTTCCATATTATTTATCATACAATATATTGGGAAAATACGTTCCATTTTAAAATTTTAGGAAGTTTTAAAGAAGTATATTTTTGCTTGTAAAATGTGATGCTACCAGTAAAGTTGTACTGAAGCTCCAAAACATAAATGCAGCAACGTTGTAGTCCATTGTTTCATATTACAAGCTGAAACACACGTAAAGAATAATTTTATGTGAATGTTGGTAGAGGGTTTTTTTATAGAGAAAATCTCAAATATGTGTATTTTCTAGAGACGTAAGATTTACCAAATCTTTATACTTACTACTATTTTTTGGTGAGTGACCTTTTTTATAGCTATGTAATGCATGAAGGTTTTTAAACGATAAGATTTTATTCTATTTGAAAAGTTAAATGTTTGCAAGTTACTCACATTTCTTTTTTGTACGTTAACTGTAAATGTAATTCTTGTTTAAAAAATGAATATTAGTTTATCTCGGTTTTGAAGAGTTTTCTTTTATTGAAAAACTCACTACGTTCAAAGACATACGGTGAAGTAACAGTTATACTGGAATTACACCAAAGTGCATTGCAACAGTGTCTTTTAAATGCTTTAAAGTGTCACGATTACTTTAACTTGCACTATAAAACCATAGAATGTACATAATTTGGTAAATATTGCGAAAACAACACTTCTATAAAAATATCTGTTAAGAACTGGTTTTTTTAACATAGAAAACATAGAACAAAAGGTCCCAATTAACATAGAACTGGTTTTTTTCAAGTAATGATAAATTTAAGTTCTCTGTATCATGCAAGTTTGCTCCTTTAAATTGGATAGTATTAAGTTTTCTAGATCACCTGAACAAAACATAGAAAACGATACTTTCCCAACTTATTTTAAAGTTGTGATTATAATGCAAAGGAATATTGTCTGCAAAACAAAAAGAATCACTATGTTAAGTCCAATAGATACAAATCTTTACGCGTTCCGTTTTGTGAACTAAAATTCACTTATTTAAATGACATGGTATTTTTAATTTGGTATGGCCAGTTTGTCAAGCTCGAAATCTACATGTACTTACATAGGAATTATTTTAACGAAAAAAATGTGGTGTTGTGCTTTTAAAGAGAAAAGAAACCTCATTTTGCCCAACAAACTGCAAGGGTTGAGATTATCGTATCATGTTTATGTAACAGACTTTTCTCTGGCTTGAATACAAAAAAGCTATGTTAATAACTTATCTAATCGAGTTCAGTATCAGTAATACGTTCTACGTTAACATAACATTGCTGTGAAATAATTTTAAATACAAAAGATCTAATACAACTATAATATCTTGTGGAACCGTTACCTTATGAATAACCGACACAACACTTTGTACTGTAAAAATTAGAATTATTGTGAAAATGAGAATTTTATTTACTCTCAGGTACTAATCGTATGCTAGTTCTAGCAAAATCTATAACTTACATTCCTAGTGAACTTATAATTATAATTTTAATTTTTTTTTTCAATCTGTATTAATTAAGTTAAATGCAAATGTACTCGTAGCTTATGATAACAGCAGAAATAAATGTTCCTAATAGCTTATTCAAGTACAACAATAAAAGTTATAATGAGGCCATCATGTAGCATTGCGGGTTGCTTATTGTGGTTTAATGGCGCATGGAGGCAATTATATGTGATTGTGACTCGTGTGTTTCCAATTTGTGATTATTTTGTTTATTTAATGAGATTTGTTTTGATTTCAGATAATTTATTTCAACATTTTGTTCTTCTTAGTATAACTACAATTTATTTTGCTATGGTGAACTGTAACGTATATTAAATGGTATTGTACCTTCATTCAATCGATATATTAGTTTTTAACAAGTCAATAATCTTGTGGGGGGTATTATTATAGTAATTAAAATGTATCAATGTTTAGTTTGACCAATATAAGCTTGTGTATTTACCATGATTACGATTACTACTACGGTTTAGAATTGTTTTGTAAGCTCTTGTGCTACATTCCAGCACAGGTATAAGTTTGTTGTCGGACCGGATGGAGATTAAAACATGTAACGCGTTTTGATGACGTATCTGTTGCAGCTTTTATCATAACTAATATCATGTGTTGAGATACTGCTGGAATCATTTCTCCTACTCTTTTAAGACTAGTTTATTGGTTCTTTGGTCTAGCTAGGATTTCTGAATGAATTTTTTAAAGACTCCCTTTATCATAGCTGACTCGGACCCCTTAAAGTTTCTTGAGAATAATGTTTTTCAATACATGTTGTGGAAATACTGTAGTTTAAAGAATGAAAGTTACACCCTCATACGTATACACTACGTTTTTACACAGCCAAACCTAATCTAGCTCCACAACATGGACCAGCATGCTTTGCTTAGAGTAAACACCGAGTTAAATTAGCTTCATGCCTTATCGCGGCCAATCCCGGGCTATATTTTACTTTGTAATCACGCACAAACAGTTTTGCATTTTAAAGACTAGATGTAATCACCAATTAAAACAATATATTTCTCAACATTACCTTCAACCAAGAAAACTGTCACAAAGATGTATAAACATAATACTAATGTTTTTTGTGCAAGACGATTTAAGGGTACCTAAAACAGTTGATTTACTTTGGGCATATGAATCTTTGGACAATCCTAAAACACATTTGTAACAAAATTGGGACCTCACAAATCAGTCACTTTGTACAGTGTTTTTCATTAAAACTGCATTGTAAAGCTATATGTTCAATGATTGTGGTAAATGTATACAAACAAATAGGCTTACATATTATTATAATGTTGGAAAAACTTTCACCCTTTGAACCTCTTTTGTCAATTCAAACCAACAATACTTATCTTCAGAGTTCAAATAAAACGAGATATCAATACACATCAAGCTATTTGAGATGTCAAGTTTATCCAATAAAGTCTTTACTCCAAAGTTGACACAAACTTTCTCTCTCGGGTCCCAAACTAAGCAACGCTGTTGTGACAGCCCGTTTACTTTCGCATTGTTGAAGTCTCACTTCTGGTTTATTGATTCGACATAGGGTCTTACCCTTTTTATCTATGTTTATATTTGGTATAACCAAGTATAGTACACTACAAAATGTAATGTATTCTCAGTTCCAGATTATTTAGCAAATTAGTATGTATCGTAATAATTTTTGTTTTCTCATTAGAAAACTTGTATTTAATAGTGAACAAACTTATATGGCATTAACTTACTATAAAAAATAATTCTCAAAAATAAATAAATTTACTTGAGACAATTTTTATAGAGGCCCATAAGTATAAGACGGGTTAAAAGCGGTCACTTTTCTAACGCTTTAGTAGCTTGAAGTTTGATCCAAGGTTTTAGTACTGAACTAGGTATAACCGCATTAATTTAGTGCTCGCTTCTTTGTATATCACTTTCAACATGTAAAACTATGAATAACGTATTTAGTTGTAACATACTTTTTCAATCACATGGAGAGTAAGCTGATATAGTGGTGAATCAATGGGTGAGCTTGGGACTTTGGTCCACAGGTTCCCGAGTTCAAAACCTGCCAATCACCAATGATTTAATTAATCTATGTAATAGTACTCTAGGACTAGCCTGAAGTAATGTAAAACAATATTATAATAAAATAATAAAAATATAAAACCAAATTACTTCCCACAGATTAAAGTATAGTAATATCAAAATATAAAAGAACGAAAAACATTTTTTGACAACATACAGCTGCTTAGTCTTGTAAGTTGTCAGTTTTGAGTGGAAAACATGAGCCTGAGACGTCATAACTAAAGGCTAGGAGCACACATAAGCTCACATGTCATATGATTACAATTTATGGCTCCACTGAACACGTGGTAAACACTGTAACTTGTAGTTTTTTTTTCTTTTTCAAAATAAAATTTCACTTTAAATTCGTTTGTAAGTTCCTTTGATCATTTAAACGTTTTTAAATTATACCATAATTGAAAATAAAATCTAATTATAACAAAGCAGAGTTTTTCTCCAAAACACTTAGGTATGATGTACAACATTGGAAATACTTTTTTTATAGAATCAATTCAACAAACAATTGAAAACCTAGGGTTGTTTACTTGGACAGTGAAAAATTGGTTTCAGGTTTTCTAAACGACAATGCATCTATCTATTTCTCCTGGGGATTCTCTGTAATTCTTTTGACTAAACTTAAAATAAATAAATGCAAAATACTCTGTAAAAACCCCTTTAACAGGAAACGGAAATAGTTTTCAACAAGTCCAACAAAAAGTATGTTAAAATTTAAAATGTACTTGTTTAACCGTTTTCCACATGATTATTCAAATGATTATTTTATAAAATTTTTTTAATTACTAACTATAATGCAACTTAAACAACCTAATAATATCGATGAGTACCATTTTAAGAATTAACAGATTGAAGCTGTAAGTATTGGCCTATTTGCCTGATATGAAATCCTTCATAACTAATCATCACATTGAAATGTTCGTTAGAGTTGGTGAAATTGCTAGTTATATGAGATTACATATACAAGAGTACCAAACACAAACCGCACCACTCAACAATTAAATTGGCCTGATCAGCTGATTAGTTGTTGTTGAAATCATTACAAATTTACTTCTTCTCTCTCAACACTTGAACCTCATTGGTCCGTTACCCGTGTTGTTATGTGTGAAACTATACTGTTATGAAAGTAAACAATGTAAAACCTTTCAATTCTAAAAACTGAACTGAAACGGCTACTTTTAAAACCGTCGTAGGTAAAATAAGTTGTATAACAATTAGTTGTACAACTAGGGTTACCATATACCCATGAAATTAATGCGTTTGTCATACCTTGACAGCAGTTAAAAAACCATAACAGCTGTTAAAAAGTGTTCTCAGAAAAAAACAAGTCTAAAAAACTTGTACAAGACGGTATTCTAATTAGAACCATAATTTATGGGGTTTCCATTCTCCTTAAACATTAGATAAACATAACCCTTTATATTTACGTTATGTAATTATGTTCGCAGAGTAAAACAATAATACGGAATGTACAATCTGTTTAATCGTTTGTAATATGAGCCGTATTTAGACCACACCCTTTTATTAATCCATGTTATTAAAATATAAACAAGTTAAAATAAAACGAAAATGACAATGTATAGAATTTCAAAATTATAGAAGTACTATCACTTCAAATTTGTTTATTTGTAAAAATTAACGACGTACTGTAAGGTACCAAAAATAATAAGTAAGGAAAAAAGTTCAATTCTCTTGAAAAGAGAAAACCAAATCTCTTTATCATGGTATTAGTAGCATGGCTCTGTGAGGTCCACTTTGCTTTGTATCGCCGATGGAACAGAATGTTGAACCGAGCAAAGGATCGGAATTTTATTTTACGAATGGTCGGTATTTTTCTAGACCTTTCTTTGTATATTTTACAATATCAAAGGGTTTACCAACAATGGGAGTGTTGCTTTACACTATTCTGGAATTGTTGATTTTTTATAGCAATAAAATACAATACGATACATACGTACGTAGGTTTTAAGTTCTAAAAATTACATTTGTTTTAACAATGTTATAGGACATTTAAGGTAAGTCTTTGTTTGGATTTTCAATTATATTTTAGCTGTAGGTAATAAACTACAATAGATTTATCCATATTTGAAATATCTTATGCAAAATCCATAGTGACATTGCTTGTAAAACATATTAGTTGTACCTAAAACAAATAAATAATGAATGGTAAACAATAGAAAAAATCCCATAACGGTTCTTAATATTAGTAAATGTTAAATGTTGTATGATATATACTACGATCAAAAAGTAAAAATGAATTAGACCTCCTATGGTTTACTTGTGTGGAACTTTTACTGCAAGGGTCATCATGCCAATGTAACCGATGTATCTTTGATTAGTTCAACTAAATAACTGTTATTAGTCGATAAAACAATAATAGGAAATGTCATATAAGTTGAGAATTTATTTGTTATACTACCAGTGCCTATAGAATAATTTTATTATCCGTATCTGAAAAATGCCTACTGGTAATCAGAATTACTGAATCTGATTATTCATTCTACAATTAAATAGGCATACTTTTACACATATCGTTTGAATTTTTAGTAACATTATTTACTATTTAGTTTTGAGTAGGCTCTTTAGTGGAATCAACTATCATTTTAGATAGTGCAACTACAATATTCAAATATTTCTTTTATCTTTTAATAACAATTAGAACACATTTTATTCGTATTGTATTTTTCTTTATGGATTTATAGGGTTTAGATCCTATGTTATTTGAATGAATATGATCTTTTTAATAATATTCTAACTCATGTGATTTATTTTAAATTCTCTACGTACAAGATACTTAAGTCTCATATAGTTTTACCCTAAGGATACTAGATTTCCTTAACTAACAAAAGATTTCCTTGAATGTTTTTATCACTAAGTACGAAGATGGGGCAACATTCTGAGATACGGGAGGTTAAAATATGTATGAGTAGTTAAAAAAAATAAGTGCAGGGGATACCTCAACATCTTATAATAGAAAGTATAGTAAACATTCATATTATTTTACAGGAATTGATGAAACTAAACTATTGACATAACGTAGATCAAAATCGGACCGATACAAAAAAATGGTGCTCTTAATTGATTCGACCTAAAACTACAGAGATTACCTATAAGTCTAAGATAAATTAGGGGATTTGGGGTATTCCAGTACTGTTACTAACCATGAAGATCTTATTAGCAATAATGTGAACAAAAAAAAATAAATAAAATTACAAAATGGCGCAATCCAAATTTTCTTAATACACCGCTTTTAATAGCGATGTATTGTTATAGTAAAATTATTTCAGTAAATCATTATCATTTCATTGATTTTTAGACATTTTTTATCAAGGCAAAGTTTTTTGCCAGTTTTGATAAGATCATAAGATCTGCATGGCATTAATGGATTTATTATAAGTGCATGACGTATTAAACTTTATCCAAAGTGTCCTACAAAATACCCTTGTTGTCTGCTGTTTTAATATTTTTTGCTATTCATTAGGTTAAAAACTACAGAAAATCGTTATTAAATATATATTTCTATTTATATCTATTTAAGGGAATAAAAAATATGTTATTGAAAAAAAATCCTGTTGGAGCCACCTTTCTAATAATATTAAAACAACTTTAGAAGATTATTAAAAATGCATTTTACATGCACAGGTTTATAGTGTTGAGGTAAACTTGTAATCGCTTTCTGTCTCAAAGTTGACTTTTGTTTGGCTTAATTGAAGCTAATTACAAGCTAAAGGTGTTTGCAACGGTATTATAACTTTTTTACCTTTTCATTACTGTTAAGAAGTGCTTAAGCACAAAAGTTTAAAATATAACCAAGATATTAGTTTCAAAACAAACAGCTGGCGAGAAAAGCGATGCTTGATTAAGTATCATTCGTTATATATAATATTTGTTTATAATGTATTTAAATGGTATCTTACTAATATTATAAATGTGAAAGTTTGTGTGTTTGTTTGTTTGTTTGTTTGTTTGTTTGAAGTTCAATCACGCATTAACGACTGGACGGATTGGGCTGAAATTTGGCATGATGATAGCTCACATTCCCGATTAACATATAGGCATATTCTTTTCTCAAAAAACCTTTCGGGCTCCGCCCCAGTGGCTCTGCAGTTCCCCATGTTAACCTTATTAGTATTTATATTGAAAGGGAATTAAAGAATTTAGTCAGCTGTTTAAACTAAAAAAGTTGGTTCTATGATATGCAAAAGCATTAAAAAGTAATAAGATTTACCAACAGGGTGCAGCACTATTATTTTTTTCATTTATGATAACAGCTTATTGGAACTATAATAAGCAGCAACAAATAACTGTGATACGCAATGAGAACTTTCAAAGTAGGATTGTTTACAGTCATGTTTATGCTTTTAATTTCATATATAATTTGTGATATTTTGCAAACTTTTAATAATTTATTTTTGTCTATTGTTTAGGTGAAGTGGTAGAACGTTATGGCTATGGTAGATGTGTAATACTATGGTATACCATAAATTTAAAGAAGCAAATGTTATCAAACTGTGTCTTCCCCCATTGCAAATGCAAAGCTCGAGTATAACTGCAATAAGCGTTTTATACTTATATGCCAACCCCGTACGAAGGACGGGTACTCTGCTAGTAATGCATAAAGGTTAACAAAGTCATGCATGAAACAAATATGTTACAAGTTTTCTGCTTCAACTATTGTTTTCAAAGTCGTTGTTTTAGTAAAACTTTGTTATAAAAATATACTTCCTGCAGTCATACATATTTAAATATTATGTCGATGACTTTTGAGGCTATGAGTGCTTGCAAGAAAAAAACATTACTTGTTAAACGTGTTATATGTTTTACAGTTTATAATGTACATTAAATTTCAACATAGTTAGAATCACATTTACAGAGGCCAGAAGAAAATAAATATTAAAAATTTTAACTACTAAATTTACGTATTATCTATTTTTCTAAGTGTTAAACGTTTAAACTGCATGGCTCTATGGAGTGTAAAATGTTTCCACAAAAAATTATTGTCATATAAATAAAACTTTATAGATGACAAATAAAAAAAAGGTAGCCTAATATAATCAATTTACAAGTTCCACGTTTTTACGCCTCAAAATACCCTGACATACAAGACGTCATCTTTTTGTATTTTCCTCGTTAGAAATGTATTCATATTCAATTAATTGGAAGCAAATATAAAATATATTTTCCAATATCGAACAAATAAAGAAACGTAATGTCTGCGCTTACAGTACACTCGTTCAAATTTAATATTGCTTTAGGGTTTTATTTATGTTCCAATATCCTGTAGCTAAAAGATTTATACTTTTTTAAATCTGGGAGATTGTAAAAGTATTAAATACAGCTTGATTTTATGTAAGTGGCATGGAAATTTGAAATGTTAGAATTTATGTTTTTTTTATTGATTAGTGATTTATTCATCATAGTTGTAAAATGTATAGTGCTTTTATTTTTATATGGTATCCTATAATAATCACCATTTTAGTATCATGGCAAAGCAATTAGCTAATATAAAAATTTTATTAATGAGTATTTCTTTGTGCTTTGTGCAGTGAATATAGTTAGACATGAGATAAGTCGGTTGGTTCAAAAGCCTCAAACAGATAAAAGGCTTACTTCCCAAAGCTTCAAGCATGAGTTTCTTTATTATACTTTTCTTTATTATAAAGTTTCCTTTCTTGTTTGCTTATTAACTCCTTGAAAAAATAAATACAATTGGTCAAAATAAATCTCCTGCCTCAAGATTTCTTTAAAATTAAGAATGTTTTTCCATGTTTGAAGAAGTATAAGGAATTATGTTAAGAAATAACGTAATTTGAAGGTATAAGTATCAGAATCAACGGTGCTATGATTCATGACACTATAATAAATAATGGTTGAGTTCTACAACTGTTACAAGTTGCGTTAGTGAAAAAATATATTTATGATTTACATTGGCATGTCTATGTATTTGTTTCGATGAAAATATGTAAACATAAACATAAAAAATATGATTTGGTCAATTTATAGCCTCATGTAGAGGAAATACTGTTTCCTAAGCTTTATAATAGAGATTCTGTGTATTATAAAGTTTTCTATCCTTATCTCATTTATTAAAAATCATCTAAAATTTATATTTTTAAGATGTTTGTGGCCTATTTAAACTTGATTTTTCCTCTCCATATGGGCCACATAGGCCTGTGTGTAAAACATATCTAATTGCAGGTTAAGAAAAGTCTTGTTGTTTTAAATTTAAACTTTTTACATTAAAGTTTAAGTCCGAAGCGAGTATAATAAAATTAAACAAAAACCTCAATTTTTTTAAGCATGGCTAAGAACAAAAAATAAACTTTAATATGGATTGAGATAAAATAGCAACACAACAAGAGCTGCAAAACAATTGGTAGCTTTCATTCGAATGGAAAACTCACGTTGACATTTGTTTTGTATTCAAGTGAAGGTTGAGAGGAACTCATGCGTTTTTTGTTCATGTTATTCAACGGCTGTGTTCACATATTTACTGGAGATAAACGTTGTCACAAAGAAATCGGAATAGCTAAATTTATTTAATAACATTTTGCAAAAGAGTTTTAATTTTGTTTAATGGATACTACAAATAAAGTTATGACAGGTGTATAAGGTAAAGTGGGTCTAAACTACATATTTGTTAATCATACTAATGTGGACATAGATTTAGATGGCAGACGGATTTTGATTTGTAAAATATAAAATATTAACAGAGTCTTAAGTTAAATATTTTTAATTTTTTATAGTTTTAAGCGTATAATACCTTAATCGGGGTACAATATTCTAAGCTACCTTGTGTATGCAAAATATATGTTATGAAATACTTGTCATTGTTTATGAAAAAAGCATGTCATTTAGTGCAAAGGAAAATTTATGGATCTGACCCAAGTAACCTGCGAAATGGATTAGTTTCCTACTAAAATATACAATGTATATTTTATTTAAATTTATTATTCATCCGTCAATTTATACAGGGTGGCTGAAAAGTAACTTGCACCCCAACCCCCTTATTTTTTAACCAAGTGAGATATTTGTTGGTCTAAATAACCTAAATAAATCTAAACAAATCAAAATAACCATGAGTGTGGCTGAAAATTAACTTGCACCCCCTTTAACATTTTAACTGTTTGAGATATTTGGAATCAGTTTGAGGCGACTTGTTTGGATATGAAGGGCTACAATAATTATGGTCATTTTTGAAAATTTTGCCCTTAGGGGTAGCAGGGGTAAGGAGTAGCTCAAAATTTTCAAATGGCAATGAAATTCCAGTTTGGTATCATTTTACAGGTCTTGACAAAACATAACAATTGGCATGAAGAAAATAGAAATCGGACCATTAATTACAATATAGCAGCTAAAAACGATTGAGACAATGGTTATTAAAAGTAATTTTGAACTGCCATTTTGTTATTAATGGTCCAATTTCTATTCTCTTTATGTTAATTGTTATTTTTCGTCAATACCTGTAAAATAATACCAAACTCGACTATGAATGAATGAATGAATGAATTTATTCCACCACATATATAAAATTACAAAACCAAATGTACAAAAAAAGGGTTCTATGCAAAACTTGCTGTTTGAAAATTATGAGCTACCCCCTACCCTCGCTACCCCTAAGGGCAAAATTTTCAAAATTGACCATAACTACTGTAGCCCCCTTATAGCTAAGAATGTTGCCTCAAACAGATTTCAAATATCACAAATGGTTGAAAAGTTAAGGGGGGTGCAAGACACTTTTCAGCCACCCTGTATACATTAACAGGAAATAATGTTCTAATCCGCCAATTTAACTGGCTTTATGTAAAATTGAAATATCAATCGAATTAATTTCTACATTCCTAACGTGACATTATTCTTTACTGATATATAGATTTATAAATAAATATATGGAATTACGTAGTTTTTACAAAAGCAGATAATTTATTAAATCACTATTGTCATGTATTTTGCTGAAACATTCTTCTAAAGAACCGCTTTAGGTAAAACGTTGAAAATAAACTTGTCAAATTGTAGAGCACACTTGTTTTCGTGCTTCGAGGAATAAACAATTGAAAGTTAATCAAGCTCCGTCCTGCATTTAAAGCTCAGATATTTGCTTAGAGCTGAGCCAAATTTAGAATTTGTTGAGGAGTTTATTTGATGGTTTTAAAGGATTTAAAATCAAATGAAATTATAAAACTAGATCGATTGAGTTTAAGTTTTTAAGATCAGTTGACGTATTTTATTTTAGTATGCCAGTGATAGTCTGTAATATAAAAAAAAAATTCTAATTGTTCTTCTTTAATTTAGATTAGATTTAGTTTTTTTTACTGATTTATTTCTTAAATATTACAAAAATACGTTGAATTACACACAACAGAATATTAACTGGAAAAAACCAATTAGTAACATAATTTATCATCAGTTTTGACGTATAGACTTTGGTTTTATTTTCCTAAAACCAAAATAAACTGTGAAAAATACACATTCCATTATTTTATGTTCGCTTGTAACAACAGTGTCAAAGTGGGTTCTTTGGTTTCTTTTTATTAGTGGGATTTATGGTTAACTAGCTGAACACCCGTCCTTCGTACGGAGTTGGCGTATAAGAATAAAATGCTTTTTGCAGTTATACTCATGCTTTAAAGTTTGCAATGGAAGAGGACACAGTTTGAGAAAATTTAGTTCTTTTAATTTACGAAAGCTATAGTATAGCACATATACCATAGCCATAATGTTCTACCACTACACCTAAACAATAAAAAATAAATTATCGAATCCTCGCACAATATCAAAACATCAATTATAAATTAAAAACATAAACTTAACTGTAAACAATCCTACTTTAACAGTTCTCATTGTGCATCACAGTTTTTTGTTGCGGCTTGGTTCAAATTAGCTATGTTGTCATAAATGTAAAAAATAATAGTCCTCTACCCTGTTTGTGAACCTTAAAACTTGTAATAATATTGAATATCATAGAACAACTTGTGTAATTGAAACAGCTGACAAAAATCCCTTTTAAATATAAATACTCATAAGGTTAACATGGGAAACTCCAGAGCCACTGGGGCGGAGCCAAAAGGATTTTTGAGATAAGAATACGCCTATATGTTAATCGGCAATGTGGGCCATCATTATACCAAATTTCAGCCCAATCCGACCATTAGTTAAAGCGTGATTGACTTTCAAACAAACAAACAAACAAACAAACAAACAAACAAACACACAAACTTTCACATTTATAATATTAGTAAGATTATTAGGAAACCATATTCAGTATAGTATATACCATATCATGATTATACCATACTGGTTATATGGTATAATAACCAAGCTAACTATACGAAGTTTTAATTGCACATACAACTCCATTTTTATAGTAATTTAAAATGTATATTATAGAATCAGGTATGTACGTATTTTATATCGTTTAATCAAGGGTTTGACTTATTTTAGACCGATGTAGGATAGAATTATTTTACAGGCTTGTGTTTTAGAAATAGTTTTAAGGTGAACCTGTTTTCAAAACCTGTTTCAAATAAGTTTTCAATTAGTTTTCATTATGATATCAAGCTATAAATGACCAAGTATTGTAAAAAAACAGTTGTGCAGTTTAGCAAAGTCATTTACTTTGATTTGATTGAATCGTTATTTGACTGGCTGGGTAGCTGAGTGGTTACAGTTCTTACCTAACAATCAAAAGTTTGCCATATCGATCCTGAGAAAGTCAGTAGCTTTTTGTTAATTGAAAACTGGACCCAGCTGTTCCTGATCGTTAGGCTTTAAATATATTTTCCTGTATGATAAAACAGCTGATCTTAGTCAGTAAAAAGCTACACAGATCATCTAACACCGTTCTACACTCATCCTTCACTCATATTTGGGTACGCACATAGGTAGCGTCTTTATCTCAAATAATTGATAATTAAAATGTAATTGATTTCCTTTACTTCATCTTCTGGTTAAAACGTTTTTACTAGTTGAAACCTTACAATATTTTATCGTATACTTAATTTTCAATCCTATTTCATTGCAGTCATTCTCAGACATAACTTTGTAGCATCACTTCAATAGAAACAGAAACCACTAGGAATTCTGCTTTTGTTGTCAAGTCCAAGTAAGTATTTGTGGTAGTTTCAAATCAAAGTTTCTTTGGTCCACTTCACTATCTTAACCATCTGTTCTGTAAACTTTCACTTCCTGCTACCAGTTAAATTGTATTCCAAACAAAATACACTCTTTTCGTTACAAAAAACACTTTGAGATTATAAGATTTGACTATATTTTTAAACGTATATATAATACTAACTAGTAAAATTGTTTAGTACCATTTTAAATAATACGGTGATACACTTTTATATTATTAAGTATAATTAACATAATTATGAAATATAGCAAACTTGTTATAGTCCAACTAAGACACATTCATCTAAATGTATACAATTTACTATGGTAATTACATTACAGTAGTTTTATCCCGGTCTTGTACACCATTAGATGAAAAGTTTCTACAAACCACATTTTTTGCATCAAACAGGTAAACTTCTTAAATGTTGATTACAAAGCTGTTTTTGGCAGGAAAAGTTTTTTTTTTTATTTGAAATGTCACTTTACCTAATTTTCGTAAACAAATTTGGAGGTTGAGTCCAAACTGTCTTGGACCTTAGTTGACCTCTAAATTTTAAATCTATTCTACATATGTTCGAGTGTGAACCATTCCATTGTAACCCATTTTGTTTATTATTGTGTTTGGAATTCAAATATAAAGAAAAACATGAGGAAAGTATCTTTTTAACCACCCTACCGTGTAAAGCGTAATTAGTTTTGTTCAAATAGAATATTGTATAACATTATAGGTTTCATGAATAGGTTTTTATTTCTTACTCACAATATGAAATAAAATGGGTGTGAATTTTAATATTGCATTTGTTTTTACAGCATTATAATTTAATATAAAGGGAAACACCAATTCCACAATGCGTTGGTTGACAAAACGTGTAGTGACGTCATCAAACGTTACAATGGTCACTTTCCACCACAAATGTGGATGTGGCCAAACCGTTTGTTGACTGTTGCCATTCGTAAATGTATTGATGTCAGGCAGTCATTATGTAACTATAACAATGTGAGTGATTAATTGATTGGTTGGCATTTTTTAGTGATGACAGGATAGTACGTTTTGTCTGTCGATAGAAGTTGATTTTTTTGTTTTTTTATTACTGAAGGCCATATAAATTTTGCAAAATAATTTAAGTAAATGTGTTATAATAAATTGAATAATGTTTACATAACTTATAATGCATCAAACCATACTCCGTTGTCCAACTCTAACCATAAGCTATGGATTGTTAGTAAATACAACTGAGTTTAAACTGTATGTGAACTTTAAGCAGCGAAAGGAAAATGTTTAATAAATTCCACATGATTTCTATAACAATATATAACAACTCAATATATAACAATATATATTTATAACTTTATATTAAAGTTCATCACACGAATTTAAAATTTAGAAGCTGTAAATATATAATAAACATATCAGGTTTAATGACTAGGTAGTTAAAATGGTAATGTTTTCGTTATTGTATATGGTTGGAGAGAATTCCATAGCAATAACTTACAGGATATAGAAACATTGATTAAGCCATTAAAGAGTTAACTGGATTTGTATAGTGAAAATCTCCCCCGTTGGCAATTCAATGCAATTACTTTTGTAAAACAATATAATAACTTGTTTAAAAACTAGCAATCTATTGTGATTGTAAAAAGATAAGTTGAGTTTGTTTGTAATCATCATTTAGCCATGTAATTCCCATAAATTATGATTATAAAAGTGTAAAAATCAAGCTATGACAGTTGTCTCATAGTTCCAAAGTAAAAATTCAATTTTCTTCATTGTTTTTGTTAATTTCAGGTCTAGTTTTTAAGTACTTACTAATTGACTAATTTAACCCATACTAAGATACCCCCTAAGATCGCTCTTACCCATACCTAGATTCCCACTGAAATGTTTGCTGTAACCTATAAGAGATATTAAAAGTCACTACTAGTGCTTCTTTTTAATTAGTATCCTTGTTGATTCTCTGGAAAAAATTATATTTATTATTATTATTTATTATTTCCCAAATAGTTTAACCTTTTTGTACTTCTGCACTCAAACAATCTAATTCTTATGAATTTCTTTTCTTTGAGAACTATAAGTTTACAGTTTATTTTAATACACTTAAAAGATGTAAGTCTTATTCAAAAACAATTGAGAAGACATCAGATAAAACTCAATATAAATTTATTTGAAAACACATTTTTTTTTTTAGATCGTCTGCTTATTAAATTTAACAACATACTTTGTTCGAAGAAATCTTGTATTAAAAAGTTTTTTTTTACATGATAGATGCTTGTTATTGAGAATTTTGTCAGCGTTCGTTTGTATTGCAAGATTTTAAAACAAAACATTTACTTCAAAATAAGACTGTAGGTAAATTATGTTCAATGTTGTATGAGTACAAAACCTTTGATAATTTCCTTAAATAAAATGTATGAAATAAATTCATAGAGTTTCCACACGAATTCCAGTTTATGAGATTACAGTATTAGGTAATGAATTGCAAGTCAATATTACTTTTAAATGATTTCAATGTACAATTCATACAACGATTTAAAACTTTCTAACATATAACAATATACGTTAGACTATGAACTTAATTTGCTATTAATGGCTATATTATACTGCTAATACTATTAAATTACTATTTAATTGAATTGAAAATATTACCGTGGTATTCACACAAAAGAAAAATAATCATACATAGGATTAGATTAAAATGTTTAAGGATAGTTAAAGGGAAATTTAATTTTGGTATTTTGTAGTGTATTTTAAAGTAATCCCTCATAATTAACTTTGTGGAGACAAATTCATGCTTCAGTAAGAACGCTTTTGCAATGTTTGACGAACCGACGAATTGGGAAACTTCGATAACGATTACTATTTTAAGACTTTATAATGATGACGATCCTTTACAATAAAGAATATTTGCTGTGACAAAACAAATGCATTTAACAGTGTCATGTTAGATATTTTATTAAATCAATTGTGTTGTCTTATATCGATATCATAACTAAAATTAGTTTTCTGTAGTACACTTTGATTAAATACAGCTATTAAAAACATATACAGTATTATCGACGATGGTTTTTAAATAATAGTACAAATATTCACCTTTTTTAAATAGAGTGTTGGATGATGTAGAGTATTAAAATTTAATAAAACAAACATAGCATCCCAATAAACATGTTCTGTCAAAATAACTGAAACCAATCTATTTTGCTCAAAAGTAAAAATGTTATATTTGGAACGGGTCGATACCTTTTTTATTTTAAAACACTTTTACCGAAAAAAACATAGAACAACCTATTTTACAGCATCGGAAAAAATAATTTAGTGTAAAATATTTTTATTGCATTACATAATAAAATTATAGCACGCTCTTATGTTACTAAAACGCTGGACCAGAATCAAAATAGGATAAGGCAAGTATTTAAATCTACCAATAAAATTGAATAAATTTTGGATATTGATGGTTTCCTAATGAATACAATGGATCGGATCAACGATTCCATTTTGAATGAATACCTGAGCTTTCCATTATAGAGCAGGACTTTTTTGACTCTCAATGCTAAACCCTGGGAATTTCAAACACAAACAGAGTTTTTCAGTTCGACCTGTTTTTTGCTGGGTATCTTTCAAATAAGCCCCTTTGACGTTTTCGTCAATTTGTAAGTGAACAGGACTTTTGATTCGACTTTACAAAAATATTTGAACCCTTGGTAATCTACCCACCTCAAAAAAACAACTGTAGTTTATATTTTCCGTCACATTATTGAGCTGATCTCATTAAAACTAATACTTCATATCTGAAAGTCATTGAAATTGTCATTCAATTTAATTTTTTTCGGACAGTCCACTAATTTTAATGTAGTATTCTTCATTGCTAAGAGAATTAAAAAAAAAATAGAAATCTGAATCTTTCTTGATTTTTTGTAAAAGGTTTTTGAGCATTATAGATTTAGTCTAAGATTTTACAGTGGTAAAATTATTTTTTATGTTGTCGATTTCCAATTATACAATCCATTACAAATAAATATATTACAAAACCACATATGTTTACAGGCAAGAAAAACAATACATAATCATTTTTGTTTCTTGAGATACAAAACTTGAAATAAAGTTTGGATTAATGCATTTTATTTATATAACCGTTTCCATAAATTAGTTCACCCATAAACATCACAGTTCTCTACGAATGCACGACTCCACTGAAAATACGAAAAACGCTTGAATTCCTGTCACCGTTCACTTGAAAACAAACAAAATGCCAACGTAGGATTACCTTTCACATGATATGTACTGAATTGTTTTGCAAGTTTAATCAACTTTTATCTTTTCTTGCAATGTTGGTTTAGGTCAGTATAACAATTACCATACTAAGTGAGTTTACCATTTTAGTTTATTTTGGCCATACGACTGTTACATTGGTAAACCTGAAGGTATATTTATTCTTTAAGATATAAAAAATATCTTAATGAAAATAGGATTTAATATATGTTTTATAATTTTATTCATGAAAATACTTACTTTTCTATGGTTCAGTAAATAAAATAAATAGTTAACAAACATTTTTCTCTTTAAATTGATAGGTAAAGATTTCTATATAGAGTTACCGATAGTTGAAATTGTACGATGTTGTCTACGAAACTTTTACTTGTAGTTCTGTCCTAAAACCACCTATTATGACGTATTTTTATATTCTCTAGACAAATGGGGGTGTTCAAATCAATGAGACGTAAAAATCTAAGGGTTTCGATTTATTGAGAATGAAACTTAAAAATGTCTGTTACAAATCGTAAGTCCAAATCCAGCTCTAAACTCTCTACTCTAGGAATCAGCCTCAAACTGTATTTAGTGAACTTGTGAATTTCTCTCCAATAAGTTAATTTGAAGTTTTTTTTTATAGGAAATAAGTGTAAATAAGAAGTAATAATTCTTCTGAAATCTCAGGCTAATTGGCCAAAAACTGTGAATTCTGTATAGCTTATAACTTTTAAGCTCCGGAGTGTTATGACATAGTTTGGTTAATATCTCATGCACACACTAAAACACAAAAACATGCATTCAAATAACAAAAACCGTGCGCGACGGGAACGACGTCATCCGAGGAAACAAAAGGGCTACTTCATACGGCGCAACGAAAAACATCATGTTATTGTGAAGGTAGTGACAGACATTTTTTGCAAAATTTGAACGGGAGGATAAACCGTTAAAATTCAACATACCGATTTAACATTTTTTACTCTCAGTTAATTAAAAATATTACTTTTTTTTAAATATTGTAGTTATTTTTGACGGAAGGCGTGCATTAAAAAACTTTTGGGGAATTTAAGAAATCAATTTCAACTTAGGGAGCTTGGGATCCTACAATAAGTGATAATTTTAGGGTCTTTGAAATTTTGTGTAAATGAATTGGTCAAAACTTTTACGAGTAAACATGGTTGACTAGATTTGGTTGTTTTTAGATGTGATTCAATAACAAACGCTCAGTTGACAAGAGTACTTTAAAGTTGATTTTATTCTAAACTGAATCATTGACATACAGTCGATATTTTACTAAATCAATGCAATATTTACACCAGTTGTTAACAGTGTCTATTAATAAAAAAACATAGAATTTGGACCATTTAACAGACATTTCTCCTTGAATTACGATTTCAATATTACTTAGTTAACATTACATATGAAATTCTAAATGTTATAACAAAAGGTTATTGGAACATAAATAAACTTCCAAAAGCAATATTCAATGGCTGCGAGTTTAGTGCAAACGCAGACATTTCAGTTCCCGTATTGTTTCATATTGTAAATGTAGCGTCGTTTATGTAAGAACTTTTATAAACGATAAAACGTTTTGAATTCAAATATATTTCAAACTACTATATTCCGAAAAGTATTGAATATATTTTTGTGACATAGTTGATGTTAAGCATATAAAGCAAGTAAAATTTACTGGTGAAATATGAAATACAACTAATTAATACTATTTAATAAATCTTATTACAATGTCTTCAAAGTATGTATAATTTTGATTAAGCACATTGTTTTTTTACTTCTAAGTTTTTAAAAATAAACTTAATTGAATACTAATTAAATTTAAATTAAATTTTGAATTTAAGTCTAGAGCTTTCTAACTAGATTTATACAACAGGGTTTCCTAGCAATATTAATTTACTGTAAGTCATCATCTTGGGAATATTCAGTTATGCACATCCAGTGAAGATGACACCCTGTTAGTTACAGTTAAGGTGAGTTAATCCTATCGAATTATCTACCGCTTGCACTAGTCTGGTATAATTTAACTCAACCTCAACCAGTTTAACATTATAGCTTGAAAATACTTGTTGGAAAATTTTATTATCTTCCTTACAGGATGACCGTTTATTTTTTTGTCGTCCATACTTATAAATTCTACATTATTTTTGTTTATTACCGCTACAGTAACAATCCTGTTTATTCAATGATGAAGTACACATACATTTCGTAAATGCTTTATTTTTTTACGTGTCATAATTTGTTTCTGCAACATAAAAGTTATATAAGTATGTTTGCAGGAAAAAATAATTACAAAGTAAGAGGCTAAAACACAACCAGGAAAAATATATCCTAGCTATCAACCTTCTAACAAAACTGTTTATTTAAATTCAAAGTGTATAACATTATTAGAATATTGAAACATTATAAATATATTTTATTGAATTTTCTTCAAAATAGCTACCAATTATCCATGTAAGCAAAATAAAAGCAAAGGATGAATTGTTTATCAATCTTAAATGTAGTCAGAATTAACTTTTTTGAGGCGTCAACATTCTTTTATACCGTATACCTACAGCTATTTAGTTCATGGAGGATCAATTATAGCAGGTCTGTAGATAGTTGCAAGGATATTATTACACCCTAGAGATAAAGCTAAGTAAGTCTACACCAAACTTTATAACTGTCTATTCCAATAACTGCCTCTCACATCTGATTGAAAGGCTTTTTTGGTTGAGTAAAAAAAGTGATTTTAATTTAAATACTATACATTGAAGGCTTCCTGGTACAGTTATATTTTATGAATGAAAATAACCTGAAACATGCAATGTAAAATAAATAGGATGCCTGAAACTGACTTAACTGATTATTATTTGTGAGAAAAGTTAATTTCTCCTTTACAGATCACGTGAATATTCCACTCAAACATATTATCAAATAATTTAAACTTCAGTAGCAACACATAATTTTATGACGTCAATAAAGAACTTGATTTGATTTGAAGAATATTTCTTTGGTGTCAACTCACAACGAAAAGGACGTTAACCTATTTGTATTGTTGAAGCCTTGTTTGCACAATTGTCAAGTGTTGTTGCCTTTCCCAGAGTATAAAGTTTTATCTCTGCAGCACTTCGAATACCATATTGTAATTCCACTGAGGCGGGAAAAACAAACAATACAATAATTGTTAAATACTTTTTTGTACCCGTTCCTCTAGTTTTGAAATCAAAGTGACATACAAAGTGGAAGGTTATTAAACTTAACGAACGTTTAGATATTCAAACATGAATAATCAATATTGTTTTGTTGATTGATGCGCATGATTTTTACACCTTCTCTCAATTTAGATTTTGGACAATAATTTTATTTGTTATACAGAAATATAGTTATACCAAATCCCTAAATACTAAACACTACCCCATTTTTGTCAACTTTTTTTGAGTTTTTTATTTAAAATCATTATTAGGCTCTATTATTTTTTGTAGGATATAACATTTATACTGAAAGATACCAAACAGCCAGAAATGAATTCATTTTTTTATATGTCAATAAATGAAAATGAATTATGTGAATAATATGTTTTGTGCAATTTAGCTTAAAATCATTTCTTCAAGGGGTACAAATGCTGCCTTTCTGCTAATGGCTTTTATAAAACAAGGTTACTATTAAAAGTAAAACTCGTGGTCTTTTATAATTTATTGCAATACATATAAGTTTCATTAAGGTTTACCCTTGATATCACTTTACTCAGTTGCCTCAAAAGGCTATTGAACAGGTATTTGAAGGAGAACACATTTAAAACTAGCTTCATATATTTTGGAATGGCACAAAAATATTTGAATAAAGTCAACATAAAAGAAGAAAGAGAATGCATTCTTATACAGACGTTTTACCAGACATTTTTAAAAACTAAATAATGAAAACTGGCATAGTATGGGATTGTTATAAGTAAGAGTATTTGTTTTCCACCTTTCATTGGTAAGTGTTTTTCTTTTACATTTAAAAATACAGGAAGTATTTTTTAATGTCTCTTTACTAATACAAATAGAGTTAAAACTAGTGGCCGTTTGATTTGTCTTAACCGGAGCGTTTACCTATGTCTGATTTAATAGTTATGATGTTATACTGTCTTTATTATTTGCATTCTAATTTTATTCTTTTACTAGTCTTTAAGTGACGATCATTAAAATTTAAACCCTAAGGACAAATTCTATTTTCAAATATAAAAACTATTACTGTTCTATTGCAATAATATGAATGCAGTTTTAGGCGAACACGGCATGAAATGTTTTATTTTTTAGTACCATACAAAAATTGTCAATATCATTTCATATAGGGCCTAATTTGGCAAAATTTTCAAAGTATTTTATCCTTTGGCATGAAATCATATTAAATCAAAATCAGAACCAATGTATAGACATTGTCTTATTTCACAAAAAAGCTCTATTTCACAATAAAGAATTATGTATGGTTATTATATTATGTTATAGTTATATTACTTTTATGTTATTGTTGTTATTGTTATGTTATTATGTATAGTTATGTTTTAATTTATAATTATCGTTTTACAGAATTAAGTAATTTCAAAAGTGACCACGTATACTAAATATAAAGTAAAATGAGCATAGCCTATTAAGGTTGGCTATTTTGAATATTTTCCGCAAACCAGAATCAAATGAAGGTTAACCCAAGGGAGGGATTCAGTGCAAACTCGATTCTGGTAGTCAGCAACTTTGCAGCGAAACTTTTCCATATTGGCAATTCCGGTTTTTCATGTCCAAACATTTTTATATACACCTATTTAAATTAAAATCTTACTTTAGTTTGACCATCGTACAAATATTATGTGATAATATATTTATATTTTTTATATCATTGACCATTTAAAAAAATAATACCTCCTTATGAATATGTAGGTACAATGTGTTAATTAATATTTAGATTTTTTTTTATACAGCTTTATACAACAAAGTGAAATTATAATTGTTTTTGTATATTGAACTAAAACTTCTGTAGATTTATATTTAATGTAAATCTCAAATAATAGTAAAATAAAAATATACCTCTGATTAAACCACCTTCACAATATTTATGTATATCGTAATATTGACGCTAGGTTTTTGCAGATAAATTATTCAGAATATGCCAATAGGGTTGAAGCGGTATCGAAATAATAGCTTAAGCTATTGTGTATAGGTGGGAACGTCATGCTTGACCCTAAATGTAATAAATGGGAACTTACTTTAATACATCAACATTTGCAACGCTAAATAGAGGTTGGTAAAACAGTCAACCTAAAGTTACAAGTTCAGAAATTTACTTTTTATGGATAAAAAACAAGATTCTTAAACAAACTATCTACTTGTAAAGTAGATAGCGTATTAAATAAAAACCCTTCGTATATTAGCTTGTACCGTAAAAATTAACCGTTTTATGAACCATCACAGATGTATTGTTTCAACGTCTGTGGACGATTTTCAAAATGGACGACTTTTTATATTATGAGATTATTATTTTACTATTTTAAATAATTTAACTAAAACATGTGCTAAAATTATGCCGATAAAAATCTATGTACGAAAAAGCCTTTTTTTATTCATTAGCCTACTCACTCTGTTAATTCTTACTAACCAAAAGTAACAAACAATTACTGTGCAATAATTACTCAAGGAACAATTTCGTGTTAGAAAATTAAACTCGGCTGCCCCAACTTTACAATCTTACTTCTAATTAAAACTTAATGAACCTTAAATCCTAAGATATTAAGTGCATATTATATTAATGCTGCTTCCTTTTAATTATTTAAGTTAGGTAAATTAAAATGGATTTCTTTTAATTTACATAAGGATCGTATGATAGTCCAAACATAAAATTTAGTTTTTGTTTATACGTTGTAAAAACTGAAATCCAAAAACAAATAATGAATTTGACCTTCCCTTCCTCAAAAAAATGGGTTTCAGCCTTAAGAATAATCCTGAAAATCAATATTGGTTAATTCAGAATAAAAAAATACCCCCTTCTCCCCACACGTATACAATATATTGTGGATGTTGTCATTGTTTCGTAATCATAAACTAGAGTGTGATCTTTAAGCAATAAGTTTGAATTAATTAGTACCTTTAATATAATAATATATTGTTTTTACAAATCTTAATAATTTATTACATACAATTATATTTATATTGGAGTTCCTGTCAAACATTGTTCTTATCCATGATTTGTTGAAAATTAAGGTATATACATTTTTTTCAAGGACGCTAGGTACGAGCCTGGGATTTTTTTTCACATTACTTCAGGCTAGACCTAGGGGTTGCGGCATTATCACTTCGATAACATCCATTGGTGACTTGGATGGGATCGAACCCACGCTCTAACCACTACACCAGCTCATTCCCCAAGTAATTTAGCTATTTTAGGGAATGTAAATAAATATGTTTACCTTATTTATTGATAATAGAAAGTCTACACTTTACTTAAGCCCAATTATCTTTACCTATAAAGATTCCCTTATTTATTTCATGTTTTTTTGTATGCCCATTCTGTATTTACTTGGCTCATGTGCGTTTCATTTATTGAACTATTTTGACGACCTTCATATGATGTTGCTACTTGACACTTTGTTGTAGGTATGATGGTCGTTAAGAGCTGAAACTAGTTGCCACTTCAGCAACCAAGAAACTTATTGCACTTATTGCAATCCACTTAAACAAGATTTGTATCCACACAAGACAGTTTATACACAGGAACGTCCTATCTAGAATATTTGGTAGAATATACCATTTCGAGTAGTGACTATTTTAGAACTTGCTTTCCAAAAGTTATCATTATAGTTTTAACATTTTCGGATGGCTTCTATAAGCAAAAAAACAACATATGTTTAAGATGAATGAAATGGAAAAATAACCCATTTTTTCCTATACGCACCACAAAACTGATAAAGGTAACCAGCAAATTGTACGACTCAATTAATACGTTGTTATTATTTCTTATCTTTTAAGGAATAATAGTTTCTCTTTTTGCAAAAAAAAAATATATATATATATTAGCAATTAAGTAATCTTAATGTATTGATAATTGTAATAAGGTAATTTTGTTAGATAGCAGTTAAGTTGTACTTTTAATACAAAAAAGAACATGTATTAATCTTAGAGGGATGACCTTTTGAAAATAAAATATATATGGGAAAACGCGACTCAAATGAAATCGAAATTCAATTAATTTTATCCAGCAAGGAATTAGTGATTAAGCCGATCTCAGTATTGTGTTTTGTTTTGCTTGACCGGAATATTTTAACAGTGTTGGGATTTGATTTCACGAATGTATTCCATAAATATTTATAATATTACAAGGTATTCATTAATTAAGATTAGTAAAAATATATTATTGAAAAAAAATACTTTTTTACTTAACTATAGTACGTATAATAGGTAAGGTTACCTGCATCCACAAATGGGATTAATGGGTTTATACCGGTTGAAAGTACAATAACACTTAGCAGAGTATGATAATTTTTTTGTATTTATATACTTTTTCATAGTATTTTATTTTAGAGTTATTTGTGTAATAACATTACTAGCAAAAAACATATTGAATTAATAAGAACAAATTATGTATAGAAATAAAACCTATTAATGACGTTAAGGATTTATTCTGCATGTTTTATGAATATAATTCCTATAACAAACCTTCAGTAATAACATATCATTACATTCATTAAACAACTTGATGTAGTACACTTAAGCTTGTTAGCTTGTTGCTAACATGCACTTAAATCCATTTGTAAAACTGTAGCTAAAAGACTTACATTCTTAACAGCTGCTAAATCGGGAGCCAGCTGGTGTAGATGTAGTAAGCAATGTTTCAGTTCCCAAGATCTCGAGTTCGAATCCAAACAACCACAAATGGTGATTAGCTATATTATAATGCCTTATAATGCCACGTCTTACTTGGGCTAAGTCTGATGTAGGTTTAACAGCGTTTCAGGCTAAAATCTAGCATCCTAAAATGTTAGGGTTAATCAATTGAGTGCATACAGAGTGATACAAGATTCAGAAAGTTTTTTTTTATTTTTTTTTATTATTTTTTTTTGAAGAGGTTGGCGGCCTCTTTTAACCTTGCATTTGCCCGTCCACATAGACTAAGCGCCCGTGCGTGGATCGTTTACAGCAAAGCAAGGAGTGAGCCGGTACAGTACAAAGGTGAACTGTACTGATAAAATGTTATCGGCAGTGACCAGGATCCGAACCCACGACATCGCTGCCTTGGGCCCAAAGTCCGCGACAAGTTGATGTTCAGTTGCACAGTAGAGGTTCAAATATGATTAATGGCAAAAGTTAAACTCGAACAAACAGATTGATCATATGCACCGACTTTGTTTATAACAAGGTTTGAGTAACTTTGACATATCCAAACATTCTGGAATTGATACTCACCATAGAAAACTCTTATCAGGAACAAACTTAGTTTGCACACTCATTTAAACATACCGTCAAAACTTTAAGATTTGTCTTATATATATTTATGTGTATTCGATTGTGTATGGCTAAGTACTTGCCTTATCTTTACACTTTAAACTGTGTTTTATTTGTTTAGTTCATTTAATAAACAAATCATACAATTGTATTGTTGAAAAAAGAAAGTAAAGTTTTTGGGACCGAGCATTTTTACTAAATGCTGTAGTTTCTTTAAGTAATTATGGTAAAAAGACTATTTTTTCTTCCATATTCGATACCAGATCAGAATTACAAAACGTTTAAAGGTATTTTGCCATCCAAATTGCTAATGCGTTCTTTAAACTAATAAAATTTATCTAGAATTCAAAATCTTGCAACAGAGGTGTTGCACAAAATAATTCGTTTTAATCATTGTAACATGCATAACGGCAAAATAAAACACTACCAGTTTATCAATTAATAACTTGCAAAATTCTAATGAAAATGAAAAATATATGAAAAACTAAATATTTACTTCTTGAAAACAGCGTAAAAACACCACTCCTGTGATTTTCCAACGCCATTTCCGCTCAGATCTTCCTGGAACAACTATTATTTCCTTTTGCTAAATGTGGAATAAAGGAGAACTTTTAATAAAAGTAAATAATATTTCCTTATTCCTTTAATGTTTCAATTAGACGGCATTTAGTTTTCAGTGAGTCTTGGTGGTTTTAAATGTATGGGTTCAAAATTATAAATCATACATAAATTCGGGTATAATATTTAGGTAAGGAAGGCTGTTTTGAATATCAGTTACTCCTATGTTAAAAATAATTCTTTAAACATGATAAGTAACGAATAAAAAAAACACTTACGTTAACAAACCATTTAATGTTATTTTAAATACTTCACAACATGTTCATAGCCAAAAAATATTACCAAAAGCTCTAAAATCAATTATTTAAAGTGTAAAAAGGTGTACACTAGTAATAATAATTTATCGGTCTTTTTTTCCTAGTTAATATTTACTCGGTAGACAAACATTTCGTATGTTTACAAAGCAAAATATTTGATAAAATGATAGTGTGGGTTTACAATTGTCAATACAAGAAATAAATTTATTAATATTTATATTTATATTAAAATGCCAAAGGGACTTGGGGTGACAGATACTTTATCATTGACAGTTGATATATTTATTTACCGCAACCAATCGACCTGTCAATCCCAATTCAATCATGTTAAATACAACTTTTTATTTTTTATCGGCGATTTACAAAATATTTTAAAGACCTCCAACAGTTGCATATATAAGAATCTTTTATTTATTTTATTGACTGATTTCTTTTTTTGAGAACATGACTTGCAATGTTTGCTAGTTAAAATCGACATTATAGTTTATAAGTAAAATATTTCCGAGTAATACCAGCAGTTCTGAATGATTTTCTTAGGGCAAAAGGCTGAGATTGTAATTTGTACAGTTTATAACATATTATTCGAAAACAGATGTGTTATTCATACTATATAACATACCATAGGATTACTAGTTTCTCTTCGTACAGGACAGAAGTATTAAATATTGTCTATTATTGTGAAGTATATTTTAATTCGATAAAATCATTTGGTGTTGTACATAAAGTACAAACATCTAAAGAGTGTCTACACAGTAATAAAATTTATAAAAAATTGCAAGATTAAAATAATGTAGAAACTGTTTGGAAAATATTCATGTCTGATTTTTTAGTATGGCAAGTTCAAATATTTCCGTGGCCAATATTTGGCTGTGTGAAACAATATTTGGGATTGCCGGAGTAGTTTTGTAATATCCTGTAACACCTCCACAGATAAAAAGTCATTTCCTGTTTCCAGCGGAGAGAAATAAAAACACATTATTGCAGTTTCAAGTTATGTTTTCCAAATATAAACACTAAATGATAAGGTTATAGATTTCTGTGTTTCATTACTTTACAACTAAGATCACTTTTATGCCTATTATATTTATTCAAAGCGTTACACTATTTTTTGAAGCTTTTTGAGCTATTCATTTAAAATTAGATCCAACCTTTTTATCATTGAATCTGATGTTAATTTTAAAAAATATCGTGCCAAAATGTTTATTTAAGAATTTATTGGAATGTGTTTTTTAATAATACATTTTTTCATCGAAATAAGTAAAGATGCATTCCAACTTATTAAAACTTTTAAGTGGCATTTTTAAGTGCATTTTATTGGAATCTAAGGCTGCATCTTAATATTACATTTTTGTAAGGTAGACAACTATTGATTATTTAAAAAGCATAAAAAACCTGCCCGCTTTATGATTGAACGAGAATATATAAAAACAAATAACTTTTTTATTTTTAAAGTTAAGCAGTAGTAATTTTAGCATAGTGTTCTAAATTTACATTTAAATAAATAGTGAAGCTATTTTTACTTTTGGCCTAGTATTATTTTCTATTTAGGGTATTCAATGTCTTCTGAGCCGATATGGCCCAAACCCAGTCTTATCGACACAAAGTCCCCCTTATTTTCTATCGTTAAACGATATTCGATAGCCATGAATGTAAAGGTATGTTATTCCTAATCCTCTTTCTGTGGAATGAATACCATTTCAGTAAAAAAAAACTTCCATCCCATATTTTAAGTCCCTTACATGTAATTTTTCTATTTATACGTAACTGAAAATATGCCAAACGTTTGAATTCCCCTTTTCACCGTTCACTTCAATAGCAATCAAAAGCCAACGACGAGAGTCCTCTTTCAATGAACTATTTTCAATATTGTTGTGCAAAGAAATTGAATTGGATTTACTTTATTGCCTATGAGTGCTTACATGGTTACGAGTTGTTATAATACGAATAAACCTATTTCAATGGAAAAGAGTAAAATTGTTCTTGTATAATTGTAATATACCTGATCAAAACTAAGTTTTTACCAATTACCATCAGAAACAATAGATTCATTCGCCTATAGGGTCTGATGATGATTTGAGTGTCCAATCAAAATCGATCACTACTTATCATTTTTTATCTATATTGGCCTATCGTAACAGTATAGCGGAAATGTATGTTTTAAGTGTTATGAGACGTATCCTTTATTTAATTTCCATTTAAGTAAGACATCAGTTTGAGATACAATTTATGTATACAAATTCTTGGCTACCGAAGCATACCCATTTGAAAAAAAAGTAGTGGCGAACTACCGGTTTAAAGGCACTTGGGGCACGTTTTCCCATAAGAAATAACATGGGATCATTTTTTGGCCACCAAATCCAAAAATCCTGATCTTTGCCTAAATATCCCTATATAATTGTTAAACCTTACTTCTTACTTATTCCCCATAAATATATTCGATATTAAGCTAAAAAAGCTATTTCTTATATTTATTGACCCTTACAAGTGTAAATGTAGAGTAGTGGCGAACCCAGAAAGAGCCATCACTTTAGGCACGTTTTCCCCATAAGAATAACATGGTGAGCTTTTTTTGACCACTTTTTTAAAAATCCAGCTCTCGGCCTATACAAGCCTATATAAATGTTCAATACCATTGTATAACACTATTAAAATTTCAAATCCACATCCATTCTCATATATATTCTCAAAATCATCAACTTGATAGTGCGAGGTTTGTACGCAAACTCGGGCACGCTCCCGGCTCATGGCGCGCTCCCTTGGACATCCTTAGTGGAAATCCATGAATTCTGGCTACTTGGGAACCCAAGCCATTTGACATATAATAAATCACCTTTTCTCCTAATAACCTTTTCTATCAAATACATGTCTTTATATTTGGTCTTTAACAATTCCTCTGTATAGAAGCCTCCCCTGATTATATTACCATTTTCATCTTTCAAGATATAAGTCACAGGCTTTGTATTCTTTACTTCTGCTATTGTAAATAGCTCCCCTGTCCAATTCGGGGTATATCCTTTACTAAAAACATGTTTATACTTGGAAATTCTCACACTATCACCTACCTTATATCTTGGCTTTTTAACTTGCACTACTTTAGAAGTCAACCTCTCATGCACATATTTACTGTTCTTAATATTCACTTGGTTAGGCTTCATTCCTATAGATCTATGCACCTTATTATTATATTTTCGAATTAACTTTGGAAGTAAATCCAACCATTTATAACTCCCCTGAGCACTAAATTCCCTATATAACCAATTCTTTAAAGTTCTCTGAAACCTCTCCACAATTGCAGCCTTAGTTGTAGAAAATGTGTGATAGTGATTAATATTTAATTGTTTCATTAGTTTGCTAAAATATTGATTAAAAAATTCTTTTCCATTGTCAGATTGAATGTTTTTAACCCCCTTTGGTAGAATGGTTTTAATGGCTTCTGTAACCACCAAACCCGTCTTATTCTTTAGCGGAGCAGCATAAGCTTTTTTAGAAAATGTATCTATTAAAGTTAAAATATATTTATTGCCAGAATTCTCTCTAGCATAGTTTTGCATATCAATTAAATCTATTTGTACAGTTTCGTTTATACCTAATACTTTAAAAGACCTTCTAATGAAATTCTTTCTTGCAGGCTTATGAAGTTCGTATGCAATTTCATTCATTTTTTATAACATCACTCTTTCCTTGTACTGTAAATATATTACCATTAGCCCCAATCAATAGATTATCTTCCATTCTTTTAAATACATAGTTTTCTGGTATATATGGTCTATTATCTATATACTTAAATCCACTCAAAGATGTGGGGTCGGCAACTAATAAATCAGGATTGTATTCCATCAAATTAAATTTTCTTCCTCCATATACAAATTTTGATCCATCATAATACATAGCTTGTGACATTAAACAAATATCATCTAAATATTCCCCCATTGGCAGATTTCTTATATATTGTTTTTTGGCATCCCAACATTTTTCTTTTTTATCAAAAGTTATAGTCTGTTCTTTTGTAACACAGTCAGTGTCATCAACGGCAGGTTTAACACGTACTAACCTTTTATTATTAAAATCCCAATAGCCTGCTTCCATTTTTGGAACTTGTGAAACATTCACAGCATCCTTACTATCTGTACCTTCTATCAAATTGCTAAGTTTCTGTTTCTTAGCATTCCAAACACCATTCTCTGATTCTAAAAATTCATAATTATTATCGTCTTGTACAAATTTACCATCTTCTTTTCGTATTAAAGTCTGTTGTAAAGTGGGCACATCATTTAAACTTTCACCCTTTTCTACATTAGTAATTTTCCGTTTCTTAGCATTCCAAACACCATTCTCTGATTCTAAAAATTCATAATTTTTATTGTCTTGTACAAATTTACCACCATCTGTTCGTATTAAAGTCTGTTGTAAAGTGGGCACATCATCTAAACTTTCACCCTTTTCCACATTAGTAATTTTCTGTTTTTTAGCATTCCAATTTTTATTCTTAGATTCTAAAAACTCATATTTAGTTTTACCTTGTAAAAATATATCACCTTTTCTAGTTAATGTCTGACCCAAAGTTGATACATCATCTACAATCTCCCCATCTTTAACATTACCAATTTTACGGTTTAAACAATTCCAACTATCGTCTTGTAAATTTAAAGTAGGTTCATTACTAGCCCTGGGTTCTGTAGGCTTATTATATGGATTATATAAACGATAAAATTTATCTATAAACATATTTTTATTTAATAAATAATTCCACTTTCTCTTAATTCCTCAATAATGGAATCTATTTCATTATCCACTCCTGAGTTACCGGCTTGGCGACTTAGCCAAAGAAGTCTTAACCTATCTACAAGCTCATTAGGATCATCCCAATAAATATAGTCTATTTTATTACCAGTCACTTGTCTCAAACCTTCACCAACAGATTTAAAAAGAGGTTTAATTATATTAAGATATTTAGTATGTCTATTACTTGAAATTGGTGCACCATCTTTGTAACTCTTTAAATGTCCATTTGTGGCTTCCAAAATCTCTTTATAATTTTGCAAATCAACCTGAGTATAATCCTCAGGTTCTTTTAAAGTTAACAACTGCCACAAGCCTTTTGTCCCCTTGTAGGTTTTATTTGCAACTGTGACATCATCATTGGCAATATCAACTTCCTTATTTCCAATAAAAAATTTATTTGCTTCTCGTCTAATACCATATGTAGTGTCTGTCATACTACTTTTACTGAGGTAATTTCCTAAATAGTCTGATGCTAAAAGACCAAAATCTAATTTCTGTGGAGTGGATTGCTGTAATGGTTGTAATGGTTGTAATCTTGGTATCATTGATATTCTAGATGGAGTCATTGGGAGTATCTCCATTTGAGGCCTCTCTGTTTTGCCAATAGCTGTGATTTTTTTTAATTCTTGTAATGGCTCTATTAAAGGTTGGAATGTTTGGAACCTCTCTTCAGCCTCTAGAAACTTGCCACGTTTTAAAGCTCTATATTTCTCTCGTATTTGATTTGCAGAATCAACCAATTCTTGTTGAATGTTTTTCATCTTTTATTTACATTTTATTTATCTCATTTGACAAAGGATTGTACTCAAACACTTTATCATGTATTATCAAACAATATGCAGATGTATTTGCTGGCACATTGTCTGCAGTTTCAATCTCTAATTTAATATCAACAATTCCTTCCTTCACTGTTTCATTCTGTCTAGAACAGTCTATTACAATTAGTGGATATTTCTTCATAAACTCAGCCCTACTAATCATAGGATCTGGGATAGTATTATAGTAAGTCTCTCTAAACCTCATAAACATCTCATAAGCTTTAGAGACATCTCCATTTTCAAAGTCAAGATTTAAATCACTATAAGGATAATATTCAGAGTTTAGAAACACTTTGAGATTTTTTAATTTACAGTGATCAAATTCATCAGTTCTTTTTCGTGCACTATTATCCCTAGCTGTTTGGAAACCAAATATAATATACCTAGGCTTCTCCAAACTTGAAGATGTCTTTACTGACCATGTATGTCTTGTAGTATTGGGATATGAAGGAAGTTCATGCAGCTCTAAACTTCTAAATGCAATTTGCAAATTTTTATTTTGCAATAACATCTTTTGTAATTGTAACTTCTCCCCATCTGATGGTATCACATGTGGCATGACCCATTGAATAGAGTTAAGTGTAATTTTGGGAATTGTATCAGCAGTGCCACTGGCTGGAGCACTAGTGGTTGTTAATATACAATTCAAATCATTTTTGGATCTTTTCAACACCAATTCTTGTTTGACATTTACTAAAACCTTATTAAAATCCTCGAATACACCCATTAACAACTCTAATGGCAAACAAGTACTGAACTTGCCACCTTTATGGAACTCTTTTAAATTCGTGTCAGAATCAAATGCTACATTTGACAATTTAGTAGTTTTATTGTAAGAGCTCAATATTTTCATAAGACTAGAAATTCCTGGGTTTCTTACAATGTCTATTTCTTTACCTGCGACTTCATATCTAATTTCATCAAATAAGAAAGCAAATGCATTATTTATAAAATGACCTTTATCATGATTTTCAATTTCTCCCTTAATATACAGATAACTCCTACATGGGAGAGTTAGCAAATCTTGATTATTAATACATATTCGAATTTCATCAGAATTATTTATTGCCAAAGTGTTGTGGGGAACATAGGAGTGATTTGTAATTTTAACCACACTATCGTCGAATTGGGATTTCCCTGTAACGTCTAGAAAATCTTCCATTTTTATTAATAGAAAATTTTAACTTTAGTCCTATTGACTTTAGGAACCTAGCATTTTGTACACTTATAGATAAATTCTTATAAATTCTCATATCTTTTTTATATGACAAGTAATTGTAGTTTCTTCTCCGTTAAAGTCAATTGCCTTGTCGTGTTGATCGGCAAATGTAATACTGACAACATCTAAACTTCTCTTATTTACAGGAAAATATATAATATTTCTTGGAACTTCAATAATTTTGTAGCCAGGAGGAGCTTCTGGATAAAAGCTATGTATGGTGTGTGATTTGTTGCCATTTAAATAGGACCCGTTTGCAATATTACATTTTACTCTAATCACATTTACATTATTAATGTTTATTTTATTTGTAGATTCAAACTGAACACCAGGAGTAGAAACACCTTTAAATCCCAATAAGACAGACCCTAAACATGGTTTTGTAAAATCAAACACATGGCTAGAAAGTAATGTCGCTTTCATAGTTTTATTATTAGCTGTAAGGAAAAAGTCTGGGATTTGCTTTTGAATTTCCTTTGCAAGCTCAACCACCTCATATGTTCCTTCAGAAATTTCTATTGTAACTGGAGCATTGTGATCATAATAGAAAACATCATCACCTTCTCCAATGGTTAATTTGTTGCCTTTAAGTTGATTTAATTTTGGAATAAGCCCTTTGAATAAAAGTTTGGATTTAGTATTAATTAATGCGTCTCCATTTTTATCTATTATAACTTTAAGTTTACCATCTAATAACTGGTTTAAATCATCAACTGAGATATCTCCTTTTGGTAATGTTTTTTTCTCTACTTTATAATATGTTAAAGTATTTAGAGGTTTTTTAACATTAAATATAGAATTATAACTTTGAAAATCTACTAATCCAATTACATAATCATCATTTAATTCTATGGGAGGAAAGAACACTGACTTAAGCTCTGGCTCTGTACCCGAAAATGTTATAGTAAATGAATCCATTTTTATAAACAAAAATTTTTTATGAATGATAAACATAAAATTCCACAAATAGAACTATTTAAATCTTGTATTTGATCGGTTGTATAGAAGATTTTATATCCCTCAAAATATTTAATTACTTCTTTTGGAGGTTGGATTCCAAATGGGTCAAAATAAATTACAATATCTTTATTTTTACGATATGCTGTCCAATGTGTGCCAGATGAGCTATCCAAATTAACTATTCCGCACTCTTTTACTCTTGGTTTTAGATTTTTTAGCTCGTTTTTTAGGTACACCCCCCGGAAGTGAGGCACGTCTTTTGCGGCCTCTAACAGCTGGTAGTTGTCCATCTTTTTTATTAAATTTTAATCCCATTCCCATTTTTGCTTTTGCCTTCATCAAATTTGTCACGGCATAAGCAGCTGCTCTTTCAGCAAGATTTGCGTCCTTGGCCGTTACTCTAGTCCAAGCTAAGTCTGCTAATCTCATGTCTGCTTTGTTCCGAGCAGCGGTATCAGGATTATTCATGTAGAATATGTCATGCTCTTTACAATAAGAGTCTAGTTTATTTTTTGGAGGTACATTTTTAGCTAAATTCTCACGTACATTCGTCCCAGGTCCACAGTACTGATAAGATGGTATGTGAAGTGGAAATGGAAGGTTATTTATAAGAGTATTCAATAACCCTCGACCCCTGTAAGGTTTTAAGAATAAACCTTTCCCCTTTTTACATGTTTTCTTATTAACATTTTTTACCATTTTTATTATATAAAAAATGTCTTTTATTCAACAAAAACATAAATTTAAAATAGTACATACTAAGGAAAATATACCAAAGAAGTTGGGTCTATTTCCTACCAATATTCGATGTGTTATTTGTGGTCCAAGTGGAAGTGGGAAGACGGTTGTAATTTACAATTTAATTGTAAGAAAGGAAGGATTAAAATTTACAAACTTATATTTAATATCTAAATCTTTAGAACAAGAAAAATATAAAAAAATAATTGAAATATTTAGTTTGTGTGATGAAGTGAAATTACACACGTTTACTGACTGTGAAATCACACCAAATGATGTAAAATCACAGTCAGTTGTTGTATTTGATGACATAAATAGTCCAAATATTACACAATTTTTCTCAATGGGTCGACATAAAAATATTAACTGTTTTTACTTGTGTCAATCTTACAGCAAAGTACACAAACATTTACGTGATAATGTAAATTTCCTTATATTATTTAAACAAGATGATTTAAATTTAAAACATGTATATAACAATCATGTTGGTAATGACTTTTCATTTAACCAATTTAAAAATCTCTGTCATCAATGTTGGGATAAAACTAAATATGGCTTTTTCGTAATAGACAAAGAAAGGTCAAAGAATAATGGCAAATATAGATTTATGTTTGACCAATTCTATCAAGAGGATGGTAAGGGTAAATAAATAAAAGACTTTTTTTTAACATTTGCATTTATTTTGCATCTACATACATTTTATGTTTGATCAATTTTATAGTGACCAAGAGCAAGAGTATTGATGCCATCTTCCAGAATAAACCTCTTGTCATCGTCAAAGGATAGTACTTTCTTTTTCATGGTCAAGGTTTGAAGATGATGATTTGTAGATTTAATTCTTGTCACATTCTCATAGTAATCTTGCCCAGTTGCAAGGCAGTTCAAATAATGTTGATGTCTGAGGAGATGTTTAACAGTGGCACCATCAGCTCCTTTAGCTTTCTTCACCTCTAAAGCTTGCTTGTCTTCTTCATATAACCATTTTAGAGGAATATAAGAATATAACTTTGGTCTTAAACCACAATATTCATACATAATATGACCACCTAATTCGTCTTTAAACTTGCCTGTGACTTTTTTATTTTTATTAGAGTATAAGAAATGGTCTTTACTATATCCAGAGGTATCAAAATAGTGCAAGTCACATTCTATTTCCTTGTAAAAGTCCTGTGTAACTATAGAATACATTAAAGAATCTGTATCTGTCATAAGAAATCTTTTGTTCTTAAATTTTGACATATAATTATAGTGGAAATCATACATTATTACTTTACTTATATCCAAAATTGTCATTCCTAAATATATAGGTTTATTAAACTTTACAACTAATTTATTTAAATGTATAGCATGTAAATTGTTATCGAACTTTTTGCTACAGTCAAACCTTGGATTAGTGACATATTTTGTTAATAGTGACTCATCCTTGAGATAAATGTCACGAAACTTTCGTTGATTCATAATTGTTCGACCAAAGAGACTATTATTTAACAATTTGTAAAAGTCTTTTTCGAAATCATTTTTAGCCCATTTTCGTTTTTCAATATTAAAATTAATATAGGGCGCAAGCCATTTAGACTGTCTAAATTTTAAAATTCTGTGGTATTTTGTAACAATCAAACCCAATTCCTCATATTTTTGTAATGCTTTGTAATGTAAAATATATTTAGTTTTGTCATTTAAATTTGGTATTAATTTGCCATTCATTTTCTCAGGTGCTAATGGATAGTCATTATGTAAATCATGTAAGCTTTTATCATATTTTAAATCAACTTCTAAAATGTATCCAAACTCATCATTTTGATTGTATTTGTAGTCTATCTCATTAGTCCAACGGAATCCATCCACAGGCAGTGGCTCGCACATAGCTGTAGAGTATAGTGAGTTACAGTCTAAATATATTAAATAGACACTCTCTTGATTGGGATCATAGTGTTCACCCATATATCTATTATTTGCTTTAGCGTAACGTGTAGAAATCATACTGACTCCTCCTCTAATCGCACTTTCTATGAACAAATGCATGTCAATATCTTGAAATAATTGTAATTTTATACCAGTCATTCTAAGACAGGCCTCCCATGTAAGTCCAGGAAGTGAATACATATGTACGGGGTCAAGTTTGTAATCTTTTAAGCACAGGTCTCTAAAAGTCTCAAAGACATCAGCCAGTAGCAATACATCTGTTTTAAGATATAAATCATGATATTCTTGTAAATTATTTATATTAAAATGGGACCATACATTTTTAGCATGTTCATATTCATTGGGAGAGATATGTTCTTTAGTTAGAGTACTATAAAATGCCTCAATTGGGGGTAGAGACTCTGCAAACTTATCTGGTCCCGTCATATATTCATAGGGAAATACACCTTTACGTTGTAGTAGTGGATTTTGTATGAATCTAAATGTGTTTAAATTGGAAGCCAATTTATACAATGGAAGGGACAGAAAGTTGTATGAATCTAAAAATACTAAATCGTCTACAGAGAATGATATATATTTTTCCATATCTTTAGCTATACAATTTAATTTACATTTATTAAACTTTCCCAAATGTTGCATTATTAAATGTCCATCGTAATTTTTCAAGTTATGGAAGAATACTGGGATTTTCTTTGTTGCTTTATAGTTTAAATTACAATCATTGTGGGCAGCTCCACGGTATTGGCCATTTGAATGACAATGATCTCTCACCCTATCAAAATATAAGGGCTTTTCACAAATATAACAGTGTGTTGAGTTTTGGAAAGATACCTCTTGCTCAGGAGTCATTGCTAGGGGAATATATATTGCCATTTGATTTTTAATATAATCATAAGTCTGAAATAATTTTTCAAAAAACACATCCATAACATTTGTACCACTGTACAACTCTTCAGAAATAATTTTTGAATCTTTTACTACGACAAATGCAAATCCCGATGGAGTATGTATATTAGAGTTTATAAAGCATTCAAAATCTGCATAAATCACATATGGAGCTTTAAGTTGATATTTATAATTTTTAAATTGTAATGTATCTTGTTTAGACATTTCCACTCGTTGGGCGTCAAAGTTTTTACAATATGTTGTGTGACGTTCTAATATGTCATTAGTATAAAAATGTTGCAAACACAACTTGCAAAAATGCTTCTTATGGTCATCTTTTGTAGAGTGGAACATTAACTTATCAAAATCACGAATTAAACAGTAATGTGATTTACGACCTTGTTGTAATAACAATAGATCTATATGAGTACTACTATTTAGTTTGGTTGTTCTTAATGGATATATACATTTATCATATTCAACCCCAAATACATTAACACTTATGTTATTTTGTATTTCAAATTTATCTATATCAGATATTTTCACAGGATATTTTATGTTTGTCATATTCAACTGACTTTCATAGGGTACATAATTAAAGACTCTATTAGCACTTTCATTGATACAATTCCTTGGATATAAAGCTGCTAAAATTGACCAAAGGAAGCATTTATTATCTGAATTTTTTATATTTAAAACTGCATGTTTTGATTGAATACTTTTTGGTGTGGGTATATATGACTTTGGAGTTAGGGGCTTATACTTGTAAACATGCAGCTGCCAATATTTAGTATGGTCATATATCCAACCACTGCCTTGGGCTTGATATTTGTGAATGGATGCATCAATCTTTAAAAGTGCATTTTTAATTTGAGGCTTTAAATCCTGCTTCTCAATAGTTAAGGTAGTAAGACTTCTAAAATCCGCTATACATTCTTTTTCATTAACTAATTTTCCATTTTTATCCATTGAATATTTTATAAATTTAATTCTCCTAACTAAAGTCCATTTTATTGGCATAGGACAAGACTTAAGAGTATTTTCAAGTTCAGCTCTAATCGATTCACCAACAAATTTAATCATTGTGTATGGACATTTGTTACAGGAATTGACATGTCTTCTAAAATGTCCAACAACATTCATTTTACATAAATTACAAGTCTTGTGACTTTGTAATATATGTGATTTTAGAGCCACATTATTATCACAGATTAAATTGCAAACTTTGCACAGTTTCACCTTCATTTTATGAATTACCTTGTAGTGGCGAATCAGGTTACTTTTGGTGGAGAGCGACACGGAGCAGTGTTGACAGGTCGGCATCATGCACGAGAATGAGGTCTTGGGCCGATGCCACCTCTATTCAATACCTGTAGACTTTTTGAAATTTGCAAAATTTTTTACCAGAAATTGTGAAATTTTCTAAATTTTTTACTAGAAATTAAAAAAATTCAAACAATTTAACTAAAAATTACTTCAACAGGAGGTCTCCCAACTAGGACTAGACCACTAGAGACAAGAATACCGACCATGGGTCAGGAGCAGGACCATGGGTCGGGAGCGCGCACACGCCATGAGCCGAGTTCACGTACAAACCTCGCACTGTCAAGTTGATGATTTTGAGAATATACATGTGAATGCATATGGATTTGAAATAGTAATAGTGTTATACAATGGTATTGAACATTTATATAGGCCTGTATAGGCCGAGAGCTGGATTTTTTAAAAAGTGGTCAAAAAAAGCTCACCATGTTATTCTTATGGGGAAAACGTGCCTAAAGTGATGGCTCTTTCTGGGTTCGCCACTACTCTACATTTACACTTGTAAGGGTCAATAAATATAAGAAATAGCTTTTTTAGCTTAATATCGAATATATTTATGGGGAATAAGTAAGAAATAAGGTTTAACAATTATATAGGGATATTTAGGCAAAGATCAGGATTTTTGGATTTGGTGGCCAAAAAATGATCCCATGTTATTTCTTATGGGAAAACGTGCCCCAAGTGCCTTTAAACCGGTAGTTCGCCACTACTCTACTTCTGCCCTGCTTACACACTGTCGACTGTGTTGGTGCACGGCATCCTTTAACTACAGGCCGCGGCCTTCGAAGTGGCAACGTCGCAAGTAGGGCTGTAACAGCTGTTTTTTAAGCAGCTAATGGTGTATGTGTATTTACGAAAGCTTGGTTAACCAACTATGAAAATATTGACTCCGCTTTTTATGTTTATTATATAGATTTCCAATTCATTTTGTTTTGGTTTTCAATTATGTATGTTTTATTTTCAATATTTCAATAAATTCATGTTCATAAATGTTGATTTCCATCAATAAAGTGCAAATTCATGAGCTGATGTTACTTGTCTACCATGTTATGGGTCTCTGACACTAAACAACCCTACTTGCGTCGTTGCTTATTCTGCCAGGCTGCGGCCGTGGTTGGTGTCAGAGTACGGTTGGTATTTTATGGAATACCAAAACCTTTTTTATTTGTAATTGTTAAATTTATAATGTCTATTTTTACAAAGGTTTTACAGCAAAAAAATAATGATGATGTTCGTTTTGAAATGTTACCATTATTATTTTTAGGAACTGTTTCAACTGTTTTTGTGAAGCTACACAACGTTTACCGGCCTGCTGGCTTGGTGTCACAGTGTAGCGTCATTTCATAGTGTTTTGTTTGTGTTAGTTGTATAGGTTTAAGGTATAATCATACACAAATAGAACTAAATATAGACCGACAGCATTGCTGAGGTTAGCATATGTTCTGGCGCCCACCGATAAGAGTGTCTTGTAGTTACGTAGCGCGTGCACCATAACTACATGACACTCCTAGTAGTGGATCCCAGAACTTATGCTGACCGCAGCACTGCAGTCGGTATATGTTTATTCTATTTGTATATGGTTTAATGTAGCGTACTAACCAATTTAATTTTCAGCATCTTTATATATTTTAAATGCAGTTTCAACTTTATGTTTCATTAGGCACTTAATCTTTTTACTGTTGTACCACCTTTTAAGGAATAGTTAGAATTATGTTGAATAGCAGTTTCAGTTGAAAACAGGAGGAGTTTTCCTACCTTAAGAAAATTCGTGTGGTTAAAAAATATAAGTCAAATGAGTACAAAAGTAATATATTAACAAAAATAAAAAATCCAACACAATCCATAATTAATTATTTAAGGTATAAATATAATAAAAAAGGCACAATGAAAAACTACATTTACAACTTACATTAAAGCAGGCATAAACCATATCCTATGAAACTATTCCATTTATTTAAATAATTTGAACTCGAAATCAAGTAATAAGTACCACTTGAAACTTCTTAGATTAGTAAATTTGAAAAATGGCTTGGATATTAACTATAATCAATTTATTAGGTTAAAACATAACCAAGAAATATATCTGGTTTTAATAAGCTGTGTTATTTTATTGTATATTCTTTGCTATAATATATTGAAAGCAATACATTTGATATAATGTTATACTTTTTATATTATTGTTTGTCGATATTTGTATAGAATTACCGATTATAAATGTAATGGTTCATAATCATTATTTACTGTCTTTAAAAATAAAAAGTGCATAATAAAGCAATTCTAAGATTGGTGTTTTATTTAGTATTAAACACGTACAAAAAAAATATTATACTATTTACGTAATTGCATAATTCTATCAAAGATTTACTAATTTTACTTTTGAACTTTTACATATAAAGATCCTTGATGTCAAATCATAATCATTTTATATTTGTGTTATTTTCATGCAGAACAAAGAACGAGTGTGTTAAGTAAAACTGTTCTGATAATTTCAGTTATAAAATATGAAGACTCATTGGTAATTAGTATTGAGAAGTAAGTTGAAGCCATGACGGAACCGTTGAATATTAAAATAACCACTTCCTTACAAATTTAAACAGTTTGATATACCCGGTAATGACACAGTAGCATTTTTAATATAAAAAATAATTAAGGACTAAAATATCTATATTACCCGAAGACACTCATAAACAATAGTTATAGTTTTATTTACGAGTGAATGACATTTGAAGCTCTTTTTATAGCATTAAATCATATAAATGTATGCAAAAACAATTTTGAGTTCCTAATATCATGAGGCTGTAAACGATAACGAATATTATATTTAAGGATCTCGAGCTTCTAGACGATTATATTTATCGTATCTAGGGATACGAATTTTTAGGTCATATTTATAGCCAATCATCATTTATCAAAAAACATACGATTGATAATAAAACCATAACATTTTTTACTAATTAGTTGAAATAAACTTATAATAATTTATCATGTTTGCAATCCATACAGAATTCTCTAAGGACTATGGCTATGGCAAAGTTTTAATTAACATACATCTTCTAGATGTGTTTTTGCCTGTTATTTCAGCTTTTAGTTAGATGGTGCGAAAAACATGAAACCGGTAAAAAACTTTTTGTTAAGCATTATTTTGCCGGTATGAAACAGTTTCGCCGTAAAATTGTGATGATAGAGGCAGCAATCCGTCCCTTAGGATATTTGGTGTGCTGGCTGACTGACCAACGATATTTCGCAACATTTCACTTTGTTTTTTTATATAAAATCTTTACAAAATAAGGTTAATGAGGTTGAATTTTAGCCAATATAAAATATATAACAACTATTTTAATTAAGCAAAACATTATGAAAACATTCTTTATTTTACACTTATCAAAATATATATTTTCGTAACTATCATATTAGGGTTAAAATTGTCAAACGAGTTATGTCTTTTTATAAAGTGTTTGCACAGTAAAACTTAAGCTAAACGTAACATCTAAGAGAGCCTTACAAATTGTTTTGCTATTTATCCAACGATACATTTTCTGAAACATATTAGCGCTCAAATATCATATATTAAACTATCTCAATTTCATAAGTAGTGTCTAAGAGTAAAAATGTAATCCTGTATATTACTTCTAGAACTTACATAGTATTTAAGAATCTTAATGTATTATTTTTATTTAAAAACAACAAGATATTTCGTAAAAGATACATTTACACCTACACCACAACACCTACACCTACATAGTGCACGTAAAGAAATGAAAATTATATTTGAAACTTTTACAAATTCTTTGGAAAAAGGTTTAAATCATGACAAAATTTGATTAGGTTAGGCATCGAGTAAAGAAATATTAATTAATCTAATCCAAACTTGAGTATTGTATGAAGTATACTCAATTTACTGAATTGTATATTTTAAAATGGTAAATTTATAACAAACTTGTCTTAACCCATCGTGATTCCTAACATTTATAAAAGCTAAAGAAAGATTCAATTTGACTGGAAACAATAATAATATACAATGATTAATTTGTTAATTTACCTAGTGTATCTCCAAGCTATTTCCTGCATTTTAACTCCCAAGGTTTCACAGCTTTTGATGGCTTTGGACTTGCAACTAGTTTTAAATCATACGGTTTTTAAATGTTTTCGTGTGTGCGAGGTCCATATAGTGCAAGTTAACCAATTAACGATGTTCATTTTGGAGAGCATTATTCTTATTGTTGATGTGATCTTTAAAAATAAAGTCATTACAATATTAGAAACCGTTGCAATTTACTACTGCAATTGAACCACTTGGGGGATAAAGAAGGTGACTTAAAGTGTAACAATACATTATAGTGATTCACAATCTAATTCACAGCCAAAGTAGCCTACAATGACTTATAGATAATGAGACTGAGAAGTGAAGAAAACTTAACAATGAAGTTTTTAATCTGAAGAAACTTCGCCTTTTATCCATCTAAGGCTTTGAATCAGCGGCCTTATCCTGGACTTAACTTCAAAGTTCGATAAATTTTATTAGTGTAAAATATTTGTAAAATATCCCTATTAACTTGATTTATATTTTATTTATTTATAGCTTGAAACCACACTTAGGCTAAAATCTTGCTCATTACTAAACGATTGTACTTGACTTAGAAAAATATAACTCATAGAAATTTGTCTCTTGAGTTGTCAAAATGTATACCAGGATTGTGTGATTTTCTTATAAGAAAAATTTTACAAAATTAAACATTGATTTTGAATAGCGTTCTAAAAGGTCGTCCTAAATAATTCTCAGGTCAACGGTTTATTGATATATATATGTAAGTGCACACATAATCTATATTTATTAAAAGAATGTGTAGAAAAGTAAATGACAGCGTTATATAACTTTACAAACCAGGTTTGCATTTATTTACTAAATACTTTGACACCTATACATCTTCTACTAACTACGACTTAAAATCCCTAAATAAAAGGGCACCTCCTTAAGTTGAAAGGATACATTATTAATATTGTTAGATAGTAAAATTGTTTTTGTTAGTTAGTGTTAAGGGGGTGAAAGACGTCCCTGTCCTAAGGCAAGAATAAAAATTGTGGAAAAAAAGCAGATTAGTTAAAAAACCGACTATTCAATATACATATTTTCATATAAATATCCATTCCACGCATACGTCAGATACATAATTGAATTGTATTTGGACAGCCATGGCTATAATGTAATAACTAAACATTTGCAAACAGTTTCTCTCTTTGATGTAAACTAATTGTTTCAACAATTGCAAACATCCAAAAACAACAAAGGCCTTGGGGAAATCACTTATTACGTTGACAGGCCAGGTGAGAATGTCAACTAGTTTGTTGTATTGTTTAACCAACTGAACAAATAATATGAGGTAATGACAAATAAACAATGATGCAATTAATCTATCGTCAAGTGGATATCTATTATTAACTAAAATTTTTAAAGGATTCAAATTATGTTTTTATTTTTTTCACATATTTTTCGAATGGAAATTAGTATTTTAAAGTGGTTATTAATTTAAATGTAATTGATTTTTTATTGTAATTCATGATACATCAAATTGCAATAAAAAGGGTTTTAGCCATTTTTAAATGCATTGAAGTAGTAAATTATATCATTTACACATCACTTAGGTGTAAAATAAATTTCGATTGTTTCATTTCATTTATTAAATATACGTCTTTAATCTTACAATTATAATTAACAATTTCTATAGGTCAATTGATGACAAATTTTAAAAATGTATTAAAAATATTTTTCGCCACGCTCCACTGTTACTTCCATGCACATCCCACGCATGAAATTAGTCCAACAAACAGCTGTTTGCCGCCTGCTTAATTAAATGGGGATGCAGTGCGTGCACTGTAATGCATTTTTACCAGACACCAGCTGAATGTCGGTCAAAAAATAAATAAGCGAAAACTTTACCACCTTTGGATATTATGAGTAGGTAACATAATATACTATAAAATAACTATGGAAAGTACCCGTAGTGAAAATAAAAATATTTGTTTGATAAAACAAATTGTTAAATGAATCGCTGTTAGTAGTTTTTGTACAGGGGTGGTTTTATTTAATATTTTTACTACAGAAAATACTTAAACTTTACACAATATTTTAACATAAATCTGAAGTATCAGTTTTATTATAAATATTTTTGTGTTATATTTTGGCATAACTGGTGTACCGAATTTAGTTGAAACAGTATGAGTGGGATCACGACATGAAATATAATTAGGGATTGGCTGGGATAAGGCATGAAGCTAATTTAACTCGGTGTTTATTCTACTAGACCATAATGCCACATATCGTGTGGATAAGCTTTGATTGTGCAGTTAATTCTCTTAAAATTTATTAATTTACTAAAATAATCTGTAATTTTTACTCTATCGTATACCATGTACTTCAAATTCATGCCATTAACCATAAAGACAATGACTTGAATAAACTGACCGGGAAAACGCCAATACATAGTCGAAGATAAGGAAGATTCGTAAAAATATCCATGTGTAACATGACTACCAACTCTAAACACAAATGTATTAATTTATAATTTAATTGATTGACCAATTTAATGACAACTAATTAAAAGCTACTGTTTATCTTCATGATTTAATCAATTGTTAAAACAATCGGGAATATATTAGATGGTTAGCCGAGTGGTTATATTGTTGAGTGCTTGCCAAACACAATCCTGAGAAACGTCAGTAGCTTTTTGTTGGTTCGAAACTGGGCACAACTGTTCCTGATCATTATTCTTTAAATAATGGATCCTGACTGATGAAACAGCTTATTATAGTCATTAACAAAGCAACATAACATCTCACACCATTCTACAATCATTTTTGGGTTAAAATACTCACTACCTGGTGTCCCAAAAGAATGATAATTTTAAAAATAATAATTAATAGTTGATAATTAAAAAATATGATTATTTAATCACACAAAAGAATTTTTCCATTATGAAAATATTTTAAAGAATGCAATATTCTCAGCCTAATTTTTCAATTTCAATTTTATTTTAGCCCCGTAATGACGAAAATAGGTCAAAAACATATCATCGTAGATTGAATGTAAAATTCCCTTCAATTCTTGTTGTGTTAATTTTTGTAAATACAGTGTGCATTTTTTATTTAGCATTTTGGTTAAACGTGTTATGTAAGTTACACAAGGATTACCCTGCAGAATTATAGTGGGGATAAACACAGATAAGCCGCGTTTCCATGAAATTGAGGTATATTTTGTTTACTTTTATTACCATCAATTCTGCTACGAGGCCTTATCTCCCCTAAAACACTCTAACATGTTAAATATATAAATGTAGTTAATTTTATTCCCCGGATTGGTTATTAGTGTATACCTTCCTATTTTATTAAATGATTTGTATCAGTGTAAGAAATATTAACGTATCAATGATGTTTTATAAAATACTGTATAACAACTCGTGTACACTTACATTACCCAAATATCAGGATCCTTAAAACTTATAATACTCTATTACTTTATTTAAAATGGTGACCATATGAATGTAGGTGTTTTAAGCCATGTATCAATGGAGATGAGTGTAGAATTAGTGGCGCGATCTTGAAGTCATATTCGTATTACACCGCATTTTTGCCTTGTATTTACGAATTGTTCTAACTATCAGGATAGCAATGCGGATATTTGCAGTGCTCACTAGTGCGGACATTAATCCACTTCAGGGAATATCGCAACCACAGTGCAAGCCTATGAATATCCACAATTGATTAGAATGGATTACAGGTAGACTGATACTAGGATACAAAGATACTGGGAGCCGTCCCAGTTGCATATAAGCTATCGCAAGCATTGAAAGTGTGTATCGATTGTGTAATGTTGTCTTCTTGTCAATTGGTCGATATATCGATTGTATAAAATACACTTACACAATCGTAATGGAATAAATAATTTAATCATTTACTAAAACAGTTGTTTGTTTGAATTGTCAAATTTTAAAAGAAATTGGAAGTCATTTTGAGAGTAGATAAAATAAATTTTCGCTTAGTAGCTTAAATTGTATGAATAATAGTGCTGGCGACAAATATAATTCATCACACAGGCGAAAAATGTTTTTTTCACCCTCATTTTCCGACCTCGGCTTTGTATCCATCGTAAAACTTGAGCTCGGGCCGAATAGAGTCACTTTACGCCCCAGTGATGAAATATACTATAATTTAATATGGTTAAAACGTCCCTAAAAGTCAAACCTTTAAAGTCCCTTTATCTCCTAAAAGCTTTTAGAGACATTTTCGTAACGGAGAGTTTAATTTCCGGACAAACAAGAACCTGTCTCTAGATTCACGTGACATATGTGACGTCACCAATGTGATAGGTACACAATCTGCTAGAAATATAAAAAGGCTTTTTGTGTCCCTTTCGTGGTGTGTATCAGGTTTATAGACTTAACTGTTCTGAAATCGGAATCCGTGAACTTTAAAGCTAAAATAAATTATTGAGCATAAACAGAATAATTTAACTGCTGGCGACAAAAATAATATTCTCAAATTCTTAGGTGTACTTTTACTCTCTTACTTTTTTTGCCAACGTCCATTTTTCACACGTTTTCGATTTTTTTATTAGTTTTTCAATAATTATAACCCATTTTTATAAATATATTGGGAAACGCATTAATCTTAATCTATTTGTGTTCACAATTTTTGTGTTAAGGTGACAGTCAGAATCATCCCTTCGCCCTTTATAAACCAGGGATTGAACTTTAAGGGATGGTAATTTTTTACCGGATCTTAACGTACCGGTAAGCATATCATGGTAACAAATTCAGAGAAGAATCTTATTTATTTGACTTAATTTAACTATCAACAGTCAGGCATTAGGTTTGACGAAGGTAGCAATATTATTTAAGAACTTTACTAATAATAATAAAAAGAAATTGGTAAAATTATAAAAAAAGATATCAACAAGAATAAGAGATAATTTTTTATTTATATATGTCAATTGATACCGTAAACCAAACTTTAAAAGAAAACTAAATCGAACAGAGTCTCGGAGTTAAGACTTGCAAACGTTAGCTTTATCTTGACCTAAGCGATTCCCGATTCCTTATCTTAACTACGTCTAACGTTGCATTGTCTTTGTTCATAGCATTCTAATGTTACTTTTCCGCTGAGTTTAAGGTGAGATAAGAGTTCGACTCAATATCAAATGTATTTGCAGATGATAATTGGATTGTTATTGGAATTAACATTACTAGTTCCAGGGCTATACTCATATTACATATTTGATATGGGATCAACATTTATATAATACAAATAGACATAACATGTAATTAAAGGCTATTATGGTTTATATTAAATGCATGATTGGATACATGGTTTTATAGTTATATGACTTTTTCGTATTAAAAGTTATATATTTATGACATAAGAATTGACATTAGTTAGTGATTATTGTTGGTTCTTTAAAACGGTCATAAGTGAACAATTTTAACGTTTATGGTTTATTCGTAATTGTATTGGAGATATTAGAATTGAACAATATACATACTAAGGAGGGAATAAATTTAATATTGAGGACGAATAAACAATTTAGATTGATGAAAGTACGTTTAATGTAAAGTATTAGAAAAATTATAAGGATTCAGAACAAATGTTATTCTTTATAAGTATATTTAATCGATGAGTCTTGACTAGCCTAGTGAAAGAATCTACGATAGTTCAACGATTGTATCTCATATGTTTTATCTATTAATTGTGTTTTGTTGTGCCTTGTTGAAGTGCTTGTTGCATTTGAATATGATGTAGCCAAACTAAATTACATGGACAGCATGGATCGGAGGATAGTGTATAGATTTTACGGCTTTGAAAGCGCAAATGTATTGGATTGGGGCCTATTTTGGTAATCTACAAAATGCCAGGGTAAATAACACAAACCTGATCACACGAGGTTACTAAATATGAATTTCGTAGATAAATAGTTTAGTATGGACAAAATTAAATAGTAAAAGTAAAAGAGTGCGGTAATACAAGTAAGTCAATAGCTTTTTAACATTATGTTTTCAAAGTATGTATTTAGGGATGGTCAAAAGTTTGATAGTTTGATATACATTTGAAATGAGATAAATTAAGTCGACCAATTATCACAATTTTTATGGACCGGGTGGCGATTGCATGAACAAGTTCAGTATTCATATTGTAGTATATTTAATTAAAATTAACCTTATATACATTCTATATCATATCCCAAATATTAATTGTGGTTACTTTTACATTTTAAATAAATTAACCTGGTCACACTCTTTGTATTGTTTTGTAAATCAGTTTAGTCCAAAACCATACTAAAACACTGGTTTTAAATAAACAAGGATATTTTTAGCAACCAAGCCAAAGGAATGTTAACAGTTAACTGGTTCATTTACTCCTAAAAACTTTTAATTGTCATTAATTACAACTTAATTAGCGTGGCGGATTCGAAAGTTTTATTCGGCTTAGCCTAGAAACGCGTATTATATATAAGACTTACTTTGCCATTAAATAGGTTTAAAAAATGTTTATTTTAATTTAGTGTTGGCCTAACACATAGTTTTAAAAACTATTTTTTTCTTATTTAATAATACAGTTTTTTAATATTAAATAAACAGGAATGATGAATCGCCAATGTTTTTTTTTATGTTTATAACAATTTTGGTTATAATGAAGGAATGTGTGTTTGTGTTATGTGTTGTATGTTAGTTTGTGCATTTTCAAAAGTTTCATTAAAATTTCCAGTGATTTACTTTTTACTTTTTTATTTGTATCTCTAATCTACCTTTACATCTTAGGACGCTAGGTTCTAGCCCAGAACTGTTTTACACATTACTTCAGGTACAGTATTCCTGATAGAAAACTTATAAGCTACGCTATTTAACCTATCTTAGATCATATCAAGCAGTTATGAGTTTAAAAAAGATGTGTCAGCCTAAATCTAATTCAAAATGATACGATGTGATGGCCATTACATTTGATTCCTACTGTCAATAAATAATTATCAAGCCTATTTTAATTACCAAGGCTTGGTACAATTTGTAACATTATAACGCCTCCTTTATCATTAAATTAAATTGGTAACGCGATCTGTAAAAGGTAAGCGATTAGTAAAGTTTTTCAGCTTAAAGATTGATCGAAGGCTTCCCTTTTCAGGGATTTTCTAACATAAATCATCTTAATACTCGTAATAAAGGTTATAACTTTAACGCATGTAGAGCCTCTGCCAATTAAATTGACGATATTTAATTAACAATTTTAAATCAACAGTACAGTATTATGATATAAAAGTAGGTGACAATTTATTTTAGGTTTTCTTTTTGTTTTGCAACACCTATAAAATGTTATTTAAATAAAGGGAGGATTAAACAGCAGTTAATAAAAAAATTAATAACCAAAAAACTGTCTCACTTTAATTGTTAATATAACTGTCACCTAGACTTTAATTTAGTTTTAAGTTAGTCAAGAATATTATGATTATTATTAAAGTAAATCTTTTAAAAGTTGCAATTTCACATTAGATCGATTCACGTTAAATAATATGATATATTTCAATGATATCTTAATATATAAAGTGAATCTAACACAAAAATGTTACTTTTACCACTCAATGCATTTTAATTGCATTGGGTTTAACCAATTTTAGAACCATCCAAAACAGGAGAATGTAATTCTTGGATGACTGAGAACCAATAAAATGTGTTTATAAATATGTCAAACAAAGACCAAAATTACCAACAATGTATATTAAACTAGCTTTTAAGTATTCATAAATTGTGTTTTAGTGTAATAATAAAGTTATAATGATGCCATCATGTAGCAATGCGGGTTGCTTATTGTGGTTTAATGGTGCATGGAGGCAATTATATGTGATTGCCTGTGCTGCACGTATCATCAATATACAGTATTATTGTTTTGTAATAATAATGAGATTTATTTCCACCAAAATACATTATATTGAAATTTTTTTCGGAAAAAGACTATGTAAAGTTTCGTTTAGTGCAAATTTTTGTGTAATTGTTTACTATTGGTTTACTGTAATTTAACCAAATGAAAAAAGAGTAAACTAAATGCATAATAACATTTTAAAAGGATACCGTAAAGTCAAAAAAGTGTATTATCGAGAGGCATTAATCGTAAATTGCATTTTACAATTTCAGAAAATTTTTTATTGAAATAATTTTCCTCTAAACGTTACTTATTTTCTTTAACAAACACCAGAGTTTCTAAACTTCTATGGATGGGAGGCAATATTTCTTAGGATTAAATTAAATACGATAATTACTTCAACGATTAATCACTACTCTTATTATAATTGGGGATATCCTATCAAAACTGATGTAAAGGTTCAACTGAAAATATAAATTGGAAGTATGTTAATGCTAAAACTGTATAATACGGTGCAATATTATTGCTTAGGCTATAAGATTATGCTTTCAACCTGTTGCGAACAAACACTACTTCATAATTTGGAGAATTCGTACAAATATAGCAGGTTTATCCATACAAAAGTTGTAAGTAAATCAAAAACATAAACATAATAAAACTCATTTAATATGTTTCCATGAGACTCTTCTTTTAAATATACGTTCGCGTCGTTCGACGACATGTTTATTATCATTACCGTACTTTAGTTATTGTAATTTTTAATTCTTACAAAATTACCACTCTAAATTTTGAACTAGTTAATCACAAACTAAACTATACTAACTAACTTGGCGATAATATGCGTTTTTTGAAATAAGTTTATTCAATCAACGAAAATTTGAAGCCCTAGGGAAATAATGATTTAATTACCTAAGTTAGAGTAAAATGGGAAATAATTTGTGGAATTGACAAATCACCATCACATTTTCCACTAAATTTACTATTTAGTTCTATTGGCAAAAACCCATTTATTGTCATAGACCTTAACTAACTTTGACCAGGTTTTTGTTGTGTGCGTAATTAATTTTTATAAATCTGTTTAAAACTAATCATCAGTACTAACTAACAAATAATAATAGCTTGATTCTAAGTGGATGCTCAAAGTTTTATATGTATGACAAAACTGGTGTAAATATTACATGCGTTTATTAAAATATCGACTGTGTATATCAATGAATCATTTCATAAATTCCCCAATTTTCTTTTTAATGCACACCCTCCGTTAAAAATAACTATAATCTTTCGAAAAAATAAATAATATTTCAACGCAACAGAGAGTAAAAAGTGTTAAATCGGTATGTCGAATATAAACGGTTTATAATTCTTGGTTCAAATTTTCAAAACAAAATATGTCTTTAACTTTATAATAACACGCATTATAAAAAGTTTTTGTAATGAAACGAAAAAAAATTACAATATGGATACAAAAAAGGATAGTTAAGCTAATAAAAATGAGTATAACAAAATTACCATAACTATGTTATATACAAAGGTTTATGCATTAGTTTCCTGTTTATTTGACATCAAAAACTTGTACTGTACACATTGATTGTCCTAAAAGGTGCTATAGGCCCTAACGTTAATATTACACAGTATTTTTACCTTTAATCTATGAAATTCATGTTTGTAGCCCCTGGCCTGTTGGGTATTATGTAAGACTAAATTACTTACGTAATCCAATCACAGCTCAACAAATTCGGTAAATTAGGACATGTTTCGATGTTAAACACCATCATCAGCTTCAGAGTTGCTACAAAAATAAATGGTCCATCACAAAAATAATTCTATAAATCTTCCACCTTATCCCCCCACTTTTGGAATCCCCTCTCGTCAATATAATTAAATGAACCACTTATGGATGTTGTCGTGAATAAAATTAAACGTTATTATTGTTGGGATGTACCCTCTCTTTATTTTTAGTATTTATATTTTACTTCCTATAACAATTTACAGCATATGAATATGTATTGTAAGTAACATTTGTATGCTAATTCCTCTAAATATCATAGAGGTAAAACGATGTCCCTTAATACTAAATGTCACATCACTGTAAATGCATGTGATATTAACCAAACTATGTCATAACACTAAAGACTGTCAAAGTTACAAGCTACATAGCATTCACAGTTTTTTGTCCATTGGTCTGAAGTAAAAAATACGATTTCTTATTTACACTTCTTCCCTAAACAAAAACCCAATTCTTAATTCTTTTAGTTAAGGATTAAAATATACCATTTCACTACATATAGTTGAGGTTGATACCTACAATACGGACTTGGCACGCACGCTTGCATTGGACTTTATGTAGAGACATTTTCAAATTTAACTTTCAATACATTGATGTCCTTTGAATTTACATGTTATTAATTGAATACTTCCATATGTCTTGAGAGTAAAATAAATGCGTCATTATAGACAGTTCAAGGCCAGAACTGCAAGAAAAGGTTTCATAGGCAACATCGTACAATTTCAATTATTGGTAACTCTATATACAAATCACACCTTATCAATTTAAAGACAAAATGTTTTACTTACTTCAAATCACCTCTTGATGGCTCAAAACAGGAGTTTAAACTAGTTGCGACTGCAATTAAATGGATTTCTTGATATAATGTATTTAAACCTTTTTAATATTATCTGACAATTCGGTGGCCAACATCTAAAATGAACTTAATTTAAAAGAAACATGTGAAACGTTGAAAACATTGGAAACATTGGTTACTGCAAGTAGACAATTAATTTATGTGAACAAGATTTATAATTGACTTTGGATACTGCAAATAGACAATCCATTTTTATGTGAACCAATATACCATTGACTTTGGATACTGCAAGTGGATTTCTCATTTATTTGAACAAGATGTTCCATTGACTTTAGATACTGGAAGTATAGATATCATTTATTTACTAGAAACATATGTAGCATAAACTTTGGAAAAATATTGGATTAATATGCTAGCTCCACTTAATATTGCGAGCAGAAAACTGCATTTTATACCTAGTTTAAAATAGTTAGTTCCTTCCTAGTCTAACTTAATATAGCATTGTCGGAATAAAAGAAGGGTGACTAAAATGATTACTACACATATTCGAGTTATTCTGGTATGAAGAATCTAGTAGTAGAATAGTGGTATGAAAATCACACTATTATTTTTTGCGATATTCTATGTAGTATAAATTAGTAAAAAAAAAACAATGGAACATGTATTTTTGGTAATCAATACTAAATCTCAAATGCGTCAGATTGTTAAATTAAAATTTTGAATTAAAATTTGCGTTATTGAATAGATTACTGAACCAATGAATCTGAAATTGCATAACAACTTTGAATTAAATATTGATTTTTTATTCAAAGATGTTATTTACTTTGAGTTTATTTTTATTTTTTTATGAGGCTTTTAGTTAATTACCACCAACCTGAGTAAAAAAGATAACTGAACGCATTAAACATTTTTTTGTATGTATACTACGATTTTGCCTAGCCTGCTTGGGATTATCCATCCTGTATAGAAAAAGATAAATATTTTTATAGCTCTAATACTAGTTAAAAACATGGAAATATCTGGCTGTAAAACATATTTCATCAATTAAACTTTTGATCAAACCTACCAATAAGCGAAAATAGATCTAAATTTAAAAAAAAATGGTCAAGGTTAAATTAATCCTTGCAACAACAAAGAGAATTTCAAACTAAATGGACCTTATAAGATCTTACGATGTTTAGCTGAATACTGTGTGAAATAAGTTATAACATTCGTCTTGGAAATTTTATTTAAAAGCCCAATACACCACACAATTTTGATTTAGTCTTGTCGAGGAAGTTGCCTTGACACATTTTTTCCCATTCTTCCTGATTAAGATACAATCCGTTGGACCTCAATTTACTTATTACATCATCAACGTTACATGGCAGCTCATTACAAAATTTCTTCAGCTTTAATTCTTTGAACTTTGACCTGTGTTCTGGGTTCAATGGAGAGTACAGGAACAACTGTAACAAAATTATGCTGCAAGGTAATGGTGATATCATGACTGGAACTACGCAGTGTATCAACACATTCTAGGCTAGACTAAAAAACAAGAAAAGGCGAAATTACGAAAGTAAGGGTTCCATAGCGTTCACTAAAAGGATCTAGGACAGCTGACTTCCTTAGTTCAGCTGGTAACCTAAATTAGTACATGCAATATTATTATCAGTGAATTACGGAGACATATATTCTTGGCTCCTAGACTGTTTCGGTACTACCGCTTGTTGTTTGCTTAGCTATAAGTCCAAAAGCAATACCCACTCCTGTCGTCATTACAAATCTGGAGCATCCAATTGAAAATGTCTTTTACCGTCATGGGGGAAATACACCTTGGTTTGGCTCCAGGAGAGAACATGACATTCTGAATAAGAGCGATACACCTATTTCCGTCGTCTGAGTGGCACGGCCCCATATAGTGACATTTTAGCGAATTTCCAATATAGGGTATAAGCACAGCCACCTCTAATACAATAATAGGACAAACAGTCCACGTTAGGTTATGGCGGGATGCGTACACAATACGAACAATGAGGTTATGTTACTTGGCGGGAATACAACTGGCGGGAGATTGAATTAATTGACGGGATACGTATACAGTACGTAGAGTGAGGTAACAGTTGCGTATGCAGTACGATCTTGGTCACGTGATCAGCTGGTAGCTCCTATACACACAAGTAAGGTAACGTTAGTTGGCGGGAAAGCATAAAACCTACATACACAGTACATAAAATGAGGTTAAATCAGTTAGCAAGAAAGCAGACGAACTACATATACAAGTAAAGTGCCTGCATTATCAGTCTCTACTCCCACAGCACTAAGTTATTTTGTAGAGGCTTATACCACTATAAACCCGTAACTGGCGTCGTAGGAACCGTCACCTGTAATGCCCCTGCTTAAAGCTAATCTTATAATACACAATAAATACCTACTTATACAAATAAGGTTACATCATTGGCAAGAGTTGGCGGGTTGCGTACACAATACGTAGTGAAGTTATTTACATAATCAGCTGAGATTGTTATTTACCACTATAAACACTGTACCTGTAACTTGCGTCGTAGCCCAATGGATAAGGCTTCGGACCTTCATCTAGAAGACCTGGGTTCGATACCTTGTCACACTTTTTAGCCATGAATGAATAAACAGAAATAGTTTAATAACTAATTCAGTAAACAAAGGTACCTACGTATAATTACGTCAGTTGGTGAGAACAGCTAGCACGAAAGCATACATATACAAGTAAGGTTATGATACAGATACAGATAGTATGCAATACAATCTCGGTGAGAAAGTCACATGATTTAACGAAAAAACTACCCCTAACGGCTAAGAGTAGTGTCTACCACCCCTACACAGTATCTAATAACCCTAGAAAACTAGTCCTAACAGTTAAGAGTTAATTTACTGTATCTACTACCACTCTAGGGGTGGTTTTGCCCCCAATTGGGGCCACCCCTACTAACAGTGCTTACGTCTGACGATAGCGATTTATGTTAACATTATTGTTTTTATATCGCTCGGTCGCATCCACGCCTTATACCCGCAGGCTGTTTGCAGGTCCGCTGTATGGTCTCGGAAGAGGGTGTTTGGTGAACATGCGCTCGGCTCGCCATCGACTGTCCTAATGTTTAATGCTCTACTGTCCACCGGTCTCGGCTCCTCCCCACCACCGCTACGTCAGCGCCCCGAGGTCACGGTGGCCAAATCTCAAACTATGTAAGACACTGACCAAGTGGATCATTGTTGCCGTCGTGGTGTGACCGCCGCGCTCGAATCTTTTGCGAATATAAAATACAAAAATTACCCCTAACAAAATTTGACCATTACACATTGCTAAGATTAAGTTATGATTTAAATGCTTATTGTTGTGTTCAAATTGAAAATAAAGTGTGAAGAAAGTAATAGCTATCTGTTTTAACGTTTTTAAAGCTTTTACCAACTTACATAGAATTTAATCTAATATTGATGTGAATTCTAACAAAAACCATCCATCTACAAACTGAATGCTGCATGCAAAAATAAAAAAACCTTTGTTGATAATGTGATTATTAATAACTAAGATGTCTCAAATGTTGACAAAACCACCCATAAAATGTTGTTAAATAATATCGTTTTCTGGTTACTATTGAAGAATATGAGATTTTCAAGGCCCCGGCAAGAAATTCCCCAACACATTCTCAACGGAAAATATTTCGTTTGGGTCAGACATAGTTTAAAAAACAGCCTCTTTTATAGAAACATTAACTGAAGACAATGCAGTTGACAACAACAAAGCGATGGTAGGAGGGGAGGGGTTGGACACGGCGACGGTCAGTCTAAACGTTAGACAACTAAGAAAAACTTACTTGCGATGTACATTCTGCATTATGTAGCTCCTAAACGAGTAAGTTTAGAGTGAAATTGTGTAAAGTAAATTAGTCTTAAAATTACATCTACATGCTAATAAGACGATACAATGTTTTTTATGTTCAAATTCTCTGCCATTTAGGAAAATAGCGGTTATTTTTTAAACAATGGTATCAATAATTTCGATGTATTGAAGGTAATTATGTTATTACTTACTTATGTTTCGCCAAATTTCGTTACACTCTCAGTGTATACCTGAACCCCTTTCAAAGCAAGACTACAAAGACAAAGCTGTGAATGCATTGATTCCACACTCCACAGGGGGTTTACCTAATACAAATACTGACAAAAAATTACCAGTTTAAATAATTTTCATTCTACCAATGTAGTTTCGAAAGAAAATTTGTAAACAGTCCTTTTCAACCTGATTGTGACAATATCTTTATCATTTGCTGGCTATAAATTAGTTAAATAAATGCTAAATCTGCGATTAAAATTTCCCCTAAAGCGTAAATACTAAGCTTCTCGTATATTATAACCTTTCGATACTTATTTCTATAAAAGTTAACAAATTCCTTCTATTACCTCTATGTTCATTTTTGGTACACTGACTTCAAAAATCAATGTGTCGCCAGGAGAGGCCATGTATTCAGTATCTTTAGTTAACGCCCATACCATCGCAGTTACGGTCACGTCGTCAGAGCCGTGGAGATGTATGACATCGTTTTGTGGTACGGATCCAAACAAATTTCCGCCGTTTTCATTAGCATCATAACTGTCCTTCCAGTCGTTATATTGCTTAGCCATGTAGTTTAGTATCTCATATAATAATTGTCCTGAAACAATTATATGTCAGTGTTTTATAATTTCACCTGAAGTAATGAAATAATGAAATAATGAAAAATTGAAAAAATAAAATAATAATGTACCTAATTATTATTGATGAAACGATAAAACGATGAAACTATGAAACGATGAAACGATGACACGATGAAACAGTAAAACGACGAAACGATAAAACGATGAAACTATGAAACGATGAAACGATGAAAAGATGAAACGATGAAACGATGAAACGATGAAACGATTAAACGATTAAATGACTAAATGATGAAATGATGATATAATAAAATAATGGAATAATGGAATAATGGAATAATGAAATAATGAAATAATGAAATAATGAAATAATGAAATAATGAAATAATGAAATAATGAAATAATGAAATAATGAAATAATGAAATAATGAAATAATGAAATAATGAAATAATGAAATAATGAAATAATGAAATAATGAAATAATGAAATAATGAAATAATGAAATAATGAAATAATGAAATAATGAAATAATGAAATAATGAAATAATGAAATAATGAAATAATAAAATAATGAAATAATAAAATAATGAAATAATGAAATAATGAAATAATAAAATAATGAAATAATGAAATAATGAAATAATGAAAAAATAAAATAATGAAACAATGAAATAATGAAATAATGAAATAATTAAATAATTAAATAATTAAATAATTAAATAATTAAATAATGAAATAATAAAAAAATTAAATAATGAAATAATGAAAACAATTAAATAATAATTTATTCTACCATAATTACATAACATACAAATGAAATTACTTACAATAGACGCTATTTTTTCATTAAATATGTTGTAACTATAATTTCCATAATTTGTAATAAAACATTAATAAAAAAATCACAGTTTTAACTTTCTTATTGCTTTTAACTAAATCATAGTCCACAGTGTTTTGAAAATAGAATGAACTATCTTGCTCTTTTGATATAATTCCCTTATTTGAATAAGACCTAGTGGCGTGATCGATTACTACCATTAAAGTTAATTAATAACATTGTGATTTAGCCTCCGGATAACCAATATTTCAATAAAGTGGTTTAAATACCTGTATAAAAGTTATCAAAAATGTTGCTCACGGCAACCGGTTTCAATTCTCAATAGGGATCTTCTTCAGGCCGATCAGGATGTCAAAACACTTTTTTTTTCTTGCGAAGGTCGTCAAAAGGCGTAAAAAACATGCACACATTATGGTCACAAACACAAAACACGGACATTTAACATTGACGACACGGCCGAAATTATTGCTACGACTCATCCCCGGCGAAGGTATAGTCTAGACCAATACCTTATTTATTTCAGGAAATATTTTAGTAAAAAATGTAATCAGACAAGTTGAAATTCGCTTATTCTGCAGGTTTGCTGTGGCGAGGGTATTTAGATTTCATACGGTACCTGTATAGTACTGAAGGTGAGGATACACCCTCGTGAACAGCCGGTGATGAACGAGTTTCTCTATCTTCGGCATAAGTGGAACAACCCATTTTGGCAGCTCCTTTTTGTTGAGTTTCTGCACGGATAAAAGAGATAAATAGAAAACGCCTTCTACACAGTTATGTGGCAAACTTAATCCACATTATATCTATGCTTAAATAACTTTTATTGGGTAACGTTTAGTTTTATTTTGCTAAGTATCTTTGTTAATAATATGTCTTATCTTATTCTCTATTCTTATCCTCTTATCTAATATATTACTCTCAAAAGTATGATATGATATAACAAGTTGGAATTAGTGATAATACCCTTATTCAGTATTACAAGGATACTAATCTGTTGCAATTGTTCCTTTGTTTTAAAATGTTTGGCAATCCAATTTATAAGGCCTGCATAACGTAAAGCTTAGTTCCTCTTTTTAGTTTTTTTGTGAGGTTTCACCTTAATAACTAACAAATATATCAACGTAAGTATTTGTTTTTTTTTTCTTGGAGGAAATATCCTAAAAATGTTTAAATAAATCTGATAGGCCCTACAATATTATTAAAAACGCACGTGTATTATATTTCTGGTAACATAAATATAAATAATGACTTGATTAGCATTGTATGCGTTGTTTAAGTTAAGGAGCAGTACTAAAGGCTATACAAGTAAGTTTATAAGTAGAAACGTGACCATTGAGGTCCTCGTCTTTCGCATATTGGGTCTAATTATGATTGGATTGTCCAATCCAATTCGATCACGACTTATCTTTTCGTACGTTTGCCGTCTTTTGAGTCAGTATAAGTGTAAATATATGTATTATATTGTAATATATTGGAATCAGACGATTGTAACATTAATGTAGGGATTCTATGTGACTGGGTGATACCACTTGAATTGGTTCAGCATGTCTGTGGAATAAGTTAATGGAAGAGTGGTATGGACAAATTAACTACACAAATTGACTGGATTGTTGACCCAACAAAGGAGAGGGGGATAACTACACGCACAATTTAGGCCTACATATGTTTTTTGCCGTGAATTTATAGAAGTGGTAATATGTGAGTCGTCATGTACGATTTATCTCAAAATGCTGCATAAAACTGAAGTTGGAGTTATTGCCGATTTATTCAATTATCAATTGAAGGATGCTGAGGCCGGTTCATGCTGGAGAAGCTAGTTGCTGAAGTTAAGTATAACTGAAGATGGTAGGTAGTTGCTGGAGTAGCTGCTGAAGTAGAGGATATCTGAAGACGGTAGTTGCTGGAGATGGTTCATGTTGAAGAAGCTAGTTGCTGAAAGTGAGTATAACTGAAGATGGTAGTTGCTTTAGTAGCTGCTGAAGTTGAGAATAACTGAAGACGGTAGTTGGTGGAGATGGTTCATGTTGAAGAAGCTAGTTGCTGAAGTTGAGTATAACTGAAGATGGTAATTGCTGGTGACGGTTCATGTTGAGCTGTTGAGGTTGAATATAACTGAAGATGGTGGTAGCTGAAGATGGCAATTTACAGAGGTGATGGTTGCTGAAGATATGAGACCTTGCAGTGGTTGCTATTGTTTGGCTGGTTGCAGGTTTGGTTTTAGTTGATTGCAATATTGACTTCAGTGGAAATTGGCCTTTATTATATTTTGTAAACTTGTGGTTTTTTTGATTTTCCGTTAAATGTGAAAAATATGAAAACGACAACTAAGCTCAGTATACTCGCTTGGCATATGTGAGAATACTCAGGAACTGATTGAACTGACACCATGAATGACTATCTACATTGTATATTACTATTAAGTATAATTTATAACCCTTTAAAACACAATATATATATATATATAATCAAATATTCAGATAACACATGAATTAAAGAAATTAATTATTTTTGGGCCCCACTATTAAAAGAGAATTGAACACATATATAAGTTTAAAAGAAATAGTTATAATAAAAATGTAAAATGACTTGATCTTAATTAATTAAACCCTTTTACATAAAATATGGGTATTCATAAATGTTATTAATCTACATCTTTGCCATTTGGCCAAAGTCCAGTTCACAAAACTTAATACACAATCCTAATATGAAATTCTATAAGATTAATACACTTTACAAACTAAGATTATATTCACATTTAGCAAACTACTAAAAATACTCGTTTGAAAACGAAATACTAAATAAGAACTTACTTATATTAAATACTATATTTTACAGGTTTGACCTTTAAGGATATGTTTTTGTTGTTTTTATTTAGCAAAAATTATTTATTTATAATTGTTTATGTTGTTTTATATCATCGATTTATTTAGGTTTTTAATTTTATTTTAAGTTAGGTTTAATTTGAATTGTAGTTATTTAACTTAGGCCCTTTTTATGTAATTTACATTTATCTTTTTTCTTCTAAAGTTTTTTTTATGAATGTTTTAACTGTGTGAACTTTTGCTCATGAGTATATTCGGTAGGATATCCTATTCTATAGAGTAGAGTATCCTATTCTGCGTAGGATATATCCTACGCCATAACTGCAGCAAAGACCTGAAGATTGTGAATTTGACGCAGGGCGATTTAAAAACGACATGAATCTTTTAGCAAAAGAGTCGCCTAACACCTGAATCACTGCGCCAGGTTGTGAAGCCTTTGACCAGAATTTAATAAACACACTGCAGAAACAATTAAAAATTATTTAAAAAATCTATCTCACTAATAAGGTTTAAGTCAGGAATTGAACGGAGAGAAAACTTGTTTTGGGTTTGCTTTAAAAGGAGTATGCATATGACATTACAGTTACATAACTACTGCTTGTCTTAATTTTGAGCAGAAACAAGACTAGCATGCTCGGACTTTAGCCTATTTGCTCACAACCTGACTCAGTCCTACCTGCCACTGAATAAGTATGTAGCCTACAATTTTCCGAAAAAGGCCAACTCCGCCAAGGTTAAGTATGAAATGCTGCCTTCTAACTAACAAAATTATAAAATTACACAGTACAACACAATGACATAGGACAACAGGTTAAATATATGCTGCTGCACTTGCAAACATTTTCTTTAATACTATTACAGAAATACTATATTCTTTTCAATACGATAAAAACTTATGTGGTCCCGACTTTAGATGTATTTTTGTTACCTACATAACTTTTTGATCATAAATATAGTAATTTGTATCCACCCAATTTATAAGTATGATCGATTGTCTTATTCTGTGAAATATAACTCACCATCATTTGAAAATTATCCCATAGATCAAATACATCATCCAGTGTTTCTATAGGCTTAACTGCGACTTCACTTTTTGTACTCTGATCAATGACCTCCTTTATTGCACTTTTTTGCTCGGTTGATAGTTTTTTCATCTCACCTTGTATTATTTTATCTCTCAATAGTGTGTACTGTTTGCATGTTGTATCTTCCTGGTTCGTTTCGAAAAGCTAAAAAAAATATGTGACAATTCTTCATCAATCATGGCCAACGAATTTATATAACAATATTTTGTGTAAACAATATAAAGTATACAAGATCAACTAAACATGTTCTAAAGACTAATTTTAAAATTGTTTTTGAATCTTAATCATAGTTATTATTTGTCTATGATTCATAACAGTGAGTAAAGTTCCTTCAACATTTTGACCACAGCAAATTTAGGCTACAGAAAAGAAATCATTAAATCCCAAATACCTAAACAAGACCTTAAGAGGCATTAGAAAATTAATTAAATAAATACCAACATCAGAATTGCCCCGGAAGCGTGTCCAAGACTCAATATATAATTCTTCAATTTTAATATCCTTAATTCTCCACTTGAATCCGTCCGGAACCTCGTAAATGCCATGGAGTACTGAATCCACAGATGCTTTTGCCGTGGGTCTACCGTTTGAAGTAGCTTTGATAAAACCAGTGTTGTAGATGATGTTACTTTTGTACCTAGTCTGCAAGCTACGTCCCACGCGTTCCATCAATGCTTTGCCACCCTAAAACGTATACCAATATAAAAACTAAGGATGTCTGTATCGTCAAATAACATAAATCATTCATTTGTTACAAAAAATTTACGTAATTAAATACTGTATTAAACGTGTAATGCTTAGGTTTACATTGTTAAATGTGTTGATGATCAATATGTACTAAACAAAGACATTTGCCAGCACTAACTATAAGTAGACTTTCTATTTTAACCCGTAGAACAGACGTAGTAAGAAAATAATTACTGACTCTCATGTAATATAATGTATTTATATATTTACGGTGTAACCATTTTACAAAATGTATAACATTAATTTATTTATCTTTGGGTATTTAATTTATTGGGTCTTTGTGCACTTCAAGAGACGATACCATTTGAGGACTGAAAGGAGCCGAGTCGAGAGGACAACGTGGACCAAGGACGACAAGACAGGACAGAGGGGTTCGGAGCCGATCAACTCATACGTCAAAGGACTGCCTAACAAATTGCCCTGGTCTCTTCTCTAGGATACGTGAGCAAAATACGATTGTATATATTTATGTAAATAGTCTTGAGATAAAATAAATGTAGTGAAACGCTTCGAGTGTTCAAGTAAAAAGAGAGTTATGAAAGCCCCGAAAAAGTCTGAACACAGGAATAAGGTAAAAGTTGAGTAGTGCGGGTAGAGGGTTTTCTTGCCATCAGCCGATTTGTAGATTTTAATGTCTAACGGATGTTTGGTGACGACATGGGAAAACATGTGATTGGTGACGTTTTGTAGATAATTAGCGTATGTCGTTCCAAGTGTGACGTATGTTGTGTTATGACTTTTCAATGTATTATTCATTGTTCAAGGTCATTTGTACGTGTTTTAAAAGAAGGAAGCTACCACTACATCTATGCAGTGTTATTATTATGGAATACGTCATTAGAGGGTGATGTATGTGGTATGATGTAAGAATAGAATTAAAAGTCAAAACATTGTGTTCATTCTACGTTGATCTAGACACAGAAAAAATGCATGCAACAATCTTAGAAAGATTTTTACAAATTGATGTCTAATGAGATATATAGGAAGACAATTAAACCGGTTCGGAATAGGCTAGGTATTAGATTAGTGTCAGATCCAAAAGAGGTGGGAAAATTGATTTCAAAGCCAAACTTAATTGATCGAACTGTGTATAGTGAGAACTTTGTAGGCATTCACATGGAAAAGACCAAGGCATTGTTAAAAAAAACAATGTATAGAGATATGAGCATTTTTAGAACATCTGGTTGGCAACCAAGAATAAACAGGTTGACGAGTAATTAGCACAACCAAACTTCAAGCGGAGAACTATTTTACAGGACAACTTGCATCAGTACATATAAGTAAAAAGAAACTTTATCTCAACAAAGCTATCTACGTTGAGTTTATTTGATTCAACCACCGTTGGTTTCGTAGTTGTTTATATCTAAAATTTGGTACTTTTATACAATTTACAAGTTCAAAATATCCCCATAGGTAATGTGGTACGTACCATCAAGGCCACACAGAATACTACGAAATCTTTTCTTAGTGCCATTTTTTTGTTTTTTTTTATTCTTTTTCTTCCTTGTCTTCTTTATCTTCTTGTTTTCGTAACTTTAAAGACTCTTCTATTTCATGTATGATTTCTTAATTTTTTTCTTGTTCCAATAATGCTGCTTCATCTGTATGCTTTTGTACGACTGATGGAAAATTCATTTTACTTATGATGTAGTATAGGATGTTACCCATTCAACGAACGAGGAAAGACTGATTGGTGGTGTGCAAAGCTCCTCCTTTTATAGCCGACTGGTGGTTGTGGTGAAACTCATTTACAACACTGTTTTGACTCATCCCATCAATGGTGTGTACGTTACAATTTTATCATGCAAAATTAAACGATTGACAGATGTTATATCAGGAACGTTCTCTTCAAACTCCATTTCTATCTTTATATCCAAACTTAAAAACTTTACAGATTCGTTTTGTTTTGAACAATCTTTTACAGTTATTGGAGCTTTTGATTCATTCTGCTCGGGAGACAGTATTGGGGTGTTTGTTTTCCCGTAGTAGTTGTTTTCCCGTAGTACCGTTCTTCTTAGTGAAATATTAAAGTTGTCGTAAGGGAATAGTTTTGAATTAAGAAACACTTTACAATTTGTTAGTTTGCAAGGATCGAAATGACTGGCATTAGCTAGTATATTATTCCTTTTTTGGTTTGTAGTGCACATATTACATATCTTGCTTTTTCCAAATGAGTAGATGTTGTTACAATTCATCTATGCCTTTGTGTTTTAGGCAAAACTGGATATCCATGAAATTTCCAACTTCTGAATGGTATTACAATATCTCTATCTGATTTCAGTTGTCTCAACAGTGTTGTTCTATGTTCGTCATTTAATCGCACATGTGGTACTCTCCAAACAATATTGTCCAAAGTTAGATTTCAGTCTAAATTTGCGTTAGTGGTTCCAGCTGCTGCGCAAATAGTATCCTTATCATTTGATGATCTTAATAACACTAACTCCTGTTTCACATTTATTATAACTCTACTGTAATCTTCAGAAAAGCCTAGACATAATTTCAATGGTATGTAGAAATCAAAGTTTCCTGCTGAGTCAGGGGTTATTGTGTCTTATCGGGAGCAACTCATCTTCTAATTCTTAACAAATTCTTTTAGTTTTGTGTCAAAGATGCTAATCCTTTTAATGTGCCTTTTAAACATACTTTCGTTGTAAAATCTACCGTTACTCCAGATATTTCATAACTAATTTCATCAAATAAAAATGCCATTGGATGAAAAAAAGAACGAAGATTGGAATTGATAAAAGAAACGGTGGTTCCAGCGTCCCATCTTTTTATTACTCTTCCTTCAATATATAGATAACTTTTGCACGGAAGTCGTTCACATGCACATGCACATGCACATGCACATGCGTCGGAACGTGCATGGAAGTTCGTTTGTTGTATAGGAATTCTAATTTCATCACTATTATTAAATTTTCACGAAGTGTAGAGGTTGTGCGTGTGATACTCCTTTTTCCATAAGTCTCGTCGAATGTTGGTTCTTTTGTTATATCTAGTATTTCCATTTTCAATGAGTTTTAATCCAATTTCTTATAAAAATCAAAAGGAATTTTATAGTTTAAGATGCAGGCATTACACGCAGCACCTGTGTAGCTTCCAGTCAGATTGTCGTGGTCGTGCACTTTATGATTATCTGCTGTAAATGATTTATTGCAAAGATAACATGATGTTGATAAATAGTAATCTTCAACTTCAACGGGTGACATAAATGTCATAGGTTTTACCTGTATATAAATTGCCTATACTTTTTTAGCTATATTGTGAAGCTCGTCAACAAAGTGTTTAGCTTTATCTTTTTCAAGACACACTTTTGGTTCAGCTGTCAGTCCACAATCTTGTAAATATTCTTTGGAAAGCGTTGACTTCAGTAGGCAGAAACTGTTGAGGAAATGTAACTGGTACTTGTTCCTCCTCTTGATGGTCCAACGGTAGTAGTGTAAATTCAAAATAAGCATACATAACAATAGGGATTCTATATTGATGAATGGCGTTATTAAACTTTACAAATGCTCTATCACGTGGTGGCAAGATAAACTTTACTTCATCATGTTTGTTGCATAACCTTTTATGCTCCAATAACCATTCAGAACCTCCACTTCTCAAAGGGTTATTTACACAACAAAAATATCTTTTACAAATTGTTTTACTTTCTTTTCTTTTTGACACGTGTAATGAAAGAATTCTGTTAAAATTCTTAATATAAACACAATTATGTATATTACCTTGGGTGAATAATAACAAGTCTGTGTGGTTTTTTAGCTGATTCACCAGTCAATTTCACTATTAAATAACTCCATCAGGTCCGACAGAATTCACTCTTCGATCTCATTATTTATTAACTTTATCATGTTCGACAGCATTTTTCATCATCATCTTCCTTTTCTTTTAATTTTCCAATGTATCTATTAATTATAGCACTAGCTTCTTTCATTTCTCCCACATTCCTCATTCTTGCTTCATCAACTTTCTTTTCTAAAAATCTTATTCTCTCAACTGTTAAGTTTAGAATTTGAATTTTAGACGTTCCTTTTTTAGCTTGAAGTATAGTTTTTATACTTTAGTTTTTATACTTCAAACGTTTCGTTAAGCTTCAGTACCCTCCTTCTTTTTCTTTCATTATGTCTAATCATTTGTCCATTCATCTTGATCTTACTTGCATTTGCAAGTTCAAAAAATAAGAATGTTTAATGCGTGATATCAAACCTATTTTATACCTTCATTTAGAGGTGGGGGTAACCCCTCCCCACTTTACTTTATAGTAGTAGGGGAAATTGATAAAAACTGTTCTTTTTGTTGAACTATGAAATTGTCTAATTCATTTAAGTAGGTTAAGGTCATTGTAAAAAAATGTGTAAACAATTTATTTAATTCAGTTACATGTCTTTTACACATTATATGCCAGGGTAAAAACAAATTGCTCACACATATTTAAAAATTTTGGAAACCTCTAATTTTTTGTGTCTTTAGAATCTTATCACTATCAGGTTTTTAAATTTGAAAAAAGAAAATTTATTGTATATATTGGGAGAAATTAAATATTCCAAAGTTCCAAAACATAGAAATAGAAAATTTAGTGTATTTGTTTTGGATATTGATGATTTGCAAAACAAACTAAAACCCACTCATTATAATTTTTGTACATTATTCACTATCAATGGATACGTATGAGTTAGAGTCAGAGTCAAACAAACGTCCTCTACATCATCGCACTAAACATTATATGACTTGTTGTAGGTGTTTCCCTTAGCTCATCAAGTTTCCCCCACCATAATACCTCGTCAGTAGTTGATGAATCTTCAACAAGTAGGACACTTCTTTCTTCTTCATCTAACCCTTCATCTGTCAATACTTCCAAATTATGTAATTCTAAATCATCCCCACCATCCAATTCCAATTCTTCTCTAGATAAAGATTCTTCCTCCAAATCTATGTCTTTTTCCTCTTAATCAGCTTCAAAAACAATGTTTTCCAATAAGGGGTCAAAAAAGTGGTTTGGGAAATATTTTCCGCAGGAGACATAATGTACAAGAGTGGCAAATCTGAAGTAACTTACATATTATATATCTTCAACAAACATATTATATAGTCAAACCCCCTAACGCCATTAAGTCCAAACGCGAAATGTTATTATTATCCACTTTTATCTACAGCTCCGTGTAGGTTGAGTGGCGGGGCGGTCGGCCCTGAACAAAATTTCCTCTGTCCAATCAGCCACGGGCACTGAACATATAACAACACTTTTACATAAAGGTTTTGGTCGACAATATGAATTTAACTCGATCTATTGTCTACGTGTAAGCTGTGTTTTGGTTGTAAAACGTTGGTGTGGTTGTTGGTTGATGTGTCTTATGCATATAAGACAATTGAAAATGAACACCTTTTAGCTATTCAAACACACTACTGCACAGACAACTGTTTCATCCCCTATCTATTACCACCTGCTGGTAACACCTGCATACTGGTACCACCTGCTGCACTTGTTACGACATACGATAATTATCCACAAAACTTCAACAACCACATGTTTTTCCATGTCGTCACCAAACATCCGTAAAACTTTTAAATCAGCAAATCAGCTGATGGTGAGAAAACTCTCTACCCCCACTACGAAGTTGATAATGTACCTTACAGACTTCAGATAGTCATGAATTAATTTTTATATGATATGCGTCCACAAATTAAGAACGTATGTTTTTATCGTTTTAAATACTTATACAAATAAAATCATTAGTAGGTCTACCTCAGTGAGTTGGTTTCTTTCAATTGACCATTTTTTGTTGTATTCATTTTCATCTGCATAAATATTCTCTTTTGGGCTTCTTATTCCGTCAACAAACACCTAAAAGGAAAAAAGTTTTAAGTCTAATAGCTACATGTTTGCAAATTACAATAATTTAATCTTAGATTAATACAAACTATAAAATAAAATCTTTGAGTAAAAATAGCTCCGTTTCCATTAGACTTTGGGAACAAAAAAATTAACAGAAATAAATTCAGTCAGAGCAAAAATATTCTTTAAGGTGATAGATTTATGTCTACATACAGGGACAGAAAAGTGCTACAAGGACAGAAGTGATTTTTTTATAATGTTTTGTAATAGTAAAGAGATAAATCAAATAGTTGGCCATATTTTATAAAGATATACAGTATACATAAACAAGCAAACAACAACAGTAAATTTTTTTTAATCAGGGGGAGAGGATGTTTTTCTAAAGTTTACAAAATTCAGGTCAGAGAGAATGTTACCCTTGTTCCTAAGATTATTGGAAGAGTACCGTAAAAAAAGAAATTGTAAAAATCCACAGCCTAAAAGCTGTGTAAGCAATTTTGTAAATGCTAACTAACAAAAATGCTCACATATTGCAATGAAATCAAATTAAATATCATTCTTTATTTATTCAGGCAAAGTTACTTATACTTAACCTAAAAAATAATATTATAAACAAAGAGATAACCTATGGGAAGTATTTAAATATTAATATTTATATATTTATTTATAGGACATCTAATTGCATGTGTAACTAAAAGCCTTTTTTAATTGGATGATTTAGGATTACTCAAAAACTAAAATAATAAAACATAAATAGCTGCTATTATTAAACTAAAGAAAATAGGGCATTAAATAGAGCAACTGTGATCGAACTTTAAACTAACATTATTAACTGTAGTTAACAGTATTAACTAACAATATCTATATCATAACTTGAAATATTCAATAAAAGTTAAATCGGAATCAGACTATTGGTTTTCGTCTAAAAAACAAATTCTTAAAAAGCAGATATTTTGTCACGAATATTCCTTGTGGTTGCTTTAGTTTGAATACGGTGCATTTTCTTGTTGTGGACTAACGATTTATCTGCAATGCCGTCTCTTTGTGATGGACAGAAATTCATGAACTAGGTTCCTTATCAACACTCGGTCTGATGTGTCGTGTTTTCATAAATGCCTTATCAAATATAAACGTTTTCCTACTAGCTATTCACTAAGTGCTGCCAATAACAGTGAAATAAAGACTTATGGTACCATGCCTCTTACCCTTAATACACCTTATACGTAATTTCCCTTGGAGTCTAGTGGTAGCGGATGTTTCAGTACCTATATTAGGTTCAGACTTCCTTTCACACTATCACTTATTACCTAATTGCAAGATTAAATGTTTGGTTGACAAAAAAACGGGATTGAATGCCAAGGGAATAGTTTCTAACAACAATCAAACTAGTATTAAAGTTATATCTTTCTCCTCCCCATTTGCAGAAGTTTTTTTTCTGAATTCCCTGATGTTATTCATCCTCCAGGCTTACCTCTTGCTGTGAAACATAAGACAGTTTATCATTTAAATGTTACACCTGGTCCTCCTGTTCACTGTCGACCACGTCACTTACATCCTCCACAACAGAAAGCTACCCGGAAAGAATTTCAGGAGATGGTTAAGCTTGGTTTTGCTCGACCCTCTGATAGCCCCTGATCCTCGCCTTTATACATGGTGCCTAAAGGGGAAAATGGATGGCGTCCTTGGGTGATTACCGCGCTTTCAATGCTCGTATTGTTCCTGACAGATACCTTGTACCACATATTCAGGATTTCTCGTTAAATTTAGCAGGCTATGCACATTTCTCTGCCATTATTTGACCAAGGCTTACCACTAAATTCCCGTCCACGAAGATGACATCCAAAAAACAGCAACCACCACTCCTTTTGGGTTGTTTGAATTTCCATTAATGACTTTTGGCTTGCGCAACGCGGGTCAGACATTTCAAAGATTTATAGATGTGAAGTTTTTCACGTCCTTTTTGTTATGCTTATACTGACGACATTTTAGTATTGTTCCCAGTCTGAAGAAATGCATAAAGATTCAGAAGAAGAACTTCAAAATCTCATTTCAGAAAGTACTACATCTCTTAGATTGGAGAAAGTTCCAATTCCTGGAACCCATTTGATCCTTATCTGTGACAGCTCAACAGGAACTCTAAGATTCCTCCCCTCCAAAATCAATTTCCTCCCAATCAAAATCATTCAATACAAAATCAATTTATAGCTATCCTATAGCCACGACAGGTCTATCGGTCTAAATCACGTTTACCCACGCTTTTAGTTCTTGCACCCTTTTCAAAAAATGAACTTTTACAATATTAAACCTGAACTATTGAATTCCCCCCATGTTACTCTTATTGGGAATAACCTTGAAAATGGCCAACTTTGGTATGCAGATCTAAACTGTTTGGAATCATACTAGAGATTCAAAACTTTACAATAGTGTACAACGTTACCAAAAATTTACCAGTGATATTTTGAAAAGTCCCATTTTCAAGTCATAACCCCCCCCCCCCCTAAAATCCAACATGGCGGATATCTGAAAAAGTTATATATTTTTTTTTACTTCTATAACTCAAAGCCATCTATTTATTATAAACCTCCTATTAAAAAACCCCTATCTAAAGGAAGTTAGCTCCCTAATAATCCTAATAATTATTTTTTTTTTATTATTAATCCCTAATAAAGGATTTTTTTTAATTTTTTTAATTTATTTTGTTTATGTGTACCCCACCGTACCAAAAAAACCGCTAACAGTTCTTGAATCATTGCCTTTCATAGTGGCAAAGACTTTAAATCTTTCACAGTTACTAGTCTTCTTTATTAAGCCAAGGTTAAAACGAATATATTTAGCCCCCCCCCCTAGTATATCTGTATCAAAAACACTTCAGTTGCATTTGAATACAGTGCTTAGTATTTTACAAACTTCTTCTTATTGTATTATCTTACTCAGTAACAGACTTTCCCCAAGGATTTTACAACAATCCCCCAACCAAAAAAAGGGGGCTTGGGGCGAGCCAAAGGCGAGTTGGTTCTATAATATGCAAAAGCATTAAAAAGTTATTAAAAATCCTAAAAGGGTTCAGCACTATTATTATTTTGTTTTTGCATATATGACAACAGCTATTTTGAACTAAGCAGCAACAAAAAGCTGTGATACACAATGAGAACTGTCAAAGTAGGATTGTTCACAGTTATGTTTATGTTTTTAATTTAATGAATAATTCGTGATATGTGCAGTGGTAGAACATTATGGCTATAGTAGATGTGTTATACTATATCATACCGTAAATTTAAAGAACCAAAATTTATCAAACTCTGTCCTCCCCCATTGCAAATTCAAAGCTTGAGTACAATCAGCATTATCCTCTACTAGCTGTAACCCGCGGGCTTTGCCCCGTTTAACTTCTTCATTTTCAAGATGATCTCGTTCGCATGGCTCAATCACGTCCTGGTTGAAGTTCGTTCGATACGCTCACTCACCTTTAGGTTGGAGCTCGTTCGCTGCGCTCACTTGCCTTCAGGTTAGCTCGTTTGCTACGCTCACTTGCCTTCAGGTTAGCTCGTTCACTACGCTAACTCGCCTCCAGGTTGAAGTTCGTTCGCTATGCTCACTCACCTTTTAGTGGCAAATTAGCTGTTGTCAAATTGTCATAAATGTAAAAGAAATAATAGTGCTGCACCCTGTTGGTAATCCTTGTAACTTTAATGCTATTGAATATCATAGAACAGAACCAACTTGTTTAATTGAAACAGCTGTTAAGATTCATTAATTCCATTTCTCATAAGGTTAACATGGGAAAATCCAGAGCCACTGGGGCGGAGCCGATTGGACGGATCACGAAATTGATGGTGTATAAACCTATTCCATGAAATTCTACACGTATGTACCAAGTTTCGTGGCAATCGGTTCAGTGGTGTCTGAGTTTATCACTGCCAAATATACAAACATCCTCTTTTATACTTATAGATACCAACCCCGTATGAAGGACGGGTGCTCTGCTAGTACATTATAAAAAAAATCAATTTTCCGCAATCTAAAATGTGCTTAGGTATTAAAAACCTTACCACGAATGATTGTATTAGTTTCTGAGGATTTTCAGGCAAATTGTCTGTTTCGTCGTCCTGTCTAGGCACCTCTGCATAGGAAGCGTCAACGAGAAGAAATACCAAAACAAATGCTGAAACACAATATCATTTGTACATTTATTAAATTGCATATTTTTATTGCATAGTATATGTTTTGAAATAATTAAACCAACAATTGAATAACATAGTAAAACAGTTATTATTACGTTTATTCAACATCATAAGTTCAATTCATAAGACAAAATGTATCAAAATATTTACATATGCAGGGTGTCCATAGAGAAAGTCAGATAGTTCTACCCACCAAGTTGTTTTTTTATGAATAAATATTTTAATTTTAAAGTTTTTAACCGATGAATATTAACCTTGTTAAGCATGTTAACGTACACCAGACTTATTATAGAAAAAAATAAAGTCGGTTTGATTAGAAAAAAAAATATGGTGGCTGTTTTAATTTGTATAATTTAATAACTCAAAAACGGATGGTTAAAAAATTATTCAATTAAACTGTTATTTAGCATGATGAATTCCCCATCAAACGACACCAATGTCAAAAAGGTAAATAACTAAAATAAAACGTTTTCGATGCAAAATGTGCCAACTCTCGCTTTAGTGCCAAGTCATGGATTCCTTCAGCCGACGAAGCCAAGTTGATGCTATATACATAGATTTCAGCAAAGCCTTTGACAAGATTAGTCACCGTCATCTTCTTGCTAAGCTGGAGGGCTATGGCGTTGTTGTCACGATGCTTCGATGGTTTGAGAGCTGTCTTTCTGATAGACGTCTGGCTGTTGTCTTCCAGTCCCACGTCTCTGCTTGCTTCGTCGCGAGTTCTGGCGTCCCGCAAGGCTCTCATCTTGGCCCACTTTTGTTCTCGATCTTCATCAACGACATTAAAGATAACATAAATACGCCTTTTCTACTTTTCGCTGATGACACTAAGCTGTTTGCGGATGTCAACTCTCACGCTGACTGTCAACTACTTCAAGAAGCTCTCGACAACGTCGTTAGTTGGTGTTTAGTGAATACTTACTTTCCATGTCCGGATGAAACACCAGCTCAGTTAGATATTGTCTTTCCAATCATCTGCTACATATATGGCTTCGTCATTTGCCTCCTTAAGATCGAGCCAGGAGCATGTTCTGTCCATATCTGGACAAACTAGTAGATGTTCATGGTCCTGAGGGGCCCCACATGTGCAGTTTGGTTCTCCTTCATAGTACCCCCACCTCATGAGGTTTACTTTGCACCTCGAGACCCCACTTCGTAATCTATTTAGGGTCCTACATGTGGGGTAAGGCAGGTGACAGCCTGCAGGGAGTTCCTCTCTAAGTTGTACTGGTGGCTGTTGAGCCTCCTGTCTCCATAGCTTAAGCCTTAATACTTCCGGTGTTACTGAATGTATCTCAGTGGTTTTGAGGAAACTCTTTTTTGACCGGAGTCTAGAGGGCTGCTGTTGGTGCCCATATAGACGGTGGTCGGTCACCTGCTTCTGTCGTTCTACTGCGGCTGTCACGTTTCTCCTTATCCTGACACGATCCTTGCAGTTTCGTTGATGGCTATGTTTGCCTGCATGGGCAGAGTTTCTCCACACTGGAGCTGCATACTCTGCTGCTGAGAAGCTAAGAGCAAGAGCAGAAGTGCGTAGCACCTGTAGTTGTGTTCCCCAGGATGTGTTGGTAAGTTTCCGAATGATATTATTTCGGGAGCACACTTTTTGCCTAGTAGCAAGGCAGTGTTGTTTAAAAGTCAATGCTCTTTCCAGCTTCACACCTAGATATTGAGGATAGTCATTATGTTCGAGTTCTTGCCCTCTCCACAGTACTCTTAACTTTCTTTTTTGCCTCTCTGTTCCGTAGGTGGAAAGCGCATACCTGGGTTTCGGTTGGGTTAGGCAATACGGTTCTCATCATAGTAGCTTCCTAGTTTTTCTAGAGTTTTTGTCAACGTATTCTCCACCTCCTCAAATGTATGCTCTTGAGCTGCTACCGCTGTATCGTCAGCATAGATAAACTGCTTAGTATTACGCTGTATAGGCTGATCATTAGTGTAAATATTATACAGCAAAGGGGCCAATACGCTATTTTGGGGAACGCTACCTCTTTTGGTTTCTCCAGTGGCTGTTTTTATTTTGGAGAGTGACATAGAAGCGCCTGTTTTGCAGAATACATTGAATGAGCACTGTAAATTTATAGTCTTTTGTTAGTTTGTATGTCTTACATACAAGCCTGTTATGGTTAATGGTTTCGTAAGCAGCGCCAAGGTCAATGAAGGCAACTCCCGTAATCTGTTTCCGCTCAAAGCCAACCTCAATGTGTTTGTTAGGTTGAGGACTTGGCTCGTGCAGGATATTCCGGGTCTGAAGCCAGCTTGTTCTCGTATTAAAGATGCATCTACTGTTGTGGAAATTCGATTTTACACCATGCGTTCCAAAGCTTTGTATAGGTGACACAACAAGGAAACAGGACGGATGTTTCTTGCATCAGTTGGCTCCTTGCCCGGCTTCAGGACGGCTACTACTCGTGCCTTCCTCCATGTTTTTTGGGATTTGCATGGATGTAATGCAGTCGTTCATGAGGTCCGAAACCCAAATGACTGTCGCAGCACCAAAGCTCTTAATTTTCTCTGTTCTTATCTCATCAGGTCCATCAGCCTTATTGTTTTTCAATTGATGAATTGCAGTGTAGAGTTCATCAGCTGTAAAAGGGGTCTCCAGAGAATGCTGCTCATCTTCGACTTCCCTTTAGATCTTCATGTTCTTACTTTTTGAATGGTGTTTCCCATTAATGAGTAGCTGATGTGCAATCTGATCCGGCGTAGCATTTGTCAGCGGGTTCTTCGTAGCAGTTGGGTCGTTACTGAGATTTTTTAGCAGTTTCCAGGCACGACTGCTGTTTTGCTTCATGTCTAGTGCCCCTATCAAATAGCTCCATCTTTCCTTTCTTGACTCGGTCAGGGTTGCAAGCAGTTCTTCACCCGCCTCAAATGTATCGTCAGAAAAAGGGTCTTCATTATAAAGCTCTTTATACCGCTCTAAGATGGGACGAGAGTCCCCTGTCAGGCCAGAAATATATTCCCTACGGCACCCTCTCGGGATATGTTTCCTGGATATACTCTTGACAAGTGCTATAAAATCTTCATATGCATTCCAACCCTTTGGCAGATTAGCAACGCCCATGTCTAGCTCTTCAGTAAATAAGTCCCATCTAGCTTTTTTGAAATTAAAACGTATTTTGAAAGGAGCAGATTGGGGACTCACCACAACGGTGACAAGAAAGGTAATTGCTCTGTGCTGTGTCCGAGGGAAAGGGTCTTCAACTAGCTTTACTGTTTGCTGTGCAACAAGGTCACTCACAAGGGTGTTGTCTGGATTGTACCCCTTCCTCCACCTTCCACTGTTAAAAGATGCTGGCAACTTTGGATCATGTATGATATTTAGGTCGTTTCTTTCAGCCCATGACTCAAGTTCTTCACCATTCTCATCAGTTTGGCTGTAGCCCCATGTCGTACTGTGGCAGTTGAAATCTCCAATTACAAACTTAATCCTCTTTGCTCTAAAGTTTCCAGGTTCAGCAAAACGGAAAGGCACATTTGGTGGTTTGTAGATAGACGTTACTGTACAGGACTGGAGTTCCACTGTCAGAATTTCTATGTCGCTATTACAAGTCAATGCCACCGAGAGGATCGTTAAATATAGCTTTGTAAATATTGCACTACCGTATTTTCCATGTGGTCTCTCTAGAATTAGTTTCATGCCATTAATTTTTGGCCGATGCTCCGTTATACTTCTATGAGTCCCTTGCATGACCAGGATGTCACAATTTCGTTTTTTACACAAGTCCGAAAGTAAAATTTCTTTGTTCGGTGAAAGCCCTTCAATATTGATTGAGGTTGTTATTAAAGTTGGCTTTGATAAAAGCCGTTTGCCGGTATTCATGGTTCTCGCTTGGTGTTCCGGTGTTGGAAGGATTAGCCGTTAAAGATAACGTTGCCCAGGGTACGCCCGATTGTGGTATGTGGTCAGCAATCTTCAGGGAGGCTCCTTCCGTGTTTAGTGAATGATATGTCAGCAAATCCTGCTAAAACGAAATGTATAACGTTCAGTAGAAAATAGAAAAACTTGGAAGACGACTATTTCCTTGACGGGAACAGGGTGGAAAGGTGTGACACCATCAAGGACCTGGGCTTTGTGATTGATGCATCGTTTGAATTTGGACCGCACATTATTCATATATTTGCCAGGGCGTCACGCATGCCGGGATTGATCTCTCGAACGTCAAAACATGGGTTGAGTGCCAACTCCTCAACGATCCTGGTTGCCCTACCTCTTTGGCCAAATCGATCATATTGAATCAGTCCAGAGATGCTTCGTGAGACATATTGGTTGTCACACTGGGTTCAATTTCATGGACTTCCCAGTCGATGCAATATCTGTAGCTTATGGTCTCCAAAGCTTGGAGTGTAAAAGAAGAGTTACTGATGTTGCCTTCCTCTTCAAGCTGTTAAACAACCAGATCAGCAGCCCTTTCCTTCTCGATAGGATCAATTTGCAAGTTCCCAGAAGAACCAGGCATCAACGCTAGTTTGAGCTAGACTATGCGTCGACCAGCTATCTACGCTTCTGCCCTATACCACGCCTGATGCGCTCCGGGAACGAAATATGTTCGTAGGTCGACTTTTTCGCTTCCAGCTTGGTGGCTGTGAGGCGAGTGGCAGCAGAGGAACGAGACGATCAATTTTTTAATTTCACTTTGTTTTTGCTCCAAAATTTCCAACTCTCTCGATGCTAGGGACCATGTCTCCGGTTTATTCCTTGACTTTACGAAAGCTTTTGATGTTGTTGATCACAACCTACTCCTGAATAAGCTAGAAAGTTTGGGGATCCGCGGAGTAGCTTTAGATTGGATATCTTCCTATGTTAAGGGACGGAGACAAGTTGTCAAAGTCCCTTACATCGATTCTTCAGGTTGTTTGTGTAGCAAGATTTCCAATGAGTGTTTTGTAAGTACAGCTGTGCCACAGGGGTCCGTTCTTGGGCCCGTCCTTTTCTTCATGTTTATCAATGATCCTCCTCAAGTGATCAATGATCAATGCCTCCTGTAGTGTCCAATTCTAAGTTACAACTGTTTGCTGATGATACTTTTCTCATTGTGTCTAGTCCAAAGCATTCACAGCTAGAGATCAAAACATTTATTAATAGTAATTTTGTCTTCCAATGGCTATCTGACGTCACTTTTAGTCTTTCGTATACGGCAGAATTCGTCAAGCACATCTGAACCTTTAGTTTTACCAGTCGACAACATCAATATTGTTTCATCTTCTAACATATTTAACTTATTTTATTTAATTTTACTATTATTATTAATTTTATTATTTATTTATTATTTATTAATTTTGTTATTATATTATTTCATTTTTATTTTATTTATTTTTTTGTAACATATTTAGGAGTAATCATTGACAACAATCTAAATTTTTCCAGCCATATTGACAAAGTTTACAATAGGCTTAGTCCTATTGCTTTCCTTCTTCGTAGGCTCTCCTGTTATCAAGACAGACGTGTCCTTCTGACATCTTATTACGGTCTTGTTTACCCTTTTCTTAAATATTGTGTGCCCGTATGGGGTAACGACAAGCTTTAAACTAAGAAAATATTCAAACTGCAAAAACGAGCAATCAGATTGATCTTTAACTTAAAATATAGAGAGTCTTGACGATCCGTTTTTCGTAGAACTGATATGCTGACCTTCACATCAATTTTCATTTTTGAATCCTTGTCCGTCTTAAAAAAGAATTCAACAATGTTTCATATTCACGAGTCATCTCAACACAGCTTCAATCTTAGAAGGAACTTTGATCTACCTATTCCAAAATCCCGTACCACTTTTCATAAAAAAAGTCATTCTCAATGTGTATCCATCCTTTAAATCCTCTTCCGAATGCAATCAAGGGTGAAAATGATTTAAAAACAATTTAAGCATGATTTGAGGGAATATTTTATTGATGAGGATTTTTACAGTGTCTCTTTGTTTTTAAAATGTAAATAGTATGTACCTCTTGAATTTTGTATCTTTATTTTTATGGTTCTGATTTTATTTCTTTAGTTTTAGTGACTTTTGCCACAGACAACATATCTGTATTATTGTGGCAATAAACGATTCTAATTCTGATTCAGATTCTGATTCTGTTATCGATATTTATTATCTGTTATCTCAAATCATTAGTATTGTTGTTAATTTAATTATTTATTATTGTTGTTCATTTCTTCATTTATTATTGTTAATCATTTCATTGTCTATTATTGTTATTGATTTTATTTTTATTTTTGTTAACCAGTAATAAGCACAAACATTCACTGTTGAAGCTGTCAAACTCCTGATTATCTTAGTAAATTGGTGTTTTGCCGTTGATAAATAAATAAATAAAATAAATAAGACAAAGTTAGTCAGGGGGGACTTCATTTTGCCTTATCATACAACTTAAAAACTTTCTTTTCGCCAATTCCCCATATAGGGAATAAGCTATTACCGTAGTACTCGTGGTAGGACCTGAACCCGGGACCGATATAATTTTTCGTTTCGAGGTCCCTAGAGGCAAAAAAAAACCATCCGTTCAAATTCATATATATAGGCTACCTATATATATATATATATATATATATGTGTGTGTGTGTGTTTGTATGTATATATATGTTTATATGTTTATATGTATATATATATATATATATGTGTACGTGTGTATATGTCTGTTAGCGCAATAACTCGAGCAATCATGATCCGATTTTGATGACATTTGTTACAAACACGTAAACCTACGTTTATTCGAAAGAGTTCGCGAACCAGCATAATCGAACCATAGTAACGGGGGTTTATGGGGGGTTTTATGGGGTAAAAATGGGGTTTTCCCATTTTTGACCCTAAAAACAAAGATTTGGCAATTTATTTTTAGACCATTTTGTAGAGCTTAAAAAAAGAAATAATTTAGTATATTGAAGCGCTGTTGTATGCTTAACGGATATAATTCAAAAATAATGTAATTTAAAATTCCCATGTTATTCTTATGGAGAAAATAAAAACTGTTGTAGATTACTTGTTTATGGATATGTGTTGATAAAATTTCGGAAATGTATTTATTTCATCCTATAATATTGACGTAAGGTCAAAAAACCCTTTTTACCTTCCATGTAGCAGCAAATCTAAGCACTCGTTATATCTAATGTTATTTAAATTGGGAATAAATATGTCTTATTCATGGAAATATTTTAGTAACCTAATGATGTAATCAGACAAGTTGAAATACGCTTAGTCTGCAGGTTTGCTGCGGCGGAGATATTTGAGTTATTCAGATTAGTCAGCTCTTTCCTGGAATGTTAGATGGTTTGAGTTGTTGGTAATATATCTGCCTATGTGTGTTTTATTACGGTAGATGCCAAAATCAAGTTTATTTATTCTTTTCATCATTACCATCAAATCTAAAAATGGGAGTTTCCATCTAATTATCTTTCTGTAGTGAACTATGGAAACATCGGAACAGTGAAATTTGTTGGATAAATTCCGTTAATTTGGTTGGTAAACATTTACCAGTTTGTATTAGATACGCTAATGACATATTTGCTGGCTGACAAAATGTTTAACAGTATCAGACCTAGTAACCTACTGATGTAAAAATAAGGCAATCCTAAAGAAAAACCATCAAAATTGTAAATGTCTGGAATTTATTAAATAATTGTAATAATTGTAATATGACATTTGTCAGCCAAAGAAAACGAAAAATGCAAACTAGTTTTAAAGAACATAAAGCCCTTGCGACATACTGAATACCTGAAAATTCTGCTCGTGCTAGTCACAGTATGTATACAGGGATTTTTTTTTCAATTTGAGAAAACTTTGATAACAAACGATGAAACCTCAACATAAAAGGACCTACCTTAACCATAAAACACAACGAAGTCAAGGTTAATAGGTGCCATAACCTCAATACATGGTAATCTTGTTTTATATATTTAAAAAATACCATTAATAAAGACCAGAATTATTAACTCTGAATTACTAAAACTAGTTATATGAAGGCTGTTAAAATTCCTAGGGGCTCGAAACGCTTTTTACTTCCTAGAAATCAAAACTTATAATTTGGACCCGCAACGCATTAATTAAAAACGACTGTTTTTGCTGCACTATGACAACAATAGTCTTAATACGTGTTATTTTTGTGTATAAAAATCAAATTTAGACCGCTTTCCGTGACCTTTAGATTAGACGAATCAAATTTCCAAAACTAACTTGAAAACCTACATACTGAGACTCTTTCGTTAATACCTGAAATAAATGTTAAAACTCATTTAGAAAATGGAAGGAGCTGTTAACAGACCTTACGTAAAATAAAATTCTAAAAGCATAAAAAGAATTTGGTTTTAATAGATATTACTTACTCAGTGTTGTGTTCATGCCGACTTTAAAGCTGCCACAACTACAACATTACAGTACATGCAGTACATCTGCAATGCCAAATATTTTCGAGCAATATTTTTTACGTAATTGATACGTGCTATCAATCAACCCAACCTAATCACCCAACATCAACGTCAGTTTCGTAGTCGAGCGTTACAACTTTTAGCCTACATAATGATATTTTCAATTGCATTTTTAGAATCTCTTTTTTATTAGAACACGTATAATATGGTACAGCAAAACCCATTCAAAAGTTTATAATTTGACTTAAATAACAAATTTTGAAAAATCTTTAAAAAGGGCGCTACAACTCGCTTAAGAAACTTTTTTTACCAAGTCTTGTTAAAAACTGTCAAATAGTATAAAAAACATCTCCACATTTTAAGCTTTAAAATGGTATGCAATATGTGACATGTTATGTCAGTCTAAGGGGAGAAATATTAAAATTAATAATTTTTTCTTTAACTGCCCTCATTAATTACAAGTACGTATTTAGTGAAAGTTGAGTGCAAAATGTATCTGTATAATTAAGTATACCCCAAGTGAACTTGTAAAATCTAATATTTTAGTACATATTTAATACCATAGTACAAATTCAAATAAGTACAAAGGGCTTTGAATTATTTATTACCAGGTTAGTATGGAGTATTTTATAAATGCATAAGTCAGAGGTAATTAACAGAATAAACAATTAACATTATGTTTGCAACTAAAGTTATTTTCCAGAATAAATTTTGAAATACACGGTAATATTATTTGATTTAATTTAAAGCAAAAAGACACATGGAAAAGCTGCACCTTAAGAATTTTAAATATGTTGTTAAAACAACCTGACTTTAAGTGTTCTTAAGCTTTTCTTTATTGTTTTAACTGTAAATCTTATAAGAAAGGGTTCCTCTCAACTTTTGTACAACTACTGTCAATTATACAGCTACCTCAAGTCCTATTCACTGTATACATCTTTAGTACATACTTCACTATTAAGAAATGCCCAAACAAGGAATAAAATAGGCATAAGATCAGGGAATTTGGCTGCCTATGCAAAGGGTCTGCCTCGTCACAAAATCCAGATGAATAAGTCACTTACCTCATTAGTGTAATAAAGAGGAGTGCTGTTTTAAAATTGTATTCTTTCTATTTAAGTTTGACTAAAATCTAAGTGATCCAAGACTGCAGGTAGGGTGTGCTGCAAAAACCTAGAAAGGTTTGTCAATTTAGTTTGTCGAATAAACGTATGTCCTATTAAATAAATTGTTTATAAAATAATTTACATGTGCAGTTTATGCATCAAGAACATGCATCATACATAACCCGTATTTAAGATTATTAAGGTAAAGCTTATCCATAATTTTTGTATGTTTCCAATAAATAATATATTAGGCCTACCTTGTATTTGAAAATTTGTTCGGTAGAAATAATCTAAATTACATAAAATGATCAGCATCTTCGTAATCACAATTGACGTCTGTAATTATACTTACTTTTACTTGGCATTCAAAGCACTACAACTAGTTTGGGCTGTACTATACTACAGTATTAGATTTTACAAGTTTACTTGGGGTATACTTAATAATACAGATACCTTTTGCACACAACTTTCACTAAATGCGTACTTGTGTTATTAGTGTGTAAAGTTAATGAAAAGAATATTAGTTTTATGTTTAACGCAATATTTCTCCTCTTAGGCTGACATAACATATCACATATTGCATATCATTTCGAAGCTTAAAATGTGGAGATGTTTTTTATACTATTTGACAGTTTTTACCATGATTGGATAAAAATGTTCTTAAGCGAGTTGAAGCGCCCTTTGTATTGATTTTTCAAAATTTGTTATTAAAGTCGAATTTACAAACTTGTAAATGGGTTTAGCTGTACCATACTATACTTGTTCTGATAGACAATTTAATGAAGATTTTACAAATGCAATTGAAAATATAATTATGTAGGTTAAAAGTTGAGAAATATTAGATTTTATTAGGCAATGTCAAGAAATTTGGAAAAATCAAGAAATGGCTGTTGCCGGAAGTAGGAGTGAGATATAACTATCCAAATTGCGTATTTTTATCGCAATTTGCGTGCTTAATGATGCCTTAAAATATTTGACACTGACTACCAAACACCCTGTATTTAAAATATATTATACCTTAAAATAAATTACAAAGCTGAAGTTGTGTCATTCTATTTACAAAAATTATCCCAGTTAATAGTGATGAACCTGGCGGTGACGGACAATCGTTAACAGTTTTATACGTGAAACTGGCGCTTAAAAACCCACCCTCGAAAAAATTGGTTCATTTTTTTATTTCTTAAGGGCTGAAAAAGAAACAAAGGCCAACACAGTATTGTATTGATGTATGCCAACTTTAAACAAATGTTCTGGTTCTTGGTCGGAACAGGAAGTTCGTCTCCAAAATTGAAAGCTCTGAATTGTTTGTAAGAAGATATAATATAGTGTTTTACCCCACTTTCGGCAGGTTTTTCCCATGTTTATGAAAATTTTAGGTGAAAAAAAATTAAAATCGGCTCATGAATTTGTGAGATAATCCCCCCCTTTTCCCCTACCCATAACTTGTTTTTTAATAGCAAGGTACCCGCCCTTGTGACATATCAAATGAAAAATAAATTTCACCAAACATTTTCTTTTTTCATGCTCTTTCATTTGATATGTCACAAGGGGTACCTTACTATTAAAAAAAAAATTAAGTTCCGGGAAAGGGGGGGAAAGGGGGGGAGTGTGAATGTAACGTTGAATCCAAAACAATTGGGCCCCTACGTCAATAGATGATTCCCGCAAACTGCATATTTCTATCTATTGCGGTTTTTATATAAATAAAGATGCAAATAAAAAAAAAACACAGTGTATTAATTTGAAACTGTTACTTTCTCCCCCTATACCATAGTATATGGAGAAAGTATTGTTTTCGTCAAAATTTTCGAGTTTGAGTTTTGAGTGGATATATTCGTTTTGGGTCCCCCTGGACCCAAAAAAGTGGTTTTCGAAGTGATGTCTGTGTTTGTGTGTGTGTGTGTGTGGGTAGGTGTCTGTGTGTGTGTCTGTGTGTCTGGATGTGTACAGAGCTAGGGACTACACCTGTGGTCCGATTTCGATGAAATTTGTTATGCAGGTTCTAATCCATAGTATCTCCAGGCGTTTTTTTTTATTTTTTTGAAATTTTGACTTTTAATGGGGATTTTCCCATAAAACCCCATAAAAAACCGGAAAAATCGGATTTTCTCGAAAATGGCCCGAACGATTTTGATAAAAATTTAGTATGCTGTAGCCCTTTAGATTCTGAACAAAATAGTACAAATCCCATTTCTGTAAAAATTACGGTTCAAAAGTTATGGTAAATTATGTTATTTTCCCATAAAAAACCCATAAAATAACGAAAAATAGGATTTTAGAAAAAAATCCGGTTTTTTTTAATTTAGTATTTTATAGTCCTTAAAGTTTTGATAGTTTTTTCATATTTAAAAAAAAAATATTTTTAATGGGGATTTTCCCATAAAACCCCATAAAATAACGGAAAAATAGGATTTTCCCAAAAACGGCCCAAAAGATTTTGATAAAAATTTGGTATGTTATAATCTTTTATAATCTGAACAAAATGGTACAAATCCCATTTCTGCAAAAATTATGGCTCAAAAGTTATTGTAAATTATGTTATTTTCCCATAAAAACCCCATAAAATAACGGAAAAATCAGATTTTCACAAAAATGGCCTGAACGATTTTTATAAAAATTTAGTATGTAGTCCATTAAATTCTGAACAAAATTGTACAAATCCCATCTCCGTATATTTACTCTTACCGCTTACACATGATAAAGGTTGTTGACAAACTTATGGGAGAAAGTATGTGTCAGAATTCTGATACCGTTTATTTTTCTTTGTGATAGCTAACTTGAGAGAACGGCTGGGCTTTAGAACTCGGTAGAGGTGTCTAAAGAAGGAGCTCTTGGTCTGTAGATGAGCCATCAAAAGAGAAACGTGGTGAATTCCCTTGGGGCTCTGCCCCAGTGGCTTTTAAATTCCCATCCCATGTTATTCTTATGGAGGAAAAGCGGGTTTTTGTCACAGCTAATTTCAGAGAACGGCTGGGCGTAGAAACTTGGCATGGGTCTCTAAAGAAAGGTCTTGGTTTGTAGATGAGCCATCAAAAGAGAAACAAGAAAATTCCCTTGGGGCTCCACCCCAGAGGCTTTTAAAGTTCCCTTATCAGATTTGTTTACATTACGGCCATGTGGATAATTTTACACTACTTTTAATGAACCAGCTGTTATGAGCATTAACTGAATCTGTCAAAATGAAATGTTTACATTATTATCTAACGGTTTCAAAATTTATTTTCTACTGCATGGCAAGTTTTTTATAGTTTGAATAAAATTATGAATTTATGATAGGTACGTTTAAATTTTTTTGTTCAAAAATCTATGCTTTAATGCACTTATAAAATGTTGTATTATGAAATTACTGGGACATATCAATTTCAAAGGAACAGATAATTATTCCTTATAGGGTTAGATTATATATTGTAGGGGTTGGAGCTTGCCTTTTTTCATTTATCATTACATTCAAGAAAGAACGTCAGAGGTTTGTGAGATTATTAGCATGGAAGTTTTTGATGATCGGGTAGGAAAATTGTGTCATAGAATAAAATCCATGCAAGTGTTGAGGAGTACGTCGAGGATGTGAGCTATGTTCAAGTATTTAGCATGGAGTATGTTTAATCTATGGTTTTGGTGAAGTAGGTGAATTAAAGACAATTAAGGTATTAACTAAATAAAACAGTACCTTCACATCTCATCTCTTTTGCATAATTTGTTCCCAACAAAGCCGGACTAGGTTATGGATGTGGTTCCACAAATGTTTAAGATTTGTGAACAAATTCACTACAAATATGGTCCATCCCATCCACAAAATACATGCACAACTTAATGTGATCCATACGGCCAAGGCAGTTATTGATCTTCGAAAATCAAAAGTTCAAGTTTGACAGCAACCTCATGGAACGATTTTACAAAACTACGCTAGAAGTTAAACAATTTGCGAATAAGTACATTTAGGTTAAGTACATTGGTTGATGTGGCAAGAGAAGGAATCAAAAATGTTTAGACCCCCATCGAAGTAAGAATGTTACTGCTTTCTGGAGAATCAGATATGTTTATCAATAAAAAAAAACACAGATTTAATATGCATCCCACTGATAATATTCTGTATTTTTATAACCAAAGATGGCGATTCCTTTATACAATCCAAATACTATCTGAATGATTTTCTTAAAGCAGATGGAACCAGTTATTTTAGTAATATGGTAAGATTGACTCTTTCCGTCAGATGACAGACCAATTATATGAACTCCTTTCTCATATAGTGAAAGGGGCTAAAACATGAACAAAGGTTATGAACAAGAAACAATTGTAAGACTCCTGAAAAGCCTTTTGGGTAACCTAAAGCTGATGAAAGGACAGAAAATATTGAATTCGACGAATTCATTAACCACGTTTTTTAAGGTACACAATCGTCTTACTCATAATTATGTTTATCCTCCCTAAGATTTTAATAACTTCACTCTATCCATCGCAGTTAACTGAATTTACCTAAAACTCAAGAGTAACAGTCGATTTCGACGGGATTCACCTAGCTACAATTAAATTGTACACTGTTCATAACAACCAATATAACTACTAAATTACTTAATTTATTCATAACAAGTAAACATTTCTCGGACTTCTTCTGTTTCTATATATTTAAGCACTAATTTAAATATAGCTTTATGACCCACAAACCAACTTTAAAAATCAGCTTTATCATTCACTTTTGTGTGTTGAGATTTACATTCCAACTGAACAGACCAGTTGTAGCCAATCTTTTATTTAAAGGACATTTCCTTTGTTGGGATGAGGTAAAAATGCATTTACACACACTAAGATGCTCAATGGCCTCTCAGTAGTGTCGGACCAACGCGGGCTCAATGTCTTCAGACCACCGGATAAAAAACCTAATCTCCTAGGACACTAACCTAGAACTATTAAGCACATTACTTCAGGCTAGGCCTTTTAAACTATGCCACTAGCGCTTTCCTTCTTATTTCCTCTGAAAACTAAGGCCGATCAAGATCGACATTCTTAGCCTGATGTATGGCCTCGGTGAACTGTTTTACACAGTTCCACGTTCCCTCCTCATGGAGCATAACTCCAACGATGTTGTCAGGAGCATTTTTAAAAGACATAGTTGAAAGAGCTACTAAACTCACTGACTGTGCCACAAGACTGTGGCACAGTCGGAGAAAATTACTTTCTAGACAGAAAGTAATTTTCTCCCTTAGTTGTTAGCAATATGGTTAATGTGGCATGTGGTTGATCCTGCAGCTTAAGATAAGTCATTTTATCATGTTTTCGATTTTTTTATTAGTTTTCAAGAATTATAACCTATTTTCATTAATATATTGGGAAACACATTAATCTTAATCTATTTGTGTTCACAATTTTTGAACTGTCAATGGATTTACCTTTATTTGATTCTAACAGCAGTTTTCAACAGAAAAAAAGGTCTGGATATATATTTTTTCGGCACTAACTATTTGGACAGGTTTGTAGATCTGTTTCCAGTGTATTATAAACAGCTGTCACCTCAATTTCGACAAAAATTGGACATACCTTCTTTTGGAACTATATGCCTCATTAAGGGATGGCAATTTTTTTACCGAATGTTAACATATCGGTAAGCATATCATGGTAACAAATTCAGAGAAGAATCTTATTTATTTGATTAAATTTAACCATCAACAGTCAGGCATTAGGTTTGACGAAGGTAGTAATATTTAAGAATTTTACTAATAGTCTAATTATAAAAAGAAAATGGTAAAATTATAAAAAAAGATATCAAGAATGATAAGGGAAAATATGTTATGTATATATGTCTATTGATACTGTAAACCAAACTTTAAAAGAAACCTAAATCGAACAGTCTTGGAGTTAAGACTTGCAAACGTTAGCTTTATCTTGACCTAAGCGATTCCCGATTCCTTATCTTAACTACGTCTAACGTTGCATTGTCTTTGTTCACAGCATTCTAATGTGACTTTTCCGCTGAGTTTAAGGTGAGATAAGAGTTCGACTCAATATCAAATGTATTGGGAGATGATAATATGATTATCATTGGAATTAAAATAACTACTGTAGTTCCAAGGCTATAGCCATATTACGTATATATACAATAAAGATTAATATAATACAATTAGACATAATATTCAATTAAAGGCTATTATGGTTTGTAATGAAATGCATAAATCATATATGTGATGGGATACATGGTTTTATAGTTATATGCCTTTTTCGTATTAAAAAGTTATACATTGAAGACATATGAATTGACATTAGTTAGTGATTATTTTTGGTTCTTTAAAACGGTCATAAGTGAACAATTTTAACGTTTATGGTTTATTCAATTCAATTCAATTCAATTTAAATTATCTTTATTCATTCACAGTACAAGTTTTTATACAATGAATAGCGCCAAATAAATATAAAGATGAATTATGCTCTACTTATCGCTAAAACAATCATCATCTTTTTCAAAACAAATGTTAAGCTTAAGAAGAATCAAACAAAACAAAATTAAATCAAATCATCTTTCTAAAATACAATTTATGATTCCTCTTGAATTCCAAAATTCATCCAAAGAATACAAAGACAATGAAAGGAGATAATTTTTCAATCTTTTTTTAAAAACAACAAAACTTTTTTCCTCTATTATAACTTAAGGTAAATTAAATAAGAATTTTATGCCAATGAAACTACATTTCTTCTCAAAAAACTTTAATTTATGTCGTTCAACCTGCCTAGTATGCCTTAATTTATAGTGTCGAATGTTTGTACTATTAGTTTGGAGGTTTAATTTTTTTACATGAAATATAGTTTCATAAATATAAAAGTCATAGACTGTCATAACACCTAATTTAGAAAAGAATGGTTTCATTGATTGGCGTTTATTTTTAATTTTGAAAATAATTTGGAGTGCTTTTTTTTGATGATGAAGAATTGTATCCAAATTTTTCTGGGTAGTTACTCCATAAATTGCTATACCATAGGATATGTGAGAATTTATTAATGCAAAGTATATGGTTTTTTAAGTATCAATATCACACACCCTTGACATTTGTCGCAGGGCATTTCTACCTTTTGACATTTTATCAATTACATGCTCAACATGCTTATCCCAATTTAGGTTTTGATCCAATATCAATCCGAGAAATTTGGTGTACTCCACTTGACTCAAGTTTGAATTATCAAGGTAAATATTCGGATTCAATTTACATCTTGATTGTTTTGTGGAGAATGATATAAAATTTGATTTACTGTAATTTATTAGGAGATTTTTGCTACTTGAGAAATCGTTAATTGATAAAAGATTTAGAAAATATTTCAGTTCGACTTCCTCTTGGGAATTGCCTGTAACTGTGATGTTGGTGTCATCAGCATAAAGACACACCGAACTTCCTCCATCGACAGCTAGTGGGAACCCCCTCATATAACAAAGAAATAAAAGAGGGCCCAAAATAGATCCCTGGGGGACACCATATTTAATATTTTTGTATTCAGAGTAAACATCTTGAGTATAAGAGTATTTATTATTTGGATGGCAGAAATTATGCTGTATTTGGACACATTGTTGCCTTCCTTGCAAGTATGAACTGAACCACTTAAACTCTTTATTATTTATATTTAAGCCGTGAAGAGTTTCTATCAATTTCTTATGTGAAACAGAGTCAAATGCTTTTGAAAAGTCGAGAAAAATTCCAATTACCTTCTCATTTCTGTCAATGGAGTCAATTATTGATTCAAATAAAATCGATACCAGCAGTTATCGTAGATTTTCCCTGTCGGAAGCCATGTTGCTCGGGATCAAACAATTTGTTTGATTCAAGGAAGGTTAAAAGCTGGTTATATACTACTTTTTCATAAATTTTTTAAAACACAGGCAATAACGAGATTGGTCTATAGCTTGTGGGATCATATTCGTCCCCCTTTTTATAGACTGGTACTATTTTGGCAACTTTTAATTTATGAGGAAAGATACCGCAAATTAAAGAGGAATTTATGATATGAGTTAATGGTTTTGATATAAGAGGAAAAGCATGTTTAACAATGGTAACTGGTATGTCATCCATCCCTGTTGAAAATGTATTATCTAAAGACTTAACTATCTTTTCTATTAGCCTCTTATCAACTTCTATAAAACTTCTCTATTCGTAATTGTATTGCAGACATTAGAATTGTACAATACAATATACTAAGGAGGGAATACATTTAATATTGAGGACGAACAATTTAGATTGATGAAAGTACGTTTAATGCAAAGTATTATGAACATTTTAAGGATCCAGAACAAATGTTATTCTTTATAAGTATATTTAATCAAGAAGTCTTGACCAGCCTAATGAAAGAATCTAAGATAGTGCAATGATTGTAGCTCAAGTGTTTTATCTATTAATTGTGTTTTGTTGTGCCGTGATTGTAGTGCTTGTTGCATTTGAATATGATGTAGCCAAACTAAATTACATGGACAGCATGGAACGGAGGATAGTGTATAGATTTTACAGCTTTGTAAAGCCCAAATGTATTGGATTGGGGCCTCATTTGGTAATCTACGAAATATTAGGGTAAATAACACAAACCTGATCACACGAGGTCACTAAATGTGACCAAATATGAATTGTATAGATAAAGATTGTAGTAAGGATATAATTAAAATATTAAGAGTAAAAGAGTGTGGTAATACAAGTAAGTCAATCACTTTTTGACAATATGTTTTATAAGTATGCGTTTAAGAATGGTCAAAAGTTCGATAGTTTGATATACATTTGAAATCAGATAAATTAAGTTGATCAATTATCACAATTTTTTGGACCGGGTGGCGATTTTATGCAAAAGTTCAGTATTCATATTGTAGTATATTTAATTAAGATTAACCTTATATACATTATATATCATATCCCGAATAGTAATTGTGGTTACTTTTACATTTAAAATCAATTAACCTGGTCACACTCTTTGTATTGTTTTGTAAATCAGTTTAATCCAAAACCATACTAAAACACTAACATTCATTCAACACACACATTCATTAACATTAACATGTATTGGCGTCAGCCGTTGGTCAATACAAAAATAAACAAAGGTTTGGGTTTTAAATAAACAAGGATATTTTTAGCAAACAAGCCAAGCAAATTTTCAACAGTTAACTGGTTCGTTTACTCCTAAAAACTTTTAATTATCATGAATTACAACTTAATTAGCGTGGCGGGTTCCAGAGTTTTATTCGGCTTAGCCCAGAAACGCGTATTGCATATAAGACTTTCTTTATCTATAAATGGGTGTAAAAAATATTTAGTTTAATATAGTGTATGCCTAACACATAGTTTTGAAATAATATATTTTTCCTAAATGAATAACACACCTATTTACTTTAATAAACACGAATTATGTCATACCAATGTATTATATGATGCGTATAACAAATTTGGTTACATTAAATTAATGTACAACGAAAATTTGTCAAAAGTTACATTAAAATTTTTAGCGATTTTTTATATGTTATTTATCTATATTCTACCTTAACATCCTACCACGCTAGGTCCTAGCCCGGAACTGTTTTACACATTTTTTTTTGGTACGGTATTCCTAATAGAGAATTTTAGCTACGATATTTTGACTTGTCTTAGATCAGATCAAGCAATTATGCTTTTAAAAAAGATTTGACAGCCTAATTCGTATTCATATTTTACAATGTGATAGCCATAACATTTCGATTTCTAATGTCAATAAATCATAATCAAACCAATTATAATAACTAAGGCTTGGTAAAATTTGTAACATTATAACGCCTCCCTTATCATTAAATTAAATTGGTAACGTGATCTGTTAAAGGTAAGCGATTAGTGAAGTTTTTCAGCTGGAAGATTGATAGAACACCTCCTTTTCTGGGATTTTCTAAAACAAAACATCTTAATACTTCTTATAAATGTTATAATTTTAACAGATGTAGAGCCTCTTCTAATTAAATTGACGTTAATCAATTAATAATTTCAAATCAACAGTATTATCATATAAAAATAGGTGACAATGTTTGTTTCACACCTATAAAATGTTATTTAATAAAGGCATGATTTAACAGCAGTTAATAAAAAAGTAATAGCCAAAAAACTGTCACACTTTAATTGTTAATATAACTGTCACCTAGACTTTAATTTAGTTTTAAGTTAGTTAAAAATATATGATAATTATTAAAGTAAATCTTTTAAAAGTTGAAATTTCACATTAGTTCGATTCATGTTAAATACTATAATAGATTTCAGAGATATCTAAATATATTAAGTGAATCTAACACAAAAAAGTGCTACTTTTACCACTTAATGCATTTTAGTTGCATTGGGTTTAACAAGTTATAGAACTCTCCAAAACAAGAGAATGTAATTCTTGGATGACAGAGAACCAATAAAACTTGTTTAAAAAATTTTCCAACAAAGAACAAAATTACCAACAATGTATATTAAACTAGCTTTTAAGTATTCATAAATTGTATTCTAGTGTAATAACAAAGTTATAATGAGGCCATCATGTAGCAATGCGGGTGGCTCATTGTGGTTTAATGGCGCATGGAGGCAATTATATGGGATTGCCTGTGCTGCACGTATCATCAATATATTATTGTTTTGTAATAATAATGAGATTAATTCCCACCAAAATGCATTATATTGAGAACTTTTCTTGGGAAGAGACTATGTAAAGTTTTGTTTAGTCCGAATTTTTGTGTTATTGTTTACAATTAGTTTACTGTTATTCAACTAACATTTGCATTTTAGAAAGATATCATTAACTCCAAATAGTGTAAGATTGTTTTAATTTAAAAAATCATCTTATAATACTATGCTGAAAGCATGTAATCTAACTAAGATCCCTCAAACTTTATAACTTAACAATATAACATAATAAATACGTTTCTAAATAAGTTTTAGATTTAATAAAAGAATGTGGAGTATATTATTTGACCTTTAAATCAATTTGTACAGTTAAAATCAACTTAAATAAATTAATTAATATTTTTGGGCCAAAAATTAACCAAAATTTGATGGATTTTCTGACTTTTTTTTTCAACAGAGTTTCTAAATTTTTTTGGATTGGAAGTGATATTTCTTAGTATTAAAACCTAAATGACAATTACGATGATCACTTCAATGATTAGCCATTTTAGTCATATTTGGAATATCGTATCAAAATGTATGTGAATGTCCAACTAAAATATATAGATTGGAAGTATAATATGCTTAAACTGTATGATATTGTACAATATTATTGCATATACGATTATGCTACCTGTTTCAAACGAACACTAATTGATAATTTAGACAGTTCGTAAAAATATTGCAGGTTTCAAAAGCAAAAGTTGTAAGCAATTCAAAAACATAATACTCTGAAATCCATTTTTTATGTTTCCATATGATTTTTCTTTTAAATATACGTTCACGTAGTTCGACGACATGTTTATTATCATTACCGAGGCTGGAAACACGTTAAGTTAAACATCAAGTTATTGTAATTACTAAATCCCTCAAAATGACCGCTCTAAATTATGAACTATTGACATTTCAACAATCCAAAATCAACCAAGCCCTAGGGTTGATAATGATTTATCAACCATAGCCAGGAGAAAATGTTAAACAACTTATTGTAACGTTAAATTACTACCACATTTTCCACTTAGTTTACTAAACATTTATATTGGCAACAACCCATTTATTGTCATGGACCTAAACTATGACCATGTTTTTGTTGTGTTCGTAGGTAATTTTAATAAATCTGTAAAAAAAACAAATTATCAGTACTAATTGCAAAATAATAATAGCTTGATTCTAAACGGATGCTTAAAGTTTAATATTTATGACAAGTCTTAAGCGTTGGTCACAGGCTGCTTTTTCCATATACAATATTTTTTTTATATTAATTGAATAAATCTTTCTATTTAAAGGGAATTCAGCTTACAAAAAAATTTATAACGCAACTTGTATATTTGTGCTTCGTAAAAACAGAGTACATTCCTATTATTTTGGAACAGATTATTTTGTTAAGATATGAAACTTAGTTGGCAATAAAGATGCAATTATTGCTAAAACTTTCTGGTAACAAAATTAAACTTTGTCGACGCCACTTAGCCGACTTAGTTTCCATTAACTCTTTTTAATCCTCTCCCACTCCCCTTCTACATAATATTTTTCGTGTACCGTATTTATTTCATGTATATGTTTTCATTCAACTAAAATAGTGTAACGTTCAAAATTATGTTGAAACCAAGTGTCATATAAACTATGTTCTTAACTAAAAAAAAAAAAAACTACTCAAAAATATTTGTATCAGTTGATAAATAATTTCACATTCAATATTTCCAAAATTCACACCATTCCATCCATGACGAAAGTAAAATAATGGTATCCTTTATAAGAATATTGCAATAACTTGAAATAATAAAATCATTAAAAAATTAACTGTATTGATCAAATAATATTACCTGACATATAATAAACCTTCCTTAGTCCAACTAAGTCCCTTAATTTGCTAACTGTTCTCCATTTTTTTTCTGTGACTATAAATTCTTCAAGGTAAATAATCATTTCAATAAAAAATTGATAATTTTGACAGCAAAAATTTCATTTGAATAACGTTTCTGAGTAACGAACATTTCTCAAGGAAAGTGTAGTTTACGAATGAAAAGTTTGAGTTTTATAGTTCCTTAGGGAAATGCTACAACTCCTCACCTCAACCTGTCGATAAAATATGTTATGAATCACCCAAGATCACTTTTTAAAATAGTGGAATGTATTCTTTTTCATGTGTTTGCAGGAATAAAATGAATTCAATTAATATAAGAAAAACTTACATTCACTGGTGATCTAACATAATGCCAGCAATTGTATTTAGAAGAAGGTATTGCAGTACATGTACATTCTCCTAATAAATTTGTGAGCTTTGTACTAATAAATATCAATATTTAAAAAAAGTTCTAATAATCAAAAAGAATGTTTTGATGATTTCCTATCTCGTTTGATAAAAATCGATCCACCATTTTTCTGTATTTGAAATATATTCTCTCAACGACGGAAAAAATTTAAAACACCTCAAGGACAGTACAAGTTCTATCCCATGCAAAACAATAAACGTTACAAACGTAATAGTATAGTATTAAACACAAAAACTAAAGAGATATTACATAAAATAAAATAATACAGTATGATACAATAGAATGACATAAAGTAGAGGTATACATAATGGTTCTTAATCTATGTATGGAAGTAAGTGAAATGCACGGTAATAGCAATACAGTAGAAGCACATACATACACCATAATAAAAAGATAACTAACTGTAGGAAGGAATTATGTGACAGAGCATTACTACAGATACCATTTTATTCGTTTTAATCGTGTTAAATGTGCCGTGTTTACCGTTTTAATGTCTGTCTTCGTGTTTTTTATGTATTTTGTGTGTAAAGACGACCTTCATATGAAGGTGACCACCCTTTTTGACATCCTTCACGCCTGAAAATGACTTTGAAGAAAGTAGAAATTATTTGCCACACGTACAACAACTAGGATTACTACGAATAAGGTATTTACACCAATTTAAAATATTCAACGTAATCTGGAGGCTAACCTCTAGAATGGAATATCTTTTGTTTTTAATTTTGCTATCAATATTGACTTTAGAGGATTATTTTACTAAATAATCTGTATCAATCAGCTACTGTACATCTATATCAAATATATGTCAAATATATCAGCTTTGTACAACTATAGGCTACTGTTAGTTATTTTACTACTTTAAAATTTTATTTAATGTGTTGACGTCTGTAAGTTACATATGTAAATAATCAAAACCATAAATATAAAACAGTGTTTATGTATTTTATTTCAACTGTTTCAATAAAAGAAAATGTTTATTAAGCAACCTATGAATTTTTCCTTTAGGTTTTGAAATGTTGAACGAGCCAAATAATCTTTTAAAATCTTCCAGTTGGTTAAAAGGTAAATTATATTTTATATTGATTATATTTTATATTTTTATTATAATATTTCCTCAATTAACCAAAGAAAACTATTCGCTATGAAGTGAATGCTTTCAATTATTCCTCACAAAGCTAAAGCTACAAACTGTTTGATGGGGTAAAGTTAAATTGTATGTGTCCTGTGGGAAATTGTTCAACGCCTACTTCAGTCAAGATGTACATGGTCGATTATTCTTGAATTGCATTCTTCTATTCTCTGTCCATACTCAATGTTTCTTTTTATATAATATTTTAGAATTTGTCATAAATACACTCAATTATTTAAGTTTTTTTTGTATGTAAAACTATTTACATGTAGCGTACGTATTTAATAATTTAATAGAAAAATACCTAAAAAAAGTTGGTGGCCATTTTTTTACCTTTTACACCTTTTTTTGCATTTACAGTCCCCGTAGGTTTCGGACCTTTGGAACGTATCCGGCAAAGCAAGGGGGGATACGTTACAGTTTAAGGGTGGACCGTACTGAAAAAGTAGTGGCTGGTACCAGGATCCGAACCCACGACATCTCTTCCTTTTAGTCCGAAGTCCGTGACGCTACCGAACGAGCCACCGACTCACCAATTAATATTATAATAGTTGAAACTCAAAATTGTTTATTTAATTAATGCCAGTTTATGATTATGATAGTAACATTTTTATAAAATAACTGAAAAATGAGAATTACGCGATCTTATTTAAATAAAAAGAAATTCATTTTAGTTTACCTAACATAAATAATTCAAATGAAGCAGCATTAATATAATATGCACTTAATATCTTAGGATTTAAGGTTCATTAAGTTTTAATTAGAAGTAAGATTGTAAAGTTGGGACAGCCGCGTTTAATTTTGTTGCCACAAAATTGCCCCTTGAGTAATTATTGCACAGTAATTGTTTCTTACTTTTGGTTAGTAAGAATTAACAGAGTGTGTGGAAGGATGTAATGAATTTTTAAAATGGCTAATTTTCGTACATAGATGTTTATCGGCAGAATGAAGCACATGTTTTATTTGAATGATTTAAAATAGTAAAAAAATAATGTAATAATTTTAAAAATGTTATCGTCCATTTTCGTATTGGTTGTAGCGAACAAAAACATGCCGTTATTTACCGCTGACATATACCGTTATTTTATTTATTTTTGTCTACAAATACTCATGGCATTCTATTAATGTTTCATCTCATGCAATCATGTCATAATTTGTAATGTACTATACCTATTTTCTGTTGTGATGAACAAATGCAGCATAGGTTAATTCAATATTTTGTACTTAACAAATGTTGAAACCCATTTAGGTATTAATGATTCTGCTTATTTTTAGTCTGTGATGTGCAATTTAAGCTTAGTAACAATTCACTTTATCAGAAATGTTTCCTAATAAGTATCATACCCTATCTAAAATAAAATCTCGTACGAATGAGCTGGAGATGTGTAAAATGTATTCAATATAGTATCAAAAAATGAATAATATTTAACAACTGTGCCTGTATAAATATGATTTGTTGTTCCCATGCACTTATTTTAAAGAATATTAATGTTTGGATAGTTTAAGTTCCATATTTACAATAGCACTAAATCGCACTATTGCATGAAATATATTATTTTTGATTTATTTTCCTATCATTAACCAATAAAACATTAGTACACACCTTAAGATAACGCATGCAATACACCACATAGTCATATTTCATCCTATATTAACTTAGCTTTATTTTCTGCTTTATTAATTACCAAACAGCTGTAACTTGGTAACGTATCTACATAGTTTTTAAGGGTTGTTTTGTTTTGTTAATTAGTTTTCTTATTATGTAAGTAGGCAAAAGATCGTATCGTTAGAGTAGGTTACCTATTAATATTTAAATCTTCCATAGTTTATTTATTTATTTATTTATTCATTCCAACTGATACACCATTTACAAAATAATATATATTTAAACACATGAGTAGAATGGAAAGATAAAAATTGCATTTGAAATAACAAGAGAAGCTGCATATACCATTGAAGAAAACATCATTGCAACAAAAAGTAATAACAACAAGATAGCAACGTAATAACAATAACATTAACAAAGTATAATAACAACAAACAGACAACATAACAGATAACAGATAATAACAAGAAAATATTTAATATTAATTTGGATTTCAGAAAAAGCATGTAGACTTTGAAAGTATAAGCAATGACAGATATCTCCTGAACATTTAAAAATGTATTATAAACTACGATGACAATAACTTCTACGTGAAACATTAACAACAATAAATAGTTGAGTTCTAATACCTTTTATTAACATAGACGTTTAAAAAAATACACATATGACAATGTTTACGATACATAGAAGCTAAGATACGAAGTTATTTATTTTAAAACACAATCTAATTACCAAATAAAGTATTTTTTTTTCTACGTAAAGGTGGGTTAAGTGGTCTTTTTTGATGTTAGGCCTACTATTATTTAGGATTTGCATTTAATAAAATGCAGAATAAATGTTCAATATATAATAAAAAATTTAAAAAGTTTCCTTTGTTGTATAGAGCTTTATTGGAAAAAATAGAAATATTGATTAACAAGAAAACACACATATTAACATATATGACATATATATATATATATATATATATATATATATATATATATATATAAGTATTAACATATTAATTAATGTCATGTACCCGTACATTAATAAGGAGGAATCGTTTTTGTTTAATAAATATAAATATCTAGTTACTTAGTTGTACGATGGTCAAACTAAAGTGACATTGTTATTTAAATAGGTGTGTATACAAATGTTTGGACATGAAAAACCGGAATTGCCAATATGAAACAGTTTCGCTGCAAAGTTGCTGACTACCATAATCGAGTTTGCACTGAATATCTCCCTCGGGTTAACTTTATTTGATTCGGGTTTGCAGAAAATATTCAAAATAGTCTCCCTTAGAAATAGGCTATGTTCATTTTACTTTATATTTAGTAAACTTTTGAAGTTAATTCATTTAGTAAAATAACTTTACATTTTCTTATTGGAAAACAGTTGTTTTTTGTTATAAGACAATTTCCATAAATTCTTTCTAATTTTAATTGAATATGATTCCAGGTCATGTCGTAAAATACTATGAAAATATACTATATTATATGAAAAGGTATCGACAGGTTATGTATAGTATTAAAAAATGAAATTATATTCTGCAGTGTTTTTTCTGAGAAAAAAAAACATGCGTATACTGTTACAATAAAAGATTATTAGCTTTTTAACTTGTAGAAAGTTTAACTTGTTTAAAATTTTCTAAAGATATAAATTGTAAAATCGTAACTTACAGCCCAGTAAAAGAGTAAAATTATAATTTAAAAAAATAAAGACAATAAAATACCATACATATAAAATCCAATATAGGTAAACGCTTTGGTTGAGATCAATCAAACGCTCACAAGTTTTACCTCTATAATTATTAGTAATGAGACCGTCAAAGATACTTCCTGTATTTGAAAATGTAAAGAAAACTTCCCTGAACACTAGAACGTAAAGGAAGGTAGAAATTAAATACTTTTATATGTAAAGATTCCATACTATGCCAGTTTTCACTATTTAGTTGTGAAGAATATCTGGTAAAACGTCTGTAAAAGAATCAATTCTATTTCTTCTTTTAAGTTTACTTAATTGGAATATTTTTGTTTCATCTCAAAATATATGAAGCTAGTTTTAAATAATGCGTTCTCCTTCAAATACCTGCTCAATATTTATATTTTGTGGCAACTAAAAAAGGCGATATCAAGAATAAAGTTTAATGAAACCAATAAGTATCACAATAAATTACAAAAGACCATTAGTTTTAATTGTAATAGTAACCTTGTTTTATCCAAGCCATTAGCAGCAAGACAGCACTTGTAATTGTTGACGAAATAAAATTACGTAAACATATTTAGTCTCATAATTCATGTTAATTTATTGAAAAATTAAAAATAAATAGTTTTGTCTGTTTTTGGATCTTTCTGTACAAATTTTATATCCTTAAACAAAATAATATAGCCTAAGAATGAATTTTTTTTTTTCAAAAGCTACTTTAAAAATTTAAGAACTGCCGAAAATTGAGTAGTATTTAGAGATTTGGTATAACTATGTTTCAGTATAACTGATAAAATGATTTTCCAAAATATAAAGTTAGATTTGGTGTAAAAGTAATATGCATCAATCAACAAACTAATATTGATTATTCAAGTTTGAATATCTAACTGTTTGTTAAGAATGATACAATCCACTTTGTATGTGACTTTTATTTCAAAACTCAAGGAAGAGTATAAACAAATATTTAACAATATTATTTTTTTTGTTCTTGCCTCAGTGGTATTACAATATGGTATTCGAAGTGCTGCAGAGATAAAACTTTATATTCTAAGAAAGGTGAAACTTTAGGTTCTAAGCAACAACACTTGACAATTGTGCAAACAAGGCTTCAACAATACAAATAGGTTAACGTCCTTTTCGTTGTGAGTTGACACCAAAGAAATATTCTTCATATCAAATAAAGTTCTTCATTGACATCATAAATAAACTACGTGTTGCTATTGCAGTTTAAATTATTTGCTAATATATTTAAGTATAATATTTACGTGATCTGTAAAGGAAAACATATTTCTTTTCTCACAAATAATAATCAATTAAGTCAGTTTTAGGCATCTGTTTTATTTTTCATTCCACGTCCCAGGTTATTTTCATTCATAAAATATAACTGTACCAGGAAGCCTTCAATGAATAGTGTTTCAATTTAAATCAATCGACCAGCCAAAACATAATTGTGACTAAATTTTAGATTGATAAACAAGCATTCTTTTTTGGGTTTTTACTTAGATACAGTACTTGATATGGCTATTTTGGAGTAAAAAATAGACTTATAAGGTTCCCATATTTTAATAATACTATAATCGTTTGCTTTAATGAATAGTTGTGTAATAAAGTAGATAGGTGGGATACATTTTTCGTTGTTTTTGCGTTTTATAGCCACACATATAGGGGTTTTATAAAAAAAAATAAAAAAAAATAATAATAATAATAAAAAAACACTAGTTTTAAGTTTTCTGCGAACAAACTTATACACATAACTTTTTTTGGTAGAGTAACATATAATGATTATACATGTAACCGAAAAAAAAACATCAATGAAACTTATAAGTACCTCTGGAGTAGAAATACGCAAAATTAATGTAGAATCTAAAAGTATGTACGAAAAAACATCGTTCCAAAAGGAGAGTAGTTAAATAAAAAAAACAAATATTTTCAAGCAATAATGTTAAACTGGTTGAGGTTGAGTTCAATTATACCAGACTAGTGCAAGCGGTAGATAATTCGATAGGCTTAACTCCCCTTAACTGTACCTAACAGGGTGTCATCTTCACTGGATGTGCATAACTGAATATTCCCAAGATGATGACATAATATAATTTTGCTAGGTAACCTTGTAGAATAAATCTGATTAAAAAGCTATTGACTTTAAATTCAAAATTTAATTCAAATTTAGTTTTAGCTTTTATTACCCAATTATGAATAGTTTTAGACTCTTAGAAGTAAACAGTGCGATTAATCAAGAATAAATTATATTTTGTAATAATAAAAAATAAACGAAACGAAAGACGTTATAACAATATGAATTAGAATATTTCATATTTTAACCTAAAGTACATCTACTAGCATTATTTGCCTAACATTGTTAAACTATATCTTGGAAATAACAGTTCACTGTCACAAAATATATGTTAAAAACCTTACGAAAAAAGTTTGAAATTTGTATGAATTCAAAACGTTTTCAACGAGCTCTCACGAGTACGACGCTACGTTTACAAAATGGAACAATACGGGAACTGAAATGTCTGCGTTTGCACTAAACTCGCAGCCATTCAATATTGCTTTGGGAAGTTTATTTATGTTCTAATAACCTTTTGTTATAGGATTTAGAATTTCATTTGTAATGTTAACTAAGCAATATTGCAATCGACATTCAAAGTGCCAAAATATTCTGTACTTTATTGATAAATACTGCAGTTAAAAAAGTATTAGATTAATGTGTATAAATAGGACTACATTATAAACATAAAATTATAAACTGGTATAAATATTACATTCATTAATTAAAACATCGACTGTTTATATCAAAGATTCAGTTTAGAATAAAATTCACAACAAAGTGATTCTGTCAACAGAGTGTTTTTTATTGATTACACACACAAATTTCAGCGATTTCAGTCTAAACCTATTCAATCATATTATGCTAGTTAAAGTATTGACCAATTCATTTTCAACATGAAAAATATCAGAGGCGTAAAAACTCGATAGTTTATTGTAGGGCCCCAAGCTCCCTAAGTTAAATGCAATTTCATAAATTCCCCAACGTTTTTTTGCACACTCTCCCATAAAAATAAGTATAATCTTTCAGAAGTAAAGTAATATTTTTAAACAACAGAGGCCAAAAAATGTTAAATCGGTAAGTGAAATTCTCTCGATGGCGACTTCGTTTTCGCCACAAGTGTGACTCGCCGTAATGGCGGCCACATGGCACACTTTCTGTTTCGTTTGAAAAAATCACGTACGATCGAAATATCCCGGTAACTAACATAACTATAACCCGATATAATAACAAAATAACCCGGTAAATAACAACCTGCTCGGTCCCCAAAATGACGATTACAGCTGGCATATACAGTAATACGTAGCTTTTGGCCTCCAATAAGGGTTTGTAAAACTGCTAAAAACACCGTAGTGTGGTGAAAAATTAATATCTAGATTATTTGTCCTATGATGCTAGGCACGAGTCCGAAATTGTTTTCACACTACTTCAGGCTAGACCTAAGTTATTTGGCATTATCACTTATAAAATCCATTGGTGGTTTGGTGGGATGTGAACCCGGGAGCTCACAGACCAAATACCCGCGTACTACTAATAGACCAGCTCCCCCCCCCTCCCTAAATAATGCTAAGATTAACGATGCAGATGATAATATTTCTAAATTATATAAGTAAATTTTCTCTAGCAAACTATCACAAACAAGTTTGCAACAATTAACTACGCCGTTTACCCCTAACGTCTTTTAATTATCATTAATTAGAACTAAATTGGCGCTCGGCTTCCCAAACTCTTTAATTGTTTGGAAAAAATACAGCTTAACCCTGAATTAAAAATTTACTTCAAGGCTTTAGTCATTAAAAAGATGCATAAATAATTTACTCAATTTCTTCCTCAAGTTCCTCAGTTTTTTGGATTAGTAAAATATTTACTTAATCATGAAATATTTAATTTAGCTCATAAAACCTTAATTTTACGTCATAACTAAATTGTTCCAAATACATCTTGATTATCCAGTCAGGAATTCTAAAGGATAGGGAACTCTTTTAGTAGGAGAGCCTTACCATTGCCCAATCATGAAATAGAAAATAGTGTACGGTTCTAACGCTAATTCTTCGTACGACTACGATCTCACTGCGTAGGCAAATAATTCCAGGCTCCTTTTGACATGTTTAATGCATGGGTATTAAAATGAAAGAACTTACATTTTACTGGAAACATGCTCAAAGTAAACGAATGGATTCATGTCCACAGGCTGGACCTTGGCAAACCTTAATGCGGATATTATCTTTATTGCCCAAGAAGGGAATTAACACCATCATTCCGACAGTGGCATTCAGATTAAAACTAAGCCTGTATCAACGTACTCAAACGTGTTCTATGGTTATGTCACGTATCAGTAAAAAAAAGTTTCAATGGTTTCTTTTGCGCTTTCTACACTCACCCGGAATGGTTTTGCCACAGGTCCGTCAGTCACTAAGTCAATAAATTTTAGATATCTTCCCACTAATATTTCAGGGTTGTTCGGACGCCTGACGGACGTGTCATTAAAAAATAGTTCGACATTAAAAACTAGTGCATTTGTCTTAACAATCATCAAGAAGAAGGACGATGACAAAATTATACAATATTATGTTTCAATAAAACAAATGCCTCACTGTAACATAACTGTAAATAAAGTGACGGAACACTGACAGAAACCTACTGACGGACAGTTGATGCAAATGAAACTGAACCATTACTGGACTGATGTGTGTGAATCGACCCTTAGGCAAATGTTTCTTTTTTATTCTCAGACCATAGGACATGTATATATTTCTTCCAATGTTTTTTTCGTTTTTATCTACAAAAAACCTGTCCCGAGGAATTGTGTCAACATTTTACATAGTGTATGGTTCCGTGGAGTTCTGAACAAGAGGAGTTACCATTTCCCTGAGGAACTATAAAACTTTAACTTTCCTCCTGCCAACACTAATTCTCCTGGGAAATGTATTTTCCCAGTAATATTGTTAAAATAAACTATTTTTGTTTTGTTTAAAACACATCAATGCAAAGTAATCTATTTTATTGGAAGGTTTGAAATTAAAATAAATTTTGGACATGGGTAAAAAAATACATCAAATGAATGTGGAAGTGTTAAATACAGTTTAAGAGATTTAGATTATTGACATTCCTCGTTTGATAGTAAATTTAAAATGTTGGCAGCTTTTCGTGACAAAACTGTCAGAAATAATAAAACAACAATAATAGGTCTATTTTTCTACGATCGCAGTAACAATAAATATACAACATCAAATAAAATGTACAAACTATAACATCGAAGGACTTTAAATTTTTTTTGTTAATCATACATTTTATATTGTACCACACATTAAGAGAAAGTGTGATGTCTGGTAGGCAATGCATTAAGGCTGATGATTTTTAGTTGTAAGTATAATTGATTTCCATTTGTATGTATATTAATCAATGGTTAATTGATAATAGTTGATTAGGTAATGCATTGATTAGGAAACCCGATTGTACTACGTGCATACAAAGGAAACATTTCATTAAGCGTTACGAAATAAAAGTGTTACAAAAATTAGCGTTTAAATTCAATCGACTATCAATTCAATATTCATTAATTATGTCTACAAATTTAAAAATTACCGTTGAAATCATATTGAATATTAATTCAATATTCATTGATTATGTCTGTCCTTTGTATGTACGTAGTACAATACAAAGGAAACATTTCGTTAAGTGTTACGAAATAAAAGTGTTACAAAAATTAGCGTTTAAATTCAATCGACTATCAATTCAATATTTATTAATTATGTCTGCAAATTTAAAAGTTAGCGTTGAAATTCAATTGACTATTAATCCAATATTCATTGATTATGTCTGCAAATTTTAAAATTAGCGTTGAAAATAAATTGAATATTAATTCAATATTCATTATGTCTGCAAATTTGCAAACTACATCGATAGATTTGAAAAAGACTCGTTTAGTGTAGCCTATAATGTATATATATATATATGTTTAACTTTTAGTATTTGTTTTCAATTTATTAAAGATTTTTTTTATTATTCAGACTAAGTTTTATCAGAACGTTTTGTTTGGATGGGGTTAAAGCTTTTAGAAACTGATACGCCAATTAAGTTCTAATTAATTCCAATTAAAAGCTTTTGGGGTAAACGAGGCAGTAAATTGTTGCAAGAGTGTTTTGTTGTGTTCACCCATAATTATTGCGATTACATTACTCCCTTGAATTATTTTGAAAACGTATTACCTTTTTTGTGTAAAAATTAGAAAAATATATTAATTATATATATACAGGGTGTCCAGCTTCGACTAGGACAAACTTTATCGGATATTTGGGGGGTAAAAACAACAAAAAACTCAATACAATATGTGTCCTACCTCAAACCGTTTAGCGTCTGTCCATCTGTATGTGTTTTTTACAAAAAACATTGATAACTCCTTGATGGTTTGAGATATAGCGTTGAAATTCAGCCAAAAAAGTTTATCGTTACGCCCCCTACCATTGTGTAAAATATTAATAAAAAAATGTATTATTGTTTCAAAATGGAGGCTATTTTTACTGTTTCAAAATGGCGGCTATTTTTTTTGTTTCAAAGCTTAATATCTAAAAATAAATATATCTTTAAAAAATGGCCGCCATTTTGATACAATAATGCATCTTTGATTCATATTTTACACAACGGTAGAGGGCATAACAATGGTGGAAGTAAATATTTAAATAATATAATATAAATATAATATTTAAATATTTAAGTAAATATTTACTTCCACCATGGGCATAACGATAATAGTATATTACGTTACTAGTCCTGAAAATAAGTGTTTACCGGACGAGCGCGTTCGTTCCCGTGCGGGACGAAGTCGATTACGGGATTACCATACGAGTCCGGCACACACATTTTGGACGAGTTATGTACGATAATTTACGTCATACTACTAAATCTATACAAATCCTTATATATTACCACCAACTAAAGGACTAAAAGTCACTAGTCATAACCTCTAAGCGAGGTTATGTCTTTGTTTATAACCACTTATTCTTATTGCCACCCAAATACAGTATAATCAGCTGATTGGTGTCCGGTAAAACTCATTACAGTACATTAGTACGTAATGAAGCCCCATTTGATTAAGCTGGCGGCAAACAGCTGTTTTCTGGACTAAATTCTTGCGTGGGAAGTTCGTCAAAATAATGTAGTGTGGCGTAAACATGTTTACTGAATTTCAACGCTATAGCTCAAACCGGGAGTTATGAATGTTTTTGTAAAAAGCACATACAGACACGGTTTGAAACAGTTGACTATTAATTTTTAAATGTACAAATGTAATAATTCATAATCAATCTAAATACTCTTGGAAAATGGATTGAAAGACTTACAGGATAAAATAATGTGAAATAATTATAAAAATTTAGTATGATTTTTTTTCAATACACAATGGTCAAACATTATGCGCAAATTTTCTCGTTGAGATTTGTAGACTTTTCATCGAGAGGATCTCTAGACAACAATGTGTGTAAAAGTATATTTCGTATCTAGGGCCAAAAAATGAGGTTTTGCCGTCTCGAAATAGTTTTTAAGTTCAAGACGAAGTCGATCGAGAGCTGTAAAACCATTTCGGTCCGTGGTACGAACGCTATTTTTCACCACACTTTACCCTATCACCACTATTCACCACTATAATAATGCACACTGATAGTCAACACAACTCCAACTTATGTGAAAAAATAATTTGAGGAATCAGCAAAAATAAAAATAAATAGTTGCTAGGCAACGGTGACAATAACACAATTCTATTGCAATGCTATGGATTTTGATTGTGTATTTAAAATGCATTCATGTTTTAAGTAAGCGGACAGCTGATTTTGCGGCCCCAGCCTGTAAAAACCTGCTCGGTCCCCAAATTACGATGACAACTGGCATGGTCAGCAAAACGTAACTTTCAGCCACCAATTAACGTATGTAATACAGCCAAAAACATTATAGTGTGGTGAAAAATAATTTATGACAATTGGGAATTAAATTATAAGATTACTAGTTTTAATAATTTGGGAGTATTTATTAATTTTCAATTTCAAATTTCTTTCGCATATCGTTTTACGGTTTTCTGTTGCATTGATTAGTGAAAATGATACATAATAATTTGGAGAACGTAGACTTAAAATAGCACATACACTAATACTTGCACTAAATATACCGTATCCGAAAGCAATTAAGGTAAAAAGCGTAAGTTTGTGGGACTTAGCCGCCTATACGATTTTATTAAATCTCTTTAAATGTTTGTTAGAATTTTTTTTATATAATAACAACACATCTTGGTTAGTAAATTTATTTGGAACATTTCTTTTAGTGTCTTAACATTGAAGTTAAAAATAATATTCAACCTAAAAATATAGTATATTAGTAAGTACTAGCAAAATGGCTTTTAGTATGAGCAAAAAGGTTCCTTTATCCGTCACTAATTTCACAGTTTTTGTAGTAGCCTATAAGACAGGCACCATAAACTGTTTTATAAAAAGTAGCCTTTGGTCTTTTAAAAGAAGAAATAATCAAAAAGACAGTTAATCTCTACTAACAGTTGACCCTTTAAGTATTTCACCCTTCTATTAAAATAATAATGCTCTTATTATGTTTTTCCCATTAAATAAGCCCTATAGTTTGTATTGGTATTCATAGTATATTGGTATAAACACATACACAGCATTAATATATAACAAATTGAATATATAATTTCGAATGGTTATTGCTTGTTACCTTTCTTTTACAGAAAATATCATTGAATGTACATCTTTGTGAATTTTGTTTGTAATGGTTAGTAATAAATTAATATACATTTAATTTAATTCTAAAAGTCAATTATAATAAATAAAAAAGATTGGTATATTATGGATACTAACATAATCATAATAAAACATTGGGTAACTACTTTGCATATAAATCTGTAAAAAAACCGTTATAGTTTAAATAATAAATTAAAAAAATATAAATGTTGGATTAAGGCAAAACGGTTACGTTATAGTAAATTTATGGCCTTACATAATTAACAACGGTTTCTTTCTTTTATTTCTAAAGATAAGAATCGATTGACATAGTTTAACATGTTTTATCTTATATTTTCCCTATTTAGAATTAAACTTTAACAAACAAACATACGGCCCTACTCTTAAAATTAAATTTCAGAGTGTGTAATATAAAAAAAAATAAAAATAAAAATATAGACAAATAAGCCAGTTGCCTCTAAAAGGCTGCTCCTCCAATACGAAATCTTTTTGCAACCAACGGTTGTTAGGGGAAGTTGCAAACGGAAATGGCTTTGGAGAAATAACCGGAGTGGTGTTTTTAATTTAATTTCGAGAAGAAAATTCTCTATTTTACGTTCCCTTATCATTTGAATACAAGACACTTCGACGATATGGATATTGGCTCATTCAACCTATTATAGAAATTTAACAAACTTTTTTTTATAAATAAGTTATATTGAGTCATTTAAATAAATTATGATTTATGTAAATTACTTTGAGTAACTAAAGGTATGAAAGTAAATAACAATGAACAACTATAATAAGAATGCACTTCAAAAATATCAAAGTAATACGGTTGAGCAACATTACAGTAACATATCTAATACAATTATGTTTTAAAAAGCTTCGTGACGACCCATATAGCAACAAAGAAAAAACAGTTTTAAATAAAATAATAATGATAAAAAAACCATCCATGTTCTTAAAAAACTTACACAGTTGTTTTACATGTTTGAATACGATATAAAACAGAAATGTTGTTTGAAATATTATATTACCTTTAAGTTTGTATGATGGCTTATTTACGTTAAAAATAGTTAATTTAAAAAAAATGTGAAATTTGTGGAATATATACATATTATTTATCATATGAAATATTTAGGAAATATGTTCCACCTTAAAATATTAAGAAGTTTTAAAGAAGTATATTTTGTTTGTAAAATGTGATGCTACCAGTAAAGTTGTACTGAAGCTCCAAAAACATAAATGAAGCAACGTTGTAGCCCATTGTTTCATATTACAAGCTGAAACACACGTAAAGTATAATTTTATGTAAATGTTGGTAGAGGGTTTTTTTTATGGAGATAATCTCAAATATACGTATTTCCTAGGGATGTAAGATTAGCCAAAAATGTAAACTTATAATTAATTATTATGTGGTGAGTTGCCTTTTATGGCTACGAAATGTATGAGGGTGTTTAGGCAATAATATTTGATTAAAAAAAAATAAATGTTTTTAAGTTACTCACAATTCTTTTTTTTACGTTAACTGTAAATGTAATTATTGTTTAAAAAAGGAATATTCGTTTTCCTCAGTTTTATTAATTTTCTTTTATTGAAAAACTCACTACGTTCAAAGACACGACAATTGAACAATTGGTGAAGTAAAAATTAAATATAAATTACACCGAAATAATGTATATTGCAACAGTGTCATTTAAATGACGTATATTTTCAATAAAAACTTAACAATTTCATGATGACTTTAACTTACGTTAGAAAACCATAGAATGTACAAAAAACTTGCAAATATTACGAAGAAAATCCCTTTACTCCTTCAACCTTACGTTTTTCTAGCTCCCTTGAATAGTTGACGTATTTAACGTGGAAAATAATACTTTCCCAACTTATTTCAAAGTTGTGATTATAATGCAAAGGAATATTGTCTGCAAAACTAAAAAAAAATCACTATGTTAAGTCGAATAGATAAAATTGTTTACGCGTTCCGTTTGTAAACGATAATTCTGTTATTTGAATGACATGGTTTTTAGCGAATTTCCCTATAGGGAAGTAGCTATTACCGTAGGTGGCACGGTAAGACCTAGACCCGGGACCGATTTACTTTTTCATTTTGATGTCCCCAGAGGCCAAAAACACCATTCATTCAAATTTATATATATATATATAGACATATATATATATATATATATATTTATAAATTATTTATAAATATCAGCTGTATTTATTCATAACATAATATTTTTGTTTGAAATTAGGTTAACACACTTGAAAATGTCCTTAGAGACGAAACATGTTGTGATTTATTAAATAAAAAAGAATATAAAAAAAGGGTACTCATGTTATTTTACATATTATTTATTAATATATATATATATATATATATACGTCCGTGAACGCGATAACTTGAGTAATTTTTGTCCGATTTTGATGAAATTTGGTTTAAAGGTGTAAAGCGGGATAAACTTGAATGAGTTCGCGAACCAGCACGATCGAACCATGGGAACAGGGCTTTACGGGGGGTTTTATGGGGTAAAAATTGGTTTTTCTCACTTTCGACCCTCAAAACACAAAATTTCCCGATTTCTCTTTAGACCTTTTTAAAGAGCTTAAAAAAACAAATAATTTAGTATATAAAAGTATTTTTGTTCGATTATTAGTAACGGAGAAAATTAAAAAAATTGTAAATTTAAAATTCCCATGTTAATCTTATGGAGAATATTGTCAAATGTTGTAGTTTGCTTGTTTATGGATATATTTTGATCAATCTTGGCAAATTTATTTATTTTGTTCTAAGCTATCAATATTTTACTCAAAAACACACTTTATTAGTTTCCTTGTAGCAGCGAACCTAGGTACTCGTTAAACCTAATGTTGTTAAAATATATTTAAATGAAAATCAATTCAGACAAATGGAAATTCGCTTAGTCGGCAGGTTTGCTGCGGTGGGGGTATTTTAATTTGGTATGGTCAGTGTTGCAAGAATGAAAACTAAATATCCCTTCGTTAAAATTATTTTAATGTAAAAAAGGGGTTTTGTGCTTAAAAAGAGAAAAGAAACCTCATTTCACCCAACAAATTGCAAGGGTTGAGATTATCGTATCATGTTTATGTAACAGACTTTTCTCTGGCTTGAATACAAAAAAGCTATGTTAATAACTTCTCTAATCGAGTTCAGAATCTGTAATACGTTCTACGTTAACATAACATCGCTGTAAAATAATTGTAATGCAAAAGATCGAATACAACTGTAATATCTTGTGGAATCGTAAAGAGTATAATTATCGTGAAAATAAGAATTTTATTTACTCTCAGGTACTAATCGTATGCTAGTGCTAGAAAAATCAATAACTTACATTTCTAGTGAACTTATAATTATAATTTTAGTTTTTTTTTTACAAGCTGTACTAATTAAATTAAATGCAAACGTACTCATAGCTTATGATAACAGCAGGCATAATGTTCCTAATAGCTTATTCAAGTACAACAATAAAAGTTATAATGATGCCATCATGTAGCATTGCGGGTTGCTTATTGTGGTTTAATGGCGCATGGAGGCAATTATATGTGATTGTGTGTCGTGTGTTTCCAATTTGTGATTATTTTGTTTATTTAATGAGATTTGTTTTCCTTTCAGATTGTTTTTTTTTCTTTAGTATAACTACAATTTATTTCTCCTATGGTGAACTGTAACGTATATTAAATGGTATTGTACCTTCATTCAATCGATATATTGGTTTTTAACAAGTCAATAATCTTTTTGGGGGTTTATTAGAAAGTATTAAAATGTAACAATGTTTCGTTTGACTAGTATAAACTTGTGTATTTACCATGATTTACGATTACTACTACGGTTTTGAACAGTTTTGTGAGCTCTTGTGCTACATTACAGCTCAGGTATGAGTTTGGTCATTCAGGCCTGATGGAGTTTAAGTCCTGTAACGCGTTTTGATGACGTATCTGTTGCAGCTATTATCATAACCAATACCATATGTTTAGATACTGCTGGAATCATATCTCCTACTCTTTTATGACTAGTTTATTGATTCTTTGGTCCAGCTAGGATTTCAGAATAACTGTGAAAATGACTGATGAAGTTATGATCGACGCTCATATTTGACTGGACTTATGCTTAATATTTTATAAATTTGAAAATCAGCTGTATTTTAATTGTATAATTTTGGCAGTTGATTTATGTTGACTTTTTGTAAGTTTTCTAGAATAAAACAATGATGAAAATGTTACATTTAAAAAAGAATTGATTTTTTCTGTGATTTAGTTCGAAAGGTCTAATTTCCACAAAAGTTGAACCGTACAATGTTTAATTGTTTCTAAGTTTGATTTGTTTCGGTAATTAATCCTTTTACAGGAATTGAGAACAATTCTAATTTTATTACAACCAGAAGAATTGTAAAACATGGCGACCGTGACAGGACAAGAAATGATCGAAATAAATCGACTTAAGAAACAGAGAACGGTAATTCGGAGATCGTTTACAACTCTTTCGCAAAGTATCTTGGACAGATTGAATTCCAACGACCATGATTACCCTGAAATCGAAGCAAGTATGAAACTATTAGAGAAAAAGAACGACCAACTTAATGAACTCAATGATAAGCTACTGGAAAAACTTCTCGAATCAGACTGTCCGGAGGAGCAACTCACCGAAGAACTCAGCGGATCGGATGAGTATTTAAATAAGTTCTTTCTGATAAAAGCTAAATTTGACAGTTTGACTTTGAAATCTAATGAGGATGTAGCTTCAAGTTGTAGTAAATCATGTTCAAGTAAACCGAATACCTCAAAAGCTAGAATAAAACTTCCTAAAATCGAGTTTGTTGAATTTGATGGAAATTTGAAAAATTGGCTACACTTTTGGAGCCAATTCCAAAAGATTCATTTAGACTCTGAACTTAAAGATGAAGATAAATTTCAATATCTTATTCAAGCTACTGAACCCAAATCTAGGGCTAGGGAAATAGTCATTAGTTTTCCACCTATAGCTGACAATTACCCCAAAGTAATTGAATGTCTGAAGTCTAGGTTTGGGAGAGAAGACTTACAAACGGAAATCTATGTTAGGGAACTTTTGAAAATAACTTTTCAAAACTCTATTGAAAAGATTCCCATTTCAACTTTGTATGATAGGATTGAAACTCAACTTAGAGCTTTAGATACTTTGGGTGTAACTACTGAAAAGTGTGCAGCCTTACTGTACCCCTTAGTTGAGTCATGTCTCTCTGAGGAACGTCTTAGGGCATGGCAAAGATCACTTTGTAGTTCAGGGGATAAACCTATAGATCTTAAAACAAAGTTAGAGTCCCTTGTTCTCTTTCTAAAAGGTGAAGTTGAATCAGAAGAAAGAATAAGACTAGCTATGGATGGCTTTGAATCTTGTCAGTCGGTAAGTCAGCATAGGAGTGGTTCTATTAGGAATAAATCAAATTTGACACAAAGTACGGGTAAATCAGTAGGAAGACCAAACTTAAATTCACCTAGTACAACTAATGACTCTAGAATTCCATCCGCTTCAGACTTAGTTGATGTACCGTCTAAATCAACTCTGAAATGTATATTTTGTGAAGGTTCACATGGTAGTGAGAATTGCTTTAGTGCTAGAAAACTCTCCTATGATGAAAAGTCAAATATTCTTAAGAAAAGGGGATTTTGCTATTTATGTTTGAAACCAAAACATCTAGCCAAATATTGCAAAGCCAAATTGCAATGCAACATTTGCGGTGGAAGACATGTCCCTTTAATGTGTAGGCAGGGAGTTAGGCCTAAGCAAGATGACAGTGGCAATAAAGTCTCTGAAGCCCAAGTTGAAAATTCATTGTCTGCTAATACGAGATCAGAGGTCTTATTGCAAACGCTAAGTGTATGCATCAAAAGCGATGATAAGGTTAAGTTCGTGCGAGCGCTAATTGACACAGGATCGCAGCGATCCTATATATCTCAGAATCTTGCAAAAGAAATGAAGTATAAAGCCATTCGAAAAGAGAGGCTACAACATTCACTGTTCGGTGGGGTTAGTAGTGAAGTTGAAGAACACACTTGTTATAGAGTCAGACTTAGTAACCCAGAGACCAACTACGCTTGCAATTTTGAAGTTCTAGATAAAATAAAAATATGCAATGCTTTACCAGTTGCGGGACTGGGGAATTGGATGAAGGAGTTACAGGAGATAGGGGTAACAATTTCTGATACTCATTCAGGGCCAATTGATATTTTGATTGGTGCAGATGTCGCTGGAAAACTTTTAATGGATGAGCGAATAATTTTGAGTTCAGGTCTCGTTGCAGTAAGAACCTTGTTAGGATGGACCTTGTTAGGAAAGACTCCATCTACAGCAGTGGTATCTACAGACTCCCCTAACGTCATGACTACTCATACAATGTTGCTGAAGGACAAACCAATCTCACAGCTGTGGGAATTAGATGTCATTGGAATTGAAGATCCGAATTCAAGGAAGAACAAGATTGAAGAAGAAGTTGAAGCTACAGAGTTTTTCAACAAATCTGTTCAGATCAACGATGACGGACGTTATGAGGTGCCTTTACTTTGGAGAGAAGGGCATCCACCCTTGCCGACCAATGTCAACATAGCGGTCAAGAGACTTGAATCAACAGTGAAAAAACTCCAGGAAAAGAAAACATATGATGTTTATGATGCCACGTTCAAAGAATGGGAACAAGAAGGTATAATTGAAGAAGTCCCATACACCGCTGACTTTGGTAAGTTGGGACATTATTTGCCTCATCGGCCCGTCTACAAGGAAAACAGTACAACAAAGGTAAGACCTGTCTTTGATGCATCCGCTAAGGAGTATAATCAACCTTCATTGAATGACTGTCTCAGTAAGGGATCTAATTTGATTGAATTAATTCCTTCCATTCTGTTTCGCTTCAGATTAAAAGAAATAGGTGTCATTTCTGACATTAAGAAAGCTTTTTTGCAAATCAGTTTGTCTAAGTCCGATAGAGATTTCCTAAGATTTTTGTGGTATGATGATGATGGAAACCTCAAAATTTATAGACACAAAAGAGTAGTTTTTGGTGTGACCTGCTGTCCATTTTTACTGGCAGCTACTATTAACTATCATTTAAGTTTTGCTATAAGGGGAAATGGATATTCCAAGCCTTATGTCGAACAGCTCGTGCATAGTTTCTATGTCGACAATTGTGTAACAAGTGTGAGCTCTGAAAGTGAACTGAATGATTTCATTTCCCAAGCATACAAGCTGGAGAAGTTGTCATTGTGGAGACGGACGACAAAAGACGTCTAAATTGGCCTTTGGCAGTCGTAAAAGAACTCATACCGGGTAGAGATGGTAAAATTCGTCTCGCAAAACTCAAGACGAATTCAGGAATAATTTTGCGGACTATCCAAAAAATTTACCCTCTTGAAATACAAAATTGTGAGAAAGAAGAGTTCCTGCTAAATGAAAAAATTAAGAACAAAACGAAGAAGGATAATAAAGTGATAGATAAGAAAACTGTGACTAGAAGTGGACGGATGGTTAAACAACCAAAACGGTTTCTCCAATAAAAACCTTGTGTTGAGGAACAAGTTACCTTACGTTCCTCAAGGTGGGAGTATGTGAAAATGACTGATGAAGTTATGATCGACGCTCATATTTGACTGGACTTATGCTTAATATTTTATAAATTTGAAAATCAGCTGTATTTTAATTGTATAATTTTGGCAGTTGATTTATGTAAGTTTTCTAGAATAAAACAATGATGAAAATGTTACATTTAAAAAAGAATTGATTTTTTCTGTGATTTAGTTCGAAAGGTCTAATTTCCACAAAAGTTGAACCGTACAATGTTTAATTGTTTCTAAGTTTGATTTGTTTCGGTAATTAATCCTTTTACAGGAATTGAGAACAATTCTAATTTTATTACAACCAGAAGAATTGTAAAAATAACATTTTTTGACTCCCGTTATCATAGATGACTCGGACACCTTAGGATTACTTGAGGATAATGTTGTTCAATACATGTTGTGGTAATAGTTTAAAGAATGAAAGTTACACGCTCATACGTATACACTACGTTTTTACACAGCCAAACCTAATCTAGCTCCACAACATGGACCAGCATGCTTTGGTTAAAGTAAACACCGTGTTAAATTAGCTTCATGCCTTATCGCGGCCAATCCCGGGCTGTATTTTACTTTGTAATCGCACACAAACAGTTTTGCATTTTAAAGACTAGATTTAATAACCAATTAAAACAATATATTTCTCAACATTACCTTCAATCAAGAAACTGCCACGAAGATATATAAACATAATACTAATGTTTTTTGTGGAAGACGATTTAAGGGTACCTAAAACAGTCGATTTACTTTGGGGATATGAATCTTTGGAAAATCCTAAAACTCATTCGTAATTTTGAATCAAAATCGGGACCTGACAAAGCACTAACATTGTTCAGTGTTTTTCATTAAAACTGCATTGTAAAATTATATTTTTAATGGTCGTGATAAATGTATACAAACAAATAGGCTTACATATTATTATATGTTGGAAAAACTTTCACTCTTTGGAGCAGATCAATTCAAACCAGCAGATATTATCTTCAGAGTTAAAATAAACGTGATATCAATACACATAAAGCTATTTGAGATGTCAAGTTTATCCAATAAAGTCTTTACTCCAAAGTTGACACAAACTTTCTCTCTCGGGTCCCAAACTAAGCAACGCTGTTGTGACAGCCCGTTTACTTTCGAAGTCTCACTTTTGGTTTATTGAATTGACATAGGGTCTAACTGTTTTAATCTATGTTTATATTTGGTATAACTAAGTATAGTACACTACAACAATGTAACGCATTCTCTGTTCCAGCTTCTGTCGCAAATTAGTCTGTATCATACTCAATTTTTTCTTTTAATTCATTCTTACTTCTTTATTTCGTTTATGTTAGTAAAGCAAATTCTCAAATATAAATAAATTTACTTGAGACGAATTTTATAGAGGCTCCTAAGTAAAAAACGGGCAAGAAGAGACCACCTATCCAATACTGTTAGTAGTTGACGATATTTGAACTCAGGTTCTAGGAAGGAAATAGCTGCAACCGCACCAACGTGGTGCTCCCTTTTTTATACTGCATATTAATTTTGTCATGTGAAACTGTAAATTATGTACTTAGTTGTAACATAGTTTTGCAATCACATGGAGGGCAAGCTGATATAGTGGTAAAGTGTGGGACTTTTGTCACCGAGGTCGTGGGTTCATATCCTGTCAAACGCCAATGGATTTAATAAAAGTGATTATACCGAAAACTTTAAGCCTAGTCGGTATTTCAAAAGGATCCCGAGTTTTAGGCTGGTTAAAAATGTTTTGCAATTACTAAGTATATTTAACATGGACAAATAGGTTGCATTTTAATGTTAGTTCTCTTAATGGGGTTTAATTATAAACAACACTGTTTGTGCGATGGTGTAAATGCTGTTTCTATTTGCATAAAAGTAAAAGTGTTGGTTGATTATTTTTGCGAACTCTGTTGAACGTGCAATTTGTACATTTATATTGTTGGTTTGTTTATATTTTCGAGAGGTGAATTTTACGTATAGTCAAAATCCGTTAAGGAAAGATGAACATTTGTCCTGTTGCAAATACAACTGAATCATATGTTTTATGTAGTAATGTTAATAAAAACATATAAAACGCACAACTTATATGGTTTATAATATAAATATTCAATAGGTGTTTAGAAAGAAAAAAGTAATATGATTGAATAATAATTTGAATAAAATGATTTGTTTTTAAGGATATTTGAGAGTTTTCAAATGTTTGTATATTTTTCTACACATTGTATTTCTATCAAGATAACACGTGACAATTACCACCACCATAACAACACACAGTCAGTCTCCTGGCTGGTTTTGCTGGGTAAACCATGTTTACTATTAATTAAACTGAAATAGGACTCCTAGTTGAGCATGTTAGTTAAATGTAAATGTTGACATTTTTTGTAATTTCTTCAAAAACCATTGTCTTTTGGCTACCTTCAGTTAATAAATGTAAAAAATTCTATTGTTTGGGAAATACACATTTTAAATGTATGAACAAAATATGATTAAACATTATTTAATATAAACTATAAACCCGACTTACAGGTGAAACTACAGTAAATATCGAACTAAAAAATAACTAAAAAACACTTTATTATCATATATAGCGGTTCACTCTTGTATGTTGTCAGTTTGAGTGGAACACATGAGACTGAGACCTCATAACTAAGGGCTAGGAGCACACATAAGCCCACATGTCATATGATTACGGTTTACGGCTCCACTGAACACGTGGTAAACACTGTAATTTTTGTGGTTTTTCTTTTTCAAAGGAAAACCTCACTTTTGATTTGTTTATGAGTTTCTTTGATAATTTAAAAAATTGTTAAATTATACCACTATTGAAAATAACATCTTATTATAACAAAGCAGAGTTTTTTTCTCAAAAACACTAAGGTACAACGTTGTAAACATTGTTTTCATAGAATCAATTCAACAAACAATTGAAAACCTAGGGTTGTTTTCTTGGACAGTGAAAAATCGGTTTCAGGTTTTCTAAACGACAATGCATCCATCTACTTCTCCTGGGGAATCTCTGTAATTCTTTTGACTAAACTTAAAATTAATAAATGCAAAATACTCTGTAAAAACCCCTTTAACAAAAACGGAAATAGTTTTCAACAAGTCCAACAAAAAGTATGTTAAAATTTAAAACGTACTTGTTTAATCGTTTTCCACATGATTATTCATACGATTATTTTATTAACATTTTTTAAATTACTAACTATAATGCAACTTAAACAGCCTAATAATATCGATGAGTACCATTTTAAGAATAAACAGATTGAAGCTGTAAGTATTGGCCTATTTGCCTGATATGAAATTCTTCATAACTAATCATCACATTGAAATGTTCGTTAGAGTTGGTGAAATTGCTAGTTATATGAGATTACATATACAAAAGTACCAAACACAAACCGCACCACTCAACAATTAAATTGGCCTGATCAGCTGATTAGTCGTTGTTGGAATCATTACAAATTTACTTCTTCTCTCTCAACACTTGAACCTCATTGGTCCGTTACCCGTGTTGTTATGTGTGAAACTACGCTGTTATGAAAGTAAACAATGCTGTTATGTAAAACCTTTCAATTCTGAGAACTGAACTGAAATGGCTACTTTTAAAACGGTCGTAGTTAAAATAAGTTGTATAACAATTAGTTGTACAACTAGGGTTACCATATACCCATGAAATTAATGCGTTTGTTATACCTTGACAGAAGTAAAAAAAAAACCATAACAGCCGTTAAAAATTGTTCTCAGAAATAAAAAACAAGTATAAAAAACTTGTACAAGACGGTATTCTAATTAGTACCATAATTTATTGTTTTTCCCTTACCCGTAAACATGAGATAAACATAACCCTTTATATTTGCATTATGTAATTATGTTTGCAAAGTAAAACAATAATACGGAGTGTACAATTTGTTTAATCGTTTGTAATTTAAGTCATATTTAGACCACACCTTATTATATATTCATGTTATTATAATATAAACTAGTTACAATAAAAAGAAAATGACAATGTATAGAATTTAGAAACTATAGAAGTAGAGATTCAAGAGATTCAAGAGATTTATTTATACCATTAAGTAAATAAATACAATAGGTAACGTCACTATTCTAAAATAAACAAACCAATGCATATAAATAATTAAATGTTCATAATTACAAACCATGCTGAAATAAAAAATGGTTAATCTTCACAGCAAACAAAACAGCAAACCATGCAGTTATGGCAAACAAAAGAAAATGAAAATTGTGACACATACCTGAGTGTGAAATAAAATTACAAACTAAAAACAATGGCCAGCCTTCAGAGCATCAAAAAATTCTATAGTTTCATAAAAAGGATTCGTTTCAAGCCAATCTTTTACAATTTTTGTGAATTTTGACTTCCGCAATGACCGTACACTTTCCGGGAGAGCATTGTAAAACTTTTTGCCTGTAACAGGAAAACAGTTATTAGTTTTACTCAATCTATTGCTACTTAAATGTACATTGTTTCTATTTCTTGTAAAATATGAGTGGACATCCTTGTTACAAACCAGATCTTCTTCCATGTCCTTAATAGCTAACAAAGATTGATAAATATATACATTTACAACAGTCATAATACGAAGTTCAGCGAACAAATGCCTACAATGCTCCAGATAATGAACCTGACATATTATTCGGATAGCCTTTTTTTGCTGGAGCAGTACTTTCTGAGCATGCGGGGAGTGACCCCACAGGAGCGTGCCATATACAATATGGGACTGGAAAAAAGAAAAGAAAGCCAGTCTCAGAAAGTTAAAAGGTAGTTCAGAGGTCAACTTCCTCAAAAGATGTCTTACTCTACTTAACTTTACACAAAGTGCATCTATGTGGTCATCCCACGCAAGCTCCGAGTCCAGGGTGAAACCCAGCAGTCTTACAGACTCATCACTGGAAACATTTTTATTAAGGCTAAACATGATTTCTTGAGTTTTGGCTGCATTCAAGGCCAATTTATTTCCATCAAACCATTGAGATGTTTCATTTAACAATGAGCTAGCAGAATTTTTTGCCATAATATGATCAATGTGTGTAGCAAAAATAGTGGTATCATCTGCATACATCAATATATCATTTGAGACACCATAATACAAGTCATTCATGGCAACAATGAATAAGAAGGGACCAAGGATTGAGCCCTGTGGGACTCCATGCTTTACCACTCGAGAGTTTGATTTATCCCCAGCCCAGGATACAACCTGGAACCTATTATCAAGGTAGGACTCAAACATTTTGAGCGCACAGGCTCCAACACCATACATTGAAAGCTTTTTGACAAGTAGGTCATGCGGCACACAATCAAAAGCGCGTGACAGATCGCATAACACAACAGAGGTTGACATTTTGTCTTCAAAAGCATTAAGAATAACCTGTAAAAGGGAGCCCACCGCAGTTACAGTGGACTTGCCCCTACGAAATCCGTGCTGAGCAGGGACTAGTAAGTTATGGGTTTCAAAGTGATCACTTATCTGCCTTAACATTAAGGCTTCAAATATCTTGCCTAGCACCGGTATCAGGGACACCGGCCTATAGCTTGCTAGTACATTTCTAGGGCCCTTTTTAAACACAGGCACTGTTCTGGCTGTTTTAAGAACATCAGGAAAGACGCCTTCAAGAAGGCAGCAGCTAAACAAATGGGCCAGTAAAGGAGCGATTACATGTACAACCCTTTTGATAAAATCAGTTGACATATCATAAACATCTTTACTGCTAGAGGACTTAAAACTACTGACTACATTTGTTACCTCTAATGCACTAACCATTTTCCACTCAAACTTATTATGTACCTCTGGAATACAATCAAAATAATTGTTATCATTTAGTGGAATGGAGTCAACAATACCATCCACAGAGTCCAAAAAGAAATTGTTGAAATCCTCTGCGGTTGCAAAACTCAAATCAGCGCCCGCTCCCGCCCTGGGTCTGCTCTGGTTGATCAAATCCCATGCTGCCCTACACGGATTAGCCGAGGTGGCGATCCTGACTGCCGCCGCAGACTGCTTTGCCTCTCGCAGACAAGTGCGATACTCCTTTCTCAGCTCTCGAAGGTAGGGAAGAGTGCTTGGTCTACTTTTTGAAATTTCATGGACAAGAAGAATATATTTCTTAAATTCCGCAAGCTCACTAGTATACCAGGTATTGCACTTTTTGACGCGCGGTTCACCGGTGCTACTATTCAGGTTAACCATCTTGCTTCTCATAGGGAATTGCAAATTGAATTGGTCACTAAAAAGAGAGAAAAATTCAGAGAAGGCTGAATTTGCTGGGAGAATACAGAGTTTGTTAAACCAAGCAGGTGTTAGGTTTGTAATGATGTCACAGAACCTATGCAATCGTCCTTCATTGGTTAGTCCTAACCTAAAACACACGTTTTTTAATTTAGGTTCTACCAAGTCTTTTCCTAGGGTAGACCTAGGGTCATTTAGCTTCAATAACACATGCTTATGATCTGCGACTTGATCTTCACTAACTGTAACTTCATAATTCCAGGAATCTAGATTAGTAATAAAAGAGTCTAAGGATGCCTTATTTCTAGTGGGAACAAAGACACTACTATAGAACCCAAAACTACGTAATAAGTTCAAAAATTCAGTTGACTCACGGCCGGTTTTAAGAAGATCGATGTTATGATCGGAACCGATAGCAACAGCCAGGCCAAAAGAAATCAAAAAAGTCAAACACTGTTCCAAGAGAACAAAAAATCGTTCTAAATTACCATTCGGAGATCGATACATCGCTACTATAATCAGTTCAAGCTCATGCAGTATAATAGCTACGAACTCACCTGTAAGTTCTTCACAATAACTACTCAGATCGAGTAACGTGAATTTTAGATTTGGTTTAGTATAAATGGCAACCCCGCCACTGGGATTAGACCTACAAAAATAAGTGGTGAGATCCAGATCACCCACACTTTTATAAAAATCGACTTCGTCAGATAGCAGCCAATGTTCACAAACACACAATACATCAAGGTTATTCTCTTGGCACAAAATGTCTAACTCCGCCACCTTGTTGCGTAGACACTGCACATTAATTGAACACAGTGTAACATGTGCAGGCAACTTTTCTAAGACTGGAGATGAGTACGACTCACAAGTGGTTTGGCTAAAAAAGTCTGTGATCGAATAACATCAGGTTTCCAGGACTTGACAACAAATTCCCTAACCAAAGTCCCAGTAGGCCAGAAACTATCATCTAAAACTTTTTCCTTGTCAGCAGGTTTCACACCTAACCTAAAAGATTTGTAGGAGTAACTACTGCTACTGTATTTAGGTTTCAGTTCAATACACTCGGTTTCAATAGATGCACTTTCCATGTAGTTAGTAATGTCCTCTTTACTCACATCAGAGCACAGCCTAGACACAAATATATAGTCCTTTTTTTCCACAGCTCGTACCCTAGACACTTCAGACAGATCAGATTTCGTTCCAATAATTGGAGGAGAAGTTTGTCTAGCACTTTTCCTATCACGATTACGCCGACTCTTTACGGTGTTCCATTTTCCCTTTCCCTTGCTAGAACCGCCATTTTTCTCTTCACTACTAATGGCTGGGAATTCGTCGCAATTGTCATAACTAGGCCTATTAGGCCTAACACCACCACAGTCCAAATCTACACCAAATCCACTCACTCGATTTGCTTCCACTGAGACGGAGTGAGTATTTACTCTAGAGTTCGAGCAACTCGATCCAGATTGAAGGTCTCCATCTTTACGTCCAACTACTACGGAGCTAAAAGATGCAACTTTACTAGATCTTCCCGCCAAACTAACGTCACTATTGACTTCGTCAGTTTCCTGTTTGTCAAGCTTCAAAAACTGGCATAACCTATCATTTGTTATGGAAAATTCACCAATTGTCTTATTTATCTTATTATTATCTTCAATTAGACTATTTACAGATCCCACCAGACTGTCCATACACCCACGCAGATTGAGAAGCTCGTCAATAATCCAAGCACTAGCGACCACTTTGTCCAGCTTCACAGCACATGGATCGCAGTACCACTTTACACTGTCCGATAATTCACTACTATACCAAATACCACTATACCACCTAAGTACTACCACTTCAAATTTGTTTATTTGTAAAATTTGAAGATATACTGTAAGGTACCAAAAATAATTAGTACGGAAAAAAGTTCAATTCTCTTGGAAAAAGAAAACCAAATCTCTTTATCACGGTTTTACAGTAGTAGCATGGCTCTGTGAGGTCCACTTTGCTTTGTATCGCCGATGGAACAGAATGTTGAACCGAGCAAAGGATCGGAATTTTATTTTACGAATGGTCGGTATTTTTCTAGAGCTTTCTTTGTATATTTTACAATATCAAAGGGTTTACCGACTGTAAATGGGAGTGTGTTGCTTTACACTATTCTGGAATTTTTTTATTTTTATAGCAATAAGATACAATACGATACATACGTAGGTAGGTTTTAAAGTTTTTCAAACTAGATTTGTTTTAACAACGTTATAGGACATTTAAGGAAAGTCTGTTGTTTGGTTGGATTTTCAATTATATTTTAGCTGTAGGTAATAAATTATAACAGATTTATGACCCATATATGAAATATCTTATGCAACTTTGACTGAAAAATCCTTAGTGACATTGCTTGAAAAACATATTAGTTTTAACTAAAACGAATAAATAATAGATGGTAAACAATAGAAAAAAATCCATAACAGTTCTAAATATTAGTAAATGTTAAATGTTGTATGATATATAACACGATCAAAAAGTAAAAATGAATTAGACCTCCTAAGGTTTACTTGTGTGGAACTTTTACTGCCAGGGTGATCATGCCAATGTAACCGATGTATCTTTGATTATTTCAACTAAATAACTGTTATTAGTCGATAAAACGATAATAAGGAATGTCGTATAAGTTGAGAATTTATTTGTTATACTACCAGTACTTATAGAATAATTTTATTATCCGTATCTGAAAAATGCCTACTGGTAATCAGAATTACTGAATCTGAATATTCATTCTACAATTAAATAGGCATACTTTTACACATATAGTTTGAATTTTTAGTAACACTATTTACTATTTAGTTTTGAGTAGGCTCTTCAGTGGTATCAACTATTATTTTAAGTAGTGCAACCACAATATTTAAATATTTTTTATCTTTTAATTACAATTAGAACACATTTTAGTCGTATTGTATTTTTCTTTTTGGATATATAGGGTTGTATGAATATGATCTGTTTGATAATATTCTAACTCATGTGATTTATTTTAAATTCTCTACGTACAAGGTACTTTAATCTCATATAATTTTACCCTAAGACTGCTAGATTTCCTTAAATAACAAAATATTTCCTTGAATGTATTTATCACTAAGCACGAAGATCCACAGACTCGCAAACAAAGTTGTTCTGTAATCCATCTCTAAGTTCTGCAACTGAACTTAACTTAGGTTACAACTTAGAGACATTTGTCTCAAAACCACATGGTTACGAATATCCATTGGTGATATCATAGACAAAAATAATTAAATATAGACCATTAGCCGTGCTGCGGCTACCATAGGTTCTGGCACACACCGCTAGGTACATGTAGTTACGGCCTACGCGCTACGCAACTACTCTGTGCTCCAAGTGGTGTGCGCCAGAACCTATGGTAACCATGGTAACCACTGAACAGCTGACAATCTATATTTAATTCTTTTTGTCTATGGTGATATACGTCACAACAAAGCTTCAAGTCCTGAATAAAGATTTGTCATTGCATTAAATTAAAAATAACAAATGAACCTATTAGCGAAGTGTCCCATGTATAGAAGTAGTTATTACCACAGGTCTCATGGTATGACCTGGACCAGGGACCGACATCCTTTTTCATTTTTATGTCCCCAGAGTCCAAAAACACCATCCGTTAAAATTCATACACCATTTAATATAAATTATTATTCCATACACTAGTGGCTTGTAAGGGTAAATTCTCCAAGCCCCCTATGAGAAAACCAATAAAGTAAAATAGGTATAATATAAAATATTTGATATAATATAAACAATTCAAACAAAAATTTACGTTTATTTTTATTAGTATTGATTAAATTTAGAAAAGCCTATGCATTTGTAAATATTTCGAACGGTTTTCTAGATTATGACCTAAATTGTTTCCTGACATTGAAAATCTAAGGCATTTGCCTACCTGCATTTGCGTTTTGCTTCACATATATAGTTTTGTTATGCTGATACGATTTTAATATAGAAAATAACTAACTCAAATCAAATGCCTATCAGTTTATCTACAGTTTTACATAATTATATTTTCAAAATATGTTTTATTTTTTCAATTACAAATTAAATATTTATATTGTCATGCTAACACTACAACCCCGAATGATATGAAATGGGAAACTTGTGTTTTAGCATTAAAACATTATCGTGTTAAAAACTACATACTTAAATTTTATTCGACAATACCTAAGAACGTAACGAGATTACTAAATTCAATTTTTATTCTTGATTAGTGTGACGTTCTTGTGATATTTTGTGACGAAATGTTTTCATTTCGTTAGTTTGAAGTATATTTTATATTCAATGTAAAAATATTAACATTTATATTTATATTTATAACAGGTGCGAACAAAGATAAGACATGTATGTACGAAAGTGGGGCATATTTTGTTGACACCTATTAACATAAAAGTCAGAATGTAAGGCCTTATCTCCTTCCAAACACACCATACTGAAAATATTTAACAGTATTTAAATTTGTTTAGGATTAGTTTGTGAATGTATTACATGTAAAGACTGTAATGGTAGTTTATGTGTACGTTCCATTATTCGACTTGTATAACAAAGCCCACACTTTTTACCCATTAAGCATAAAATATTCTTGGTTTATTGGTTATAAATTTAAACTACACCTACAACCCTATTAGAAACAGCCCAACACCCAAACCTTCTTACGACAACTTTTTGTTTGACATTACCACGGTAGCTTTAAAATATAAAAATTTAAAATAATCAATTATAATAATGCATGAATTACTCTAAATGAAGGAGTCTCACACTACAGGCTGGCTACCTGTGTGCGTAAAAGCATTTTCCCTCCTCACCCTAAAAAAAAAAATAAAAAAAATAAAAAAAAACTCTAAATGAAGGGAATGATGCTGAAGTGACACTAAATATATTTCAGCCCGGTATAATAAGAAAACGACAATGAGATGAGACTTAATTATTAGTAGTAATGTCTTATGTTTAGATAATTTTTACATTTCTATGGATCAAAATTTTAAACATCCTTGGATGTTTTTCAAAAGTTAATTAATGTAAGACACTAATTGCAATGAGATAAGATTATAAACACTTAATTATTTTGCAGTTTGGTAATGTTTTTAAATAGTTTATGATCCACACAATCTTTTTACGATGGAAATTGAACTGTTTTTGATAACTTCTTGATTACTAAAGTAATTTGTTAGAATTGTCAACTTGGGAGCCTTTGATTATACAAATCTCATCAACTGTTTGATGGTTCAATCAATGTTTCTAACTCTTGTAAATTACTGTAACAAAATTATCTCTGATTAAAAAAAATAATTTGAAAACCTTTAGGCTAAAAAGCGTAGTTAATTACCCGTTGTAGGTTGGGTTTTCTCCTCAAATTGTGTCTGTAATGTTTTTCTCAAATGTATTTAAAAGATTTCTACATATCTTGATATACACATAGATATACACATGTATATTTTATTTATATATATACAGGGTGAATAAAAAGTCAAGACCCCCCCATCTAATATTTTTCCAAGTAAATATACAGAGATATCCTTTTGGTGGTCGTGCAAGCTTAGCAGAAAGTTTCATTTTATGATTTTGAAATTTTTGAGTGTCCCTCCAAAAGGGGGGATTTGGGGGGTAACTCAAATATTTTAAATGTAAACCCCCTTTAAGTGACATCTCATTTTGAAGTGTTTACAAAAACTTAAAGAATGGTGAAAACTAGAGGTCGATATCTCTTCTCTATCCAAAATGGTAGCCTGTCAAATGTTGTAGAAAATCAATGTCTAAACAATACAATGTTGTAAACAATTGAATGTCTATTTATCTCGGCCTACTCCGTACTTCTTAATCAAGAAAATGTGTTTTACAAATATTTTGAATGAATATTAATGAAAACAGAATTCACTTTTTTCACAATAAAACAAATGCAACAAATATGGTCTTTTTAGATCTTTTTATCAGAAATAAAAATTGATTTAAGGATCCTTAACTGATTTCATTTCAACGCGGGAAGTTTGTAAAGACTTAATTAAAATTAGCAGACTGTCGAAGACAATTGGACTTCAATTACATCTTTGAACGCTCATAGTTATGAATCCGTTTTACTTAGCTAAGCACAGTAAGAAACCATTAATGTGATTAACTGGATGAGAAAAAAATTAATTTTACACATTAAAAGATTATGGATTTCCAAACTTACGTATTTTATGATATGCTCATTTTAGATTTTTGTATTTAACACTGCTTATAATGTTTTTCATTTTTATTATTTAGTGATATTTTTTCGAAATTTTTTTAATATTTCTTAGAACATTATTGTTAGTATACAAGAACCATCACGATAGGTTGATTGATAACGTACATTGTTCACTCCTATTGTAAATTTTAACTTACGTAGTTATTCAGCTTGTTACATGGTTGATTTTTGCACTTTATTTATTTTAAATGTATTTTAATATTTAAAAATAATTTTAATGACTTTTTTAAATCATAGGATCTTAAATTAGGAATTACCATAAACTATCCTACTAATGCCTGGATTCGTTTAAGGTTTAGAAATTGGTATTTGTTGAACTAAATAAACCATTGCCATTTATACGTCGTGAACTAAATTTGAAATATAGTTTGATATATGTAATTGCCCAGCTATTGTAAAGTTAATTGTGTACCAAATCAGTAATAAGTAATCACTAGGTTGGACATGTAAAAGCGAAACGAAAAACAATCATTAAATTATAAAACTATATTTTCCTAAATAATTTTAGTTTTTTTTGTCGATAATTTGAGAAAAAATAAAACTACATTCTTCGATTTCTGAATACTCCTTGTTATAATCCAGAAACAACCATGAATAAAGTAGTAGTGTTTACAAAAATACATTGGACATTGTATTATGTATTCGTAACAGAATTGAAAGGTTACATACAAATAAGTAAATAATAGTTATATATATGTTAAAGATAATATATTTTAACCAAGGCTGTATTCCATGGGTCATTATAGAACAATTAATTGCACAATGAGAACACTGCTTTAACTAAAGCATTATAAAAGTAGATTTCATACAAATCATTGATTATGTATGTGGATTAGCAAATAATATAATTTTAAAATAGGCCTAGACTATAGAAATTACTCTGAAAACCCTTTCACCACTTTTTCTACTTTAGGAAGTTAAACATCTTTAGGGAAATAAACAATCCATTAGTCCTAGAAAATAGAATTCTTTTACAAGTTTAACCTCGTTCTGGATTAAAATTCAATTTAAAATTCAAACCCTTTTATCATTTGAAACACAAAACTTACAAGAGCTCAATCAACTGTTATTTAATAATATCAATATATTCAATAACTGAGTATTTATATTTTTTACAAGTATTATAAGAATTAATTGATTCATACTGAGAAGATAAATCCCTTGTTTCAGTTTATCATAATTGTAGGATTTCTATATACCTTTCTTAATAGTCAGCTGTCTCAGTTCAGACATAATTATTATTTACATTTGTTGTTATGATTTAGTGTTATTTCTAATTGCGAATAAAAGACAACTACATGAAAAAATATTCTTTTATTGAACACTGACACAACAATAATCTGTCTTTGAATTTAAGTGCTTCGTTTTGGAAGCCTATTATACTAGTTTAGCTTAAGAATTGACGTTAAAATAATAAAATGAGCAAGCCTGAAACTCAATCGCTTTTACTACTTCGATAGTAAAACATGGATTTAGATCCAACAAAAAAAACCGCAGAGTTTAAAATATTAGTTCTTTGTGTCTCATCTTTTGATATATTATCAAAATATTACTATAGCTTTACCGTTCCAACTGTGATAAATGCTGTTGTCCTTAAACTTTAATATGTTTTCCCTTTTTAATATGTCCATTCAACCCAGATGGTAAAAAAAAACATCACAGCTTTGGTAATACATGAACGGAATATTTTTAAGCTAAATTAAATGTTTGTACTCCAATCACTTCTGACAAAAGTTCATGCATCAGGATTATTCATGTTTATCAGCAATGAAAAGCAGAGCTAGATGTAGGCAAGACAAAAATTATATTTTCAAGTAATCTTTTTTGGTGTGAACTATTGTACTATTTTAAACTGGGTAACTGAAAAAAACACTAACCAACGCTTGTAATGTACTAAAACTAACTAAAGCTAAAATGGGCCATTGTGTCAACAGTTTTTACAAAAGACCAATCACACTCACATTACGTACAATTGAATTAACGCTGTCCATTCACATCCATACAATTAGAAATCACAACAATAACAAATCAATCCACAATTGTGGCGAGAATACGAACATTGTAACGTTTGCTGGCGTCATTACGAGCATTGTTGACCAACTCATTACAGACTGAAGCATGCTTTTTACAGTTCAGAATTTATCCTGTTATATTAGAATGTGTTAAAAGTGAAACGATTAGTATTTTACAAATGAACACGAGTTGCATTTAAAAATTTGAATACAAAATTATGATCAATAACGTTGAAAAAACTTGAATATTGTATTAAATCTATACTATTATAAAATTATGGTGGTGTCTGTTTGTCTGTGATGCAGCCATGACTAAAATACTAAACCGATACAGCCAAAATTAAACACAACGATAGTCCACAGATATAGGAATGTCATAGGCGTATTCAATTCCCTAAGTTCCTCACGGGCTACGCCCCTTGAATGTCCGAAGTTTTGAGGTGAGGTATTCAAAAGTAAATATTAATTGGTCTTCATGGGAGAATGAGAAAACCACAACCTTTGTTTACTTTTGTGTTTACATTTCAATCTAAACAATCAGAACTGTTGAATGCTTATTTGACAATTTCAGGCAGCTGATCCAAACCAATTAAATAAAATATTGTAATTTTTTTTCTAAATCTATGTAACTGATTATGGAATTAAAGCAATATTCTATAACCATAAGTTATGACAATTATGATATTGATACTGGACCGATGATCACGAAACTTGGTTCATACGTGTAGAATTTCATGGAATATGTTTGTAGAATTTCATGGAATATAATTATACACCATCAATTTCGTGATCCGTCCAAACGGCTCCACCCCAGTGGCTCTGGAGTTTCCCCATATTAACCTTAAGAGTACTTATGTGTAAATGGAATTAAAGAATCCTATGTTTTAACTGAACAATTTGTTTTTGTGATGTCCAATAGCATTAAAAAGGTAATAGGTTTACCAACAGGGTGCAGCAATGTTAATTGTTTAAATTTATGACAACAGCTAATTTGTATCAAGCATAAACAAAAAGCTGTGATACACGGAATGGGTGGATTTTACAGTTATGCTTTCTAAGTTTTACAGTAAGTTAATACTAATAGTATATTAATAAAAGTCTATTTACATACAGTAGATCTCCGGAACATAATAAATTGTTCTCTGTAAGCAACATGGGTGTTTGCTAAGCATGGGTATGACGGCTAGATAAATACCAGTTTTGGGATAAAGATTTTGCAGTTTCCATCAACCAGCTGATAGTTTAGTCTATAAGTAAGTATTTCTATACTCATTTTGGTAATGTTTTTTTTCTGTATACAAGATAAGTAAAAAAACCTCTGGTAAGTAATTACAAACAAATTTGAAATTTCTTTAATCGGTCAAAATAAAACGAAAAACAAGAACGAAGGTTTTCCAAAAAACCCTTCTCAGCCGGGTACTCACATTTTTTGTGATTTCAATTTATATGTCAAACACTATTTAATTTATATTTCTTCGTGTATAATTTTACCAAGTCAAATACTATTTTATTAACAAATTTTATAAAAATATTGTTTGTTTTCAAAATGGTAACCGTTTTTGTTAAGTATAATTTTAATAAAAATAAAAAAACTCCTGATGTTATGAACACATTTAAAGATCACTTCTATTTAGTATTTCCTTTTAAATTATACCATAGGCAAAAATTAAAAAAAGATAGTTGTTGTAGAATATGTTTTTTATGCGCAAGATGATTTAATCTCAAACCGCTTGGCCTTATTTTGCCTGGTAGGTACAACTAAGACTCATTGCTCATCTCAGCTTATATGCACTTTTACATGTTACTTCTGGGGTTTAATGATATTGTTTTTTTTTTTCAATAAGTCTAAACATGGTGTTTTTGCAAGCTCGAAAAGTTATGAGAATATGTTGAAAGTAAATCATTGGTTTCAGGTAAAGTATGGCTTGGAATTTAATTTAATTAAGTTGTAATGGTTATAAAGTAGGAAAAGAATTATTATTTCATCGATGGTTTAAGGAACGTCAATAAATTTGTTATAACTTAAAAATAATACTTTAAGATAATAACTAACTAAACCGAATCTGTACATTCCATCAACATTGTATAAAATATTTTCTTTGATTAATCAAGCAATAACAATGAGCTCTGGTAATAAGCTAGTTACTCTTGAGCTTATTTTCTAAGACTTAATTGGAACTTAATTCGCAAACTTGAGCCAGCAGAGTTTAAATTCCTCGCCACAAAAATTACTCTTGAAAACCTATTTCTCACTTATAATTTTCTGTGTTTCATTTTCTTTAATTTTTTATGGTTTCTAACGTTTCATTAATCTAGTTTCGTCTAATATTTATAGTAATGACTACAAAATCTTAAAAATACGTCTATGTTTCCCAAATAAAATAAATATTTTTTTCTTTTTGTAAATATTTTACATGTCACCAACTGCACATGATACTAACTGTATAAAATATTGTATCTTATAGGCCTACATGAATATTGTGCATGTCCCATTTACAAATCATAGGACTAGATTCTGATGTGGAACTGTTTTAAATTTTAGGCTACATCAGGCTAGTCCGAGAGAGCCATGGCATTGTCACATAGCCAAAAACTATTTGGTGATTGGTGGAATTTGAAACCGTGGCCTCAGGTTCCGTAGCACCATGCTCTACCACTAGACCAGCGCTCCCCTATTACTTATATGTTTATGAACTATGGCGAATACACTTGTTTACTATTATTTTTAACTTTTTATTTTTTTCAGCATCTTGATCACGTTTATCTATATATTAATAGGCAAGCATATTTTTTTTAACCTTTTTTCTTAGCACGTGTGCATCGCTGGGAAAATCTACTATTGAAAAGCTTATATTTGCGGTACAAAAACTTACTTTTATAGTACATTACACCCCGAAAATCCATCTTTGGGTTACGTTGTCTGCTTGGCTTTCATATTCAAGGTTGTAAATATAGTTCTACATGACGTGTTTACCAATTTTCATGGAAATCGGCCAATCCTGAACAATAAATCAACGAATATGCAGTCATCTTGCAAATTTGAGGGCCTCACGGCGGCCATCTGGAAAAACCCGACTTTCGGTTGTCCAATTTTGGTGGACTTTTCCCCTGGTACTTTCTACACCTATTACTACCAAAAACCGTTGAAAAACCATTCGTTGAAATTTTTGGAGGCTTTTTTGGGCTAAATCCACCCGTCTAATAACACGTTATTACAATAATTGATTTTCTTTAACTATGCTTTGACGAAACTCTATAATATAGGGATGATAAAAAATAGTATGAATGTGACAACTCTTAAAATAAGGAAGTTTATTTACATAATGTTATGAATAGTTTGGTTACACCAATATTGGCACAACTATAGTCCTCATTAATTAAAGTCAGTGTTTGGGAAGATACAAAATAATAAGTCTAGCTATTGAGAAAAAAAACTAGTTAAACCATTGTATAGCCTCTTAGCCAGAATAAATTAGTTTTGAACAATTCTAAACTCAATCGTATACCAATCAACACGTGTGAAAAACTGGAATAATAAAAAAGTAAACATCAAAGGTTAAAGAGAAATTGTTAAATACATTATTTATGTTGAATCAATAAAACAAAAGTAGCTACACCTTTTTCTCCCGAATCTTCAGAAAAATAACATTCATCCCCAGTAGATATGTGAACGTTGTCACTGAATAAAAGCAAAACGCTTGAGTTCCTCTCGACCTTCACGTGAATACAAATCAAATGTCAACGTGAGTTTTCTTTCACATGAATTGTTTCCAATTGTTTGGCAGTTTTTGTAGTTTTTCACCTTCATCCCAATCAGTTTTTTGGTATATTTCTAGGCATTTATTCATTTTCATTTAAAGCCTGGATTGAATCAGTAGGCTTAAATTTTTCGTTTGTTTAGGGATATATTTTGATCAAGAAGTAGAATTGTTTTGATAAAGGGCTACTATCGTAAATATCCTAAATTCTGATAGGAGCTATGTTGTCTGTCTGTAATATATATCTCAAAATCCAGAGGAAGGATTTTGTTTTCATTTTGGAATTAGGGACTAAACATTTAATCCTAAAAAACGTGATACTACCACAGGGAAATTTTGTATTTCTCTACAGAACTCATTTGAAAATTCAAAAATTTAACCTAGACCTTATGGGTTGCCGAGTAACTAAAGTTGGTTGAACAAAATAACTAGGAAAAATAATAAAACAATTGTCACATGTGTTAATAACAAGCCATCCATAGTATACTAGCAAATAAAATATACAGTAGGCCTACAAAGGAAAAAAACATCAGTTGTGACTATTAAGCAAATATAACACTGAAGATTATTCAGTAAAGGGAAAAATAGTGCCGATCAAATACTGATTATTATACTTAATTGTATCCTACCTTAATCCCCGAAATACTGAGGCATTCCAAGTAAACTAATTACATCTGGGGTTGCTAAATCCTAATGAAAAGTAGTGAAAAAGTGAAAATCTTTGTCACAAACCATTTTGAAACTACAGTAATATGATTTTTTATATCAGATTTTGATCTGCTCTCATAGGCAAGCGTCTAAGTTGAACCACGGTTTCAATGACTGGAGGGGAGAAAGATACTTTGCAAGTAGAACTTAAACTTAAGCAAGATTTTAAAAGTGTATCTAATTTTTGTTTACTTGCATACTTTTACATTACAGAGTTGTTATTATTTCAGCGACAAAATGTCCGTGGTTTGAAATAAAATGTTTTAGTAAATTATAAAATGTCAGTTTACGAAATTGTTTAATAGTAAACCCAATCAAATACAACTGAGAAAGGCTTGGTCCCCGGTACTTAAGGTAAACACACTAACTCAGCACCCTAAATATTTTTTTTATTTATAAACTCGACATTTTTCGTACCTTTAGGGCATTTACAAGAGTATAAAGTTATACGTAAGTAGGGGTTTTTAGCCGCCCCTGCGACAGTGAGCGGCTTGAGCGGCAGTGAGCGGCTGACGTCACACGACGCCGCCCCCGCCCCCGACACCGCCCCACCCCCACCCCGACGCCACCCCCGACGCCGCCCCACCCCCGGCGCCACCCCCCACCCCCGTCGCTAACCCCTACCACCATCGGACAGGTTCAAGGTCATCCTTTGTTGTCTGGAACCACCCTACGCATCGTGGGAGGTCTCCAAGCCAACCCTCCCTACACCATCACTCACTGTCAGCCGCAGCTGCTCCCCAACACCTGCGCTCCAAGCGGCCCCCCGCTCCTCCCTTGTATTCTTTGTTCTCCACATAGCGCACACTTATTTACCACCAATAGGATGTTAGCTTATTTTGACCAATCAGAGAGCAGTTTTGTTCTCCGCATAGCAACAAGTCGCTCGTCTCACGCTCCCCCGTCGATATCTATCCAGTCTGCTCCCAGCTACCACAGTGATTAGACGTATTCGTGACTCTATTAAATCGAGTAATTTATCCATCACGAGTTCGCGCTTTGTGTCATCATTGGATCATCACAATAATAATTGTAAGTATTTTATTATTAAGTGAACTAAGATTATTAAATATCACATTTCAAACTACGTTTAATAGTATTGATAAATGTAAGCATTTTATTATTATATTTATAAAAATTATCATTTTAGTTTTGTGAAGTAGTAGTGGGAAACAATAGTATTTCATACAACTAATTATCAAAGATATTATTTAAAGTGATTACTACATTTAAATTTCATGCATTAGTAGTGTGGAAATGGGACATTCCTACCCGTCACATTAAATATTTAAGATATGTTATTGAAAGTGATTGTACATTTACATTTTGTACATTAGTAGTGCGGAAACAGACATTTTATCACGTATTATAATTATCAACGATATGCTAGTATTCAAAGTGATTACTACATTTCAATTTTGTAAGTTAGTAGTGCGTAAACAGACACTTCATCACATATTATAATTAACAAATAAAGTATTTAATGTAATTATTATATTTAAATTTTTGTGCATTACTAGTGAGGTAACATACATCTCCAGCTATCATACAACGTATCAAATTTAGTATTTAAAGTGGTTGTTATATTTAAATGATTTTTATTTACATTCAGTTTATTAGTAGTGTAGAAACAGATATTCCATCACATATTAAAATTATCTGTTGTACTAACAGAACAAAAATTTGTGTGCAATAGCAGTGGGAAATAGGTTATTTAGTCAGTACACTAATCACATTTCGATGATTCAGATTATGGAGAATGTCCTAGAACGACCATATGTGTGCGCCATTTGTGGCAGTAGCTTCAGGCTGAAAAAACATGCTGTTGAGCACGTCAGAACAGTTCATAGCAACGTCAACGATTTGCATAATTGTCCCGACTGCGGTCGTGCATTCAATCGGCGGAGAAACCTCCTACGTCACCAACGCACAGTTCACGCTCCAACGCCGGCAGTAGCATGCCCCCTACCTGCGCCTAGAGTAGAACCATTGCCTGAACCCATACCAGGACCATCATCAGCCCCATATACAACACCACTACAACCAACAGTTCAACATGAGGAGATCCGTCGTGCAGGTATGTATTGTTTTTCTTTGGTTTACTATCCTTATCTTTGTTATTTACTTACAGGTAATTACATTATAAAAAAAATAAACCAACAAACTACTTTTAGCAGTTGTTGTACTTATATATTTTGTTTCTTAAAACAAACTAAATTATATCCATTAAAATTTTTAAAATCCTCAACTCTACTAAATTTGTTTACCTAAAACCAAGTGAAATAAAGATTATTAATATATATCATTAATATAATATAGCTAAATATGATTATGAAACAGTAACAGAAATTAGGCAAAAACAAACTTGTGAAATAATTATTTATATTTATCCGTCTGTGTAATATGTGTACTAATGTTTTTTCAGGACTATTCGTGTGCGAAACATGTGGGAAGACGTTCACGAGGAAAGATAATCTACAATGTCATACCCGATATCGCCGCTGTCATCCAGTCAAGCTCACCTCAGCACTACCAGACTTTGGTGGACAACAACCTCCACCTTCCCCAGCCACGTCAACGTCATCATCCGGAGGAGGAAATGACGATGAAGCGCCAATCATTTCATCCGACCTGGCACCAGAGGGCTTCGCAGAAGTCGAGACTGCATTCCGCGGGCGGTTAAAGACATACCGTCTGATCGAACCTGTGGATGAAACCATCTCACTTCAAGAGTTCCTCAACAATGTGCGTGATCAGGTAATCACACTCATGCGCAATTTGTTAGCCATCATTCATGCCCTTAAGGTAAATCTCTGGATTGAATGTGAATTTGTTAATATTCACGGTGAAACGTGTAGGCGAGTATTTAAAACTTGCAACGTAGTCCTGCTCCAAACATCAGATGTTGATGAAATATGTAGGGAGTTTATTCTAAAACTTCTGTTGGAAAAGGAGACATGCGAGCTACGAGGCTCGGGATGGAGCTTTGTTAGGGTTATGACTATGGAAGTGAGAGTTAATGTTTATAATCCTCTCAGAGGTAGCTCCTACATCCCTCTGCCACAGGAAATAGCCGCCAAAAAAGCCGTACTTAATGTGCTGAACGATGCGGACGAAAGGTGTTTTGAGTATGCCATTTTATCCAAATTTATAGACAATCCTTCCCGCAAACAACTTCGTCCAAATATGTTCACTGCGGAGGTTCGTGCAACAGCAAATTTAAATTTTAATAATATTGAATTTCCAACAAAATTAGATCAGATCCACACATTTGAGCGCAACAACCCTGGTGTTAGCGTAAATGTGTATGGTTTGGACAGTAAGAAGAAGAAGAATAAGACCAATGGTAGGATTGAAGACACAACATTTGTATATCCACTCCGTGTCGTCGACCAAGAATTGGTTAATCACGTCGACTTACTATTTCTGACAAATCAAAGCACAACGCATTTTGCATTTATTAAGGATTTTGAGCGGTTGGTAACTAATCAGTTGACTCGTCGTGAGCATAGGATTTTTATATGTAAACGCTGCTTTGCATATTTTGACAACCAACCGACTAAATTAGGGCTCAGAGGGGCGGAGCGATTAGAAGAACATAAACGCTACTGCTCAAAACACACACCACTGAGAACTGACCTTGCAGAAGAAAAGGAAATTAAATTTAAAAACTATGAGCGAACTCAGCGTAGTCGTTTTACGATATACGCAGACTTTGAGTGCGCACTTGTACCACACAAAGCTGACCAACCTATTGAACCTACACCGACTATAGCACCGCCTGCTTGGGACCCAGCAGGTAATAGAATAGTAGGAGGGGGTCAGCAAAATGCAAATGCGCCTAATAATGTCAGGAATATCCATACACCGTACGCATATGCTTATTACATTCATGACGATCAGAGGGATGTCAACGATGGTGACGCAGATGATGACGACCCAGCCTGCACTACTTTCTCCAAGCTGCGACTGTACCGAGGTGAAGATGCCGCTAATCACTTCATCAACTCTGTACGGGATGACGTGCGGAAGATTGGTGACATCCTCTATGGACATAGGATACCAAATGATCCCCCACAGTTAACACCACAAGAGCAGGTGATATATCAGCAGTCCACAGTATGTCATATCTGCAAAAAAGAGTTTGGCCCTGCTGATGAAGACAATAAGGTGAGGGATCATCAACATTCACCACCGTACAGGTTCCGAGGAGCGGCACATCGGTTTTGTAACCTCCGGTACAAGGAACAAGAACAAGTGAACATGTACCTGCATAACCTATCCAACTATGATGCACACTTCATTGTCAGAGAGCTCGCAGTGGATAAAGGTAATATTGATGTGCTCGCCAACACCGAGGAAAAATACATTACCTTTTCGAAGCGATTCAAACATCCGGGAGCAGGTCGGAGGAAAAACATCAAACTGCAGTTTGTCGATTCATACCGACTGATGTCAAAATCATTAGCAATATTGGCATCAATTCTTCCAGCTGATAAAATTAGCATAACAAGAGCTCGCTACCCGGATCAAGAAGAGTTTGACATGCTACGTAGGAAAGGCATTTTCCCTTATGAGCACATTACATCACAGGATGTACTGAACGAAGAGGTCCTACCACCAAAACAGGTTTTTGGAAATAATGTGACAGATGATGATTATGCGCACGCTCAGCGTGTCTGGGCCAAGTTCAACTGCACAACACTCGGACAATATGCTGACATCTACCTACAAACTGACGTACTACTGTTGGCAGATGTGTTTGAGGGGTTCAGGGAGATGTGTTTAACACACTACGGCTTGGACCCAGCACATTATTTAACATTACCTTCATATGCGTGGGACGTCATGTTATTTAAGACCGGCGTGATACTTGATACTCTTCAAGATGTAGATCAGTATTTATTTTTTGAAAAGGGTATTCGAGGTGGACTAACCCAATGCGTCACTAGACACGTCACCGCAAACAATAAGTTTACCAGAATGGAAAATAAAATAGGTGATCGAAACGGTCAGTGTGCATCAACAAGCGAAGTAGATAATGAAGAGAATGATGATGATACATTTTTAATGTACTATGACGCCAATAACTTGTATGGATGGGCAATGTCTCAGCCATTACCTTACGCCCAGTTTGAGTGGCTATCACGTGCGGAATGCGATGACTTGAACATTGCAGAAATTCCATCGGATGGTGAGTATGGTTATGTACTGGAAGTGGATCTGGAGTACCCGAGGGATCATGCCATTCATGATAAGCACCGTGACTTACCATTCTGTCCCGAGGTGCGAAAGGCACCAATTTATCAATTACCATATTCATCGGATGACATCACCAACAGCGGTGCGGGAAGATCCAATAAACTTATGGCCACACTAACGGATAAGGAAGAATATGTGATTCATTATCGTTACCTCCAACAAGCTATGGAAAATGGACTACGTCTTTGTCATATCCACAGAGCACTCCGATTCAAACAGTCGCCGTGGTTAAAACCGTACGTGACACTGAATACTGAACTCAGACAGCGTGCCAGCAATAAATTTGAAGTTGAGATGTTTAAGCTGATGGTAAACGCTGTCTACGGCATGAGTCTCCAGAATGTGAGGAAACATCAAAACCTCAAACTGGTAGCCTCCCACAAAATTTACACAAAGTATGTGGCCAAGGCAAATTTCAATGACAGAGTTTGGTATAACGAGAGCCTAGCCCTGCTGCAAATGGGAAAAGTGCGAATTGTACTAAATAAGCCAGTATATGCAGGAATGTCTATTCTGGACCATAGTAAAAGATGGATGTACGGTTTTCACTACGACATGGTAGAACGATACGGATTGAATAGAATACGAATGACGTATATTGACACTGATGGGATTATTTATGCTATCCGTACCAGAAACGTCTACCGCGACATGATACAACACCTCGATGACTTTGACACTAGCAACTACCCCAACAATCACATCTGCTATGACGGAAGCAACGCAAGAGTCCTGGGAAAGTTTAAGGACGAAGCAGGAGGAGTCACTATCAATATGTTCATAGGGTTGATGGCTAAACTGTATTGTTTTGTTTTCGGTAAGAGTTCTTGCTCTGTGGGTAACGGAGATGATAACGACGATATTGGCGCGCCACCACCTGTCAAGAGAGCAAAGGGCGTTAATCGTGATGTTGTTAAAAATAAATTGACTGTTGATGACTACTTGGACTGTCTATATAACAAAACTTGTAAGAGCACAGATAATCAGCGGTTCCAAAGTAGGCATCATATTATGTACACAGTCGTGGTGAGGAAACGATCTCTTGCACCATTTGACGATAAGCGTTACGTCATGCCAGAGGATGGAATATCCACACTACCATGGGGGCATTATGCTATACCCCCCAGAGCACCTCCATTACCCGTAGCACCATTTTTACCAGCATCGATGGAGTTGGACGAAAGTTAAATTGTATAGGTAACAAGTCGCATGAGTGTGATGGTTATAGGGCGTTTATGTGTGTAATAAAACATTAAACAGTGAATATACCCTTTAAAGATTATCAAATGATAATAATAATATAGTTAATAGCAATCAGATTTTTGTCACAATTCAATGTAATAGTGATATCCTTATAATTTTTGTTGTATAATATTTTCATTTAAAGTTTACGACTTGGTCCCTGAACTCAAACTATTCTTTGCAGAAACATAATCTCAGAATATTTGCCGTAAGAAATGTATATAATGTTTATATTTCTGAATAAAGTTGATTGATTAATTGATTGAATATTTTAGTTATGATTCTAGTCTTTGTTTGTTTTCTTTTGTTTGTTTCTGTTAATAAACCAGACACATTTTGTATGACTTGTGCGTTATATTTTTATCCCATCAACCTCTTTTGAATAAAACTAAATTCGAAATTTTTCACTTGTAAAAATAATAAGGTAACTTAAAAATATAGGTATAGGTAAGTATAAATTATGAAAGACTGATTTTATAATTGAAAGCTTTTTATTTGAAATAAATCATACACTCTCAGTACAGAGGGATATATTCTTCATTATAAAAGAATATTGTTACTTTTGCAAATCATTTTTTGTTTAAGTACAATTGAGTAAAGACTTTTTTTATGATTGCATCATTTTGAGCAGTCGATGTGTTGTCAAAAAGGTGAACAAAGTCCACCATCTTCATATTGTGGTGAGTGGTACGAAGATACAGGTACACCAGACAGTAGTGAGCGCAGACAGAAGAGTCGTCACTTTGGAGGCGGTGATCATTGTAGATGTAGCGACACTTGGCGTTACGTTTCAGGAATCCCTGGTAGGTCGGTAAGTATGGTGGCTGGCCGTAGCTGTCAAAGTATTCAATTATTCCATTTCTATTCAAATAGAATGAAACCCAATGTGTACCCCCTTCGTTGTGCGGATCAGTGTTGACAATCATGGCGGTGGATGGAGAGATGTGTTGTGGGATTCGGTCAGCAGCGTAAACTCCCACATTGCTCACAGGTAGTTTGGATAGATGCCTTTCTATCTGCACTGTGTTCATTCTACAGTATCATAACCAATAGTAGCGGCAGAGGCAGCGGCAGCAGCAGTAGTAGTTGTACTAGTAGATGTGCTAAAACAAGAGCAGTAGTAGGATCTCGCATCTCCACTAGTATCCACACATTCATCCAAATTTGTTGTCAGATGTAACCACCCACGTATTGCGACACAGTTGGTGAGCGCACATCGACTGTTTATAGACTTGTGATTGCGACATCGCAAAACGTTTGTTGACATTAAATTATTGATTGAAGTGATTGATTCGCAACCAATTGCACCAATATCGATTACGTTGGTAGTAACAAAGTCCATCACATGATGACGCTTTAAATATTCTTTCTTCTCAAATCCCTTGACGTAAACCGTCGGTCTTCTTGATATACAATCAGTCAATTTGTTAAAAAGTTCATAGTACGGAATATCACCGAACTCCCATCGTAGTCCGTGGCAGTGTTTTGTGAGCCAGTAGCTTTCCCGCAATTTTTCATCTGACAACTCTGATCGATCGTAAGGTGGTTTAGCAATATGATGCATAAGTAGAACGCCGGTGTCAGCTTCCAAGACGCAAACTTCCTTCAGTGTATATTCATTTTGGTTGTCCTTGAAACATTGAATGTCCAATATGATGGGTGATGATATATTCAATTTCTTGAATGCTCTGCGTAAACGGTCCATCTCAAACGAATGTTCATAGAAGACTGATCGATTAACCGCCAAAGTCCACAATTACATTGCGTTGTCGATCAATCTTCTATGAACATTCGTTTGAGATGGACCGTTTACGCAGAGCATTCAAGAAATTGAATATATCATCACCCATCATTGTGGACATTCAATGTTTCAAGGACAACCAAAATGAATATACACTGAAGGAAGTTTGCGTCTTGGAAGCTGACACCGGCGTTCTACTTATGCATCATATTGCTAAACCACCTTACGATCGATCAGAGTTGTCAGATGAAAAATTGCGGGAAAGCTACTGGCTCACAAAACACTGCCACGGACTACGATGGGAGTTCGGTGATATTCCGTACTATGAACTTTTTAACAAATTGACTGATTGTATATCAAGAAGACCGACGGTTTACGTCAAGGGATTTGAGAAGAAAGAATATTTAAAGCGTCATCATGTGATGGACTTTGTTACTACCAACGTAATCGATATTGGTGCAATTGGTTGCGAATCAATCACTTCAATCAATAATTTAATGTCAACAAACGTTTTGCGATGTCGCAATCACAAGTCTATAAACAGTCGATGTGCGCTCACCAACTGTGTCGCAATACGTGGGTGGTTACATCTGACAACAAATTTGGATGAATGTGTGGATACTAGTGGAGATGCGAGATCCTACTACTGCTCTTGTTTTAGCACATCTACTAGTACAACTACTACTGCTGCTGCCGCTGCCTCTGCCGCTACTATTGGTTATGATACTGTAGAATGAACACAGTGCAGATAGAAAGGCATCTATCCAAACTACCTGTGAGCAATGTGGGAGTTTACGCTGCTGACCGAATCCCACAACACATCTCTCCATCCACCGCCATGATTGTCAACACTGATCCGCACAACGAAGGGGGTACACATTGGGTTTCATTCTATTTGAATAGAAATGGAATAATTGAATACTTTGACAGCTACGGCCAGCCACCATACTTACCGACCTACCAGGGATTCCTGAAACGTAACGCCAAGTGTCGCTACATCTACAATGATCACCGCCTCCAAAGTGACGACTCTTCTGTCTGCGCTCACTACTGTCTGGTGTACCTGTATCTTCGTACCACTCACCACAATATGAAGATGGTGGACTTTGTTCACCTTTTTGACAACACATCGACTGCTCAAAATGATGCAATCATAAAAAAAGTCTTTACTCAATTGTACTTAAACAAAAAATGATTTGCAAAAGTAACAATATTCTTTTATAATGAAGAATATATCCCTCTGTACTGAGAGTGTATGATTTATTTCAAATAAAAAGCTTTCAATTATAAAATCAGTCTTTCATAATTTATACTTACCTATACCTATATTTTTAAGTTACCTTATTATTTTTACAAGTGAAAAATTTCGAATTTAGTTTTATTCAAAAGAGGTTGATGGGATAAAAATATAACGCACAAGTCATACAAAATGTGTCTGGTTTATTAACAGAAACAAACAAAAGAAAACAAACAAAGACTAGAATCATAACTAAAATATTCAATCAATTAATCAATCAACTTTATTCAGAAATATAAACATTATATACATTTCTTACGGCAAATATTCTGAGATTATGTTTCTGCAAAGAATAGTTTGAGTTCAGGGACCAAGTCGTAAACTTTAAATGAAAATATTATACAACAAAAATTATAAGGATATCACTATTACATTGAATTGTGACAAAAATCTGATTGCTATTAACTATATTATTATTATCATTTGATAATCTTTAAAGGGTATATTCACTGTTTAATGTTTTATTACACACATAAACGCCCTATAACCATCACACTCATGCGACTTGTTACCTATACAATTTAACTTTCGTCCAACTCCATCGATGCTGGTAAAAATGGTGCTACGGGTAATGGAGGTGCTCTGGGGGGTATAGCATAATGCCCCCATGGTAGTGTGGATATTCCATCCTCTGGCATGACGTAACGCTTATCGTCAAATGGTGCAAGAGATCGTTTCCTCACCACGACTGTGTACATAATATGATGCCTACTTTGGAACCGCTGATTATCTGTGCTCTTACAAGTTTTGTTATATAGACAGTCCAAGTAGTCATCAACAGTCAATTTATTTTTAACAACATCACGATTAACGCCCTTTGCTCTCTTGACAGGTGGTGGCGCGCCAATATCGTCGTTATCATCTCCGTTACCCACAGAGCAAGAACTCTTACCGAAAACAAAACAATACAGTTTAGCCATCAACCCTATGAACATATTGATAGTGACTCCTCCTGCTTCGTCCTTAAACTTTCCCAGGACTCTTGCGTTGCTTCCGTCATAGCAGATGTGATTGTTGGGGTAGTTGCTAGTGTCAAAGTCATCGAGGTGTTGTATCATGTCGCGGTAGACGTTTCTGGTACGGATAGCATAAATAATCCCATCAGTGTCAATATACGTCATTCGTATTCTATTCAATCCGTATCGTTCTACCATGTCGTAGTGAAAACCGTACATCCATCTTTTACTATGGTCCAGAATAGACATTCCTGCATATACTGGCTTATTTAGTACAATTCGCACTTTTCCCATTTGCAGCAGGGCTAGGCTCTCGTTATACCAAACTCTGTCATTGAAATTTGCCTTGGCCACATACTTTGTGTAAATTTTGTGGGAGGCTACCAGTTTGAGGTTTTGATGTTTCCTCACATTCTGGAGACTCATGCCGTAGACAGCGTTTACCATCAGCTTAAACATCTCAACTTCAAATTTATTGCTGGCACGCTGTCTGAGTTCAGTATTCAGTGTCACGTACGGTTTTAACCACGGCGACTGTTTGAATCGGAGTGCTCTGTGGATATGACAAAGACGTAGTCCATTTTCCATAGCTTGTTGGAGGTAACGATAATGAATCACATATTCTTCCTTATCCGTTAGTGTGGCCATAAGTTTATTGGATCTTCCCGCACCGCTGTTGGTGATGTCATCCGATGAATATGGTAATTGATAAATTGGTGCCTTTCGCACCTCGGGACAGAATGGTAAGTCACGGTGCTTATCATGAATGGCATGATCCCTCGGGTACTCCAGATCCACTTCCAGTACATAACCATACTCACCATCCGATGGAATTTCTGCAATGTTCAAGTCATCGCATTCCGCACGTGATAGCCACTCAAACTGGGCGTAAGGTAATGGCTGAGACATTGCCCATCCATACAAGTTATTGGCGTCATAGTACATTAAAAATGTATCATCATCATTCTCTTCATTATCTACTTCGCTTGTTGATGCACACTGACCGTTTCGATCACCTATTTTATTTTCCATTCTGGTAAACTTATTGTTTGCGGTGACGTGTCTAGTGACGCATTGGGTTAGTCCACCTCGAATACCCTTTTCAAAAAATAAATACTGATCTACATCTTGAAGAGTATCGAATATCACGCCGGTCTTAAATAACATGACGTACCACGCATATGAAGGTTATGTTAAATAATGTGCTGGGTCCAAGCCGTAGTGTGTTAAACACATCTCCCTGAACCCCTCAAACACATCTGCCAACAGTAGTACGTCAGTTTGTAGGTAGATGTCAGCATATTGTCCGAGTGTTGTGCAGTTGAACTTGGCCCAGACACGCTGAGCGTGCGCATAATCATCATCTGTCACATTATTTCCAAAAACCTGTTTTGGTGGTAGGACCTCTTCGTTCAGTACATCCTGTGATGTAATGTGCTCATAAGGGAAAATGCCTTTCCTACGTAGCATGTCAAACTCTTCTTGATCCGGGTAGCGAGCTCTTGTTATGCTCATTTTATCAGCTGGAAGAATTGATGCCAATATTGCTAATGATTTTGACATCAGTCGGCATGAATCGACAAACTGCAGTTTGATGTTTTTCCTCCGACCTGCTCCCGGATGTTTGAATCGCTTCGAAAAGGTAATGTATTTTTCCTCGGTGTTGGCGAGCACATCAATATCACCTTTATCCACTGCGAGCTCTCTGACAATGAAGTGTGCATCATAGTTGGATAGGTTATGCAGGTACATGTTCATTTGTTCTTGTTCCTTGTACCGGAGGTTACAAAACCGATGTGCCGCTCCTCGGAACCTGTACGGTGGTGAATGTTGATGATCCCTCACCTTATTGTCTTCATCAGCAGGGCCAAACTCTTTTTTGCAGATATGACATACTGTGGACTGCTGATATATCACCTGCTCTTGTGGTGTTAACTGTGGGGGATCATTTGGTATCCTATGTCCATAGAGGATGTCACCAATCTTCCGCACGTCATCCCGTACAGAGTTGATGAAGTGATTAGCGGCATCTTCACCTCGGTACAGTCGCAGCTTGGAGAAAGTAGTGCAGGCTGGGTCGTCATCATCTGCGTCACCATCGTTGACATCCCTCTGATCGTCATGAATGTAATAAGCATATGCGTACGGTGTATGGATATTCCTGACATTATTAGGCGCATTTGCATTTTGCTGACCCCCTCCTACTATTCTATTACCTGCTGGGTCCCAAGCAGGTGGTGCTATAGTCGGTGTAGGTTCAATAGGTTGGTCAGCTTTGTGTGGTACAAGTGCGCACTCAAAGTCTGCGTATATCGTAAAACGACTACGCTGAGTTCGCTCATAGTTTTTAAATTTAATTTCCTTTTCTTCTGCAAGGTCAGTTCTCAGTGGTGTGTGTTTTGAGCAGTAGCGTTTATGTTCTTCTAATCGCTCCGCCCCTCTGAGCCCTAATTTAGTCGGTTGGTTGTCAAAATATGCAAAGCAGCGTTTACATATAAAAATCCTATGCTCACGACGAGTCAACTGATTAGTTACCAACCGCTCAAAATCCTTAATAAATGCAAAATGCGTTGTGCTTTGATTTGTCAGAAATAGTAAGTCGAAGTGATTAACCAATTCTTGGTCGACGACACGGAGTGGATATACAAATGTTGTGTCTTCAATCCTACCATTGGTCTTATTCTTCTTCTTCTTACTGTCCAAACCATACACATTTACGCTAACACCAGGGTTGTTGCGCTCAAATGTGTGGATCTGATCTAATTTTGTTGGAAATTCAATATTATTAAAATTTAAATTTGCTGTTGCACGAACCTCCGCAGTGAACATATTTGGACGAAGTTGTTTGCGGGAAGGATTGTCTATAAATTTGGATAAAATGGCATACTCAAAACACCTTTCGTCCGCATCGTTCAGCACATTAAGTACGGCTTTTTTGGCGGCTATTTCCTGTGGCAGAGGGATGTAGGAGCTACCTCTGAGAGGATTATAAACATTAACTCTCACTTCCATAGTCATAACCCTAACAAAGCTCCATCCCGAGCCTCGTAGCTCGCATGTCTCCTTTTCCAACAGAAGTTTTAGAATAAACTCCCTACATATTTCATCAACATCTGATGTTTGGAGCAGGACTACGTTGCAAGTTTTAAATACTCGCCTACACGTTTCACCGTGAATATTAACAAATTCACATTCAATCCAGAGATTTACCTTAAGGGCATGAATGATGGCTAACAAATTGCGCATGAGTGTGATTACCTGATCACGCACATTGTTGAGGAACTCTTGAAGTGAGATGGTTTCATCCACAGGTTCGATCAGACGGTATGTCTTTAACCGCCCGCTGAATGCAGTCTCGACTTCTGCGAAGCCCTCTGGTGCCAGGTCGGATGAAATGATTGGCGCTTCATCGTCATTTCCTCCTCCGGATGATGACGTTGACGTGGCTGGGGAAGGTGGAGGTTGTTGTCCACCAAAGTCTGGTAGTGCTGAGGTGAGCTTGACTGGATGACAGCGGCGATATCGGGTATGACATTGTAGATTATCTTTCCTCGTGAACGTCTTCCCACATGTTTCGCACACGAATAGTCCTGAAAAAACATTAGTACACATATTACACAGACGGATAAATATAAATAATTATTTCACAAGTTTGTTTTTGCCTAATTTCTGTTACTGTTTCATAATCATATTTAGCTATATTATATTAATGATATATATTAATAATCTTTATTTCACTTGGTTTTAGGTAAACAAATTTAGTAGAGTTGAGGATTTTAAAAATTTTAATGGATATAATTTAGTTTGTTTTAAGAAACAAAATATATAAGTACAACAACTGCTAAAAGTAGTTTGTTGGTTTATTTTTTTTATAATGTAATTACCTGTAAGTAAATAACAAAGATAAGGATAGTAAACCAAAGAAAAACAATACATACCTGCACGACGGATCTCCTCATGTTGAACTGTTGGTTGTAGTGGTGTTGTATATGGGGCTGATGATGGTCCTGGTATGGGTTCAGGCAATGGTTCTACTCTAGGCGCAGGTAGGGGGCATGCTACTGCCGGCGTTGGAGCGTGAACTGTGCGTTGGTGACGTAGGAGGTTTCTCCGCCGATTGAATGCACGACCGCAGTCGGGACAATTATGCAAATCGTTGACGTTGCTATGAACTGTTCTGACGTGCTCAACAGCATGTTTTTTCAGCCTGAAGCTACTGCCACAAATGGCGCACACATATGGTCGTTCTAGGACATTCTCCATAATCTGAATCATCGAAATGTGATTAGTGTACTGACTAAATAACCTATTTCCCACTGCTATTGCACACAAATTTTTGTTCTGTTAGTACAACAGATAATTTTAATATGTGATGGAATATCTGTTTCTACACTACTAATAAACTGAATGTAAATAAAAATCATTTAAATATAACAACCACTTTAAATACTAAATTTGATACGTTGTATGATAGCTGGAGATGTATGTTACCTCACTAGTAATGCACAAAAATTTAAATATAATAATTACATTAAATACTTTATTTGTTAATTATAATATGTGATGAAGTGTCTGTTTACGCACTAATAACTTACAAAATTGAAATGTAGTAATCACTTTGAATACTAGCATATCGTTGATAATTATAATACGTGATAAAATGTCTGTTTCCGCACTACTAATGTACAAAATGTAAATGTACAATCACTTTCAATAACATATTTTAAATATTTAATGTGACGGGTAGGAATGTCCCATTTCCACACTACTAATGCATGAAATTTAAATGTAGTAATCACTTTAAATAATATCTTTGATAATTAGTTGTATGAAATACTATTGTTTCCCACTACTACTTCACAAAACTAAAATGATAATTTTTATAAATATAATAATAAAATGCTTACATTTATCAATACTATTAAACGTAGTTTGAAATGTGATATTTAATAATCTTAGTTCACTTAATAATAAAATACTTACAATTATTATTGTGATGATCCAATGATGACACAAAGCGCGAACTCGTGATGGATAAATTACTCGATTTAATAGAGTCACGAATACGTCTAATCACTGTGGTAGCTGGGAGCAGACTGGATAGATATCGACGGGGGAGCGTGAGACGAGCGACTTGTTGCTATGCGGAGAACAAAACTGCTCTCTGATTGGTCAAAATAAGCTAACATCCTATTGGTGGTAAATAAGTGTGCGCTATGTGGAGAACAAAGAATACAAGGGAGGAGCGGGGGGCCGCTTGGAGCGCAGGTGTTGGGGAGCAGCTGCGGCTGACAGTGAGTGATGGTGTAGGGAGGGTTGGCTTGGAGACCTCCCACGATGCGTAGGGTGGTTCCAGACAACAAAGGATGACCTTGAACCTGTCCGATGGTGGTAGGGGTTAGCGACGGGGGTGGGGGGTGGCGCCGGGGGTGGGGCGGCGTCGGGGGTGGCGTCGGGGTGGGGGTGGGGCGGTGTCGGGGGCGGGGGCGGCGTCGTGTGACGTCAGCCGCTCACTGCCGCTCAAGCCGCTCACTGTCGCAGGGGCGGCTAAAAACCCCTACTTACGTAACCTCGTTAGCCTATATTATGTACAAATAAATAAACTAGTTAATAAATAACAGGTGATGATTTTGACGTATTTCAAAACTAAAGAATACCATAAATATTAAGAAAATGTCATACGTCAAAATCATCCCCAGTCGCAGTGGATCCTGTTTGTTAATTAATCGCATCATAATTAATCGCACCTAAAGTTGGCAATAACTTCCTAATGCCATTTAAATATTGAATAAATCAGACATTCGATAATAATTATTTTTGTAAGAATCCTATCAGGCAAATGTAAATTCGCTTAATCTGTAGGTTTGCTGTGGCGGGGATATTTTTCACACGTATATAGCCCACATATTTTTAAAAACCCCCTAAGGCCTAACAGTGAGGAGAAAACGTGTATTGAATTACTTCAGTTTAGATTAAATGTCTTATATCAAATAGATATATTTTACGAGTGATTCCTAAAAGTTAATTAGACATACTGTGTATGACATTTAAAAATATATTAGATACACGAGGAATTCAGATACCCATCATTTACCTCCACTTGAACAGAAGAAAGGCGTATTTTTTACCAATAGTGACAAAAAAAAATCAAACGTTGCCAACTGATACAATAAAAAAAAAATTAACTACACTTAAACCTAGGCCATAATTTACAAGAGTAGAAAATTTCATGAATATAACTTTATGGAGATAAAAAGGTTTTCGTAAACCTTAAGTAATTTAATTTATAATACTTACTTTATTATTCAGGGATAATTTTTATTGCTTTCAAAAATTATAATGAGCGAGACAAGAAGGGAAAACTTTATAAAGGGATGTCTTGAAGCTTAGGAAACTTAGCCTTTCATCTGTCTGAGTCTCTGAACCAACCGACTCATTTATGTCTAAATACAGACTCTCTCCATTGCCTAAAGTATATAGAAATACAAGTTTTATTTTCAGTAAACTATCTATCAATACAAACTGTAATAGTTTAATTGGTTAAATTTTGTTGGAAAGGTTTTTAATTGATTCCCATATTTCTTAATTTAGTGGCCTTAAATTCATAATGACATTATTTTTATGTTTAATCAGTTTTTTATTATTACATTAAAAATTTGCATTCTGTTTGGTATTAAATTTTTTTTACGGATGTTATTTTTAATGTGGAAACGAATATGTTAGGCTATATTCTATTGAACGCAGGTCCAAGAAAATTTTGGTAGTACTAACGGATTGAATTAGGCTATGATATATACACAATAATCAGATAACATATCAACTACGATGTTATCTGATGTTATCTGGCAGATTTAAGTGATAATTTCCCCTTGTTTTGAACCACTTTTTTATATTCGTACCCTTGGTACACTTATTATTATTTCAAGCTGATAAGTTTATAACAAATATATATATATATATACATTGTAGTAAGTATAAAACAACTTAACTAGGAAATTGTTAATTTGTTTTATTTAATATGTGACAATATTACATAAATCCTGTGCCAATAAAGAAATATCAACGAAACCATCACTCAAAACCAAATCTAGGGGATCACCTGATGACGTATATCCTTTATTTATAAAACAGGTTAGAATATGTCCATTTACACTAAAATACTTATACTTCGTTGAGTCGTACACAAATATGGTGTGTTATTGCCCAATATAATATAATAATCAATCAAATCGAAGGCGAGCTAGTCTAGCTGTAGAGCAGAGGTCTTCTGCCTCCGAGGCACCGGGTTCGAATCCCGCCAGTCACCAATGGACGGCTTTTAAACCATGAGATAATTTCACGTGACTCTGGGCCAATTCTGAAGTAATTTGTAATATTGTGCTTGGTAGGTGCTTAACGGCTTAGGATGTAAAGGAAACACATAAATATGAATTAAAAAATCTCATATATTTGAAAACTTTGAAAAAAAAATTAAATAAGGGCGGAAATACGGGGTAATTTTAACGTATGACTAAAGCACTAGGGCCAGGTGTAGCCCGATCCTTCCCTAGAGAAATACAGCTCAACTTTCGCTTTAACATCACCTGTTTTGCCTCAGCTAAAATCTTCCTCCGTTATTTTCGTGATCTTTAAACTGTTTTATTAACATTTTGAATTCCATTGTCTTTTAGAACTATTAAAAAATTCATTAAGGTTAATTTTTTAATTTTGGTTATATTAGTCAACAAATAATTAAACAAAATTCGATATAAAATCTATATTATGTTAACTTATTTAGCAAAAATATAGATTGTTATTTACAACAAACAGTGTAAATAGTCAAAGTCGTTCATGTTTATGGTTGAGGTAACGCAATGACTAAAAATTCAATACAAATTAATGCAAATAATCAATTTTTTATTTGTTAATTCTTGTACGACTTTGGTAACTTAATTTTTATACTACACCAAATCATGGTTATAGACTAACAAAAGTTTCGCAATTATAAACATGTCAGATTTAAAATCAGAGTGTAATACACCGTTATTTGCTCAGTTAATGAGAACCAGCAGCGCAAGCTGCTCTTAATTTTCATTTTAAGTACAAACAGAAACCTAAAAACCACCGAATCGCGTCCTACATTTAGCTAACTTTATTGCATAAAGCACAAGCGTGCATTAAAAAAATATTCATTTGCTAAAAGAAAAGGAGTTGTTTTGTGATCATGTAGCTAATAACATTGGAAAACACTAGTCACTAGAGAACCATTTCTATATTGTAAAATGGGTCTCGATCTAAAAACAAAAACGTGTTTACAAAAACTTAAAGAATGGTGAAAACAAGAGGTCGCTATCTCTTCTTTGTCCAAAATGATAGCCCGTCAAAGGTTGTGGAAAATCAATGGTAAAATTTGTTCGTAATTGTAATATTGGCTACTATTTTGGATAGAGAAGAGATAGCGAACTCTGGTTTTCACCATTCTTTAAGTTTTTGTAAACACTTCAAAATGAGGTGTCACTTGATGGGGTTTTACATTAAAAAGTTTTTAGTTGCCCACCCAATCCCCCCTTTTGGGGGGACACTCAAAAATTTTAAACGTAAACCCCCATTTAGTGACACGTCATTTTGAAGTGTTTACAAAAACTTATGGAATGGTGGAAACCAGAGTTCGCTATCTCTTCTCTATCCAAAATGGTAGCCAATATTACAATTACGAACCAATTTTACCATTGATTTTCCACAACATTTGACGGGCTACCATATTGGTCAGAGAAGAGATAGCGACCTCTAGTTTTCACCATTCTTTAAGATTTTGTAAACACTTTAAAATGAGGTGTCACTTAAAGGGGGTTTACATTTAAAATATTTGAGTTACCCCCCAAATCCCCCCTTTTGGGGGGACACTCAAAAATTTCAAAATTTTAAAAAGAAACTTCCTGCTAAGATTTTACGACCCCCAAAAGGATGTCTCTGTATATTTACTTGGAAAAATATTAGATGGGGGGGTCTTGACTTTTTATTCACCCTGTATATATTGTGTGTGTGTGTGTGTGTCCGTTAGCACGAGTTAAATTATTCCGATTTGGACGAATAGGCTATAAATTTACAATAATAATAAATAAATCCCATGGTTTGGACATACGTGTTTCCAAGCCTAGGTTTATTCAAAGGAGTTCACAAACCAGCATAATTGGACTATGTAAATATAGTCTTATAGGATGTTTTATGGGCTTTATGGTTTTCTAAAATTTTGCTTTTCTTTCCAAACAATTTGTATAGAGAAAAAAACACAAATATTTGTAGCACAATAAGCATTAGTTGACGTGCTAGGACTCTGAATTAACCCCTTTCACAATACAATGGTTACGAAAAGTATTAAGAACTATAAATATTTTAAATTCCCATAATAAACTACTAATAGAGATTCTTCTGAATTACTTATGTAAAAGAGCCAACCAGTTGCTGGGCTTCCTATTTCGGGCTACCCGTGGGATAACAAATTCCATTGCTTTAAAGACTCTGTATTGCTCCCTGATCCGACAGCTGTTGGAGTACGCCAGCCCAGTTTGGTCACCCTTCCACCTAGGGCCCATCAACAAACTCGAAGGGATGCAGAAGAAATTCATCAGATTTCTCGGTGCCCGTCAAGGCATGCAGTACCGTGATGTCCCAGTAGCCGTCTTCCTAACCAATTTAAACCTGCTAGATCTTCACTTGAGACGCTGTGTGGCAGACTTTGTTTTTCTCCACAAATTTCTCAATGGCCAAATTGACTGCCCTGTTTTACTTGCCGAAGTGGACCTTCGTGTGCCTTCTAGAACCCGTTCACAAGATCTGTTTGGCAAGAGGCACTTCAGTAGCCAATACGATTATCACGCTTCTCTTGCAAGATTTCTTCGTCTTGGAAACACTTTGGGGGCCAGTATCGACTTCTTCGGGACACCACGGGGACTTTTCGAAGGAAGGCTACGGTCCGGTTGAATTTCCTGCACCAGCAACAAAATTTATTATAGGTTGTTATATTTGTTATATAGATAGGTTAGAATATTTATTAATCAATGTGCATGTAAATTGAGTTGTGTTCTTGTCTTTTTGATCTCTTAAAATGTTTATTTATATATTTATCTGTTATTCTTCATACATTTTCCTGTTAGTTATCTATTTATTGAATTATATAACTGCATACTTATTTATTAATTTAAGATTATAAGTATCGTATTCATGTTATGGTCTTTGGCCGTTGGAATGTAAATAAAATAAAATAAAATAAAATAAAGCATTGGTGTATTTTCTTGTTTATAAATATATATTGATCAAATTTGGTAAATTTAATTATTTAAATGAAAAGCTGACGTTCTAACAAAAAGACAATTTTTTAGCTCATAGATACAAATGTAAGTGCTCACTAATTCTAATGCTAATGAAATGGGTAATTAATCTTACATGTTCGTGTCAATATTTTAGTCAGTATCCGATTAGAAAAATAGAAGTTCTAATAGTCAGCAGGATTTCTGAGGCGGGGGTATTTTTTATCATAATATAGATATAGCTATAAATTTAAATTTAAAATATCAAACAATAAGGAAACTGGAATATGTGATGTCACTTTGGTCTCAACTCAACATTGTTATAGAAAATGTATTTATGATCCAAGCTTTCATTTTATGCTGTATAGTTATTGATTTAATGTTATTAAGAAATAACAATAATGCTATATTTTAGGAAACTGTGAGTCTGTTATTAGCAATATTATAGAGTTTTCGTCTTTGGGACAAACTTTTACAAAAATTCAAACAACTGAACCAGAATCGTCTACTACAAATGTATCAAACAAAATGTAATTAAATTTTTATATTACATAAGCTACATGGAACTGCAGCATTCATTAGTATTTACACTAGATTTTGGTTTTGAAACTACTATCTTTGTTACTATATAAGTTAAACATTTTCTTAGTCTGCCTTGAAATTGCAAACTTAACCTACAAACTTAATTAAAAAGGCGAAAAAGTTGTCAAAACTTTGCTAACACCCTAACCTTGTGATTAGCTTTATAATTACACAAAACAAAGTTCACGACTAAGCTTATCTTGTCTTCTTATTCTCCAGATGTTTAGTTTTATATATCTTAGCCTAATTAACCCAAAAACATAATAATAACAGAAAATTGTTCCCCATCCAATGACTCAGATAAAACCATAATAAATCCTGATGAGTGATAGTTATATGTTTAGCTGAGATTCTACACTTTTATGGCAATTATATAACAAGGAACTTAGATAGAACACGGTAACCATACGGTAAACTTTTATATTTTATAATCGTATCAAAATTGATATTAGTAGATATTTTGTTACTATCAATTAATGTATTTATTTCATAAATAAGGTTAATGACCTGTCATCTATTAATCCTTTTGCTTCTAGTGGATTAATAGTTTTGGAATGAACGTTTATTTCAAATTAATAAGATTTGTAGTAATTATCTTTTAGTTATTAAATACCCATGTTATGCAAAAGTTGTTTATTATAATTTATCCTTACGATTAGTTAATAGGTACCGGCCAGTTTTTTTAAAAGCATGCCATATTTTTTTTAGTTCCAATGCAATGTATGGCTCTCCTTAGATAGTCTCCAAAAATATTAAAAACCCGTTTAAATATAAGCAATTTCAAACCTGTTGGAGAGATAACAATTAGAAATAAATGCATTAAGTTGCAAAACTATAAGTGTACAATAAATAATCAAAATTATATAAACAAACCATTTTTAAATAGTTAGACTAAGTTTGCTTGTTTTCGTATTAGATCTTTTAACATGGAATCATATTTTTCACATTCAAACAAAACATTGTAAACTATTTTATCAATCTTTATCTCGGACTGACTTTAAAATGTAAAATACTTTGAAAACGGATGAAAGGATTTTTTTAGAAAATTATATCACTAAGATCGTATAGTGGTTGTGTTTTTGTAAGTTAATTTCGCCAGCTTTTTACAATAATATAAAATCATAGCATTATTAGTAACCCAAATAGTCTAATAAAATCAAACTAATATATACCATTGTATAACATTCCTTACATTAATAAAAAAGCGAAAGAGATCAATAGAAGAAATAAGTATTTAGGACTCTAATAAAAATACAATACAAATGTACACTGTATGCAGTAAATATTATTATAAACATTCAGAGCTACATAATAGAAGAGCGAGCTGAATATTGAAACATTTCAATTTTATATTGAAACATTTCAATTTTATATTGAAACCATCAACAAATTGACTTGTGTCAACAGAACATTTATTATTGACAGCTGATATTTCCATTCACCTCGACATAAATCTTTGACAATTTCAATTCACGCAAACATCTCAATATTTTACATTTTACCCAGCTTAGGTAAAATCTAAAGCACCGAATCATCTTGTGGATGGTGTCTTTATATTTTACACTTTTAACTCTCGTCTATTTTGAAATCAGTGCCTATAGATTGGTGCAATAATACATTTAGAAACATCTTTCAATCGATTATTACAATCCGAATTCATTGTCCTACTTCTAGATATTGATTTATATAAATATAATTATTTTTTAACCTTCCAATATGCTTATTCTACATGTTTCTTGGCAACTACCACATCATCATATGTATGTAGATTATTACAAAACTGTGGTTAATTTTCACCAACATATGCGATATTTTATAAAAAAATATTAGGTCATACAATGCAGCGTAAAAAACGATAGAGTAGGGTAGAGTTAGTTAATTTCACAAAGTATTGAGCCTCGCTACGGTATATACTTAAAATTATGAACACATGCAAAAAAAACACACAAACTTTCACATTTATAATATTAGTATGATGTAATACTGAGGTTTCATGTAAGTAGAATAGTTATTTAAAAGATAATATGCGAGTTGTGTACCTAATTTTGGACGGAAAGTAAGTAAAAAAAAACTTAAATAAAAATTCAAACGTAGTTTAGCGTGATACTGTTTAGTAAGAAGATTGAGATTTTAAACAACAGAATACGAATTTGGCTGCTTAAGATGTAAAAAGATTGAAACTATGTTTACATTTCTGTATAATCAAAAATGTTATAAATGTGTTAATGTTTGAATATTTTTATTTCAACCATTATTCTAAAATATTACGTTTACCTTATTTTCTAATATTTCAGCAATACAAAGAACGGGATTTGTTATTAAATTTAGAAATTAGAACGGAGTTATATACATGTTGACTAAGCTTAACAGCAATAACCATCATGAAACGTCATCAAAGCAGAATTGCTGACGATTCAGTTATATATCGTTCCCTTGAGAGATCTTTGTATGCTCATGGTTGGCCGAAAACGTTCTAAAGCTGTATATAAAATTTGCATTTACATATCATATAGGCAGGCTCTCCTACAAATAAATTATTTATTTATTTACCCTGCATACCAGACTGTAAGATATTATTAACAGTTTCTGTTTTATGTTTCTGTTATGGCCAAGTAAAATTGATTTAAGTTGTAAGTGGTCATATCCTTAAATAATAATTAAATACAATTGAGAGTCTCTAACTTTGGATAAAGCATATAAATAATTAGTCTTTCAAACACTTACAACACGTTTATAGGTTAGGTCAAATCCTTAGTAATAGTGTCTTTAAGTGTTACCAACTTATTTTCGAGATTACACTGTTTTGTGTTGTTTGGTTGGAATGCCGGGGTGTGGCAAAGAAATGAGTGCGGAAAAAGTAAGTAAATGCAGCAATTAGCTACGTTGCGAGCAATAATTAGAGCAAGGAAACCCACTTTATCAGGTAGTTGTAGGAAAAGAATATTTTCTTGAATTTACGATTAATTAGTAGAGTTTTCATAAAGAATGGCGATACGTATAAATATAGGTATTTTTATTCTCTTCTCTAAATAATAGTGTGGAAAAAGCCAGCCTAAACCTTGGAGCTGCCGGAAATACGGAATTATAAAATTGTTAAAAGCTATATATATTTTGTTCAACCTTCAAACCAGACACATCCAATGAATAATGCAAATCTAGCAAACAAAATATGTTTTTTTATTAAAATTACAATTTAATTTCTATCTCAAATACTATACAGTATACTAAAACTGCAAAGCAGCATTGTTATTCTTGCTCGATGATCTTTTTTTAAACTATCTTTTTTCTTAAACTTACGTACTCAAAGACCTGCAAACTTTAATAAAAAAACAAAAGTAGTAAAAACTTAGTTAACACCTTGGGCTTGTAATCAGCTTTATAACTACACCAAACAAAGGTTCACTGCTGAACTTGTCTGCTTATGCTTCCTCTTAGATGTTTGTAGTTTTTACTGATTAAATAATAACATTTAAATACCAGAACATTTTTTTCTTTATATATTATTTTATAAGATAATATTAAACCCTCCTGATGGTGAGATTTGTGTATTTAGTTTAGAATAGTATATTTTGGAACCTTATACTTAAATTTATAAAACGTTTTTATAAGCTCGCTTTCTTGTCCGGTACAAATTTTGCAATCAATTTTATGCTAACTTCTCGATGAGCTAGAGACTTTAAACTTTAAACATAGCTCATAAATGAATGATAATGCAATATTATATCATTTAATTTTCATATTTCCCTTGGGCTACGCCCCGTGGGCTTGTTTTTATTAGCTCGATTTCTTACAAATGTTTACACAGTTAACGTGATGATTAAATAAGGATAACAACAACTTGATCTAGATTGAAAACTGAACAAATATCAATGGAAACGTTTTTTGACGATTAAGCCTTTATGGTATGACCATGGCTTAAAAACGCAAAAAAACTGGTCAACGACTACATAAGACACGTCCTTAACGGAATATCTGATAAGCATCTATATGTTAATAAGCAACCATGTTTCATTAAAACCTTTTTTCTCAGCTCGTGTACATCACAGGGAAAATCTGTGCATACTTTTAGAAAGATATTTTCCTGTATATGTGCAGAATCCCTTTATAAATTAAAATAGGCTCAAAAATAAGCACGGAAAATAATTTGAAATAAAGAAATTAACATGGGTCTTATGGGTTGCTATGCTGGTGACAAAATAACAACAAAATATATACATAAAATCAAAACAAATGGAAGAAATGCCAATTCTATGTTTTTCCTACAGTTACCTAACAATGCCCATGTTCTCTCACTGATTTGAGAAAGCAAAGTGGCCAATTCGCTCATCAGTGAGACAATGTTAACATCGTCTCACTCTAAATTACTTTGTCTCACTCACTCCAGATTTGCAACGTGAAGGCACGAAATAGTGAGCGCGTAACATGCAGACAAGGTCTTATGCGCGCGAAATACGTTTGGCAGCACTGGCTGCTAATCAGCTGGTTGTACTGTTGTATCATTAAATGTAATATTAAAAGTACACTTCTGTGTAAAAAATATGTCACGTTTATTTACCTATTTATTTGTTTTATGGTAACTGTAGGAAAAATATAATGTGCAACTCGAGTGCAAAGTGCAATTGCCTCACTCGAGAAACTATTCCTCACTCGCCTACGGCTCGGGAGTAAGTATTTCTCTCGAGTGAGTCAATTGCTCCCTTTGCTCACTAGTTGCACAAATAACTATTATCTACAGCGTGGGGTGAAAATAGAGAATTCTGTTCATTTCATATTTTGGTCGAGTTTTCGACCACTAGATGACCTCTAGTTTTATATAAAACTTCTTTGTCGGACAATCACGACGAATAAGTGAAATACAATTCAGTACCTGATTCTAGGATGAGGTATTTACTATTCTAATCGAAAATACTAAATTTATTGATTATTACAGTTTTATAAGTGTTTCCAGTCATACTCAGATACTACTAGTAAAACTAGTGAGAGTGATTCAAAAAAAATATCAAAGGAAAGATATATACTCATACTTCGTTAAATTTATTTAACCATCATATGTAATAATATTCACTTAAATATTCCGCATTTCTAAGGAGATATAACTTATTTCAATGCAGAAAGAAGTCTTTTGTCTGGGAACTATGTGTAGTGGTAAAGGTTACCTTCTTAAGGGAAAATTTTTCTTTTTACGTGTGTGCTTGTATGTATTTTTTTATTTAAAGGATTTTGATTTATTTAATTGCATGCTTAACGCTAGTAACTGAAGAATCTATTAACCTGACGTTATTGTGGAGATATTGCCATCGAATAGTAGATCAACTAGAATATTTATTTTTTTACTACAATTATGAATTAAATCATTATTTTGGCCAATGTCATTTTTTGTAAATTAACTTAGATAGAATTGTTGTTAATACATGACAAAATAATTATAAAAAATGAATTTACAAGAGATGGTTAAACTTAACTCATTTCTGTTATATTTTAACTTCGTAATCAATTAAAATTGAGTAATGCAATAAAGATAAATAAATAGCCATGATGAAAACGATTACGGTGATGATGAAATGATAATGATATGATAAGGCGTGCTTGTACTTTTTACTCAAAGTTTGGAAATACTGCAGAGCAGAGTTTAATTTTTATTCTTTGAATCTAACCTGGAACTTGTTTTGTGATCCTAGAGCTTTAAATGTAATTCGGAAGCGTGCAGTTTTAATTAACGACAACTTCAAACAACATCGTTGTACCGTCAGTTTCGTTTACGACAAAGGTGCTTTAAACAAACAGTGTCCAAATTGTATTAAAACCTTTCATCCTTCTCGTAAACGATTTCCGTTTCGTAAAATGGCTTCACAGAATTTGGGATTTAATTTTAAGGTAAAACATACTATTCAAAGTCTATAATCAAGTATTTCTACTCTCTATTACTTTATAAGTGGATGAAGTAATTTCCTAAAATATACCAACCCAAAAACGACAACAATCCATATAAGTTTACGGATTACTAATGCTGTAAATCCTAAGTTATAAGTAAGTTGAAGTATTAAGTTCTTCGATTGTTACATATTATTGCCTTAATCATGATTGGTTTACCTATCTTCTCAAAATAACTACACTTAAAATGACACAAAATAAAACAATGAAAATGAAACAATGACACTTAGAAATAAGCGAAGTTGAAGATTAGTAAAAAAAAAATACTATTTATACACTTTTTTACTTAAGGTCTTTATGTTTACATTTCAAATAATCTGTTTTAAAAGAGCGATCGGAATTAAAAAAATATATATCTCTGTAAAACAACAAAATTAATATTTTACGAATGTATAGGTGTGGTTGCCTAAACAACAATCGTCCATTTTATTTATTAAAATATAAAGGAAATTATGAAAATTGTATTAATGTTGGTAAGAAATCAAATTTTTTAGGAAAATTGTATCTTTGTCAAATCTATCTACATTATTTATGTTTGAAACTATTTTAAAACAATTACCTATATTTATGAGTGAAGAATTACATGTACCTCAATAGATTTTATAATCAATAAGGAAATAAACCAAATAATTATAAGGTATTATCCATTAATAAAATTTATATTTGTACCAGATATATTTTGGTTCCGTTACATGCGTCTCATAATATATCTAGTACAATTTAATCTCATAGATTATTTGATGTTGGCTCAGTTTCTAGCGAAATATTATTGGATATCAGCGATTTCGTGGATTCAAGTATCTATATCACTTCTATTTTTTTATTTTTAAGCCGCGTGGTTTATATTTGTACTGTATTGGCTAATCTCTAGTTTTGCATGTTCTAACCGAAGGCCAAAGGACCATGTAGACGAAAAATACTACGTATTAATAATAGGTTACGATAAAATAATTTTCAAAGACTCAAAGCTGGTCCGGATTTCCCCAAAGACGCAGATTGATGTAAAGTCGTCCAGAAAAGATTTGCACTCGACGGTTCATCGTTACGTGAATGTCTCAGATACATCACTTGTTATCTTGTAGCTAGTCAAATGAGGCCATTGCCTTTGTAGTTCCCGGTTCAATCATATACCAATTGAAAGCTGACAAAATGATTTCAAGATGGTCAGTAAGGGTTGCTAGTTATATTCATAAGCTTATCAACCCATAAGCTTTTAACTTACATAAGTTTTTGAATTCCCAACAAATGTCTTAACAATTGTTTGTAATCAATACACACATATTATGTGTTTAATAATTTAACCATAGATTTTTAATAACGCTATAATCTGATTATACATGTTCCAAAATGGAATATACTTCAAACACAAGCCAACTGAAAAAAGGTTAAATTCTATACAATCTTAAACAAAATTTCAGTTACATTATGCATGAGGAATTTTTGGATTTCCTCTCTCGAAAAAAACTCTCAACTTTTAAAACTTCTCCATTACAAACAAGGACGAGGTATACGTGCCTGGACTAAATAATGAAAGAAAGGTACCTTGTATAGAAAATGCATTTTGAAAAAGTATTTGATTCACAAACTAAAGGAATGTTTGAATTTCGTTTATAATTTATTAAATAACTTTTTTATCATTATTGTACGTGTTATTAAACACAATAGGGATTCACCTATTGTGTCTGATGATGATTGGAGTGTCCAATCGAAATCGATCACCACTTACCATCTTTTTTGTATATTTACCGTCTTGTGAGTAACAGTATAAGCGTAAATATATGTTTTAAGTGTTATAAGACGTTTCTTGAATTACTTTCTTTATAATTTTTTTCAAACAACTATGTTATGCATTGTGTGTTTTTTTTATGTGGAACTGATTCAAATCACATCATTACATGTAGTGTATGATTGCACCTTGATGTTCTATTTGGAATTGCCTGTGAAAATAGAACTGTTCTATTTTCATTTGAAATATTTTGTTTGGATAAGTTTAGTAAAAAAAGCTCATGTTTTCATTTGGTAGAAACACTAAATTAACAGAACAAATAAATAAATCTATTTTTTTTATGTTTACTGAACTATAAAGCTCTTAAACAAAGTGTAGGTTGTAAATTGAAATTAAATATACATTTCAAAATTTGAGACGTTCACGATCCATTGAATTGTATCAATATATGTTGAAATAGAAAATAAATTATTGAAACCCATGATAAATAGTTTATTCTATTGAATTACGTTCAATATTTTAACAGTCGTGAGGGCGTTTGTAATAAGAGAAAAACTGATTTCCTGACAATCTAAAGCCTATCAGTTTGGCCATGTTACATATATGTGACTTAGATTGTGTTCTACAGTAATTTAAGGAGGCTTTAAATCGTCAATACTAATAGGATTAGTACCAAATTACATGACATCTAGTCAATAATAATATGGTTCAAGATTTAAAATAATACCCCCTCAACTTATGTATCATTGACGACTTGTACGCAGTGGACCAAAAGAGTTATATTCGTAAGGCCACAGTTTTTTTTTCGTTTTTTATGGTTTGATTTCACCTCTCAATTAGACTTTGTAATTTTATGATATAAAAAGGCCTCGGATATAAACTAACATAAAATAATAAACATTTGGTATTTAAAAATATTTGTTATCAAAGTGACCGATTGTATAGCTCGAAGTTTAAAAAAAAAACTACTAAATATAATATAAGGTTTTGATTGTAAATCTGTTCAAAACATTCTGAATGTTAATAGTGATTATGGTTATTATTACTCTTTGGTTTTACAAACACTTGCAAATACATAACTTGGTTATGTATAGTTTATTTTCCTCTCTGTATTACGATAATCGATAATAATAGTGCTTTACATTATTACAACCCAATGTAGCGGTTTTTATAAACTTATTTATTTCATAATGGTATTCTCATATAGTAAGAAGAACTTTAAAACTAAAGTGTTAAATTTTTTGGTGTAACCAAGTAAATATAAACAGAGTAACTATCAAACAAATTGTCTTGACTAAAATAGATTAGAAAAACCCATGTTTTTTGGATGCATCTGTTTCTCATTATTTTATGACATTTTAAACCAATGCGATGGAAGTATATCAAACGATTAACTTACTTCTCCAAAGTAGCTTATAAAAACTACGCCCGTGATTTCTCCAACGCCATTTCCGCCCAGAGCTACCTCAAACATCTGTTATTTCCTGTTGAGGGTAAATTTCGAATTGGGGGCAACACTTTTAAATGAAAGCTCCTTCATTTCCTTTGTTTTCCTGAAATATAGCTACCTCTAATAAATATATTTAGATAATTGCTTTGTTTGGTTTAGAAAGAGATCGTTTTCAAAAAAGGATGAATAATATTATTTATTAGGCCTACCCATTTTGTAGCATATATATATTTTTTATATTTGCTTCTTTAACTATCACTATTTCAAGCTTAAAAACGGAATATAAACTTAAAAAATATGATAGTTCTTAATTAACTATAAAAAGCTTCAAAATGGGGTAAGAAAGTATCAAATTTAGCAATTCTAAGTTTTAAATTATGTGACAAATTAATGTTGACGCCATTTACTCTCCGTTTATTGTAAGGTATTTGGTTTTAAAACTATCTACGCATATAATAACTGAACACCCATGCAAACATATTGCCTTGAGCTTATAAACCATATATTATATTTTTATCGTATATAATTCCATATATTTATACTATATTAGCGTGGTTCTAGCTACACCAAACTACTTATCGTATTATTATTTAATTATAAATTACTATGTTTATCTAAAATAATGGTTAGTACAAAAAAATATTGTTGGTGTTTAAAAACTCTAAAGGTAATTTAATTTTTTTTTTTTCAGTTTATGAAAAAATACCTCTATAATGATCTTTTAAAGCCACTTATTTCAATATTAGTACGTTGCATAGTCAACAACTCCCTAACTTCAACATCAATATGCCATCCTAGATGTGAAAGCTAACTTTTGACTCGAAACTCTTCAATCTATTTTCCATTTATATGGTAAATCGTTGCACCATTTTGAGAGTCGGGTCCCTAACCTTTAACATTATGGTGTAATTTGTTACCATACAATACGGGGACTATATTAAGAATTTTGGAGTCAAAAGTTAGCTTTCACTTTGGATGTTAAGGTTTTGGTCTAATAGCGTCATACTTTATTGGACTTTTTGTAAAAAGGTACTGACTATTTAAATTTCAAAATGTGGTTCCTAAAAAAAATCTAAATATAATTATTTTTATATGGATGAATGTGCAGGGTCGAAATGTGTTCGTTTTATTTTCGTAGAAATAGAGACAGCATAACTTCGGTGGGAATATTTTGCAAAAAATATAGGCAACACGTTTTTTTTTACTGCAATGATGTAATTTCATATAACATAAAAGTAACTTACATAATAAAAATAGTTTGGATTTTACTGTATTTTAAATTTTAATGAAAATTGTTTGTTCTTAACTGCCATGCACACAAATTTGTAGATCAGTTAATAGCCATACCTCTAACTATCATGAATTAAGCTTAACTCTCTATGTTTTTTCGGTATCCTTAGTGAAATTCAAAACATTTATAAATGAGTCATACTATATTAGTTTCTTTCATAGCAATTTTGGTAAAGCAATTAACTAAAAACAATTAAATATCCCATCATAGGTTCAGTAATACGTGAAAAATAACTACATTAAAGTTTAAAGAATGGTGTTCATCGCATTCAACGTTTGCTAATAAACAAAATGACAAAGTTAATAATGTATATTTACCGTCTTGTGAGTAACAGTATAAGCGTAAATATATGTTTTAAGTGTTATAAGACGTTTATTTTATTTACTTTCCGTAAATTTAATAATACGTACAATGCTGATCAAGAAGTTATAAAGTTAATAAAAACAAATATAACTAAGTTGTGGTATGATATCACTATACTTTTGTGTGTTTCTTGTATTTTTAATACAATCTTGTTATTTATTTATCACTCAACCCACGAGCTGATTTTAGTCACATATTTTATCATCTCACATGGTTAAGGTAACGCAAAAACTAAACGGAATGTCACATTAAATCAACTAAAAAATATTTGTCTGTACAATTTTGTGGTGGAATTGATTTTCTTGTTTTGTATTAGAGTGAAGCATAGAAAAGGAGAGCTAGTAATGATATAATATACATTTGATGATTAGTTGTGATTGTCAGCTAAATAAGGTTAAACTACAACTAAATCATGTAGATCTCCATCAAGTTGTTGAAGGAAGTTAGATAAAATTGATTTGAAACTTTTAGTTTTCACTCAACTTTGTTACCTGAAATAGGTTGTGTTTTACCAACAGAGGCTGCCAAAAAGCCCATTAAACATTGTACATCTAGTGTAAGTAATAAATTCACATAACTGAGAGAAAAAACTGAATACTGAAGAAATCTAAATATAAATTACATAAAGAAAACTTTACTTCACAAGTTACCATTTTTCATACTTTTACTTTGTATCAATATTTCTATTGTGGTTCGTCAATTAATTAGCAAACACTGAATATTTTCATAAGTGTCATAGAATTACCTTGATAAATGAAATTGTAAAAGTTACAGTCAATTAGAATTCAAAATTAAGGTATGGCTATAAATTATAATAGGCCTAAGCTAGATTTTTCCAGGGAAGCGAGCTCGTCTAGTTAGAGCGTAGGACTTCGGCCATGGTTCCAGGATCAAATCTCCGCAACCCCTAGGTCTAGCATGAAGTGTAAAAAACAGTCTTGGGCAAAAGGACAAAAAAGCCAGATTTTCACAATGAACTATTCTTTTACGTACATAATTTTATACATTGACATATTAGTATTTTTATTGTATACATAAGGAGTATGAATGTATTTCAAATCAATTATTATGTAAACATTTCGATTTATTAACATTAGATAAATCAATTTTATCTAACTTCCTTCAACAACTTGATGGAGATCTACATGATTTAGTTGTAGTTTAATTAAATGAAAAAATTTCGCCCTTTAAATTTCAACAGTAACATAACAAATTATAGAGTACAAAAGATTTTTGACAATTTGAAAATGAAACAAGGTTTGAAACAGCAAAATCTCCGTGATTATAAACATGTCAGATTTAAAATTTGAGTGTATTACAGAGTCATTTGCTCAGTTAGTGAGACCCAGCAGCGGCACAAGCTGTTCTTAATTTTCATTTTAATTACAAACAGAAATAAATAACTTCCAATCCTTATGTTATTATTTTATTTGATCTTTAAAAATAAAGTACGGTATCATTTAAAATTTTGTTTAAACTGTACAATCCCAAAATAATAAACCTGAAATAATTTACTATCCAATATAATTGTGTAAATTGTTTGATATGATTGAAATTAGCTAAGTAATGGATCCAAACACGTGTTTTTTTTGTTTTATTCACCCGGATGTAGTATTTTATTCAATTTACTATCAAATATTGTAAATGATAATGATTTATTATACAAAATACATGTTTAGATGTATAAAAAAGTCAAAAGATATATTTTACCAAGTTCACATATTGCATATTCTTAAGAAAAGATAAGTTTACTCCATAAGAGACTTTGCAAGGAGAGGACAGAAGAATAAAACATCTAGAACTGATCCATGTGAAGCTCTATCTATCATCTATTTGAAGCTTAGAACTGACCATGGTCTTATGTTGTGCTAACTTAACTGTACAAAATATTATTACAAACAATGTAGGCTATTTTAAAATTACTAAATATCCTTGGAAGTGGGGACCACCCTATTTTAGGTATTTCTCTATTACTCTGATTCTATATTTCACATTACTAAAACTCATGGTTAAACAATCATGCTGTGACATGAGGTAATTTAATGTGGTGCTTAATATTTTTTTTATGGACGTGTTTAATATTTACGTGTATAATACATATTGCAATGCTAGAAATAACATAATTTCCTAATTTACTTTTTCTGTTAATTCTCAACAAAATCTTTATGAAATAGTATATTTTTCTTTAGTTTGCAATTGAATCAAAGAACAGAATTATTTTTCCAATTCAGATTTATCGCAGTTTTTTTTCCAATATTACCAAAGATAAAATAATTCTTTCCAATACTAAACAATGATGAAGGAATTGAATTGGTTGGTTCTTAATCTTGCCCTTCAATTACCTAGTTTCAGTCAGTTTCTTTATTAAACTGTTAAAGCTTTTAACAAATTTAAATAAAATGTTTAAACTGTATTGAGTTTTTCCATATAGATTCAGTAGCAATAAAGTTGTTAATTTAATCGTACTAAATGATGTAGGTGTATGATACTCCATAAGTTACTAATTAGGCTATATTAAATTTGATAAGTATAATATATATATATATTTAATTGGTAATACATATTAAAATACGATACAAATGTTTGATGAATATAATATTGTAACAATAAATGAATCATTACTACAATCTAGAGCACCGTTATGAAAATGGACGCTGAACATCGTTATATTCACATTTAACTGACAAATTGCTTGTGTCTACATAACATGTTTTATTGACTAGTGATATTTCAATTATTCAAATCAAAATATTAGCGTTTTTAATTTTATCCCCCTTATGTCACTTTTCAACGTCTTATCGACCATATTTTAGCGAGAAAAGTTAAAATCGATGAATTATTTCTTTTTATTTCAGTCCTTTACTATTTGCTTCCTTTTCAATATTACACATAAAATATGTATCTGGATTGTTGCAAAAATGACTGTTTTTACTCACCAGCATATGCAATATATTATATTGTACTATTTAAATACAATCCAGGGCTAAAACAAATAGTAATACCCAAAAGAAGATTCCTCCCTTATACATTATCTCCGATATATTCTACACACGTTTTGTTTTCGTGTATTTGATTTCTCTTTTCCTTCATTGAACAATTTGTCATCGTTTTAATTTAAAAACAAAGGAGCTTAGGGTAAACTTCTTTTTGTGAAAAGCTTGGTTCTTGAGTATAAAAAGCTCTTCTCAACTTTTAACAGTATCTTCTCAGTATAAAAACTTATTTTGAGTTTGAAAACAAATTTGACACGTCACAACCCTCAATGTGTAAATATATTACACATTTACATCCCTTAGACATTTTATGTTTAATAGGAATTTCGTTCTTGTAGGTGATTGTTTTTTGAACCATTTTGGCAGTTTGGTGTCTTATAGTGTGTTGAACATCATCATCAACCTAAATCAGACTGAGAAGTGCGTCTAATTGTGTCTAGTTTTAGTTACATTCCTACATTATTATAAATATAAACGTGATAACTCTGTGCTTAGAATATGTGTTATCATTCAACAGTTTTTTGTTGTTAATTAATTTTGAACTAGCAGTTTGCCCGTTCCACTGATGCACATACGGCATCAATTTTGTATTTTCCAGATATGCAGGCAAAACAATTATAAACACATCCATCGTAAACACGATATTTAACAGTTGCTAGTCAAAACAAATACCTTTCAAATAACTGTAAAACGTCAATTTTCTTTTGCGATATTTTGCTTTAAAGTGTAAAATTTACCTTACATAAAACCTGTTTCACAGAAATTTGCCAGGGTACTGTGAGTTTTCTATGAGTAGGTAATTTCTATTATAAAGATTTTTGACTGAAAACTAATACAACACTTGATCATATTTCATCATATTTATTTATCTTATCTAGTTACTAATCTCATTAAAATATTATAATAATTCATGATTGTGACTATATTACGTAGTAATTATATCAACACTACATTAATTTACTATATTTCTTTCCCTAGTATAGTCCCTATACATGAAACAGTAGATTCAAAGCTGAAGGTTCGTTAAAGATGCAATTGAAGCTAAATTGTCTCAGACCGTCTGCTAATTTTAATTAAGACTTTACAAATTCCCGGGCGTAGCCTATTTAAATTACACTAACCCAAGTTCAAAGCTATCTAAGCTTATTTATTTCACCAAGCATTCCGGGAAAGTTATCTTCTAATCATCATTGTTGCAACCCATTTTATTTTTATTTTTTTTCAGGCCACAGACCTGAGTAGCCTGAAATAAACAGATCATTGACATTTATTTATGTAATATGCCAAACAAAATTTCAAATAGTATTCTTTGTAGTTTTTTGGTATTTTTTAAGCGTTATAGTAGCTAAAGAGTTAACATAGTTGATAAAATTTTTTTTTATAATATATTTGTCATAGACTTTAGTACAAATATTTCATGTTATCCCGAAATCCAGCGTTTGCTGTTTATGTTAAGCCTTTGATACTTAAATGTACAACAATTACTTCGCAAATTTGTGTATCAGAAATATAAATATCTTTAGTAATACCTAGAATTTTTTCCTGAATACAATTGACAATTATTGTTGTTTGCAAGTCGGATCGTTTCCGCAGAAACAAAAATTTCCTGTGAGAGCTTTTGAATGTTAAGTCAGATGTTAATAGTTTGCCACATGTTTGTAGAGGTCGATAAATATTTTAAATGTTAATCTCTTCCCAAGATCCACTGGTGGGTCGCGAACTAGTTGAGAACCAGTGCAGTAAATATTTATTTACGTATCCCTGTTATACTCTTTATCGGTTTAGTGGTTGAGAAGTGACATTGCCCCGCCTTCCCGAATGTCTCTGTTCTATTTTTTCGTAGACATGTTTGTCGTAGTGGCTGTGGTGCTGCCGGAAACCCGTGTTGAACTCTTAAGACATAGTTAAAATGTCTTAATGTCAAGTGTTCGGTAAAATTGAACATTTTATTTCATCCTCTTTGTTTTACTTAAAACTAACTCTCTTTCAGCAACATGTGTTTGTTTTCATATTAAATTATTCCTTATATATTGTTAACATATATATTGTTAACATATGTTGAATTCAAAATGTAAATAAAAACAGTGCTTGTTCTCCTATCTCAAATGTGTGTTCATTTTTTCTCCCTATCATAATCTCAATTTTAATATTTCCATTTCTCTACATTTCATACCTCTGGTCCTTCGAACTAATTCTCATTAAACCCTTTCTCATTTCTATTCCCCTTTCTCAATAATTCCCTAATATTTAATTTCATTCTCTACAAATCATTCATCAAGATGTTAAGATGTGTTAATGTCAATGTATATGTAGTAACATTAAATACTGCAAACAAACACTTGAAATACTCTAAGACTTTGTTTAAGGCTTCTATTATTCTCTTACTGGTATTTAAATTGTCGTTTCAAATTCTAAACTAAGGTGTCCGCAAGACAACAAATGGCATAGTCTTCTTTATGTTCTAGAGGCTATGTGATATGATTTACAAGAGTGTCAAGAGATTAGTTTTTATACTGAACCACATTTGTAATAGGTTTAAATAAAATAAACATGTTAAAACAAAATAACTATTTTGAATGTGTAGTTAAGCTTCTATTACGAATTTATAATCTATCGCTTTTACCTGTACTTATACTTATTATCATTCTTAATTTGTTTATGTTTAATCCTACTAATATTATAAATGTGAAAGTGTGGATGTTTGTGTGTATCCACGTGAAGTTCCATCAAGTAATAACTACTGGACCGATGGAGCTGACATTTTGCAGAGAGGTACTTAATAATCTTTAGAAACACATTAGGCATATTAAAGTTACGAAAAACCTATAGGGCTATGCCCCACGGGGGTATAAGGTTTTCATAAATGAATTAAAGAATATTGCCAGTTGTTTTAACCAAACCAGTTGGTTCTATGATATTAAAGCATTCAAAAGCTACAAGATTTACATGGTGCAGTACTATTTTTTGCATTCATGACAACAGCTAATTTAAACTAAGCAGCAACAAAACGCTGTAATACACAATGAGAACTGCAAAATTAGGATTATTTACAGCTATGTTTATGTTTTTAATTTTATAAATAATTGTGATAATGTGCTAATGTTTGACAGTTTACTTTTTTCTATTGTTTTGGTGCAGTGTTACACCATTACGGCTACGGTAGATGTGTTTATTATTACATATCGTAAATTTAAGATTTAAGATTTAAATATTCTCAAACCGTTTTTACGCCCATTGCAAACGCAAAGCACGAGTATAACTGCAATAAGCATTTTATACTTATACGCCAACCCAGTACGAAGGACGGGTACCCTGCTAGTAAAGTTATAAGGTCATATATTTAAAGACAACCTTTTTATTCTCTAAATTCAACTAACACACAGTTTTCTTCAACAACAAACTTTTGACATCAAACTTCTGATGACTAGCATTGTTGAGAAGCATTAAGGACTGGGATCGCGGAACGTCACAACAATGGGATCGCGGAACGTCGCAACAATGGGATCGCGGAACGTCGCAACAATGTGATCGTGGAACGTCGCAACAATGGGATCGCGGAACGTCGCAACAATGTGATCGCGGAAGACGCCCCCGTGCAGTGGTGCATTGTAAAAAAATATAAAACGGTCTCGAAAACTACAATATTACAGTAGTGTGGTTTATCCCATTGCTCAGTAATACAACCTAAGTGCGTTATATAAATAATATCCAATGTCATTAATCGCAATATCCTTTTATTTTGCACAGAATTTTATAATTTACTAGTATACTGTAGGTGGTTTGTTATAACCATTTTATTAGTCTTTACTCTTTTGTTTATATTTCCCATTTTAATTTATAACACTGTAAATTCTAGCACTACTTAATTCTAGCACGGATATTGTTTTTAGTTAAATAAACAAGATATTGACAATTTAAAGGAAGTCAAAAGAACCGTTTTAGAATTCAGAGCAAAAACATCACTCGTATTATAGTATAAGATTGTAATTATAAATATGCACAGTAATTTTTGTCACAAGTCGACCCCCTCACTCAATATCTTTGGCGTCCCTCCAACCCTTCTTCAATTTCATCTTGCAGCTGTCCAATATTGTGAACAATTTTCGAATACATGGCTGACTAACGGGTCCTATATAAAAAGCAATTGTGTTCTAATAGCTGGACACATAATTGTATAATCATGTGCAATTAATTGTTGTCACGATACTGCTAAAAAAAGTTTTTAATAGTAATAATCCCTTTTTATAGCTTGAATCATTTTCAGTTTCTTTGGAATTTTGATAGCACAATATTGAAAATAAGAAATATTTTGTATATAATGACCTGCATTATTATTTTTGTTGTGTAATTTTGATTTAGTTGCTTGTTTTGTTGAAACTTTAATACAAGCTAATTAAAAGGCTACATTGTGTATTGTAGGTTCAATAGAAATATTTTGGGATGATTTTATAAAAATATTTATAAAATACGGCTACACTAACCCGAACAGATGTGGTACTCCTTTGTTATACTAACCTCATCAGGGTTTCAACATCAAATTAGTTAAATTAATTTTATCATAAAAAATCAAAATGTATACAAATCGAATTAATTTTATACATCAAATTAGGTTGGGTTATTTGTACATAAAATATTTTAAATGTACTTTAATTTTAAAATATTTATTTAGTTTTTAGTCTAACCTAATCTAGCATGGTTGGTATAACAGACGTGTGCCAAAAACTGTTACCACGCATTTTTTACTCATCCAGGTGTGTATAATTTATATATCTCTAGCACAATATAATTTCTTTTATCCTTGATAGTATGAATTAGTAAAAATACTGCAACCAGATGCTTTGGTAATCAATACTTACTCTCCAATAACATAAACCAAAAAAAACCTTAAATTACATACCAACTTTCAAATATTACAAGCTAAATACGATTAACCTGAAAAAAATTAAATTAAGTTACTGAGCATTTTAAACATTTTGGTATGTATAATATGATTTTGCATGGCCCACTACGAATTTTTGACTTATCATGTATCCAAGGAGAAGGGCACAGATTATTTATCTTTTTTGATTATCGTTATTTCAGCTAATTTAAGAACACGTACAATTCTGATCAAGGAGTTATTAATCTTTTTTCACTCTAATATTGACAATAAAATCTTAATATTTTGCTGATAAACACATGTAATCAAACCTACCAATAAGCGCACATAGATAACTAAATTTAAAAACAATCGTTGGTCAAGGTTAAATGAATCCTTGCGACAACAAAAAAATTCCCGAGCTATATGGGACCCATACGCTCTTACTATATTTAGCTGAATATTATGTGGTAAAGAAGTTATAACAATCGTCTTTGGCAAGATTTACTTCAACAGCCAACTAAACCACACGTTTTCAGTCGTAAATATTCGATTACGCTGACTTTGCATTTTTTTTCCCATTCTTCCTGCTTTAGATATAAACCATCGGGCTTCAGTTTGTTTATCATATCCTTTGCGCTACATGAATCCTCATTGCAAAGTTTTTCCGTTGGAAATCGTTTGAACCTTTCCTTGGGATCAGGCTTCAAGGGAGAGTACAGGAACAACTGTAACAAATGCACTGCTATGTAATTGTGAGCATACGACCGGGACTGCATTGCAGCACTTATGACTAAAACAAAAACGAGAAAAGGCCAACTTTTGGATGTTAAAGTTGCTCAGTGATCTCAAAAAAGGCTCCAGAACAGCTCACTTCCTTAGATCAGCTGGTCAACTAAACTACTCTGAACCTTGTGTACTGATCTAGAAGATTAAAAATTGGTCTAATGTAAGTGATCTAATATTGAATCTTAGGGTGAATTTTAATATTTTATCCTTTCATTATTGATGATAGTTGTTTTGATAATTATTAATTGTCTCGCATTATTTTGTCTTTATAGATATTGAAATGTTAGTTTTGTATTAAAGCAATAATAAATAATAAATATAAGACTTGGGTCAACGTATCTAAATAAATAAGTTAAAGAGGGTGCAAGTTAATTTTCAGCCACCCTCATGGTTATTTGGATTTGAAACGTTTTAGTGCGCCATTTTGTTATTAGTGGGCCGATTTTGGTTTTCATTATTTCAATTTTTATGTTTCGTCAAGACCTGTAAAATGATACCAAACTCGACTATAATTGTCATTTGAAAATGTTGAGCTACCCCCTACCCCCACTACCCCTAAGAGACAAATTTTATAAATTAACCATAATTATTTCTGACCCTCATAGCTAAGAAGGTTGCCACAAACAGGTTTATATTGTGTTTGTTTCATAAACATTGTGTCATAGAATATTTCAGGATTTAAAGAACTGTTCTTTTTTATGACACTGTTTAATGCTAGGTACTCTACATTTTCAGGTTTTTTTCAGTATGCCCTGTTAGTTGAGATTATAATTCATTGAAGAAACTTTACCGATTGAGACTTGAGACCGACAATAATCTACCTGGACCCTATGGTATTTTGAAAGCAACGATCACATAAGACCAATAGATGGAGCAAGCCTATCTAACTAACATTAAAGCAGGTGAAGCCAGGTCCGCGATCTTATTGTAGGCTAAAAGCGCTAGATGTCGATTAAAACGGCACCAAAACTCAATGTTCCGCTTCAAAATAACTCGACATTTGCCTACTTAAACTTAAGTTATATGGTTGAAACTTCGTATGAGAGAAGTCAATAAAAATAGGACACTATGGGTTCTAATTAAAAGGTACTTTTAAATGAGTTTTAAAATATGACATGAAAAAGTTCGTCGGCTGCTACTTTTTTCTTTTTTGGTCAGGTAAGTTAAAAAACGGTGGATTTTGTAGCCAAAGAGTTGAATCTTTTGGATCATATTTTTTTTAAATCTTTAGCTGGTGTAGTTTAGTTGTAATTTAAATTGTAATATAGGGGCTACTCGCCGCGCCGCGTGGCGTCATGCGGGCAGATTCTGCCTACAACCTCACTTGTAATACAGTTTAGATACTCAAGATTGGAGCTAAACAGAACAGTTACTAAACTAATTAGAAAAACACGAAGTACATACAAATGTTCTTTGTTTTTTTTATTCATCTAAAAATTAATATTTTATATGACTCTTTTACAAAATGTTATATGACAGTCAGAATATAAAGAAGAGTTGTATAAGGAGTTTCGGAGACTATCTTGTGAATTTGAAAATTCATACATTGTAAACCAAACGCCAAAACTTTATCAAACTTTAATACGACATATATACATAGGCCTATATTATAAATTAATTTGTAGCTTTTCAGAATTTTTCTTTTGCCTAAAGAGTTGTTGTTAATTATGCAAACTAACTTTTTCTAAGAAACGGTAAACGCTAGAAAACAAATTAAAAGCGTATTTTGAAGGTCATTGTGTTAGTAATAGAAATATTTATAATACAAAAGCGTATTGTCACGGATATAATTGATATAAACTAACATTTAATTAGATGCGCCCGCTATTAGAGCTCATCTCAGCCGGCATCTTGTTGTAGATTAGTGAAAAATACTGGCTTCACGTCGCGGCCAACATGCTCCATCTATTAGCGTTTATTGAAAGCAACGATCACATAAGACCAAGTTGGTTGGAAGCTTGTGGTGACTGCGCTTTAACGCTTAAGGTCACACAGTTATTTTTTCCAATTTTCTTGTGCATGTGATTTTCTGGGACAGTTTCTTCCAGCTGAGTAACCGATTATCGAACTTATGAACTGAGTCCTGCCATTATACTTGTTCTATATTGGTGTATTAGGTTTTGTGATTTGTTGATTGAGTAAATTGATATGTATTTGTTGGTAATGTTCATATGTTAAATAACATATGTTCTTTAATTGTATTGTTTTTGTTGTTTATTTATGTTTTGATTATGTTTTTGTCTTGAATTGTGATGAAGCCAGTTTTATGATATTAAAGTACAATATTAAATTAGTTTTATGAAAACTGTGTTATTTTATATACGTAAAGTTATCAACATGGTGTCAGGTATGCAACTTTGAGAATATGAATAATATACAACCTCCTGAACCATTTGATTTTACTGAAAAACGTGATGCAACAGAAAACGGGAAGTTATTCAAATGCCAATGGAAGAATTATGTTACTTTGGCAGAAGCTTTCAGCTCGAAGTCAACAAACTTGTCGAATAAGAAGATTCGGCTTGCGCTATTCCTTTCAGTAATAGGACGTAAGGCTGTAAGATTAATAAACAAGCTGTGCAATGAACCATCTGATGTGGATGAAATTATCTCAAGACTTGATGAATATTCTCAGGAAGCAAAGAATGTTACTTACGAACGATACAATTTCAATAGTGCCAAACAAGATGCTCAAGAATCATGCAAGGATTACATTAACCGACTTCATGAACTTGTTGGTAAATGTGATTTTGAAGCCTTGGCTAATCTTTCAAAAAAGGAGATTGAGGAGCAGCTGATATGCGATCGTTTGGTCGCTGGGATCGCTAATGTTCGGTTGCGGAAACGGTTATTGACTAAATCAGATTTGAGCTTAAACAAAGCCACACAGATGTGTATTGCTGATGAGCACTCGGAGAGCTTAGCATTGAAAATTAATTCTAGGAACACAGAAGAAGATTTAGAGGAGAATAAAGACAATAGTTTTAGAGTTGAAAAAGACACTAACATGCGGACTTGCAAATTTTGTGGCAAGAATCATATTTGGGGTGCCAAGTACTGTGCTGCATATGGAAAAGTCTGTAGTAAGTGTAAACAAAAGAATCATTTTGCAAATGTGTGCAAGCAAAATATACGCAAGGTTTGTCATGTTGAAGCGGATAGTAGACCCAAGGATGACACATCCGCATATGAAGATCGTTCGAACTAGGATGATGACATATACCATGTCAAAGAAGAAATACCGAAGAAACGCTTATTCATTGATCTCCTACTCTGCATGAAAGACAGTGAACCTTTTATCAAATGCCAACTAGACAGTGGATCATCATGCAACGTCATTGGCTACGAGACGCTAAAGAAGTTAGTGGGAATCCTAAGATTGAAGGAGAGCAGTACAAGACTTACTTTCTATGGTGGTGAATCTCAGTTTTCCCTTGGAAAAGTCCAGTTGAATGTTAAGTGGAAAAATAAGAAACACAAATTGATTTTTGAGGTCATCGAGACACCTCACAATCCACTACTTGGTGCGCAAGATTGTATTAACCTTGGTTTGATTTCATTTGATGAATTGGTCTATCAAATCCAAAGTTGTAAAGTCTCAGAGAAAATGCTATCTTCTTTTCCAGATATTGGAAATGGTTTAGGGTGTTTTGAAGGACACTGTGAATTTAAGCTAGATACATCAGTACGTCCGATTGTCGTTCCTCCACGGCGATATCCTGTGGCTCTAAAGAAAGAGATACAAGATGAAATAAAACGTTTGGAAGATCTGCAAGTGATAAAAAAGTGACAGAGCCTACCGATTGGGTTAGTGCCATGGTAGTTGTGAAGAAACCAAACAAATTATGCATTGATCCTCATCAACTCAATAAAGCAATAAAACGCCCGAACTACCAAGCACTGACTATCGAAGAGATTGCTCCCCAGTTGAGTAAAGCCAAAATATTCAGCAAACTAGATCTCAAAGACGGATTTTGGCATGTCAAATTGACAGAAGATTCTAGTAAATTAACAACATTTTGGACACCGTATGGAAGATACCGATGGTTAAGGCTACCTTTTGGTATATGTTCCGCTCCAGAAGAATTCCAGCGGCGTGTGAATGAACAGTTTGAAGATCTGGAAGGGGTCATAGTAATAGCAGATGATGTTGTTGTGTTTGGAAGTGGAGATACTGAAGAAGAAGCTCGCATTGACCATAACAATAATTTAAAATCACTACTTCAAAGGGCTCATGAGAAAAATTTTAAGCTTAACTTATCAAAATGTATGATTGGTATGAAGGAAATTAAATATATGGGTCATGTAGTCAGTGCAGATGGATTGAAGCCTGACCCCTAAAAGATTTCAACAATAAGAAATAAGAAAGCACCACAAAACAAAGAAGAACTGCAAAGATTTCCTGGATTCATGAATTATTTGGGAAAATTTTTTTCCTAAACTCTCAGATGTATCAGCACCATTACGATCACTGTTGAAGGAAGGTAATTTGTGGATATGGGAAAAAACTCATGATGAAACATTTAAAAAGCTAGTCCATTTGGTAACATCATCTCCAACCTTAAAATACATTGACATAGAAAAACCTGCAACTGTGCAGTGTGATGCTAGCCAATTTGGATTGGGAGCTTCCCTGATGCAAGATGGTAAGCCAGTGGCATACATTTCCAGGACTCTTAGTAAGGCAGAATCGTCATATGCACAAATTGAAAAAGAATGCTTGGCAGTAGTTTATGCTCTTGAACGATTTGAACAGTACTTGTTTGGAAAACATGATATAACAGTTGAAACTGGTCATAAACCATTAGAGACCATCTTCAAAAAACCATTGAATTCGGCCTCAAAGCGGTTGCAGCGAATGCTTCTCAGACTGCAAAGATTTAATTTCAATATAATATATAGACCAGGAAGAACAATGTTCATCGCAGACTTTTTGTCTCGAACACCCATTACAGGAGATAAATCACATGAAGATAAAAGTATTCAAATCTTTTCAACAGACAGTCTAAAGTGTTTTGAAAACTCCAGTTCAATAATGTACTTAAACGTGACAGACGAAAGACTAGACCAGATTAAGAATATCAAAAAATCAGATCCAACTATGAAAAGACTAATTAACACGATTTACAATGGGTGGCCTATAAGTAGCAAGCAACTATCCGAGGATCTCAGACAATATTGGCCATTTCGTGATGAACTAAGTGTAGAGGATGGGATCGTTCTCAAAGGAGAAAGAATTGTGATTCCAGTTTCATTACGAAGAGAATTAATTCAAATAATACATTCCTCTCATCAGGGATCAGATGCATGTATCAGACGTGCACGAGATGTGTTTTTCTGGCCCTGTTTGAGTAGAGACATAAAAAATGATATAAGTTCCTGCAAGATATGCAAAATGTATGCACCAGACCAACGAAGAGAACCTTTGATACTTGAGAAAACTCCGGAGAGACCCTGGCAAAAAGTAGCCATTGATTTTGCCCAGGAAGGTTCGATTCACTATTTGATTGTCTGTGACTATTTTTCGTCATTTTTTGAAGTGAAAAAGGTAACAAAATGCACAAGTGAAACCCTGATAACATTTTGCAAAGAACTGTTTGCAAGGTATGGAATACCAGAGGTGGTTGTTTCAGACAGTGGAACGCCCCTGAAAAGCTAGATACATGCGGACATATATTTTCAGTGCGGCGCAGTTACAGTCACGTCGTCAGAGCCGTGTAGATGAATGCCTTCGCAATCGGGAGACAAAATATCCCCCCTTAATATTAACTGTGGAAAATGAATAGTCTGGGCATGGCTCAAAGTTTTCACGAGTTTGCTAAAAATTGGAATTTTAAGACAGTTCTATCACCACCGTACCATCACCAAGCAAACGGTAAAGCAGAGTCGGCAGTAAAAATTTTCAAGAATCTTTTGAAGAAATCGCGTCAAGATGGAGTGGACTTCCAACAAGCGTTATTAGAACTTAGGAACACCCCATTGCAAGGAATTTGCTTTAGCCCCGCTCAACTCCTCATGAACCGAAGAACACAAAGCAAACTGCCAATAAATAAGAGCTTACTGAAGCCACAAGTTCCACAAAATGTTCAGAATCTATGGGAACGTAAAAAGAGACAGTACAAAAGTCAGTATGACCATGGAACCACAGAGCTGCCTCCATTATCGATTGGCCAATGCGTGTGGTTAAAGAAACAACCCCAACTGAAGAATGCGACATGGCTTGAGGGTAAAGTTGTTCAAAAGGAAGGGAGGAGAAAGTACATTGTGCGCGTGGAAGGAAAAGACTACATCCGAAATAGACAATTTTTAAGAACTTAAAAACATTTTGGAAAAAGGAAGATGTTGTTAATGTTCATATGTTAAATAACATATGTTCTTTAATTGTATTGTTTTTGTTGTTTATTTATGTTTTGATTCTGTTTTTGTCTTGAATTGTGATGAAGCCAGTTTTATGATATTAAAGTACAATATTAAATTAGTTTTATGAAAACTGTGTTATTTTATATAAGTAAAGTTATCAACAGTATTCAAATTTTAAAAGGGGTTTCTTGTTTTCACCTTGATCTTAAAACAAGTGGCGCTCATTCCTTACCTAGTTCGAGCAAGGAAATTCAACTCCTAACCCAACATTCTCACCTACTGAGTACAGCTGAGGTAAGTAGAATTTTGGAAGGTAACATATTTCTATTACCTCAAATGTCATATCTTGTGAACTGGCTTCAAACATCAATGTGTCGCCAGGAGAGGCCATGTATTCCGTATCTTTAACTAACGCCCATACCAGCGCAGTTACAGTCACGTCGTCAGAGCCGTGTAGATGAATGCCTTCGCAATCGGGCACATCTCCAGTTTTCTCGCTTTGCGAATGGGTTAACGAGTGGATTATTTCTTCAACCATATTGCTTAGTATCTTAAATAACAGTGTGCCTGAAACAATTTTGAATCAGTGTTTTACAATTTTCAACTACATATGCATGACCATTTACCACAAGGGCCTGAATACCATAAGTGGCCTCCATATGTTGCCTAATGAATTACACCAACTTCCTCAATACATACTGAAAATATAACCTCAATTTTTTCTAGTTTCCAAATAGATGTTCCTAACTGAATGAATAGTCTGATTGTAATGGCCAATGTAACTGAAAAATTACTAAAAACAAAAGTAACGTTAACAAAACACTTCAAATAAGGAAATGGAATGCTTAAGGTTTATTTCAAATTACGTTAAATAAGCTGTAATTTTGAACCTCGTTAAGTTAATGATGACTTGTTTATGATTGAACGATTGCTAACCTAAAAAATAAGGAACATAACATTAATCCGACTAGTTGAATTGTCGAAATATAATGCACTACTTTAAGTTTACGTTTTAAATTATACAGTATAATAAAAACCATGTAATCTTTTTACCTGCAATTTAATTAATTAGGCTTTCATTTCAAAATTTAACTTCCAATTTTTATTCAATTATTTTATACCTGGATTTAAATGTTTTATTCTTTTCACAATTTAATTCCTTTTTAATTCTGCGTCACGCCCCTTGATTTTGGGTAAAACTTGTTTTTTTCCTTGACGGTTGCTATTAACCGCTTGATGTATAGGCTATGCGATGCGACCACATTTGTTAATATCTGTAATAATTGTATTGTAATTCATGTTTGTAAATGTAAAAAAAAATATTTCTGTGTATAGGCTTTACATATTCTAAAGATTGTTTACAAGGTGGCCACCTAACCTAACTTATCTTGTTTTGAATTTGTCAATTAAATGTTTTTCGCTCAATGGCAACTTAAGGCCTAGTTAAAAGAAAGCTTTAAAATTTTAAATTAAATATTAGAAATGTGTAAATTGTTAAAATGTTTGGTTATTATTTTGGCTAGGGCATGGCATGTTAAATATTTTATAATTATTGTTCTTTGACTTGTTATATATATTTTTGATAAATAAATTTGATATTTGTGTCCAGCCAGCTCTTGAGTTGTCATTGTTGGTCTTCCACCTCAGCAATATTGTGCCGGGATCCCAACATTGGTTTTGCGCTTCCAATGGCCTAACCCTTTTAATCAATGGAGTAGGGACTTCGGTTACACTAGGATCAAATTAGATGGCATGTTAAATAGTTGCATACACTACCTGTATAGTACTGAAGGAATGGATTCACTCTCATCAACAGCTGGGACTGAACGATTTTTTCCATTTTCGATAACAGTGGAATAACCCATCCTGGCAGCTTCTTATTGTTGAGTTTCTGGACAAAAAATTAGATACCTCAACGCCTTCTAAAATAGTAACATGGAAAACTTCTTCCACATAATAATTTTTTTCACCCTTATAAAATATCATTTATTTTAATTTATTGAAAATCTCTCTAATAACTATTATCTTCAAAAAAAGAAGGACCAAATATAGAGCGTTGAGGTAAATAACAGTAACTTGTATAGTATTACGGGGCTAAATTAAAAAGATTTCTTTGTAAAAAAAAAAGGTTGGACCAAATATAGAAACTGCATAACGCAAAGTTTGGCCACGCATATTCTTAACCATTTAGTGAGGTGGCATTAGTGTACATTTACGTTCGTATAACTTTTTTGAGCTGGAGGGGAATACCCAAATAAACTAATTAAAACAAATATTATTATAACAGACTCTGTTCATTATTTTTATTATTTCTATACTCTATTCTGAAAACTATCCTACTTCCTACTTAATATTATAAATGAGAAAGTTTGGATGTTTGTGACAAGTGAACGCGAAAAAACTGGTCGGATTGGGCTGAAATTTGGCATGATGATAGCTCACATTCCCGATTAACATATAGGCATATTCTTATTTCAAAAATCCTTTTGGGCTCCGCCCCAGTGGCTCTGGAGTTTCCCATGTTAACCTTATGAGAAATGGAATTATTGAATCTTAACAGCTGTTTCAATTAAACAAGTTGGTTCTGTTCTATGATGTTCAATAGCATTAAAGTTACAAGGATTACCAACAGGGTTGCAGCACTATTATTTCTTTTACATTTATGACAACAGCTAATTTGCAACCAAAAGGTGAGTGAGCGTAGCGAATGAACTCAAACTTGGAGGCGAGTGAGCGTAGCGAACGAGCTAACCTGAAGGCAAGTGAGCGCAGCGAACGAGATAATCTTGAAAATTAAGAAGTTAAACGGGGCAAAGCCCGCGGGTTACAGCTAGTAACCAATAAATACAACTATAACATACCATCATTTGATATGTATCATATATGTGGAATACATCATCCAGCGTAAGTTTTTTTTTTTTAATTTCTCCATTGATCTTCTTTATTACATCTTTTCCATCGGTTGACAGTTTTTTCATCTCCTTTCGCATATTGCGATCCTTGAGTAGTGTGTAGTGTTTGCATCGAGTATTTTTTTCGTCACTTTCAAAAAGCTGAAAAGTAAATGGTACTCCTTAAAAAAATAATCAAAAACTAACATTTAAAAATAGTAGGCCTAATATTATATTTCATTTTTATACAAAATAAGCGCGTACTGAAGACCCATTATTTTTACTACTTGTGAGTCTTTATCCGATTTCCAATTTTCTATGCTTTATTACACTGTTATTTTCTAATATCTCTAAAGATTTTAGCCAAAACAAATTTAAGCTGCATAGTACAACTCGTTATATCACAAACACCTTAACAAAAATATAAATACACCCGCCGCAGCAAACCTGCAGACTATGTGAATTTCAATTTGATTGAATTGATTCGAAATTAAATGTACTTAAATAACATTAGGTTTCACAAGTACCTAGGTTTCCTGCTACAGGAAGGGCAACAAAGTGTGATTTTTGTAAAATATTAGTAGGTTAGTATAAAATAAATAAATTTGCCAAGTGTTATTAAAATATTTCCATAAAACAAGCAAACTAAAACATTTTACAATATTCTCCATAAGAATAACATGAGAATTTTAAATCTGCAATTTTAGCGAATTTCCCATATAGGGAATAAGCTATCACTGTAGGTCTCATGGTAAGACCTACCCCCCTAGACCTAGACCCGGGACCGATTTCCTTTTTCATTTTGAGGTCCCAATAGGCCAAAAACACCATCCGTTCAAATTCTTATATATAAGCTGTGTCCGTTAGCGCGATAACTCGAGCAAAAATGGTCCAATATTGATGAAATTTGGTACAAACGTGTAAACCTACGGTTATTCGAACGAGTTCGCGAACCAGCATAATCAGACTATGGCAAAAGGGGTTTATGGGGGGTTTTATGGGGTAAAAATTGATTTTTCCCATTTTTGACCCTAAAAACTTTAAATTTCTAAATTTCTCTCTAGACGAAGAGCTTAAAAAAAACAAATAATTTAGTATATTGAAGTGTTTTTGAATGTTCATTGGCTACCGAGAAAATTAAAAAAAATGTTAATTTAAAATTCCCATGTTATTCTTATGGATAAATAAACTGTTGTAGTTTGCTTGTCTATGGAAATATTTTATTCAAATTTGGTACTTTGGTTAATTTCATACTAAGCTATCAATATTTCAATAAAAAAACACACCTCAATATCTTCCCCGTCGCAGCAAACCTAACTACTGTACTCACTAAAATTCATGTTATTTAAATAGGAAATAAATCTGAAAATTGATAGGGAATATTTTAGTAGAAATCAAGCCGGGTAAATGGAAATTCGCTTAGTATGCAGGTTTGCTGCGATGGGGATATTTTGATTTTTTTCCGTAACCATTAACCATAGAAAACACTTTATGTATACTAAATAATTAGGTTTTTTAAGCTCTTTAATATGATTTAGAGAGAAATTGGGAAATCTTGTGTTTTGAGGGTCAAAAATGAAAAAAATTACCCCATAAAACCCCCCGGAAAACCATATTCCCATAGTCTGATCATGCTGGTTCGCGAACTTATTCAAGTTTATCCCGCCTTACACCTTTAAACCAAATTTCATCAAAATCGGACAAAAATTACCCAAGTTATCGCGTTCACGGGCGTATATATATATATATACATATATAGATATATATATATTTAAACGAATTTGACCTCTAGGGACATAAAAATGAAAAAGTATATCGATCCCAGCTCCAGGTCTTACCGTGCCACCTACGGTAATAGCTACTTCCCCATAGGAAAATTCGTTAAAAAGGTTATCGCAAATCTATTAAATCAATACCAACATCACAATTGTCTCCGAAGCGTCTCTGAGGCAGTTTATCATCTTTTCCTTCTAATGTATATTCCCTTTTCATCCATTTGAACCCTTGCGGAATCTCGTACATGCTTTTGAGTACTCGATCCACAGAGTCTATTGCCGCTAATCTCTCGTTCGAAGTAGCTGTAAATCGCTTTTCATTGAATTCAGGGATTTTTTTGTTGTACCTGGTCTTCAAGCTCCGTCCCACACGTCCCATCAACACTTGGCCAACCTGAAACGAATGTCATTATACAACTTAAGATATATAAGTCATCCAATAATCACATATAAGCGATCTGACACACATTTTCTCTTATGAGCTTATGAACAACCCTCATCATAACAAGCGGTGGGAGTAGCTATGGAATTTTTTGGGTAAAGTTTGCAATAACCTTTGAACCATAGTTTTTACTGAATTGGGGGTTGTACCTTTATGTAGAGTTACAAGTCCCATAGCATACGAAGTTTGAATCAAAATCTGTTGGGGTTTTTAGAATTTGATTTTCCTTTATTTAATGGGTTGTTATAGGAAAATCAGTTGCTATTCCTTTTTGAACCATAATTCTTACAGTGATTGGGGTTGTACGATTTTTTATGAACTGAAAGGGTTATCTATCTATCTATCTATACTATTATAAAGAAGAGGTGGTGTCTGTGTGTGTGTGTGTGTGTGTGTGTGTGTGTGTTTGTATGAGCTAATCTCAAAAACTACTGAACCTTTTGGGCTCAAATTGCACACACATGAAGCTACAGTTCCGAGGATACATATAGAACTATTCCCGCTTCAATATTGTCCTAGGGCTATGCCCCGTGGGCTTTCAAAAATTGGAGGTGAGAGATTTCAAAGTAAATTTTAATTGATGGTATCCATGACAACAAAGAACAAACCTACAAAGTTTAAAAATGTAAACAAGCAGTACTAACTGTCAAATTAATTTTGATTTCACAATTCCATACAGCTGGTTCAAACATTCATTTAAATACTGCATGAATATTAGAACAAAGAGGGTAAGGATCATATTTAAAATAATGATGTCACTATCCTGAATGTAAACATTATTTAACATTACTTAAATGGAGCTGACGCTAATGTAATTTCATTATAATAGGATTCTTTCAGTTACATAATTACAGTTTGCAGCACTATTATTTTTTTGCATTTATGACAACAGCTAATTTGAACCAACTAGCCACAAAAAGCTGTGGTACACAATGAGACCTTTACTTTTTTCTATGGTTCAGGGGCAGTGGTAGAACAAAAGAACCAAACTTTCTTAAACCATGTCCTCACCCATAACTGCAATAAGCATTTTATACTTATATGCCAACCCCGTACGAAGGACACTCTGCTAGTAACATACTAAATGTTAATCTAAATCTTGTATCAGACAGAAATTGCCCTTTTGAGTTTTAAAGGCATATAGATGGACTTAAATTAATGGTAAAAGATGTAAAAATTAAGATTTTTAAGTAAAAAACTGCAGAAATCGCCTTGAAAGGGAAGAGCCTCAATCTCAGAAATCCAACGACTTGCATAGAAGAACAATTATAATAAGAATAATAATAATAATGTATTTATTGCTCTTTGACAATTATTCCTTGTATAGCAAACGTCAATCAATACAAAAAATTCAAGAAATGAGATAAAATACAATCGCTGTGTAAACTAAGGTAGGAAATTGGGTATTTATTTATAAAATTTATATATATATTTATATTATGTAAAAACAGTAAATGAATAAACTATTAATTAATAACAATAAATAAACTCCTAACAAAAGTAATAACAGCAATTATTTTAATAAACAATGACTAAAAAGTAACTAAACAAACCCCTGGGGAAGAAAATTTTGTAATCTATTCAACTCCAACGGTATTTAGTGAACTCATCCACCTCGTAAAACACACGCTTCGTTAACTCTCTCTTCAGTCTTGTTTTAAACAAATGAGAACTCTCCAGGCTTTTTAGTCTCTCAGGAAGAGCGTTAAGGAACCCGACACCCACTTGGGAAGGGAGTTTCGCAAACGCAGCTGTGCGGGGTTGGACAGTGCGAAAATCGTCCCTTGCTCTAGTTCCATAGCTGTGAATAGCATTGCCTTGAATAGGTAAGTGTTGGAAACGGCAATAAACCGCAGTCTCCAAAATATAAAGGGATGGTAGGGTCAAGATTCCAAGCTCCCTGAAAGCAAGCCTACACGTCTCTCTTTCATGTTGACTTAAATTTGCAATGAGTCTGATGGCTCTTTTCTGGAGTATAAACACCCTTTCAAAATCAATCTCGCTTGGCACAACCACCCCATAACCTAATTCCATAGGAAAGGTGGGGGTGAACAAGGCCATAATAGGCCATGATTAGAACTTGTTATGTGTAAGTTTGTTTGAGACTCCTATAGGCAAAAATACCTTTTGTGATTTTGGAGCAGAGGCTATCAATGTGATCTTACCAGTTCAGCGCCTTATCCAGGTGCATCCCTAGGAACTTGATGGAATCAACCTCCTCTAAAGAGGTGTCATCCACCATTACTGTGGGTGTAGACTCATTGTCACGGCGACGAAGTGCAAAATGAATGTAACATGTTTTTGATCGTGCTTAAATTTTTGGATTGGAATTTTTGAATGCAGGCGTTCAAGTTGATGAAGCTTTCAATTTCAAGGGTTTCTTGGGATTTTGATTCAAAATAGAGAGTCGTGTCATATGCATACTGTATGACCTTCCCACTGTTCATTGAGGAGTGGATGTCATTGGCATAAATCAGGAACAAAACTGGACCAAGGATCGATCCCTGCGGGACACCTTGGTAGACACTTGAAGTCTTTGATTTGCCATCCGACACCTGTACATACTGAGTCCTACCAATGAGGAATGTTTTCAGCCAGAGAAGGGGCACCCCGCGGATGCCACTTAGCTCCAGCTTTTGTAACAGTATGTCGTGATCCACACAATCGAACTCCTTAGAAAGGTTCAACATCACAAGGAACAAACCATAAAATTCGTCAAGCAGGACAAATACTTGTGTGTTATGCTGGAGTATAACCTAGGTTTATGTAACCACGCAGAAGAAGTTGGAGCGAAGTCAATCGACCTTTTTGGAAACCTTACCAGACCAATCAGGCTAAAGAACGGGGTCAAATTTTCCAGGATCAATTTCCCTTACAAGACGGTATTTATACCAGTTATATTCTACGTGTTGAGAGCCTGGGACTTCAGGATCAACCAGGACCATCTTGCACGACTCTTAAAGGAAGCACAGAGAATAGTTCTAATAGAACAAACTTTTTACAAGCGTTTTCTCAGCGTTGGTGGACAATCTCAAGATCAAGATTCCAAGATCAAGATCCATCTCAAGATTAAACAGGCAGACACCTCAGGGAAAGAACAGTACTACTACGAGACGAATCCAGGAGCCTGATCACTACAAGATCTAGAGTGGAGTGGCAAGAAGAGTGGAAAAACTCGACAACAGGAAGACTTACTGTACCCATGAACTATTCCCGAACATCTCGGCTAGGGTAAAGGACTGTTTGTATCACACTTCAATCCAGCTGCTTACAGGTCATGAAGTGTTTAGCACTTACCTGTTCAGATTCGGAAAAAGAAACCCGAAGACTGTCCGGACTGTGGGGAGCGAGATCACCCGTACCACATACTTCTGTTGTGTCAATCACACGCAGATCTGAGATAAGAGGCATCACAAGGTCGTGGAGCTTCTCCACCCTCGTCCGTGAAGAAGATCTTCATAATCTGGAGAACCACTCACCAAAGACGAGACTTGTAAAAGATGGTACCAAACATTCATAAATCAACAGCTGGATTGGTAGTGGACACCAACCCCGAACATGACTACAAGTTTAGACATCATCCTACCAACAATGTTGACTTCTGCTTGGGTCCGTGGGCATCTTTCATCGCTGGACTTGGAGATTAACGGACAGACAACACTGCATCCTGTATGACGCCACTAACAAAAAAATTAGATTCTAGAATCAAAAATAGAAATAAATACAAGTTTCCACCAATGACAGAGTAAGAAGAGAATATAAAACGAGGTATGTCGAAAGATAGAACTTGGTGGAGAAACAAACAGAAATTAAAAATGTAATCATAGAACACCGTGGTATTTTAAGTACGCCCCCAAAGCCATGCCCCCAAAACCAAAAATTTTACCTCGTGGTTGATAAATACTCGTAAACATGAGTTCAACACCAGTACCAGTAGTTTGGTATGACCATATTCATGAAACCTTTCTAACTACAATTTTAGTTGTAGGGCCTATTACCGGCCAAGAACACAGCAGTACCAATTCTATCGAGGAACCAAGAAGATCTGTTCGCTGACAGAAGAGCGCGCGTCAACACCGTGTTCGAGGGTAAGCTAACTGAGAAGTGGAGTGGATTGCACAAGAGGATTCATATCTTATTGGTTGGGCTTTTGCTTGATGAATTGGAGCTTTAAATACGCTGGACTGAAGAGGCTCAGCTGTAAGCTTAGTATTTTTATCAGCGAGACAAATCTTCGTACAAAGGAAACTCAACCCATGAGCTTGTTAGTTTTATTCCCTATTTAACTAATTTAAGATTTAACTGATAAGTAGGTTTGCTGCTACAGGGAGGGAAATTTATTTTATGAAAAATTGTGTTTAGTTTAATTAAAATACATATATAAACAAGCGAACTACAACAGATAACTTTTTCTACCAAAAAACAACATAGGAATATTTTAAGTACAGTTTTGGGAAATCTATCTGTAACCTTTAATCCTACAACAACGCTTCAAATACCCCCACCGTAGCAAACCTGCAGACTTAGCGAATTTCCTTTTGCCTGATTGGATTAACACTAAAATTTATCCTTAAAAATATTACATTTATTCCCTATTTAAATAGAATTAGTTAACGAGAACTTTAGTTTGCTGCACAGGGAGGGTAAACAATTGTTTTTTGTTGTAAAATTGTTATTCTGTGGTTTAGTAAGAAATGGATGTATTTTCCGAATTTGATCGAAATACTATCATAAACAAGCAAACTAAACAGTTGACTTATTTTTTATAAGAATAACGTAGGAATGTTGAATTTACAATTTTTTGGAATTTTCTCCGTAACCATTAGGCGCATAATTGGAAATGAATTGTGAAATTTTGTGTTTTTAAGGTCAAAAATGGGAAAACCCTATTTTTATCTCATAAAACCCCGTTCCTATAGTCCGATCATGCTGGTTCGAGAACTCGTTCGAATTAATGTAGGTTTCCACGTTTGTAACTAATTTAATCAAAATCGGATCATTTTTGCTTCAGTTATCGTGCTAGCAAACACACACAAACACACACTTATATATCCCGGGTCCAGGTCTTACCATGAGTACATCGGTAATAGCAATAGCTTATTCCCTATATGGGAAATTCGCTAAACACAAAACTAATTTTAGGTCTTCACTATAATTGGAATGAAAAATTAATTTTTTTGTGTTTTTAGAGTTAAAATAAAATACCCCCGCCGCAGCAAACCTGCAGACTAAGCGAATTTTAACTTGTCTGATTACATTTTTAATAAAATATTTCCATAAATAAGGTATAATTATTCCCAATTTAAATAATATTAGATTTCACGAGTGCTTAGGTTTGCTGCTACGGGGAAGGTAAAAGTGTTTTTGACCTTACGTAAATATTTTAGGATGAAATAAATAAATTTGCCAAATTTTAACAATATATATAAACAAGTAAACTACAACGATTTTCATTTTCTCCTTAACAATAACATGGGAATTTTAAATTACACTAGTGTTGAATTTTCTCCCTGTTAGGCATACAACACCGCTTAAAAATACTAAATCATTTCTTGTTGTTTTTGGCCTTTAGGGACCTCAAAACGAAAAACGAAATCGGTCCTGGGTCCAGGTCTTACCATGAGTAGAGTAATACGGTAATAGCTTATTTCCTATATGGGAAATTCGCTAAAATGAACAAAAAAAATGAAACTCCTTAACACTAAGTTCCCATCAACCCATCTTGTTTCCAAGCTCATTCAAGTCTACAAAGCCCAATACTTTAATTCTGAATTTCATCAAAATCGGAGCCAAATTACTCAAGTTGTCGTGTTTACGTACACGCATAAGCACATGCACATGACATATTAAACTTATAGTGTTTTTGGCCTCTAGGAATATCAAAAGAAAATAGTAAATTGTTTCCAGGTTCGGTCTTACCGGTGAAACCTACGGTAATAGCTAGTAGCTACTTTCCTATAGGGAAATTTGTTAAAGTACTTTGAACACGTCGTAAATATAACCTCAATAACATATTAGTCGTGGTTTAACATTCATAATTTAATAAGTCTATTTATCTATGATCAACTGTCGTCATAACGTCATGTTAAACACATGCATGTTAAACCATATAGAGGTTATATTTATGATGTATTCTAATCGTTGTAGCGAATTTCCTTGTAGGGATGTTATTGTTATTACTACTGATGACACGGTAGGACCTAAACCGGGTTGTTATATAATAAAAACAAAAAATAAAAAGTTCTTAATTACGTTAAGAAACGCTTATTACATCAACATCATGATTGGATCTAGGACGTTGATATAATACCTACGCCTTGTCCATATTTTATACGTTTACTTAGTGCGTATTAAATATTCACAACTACTTGTCTGTTATAAATTCTTAAACCAAAACAAAATGTTATTACCTCAGTAAGCCTTTCTTTTCCTTTCGGCCATAGCTTTTCGAAGTCTGATTCACTGTTGAAAATATCCTTTTTCGGGCTCCTTGGTCCTTCGACAAATATCTAAAAATGTGTCAAGGTTTAAAATATATAACTTAATATGAGTCAACCCTAAATGTAAATACCCCGCCGAAACAAACCTGTGCAGACTAAGCGAATTTCAAATTGTCTGATTGCATATTTACTACAATTTTTCCATAAACATAAAATATTTATTCACCATTTAAATAACATTAGATTTAACAAGTAGACTAGTTAGGTTTGCTGCAACGAGGAGGTTTGAAAGTGTTATTTTGACCAAATAGTAAAATAAAAATAAGTTTGACACCCAAAAAAATTAGCACAACATTTTGGGTTTACCTTCCTTTTTAACATACTAAATGTCTCCTAAAATTGAAGCTCTGCTACTACTGTCGCCATATTGAAAAATTTTTGTATTCTTAGCTTTAGTAGCTTTATTATTATAGATGCAGGAAATAGTTATTTGTGCAACTAGTGAGAAAAGTGAGAACAAACTCACTCAATCAACTCCAATCAATCGACACACCAATCAACACACATCAATTGACTCACTCGAGAGAAATCCTTACTCACGAGCCTTAGGCGAGTAAGGAATGGTTTCTCGAGTGAGGCAATTGTACTTTGAACTTGAGTTGCACATTATACTTTTCCTACAGTTACCATAAAACAAATAAATTGGTGAAGAAACATAACCTATTTTTACACATAAGTGAACTTTTAATATAACATTTAATGTGAAGTGACAAATACAACAGTACAACAGCTGACCAGCTGATTTACAGCCAGTGCTGCCAACGTATTTCGCGCGCATACGGCGTTGCCTGCATGTTACGCGCTCACTATTTCGTGCCTTCACGTTGAAAATCTGGAGTGAGACAAAGTAATTAGAGTGGGACAATGTTAACATTGTCTCACTGATGAGCGAATTGGTCACTTTGCTTTCTCAAATCAGCGAGAGAACATGTACATTGTTAGGTAACTGTAGGAAAAAGCTTTTTCGTAACTATGTATTCGAAAATAGCCCATTTCCATACAGCTGAGATCTTCGAAAATCTTAAATTTCCATACGCCAAAAACAAATATTGATCATCTGACTTTTCCTGACATAAAAATTATTTTCGCTACATAAAAAATACTTGGCCTGACAACAACAAAGTTACAATCAGCTGAATTTTACACTAAAATATCATTGTACAGCCGTATTGTGTTTAGAAAAATGAATGGTTTTAGAAGTATCAGGTATTTTTTAAGTTTGATGAAGTAGATTTTTTCATCGTGATAAAAAGTATCGTCCAATCCTCGTCACGAAAGTTCCATTTCGGGGAGAGATTTCACGTGCGAGCTCGTCTTCTACTCGCATGTAAAACACTATCTCGCCCCGAAATGGGTCACTTTCGTGACTATAGCCAGGAATAAATATAGTATACACAACATGTAGTCCATCTAAAAATACACATTTTTGGTAAATATAATTTTTCTCCAGGTTATTTGCGATTAAGTAAAGTAGGTTATTTTGTATTTATCAAAAGAAAGTTGAAATCCATCGAAATCGACGGTTACTTTCAAGTTTTACAACAATTCAACCTAATTATACGATAGAGTATAACGAACACAAACACAACCGTCATAGACGAAACGATTGAATCGCTTACTGAACAGCAGCTTATTTCCATTAGCAAATTAAATTCAAAATATGTTAAAAGTAGTTTGGAGATCTTATTTTTTTTTAATTATTTTAGTTTTGTAACATCATTTGTTCAAATAATTGTGCAATCTTTGATTTATGTGTGTAAGATGATAAGGTTGTATCTAATGATCGTTTTACATGGTAAAAAAACTAACTTATTTTATAATTTTGAGGTTAACTGTGGGATAAATAATTGTGAACTCATGCGATTTTCTAAGCTGAGTGAGTGGTACTTAGGTTTCTTACAACGAATGTGTGTATTAGATCTTCAGGAGCTTCTGGTAAGTCGTCTTTTTCTTCGTCCTGTCCAGTCACATCTGCAGAGGAAGCGTCAACGAGAAGACAGACCAAAGCAATAGCTGAAATACGATATAAATAGTATTTATTTCAATAAAAACTAATGGCATGTAGGGACATACTAAAAAGCTTAAAACTTAAAACAACTTAACGTAATATGTAAACAAACTAATAATAAAATTATTTATTTGTCTAGATGAATATCCCCGGAAACCGTATCTTTGTGTAAACGGGTATCTTAGTTTGCTTTGGTTTTTGTTTTATTTCTTATATATATATTATTATATATACATACATATATATATAATCCAATGTTTGTCTGTCATGCTATGTTTGTCCTTTTCGTTACCAAACGACCATCCGATCATGATGGAAATCTATGGAAGTAAATAAGTATTATACAAAGTGGATTTTTTTTAGCCAAACTGAATGTTTATGGTTTTAGGGTTCCATTTCTCAGTTGTCGATGCTAATCACGAAATTCCTTTCCATCAGAATTGACAGTTGACACGAAAATCTTTGGTTTGGTTTTTTTGTTTTCAAAAAGTCCCAATTACTGTATAGATAACGTTATCCCTGGTTTTAATATAGTAGGCTATACAGTGCATTGCAACTGGCTTAGAAGTAAACCAACTGCGTGTATTGAATTACTGGCTAGGAAAATAAAGCGCAATCCTACTAATATTATAAATGAGAAAGTTTGGATGTATGGATGTATGGATGTATGGATGTATGTTTGTGACAAGTGAACGCGAAAAATACTGGTCGGATTGGGCTGAAATTTGGCATGATGATAGCTCACATTCCCGATTAACATATAGGCATATTCTTATTTCAAAAATCCTTTCGGGCTCCGCCCCTGTGGCTCTGGAGTTTCCCATGTTAACCTTATGAGAAATGGAATTATTGAATCTTAACAGCTGTTTCAATTAAACAAGTTGGTTCTGTTCTATGATGTTCAATAGCATTAAAGTTACAAGGATTACCAACAGGGTGCAGCACTATTATTTCTTTTACAATTTATGACAACAGCTAATTTGCAACCAAAAAGTGAGTGAGCGTAGCGAACGAACTTCAACCTGGAGGCGAGTTCGCGTAGCGAACGAGCTAACCTGAAGGCAAGTGAGCGCAGCGAACGAGCTCCAACCTAAAGGTGAGTGAGCGTAGCGAACGAGCTCCAACCTAAAGGTGAGGGAGCGTAGCGAACAAACTTCAACCAGGACGTGATTGAGCCATGCGAACGAGATAATCTTGAAAATTAAGAAGTTAAACGGGGCAAAGCCCGCGGGTTACAGCTAGTTAACTATATACTAAAGTAAACATAAATCAGCTGTATACGGCTTCTAATGCTATTCTTATGAAAAAACATTGTACGTTATATCTAATTTTCGGTTAAAACTTTGGAAATTCCACTATTTTCCCCGCCGTCATGGTATAGAGACCCTTAATTTGAGCCCTCTCCCGTCGTTCTATCCCAGTCCCCCACAATTTTGACGCAAAGAATCACCTTACGTAATTACATAAATATATATGACATAGACTACTGAGGTACTTTGAAAGTGTATATAAAATCATATATTTTTGGTATGATAACAGTATTTCAAGTTTAGTTTTATGATTCCAACGGCAATATAAATACCCCGCAGGGGCAAACCTGCAGACTAAGCGAATTTAAATTTATCAGGCTGGATTTCCACTAAAATATTTCTTTGAAATTGTCAATTTATTTCCTATTATAAAAAAAAAACATTAATATTATTGACTACTTGGGTTTGCTGCTACGTGGAAATGTTGATAGCTGTGTATGGAATTAACAATCTTACCAAATTTTATTAAAATACATCCTTGAAAAGCAATCTATAATAGTGCATTTATTCTCCACAATAATAAAATGAGAATTTTAAATTGATTAGTTTTTTTTTGTCTTTTTTCGTGACCAATGGACATACAATACACTAAACTATTTTCTTTTATGAGCTCTACAAAATTTTTTGGAAAGAAACTACGACATTTTATATTTTGAGGATCATAAAGGGTAAAATAATTGTTGCCCCATAAAACTCTCCATACAACCCCGTTTCAGTTACATGTTTGTACCAAACTCCATAAAAATCTGATCATATTTACTCGAGTTAATGTGTTAATTTATATGTATATGTATATCAATTTTCATGGATGGTGTTTCTAACCCTTATGACAATAAAACTTATCGGTCCCGGGTCTAGGTCTTGCCATGATACTTACGGTAATTCCCTATATAGGAAGACAGCCAAAAGTACTACCGCTGCAGAAAACCTGATAATTTGTTTCATGCTTGTTAAAATTATCTTTTGTCATACTGCAGCAAAAAAAATGTTTTATTTCATGCTTTAAAAAGTTGTCTTTTAAAATAAATTAATTCCTCAAAATAACGTAATATTAAACCCCCTTTAAAGTAACCAATGGTTTATTTTCTTACTACTTTTATATTTTCATTTTTATATTTTAACTACTTTTTTTATAAAAATTTATGAAAACATATTATCAAAGCGATAATCAAAATAAGACTTGATTAAATGTGCTAAATGCCAGTAAAAAGAAAGACAACATAAAAATAACATTTTCTAATACACTTCTCCCTCTAAAGCAAAATTGTTATAAAAGGATATGTAGTGGTGCGATTTAATTTTGTTTGTAGAAACAAATTTTTCTTTGTTTGCGTTCTCCTACCGTTGCTTTAATTTATAAATTAGTTTTCCTGCTATACTATGTTTTCTTAGTAACTGCTATTGTCATTTTTAATATAATAACAAAATATTCTTAATGTTAGTCTAATGTGTCTTTAAGGGTTGTCCGTGATCTGATTATACAAATCTAAAATCTAAATTTATAATTTTATTCAAAAACTGTTGAGACACATTTTGTTGACACCTGAAATAAGTGTAAAAAGGTTTAAAAAGGAAGAATCTGTCAAAAAGGCTTCATGTAATTCATTAATGCCTAACAATTTGAGTAAATGGAAAAAATGTTTTGTAAAATATTACTTACTCAGAATTGGGTTCATGTCGACTGGTGAGCAAATTGTAACTACTAGGCAAAGATCTGCGATGCCAGATGTATTGCAGTAGTTTCCCCTTACGTAACCAAATTAATTGGCTGTCAAACAACTTTACCCTAGATCAACGTCAATATCTGTTACAACTGAAAATCGCAAAAAAAAATTTTTTTATAAGATAAAAACCTCATTTCAAAGATCACATAACACCAATTCTTCGATATACAAATTTATTGTCAAATAAATTACCAAATAATAGGACATTCAAGTTTTACAATGTACTATTAGTATCTTTGCAATTGTTGTGTATTTAATGAAATTTTATAAGATACTACTCAAATAAATTGATACTACTGGCTTGGACGGTGGATTCTTTATAAACTCAGATATAAAATAATTAATTAATATAAAATCATGTATCATCAATGTTATATGATCAATAATATAATATCATACAATGTTATGATATCATAAATCAACCAAAAGTGTGTGTCGTAATTTCCAGTTTACTATATGTTCTTTTAGAAACATTCTCTTTTGTTGTTGTTTTAATTTCTTCCGGAGTTAAACACTTCCGGAGCTAGTGTCGAGGAAATTTTGTTCCTAATATTTAAGTGTTAATTTCATTATGTATATTTTAATGTTTGGTTATATAACTAGGGGACAAGTTATTGTTCATTATTATATCGTTTTATTTGGTCAAACAAGGTTTTAAATGACTGAAATAGCAAGAAACAAATTGTATAAACAAAACACGACCTTTATAGTGTACCGGACGGAACTAACAATAAAATTGTCTTCAGCATAAAGATGATAAATCCGCTAATGTTTTTTTTTTACCTCAGAATATCTCAGATATGTTGACTATTAGATAGGCCTACTGATGTAGACATCGTATCCATATGGAACAGCTGTCAAAGTTTTTTTCTTACGAGCATAGTTTTGTTAGCCAGTCACAGAATGCACTAGTGTTTAAAATTCTGTATATTGTTGCTGACATAGTTGATGGGTCATGACAGCTCCTATAGCTCACAATAAGTCAGTCTACCAGTTTGAATTGGTAACGATTTTGCGTATTTAACAGAAATTAGCGTAAATTAGACCAGCACAATCTGTCGGAGGCTCACGTCAACTACGACAGTTTTGATTTAAAAACTGGTGAAAACTTTAACATAGAGATGGACTGTACTGAGTGTTTGGCCTTCGTGACCTATCTTGTATTTTAAATAATCATAGGCCTACACCAAAGAGTCTTTGTTCAATTGAAGTTTTAATTGGTGGTAAGACTTTAGCTAGATTTGACAATATATCACGTTTCAAATCACTATTTTTCGTGCATTTGACGAATTTCTGTTACTTTTAAACTGTAAAAAAATGTATAATTGTTCATTGGGTAGTCTTAATTATGCAGCAGCATCCAATCGCAGATTGGACGACATGTCCATCCTTGAAGTTTAAAAAATAGAGTCCATTTTGTAATATGTTTCTGGGTTGAAAAGAAGAAAGATCCATCGGGCTGATTGGCGTATGTTTTGAAATATTCGTAAACGATATTCAAAAACATGTTTTATGTCTTGGCTGAAAAGTTTTATTTTTGCGTCATATAACATGTCGTAAAATGGTTTTCGGCAAGTTTGAATAAATTAATTGAAAGATTGTTAGTTAATTAAAGATTTCTTACAGTATTTTTTTTTTTTACACGAAAGTTATATTTATATATAGATGAGAATGTTTTTATAATAGCTCCCAAAAAATCAATAAACTTGATAAACTAGTGGGTTAAAACAGTTTAAATATTACCAATATGTCGAATATATGACGTGTATTTTTCATATTTCATTTTTCATCCATGTTGAAAGTAAAGTTAATACACTTTTTATGTTTGCGTGAGCCTTGACGTTCCGATTGCGCATATATTGATTGATATTAGTTTGATCGGCGTTGCTTCAAAGTGACAGCTGTGAGAACAGTTGTGTCAGTAGGAATTTTAAAGTTTTGATAAACAAAAATTATCAAATATTTTCCCGTTGAAACCAATCACAAGAAATAATGTAAAATATATGTTTTTTTTACACAAACTGTTCTAAAACTTAAGGCTCACAAGTTACAATCTCACTATGGTCTTAAAAAAATGTATTTTATACATAACTTAAAAGCTCTATTTAAAGAAAAATCCGAGTATGATTTTTATTTAGTTGTTTAATTTTTTCTTATTAAAAGACCCATATTACTTGTATATTAATACAACAAAAAATAAACGGTATCAGCATTCTGACACATACTTTCTCCCATAAGCTCGTCAAATCAAATCAAATCAGTTTTATTCCACAATATATACCAAATTTACAATTAAAAAAATGGAATACGAATACTGTATATATAGTCTTGAAGCATTATACAGTTCATTGCTTACGTAAAATTAAAGTAAAATTAAATTTACAAAGTTATTAATAGTATAAACTTAAATACTAGTTGAAATATGTTTGCTCCGGCTAGAATAATAACTAATGTAATAATGGAAAGGAGTCTTCATAGACCTCAGTGGTCTATGTGTAGACTCGAGTTGTTAAAAATTATATTTTTTGAGCTAATTTGCAATTATAGAAAAGGTGTTAAAATTAAATAAAAATGTACTATGTTCTATGGGAACGTGATTTAAAGATCATATACAAAGAGGGAGTAAATATTCATAAAATGTGTATCAACAGAATTGTTTTACGGGGAAGCCAATAAATAGAATGGAAAAAATTATGTTGAGTACAACCTTTATCATGGGTAAGCGGTAAGAGTAAATTGCAAAAGTTGCAATAACTTTTGAACCTTAATTGTTACAGCAATGGGGTGTTGTACTATATTTTTTTTTAGAATGATAAGAACCATAACATATTACTTTTGATCAAAACCAACTTTTCTCCAAAAATTAGATTTTTTGATTCTATGTTTTTAATGGGAAAATTACATAAGTTACAATAACTTTTGAACCGTAATTTTTACGGAAATTGGATTTGTACCATTTTGTTCAGAATTTAAAGGACTAAAACATACTCAATTCGTAAAAAATCGTAAAAAGCTCAAACTTGAAAATGTTGACGAAAACAATACTTTCTCCATGGTTTAGGGGAAGAAAGTAAAAATGATTCCTGTTATATTTGGTACCATGAGTTTAAAATTGAAACAAAATTGTATAGATCGTGTCAATTAGGATAGCGTGTGTGGGTTGAATGATGGAAAGGTTCCCAACAACATTGAGAATCACACTATACGCTTGTGTACATTCATTTATAGGTAATTAGTTGATGAGATGGCCGTGCAAAATAACAGAAGTGACGATGGAAGAAGTGTTATTTCGCACACACGCATCCCACTGGCCAATGTAATTCACACGATCTACACTGTGCTAGTTTTGGTCCACCCTGGGGGTCCATTCCCAGTACCCGCCATGTCTGACGAGCCTTCCCCTATCCGCCACCTGGGGAGGCGCCCGATAGGAGACTAGCAACTCCACACGGGAAAAATATGGTAGAGGTGGGCGGAATCATTTCTACAATATTTAACCCTTCTTATTTCAGTTTATAAATTTAAAAAAGTCACAAAGAACGATACCCGCTGTGGAAGGTGGTGCTAGACATGGTACTTTCCAAAGACTTCCTAACTTTTTAGGGTTATTATATAGCACTCTTCCAATAGACAAGAGTAATTTATATTTACAAATAAAAAAGCACACGCAAGGTATAATAGTTCTACTGCTTCCCAAAAGGTATTCTAGTACTATTCCCAAAGATAAAAAATTATAGTAAAATAAGAATCTTGTATTGAGAGACTTTCAGAACAATCATCGTTAAGAAACGTTAACATAAGTGGAAAACGTAATTGATTATTCCCTACCCACCTGATACAGTCCACCTCTAATACTTAACCTAACGTGACTAACCTATACTGCCTATGAAGGTGTAGCCATAGAGATTAGTTATAGTTCTTGGGGTATTTCCAAGAAGAGAGAGTCTGATCAAAATAATGTATATCCTCGAAAATGCATTACTCCTTAATACAATATTCAAACGAACGCTATTAGTGTAATCTCTATAGGCACACCTGTAAATAATATACAGTTGACTATAATATATATTGAAGGCCCAGTTTTAAAATAGTAATATGTACCTTAGTACGTTAGTAAACTGAGTTAATATCCTGACAAACTAAAAGTAAACCATTTAAAAAATATTACATGGAGCCTTTAAAGATTTAATAGTAAATTAATAATATTAAAATTTATAGAATAACCCTTATTACTAAGGCCAAGATACCAGCCTAAACGTATGAAAATTATTATACCTACTAAACCAGACAAAAATCAGTGTAACTAAACCAACCTGTTTTCTTAGTAACGATGCAGAAGTCACAGTAGGTTTCTTAATGTAATATCAACTAAGCTTTGCAGCTATCAAACTCTTTTCACACTATTCACTGTTCCGAAGTTAACAAAAGTATAACATTGTTATATATTTACAAAATATATTTTAATTTTAATTGTATTTCAAGTCACTCTTTAACCATTACCAAGTACTAAGAAATGTCATTTAGTAAAGCCAATTCATAGAATTAATGTCGGCCAATATATTTCCATGTATCCAGGCTAAATTAAAACACGTAAATCTAAGACAAACAAAATTAAATGCTTCCTACCTTTGGTTGGCTTCAGCTGAAATTTGACCGATATGATGTGAACAAAGGCATTTATATGAATTTCGCTTTGGGTTTTCTCCAATGCTTATTTAAGAAACCTTTATATCTTTACAGCTATGTTACTTAAAGCTCCCAGCTATTTATCATGGTATGGCCTACACTATATTTAACCTGTATACACTCCTTTTTTGTTTCCAAAACCAATATACCAATGGACCCATGCATAACCTCCTCTAATACGTATGCCCATGATTTAGCCAAACCCATGTGAAAAATATCTTTTTTATTTCACTTTACTACAAAAAAATTAAGTTAAAACCAAAACTTCAAAAGGTTAATAGCTTAATCTAAATATGCATTCTATTTCAAAATTAATTTTGTTTTGTATTTATTTTACACAAATTGTACATTTTTACTGTCTTGGTTTAAAAATATTAATTCCATATTGGTCACTTGCGTACTATTTTTACTCCTTTAATAAATGTGTACGATAGAAGGATTATTAAATTTTAATCGATTGCTGATGGTAAATTAATATCTATGCAGCTTGATTAAGGTGTTCACATCATATTGGACTTTTATTAGCAAGACACAAGACACAAACAATGAAATAATGTATACAATTGCCAAGATACATGTACGACATAAAAATTGTTCAGGCATACCAAGAGAATAATGTTGCTTACAATTACGTAGGCACAAGAAATGTTAATGTCGTAGACTAAAAACTGTCAGCGTCGATTCAAACAACATATCGATATTTAAATCATCCGGCTTGTTGTTGGAAAATATAGAAAATTTCGTTTTCTTATAGTCTTCTTTCTGTTGATATTTTAGTTAACTGGCCAACAACACCAACTGAGTAACACTTCTTCCCTTCACGCGGTTGAAATAGTACCAAATAATTCGATGTATGTTTCTATAAGGTACTTCGAACCGGTAGAACGTATTCGTATGGTAAACCTAACCGAAGCCTGGATACAAGAAATTATTTAACACCTTAAACACCTTTAACACCTTAAAGAGATATACATTCTTACCTTTGGTACGACTGCAACCACTAACCTGAGAACAAAGTTGTTTTTACAATTTATGTGTTTAAATAAGCGTTAAAAGCTTAGCTAAGGTACATCAACATATACTTTGACCATAGCATTTTTTATACAGGAGGTATCTTCAATAGTTGTTTTATGTTGTATTAAACTATCGAAATTATAACACGTAAAAGGAACACTCTCCGATAAAATTGGAATCAAAAAAGCCTGCTTGAAATTCCTTCTAAATATTTTACTGCCAATGACAATTCATATAAATGTAAATTTTACTTGAAATGCAAATATAAAATACCCCTGCCGCAGCAAACCTGCAGACTAAGCGAATTTCCATTTGCCTGATTGGATTTACACTAAAATATCTCCTTAAAAATATTACATTTATTCCCTATTTAAATAGAATCAGTTTAACACATACTTAGGTTTGCTGCAACAGGGAGGGTAAAAGTGTCTTTTTTATGTAAAATTTTAATAGTTAGTAAGAAATAAAAACATTTTCCAAATTTGGGCAAAACATGTTAATAAACAACCAAACTACAACAGTTTACTTATTCTCCATAAGAATAACATGATAATTTTAAATTTACAATTTTTTGGAATTTTCTCCGTAACCATTAGGCGCATTAACGCTTCAATATACTAAATTATTTGTTTTTTTAAGCTCTACAAAATTGTTTGGAAAGAAATTGCAAAATTTTATGTTTTTTGGTTCAAAATGGGAAAAACCCATTTTTACCCCATAAAAGCCCCCATAAACCCCCGTTCCCATGGTCCGATCATGCTGGTTCGCGAACTCGTTCGAATAAACGTAGGTTTACATGTTTGTACCAAATTTCATCAAAATCAGACCATTTTTGCTCGAGTTATTGCGCTAACGGACATATATATCCTACTAATATTATAAATGAGAAAGTTTGGATGTATGGATGTATGGATGTATGGATGTATGTTTGTGACAAGTGAACGCGAAAAACACTGGTCGGATTGTGCTGAAATTTGGCATGATGATAGCTCACATTCCCGATTAACATATAGGCATATTCTTATTTCAAAAATCCTTTCGGGCTCCACCCCAGTGGCTCTGGAGTTTCCTATGTTAACCTTATGAGAAATGGAATTATTGAATCTTAACAGCTGTTTCAATTAAACAAGTTGGTTCTGTTCTATGATGTTCAATAGCATTAAAGTTACAAGGATTACCAACAGGGTGCAGCACTATTATTTCTTTTACATTTATTACAACAGCTAATTTGCAACCAAAAGGTGAGTGAGCGTAGCGAACGAACTTCAACCTGAAAGCGAGTTAGCGTAGCGAACGAGCTAACCTGAAGGCAAGTGAGCGCAGCGAACGAGCTCCAACCTAAAGGTGAGTGAGCGTAGCGAACAAACTTCAACCAGGACGTGATTGAGCCATGCGAACGAGATAATCTTGAAAATTAAGAAGTTAAACGGGGCAAAGCCCGCGGGTTACAGCTAGTATATATATATATATATGAATTTGGACGGATGGTGTTTTTGGCCTCTAGGGACCTCAAAACGAAAAGAAATCGGTCCCGGGTCCAGGTCTTACCATGAGTACTACGGTAATAGCTTATTCCCTATATGGGAAATTCGCTAAAACGAGAATTAATTTAGAGTTCTTAAAGCTTAATAATTCACGGTTTTTTTTATTATTAAACAGAGCCTACGTAAACATAGGAGATAAAATATCATATTTTGTATTTTGTTAAGAATATACCAACGAAGTATCTTAATTTTTGTGGCTTTGTTTTGTTGTTGATGTATTTTTATAAATAGGCCTAATAACATAAAAATATATACTATTTTCTTTCAGGCTAAATTACAGTTTGAAAAAAGCTCTTAAATAAGCTTGTTAGTAATTATCTTTCTATAAATAAATGTGGCCCTTGTTTGGGCAAGCTATATTCAATTCTAAACTCCATCGTAATTGGAAATTGATTAACTCAAGGCTTAGTCACAATTTAAATACACTGTCCTTCAAAATCTGTTTTATTGTTGTTAGGCTAAGATTCATTATTTATTTATTTACATCCTAACGGCAGCAATCAATGGTAATACAGACCTATCACGTTAGAGATGATAAATAGGGCCAAAATGTAAGCTAATTATCCTTAAATTTAATGAAACTAAAATTTTATAAGGGCTATTTTTTTACGATTATGACTATGAAGGTCAAATAAAAATAACTAGGCCCTATGTTAATATTTTACCAAAAGGTTTAAAATATGTAGTTGCAAAAGTTTGCGAACTTAGCAAGAATATCAATTTTATCATTAGAAGTACCGTTTATCAACAATTCATTCAGTTTTAGTAGGCCTCAATAAAGCACTGATTCAGCGAAAACCTAAGTAGTCATTTTCTAAAACAAAATAAGCCATATGAATGATAGAGCCATTATTTAATCATTCTAATGTACGCTAGACTAGGATATTATCATGAAATAACAAGTAGACCATTGTAATCAACTTTGGTTTAATTTTTCAGAAAATTTAAGCTTGTTTATTAATACTGAATAATTGAAAATACATACCAGAATTAATACTGCAAAGAATCTCCAGAACAAAGATGCATGTCGTCGCAGGAAAATCTGCATAAATATTATTACTGAATAAGTCACTTAACACCAACACTTTTAACTAAATGTCTACTAAAACCACTCACAAACACTACGCGATACAGATACTAACATTCACTACAAGGTCACTACGAATACTACGAGTAAAAACATGAAATACATCATACAGTTCAACGACAGTCACAAGACAACAATGGACCAATAAGAAACGAGCACGTCATGCGAGTAGAGGACTTGCTGATCAGCTGATCAGCTGACAATGAAATAGGTTTTGGTTAGTTTATTAGCCAACGTTTTAATGCGCTACAATACAATGTAATATTATTTATTGTATTATTATTTATGGAATATTAATTATGTAGGCTATGTATGTATTATATACCATTATATTAATATAACTTGAAAATAGGTAAAAAGCTCGACACGAAAAATTTATTTTGGTTACAATGCAATTACGGAAGTAATCAACAGTCATAGGTAGTATTATTTTCACTAATAGTTACCAAATTAAAAGTAATATAGTTATTAAATTCAATGTAATATTTAGCTCAGTTCCTAATTTTGTGAATACCATTACTGAATTGTGAATATCGTGATACTATGTTCGTACTATGATTTAAGAAATGTTAAATTTAATTATGCTATATTATAAGAAATGATTGTGTTTATGCATGATATACATTCGGATTAATAACATTGAGAGTGTATTACTGTGAAATGGGATAAATACGACTGTTTTACCTAGAGTATTTAACAGCAAAAACTATAAATTACATTGTTAAAATAGAGTCTTGAGCGTTGTAGCACATATTATAGAATATGTAATGGTTTACTCTATGGTTCTATGGTCTATGGTTCTATAGTCTATGGTTGTAGTTTTAAGACGGGTCGCCGCGGGCGCGTTGTTCCACGATCCCATTGTTGCGACGTTCCACGATCCCAGTGACTAACGCGTCGCAACAATGCTGACGAACAGCTGTTATCATGAATTTGTTGTTGCTGACATTTATTGTGGAAATTTTCAACATAAATGCTCGTATACATTTAAATGTTTGTTATTGGAGAAGGGAAATACATTTGCTTTCTAGCTATAACAGTTAGGTTGCAAAAGACATATTTTAAAACGTTTGGATTTACTTCTAATCTGCAGTTGCTACAGTATTTTACAATTGACCACATTTAGTTGTACTGGCTTTTATTCAGTCATTTATTAAACATACACCATTACAGATTTACAGTTACTCTTGTACGATTAGCTGGATATGGTTTTATATTTTTCTGTCCGATATACAGTACATTTAACCCCTTTTAGGAGCCACGTCTCGTTCCCGGGTAGACCGGGATTGCGCCAGTTATGTGAGGGTTAAAGCCTGGCACGCACCGGGATTGCGCCAACGCTACCCCATGTAGCCACGTAGCCGGGTAATCGGGTGGAAGATGGAATGTAACCTAAGGGTCCTAACGATAATCTAACCTGTTAATGAAAGAAACTATTTTTGAACTTTAAGTATTTTCTAAACTTGAAGGAATACCGCATTTGAGCATGGCGGTACGTTTTGGGGGAGGTATAGATTGTACAGTGGCGGTTTGCCGGTGTCCACCTGTTCTAGTGGCGCAATCCCGGTGTCCACCTGCTCTAGTGGCGCAATCCCGGTGTCCACCTGCTCTAGTGGCGCAATCCCGGTGGACCGTGCCCAATCTGGTGTTTGTTGTAATCGTGTAATGTATTTTCCGATTTATTTAAATTCCCTGACGGACTCTACAAGAACGACAGCAAGTCATTATAGTGGTATATTTTAAACTAACATTTTCCTTCAGCCAGCCCTACGTATCCAGCAAAGCAATGGGTTAGCTGGTACGGTACACTACTGTACTGTACTGATTTGATTTAGTGGCGGGCACCATGGTACAAACCTACGATATCCTTGGCATGGTTTGCTGTAAAGACTGAGCTATTGACCAATGAATCATTTGACTACTTACCACTCATTTAAACAATTTTGTTTAGTAACAACTATAGTTTATGACTTGTTATTTTATTATTACGAAATAGAAAGACGGGTTAAAAGTATATTATTTAAAAGAATACATAAACGGTTAGGTGTGCATATTTGTATGTGTTAGGCAAACGTTTACCCTTTGAAGCAGATCAATTCAAACCAACAAGAAATATCTTCAGAGTTCAAATAAAACGTGATATCAATACACAAGACATTTGAGATGTCAAGTTTACCCAATAAAGTCTTTACTCCAAAGTTGACACAAACTTTCTCTCTCGGGTCCCAAACTAAGCAACGCTGTTGTGACAGCCCGTTTACTTTCGCATTGTTGAAGTCCCACTTCTGGTTTATTGATTTGACATAGGGTCTAACTGTTTTTATTCAATTTATATGACAAAGTCTTACCTTAGAAATCCTTATTATGTCGATCCAAATCAATTTCAAACCCAAAGGTTCATCACCAGACGGGATCCAGATCGAGTAGATTTCAAAAGTTGTATCCACCCGAAAGGGTTTCGTAAAAAAATTAAATAACACTAAAATATTTTACAATAAACATGAACTAGCTAAATAAATTAGGTATGAAAACCATGGTTTAAAAAAATGGATTGGCCTCACTTTTACTTGGGAACACTTTGCAGACAACTGACAAATAATAAAATAATCAAACAGCCGGTAACGTGTTCCGTTCTCTAGTAACAGTGAGGTTAGCCCACATTTTGATGGAATTACCATAGACTGACCAACACAAGTAGACTTATTATCCCGCTGTAAATTTGAGGCTCCTTTTCGTGGCTATGTTGGTGACACTGATTGTTAGTGTTGAAGAAATTTTGTTTGTATTACTTTAAGGTTAATTTACTTTTCGGTTATAAAACTAGGGGACGAGTTATTGTTTATTATTAGATCATTTTTTTGGTTAAACGAGGTTTTATATGTAAATAACAAGAAACAAATTGTAAACAAACACGACCTATAGAGTACCGGACGAAACAAACAATCAAATTGTCTTCAGCTGATCCTTAAGGATGTGAAATCTACTTAGGGAGTATTTATTATTTATGATTTTACCATATCCATCGCTAACGTTTTCGTCACACGTCTCGAGAGTCCTAGTCTATAGTTAATTTAGTTTGGTGATTAGTTGGTAACGCAATTGACTGCATTTCCAACTAGCGTCTCAGGGTTATTGAGTATGTTTTCTGTGGTTATTGTCAGAATCTGATGAGAGCCTATTCTGCGAAGGAGTGAGGGGTTGTAGGAGAGCCCTTCACGTAAAATAAAATTGTCATAACCTAACCAAACTAACCAGACTTTCTGATAATACAAGAAAGATATAAGATGAAAACCGAAAGAATGTTTACTTAATGGAAAACTAATTCTGTGCATAAAATAAAATTATTAATGCCTCAAATTCAAAAAAAAATTTACAATTAAGGTGTAAAATCGCATTTCTAAGAAAAGTCTTTGACAAAAAGTTAGGTGTCAGTAGTGGAATTCGATCTGGCTATCCCATGGTCATCAGTCGAGTACTCTATCCACTACACAAACACCGATAGTTGTATCCGTATCGTTGCGGTAATGGTGTTCCAAGAGAAGAGAGTGACGTCTCGCCCCCCACTCCTTCTCAAAAGAGGTTCTCATCGGTTTCCAATTATCTCCCTGAGATGCTTCTGCATTTCTAAGGCAATGCTGTTGTAGGCCCACTTCTCGGTACCACCACTAATTGTATCAGTACAGTTCATCATTCTAATATACCGGCTGATATGCTCCATATGTCCCACGCTAGGTCTGAAGTCCGTGTGGATTGGTAAATGCAAGGTATAAATACAAGACTAGAGTAAAATTGCTATACAAGGCTCAAATCTGTTCCCGATTTCCCTAAAGACACAGATTGATGTAAAGTCATCCAGGAGAGATTTGCACTCGACGGTTCATCGTTACGTGAATTTCTTAGATACATCACTCGTTATCTTGTAGCTAGTCAAATGAGGCAATTGTCTTTGTATTTCTCGTGATAGTAAAGAGACTTGTAAGATTGGAAGTTTTCAATATGACTTAAAACTGTTTATCAATTTGTTTTACTAATATTATCGTTGTTTGATGAGTTGTGATGAATAGTGAAGTTGATCTGATGTAGGTGTAGATATGTGTGTCTAGTCACTCCATTGTTATTACCTATACCTAATTATTTGGAGTGTTTTGTATTTTGAATTTGAAGATTAAGTCTGGTTTTATTTTAAATATCTAGAATATCCACTGCTTCATACGGTTCAACTTTTCGTATCATTGTTATCCACGTGATTTCAGTAAAATATAGTTTAGCTGGAGACTTTTGCCAAACACACTTCGTTGCAGGGTAAAATACGAAAGAAAAATACCAGTGTGAAACTTAGAATCTTGTAGGTTAATAGTATTTTGGCTATAAACCGACCAATCTAAGCTGAATTTATACACAAATCGGATTTACCGGAATGAAATATGACCAAAGATGCTTTTCATCGCTTTAATAACATTTTCAATAGCTCTGTAGTACTTTTCTGACAGTTATACTTCTTATATTTCTAAGAGCTATGAATGATATATCGGCTTCTACCCAAGAGAAGAGTTGTATAATCAATGGTACAGGTAAAAATAGATCCAAATTAAAAAACGCTTTATTTGTCTATAATACCTCGTACAAATTAGATGTTTGCCACAATACTCATGCGAAAATGTCGTCTAGAAGTCACTGTTTTAGTTTACAATAACAAATTAACATTTAAATTTCAAACCTTAACATTAGTAATAAAGCAAATATTATCATACTATCTATCTATATACTTAAATTCAACAAGGGGTTTCTATGTTACACCCTACACCTCAGCCGTTCTAGCGCAGTAAATGGTAAGTAAAAAGGTAATTTCTTTTAGAGCTTCGCCCCCTATCGTTTTATTTGTTTAGAGTTGGCTTGAAAGATTCAGTGATGTTGACCAACTTTCTTAGCTGATTTTTTATTAAGGAATTTTGTATCCATTGACCACAGTCAGATCGTGTACAAGAAACAAAACATTTTTTTTTTGTATTTAAATTAGACTACCTTTTACAACATCTTAAATAAACAAAACTAATAATTAAGCAATAAAATGTCCTGATTATAACTGACCGGTTAGTTGCCCACTGTTTATTTACAAACATAATAATAATATTGTTCCAAAAAAATAATTAATTATGACTTACTGGCATAATGCTTTAAGGTAGGACTAGTCAATGGTTCTAGTCATAAGAAGTAAATTGATATTTTGTCTAAAAATCTATAAAGAAAATTGAGCAAAATACAGTTTTTCTAGCATTTACCAACTTATCTCAAGGTATATAAATATGAAATCTTCCGATTTTATGGTCCAATTAAGATATAACCAGTGATAACACTCTACACGTCCTTGAGGATTTGTAAAAAAAAAGAAATAATCGGATTGGACCAATTTCGAAATGGAATACACTTGTAACAATATCCAGCTGAAAGAGCGGGGGGTTTAATTTCATTTAAACTTGTGCAAGATTGTGGATACATTGTGCTGAAATTATTAGCTTGGCTCCCTAGATATAGTTTAGAGGGTTAAACTTCTCCATTACAAACAAGGTCGAGGTGTGCGTGCTTTAAATTTTTTAAGGAATGGTTCTAAATATAGTGAAATCGTCAATATGCGTGATTCAATCAACTCGATATCACAGACGATCAGTTAATATAAAATATCAAAAATGACAAAAATAAATGTAAACAAAAACCAAACCATATTCTTTATTTTTCATACATCAAACAACACACTGAAACTATTATTTGTTTTCAACCAAAAACAATTGCAGAACATATGACTGCTTATTTATGTATATCAGGAAACAGTCTTTTGGCAAGCAAATAAGAAAAATATATTGAGGCGTTTTCTTTATAAATGATTATTCATCGTACGTCAATAGCAAATATATTTTGTAAAGTGCTTAGCTTATTAATGAAAAGAATGTGTGTTTTATCGAAGGGTTTAGTAATTAAACACACCATGAACCCTTCCTTCTTATCACTATGTTATTTATTATCCGTTTTATATTTTAAACGGATTATGATGTAGTAGATTTTTTCTGAAAATAATATTTTTCGTTTAATGTTGCATTTAAATAATATTTTATTTAAATAATATATTATGTTTTATTATTTAATAGATTTTTTATTTTAAACAAATTATTTATTATTTTACTACAACAGTTTATCATTCTATCAAAATAATACTATAAAGCATGATTGCGACTATATTTTCTATATAAAAACTGTACTTATATCATTACGACATTATTTTAGCGAATCGTTTATTTAATTCTTATAGAAGTAAATTCGGTCATTTCGAAGCTGAAAGTTCGTTAAGATGTAATTGAATCTAAATTGTCTCAGACCGTCTGCTAATTTTAATTAAGTCTTCTCAAACTCGCAGGCGCTTAAACTACACTACAAGCTTAAAGCTATCTAAATTTATTTTGTTGCAATAATTTTTCTTTGAATATAATATTGTAAAACATAAATATGGTAAAATATTACTGTAATCGGGGAGTGATTGGTGTAATTAAATATGAAAAGAAAAATAAAGGATTTTGATGCAAAAAGGTTTAATTTATAAGAGAAAAACGAGTACGTGTGTTAATGAGAACTGATTCGCGTTGAATGAATTCTAAAATAGAAATCGCCATATGGTGATGTGATGGGCATTACTAATACTGCTAGGAACAGAGATATTCAAATTATTTCAAATGTGTACACAAGAACTTGACTGAATTTAGTCTATGCAGCTTCAAAGAAACAAATCTTAAATATATTCATTTAGAATTAACTTTTTACAAATTTCAAATGATGTCCTTTTCGGCACTTCTTTCGGCAACTGTAAAACCATTTTACAGCGTTGTACATTAAATACTTTTGAAAACAGTTTTTATGACACTAAAATAGGTTTGAATATTTGACAGGTAGCTTATCGTTGAGTGCTGGGTTTCTAAACTCTAAAAACTACAATATCCACTACTATTAGTCATAAATAGTGTATATTTTTTACTTTACTGTATACAGAGTGTCCAAAAAGTCCCAGGTCGGTTAAAAAATGTTTGACCGAAATATTTAAACTCTAGCTACAAAAAATTGCACAAAATTACTGGACACAAAATGTATTTAATCACATATTCAGTAGTCCACTACTTCAGGGAGACCGACCGCTCTGAGTCAGAAGAAAATCTTAAATTTAAGCATAGGTTGATTGATCTGCATATGGAATAAAAGATATTTATTAGTACAATACAATGCCGCAAACCCGAACTCAAATGGGCAATCGAGTCCAAATTGAAAGCTAACAATGCATTGAATTTGCAATGATGCTATACGCTACTTTAAATACTTCAATTTCGTTTGAAACGGGAACATAACTTTCCGGACGCTTATTCGTGTTTATAAAACTATCCAATTTACACCTAGGCTAAAATGTAACATACTTAAAACAAGAACCACTCGGAAGAAAGAGTTCAGTTCCATATAAACTTGAACAAAATTGCAGTTACATTATGCATGAGGAAATTATTAGCCTGTCTCTCTTGGGATAGCTCTGAGACTTTTAAAACTTCTCCATTACAAATAAGGACGAGGTTGTACGGGCTTTGACTAACTGTTTTACGATTTATATTTTTAAAATGTAGAAATTGTAGTTCAAAGTTATGAAAGCACGGATGAAATAAATGTTTGTTTTGAATCGATTATTTAACGAAAAGAGCAGGCAATATGAAACATTTATAAACTAAACAATTGGTTTTGTTAGAACACAACAGGTAGTTAATAACCTGCAATTGTATAATTATTTTCATTCATTTATTTGCTGGTCTATTGACTTTATATAGGTTGACCACGTCCTACTAAATTGCGTATCAAATTTGTACAAAAAGGTGTTAAAGTTTAAAATACTATCTTTGAATACAAATTGTTAGTAAAATTAGACGTTCACGAAATGAGTCATTCAAACACAGATTTGTAGAAACGGTGAATTTTTCAGACAAGTAATTTTTTTTTAAGTTACTTATTATCAATCAACACCGAATTCTATAAATTCGTGTTCTTACAATTATTTATAGACGCCAGAAAACCAAGGTTGGCAAACATTAACATATAAAATTCTTCAGTATTTAAGGAAAACACTTTTTTATATGTTTTAAAATCACATGAGGACCTTTAATAAAGTACAACGATGTCTGTTAAGCACAATCCAGCTTTAAACATCCACAAATGAGAGCAAGAAATATGTTCTACCAAAACCATTAGTGTGCTAATGGGATTTTAATGGGGCCCATGAGTAGTTAATGGGATTCAATAAATTTCAATGTAATTTCGATCGAACAATGTACTTGGTTTAATTTAATACTTGATCACTGAGTTTAAATTAAGGCTGTACTTGTCACATTGTGTAACTGAAGAGCTTGTTTGTGTATAAATCGTTGAAAATGTCATTAAAAATAAATGTTAAAGTACTTAAGTTTAATGAATTAAAATGAAAGGGAAATGATGGTAATAATAAAAAAAACCTTTGAGGACATTTAATTGACTCTTCCCGGTAAATATTTCATGTCATAGAATTTTATTTTAAAGGGAATAACTTTTACTACTTTGCTTTCAACAGTCTTGAGAACATCAGATTGATTCTTTCTTATTTCCAGTAGGTTACAAATTAAAAGATTCTATGTAAGATAAGGTAAATGGTGAATACAAAAATATTTTTCGCACATATTTAATTTTAATCAATGTGTTGTTTTAAAAATGAGTTGAAACAACTATCCTTAACGCGTACATAACACTAATATAACGCAGTTTTAGATTGTCTTTTCTTACTTAAATGTCCAACCGTCGAAGTGAAAACTGCTAACTTTACTTTCAGAAAAAAATAAACATAATGCAATTAATATGTTTTAGTTTGTTTTTTTACATTTTTAATTATGGGTAAATACTTTAAACCAAAATGTGTTTATTTTTAAAAGTATTTCTTCAAGCAGCATCTTTATGACCCTCAAAATATGCCACATAGCAGGTTCTACATAGGCCTATTGGTTTGATATGATAAAAAGTTTTGTTACATGTATTTTTAAAAATCTTTAAAAATAACTACCCTATAACATACTTGAACACTTATTAATTTACTAAATAAAATACAAATACAGCTAGAAAATGGTTGGACTGCTTCTCTTCTATGGATTTATTATTACTGTTTTTAATTTTTGACGTTGAGCCAACATATAAGTAACACGATGAATTTGTTTTCTAAATTCATATGTAATTTTGCGGGGCATTGAGCCGCACAGGTTCACTAGTATTTTTAAATTCAAGATCATAATTTTATATCTACGAGAATGGAGGAAGAACCAGAGATAGGTCCGAATGACTTTAATAACATATTTTCACAATTAGCTTTTTCTAAATAAATAGCTATTAAATTTCGGAGCAAAGCCAACTGGATTTGATAGGATAAATATTATTTATTAATATCCCATCCCTGATCTTGTACCCAAAACCCCTAAAAGTTTCATATCTTGTTAGGATGATGACGACAAAACAAGTTAATAGTTATGAATGTTTTAATGCTAAATGTTCTAAAGATAAATGTTTGAAATGGAGTAAATATTTTGTTAAGTTTATAACGTCCCTTAAAAAAAAAAATTGAATATAAAACTTTCCTAACATAATCACCAGCTCTAAACACTGAAGTTTGAATTCCTAAGGGAAATCAACATTGCATTAGTCTTAAGAACTTAGCGTTATTTGACAAGTAAAACCCCGTTCTGGGTTATGATTAAATTTAAGATAGAATGGTATTTATTAATAATTGAAGTTTGTAAAATAAAAATAGGTAACCTTTTTTTGATTTTTCCACCACTTTAATCATTTACAGATCTGAAAGTCTTGAGGTAATATTTACTAACTATAAAATAGGTCTACTAACTATAAGATACTAACTATAAAATACTTTCATTGAACATCACACCATTATACGATAACTTGAGTAATTCTTGTCCGATTTTGATTAAATAGTTTTTTTCTCGTTTTTACCCCCAAAACATAAGATTTCCAAATTTATCCTTACACCTTTTTAAAGAGCTTAAATAACCAAATAATGTAGTAGTACATTGAAGTACTTTTGTACGTTTAATGGTTACAGAGAAAATTCAATAAATTATTCAATAATGATATTATAATGGAGAATAAGTTAACAATCCGTCATAGCTTGCTTGTTTATGGATATATGTTGATCAAACTTGGCAAATTTATTTATTTTATAATAAGCTATTCATATTTTAATAAAAACGCACATACCCTCACTGTAGCAGCAAACCTAGGTACTTGTTTAAATTAATGTTATTTAAAAATAGAATTAATCAAAAACCCAATCAGGAAAATGGAAATTCGCTTAGTCTGCAGGTTTGCTGTGGTGGGGGTATTAGTTACATATTGGCTATTCAATTAAAGTAAAAACTGTAGTTAGGAGAGTGTGAATATTTATTATTAACTTGCTTAAAACTCAACTTTTAGCTGGGCGTACAATAATAACCAACTAGAAATAATAAGATGCTTATTAAAGATTTATTACTAGCTAGGCTATATGGTGTTTTTGGTCTGGGTCAAGGTCTTACCATGAGGTATACGACAATAACTTATTGCTTAGAAATTCGCTGAAATATAATCATTGCTTGGCATGATAACTATAGTCATACCAGAAACAAAAGAACCCTGGGCCATTTCGAGCCGTGCAGGTTTGAAGGGTAAGCCCTACCTACCGGCGCGAACCACGTGATCTTTTCGTTTCTGCGCAGGTTGTTTTGTTCTTGGGATGTTTATAGTTAAATAAATCCATCCCCCTTAACGTTAATCGTTCTTACTACAATTAAGCTGTCTATTGTAGTCATCACAATTACAATTGACAAACAGTTTGGTCAACACAATTCATTGTGGGTTAAATGCAACCATTGTAACATCTAACTATACTATACTATTGCTGTTATTCTGAGCCAGGGGTGTTTTGGTGACTAGGGGTCGTAAACTAATAAAAAACTATAGTGAGGGGGGGGGGTAAAGAATTTAAGGAGCATCCATAAGTAATTAAGTCTTACATTAAGTCTTTTTGTAAATGCCACATTGGACCTATGCATTGTTTTGATGTAAATATTGTATATGTTTGCCGTAGAAATAAATAAAATAAAATCAAATAAATAAAAAAACATTCTCAAATTTTATGCGAGGATATCGAGTAATAAATAAAAACCCGGTGAAAGAAGTGCCCGATAGAAGGTCTGGAGCCAAGTAGTTACCTTTTGGTCTAACTAAGACCCAATGTATCTATGTTGCAATCGCTTTAGTTCACCAGGTCCAATGGTTTGATCTAGTAAGAAAGTCGCATCACCGAAAATTGTATACATTACGTGCATATCACCCTAAAATGGCATGTGGATTGAATAGCGTCCAAGTACTGGGTCTTGAAATTAAAAAAAAATTATACCAAGATTCCAGAAAATACAGAAGATTACAGAAAATATCTAGTTTTGGTAACAAACCTTCACTTCAGTTCGTGCTGAGCTGTGGTAAAATAATTTTGTACAAAAATAATACTTTTTTAGTCAAGGTCTTTTGTAGACAAATTATTATTTTATATTTTCTTATTTACCGGTACAGGTAGGAAAAAAATACAAATATGCTACTGAAACCATTTTTAGCTACACCTGATGAATTCAAACAACGGTTTATGGTAGTAATAACACTAAACATACGATGGTTATTTTTAGAAATTCAATTTCTCTGAGAAAGCTCTTATAAAATGTTTATCAAGTATAAGTATACTCGCTTTGTATTTAAATGAATCATTTGGATGCTAGATACAAGTGCCTGCTTTAAACTTAAACTGTATTGCCGGTCGTTGCATTCAGAGAGATGTTTAAGTTGAACTACGTACATTAAGGTTCCTCAAAGACTCGTCTTGGGTGTTATCGTTGATATTAGCATGAGTATAGTGTAACTGTTTCATAATATATGCATTTTATTTTTACGTTGTAATAATTTTACGATTAAATCGCTATAGCTTTTTTCACACTTTGACTTCATTAGAACTAGGTCTAGTTGTCCTATGCCTGAAGCAAGATGTATGACGTCAAATGGCTCACTCGTGTCTAGCCGTTTATTCCTTACACAACCTAGACTGAAATCTGATCCTATCTTGGAGCTGTTCCGAACAAAGCGCGACTAGAAGTCATAGTTGTCCTCAACCTCCATCATGATCTCACTAACGGGTTCAACTGACTGCACCCCAAGATGTTGAGTGAGGCGGAGCATATCCCAATATGGACAGCAGAAGACCGTGTGGTCAACGTCATCAGGAATGCCCGAGCAGTAAATTCAGTCTCGTGAATTGGACCTGGCCATCAAGAGCAGGTACGACTGAAAGTAGTACACCTGACAAGTACTGCGGCCGATATTCCACCCCCTTTTGTACCTGCTTGATGAGTCTGGTAGTCCGACGTCTTCGACTATCCTGTTCCCAGCTCTCTTGTCACATCTAGAAGCTGCAGGAGCGCTCTTCCGTTCTTGCAGCGTCCTACTAACGTAGCCTTGTCTCTGGTAAATTGCCTTCCTCTCCTCTGCGGATTGTTTGACAAGGATGCGATGACTACAGCAATCACCAGGACAGCCTGCTTGGACATTGTGTGATATGCGAAAGTGACTGCCTCCTGACGCTGCACTCGGGCAAGCCTAAACCGATTCAATTCCTTGTTTAGCGTGACTACCCACACCTCAGAGTGTAAAGAAGCAAGGACTAGTCTGCAGAGATCAAGAGTCTTAACCTGTGCTGGACCAAGAACCCCCAAAACTGGACACTAACCCTCTAAGGGCAACGAAATTTCTAGCAGCCTTGTCCATTGTACGGATGATCTGATCTTGTCTACCATGACACAGATTAACTTGGTGGTTCACGTGTTTTTGGACAAATACGTTTCCCCACTCCTAGCGCAACAATGGTATGGTATAGGTTACTTTCTTTGATAGGTGTGACAATCTCTGTCTTGCTCAAAACAAGTAGTGAAAGACCAAGATCAGTCATTGAAGCATTTTGTAAGCACAGATCCGGTTCAGTTTCAGTGGGGCCTGCTCAAGGTTGCATGCAGCAATGAGGGCCACAACTTTATCGGCGTACCCAACTAAAAACAGTGTCCTCTATCATATCGGATTCAAGGAGGCTATCTAAGACAGTTTACAGATTTACGGGGAGTATCAAACCTTGTGCGGCACCGGAAGTGACATCCATTGTCCACAGTCGATCTTAAGTTTTGCACGTAAGAGTTCTACAACACAGATAGTCCTAAACCTCAATGAACCTACTGGAACGTGGAAGATGTTCCTCAAGGAGTTTAACATATCGAACCATCTCGCCTAGGTAATCTTGACTGCGCTACCTGTATGTAGAGGTAGCGTAACAAGAAGATACGGCCAGAGAGAAGGTAGTAACTCTCCGTAGAATCAATTCAATAGTGCAAATTGATAATGCTTCAGTTGTTAACCTTACTTTCTGAAGCTGTACTCAAGAGGAGACCAGTCTCTTGCAGCTTCCATGGCAAACGCCACGAGTTTTTCAATTTTGTAATGGAGAGAACAGATGTTTCCAACTTGATGCTAAAGATAAGAAGGTCTCCTGCCCTTCCAAAATTAAAATGGGACCATTACGATTGAGATAGAAACAGGGTGGTGACGACTATATCCATTGTACCTTCAATAAGAGAAAGTAACAAACCGAGGCAAACAGTTTCAACAACGACCAGGGATCACCCATCGCAATGCAAAGCCCAATCTTTGCATCCATGCCGCACTTCCTGACAACGGACCACATTGCCTAGAACTTCACGACCCACTGAGAATACTGATTGACAGTACAAAGCACACATCAAGCCCTGCAACACAACAGGGGCATTCCTATTGACCATAGGTCACCCTTTTAGTCACCTCTTCCATGAAACCCGAGAAGGCTGCGGTCCTATTCTAGCCTGTGAAAACCTCGATTTGGAGGACTTTATTATTGAATCAATGGTTTCCATGAAATCGGTAAGAAAGTGAGAAATATGAATAATGCTGATAAAAAATGCCAAGGTACCTAAAAATTAACACTAGTGCCTTAAATACTAACAGAAGCCATTCTTTATTAAATCAATTATAAAACAAAACTTTACTATACCAATAGTATTTTAACTAGTTTTGTATAACATTATTAACATGGAGTCCACCTTTTAAAATACAAGTACAAAGTAGCTTTAGTTTACAAGACCGTGAGATGGAAATCCACACTTAATAGGATTTAATTTCAAACAAGCCTGAACAAGATTGCAGTTACATTATGCATGAGAACATTATTAGTTTTATCCTCAGAGGAACATTTTCCGCTTGTTAAATTTGTTTATTACATAGTAAGAGGAAATAATTGGTTGTTTCATTTAAGTAAAGAAAAAGAGTATTTTACAATTGTAAACACTTTAATGTCCAGAAGAAGAGAATGTTTATAGTAAAACACGTATCAGAGCTGTATTGAAAAAGCAATCATGTATTGAAAAAGGCTCAAGCTTCTTTGGCAAAGCAAACAGAAGGTAAATTTAGTCTTATTCTAATTTAAAATGTTGAATGTTGAAACTTAGCAAACCAAATCCACAGCTCTAAACACTGAAGTAATTTTGAATTCTTTAGGGAAATCAACATTGCATTAGTCTTAAGAACTCAGCGTTATTTGACAACTCAAACCTCGTTGCGAGTTGCAATTTATTTTGAGATACAGTCGATTATTGCATAGACCTACCACAGTTTTTAAAATGAGAATAAATAATTTTTCCTGCTTATTATTTCCTTTTCCACTCCTTTAACATATCTCATTAACCTTGTTTTCTTTTTCAGTTAGATTTATTGATTTAATTACAGAAAATCCAGTACAACACATATTGTATATACATACTGTACTGCCATATTGTTACTACATACTATAGGCCTAAATATTTTTTTGGACGTCCCATAGACCGTTGGACCACACAAAATGTTTTGAGACAAAGTAAACTTATTGTCATGGATAAACATGCGTTTATGGTTAAACCATAAAATCAAATATGGAAAGTATACTAAAACTGCAAAAATAGATCTAGATGGTAAGCTAGAGGAGAAAATAATCACTGTTTGTTTATTGCAGTACCATAAAAAATGAATCTCACTTTATTCTACCTCCTATTTAAAAAAAAAGGCCATGTAGAACAAGTTTATATTTCAACATTAATGAAAAATAAACGTTCTAAGACGAATTTGGACCAATCTAGTTCAACAAAATACGTCTTCAACTTTTAATGATGTCTCGCCTGGCCTTAATCATGTTACTGAAGTTCTTTCTACAAACACATAAAAATTAATGGACAATTTCATCTTCATCAATGTTCAAATATCTGATTAGCGCAAGAATCTTGGATTTCGTTACAGAAAGTTAATAATAGTACTTGGGACCGATGAGTCATGGCTCGGTATAGTTTATTTTGATTGTAAAATCAATACAAAGGAAACTCACGTTTTGTTTACAACTAATTTTGGCTTTTATTATTTAATTTTCAGTAAAATTTCAATTTAATGGAATGTTTAAACCTGGCAATCCACAACTATTGATTTATCACACAGTCGAAGGTAAATAACATAATTTGCTTTTATTCCAGAAAATGGCTTTAATATTTTAGCGAATTTCCCGTAGGGAATCAGCTATCACCCTAGGACTCATGATAAGACCTGGGCCCGGGAACGATTTGATTTTTCGTTTTGAGGTTCCAAATACACATGTTTATATAAAAAAGAATTTTAAAACCATGTAGCCTAGTCAATCAAGTGTTCATTACATCGATAAAAACCTTTCTTGACATATTTTTAAAATATATAGCAAACTAAGGCAACACCATAGGTGAAATATGGACTACACTCCGGAAACAGCATAAACAGTCACACACGGGGGCGAGCTACGCACTATGCGACTCTCCACGCTATAACTGATTAATAGGGGTAGTACGGAGAATGAATGAGAGCAAAATCTTAAATCGGTTTCTAGAAAGAAGCGAATGAGTTTACCATTGAAACTACCAGTCAGCAATAACACATATTTTTCTTTAAAAATAAATGTACCCAGAGGTTATGACACCTAAGGTTTAACAAGATTTAAAACTGTTATCATACCCTAACCCAACAGCCCCAAAATTGACCTTGAGAACTTAACCAATTTGGTAACTTTGTGCCAATGTTGTCAAACTTGTATTAAATTCTAAATTGAGAAAGTTTCTTTCTTAAGTGGTCTGTGACATTGGTTGTACTTGGGTTATTAAGTTTCCAGGTGAAATTTTTGTTATTTTTATAATAACTACTTTGATACAGTTCAGTCAATTATATTTCTTGCTAATCAATGTCAGTGTTACTTATTTCATTCTTGTAGATAAAATATAATTCTTATAAAGAAATACAAAAAATCTGTCAAAATTCAGTTTTTGAACAACATTTATAAAGTTAATTAGGGAATAATATGATTTTTTTTATAATTATGCACACACGTTTTTATATCCCTAAAAATTTGTCTGTGTAATAAATGTTTTAAGAGCTAATTTTACATTATTTTTATATTTACTATTTATCTAAATAATTAATACTATGAATTAAAGTAATACAATTTTTTATATCTATACATGAATATAAGAACTAGAAATAATAACAACTACAATACATTACTTAAATTTAGACTTGAACAATGATGTGTCTTCAACAATTGATGAACAAATTTAAAATTTTTTATCAAACATACTTACAGTATAAAGTTATTTTTATTTCCGTATACCCTCTCCTCTTTTTTCCCTGTAATTAAATATAAAATGAAAGAAACATTGGATGAAAAGATTTGTAAAGTGACATGACCAAGGGTTGTCTATATTATCACAAATTTCAAAGAGATAATCTTACAGACAAATGTTAAAAGAAATTCAAAAATATTCACATCTGATGGACCAACAATATTAAAAAGTCTACTGAAAGGCTAATTATTTTTATACGGTTTAAGTTTGTATAACATTTTATTCTTTCATTAAATACACGGCTTTCCCTTAGCAAGTTCCCAGTATTCAAAAGCTTTCATCTTGTACTTAAATTATTAGGAAGTTTATCAAACGTCAGCAAAACAAAACCAGCTAGGTGAGTCGGTGGCTCATTTGGTAGCGTCGCGGACTTCGGGCCCAAGGCAGCGATGTCGTGGGTTCGGATCCTGGTCACTGCCGAAAACATTTTATCAGTACAGTTCACCTTTGTACTGTACCGGCTCACCACTTGTTTTGCTGGATATGTTCCACACACGGGCAGTTAGTCTATGTGGACGGGCAAATGCAAGGTTAAAAGAGGCCGCCAACCTCTTAAAAAAAAGAAAAAAATAAGCTTGATCGGGCATTGGGGACAGAGTGTAATGGGATATCAAAATGTGTCTAATTTTGTTTTTTAAATCTTTACTATTAAAGTATTTGGAAATTACCAATTTTTATGACAGCCATCAAGTAGAGCTAAAAATCCCAACAATTTTGTATATTGACGCATTGTTTTACAACTGAAAGAGACAAATATAAAAAACTGTACATTTATTTAAACTTTTGTGATATTCTTATGGAGAAAAATTTACCGTTTCAGTTTCAACATACTCGTATGACATTTTTGGCCACAAAAAAATTGTTTTCCCATCCCTTCCCCGTAGCAGTGAACCTAGGTCAGTTAAGTCTAATGTTATTTAAATAAGTAATTTATTTGTCTGCTACAACTTATAAATTATAAAGAAGTCATACATTTTTTGTAAGGTTTTATTACTTTACTAACAATACAATAATACTCTCTGTTTCTTTCTGCAAAAAAAACATATTCAATGTGTAAATAATATTTTGATTCATTTATTTAATTGACTACGCAAACTGTGGTGAGTAAACCTAATCGGCAATATTGCAGGAAAATTCGTCAACATATGAATGGAATACAAAGGTAAAGTAGACAAAATAATATTAAAATTATTATTTAATATTGTTTTGTTTTTTGAGAATTTTTGAATAAATAGACTTCCCCTCATTCCAATCTTCCCATAAGTCCCACCTTATGGATAAGACATCTCTCTTTATGTACTATAATGTTTTTTGTAAAGTTTTTTTTTATCAATCTGCTCGTCTAGCACGGTTTGGTGTTTATAATGATACAATATTTTATCAAGCAAAATGTATGAACTTTACAATTACAAGTAACTAAGATAATCTGTGGTTTTATATGTATCAATTTTATTTTTGAATTTACTTCTACTGATGGTACAAATGTTTTTGTTTTATAATTTGTTTTAATGAGTGTTTTAGTACCCTATTCATGTTTTGTTAAAATTGCTAAACATTTGCGCCAATGATCTGATTTAAGTAAATTAACATGCTTCAATAAGTCGGTTTAATTTATTTATACTTTTGTGAGATTAACAGATTATATTTACTGTAGAACCTTGATAACAAGACTCTCACAGGGATCATAAAATAAGACTTTTTATCAAGGTTGACTTCTTATCGAGGTTTGCAATAACATATGATTAGGGGTAAAATAATTTCAAGGGTATTTGAAAATTACCCTTGTTATAAAGGGTGTCTTGTTATCGAGGGTCTTCGTATCGAGGTTCTACTGTATTCTCTTTCCAATTTCATGTACAGGTAGGTACTTTGCAAAACTTAAAATTTATTTGAGTTGAAGGATTTCATTGTGTTTATTTTGTGAATATCAATGGTGTTTTGCAAATTTCGTTTTTGTTTAAACATTTGTTATATGTTATCAGAAAAACATTACTTTTAGTTTTCTTTGGTTATATTTTAGTTTTTTTACCATACAATGGTCTAATCTCAGTGTGTTAGAATGAGAGGAAGTCTACTTTATTATTTTATTTACGAAGGAATACTTAAGCTAAGACGTGGAGGTTGTACTACTTTGCTGAGCAAATGACATAAACACTTGCTCCAAGGTGGTATCACTGACTACGTAGTCTTCTATGATGTCGTGTGTTCTCTTCAGGTACTCCATCTTTGTGAACAGCTCGGAGAGTCTAACTGAAGGGTCTTTGATGTGATAGTGAAGTAGTCCCTGAAATTATCATACTTGGGAATAACGAATAGAAATTCTATCAAATAGCACTATTCATTAGTTTTTTTGGCTAACTTCTATTTTATTCGTTTGTTTTTAAATTAACTAACTAATAACTTCTATCAGTTACTTTTTACGGGACTAACTAATAACTTCTAACTAGTTAGAATTTTCAACTAACTTTCCCAATTATGCGGAAGCATCTCAAATACTGGTTATTTATTTCACTTGATCAGTGAGGGTTGCGTGCGGCCGTGAGAGGTTAGTGTCCTTGTAGACAAACAACGCGGGGAGTGGGGAAAGAGAAAGTCAAAGTCTAGTTGCTTTGGAATGCAGTGGACCTGTGGAAGGGTAGTGACGGCCATTATATCAACACCCCAAGCACTGATGGGTGGGAAGGGGAAATGTTTGTTTGGTGATTTATATATCATCTCAAGTGTCAAAACATTGTCTTTAGTTGATGTTCATTATCACTGACAAGTTTTATGTCATTTGTTTATGTTGTAGTAATGTAAAATGTGACAATGTTTGATTAAAACACAAGTACCAGGGGACCGATCTTGCTCGAGGTGTTTGATTTGTTCAAGAGGTAAAAAATAGAGCTTATAAGCCTACAAATATTTTCAGTCTTACTACGATTAATTAAGTAGTAAAGTCAATTCGTTTTTGTTAGACATCCACTTATCCTCAATTTAGCCTACAAAACTTTTTAATTTGGACGATCAATCTATAAAATATCTACAATAAGTTTCAATCAATATAAAACTCATGATATCACATCTGTCACATCTGTTATCTGACGACCGTTATTGCATTAAGTCACTGGGATTGTGGAACGTTGCAACTATAATTACGGGATGGTGTAATAACCCATCAATTCGTGCGGTGCATCGTCAAAAAATACAAATCTCCTTGGCCTTTCCTTTAGATTTTTAGTTCAATGTCAGTGTATATTGTTTTGCAGTAAAACACTTAATGTTTTTGAACAGTCGTAATTATCCCTTTGGTTAGTAAGACATCATACAATGCAAATGTATTATACAAGCAATTTTCAATAGCATTAAAATTGGAGGAAATCGTAGGAGCCATTTTTTAAATCATATCTTGCGCAATCTTTACTCATATTATAGTATATATTAGTAACCAAGATGTGACATAAAAAATACTTTAAAACAACTGCCCAACGAACAATTAATTTCTACTAAAACTAACTTTATTTTCTATCAGTTAGTTTTTCAACTAACTAATAACTTCTATCAGTTACTTTTTAAACTAACTAACTTATAACTTCTATCAGTTACTTTTTACGGGACTAACTTATAACTTATAACTAGTTAGAACTTTTTACTAACTTTCCCAACAATGGAAATTATAATGACAATACAGTAGTTAATGTTATTTAAGGGTGCGCAAGAAATGTTATTAGTTTATTATGTTTTTGTTCTGTTTAATTAGTCAAGCTTTCATAAATAACTAGTTTTGATACTTTGCAAACAGTTAATTATTTTCAAGGAAAAGACAATGTTGTCACAGGCAGGAACATCAAGTATAATAAGTAGCAGCTGTAGCAACAATAGCACCAGTGTAAAAAAAAAAAAAAACAGAAGAAAAAACAATTAGATAAATTGATTACAAAACACAACCAAAAATCATACGGTGTGGAATAATATGTGATATGAATAATGTATTAGTTGGACCTATTATTAAAAAAAAAATACTAATTTAAGATCTCAGTTTAAATATCATTGAAACTGAAAGATCAGTTGCCAACCAGCTATCACACTCCTCTGTATGAGAGGTATGGTATTGTGTAACCTGGTGAATGTGTTAAAACAAAAGAACAATTATTTTCCCATTAAGGTTATGTCCTAGGCAAATCTTGATAGTTACTGTAAGGTCAATTTTTTTGTCCTCTGCAGTATTGGAAGTATTTTTACCTATAAGGAAAAACATCTAAGCAATCAATCAAATTAACTTTCAAGCCCTTGAACAATTGTAAACCCACCACAAATTATCACAAGTAAACTCCGTTTATCGAGAACAGGTGTAGCTTTTCTAAACTTACCCAATGTTCATCTTTGACTGAACACTCTCTGAATCGATTTGCCATGTCTAATTTCAGTCGAGTGACAGCGTTCTCTATACGGGACGAGGAGAAGAGTTTTATCTTTATTGTGTGTCCTTGGCCAAACTTCTGCTTGAGGTATTGTGTGCTGCCGATACACTTCATCTGACCGGCCACCATGATGGTCAATCGGGAACATAGAGCCTCACATTCTTCCATGCTAAAAACATCATAGACATTTAAAATATAAAAATGGATACACAACTAAAACAAAAGTAACGACACATTCACCACAGATTAAAATCGTACACCTTTGACCCTTTGAGCTTTAAGAATTATTTTGTATTTTAATTATGTCTATTTTTACCACAAATTTTCCCATCTTAAGAACATCGAAATCTAAATATTTTAAATCAAGTTTGCAGTTTAGATACACAGTAAGGATAAGCAAACGCCTGATAAAAAGTACAACTCAAAAATATCCAGGCCTACCCCATTTAGGCAACTACCATCCAAGCAATTTACTGTTTATTTTAGGTGGCCTTCTCCAAACCGAGCTCTACCACAGACTGATGGGCTTCTTATGAATTGCTCATGTTTGTGGGAAATGTACGAACAACTTCATCACCAGTGCTAGTGGAACACCACTTCCTGCTGATATTATACACGTTTTAGTTACTGAATAAGTATTCTATTTTCATTTTTGTTGTTTTTTTGTCTCATGATTACAATGTAGATTAATACTAGAGGTCCGTCCTCTGAAGAGGTTGTCTTTGTTTCGTATTTATTGACTTTTTGACAACCTCTTCGGGGTAATTCTATGTCCATTCTTCGTCTGAAGATGACCCTTTTGATGAGTTGAAACCGTTCACCTTTCTTCTGTGACATGATCACATCGACGGGTTATAAGGTATTTTAACCTCTTGTATTAATTTATTCTGTTTTGGTATTGAAGATAAATTTCATAACAACAAATTTCAGTCCTGCCTAGAAGATTTGTATATAATAGCAGTCAAAGTGTATTTAAAATAAAGAAAATTGTGTGTATTGCTGTCAGCCAACCTGTGGGATGTGAGCACGATAGCCTGTCCCGTCTTCTGACACTCTGCCACAATGTCCCACAACCTCCTGCGGGAAACCGGGTCTACTCCGGAGGTGGGTTCATCCAGGAAAACGACGGGAGGTGACCCGATGAACGCAATGGCGGTGCTTAACTTGCGCTTGTTGCCCCCACTGAAGGTGCCGCAGGGTCTGTCCGCGTAATCCTTCAGACCTGGCAAAAGAAGAGTAGAGGGATCGTTGGTTAACATGTTAATTGATAGATATAGTGATCATGTACAGGGTTTCCAAAGAGTTTGACAATGACTTGTTATTTGCTGATAATGCAACAAAGCTTAGCACATGTTGGCATCATATATTTACAAATCTACTTATTGATGAAAACATCGTTTGTTTCCATTATACTGGGAACGGACCACAAGGAAATCTGAAATAAAATAGGTCTAGAAGTAGGTACGTGAAATTTAACGATTTTTAGTTGTAAAATGGGGTAGAATAAGGCAGAAGCTAGTCAGGTTTGTCCATTTTATTTTAAAATTGTAAAATTTCAGTTATTTCTTATTTGATCTTTTAGAACTTGGTATCATTTGATAGATAATTTAAAATGCTAAATAAAAGTGTTCTTGGCATTTTTTTATAAAACCAGCCATTTTCGAGTAATTTGAGTTAACAAAATTTTAAATGGCCCCCATTTTGAAATTTTAAGTTGAATCAAGATGAAATTTGTTTCTAACACGTCACACGTGTCTCTTCTACCTTAACATACATACCAAAAGTTTCATAAAGATCGGTTGGAAAAATAAAAAAATGAAAAATTTTATGTAAAAAATACAAAATGGCGGATATTTGGTTTACGAAGTGATTTTGGAAAAAATTGTATTCCTGATTTTCTATTTATTTTGACCCAAGGAATCACTACCAAAATATGTTCCCACCTTTTTTGAGCACCCTGTATATATATACATAAATACAAATTTAAATGGTGTTTTTGGCCTCAGGGGACATCAAAATGAACGAGTAAATCGGTCTAGGTCTTACAGTGCCACCTACGGTAATAGCTACTTCCCTATAGGGAAATTCGCTAAAATCCCCATTTTTCTAATCGCTTTTCTTCACTTGTAAAATCAACAGGCAAAAAAGAATTTTCCTATTTCTATAAACAAACAAAAAATTGCAAAAAAACTACATATATATACACTACATATACTTGCATATACATATACTACGTATACTATAAACTGCATTTACTTTGAGATTGCATAATACTCATCTCTTAAACAACACAGTTAGTTTAGAAATAAATTTACAATTTAATCAACATACCCATCATCTGAATCCATTTGGAAACTTCGTAGTTTTGTTGAGAAGAAGGGATCCCCCTGAGTCTTGCGTAAACAATCAGCATTTCTCTGCCCGTTAACATTGGGTTGATAGCATCAAATTGCGGGCAGTAGCCGATCAGAGACAGAAACTAAAAGACAATTTTGAAAAATGTTCATATATTAATAAAACATATTTATGATAACCCAAACTAACATAACCGCTGCAGCAATATGGGTGGCCTCCGGATAATACCAAAGTACCAAATGAAGCAACTGCATAGGCTAGGACCCAACTGTTTGTCAGGCTTAAAATGTTCACAGATAAAATATTTACGTAAAATATATTGATATTGTAATATTTTGAGTGTATTTTATTTAATTACATGTTAATCAAAATATTTATACTACCTATGAACTGATACTAGGAAAGTATGCATCTACACAATAAATATGTCTATAAAAACTGCATAATCCATACCTGAATGTTCCTTCTAATCTTTGGTGATTAATGTCAAGGTCAAGTTTCTTTCACAATAGTGTCATAAGCCAACAAATTACTTTTTGAAAATTGAAGACAACTGACAAGATTAAGAGTACCAAATTTGCAATGAATAAAGTTTTTTGTTAACCTTAGATTTTTGCCTGCTCAAGCGAAACTGATGGACGTTTGCGTCTCCTTTGCTGGGAACCTCTTCACCCGTCAACATCTTGAATGTGGTGGTTTTTCCAGCTCCGTTTACTCCCAACAACCCAAAACAATCCCCTAGTCCTACCTGAAAAAATTGAGTGAAAATATGTAAATATATCTGAGTAAAATAGACATTCCATCACCATGTTACATTTGTAGCCTTAATTGTAGCCAAAATCCTCGTAGCTGATAGATAGCGCTGATCTATATTACAAAACTCTGCCGAATACACAAACTCTTTTACCAAGTCAAACTTAGGGAATGACTTATGATGAGTTGTTATGACCCATTAACCTGGTCAGCAACAAAAAATAAGGTATAAAATAGAACTTTTGGACACTAGCGCATTCTGTGACTGGTTTTCGCAACAACGTTTTTATAAAAAATTGGTGACAGCTGGTTCATATAGAAGGGATGTATACTTCAGTATTAAATAGTCAATGGTAAAATTTAATCAGATATTTTAGCCTCGGAACACCTAAATCATCATCTTTAGACACTAATGACAGACAAGTAAAAGAATCAATGAAATGGTTGTGTCATTGACTTAAATTTGTCCCGGACAAGCTCTTGGCTATTGTGCACTAAAAGTAACGATATAAGCAGACACTTTTCCCAGGAATAGTTTGATTTCCATTTCATCAATGTGTTTTTTTTGTGATTTTTTTGAGATTATTGTTTTTTTTTTAGATTGAAAAGTGTTTGTAGTACCTATCTAAACTTTTACTTGTTTTTATTTATTTTGACTACAATACTTTTTAGTTTTTTTATTGATGGAACTAGATATTCCATCTCCGTGGTGAAATTATTCCAGTGTTTTAATCAAAATTGACTTAACCAACCACAGATTGTTAATGATTTCTGTCACACGCAAACTTTTTGACCAAAAAACTGAAAGGGAAAGGAGGATTTTCTTTTATTAGCGAATTTCCCATATAGGGAATAAGCTATTACCGTAGTACTCATGGTAAGACCTGGACGCGGGACCGATTTTTTTTTCATTTTGAGGTCCCTAGACGCCAAAAACACCATCCGTTCAAATTCATATATATATATATTTATATATATATATATATATGTGTCCGTTAGCACGATAACTCGAGCAAAAATGATCCGATTTTGATGAAATTTGGTACAAACGTGTAAACCTACGTTTATTCAAACGAGTTTGCGATCCAGCATGATCGGACCATGGGAACGGGGGTTTACGGGGGGTTTTATGGGGTAAAAATAGGTTTTTCCCATTTTTGACCCAAAAAACATAAAATTTAGCAATTTCTTTCCAAACCATTTTGTAGAGCTTAAAAAAACAAATAATTTAGTATATTGAAGCGTTATTATGCGCCTAATGGTTACGGAGAAAATTCCAAAAAATTGTAAATTTAAAATTCCCATGTTATTCTTATGGAGAATAAGTAAATTGTTGTAGTTTGCTTGTTTATGAACATATTTTGATCAAATTTGGAAAATGTTTTTATTTCTTACTAACTATTAACGTTTTACAAAAAAAAAACAGTTTTACCCTCCCTGATGAAGCAAACCTAAGCACTAGTTAAACTAATTCTATTAGAGAATAAATGTTATATTTTTAAGTAGACATTTCAGTGTAAATCCAATCAGTCAAATGGAAATTCGCTTAGTCTGCAGGTTTGCTGCGGCGGGGGTATTTATATAATGCACCTTATTGTAGCTTATTCCCTACATGGGAAATTGGCTGAAAGTGGAATAAATGGTTTGAACAGATGAAAAGTAAGGCATGAGTAGAGTTAATTTGTTTCTGCTACCTGGAAAGATACTCCATGAACTGCAGTTGATTTTCGGTTGTACTTCTTTCCTAAGCCACTCACACATAAAACTGAAGTATTCTGGGTGTAGCCTGAAACAAATACATTATAATAGGATGACAAAGTTTAAAATGTATTTTCAATGGACTTCATACGGATACATAATATTTATCAATTCGAACAAATAGTGTTTTTGGCCTCTGGGGACATCGCAAAAAAAAAGTGAATTGTTCCTGGACCCAGGTCTTACTATGAGACCAACGGTAATATCTTATTCGCTATAAGAAATTTCTGATAGATATACAATCAACATATTTTAAATACCAAAAATTAGTAGTTTTATCAATCTATTATATGCACATCTTAAAGAAACATTTATGTTATCCTTATTCTTATGATGTTTTTTTTCTGTGCAATGTTTATTTTCATAGTTTTGAAACAAGTTTTGGACCCTAAATGTGTAATTTGTGCATGGGTCCCCTCTTTTGAATATGCAAGTATTTGAGAGTATGTTGTATGTTTATTTATGATATTCTACTCTAGGCTCTTGCGGGATTGTCTTGCTTCTGTGTCTGCGAATTGGGTAGTAGGAATGATCTTACGCTTTGCTGGGTGCCCAGGGCCAGATTTCCCAATAGGCCCGGTAGGCCCGGGCCTATGGGCGCAAGGTCCCAGAGGGCGCACGGCCGAGAGTACATTTTTTTATACCTTGGCTACCTATCTAAAAACAAAAATAAATATTCATAGTTGATAAAAAAAAAAACTCCAAAGCATTGTGATTCTGAAGTTCATGAGAAGAAATAATTGTTAGGAAATTTAAACTATTTTTCAGAATTACGCATCAATTTCGTAACAAAATTGGTAACGAACATTGGTTATACGGGAGTAGGCTGTAGGAGCACCCAAGGGGTTTACGCATCGTTTTGCCACTGCACTGCCACTATGCTGGCTCGGGCTGGGTACTACTCAGAATGATTAGGGGCGCATGCGTGATAGACATTGTTACCACCATCAACTCACAAAAGAAAAGTTATTAACTAATCTTTTGATTAGTTTACAACAATCTGTAGGATCAAGTTAAAATATATAATAAGTTATGTTGAATGTTAAGAGAACGATGAATTTACCTTTAAAATTAACGAAAAAATATTAATCTCAGTGTGCATTAGATTTTAGAAAAATTCAATACCCTCCAAAGCACCATTAATGCTGTCATTTTCTCCTCAGACCTAAGGTTGGCCGGGATATTGCTCTGTTTTGATTTGGAAATATAACCTAGATGCAGTACGACCATAGATTAAATATAACTCAAGTCGACTTCTTATGACATTTTTACCGGTACAGTAATTCAAAATTGTTTCATGTCTAGTTCATGTTGGTGACACTTGACACTGGACAGTTTTGACGTAATTTTGTTTCTATTATTTTAGGGTTAGTTGTATGATGTGTGTTTCAATTTCTTGTAATGTAAACAGGAGACGACCTCCTATTGTTGATGATTAGATCGTTTTATTTAGGATAAAATAGGTTTAAACATAGATAAAAAATACTCCTTAAATAACAAGAATTGTTTTCAGCTAATCCAAAATGATGACAAATCTACTAAACGAGTTTAATCTATGGTATCACGTACTGTATGGAGTTCATTTTTTTTGGGCTTGGATGGAATTGGAATCAATGGTCATGTTTTTTTTTTGCAGGAATGCTCGGTGGGTTGAGTTGTTTTGTTTCAGTCCCACGGCCACAAACGCATTTATTAAAGGCATAAAATTGCTAAAAGTGTTTAAGACGGCATTTTGTTAAGGCTAAACAAGTCAACTCTTCAAAAAAACTTGCTATGATTCTAACGAGGAGTGGTATTCAAGCAAATAACTTAGGCCTATGGGCATGATATAGTTTTTAATAAAGGTTTGAAGGAAAGTAACTGTGACCAGACTAGGGGGCGGAAAATTATTTGGTCCTAGGGGCGCAAAAATTCTAAATCCGGCCCTGTGGGTGCCTGGACACTCAGGCATTGAAGGAAATGAAGCCGCAGACAGATTGGGAAATTCTGCCTCAGCAGCAACAATGATTGGTCCACAACCCTTCTGTGGTATAACACGAAAAAGCGCCTGCACCTCTATTGTGTCATGGGCCAATGAAAAGCACCGTAGACGGGTTGAAACCCTTAGGGTTAACAAGCTTACTCTGTTTAATCCTTCTAAATGGGTTTCCTGCGCCTTTTTGAGGCTAGACAGGCGAAGTATTAAACTAACAGTGGAACTAATAACTGGCCATGGGCAATTCAAGAAACATTTACAACAGTTGGGCTTGTTTGATGGTGAACCAATCTGTAGGCACTGCAGTAGGTCAGAGGAGACAGCAGATCACCTGCTCTGCTCTTTCTTTGTGAAAAACTCTCTGATGCTAGAAGCATAAGTCTTGGCAATTTGGAGGTAGATACCTTCCCGAGGAGGAATTAATTGGAAGACTAGGACTACAGGCTTTCATCGGACACCTGAATCTCTAGGGCCTATCAATAAAACAACTGTCTGGGGTGTGCGATAATTCAACTTTTCAGATGAAGTGCTTTATGGTCTCATGCTTAGATAAGATGATATTCTATTTGTTCTTTGGCGTAAACAAGAAATATTCATAATCGAGTTTAACTGCAGAATAGACTGTCTAACCAATAATTTCATTGATTAAATAATTTTAAAAGTTACTAACCTCTGACGCTCATTGATGATAGTACTCTCTCCTTTTCAATCCGAACGTCACTGTCTTCTTCTAACATTTCATAATCCATTTTAATCCAAAGTTTAGAGATGAAAAACCACAGTTTCTTCATGACGCCATATTCAATAATCATTACTACAAGGAAGTACAGTACAGCATCAACAGCCAAAAAAATTATAGAATCCAACACTCCCAAATTGAAAATAAAAGGGCCGTTTCCTCTCTCTTTCCCAGCTTGGTAATATTGAAGAGGGTCAACACCTAGAAAAAAATATAATTGTAAATAAACGGTATAAGCAAACTGACACATACTTTCTTCCATAAGCTTGCCAACAACCTTTATCATGGATAAGCGGTGGGAGTGACTATGATATTTTGAAAAATCACGAAAGTTGCAATAACCTTTGAACTCTAATTGTTACAGAAATGGGGGGTTGCACTATTTAGTTTAGAATTATAAGGACCATAACACATTAATTTTAGTCAAAACCGATATTTTTCTCAAATCTGTTTTTTTTTTTTTAATTTATAGGAAAATAACATAAGTTGCAATAACTTTGGAACTGTAATTTTTACATAAATGTGAGTTGTACAATTTTTTTCAGAATTTAAACAACTATAACATACTAAATTTTTTTCAAAATTGTTTAGACCATTTTTGAGAAAAGAAAATCCAATTTTTCCGTTATTTTAAGGGTGTTAATGGGAATATCACCATTAAAAATCAAAATTAAGAAAAAATTAAAAGATTCCTGGAGATACTATAGATCCGTACCTACATACCAAATTTCATCAAAATCGGAAAACAGGTGTGGTCTGTGGCTCTGTACACATCCACACGCACAGACATCACTTCGAAAACTACTTTTTTTGGGTTCAGGGATATATTCCAAAGTGGATATATCCACTCAACACTCAAACTCAAAAGTGTTGACAAAAACAATACTTTCTCCAGTTTCTCCACATACTATGTATAGGGAGGGAGAGTAAAAATGACAATGAAAAATTAAAATGAAACAAATGAAAGCTTAACAGTTTTTTTTTTTTTTATATACACATACATTTTTGATGCTGGATTTTCAACAATGACCTGTGCTTCACGACAAGGACAGAAAAGAGAGTTATTTTACTTATCTAGGGAAATATTTAAGGAAAGTAAATAAAATTAGCCTACATAAAATTAAAAATTAAATACTTACTGTTGCACGTAGAACCACATTGATTGCAGGTTCCGTCTATGTACATTGCAGACAGTAAATTTGAAAGTGCAAAAGTCATAGCAAATGCAGGGTTAAAGCTCAAAATATATCTGTAGATTTCAAAATCAGAATTAATCAATCCATAGATAATCAGGAACACAGCAGCAAATACTCCTGCAAAATAAGTATTTTGTTAAATTTGTCTGTGGTCAATTACATATACAAAACTACTTGGATCAACTCAAGAAGAAATTAATCTACCTTCTGTTTATTAACTGAGAGCGTAAAAACTAAAAAGCGAACCAATTAATCTTAACAAATACAAATAAATGGTATCAACAATCTGACTCATACTTTCTCCTATAAGCCTATCAATAACCTTTATCAAGGGATGCATTTGGAGTAACTATGATATTTTATAGGGAAAAATCACCAAAGTTGCAAAAACTTTTGAACAGTAATTGTTACAGCAATGGGGGGTTGCACTATTTTGTTTAGAATAAGGAACATAACGCATTATTTGTAATCAAAATTACATGTATACAGGGTTAGTAAAAAGTGTGGAGACCCTTTGTTATTTTTTTAACAGCCCATACTAGAAAAACTAAAATTGGCACACCATTATGGCATGTTATGAAGTACTTTTTGGGCATAACCGCCACTTGGTGTACACCCCCAAAGTTGGGGATTTTGGGGGAAACTCAAAAATTTCAAACACAAAGACCCATCGAGTGACCCTTCATTTTGAAGGTCCTGATAAAAGAAAACCAACAACGCAAACTAGAGGTCTCTATCTCAATCCAGTAAAAAATGGCAGCCAATTGAAATTCTCAGAAGTTAAAATTAACTTACAGCTTTCCAAGTCTGGAGACCCCTTGTAAATTTTTTAAAGGCTCACACTAGGAAAACTAAACTCTACACACCTTTTTGGCATGTTATGAGTACTTGAAGTACATAAAGGCGTGCCGAGTTTAGTTTTTCTAAAATGGGCCGTTAAAAAAATAACAGGGGGTCTCCCCACTTTTTACTAACCCTGTATATGTAACGTTTTCCGCAATAAAAATTTCTGATTAGGTAGTTCAAACTATCCATTTTAAACCAGCTACGTCATAGCCCAAAAAATTGTGCTTTTAAGCAACATATTTTTTACTTACTTACTTACTCTTACTCCCAGGGCCATTTATATCGGAGGTGATATTTGGCCGCACCAACAAATCTTCGCCAAGTCAACCGGTCTTTCGCATCATCCTCCGTTGCCCCAATTCTCTCCAAATCTTCTTGCACTTGCTTCCACCACCTCTGCTTAGGTCTTCCCCGGGGTCGTCTTCCTGTAGTGTTTCCCTTTAAAACTCTTCCCAGTCTACAATCTTCATCTCTTCTTAATATATGACCAGCCCATCTGATTCTTCGGCACTTGATTTCTCCAATTACATCTGTGCTATTATACAGTTGCCTTAATTCCCTATTGTGTCTTATTCTCCATTCTCCTAGCTCGAATATTGGTCCAAAAATCTTCCTTAAAATTTTTTTTTCGAATACTATTAGTTTCTTTTCATCTCTTTTATTTAATTTCCAGGTTTCTGATCCATATAGGAGAACTGGGCAAATTATTGTTTTGTACAGCCTGATTTTTGTTTTCCGGGACAAAGATTTTGATGAAAGTAATTTATTGCAAGCATGAAAACATTTATTTGCTGAATTTATTCGGCTTTGGATTTCTAGTTCATCAGTATTTTGGTTGGATATAATTACTCCTAGGTATTTAAAACTGTTGACTTTTTCAAATGTATGGCCATCAATTTCTATTGGTTCTTCAGTATTATCCAGGTATCTTGAAAAGTGCATGTACTTAGTTTTTGAATCGTTTGTTTTTAGGCCTACTTTTTCTGTTTCTTTCATAAATACTTCGGTTAAGGCCTTCAGATCTTCTAGTTTTTCTGTGATTATAACCACATCATCTGCAAAGGCTAAGATGTTTATTTTGGTTCCTATTTTCACTCCTATGTTCTTCTCTGCTACCTTCTGTAGAGCTTCTTCAATGGCAAAATTAAATAGGATCGGTGATAGCCCATCTCCTTGTCTGACACCAGAGTTTACTTTAAAGGTGTTACAGTTGTGGCCATCAATTCTAACTGAACATTTAGATCCTGAAATACTCATTTTAATTAAGGCTATAATTTTATTCGGTATGCCGAATTTTCTTAGCTGTGTCCACAATTTGTCCCTTCTTATGCTGTCGTAAGCCTTCTGAAAGTCGATAAATAAGGCATAAAATTCTTTATTGAACTCCCAATAATTGGCTACTATTTCTTTTAAGATAAATATTTGGTCAGTTGTCGATCTACTCTTCATAAACCCCGCTTGATGCTCACCTATCAACTCGTGTGAGTATTGTTCTAGACGGTTTAAAATAATTTTTGAGATAACTTTATATGGGATACTAAGCAGTGAGATTCCCCTATAGTTATCACAAACTTCTTTCTCACCCTTTTTATGAATAGGGATAATGACTGCTTCCTGCCACTCCATTGGCATTTCTTCTTGTTCCCATATTTTTGTAATTAAATTCCACAGCTTTTCCACTATTATGTTTCCTCCTCTCTTTATTATATCTGCTGTTATTTCATCTCTTCCAGGAGCTTTGTCATTTTTCAGGGACTTAATTGCATATTGTACTTCTTCTTTTGTTGGTGTCTCGATAAAGGGTTCAACATAAAAGTAAATGTCCTCATTGTTTTGATTTTCTTCTTCTGTCGGGGTGATTTCATCAACATTCAGCAGTTCCTCAAAATATTCGCGCCACCTTTCAAGGACCTTGACACTTTCAGTTAGTAGTTGCCCCTCCTTATTCTTTATTCCATATGTACAAGGGGTGAATCCTTTTTTTAAAAATCTTACTTTCCTGTAAAAATCTTTTGCATTGTTTGCTGTGTTTTCTTCTTCAGCCCTATCTAGTAAACTCTTAATATATTGTCGCTTTTTCCTCCTCAGGAATTTATTTGTCTCCTTATTTGACTGGTTGTACATCAACCTGTCTTCTTCATTGTTGCTATTCATCCATACATTTTTCCTCCTAATCCTTTCTTCCAACATTTGTTCGCATTCACAATCAAACCAAGGTTTTTTGCTTTTTTTCTTTTTCTTTCCACATACTTCTTCTGCCGAATCTAGGACTGCTTCTTTAAAATTATTCCAGGTACTGTTGACATCTTCATCTTTATCTAAGTCTTCTAGAATCTTAAACCTATTCTCTAGTTTTATTCTAAACTCATCAGCTATCGGTTTAACCTTAAGCTTTTCGGTGTCTATTCGTCTTTCTTGTATTTCTTCCTTCCTCCTTTCAACAGCTATTCTTTGGTTTACCTTGACTAGGATTAGACTGTGATCAGTCCCACATTCTGCTCCTCTAATACTCTTTACATCTGTAATGCAACTTTTATGTCGTTGATCTACAAGTACATGATCAATCTGGTTTTTGGTCACGCCATTTGGTGATGTCCAAGTGTACTTGTGTATGTCTCTTCTGGGGAACATTGTACTGGAAATTTTGTAATCATTTGCAAGTGCAAGACTTGCCAGACGGGATCCATTATCATTTGATTCTTGGTGTAGGCTCTCATTCCCAATGGCTGGTTTCCAAATTTGTTCTCTCCCTACTTTGGCATTTGCATCCCCCAAGACGATTTTTAGATCAAAGCTTGGTAACTTTCCCACCACTTCATCTAATAGGGTGTAAAATTGGTCTTTATCCTCATCCTCTGAGTCTTCGGTAGGTGCGTATATACTGACTAGAGATATATTTTTTACCAAACCAAAAATATTGAACCAAGAAAAATGTTACTGTAACAGAGAAGTAAGATACAGAGAGAGGATACATCCAATGGTACCGGTACACTTAAGTGGTGTCTAGCATCAGTCGCTGGTGTCTGGAGCAAATTCTATTCGTCGTCCCCTTCCGCTCTCCTTCCTCCCATGCTATCACGTACTACAGTGCTCACGCTTAAGGAAGACCCTTTGCACTACAACCACTATACAACAATAGGCCTATGTGGCCATCGCCATTCCAGCTCTTCCTTGCTCGGTACAAGTACATTTATGCCTTACCTTACAACAGCTAAGAGCGGTTGTCCCATAAGCTTGTATCCTCTGTATCTTACTTCGCTGTGTTACAGTTAGGTGTAAACATATCACATACAAACCTGTTATTAGGTTGAGAACAGTAAATATTGCTGAAGCTTTGATAGAGCTACTGACTAGGAAGCTGAAGAAATGTGCAAATGTTATTCCGCTGATACCATACAATGCAAACACACCGATCAACGTTCCTAGAAAAAAATTATACAGGTTAATAATATAAAATCCGCTTTCATGGAATCAATAATAGGTCCTTAATTTACTCTACAAAATAATAATTATGAGTATCGACTATTTAACAGTCATTATTACAGTACAATAAAATAAAAAGATTTTCACAAGTTTTGAAAAGTGTTTTTTTGAGACATCAACTTTGATGTACATTGTACAGCAGAACCTTGGGTTTTTGTATTACCAAGGACATGAAAAACATTGGATTTATGATTTATTAAACTCAATGGTGATTTATTTTTACTCTGACATTATTTTTTTTTAATTTTCTATATAAGGAATATGCTTTTTAAAGGCAATTCCAATCAGAAGATTTAAGGGGATACAATTTATTCTGGGTTACATTTTACCTAATTGTTCATACAGGGGATATTAGCGAATTTCACATAAACATGAATTTGAACGGATTGTGTTTTTGGCTTCTGGGGGCATCAAAATGAAAAATTAATTCAGCCCCAGTCTACGATGTCACCTACCCTAATACCTTCTTCGCTGTAGGTGAAATTCACAAACATTCCCAATATTTACTCTAGGTTTTACAATCTGTCAAAACCTACTCACCCATGTATCCAGAAGACGTGTAAATGTCCATTTTTTGAAACACGCACACCATGGCTATGCAGAGTAACATCGTTATCAAGTAAATGATGTAATCTGATACGACATTCACCATCCAATAGAGAAGTGGCGACACTCCGCTCATGAGCTGAAGTTGTTTGGAGTTTGACACTCTCTCGTTTAGTGGAAATGAGATGAAACTCATTGTAACAACCAGTAAACCAAGAGAGAGTAAGATTACGTAGCTTGGAAACTGCATTATCAGTAGTACAGAACTATTGGCCAAGTCGCAAACATTTTCCTGCAAACAAATCCCAGTTTTTAAAATTGTTTAACAGTTTTTTTGAAAAATTCTTCGAATTGGATGCAACCACACACCTGCATGCTAATTGATTGCTAAATTAATTGATCTATTCGCTTAATAACATAGCATAACTTGATCACTCAATGGTGTAAAATCAACTGGGTTACAAAAATAGTAAAAACCTGTATATATTTACTGATAACTTTGAGTGCTGTGAATTGTATTGTATTTTAGAGGGGCAGACTCAGGATCCAGCACGTCAACCGTAGCTTACTTTGCATGCTCCACTTGCTGCTAACTAGGTAAGCCAATGCCCATGTCTTTGACTAGGTTAGGAGCTTTGCCCAACGTTAGCATCTGGTTCGTCACCTGGCTGTTTTTGATCAATCCAAGTCCCTAGCAATCCAGAATCTGATCTTTACAGTCTGATTGGATTGTTTACATAGTCAATGATGGTTCCCAGAGTTTGAAGGTGTTTGGTGAAATACTCCTGCGACTTTACCCTCATCCGACCTACAGGGAACCTCTGGCCATCTTTGAAAGTTGTTCTGCCAAGGGTGGAGTGACCGTTGCACCTCTAGGGCGCTTGGTCATCCTCATCTCAACATTAGGACCCACAATTAGGCCTGGTGTTCCTCATCTGGTCTTGGGGGCTTCTTTGAGATATGGTCTTGCTTTGGGTAAGCAAACCTCTGAAGTGTTGGTGATGCAGCTTCTGGAGTTTTGTCAATGTTTGGTTCTGGTAGGGTTTAGGTTTTCTAGAAACAATAACGTAACCACCAGTCAACTGCTGGTATTCTGAAACTCGAGCCCAGGAAAACCCCGCTTCCCTGGGTAAAGCTATGTGAATTACTTCTGGTACTGAAGTAGACATCCCTTATATACAGGGTTTTCAAAAAGACTGGGAACGGCAATTTATTTTTTGAACCATTGCATAGAATGCAAGAGTGCTTTGCAAATAGATTTTCCCTCTAAAGCTGTTGTTTGCTAGACATGTAACAGATGCGCTATGTTTGCGTATCCAAGCCCCAGTACACTTGTTTTCACAGTATCGTCCATGCGGTTCCCTGGACTGTGAATCAAAGGCGCATGTAAACTAATATGTGAGTGCAGACTATTTGTTGCGGCTTGGACTGTCTGCTCTCCGGGAACAGCCACTCTCAGCTGCGCTGTCGCAAAGACACAAATGATACATCTTAAAGAATAATAAATCAACTTTAAACTGCTTTAATTTACAGCAAAAAGATTTTGCAAAACATAGGGTCTACGAAATATTTAATTTTTCCTTAAATTTAAGATACACTTTAAAAAAAAATTTTAGATGCTGCAGTACAGTATTTATTTATTTATTAGGATAGCAAAGTAAGAAAACTGTTCCTAAGTTAAGTGTTCTTTGAACTTAACTTCGCTGTCTTGCAGATGACCAGAAACTCTAAAACACATGCAACAACAACACTTACCCCATTCTCAATCACAATTGGATGGTTGTAAGTTGTGATACTAGAGCTGGCGTTATTCACTTGTAGAAGAGTATTGGCGATCATATTGAGAACCAGGGAAGAAGAGTGTACAAACATGGAACCGTAACCACCGTAAAACGTACTGCTGTTGTACTTGAATGCAGCTATCATCTGTCTTTCATACTGTACTAAGTTTTTCTTTATTTGCTGGATTAAATCTGTAACAGAAAAGAAAAAGGCCTATGAGCACTGTTTGGATAAAAGAAAACCAGCTGCAGCAAACCTGAGGACTAGGTGAATTTCCATTTTCCTGATTAAAATTTACACTAAAATTAAAATATTTCCTTAAAAATGTCAGACTGATTCCCTTTTAAATTAAAATGAAGGACAATGAGTAATTAGGTTTGCTGCTACAGGGAAGGTAAAAAGTGTTTTTTTCCTAAAAAGTTTTATTAAAATAGAATGTTACAAATAAATTTTACAAATTTTATCAACATGCATAAACGAGTAAAGGACAGCAGTTGTCTTCTTTTCCATAAGAATAACCTAGAACCTAGGAATTTAAATTTTGAATGTACAACAACGCTTCAATATACAAAATTATTTGTTTTTATAAGCTCTAAAAAATGGCTCCAATGCATTCCACTGGATTGCAGGAAGATCAAATATTTTTTGACCAGGCGATTTATGCAGTTGTGTTCATGAAAGCTTGGCTTGAACTTGATTTTACAACTTTGTGCTCAAACTCTCAAGCTTGTAGTTTGGCTAAAAAATCCAGCTACTTGAACACAGCTAGTCTTTTGGTTATTCCAATATAGAGTCAGTTTTAATACTTTTAATAACTAATTCTGAAATGGCGACCATAAATACTGTAATAGGTATTTTAAGCCAAGTATGATTGGAGATGAGTGTAGGATGAGTGGAGTGACCTTGTAGTCTTGTTACATCTTGTACTAAGGCCGACACAGCTGTTAAATAATTGCCCATACAGCCAATGGCAACTAAGGGACCTACTTTTTATAGTGGAATACGAACCAAATTTTTGCCTTGTAATCAACGGATTGGTCTAATTATTAGGATAGTACTGCAGATAGTTGTAGTACAAACTAGTGCAGACGTTAATCCACAACAAAGTATCTACACAGTGCATGCCTATAAATATCCACAATCCGTGACCTCCAAGTAGCTGGATTACAGAACAAGACCAGGGTTCACAACCTTCCCTTAGAAAGATTTACAGCGTTTCGACAAAAACACAGTTAACTACTGAATAAGAACGTCACTCACAATCGTTAAAGTCTACGTTGTTGGGAATAGCTTCATAGACACCACCACCAGACGTAACAATCTGTTGAAGTGCGGACCCTATTGCCGGGCTTTCAGAGGAGGCAGCAACATGGACTTGAGGGAAAGAGTTCAAGCTGATCCGAAGGGAAGGTTGCACCGGAGAATGATTTGTCTTCATAGTCATTCTGATCGTCAAAGCCGTTAGCAGGACTGGGATTATAATCTGAAAATCAAATTTGGTAAATCAAAATAAAAGTATCTTTCAGTTTGGATGTATAAATTTGATTTTGAAAAAAGTTCTGTATGAATTAGGTGAACAGCTGTCAATTTAGCTTGTTAGGTAAAGAGGTCCAGTTTCTAATTGGTGACAGAAAGTTGGGGTTACTGAAAATGTTGTTTCAATCTACTATAAATAATATTGAAAAAATGAACAAATAACTAAAACACTTTTGAAAATTGTTTCATTTTTAATACTCACGACAATCAATGTGCTTATCCAACTTCTAAGCCTGGCCAACATCCTTTTGACAACTAGTGCTTTAAGCTGTTGCCACATAAGTCCCAATCCAGATAACTTTTTGTATTTGTGGGCTGTAATAAGACAAAATTAAATAGGATATATCAGAATCTCAAAAAGGATTTGTAATAATGTAAAATATGTAGTTGTAGAATAAATAAAGTTTCAAATGTATGCAGAAATACTCTGTATTAGTTGGAGAAAAATCTTTACTTTAAATGAGTAATAGTAGACTCAATGCTTGTTTTTATATTGGTAGTGCTTTTCTTTTAACAGATTAAGACCCAATATGCCCACTGGTGGATAAAACTTAAAATTATAGTTTGAGTCTTTGTAGCCTACACCTTATTATGAGATTACACAAAAAAACATTTCATTACTGACCATTTTTCAATAACTCGGAAAGACTTTAAAAGTAGATTGGATTATATAGAAGTTATCCATGCAAAGTTATGTTTTATTTTTTAATTAGAAGATTCTCAGAATACTTGCCTTGTCCCCCATTAGTCTGGACATTTGACTCCATCTGGTTATCTGGCTCTTCTTCAGCAACTCTAAATGAAAATAAGGAAAATATTTAAATATGCCAAAGACGTATTAGTCTTACAACTACAACTGAGCATAAATTTAAATTAATACACCTGGCTAAATAGTAAATATTTCAGCAATAAGTATGGTCAAAAAGCATTCTTTAAAAAACACTAAGGACAAAGAACAAAAGTGTAAAAAAAATGCTTAAAATATATTAAAACAACGAAATATTAAAAATAAAAATAAATTAACTCTAAACATGGTGAAAATGAAAAAACTCCCCTGGTTAAGTTGTGAAGTTCAAATTATATTTATATGCTTACAAAAGTCTTCTGAGAGTGTTACAATATACAATACAATATTCTGGCCAGAAGTGCAGTCGGCCAGGTTGGCAACACAACATACGTAAAACAACAGTTAGAAAAAATAATTTAAACTACAAAAATATAAATTATTATAGTATTTTTGAAACTACTAGCTTCTTCTTCAGTAAGTGCAATGTTCTTGTCCTGCCTGGATAAAATATCAGTATTTTTACTGTACCAAACAACATCAGTACTTAAGATAAGACTGGCGTTCCGATATATCCACCCCGAAAAAAACCCATCCCTGAGCCATCTTTTGCAAAACTATACATAGTGAATAAATGATCTAGCCACACCAACAATATTTTAAAATATTACCTGAGAAAGACGTCCTCCATTGTTGTACAGCTGATGCTAACTGCTGTCAGGCCCAATTCCATTCTCCAGCTGTCTAGAGCTGAGAACAACGCGGGGAACTGTGGCGACTCGTTAGATTTTATGTTGAAACTCAGCTGTGATGGCGACGACACCTTCATCGAGGCACTAACAACATTTCAGACGTTAAATAATGCATCAATGGTAATCTTATGAAACATGAAATATGTGTGGCAAACCTGAAGTATATGATTCATGTTTTCGGCTCCTGGACTATATTGTTAAGACAATAATAGGTTTTTTACATACCTCAGTCAAATAGTCCAAAAATGGTATTGCTCAATCACCATGCTAAAGCGACAGTGGCGGCATACATTGCGACTTTAGAGAGCTACTGAGCTAATCGCCAGAGTTCCCTCAGGCTCAAAAAGCGTTAACTCATATTTTTCTGTATTGGTTCAGTTATTGCCTTTAGAATTTAATAGCCCAACTTAACTTATCACCATTAGACTCTCTAGTCACACATAAAAGTAATCAGTGCCCATCTCATCTGGTCACTGACAGAGAGAGATCTGGCTCATCATGGTATTGTTCTATCTCACCTGGTCACGTATTGTTCTATCTCACCTGGTCACGTATTGTTCTATCGCACCTGATCACGTATTGTTCTATCTCACCTGGTCACGTATTGTTCTATCGCACCTGGTCACGTATTGTTCTATCTCATCTGGTCACGTATTGTTCTATCTCACCTGGTCACGTATTGTTCTATCTCACCTGGTCACGTATTGTTCTATCTCACCTGGTCACGTATTGTTCTATCTCATCTGGTCACGTATTGTTCTATCTCACCTGGTCATGTATTGTTCTATCGCACCTGATCACGTATTATTCCACCTAACCTGATCGGATATTGTTCCCTCTAACCTGATCACGTATTGTTCCATTCAGTGCTCGATTTCTAAAAAAATTATGTGCCGGAACTGTAACCTATTTAATGTGATTTGTACCTATTTGTTTACCTATTTATGCCAATATATTTATGTTTCAGAAAGAGATGCACTGGAACTCTGTTCCGCCATGTTCCCCCATAAATCGAGCACTGGTTCCATCTAACCTGATCATGTATTGTTCCAGCTCACCTGGTCACATATTGTTCTATTGCACATGGTCACATTGTTCTATAACCTGTGAGGTTTCTATTGTGAGGTATCTTACCTGGTCACGTATTGTTCTATCACTCTTGTAATGGGAGACACTTGAGCAGTCTCCAGTTTTGATATGTTGAGATGATAACCAGTGCCTGCAAACATAGAGCAAAAGAAATAAAATTAAATAGGTATTTATTTATCCAGCAAAGTATATATGAAATCAAAACTGGTGCACTCATATGCACATTTGATGAACTATATCTGGCCACCACTTCAATAAATTTTTTCCTTTGAGACTTACCGTAGAGTTTCTTGAGAAACATTGTAGTACCGTAACAGCTGACTTGTCCATGATCCATAATGGCTATTCTGTCCCCTAAAACATCTGCTTCCTCCATGAAATGAGTCGTGATTATTGTTGTTCTTTGCTCTCTGAAACCCTGAAAGAGATAATTCAACTTCACAAACAGAAAAATATTATACAAGGTGAGTTTTAATTGTCCCCCTCCACTTTTTTCTTAATTTTTTAAAATATGAATCCCAGACCACTTCCAAACATTGTTGGGTAGTATAAGTACTCCATTTTGACAAAGTGGTCATTTCTGTCCGCCATCTTGGATTCACCATATTGGATGCAAAATATTTTTTTTCAAACATTAGGGTGAGGTTGTGACCCATTATTTTAAACTATATTTTTACCCTGATTACAATGCCACAAACCGTTTTTAAAAATCTTGATCCATTGATAAGTTATGAGGGGTTTTTTAACTTTATTTTTAAATCTGAACTTTAGCTCCTTTTAACATTGAGCATTTACAAACTAAGACCATAATCTCAAAATAGTGCTAGATAAAGATAAATAAACACCACCAGTCATTGTCGACCTATTTTTACTTGGTTATGACTGATGTAATTTTTATTCTGTCATTTTGGATCCATCATTTTGAAATGTGATAAATTATTTGAAATATGGAGGTGGTGTTGTGACCCATTATTTCAAATCACTTTTTTTAAAGCTGAACTCAATGCCGCAATAAGTTTTTTTGTTAGTTTTCTTTATGAAATATTGGATTTTTTTATTTAAAATGTTAAACACAGCTGGTACAGTAAAGTCATACATACCAACAATATATCCCAAACTTGTCTCCTTGATTCTGGATCCAAGCCTGATGTGGGTTCATCTAACATCAAAATCTGAAAATCAATATAAAGTATATAACAAGAGTACCGGTATTTCAAGTCGTAAATACCCCACCACAGCAAACCTGTGTAACGTGCCTATTTTGAGGGGGGGTCAAACTAGCCTACTCCTATGTCTAGGCTATGCCTAGGCATAGCCTACCAGCCCTAACTAAGGTTATAGGTTAGAAGGCTAACCTTAGTTATAACATCACTAGTAACTATAGGCATGATACACTGTTGTGTTTGGTAATAAATAAGTGTAGAACGAGAGTTATTAATACTGTATGAGCGTGATATGAACCTTATACAGTGTTTTATAGCTTATTGACTCACCAGCTATGTGTTTCGCAAGCTAGGGCTCAACCCGGCTTGGTACTTCGAAGAAACTTTCTACACTTAGTAAACCCGCAGATCATGGCCTTAGGCCAATAATCCGTCTCAAAGATGTGAGGAAATGCGGAGTGAATAATATAAACCGACAACTTGAAGTTAAAACTCATTGTCGTGTGAAACAAACACAACATAACCTACAGTCAACAAGAACAACCAGCTCGAGCGACTGACGATTTAGCTTTTTTCGGGTTAGCAAACAGCAGACGTTCTAGGATCAGCTGAGCCCCCTACTTTGTTAGAGAGGGGAGCGAGAGGGATGAACCGAGGAACCCTCAGACGGCATGTAAGAAAGTTAGTTCCTCACCAGCCACGAGATAGGAGAGTTCCTCACCAGCTACGACAGCGATCATCTCAAGAGCTCTTACGTACTAAAGTAGAGTACCGAGATCGTCGTAATAGTTTATTGGTAAAGCATAGTTAACTCGTGTGACTCTTCAATACAAATTGTAAGTCTTATAGTTCAATAGATAAGGTAAACCGAGTTAATTATTGCCAGGGTGTAAAATACTAGTTTTTAATGTCAGTTTTACTAGATTTTATTTTCACTCCTGTTAAACCAATGGACTTAGGCAAAGTTGGATTGATTACGATGGTGTGTTAAACCCATAACGTAACGAATAAATATTACGAGGCCAGTGTATTTTTAATCCATTTCAGTAAGCCCAAAACAATTTAATCTCATCATACGAATTTATTAGTAGTAGCCAGTGACTACTAAGATTAGTTGTGCTAGTTTAGCACGTCCCGATCGGCACGCATGGCGTGTTGGTAGTAGTGGCCTTAGGCCTGAGTTTTACGTTGTTTTATGGTTTCAAACTACGTGTTTGCCATAAAGATGTTAGAGATGAATGGAAACCAGAAGTGGATAGTTCGTTTCGGCCTTAGTTACTTTATTAATAGTGGGGTTTGTTTGCTTCGTTGGAATTGCCTCCAACCTTAGCTATTTTCGTTTAAAGTAACAAGGCATTTTTATTTCCTTCTAACTAGTAATTTAATCTCTATTTAACGATGTTTGGTTCGTGTCATGTGAGATAATCTGTGACTAACCCTTTGAGTATAATTTCATGTTTAATGATTTGAATGTGTTCTAATCTTTTATGTCATGAGTTTACGACAGGTGATGGGATTGTTTTGGTGCGATTGGATAGCGTTGGCCTATGGTGTGAAACCATTTGACGTCTGGGACTGGCGAGTCGGTGTGGACTCAGCGTGTCTTCGGCAGCTGTGGTAGTGTGTTGAACCTACCTTTGGTGACGACCAACTCACGACACTGGAACCAGCGACTCGTTAGCGGACGGAAGATTGACGTAGAGCAGTCAGCCAGCTTACGACGATTCTCGAACGGCTGGGGTTGTGTGATAAACCAACCAGAGGAACTCACATCACGCTGTTGGCCAGCTTCAGTGTACTTCGATTGATTATCCAGCGGCAGTGGTTGCGTGATAAACCAACCATTGCAACGGAGAACAACGGTCAGCGAGACAACCGGGGCTTGGTCAACGTGTACCCAACGAGTGTTGAACCGTTGTGGTGGATCTTGGCGTGGTGTAAACCCAAGAAGAAGCTCACATCGGGGGTGGCAAACGACAACTACGAACGGACGGCCACCACGGGACTCACTGCGGCGGACGGGGCAGTGACACATGTCTGTGTGAGAAACCGGACACTCAGGACGTCAGCGACAAAAACGTACGAGTAGGCTCCCCGGCTGTAGTACCGATATAGGGCGCGCGGGCTGGAAAACCCAGGCCGCGGTGAAGACCAGGTGAGGATGGCAGAGCCCCAGCCTATGACGACGAGTGGGGGGGTGGAACGCACCTCAGCCTGTAGCCGTGGTCGACGGGTGAGCTCGAACCCTATGCTACAGTGGCGGGTTGAGTCGGCTAAGTTCAAGGTACTGCGACATCACGAGTCTGTGTGCAGAACCAGACACCCAGGACGGAGGCGGAGACCGACAGGACCGAGGACTACCGGCTGTAGTCTCGATTGGGGCCACGATGGACGCCCAGCCTGCAGTGAAGGCGTAGTAGCTGCGACGTTAGGTGGGCGATCCGAACCCCGACTACAGCGGCAGGCGGAGCTCCCCAGGTACCGCTAAGACGCTGGGATCTGTGTTGAACCAGATTCTCCTGGGGCTACATGTGGACATGTAGACGATTCGGGGATGACGACTAACGACAATGGAAGGTCATCACGTCTCACTGCGGTGGAAGGGGCAGTGACAGGGGTCCGTGCGGTGAGCCGGATTCCCATACGACGACGACAACGACAGGGGTCCGTGCGATGAGCCGGATTCCCACGATACGACACCAGCGACTAGTGTTCCTGCAACGAGGAGGACACACTTACGACTGAGACGACAGGTATCCCTGCAACGTGCAGGATTCCTGACAACGGCAGAGACAGGGGTCCGTGCGATGAGCCGGATTCCCATACGATAGTCTCAAGCCCCCACGTAGTACGTCACATTTATGGCGCCCGAACAAACGACGGCAACGCCGGTATCCCTGCAACGAGCAGGATACCTATACGACGACGGCGATGACAGGGATCCGTGCGATGAGCCGGATTCCCAGACGACAGCACCGACAGGGGTTTGTGTGAGAAATCAGATGCCCAGACGACAGCGGCGACGGATGGGAAGTATGACCCAAGTCTGCAGTAGCATCAACGGTGGTCACAATAGACCCAGCCTGCAACGACGGCCAGGTGAGGCCGGATGAGCCCCAGCCTTCTACGACGAGTGGGGGGGGGGGGGGCGGAATGAGCCTCAGCCTGCGGCTGTGACGACAGGAGGGTGACAGTGGACCCCAGGCTACAACGGCAGACGGAGTCAACCCATACTTGGTGTGCAGAACCCAAGTGCCTGGCTGGATGTCGTGTGCTGAACACGATAACGATTTCGGGGGTGGCGACTAGCTTCCATGGAAGGCCACCACGTCTAACTGCGGTGGAAGGGGCAGTGACCGGTCCGTGAGGATTAATCCGGACTACGGCGACATCTGTGTGATGAACCAGATGCTCGAGATCTTCGACGCGGTAAACCTCAGCCAAGGCGACGGCACGGCTGAGTGTGAAGGTAACGTCTTGACGCGAACCCCGGAAGGCCAACCCAAATCTCCGTACTGAGGCCTATCCGGAAACTAAATGTGCTGTATAGCACGTGGTACTTAAACCTGGCATGTAAACTAGTGTTACATGTTTCAGTGTGGAAAAGTACGTCACACCTGCAATTAAACAAATTTCCATTTGCCTGATGGGATTTTCACTGAAATTTTTTCATAAACAAGTCACATTTATATCCTTTTCACATCACATTAGTTTTGATTAGCTAGTATTGTAGGTAATAACTAGGTTTGCTGCTACAAGGGAGGTATTCAAGTGTGATTTTGGAAAATTCCCCATATAAGTATTAATTAGGTATTAATAAGTAAATTAGTTGAAAATTGGTATAAACGTGTAAACCCACTTTTGTTCGATAATGGGAACAGATGTTTAAGGGGGGTTTATAAGGTAAAAATCAAATTTTTGCATTTTTGACACTAAAATCACAAAATTTTGCTATTTTTTTCCAAATCATTTGGTAGATTTTTAAAACAAATAATTCAGTATGTTGAAGCATTTTCATTGAACTTCATGTTAAGGAGAAAATTTTAAAAGACAATTTGTATGTAATTTTTATTGGGGATAAGATAAGTGAACTGTTGTAGTTTGCTCCGTTATGAACATATTTTGATCAAATTTGGAAAATATATTAATTTCCTAATAAACAATTAAAATTAAAAACAGCTGTTTCAATGGAAGACAAACTTATCTTGAACAGGTTGGACAATGGAACATTTTTTAAATTTCAATGGTTTTTTAATCCTGTTTAAGATGGTTTTTGTTAAGTGTTATCCGACCATGATTGATCTGTGTAGGATGGTCGAGCCTCTGCTCCAACAACCATGCTAAATCTGCTAAACATAATTTCATTGTGGGCTCTATTCTTAGATATCAAAAAAATAATTCTCGAGGAAAAATATTTCCGCCTTACCTCAGGGTCTCCCATCAGAGCAATACATAGACACAGTTTTCTCTTCATCCCTCCAGACAGTTTTGACACCAAGTCGTTTTTCTTCGCATCAATCTTGAATGTCCTCAGTAACTGAAGGCCGTCCCTCTCAGCTTTACTGTTCGGCAGCCCTTTCAGCTGAAGAATAAGAATAACAATCAAAACTACTTTCTCCCCTAAGGGCAGAATCAGATACTAGATTTTAAAACGTCATGAAAACTTGTTTTTAATAAAAGTGGTGGATAATGTAAGCAATAATCCCTCTAATAAAATCTATAGGCTACTAGTTATCAATAAAATAAATTAATACTCACAATTAGTTCACAATATTGCCAGTTTTTAGCAAAAACGCAAAACCCAGGTCCCAGTTTAACTCCGAAAGAGATATTCACGAAAGGTGTGCAATGTGCACTTTAAGCTTAACAGTTTTCCCCAACTCTGGTACAAAAACAGCTTAAAACATTAAAGTTTCCGAAATAAAATTTAAAAACATATTTAATAAAATAAAATACCATTCCAAAGAAGACGAGATGCTCAAGCACAGTGAAGAATTGGAAGAGCAGATTGTGCTGAGGACAAATACCGAGATTGCTGCGGAAGTCGTCCATGTTGTCAAATATGTTGCGCCCCTTGACTATCACTTGACCTCCCGATGGCGAGAAGAAACCTGCGGAACACAACAGAACTCAAGTTTATTTGTGTTTCCATGCTGTTAGCATTTGTATACAAGATATGCAAATAAAACTCCCACTATTCATGCGTTGTGGGTCTAAAGTAGCTCTTTTACTCCCTAGAGAGTAAAAAGCCTTTTTATTTCCTAGTGAGTAAAAATCTGCTGTTGTAAACTTTGTTGTAAACATTAATTGTAAGCAATTGCACTTATCAAAATTATTTATCAATTGATTTAATCAGTTGTAGCTTATTGTTGCATTACTGTCAATAGTTTGACATAACGATATTAATGTACACTAACAAACACAATTTTAATAGACGAAATAATTAATTGAACTACTTAGCCTACTAAACAGCTGCTTAAGGCATTAGCAAAATTGAAAACAAGTTCGAAGTCGATTAAACAGGGTCTAGGTCTTTCCTTCCGACCTTAGGTAATATCTTATTCCCTACGCAAAATTTGTTAAAAGGCTTAAAACACAACCTTTTAAAATATGTCGATATTACTAACCTGCAATCATTGACATTGTGGTAGTTTTCCCAGCGCCATTATGCCCCAATAGAGCAGTTATGTTGCCTTCGTAAATGTCCAGATCCACATTTTTTACAGCAAAAACTTTGTTGTTAAATGTTTTGCGGAGGTTCTGGATTTTGATACCAATCTTAACACCATTAGGTGGCTCTTCATAATTTCTCTGATTCCTTCTCGCTTGTGATGAGTTTGAATCATAGTCGTTTTTCTTAAAACACTGGAATCAAATAACAAGCAAAACAGTGTTTAATGAACATTAGTGAGTTTCCATGTTTCAATGGTTTTATCAAGCTAATATAATTTTAGGCAAATTTATAATGCCATACCTATAATCGAAATTGTACAAATAGATAATCACGGCTGCCTTAATAAATGGTTTGGTGGGCCCGAGCCCAAGTGCATTAGAGGGTTGGGTTTAGATTTGTCGGGGGTGCAAGGAAGAAAAAAAAGTATTATTCACAATTATAAACTTCTCTGGGTTGTAAACAGAGGTTTTTTTTAAGAATGATACTGATACTGATACTGATACTAATTTTATACACATTTGTTAAGTTTATGATCACTGTCAGATACTAGATTTAGTACTATTATTATCATTTCTGATACTAGGAGAGCGAGATAGTCTAGTGGTAGGGTGCTGAACTTTGGTCCCTGAGGTCAATAGTTCAAATCCCACTAAATCACCAGTGGATTCTATGCCGCAATTGCGCAATGCATACATCTAGCCTGAAGTAATGTGAAGAACGATTCTGGGCTTTTGCCTAGATTAACCTGAGATTAAGAGTCCAGAGGCTAATATATAAGCAATAAAAGAAAGTACATAACACAAATATTTTGTCCTGACGTAGAACTTCTTCAGAAGAAAAATCACCCTATTTATATATACTCTTTTAAACTTACTCTTTTAACATTCGGAAAAACCTTATATCCTAACAGACCTCTTTGAAGCCTAGGCATTTGAGCTCTACAGATCAACTTTAGGAATAGTTAAAGTTAGTTCCACCTAACTATCTCTATTTTCACTAACCTGAAAAATGAATAGCAGAGACTTGGCTCTGCCGTAAGGTCCAGGTTTGACATTATCCATGTACCATGTGATAAAGGTATATAACACTATCTGTACTAGGAACATCAGTGCTGCCAACCCCACAGACACTCTGCCTCCTCCAGCTCCATCATCAAACAGGTCTGCCAATGTCCAGGTGTGACCTACAGAAGAGCACAGGTTTGACATTGTCCATGTACCAAGAGATAAAGGCACATAACAATATACTAGAAACATCAGTGCTGCCAACCCCACAGACACTCTGCCTCCTCCAGCTCCATCATCAAACAGGTCTGCCAATGTCCAGGTGTGGCCTATAGAAGAGCACAGGTTTGACATTGTCCATGTACCAAGAGATAAAGGCACATAACAATATACTAGAAACATCAGTGCTGCCAACCCCACAGACACTCTGCCTCCTCCAGCTTCATCATCAAACAGGTCTGCCAATGTCCAGGTGTGGCCTACAGAAGAGTGCAGCTGCTTACATTAAACCAAAGAGAATACAGTATAATAAAACTAAATTGTATGCAGTTGAGTTTTGTTTATAAAATTGATTGTAATTTGTAAATGTGTGTTTGTTATATGGTGACACTAAATTCACAGTTTCCAAGAATATACACTGATCCACAGCAAGTATGTGGTGAACCTTGCAGACAAACTGCATACTAAGGATACCCAGTAAAATGATCTTGCATTGTATTACTTTTAATCCACAAACATTGACTACCGTATTTCTACTGTGCCACCCTGTAGGCCCTACTATACAGAAAGAAAATTGACACCACACATTTTCCTTGCTCAGTTCCAATGGCAGTTGCAAGATTCAAACTTAAAATATTCAACACTCACCATTTTTGTTGAAGTTTTTGATGGTGTTAAGACTCCACTGAAGACCCGCTGAAGGCCACAAGCAGAACACGAGGTTCAGCCAGAGAGGGTATTGGTCTGGGGTGTTGAAGAAGTACACAAGCATCAACACCGACACGACCCACCACAGTATTAGAGCACTGACTATAGCCAGAGTACCTGTCATCAGCAAACAACCATCAGAACAATAAAACATACTTTAATTCAGGTACTGTGAACATGAAATGGAGTACAGTACCTTATTAAGTCAGTCTCCTTTAGGTAGATTTTCCAGATAACTCCGAGCGGTTTTTAATAAATAAACATAAATACAAATTTAGTATAAAAGATTTGTTTTCGTACAGCTATTGTCTTATATAAGTATTGATTGTGTTTTTGCTGATTTCACGCAACAACGTTTTTGTTGGCCATACTGTTCATCAAAGTCCATTTATATCTGTCTGGACTGTGTTTGTTTTAGTCTGATGAGTAATAGTGATTTTTTTTAAATTATTATCTTGTGTAAATATTTCAAAGTGTTTTTAATAGATAGTGTATATAAAGAAAATTATTCTAGGTAGGCCTATGTTCATTTCTTTTAGTTTTCTGCTCTTTGTTGTCTGTATAATTATAATATAACACTTGACGAACAGGTAGTGACTTTTTTACATGGCTTACGATAGAAAGACACGTTTACGATGGAGATGTGCGAGTCATATCAATCCAAACCATGATGAAGTAACAAAAAAAATCCAACCGAGAGAGAGTTTATGATGCCGAGGGCTGATTTCCCCACACCAAAAATATTTCATTTAAATTCTAATTTGATTTAATCCATAACCTTAAAACACTAGTTGTTTTGTCTGTGCTTTTTAACAGGATAAAAATACTTTTAAAAAAATGTGGGTCTCCATAAATATAGTGTAAAAAATATTAACACACACCTACCATGCAAATTATACAGACAAATCTCAATCGTACTTATTGCTTATTTCAATGAAAATCTCTTTTGTATTTTTACTAAACTGTACGGCAAAATTTGCAACTAATAAAGGTAATGTAAACATCTAAAAAGAGAATCAAAAGACAGGGAAAAGTGAACAAACTATAAATAAAAAAATCTAACAGCTGATGCATCTTCAATATTTGAAATGTGATTTTAAATACAGCCATTTGTGCCATCTACACACAGTGACAACGCTTTGAAACCCACTTTTTTGGGTTCCAGGGGGACCCAAAACCAATATTACCACCCGAAACTAAACAAATTTGACAAAATGAATACGCCTGTTCTCTTCATATACACAGAGGAAGTAAAAAGTGTTATTTACCATTGGTGAAAAATGTACTGATCGCAAATATGAGCATGATGAATCCTAAAGCGAAGAGTAAAAACAAGACCCAAACAGCTACGACGTTGGCGTCGACTACTGGACCAGCACCAAAATCCGTCGTCATCATCCAAGCTATGACCAGCGTTACAGGGATGTAGACGGTTAAGGCGTAGATCATCCATCCGACCCAGTTGACACAAGACTTCAACCCCATGATCAACATCAGTTCCTGTGACAGATAGACGGGTAAATAGAATATAACTGGATAAATTTTTGGTGATAATAGAAAAAGTTTTAACTTTACATTTTGATTAGAGTGGTTGTAGCTGAAAAGTCGACCGAATGAAATTGAATAGGTATATTTGGGATAAACGGGTCTTCAGAAATTTTCAGGAAATTTTAAATCTCTTTCTACGAGACGAGATTTTATTCGAATCATTTTATCAAGACAAAATTATAAAAAAAAATTATAAAATATAACTGTTAAAAAGGCTTGCAGAAAGTCAATGCAATAGCAATACAGGAGCGAGATGTTGTTGCATTTTCTTTGGGAAGATATTCTTATTTAATTAATTCCATGTAAATATTGCTTTATTTTTTTTCTTTTGACGTCGCAAATGATGAGAAGTTTTGTTAAGTGTAAGCAGATTGAGACATTTACTACTGTAAACATTCTAAAAATAACACATGACTGAAAAATTGTTACTTGATACTTAACTAGTAAGACTGATGTTTTAGACTGATAAATTTTGTATTTTTCAAAATTGAACTATATCTTAACAGATATTACCATGTTTCCTATGCGTAAGGGTTATTTTTAACATGTTTGCTGCGGCCCACCAATGGCTGGCGCAGCCCCGGTGCGGCACAGCTTCGATTGAACCCGTTTGGCTTTTAAATATTTCGGTCTGACGAATAGCAAATGATGTGCAGTGATATGCTGCGTTATGACGAGAGTTGACATAGTTTGCTAAAACACTCACAGATAGCAGCATTGTCTGGAACTAGCTGGTCCCATCGTATTTCCAATTGGATGAGGGAGAAAGACGGGACAACAAGTTGATTTCTAAGCTTGCCAGAAGGGAATTTTATAGGGAAATTTACTACCAACCTACACAACAATAAAACACCCATTCCTAGCTAAATGCAGCCATAAAAATACCCGTTCTTCCCAATTGAATGGAATGTCGCCACTCACGGATGAGCGTTCAGCGTGGCAGAAAGAAACTAGAGCACTCACCGGTGAGTGGCTCGCAGCAAACGTGTTTAAGGTAGGCCTAATTAATATTGGTTTTTTTTCATACTGATGTTTTTATTGATGAGGATTTGAAATATTCTTACCTATTACTTTTTTTTTTTATTTAACCAGTTACCTGTCATAAATCAGTAGGTATTTAACAATGTTACAAAATTAGGTTAAAATGTCGAACGTGTATTTCCCGTTATGAGAAGGGAAAAGCCCCTCTCGATCTCGTCTAAAAATGTAATGAGAAATTTTTTAAAAATCACGTCTCATCTCGAACAAAAAATCCAATCTTGTCCATCCCTAAGATATCCATCTCCTTAACAAATTTCTGGTATGATAAATAAAACCAAATGTTTAGATACGATGATCCCCCATAAATTAAGGTCTCTATCGAAGCTTCCTCCCCAGCCAAGTCAGCTAGTTCAAGTCTGGGGCTAGTGATGTATTTCTTACTTTATCCGATTGGAGCAAAACCGGTTGTAGCTGAATTGTTGACTGAAGGCTTTAGAAATTACTAATTTATTAAAAATGTCAACCAATCTGAAAGTTTCCGTAGCAAAGCATGGGTATTATGCTAGTACTATTAAAAAACATTGTGAAAGAAAATAGACTTTCCCCCTAGTATAAATCACGTTTGATTAAATGTCTGTAGTCTCAGTCATTGAATGTTCAAGTAAATCACCAGTTCAGGAACGTGAATGGAGTGAAGTGTTCAAACGTAGAGAATTTATGGAAGTAGGGGAATTTTGGAGATGATCGAACACATATGCACGATGTTTTCATGGTATAAGCCGACTGCTGTTCATTAGTCTCGTATGAAGTAGTGACCAAAGTTAGGGAATTTTGCATTTGGATCACGGTGTGACAAAAGGGATTCTCGATTTGATATGGAATGTCTGTATGAGTTTGGTAAGATTTGTTAGCCTTGGAAGTATAACACACCGATTGGCAAGAAGGTTTTTGGTAAAAATCAGTGTCTTGATAGAAACTGTGATAATCAGGCCACTGCCACAAACCTTCTGCAAAACTCGCTAAGCTACGTATGCACGGTTTCTAAATCAAAACACTTTCCCGCACACATCTGTTAACTGGCAGATGTATGCAAAACAGTAGTCATCAGTGATTATTGATTACTGATTGACCCTCTACCTACAGACACCTAATCAGAGAAAGCAATTCATACTTGGCGGGGAGCATAAATTTTTATTTAGGTACTATGACTAGAAAAATTATTCCCTATGGGTGGGGAATCAGCTAGAATTATAATAGATAAAGTGAAGAACATAATGTTATTCCCAGATTTTTCTTTGCTACAACAAAGTATCTATTGAAACTTTATTTTCACAGATGTCCCTCATCTATCTATATAATTAATACGCTACATGAAACTTTGTTGGTTGAACTCCTCTGCCATTTCTTAACCGATTTTATCCATTGACGTCTCATTGAAAAGAGCGTGTCGCGTAGATTTGCAAACTGGCCCTACATTTTTAAAGTCCCTCTTGAGCTCTGCCCCAGTGGCTGTTAAAGTTCCCATGTTATCCTTATGAAGAACATAATTGTTTACATTTTGATCAGCTGTATAATTTAGTTGCTGTTATTTATTTTTTAATTCAAAGTCTTTTAAACTCGTCAGAAATCATGATGACTTTTATTTGTTTTTAAATAACTACTTTATTTCTTTGCAATTGCTCGATTTCGAGCAACGTGTTTACTAGTAATATACAAATTGTGCTACTGAAGCACACATACCTTGATTCCAGATGATTTCTCCTCTATGATTCCCCGCAGCAACGATGGCTTTGTAAAGTTGAAGCATACCATGATGAAGATTGGAAGCAATATTTGCAAGAAATCAAAGGTTGATTTTTCTGGAAGTCCGTCTATAACTACATTGTACAGTGTAGCCTGATGAAAAATTGTGTTTTTGATCATACATATTTTGAAAGTTAAAAATGGTTGGTTAAAACAACTTTAACATAGATATGGAATGTCTAGTTGTATCAATAGTAAAAGGTTACTTGTTTAACTAGAAACCTAATGATAAAACAGCTGGGCTTTATATTCTTAGACCTATAAAAGCTATTTGCGTATGTCATTGCCGCTCAAACACTGTAGATGGCCGCAAGAGGCTTTCGCTGAGTGCGGCCATACATTTTGAAAGCGGCAATAATTGTTTGCGCTCGTAATACACACAAGATTTTCCTACCACCATAATTAACTTAAATATCATAACACATGGATTTAACTTTTTAATTGGGTATACAAAAATTGGATTCAGGTTATGTTTACTTTTTTAGGTTACCGTTTGTTATACGCTTACCAGATTCTACAATTTTATAGAAAAACTAACAGTGAAATCAGCTGATTTAGCGTGAGACATGAGCTAGAATGAATAAAGCGGAAATGAGCTATTTTGCGTACTGTTTACAGACGTGGCAATATGATCATTTCCAAGCAGTGGTAGGAAAAATCTTTTAAAAGCTGAAGTACGATTGTTTATAGGAAAAACTATAAATACATCCACCCAGCCATTCAGCCATTTAAAACATATACCTATCAAACATAGGACTGATTAAGTACGAAAGCATAAAATTATTTAAAAACCTGATGTTGTGATCAAAATATTTTTTGTATTCGAAAGGTTGTGGTGATATTCTTTTGATATTACTTAAAAAGCGTAGGCTGCTCCTATTGAACTATGGTGAATGTAATTAGTTTTTTTTTTCAGTAAAAATACCCATTGCATTAAAACATGTAACAACTACTTTAAGAATTTAACATTTTATTGTTTGAAAAAAGTAGGATGTAAAAATAAAAATGCTGATTATTCTTTTAAATTGTAGTGGTCTGTAAAACAATAACCCTTGCAAACGTTATAGTTTCACCTAGAAATTGATAATATTGCAAGATAACATAGGCTATTGAAAAGAAGTATATAGTACTTACATTGATGTTGTTTTTAGAAAGATAAGCTCTATCTAATCCACTTTGAAAACCCAGAAACCCAGACTCGTAATATGAACTGTAACCATTGTCTAAAACAAATTGAATAAATCATAACACACAGTATTTTGTAGATATCTATAATGTCATAACTAAGTTATGAATAACTTCTAATGATGGTCAAAATTTTGAATCTCAAAACCAAAATGAGAAACTTTTTCAAGGCTAGAAAAAAATGCAGGTACTGTATTGATAGGTTTGTTATGCAATCGAAACTAAAAGAAATTGACTCACGATCCTGACTTAATAACATAAATACATTGTGACTAATAAGATTTCAACCTAAACACCCCCACCACAGCAAACCTACAAATTTCCATTTACCTGGTTGGATTTTCACAAAAATATTCCCCTGAAGTATTCAAGATTATTTCCTTTTCAAATAGCATTAATTTTAATGAGTTTATATTTAGGTTTCCTGCTACAGGGCCAAGAAGGTTATAAGTAAAGTCTGTTTTTTACAGAAATATAAAATAGTTTATTATGAATATAATAATTAATTAATTATATTTGATTGAATAATTAATATATTATGAAATTAACAAATTAAAATTTCCAAACAATCTGAAACTGTTTCCATAAACAAGTAAACTACAACTGTATTCTCTGTAAAAATATATGGGGAGTTTAAGTTATAGTTTTCTGGAATTTTCTCCCTGACTGTAATATATTTAACAACGCTTCAATCTAATATATAAAATTCTCGTGTCACAGTGTTTGTCTGCAAACTCCTCCGGAACGACTTCACCGATCGTTATGAAATTTGGTGTGTAAATTCTGTAGGCCCTAGGTATGCGAATCGGACGTAAACTATTTCCCGTTTCAAAATTCTTAAAAGGGCTCCGCCCCAGTGGCTCTGGAGTTTCCCATGTTAACCTTATGAGAAATGGAATTAATGAATCTTAACAGCTGTTTCAATTAAACAAGTTGTTCTATGATGTTCAATAGAATTAAAGTTACAAGGATTACCAACAGGGTGCAGCACTATTATTTCTTTTACATTTATGACAACAGCTAATTTGCAACTAAAAGGTGAGTGAGCGTAGCGAACGAACTTCAACCTGGAGGCGAGTTAGCGTAGCGAACGAGCTAACCTGAAGGCAAGTGAGGGCAGCGAACGAGCTCCAACCTAAAGGTGAGTGAGCGTAGCGAACGAGCTCCAAGCCAAAGGTGAGTGAGCGTAGCGAACGAACTTCAACCTGGAGGCGAGTTAGCGTAACGAACGAGCTAACCTGAAGGCAAGTGAGCGCAGCGAACGAGCTCCAACCTAAAGGTGAGTGAGCGTAGCGAACGAGCTCCAACCCAAAGGTAAGTGAGCGTAGCGAACGAACTTCAACCAGGACGTGATTGAGCGATGCGAACGAGATCATCTTGAAAATTAAACGTAACGGTACTTTCTTTCCATCGGTCTGTCTTAGGGGAAACCTATAACTTAGGCGATACGAAGTTCGCCGGGTCAGCTAGTACACTATATAATTTGTTTTTTAAAGCGTTACATAAAGGTTTGAAAAGAAATTGCAGAATTTTATGTATTGAGGTTGGAAATGCGAAAAACCAAATTTTGAGTCCATACCCACATAGCACAGAATATTTATTTGATATCAAATAAACGTTCAATATATCAAACTATGTCAAATCAAAAATTTGATATTTATTTGATATTCATTTAATGTTCAAAATGTCAAAGTCAAACAATGTCAAACTTTGAATATTTATTGTATCTTCAAAATATCAAAGTCAAATAACATCAAATTTAGAATATTATCTAAATATTCTTAATGTTAAAAATTTGATTTTCTCTTTGAAAATTTTCAAATATACTAGTTTTAAAAATTTTTAGATTTAACTTTTTAAATTTTTTAGAGTAAAGAATTAGTCCCCAGCCTACAGGGGCTCATTTCATAATAAACTACAAGTTACAAGTTACAACTTGTAACTTGTTATTTCCATTAGATTTGCATTGGGCAATCAGCTGATATACTATTAGTTTGTACTTTATTATGAAATGGGCCCCAGTTTGTAACATGGAGGTCGGAGGTCAATTATCTCAAAATAATTAATAATAGGAAGGAACACTGAACACTGTAATTTTTAATTAATTGATGATGTATTTTGACTTTTCGCGGGGGGGGGGGAGTTGTTGGAACATCGAACATCTGATATTTTTCTGAATCTAGGCTTACTACACATTTCAAGAAGAGTGAATAGGAAACACAGCTTTTTTAAAAGTTTTGTTTATTAATAAAAAAGTCAAACTCTTAACGATTGGCCTCATCATTTTATTTTTTCTAGTAAATTAAACCAAACGTAAATTTAAATTTTTTTAAGTGTAATATAACTCTAAAAATATGTTAAGTATCTAGTTTGAGCTTGACTTGGCCCATTCGTATAAAAGGAAGAGAGGAAGACTGAAGACAAAACACCAACTTAATTCTAACCTAACTCAGCAAACAAAACAAAACATTACAATACAAAACAAATTACAAAATCCGTCGCGCGACCAGTGGTGGCCAGTTTACTCACGGTGTGGATTTATTTATTTATTAACCAACAAATTGCCCATTTTGAGGGAAAGTACACGATTTATGTAAAATGTACCTATGACAACTAACTTGTTGAGTAGGCTACACAAGTAGTGAAAATAAACTATAGAAGCAACAAGAGTATCAAGATTCAAGAACAAGACATAACCTCAAATCAGTTAACTTAAGTGTGCTGATATTTTGTTTAGTGTGTGTCACTGTTAGTTTAGAGTTGTTATTTTTGTGACTGGGTATTGGCATAACCTACACCGAACATCTTTTCACGTTTTGATCCTTGGAGTATGTAAGTATAAGTCAGTATACCTAGTAACATAGACGTATTTTAGGCCTTGGCCTTACCTAGACCTAAGTTAAGCTACTGTACAAATTAAATTGGCCAACTTATCATTCCTAAGTATAAATAGATAAATCTGAAACCTCAAAATAGGCAATCTGTTTTAGAGGAAATATTTTTCTGCATACTAGTTAGGCCTATACGTAAGCTACTAAGTTAGGCGGCTTGCTTAGTTCTTACTGAACCAGTAGTTTATTTAGCTTCAAAGGGCAACTTCCGGATGAAAATAGTGTTCAATATATAGGCTAGTAAGTAGGACTAACTTACTGGTTTACAAGGCAAATGGAATACCATACTGTGTTGTAATACCTTGTTAGGCTGATTTTGAAATATTACTAAATTATGTGGGTTATATTTTACGTCAGTCACTAACTTAAGTTTATGTAAATTCACCATCAAGAATAAGTTAACTTAATTTAGGCTAGCCTAGGCCTAAACTATTCTACCTCAACCAGGTTACAATTTACCGGTATTATAAAAGAAATAGCCTAGCCTATTTGAAATCCATTTTCCTTTTAAACTGAATTGGGGTACACTTCCGTATCTGTTGTCAAAAACAACTGAATGAACATAGGCTATAACGATCGATATTTTCATTCGGTTGTTTTTGACAACAGATACGAAAGTCTACCCCTGTATTGTCTCTTAGTCTTTTGTATTTTAGTTGTTGTCTGCTTCCTTTACCAACCAATGATTAGGCCTAACTTAACTAATCTTGATACATATTTAGGCCAGAGAAAGGTATGCATGAATTTAACTAAAAGTAGTTTTCTCTCCATTGTTTCAGTTGATAACTCTGCAGCTTTGGTGGAAGTTATTATTTGGTAGCAGTGAATAATTTGCCTACGGTACCAATTTTCCCGAGTGACAAAGTGGCTGTCTAGCAGCCTGTAGGCTGGGAAGGAGGAATAAATTTTTCTTTTGCAATCTGCATCTGAAGCCAGCTATCTTGCGTAAGTTTTTTTTAATTTACAATCAGACATTAATAATAGGTAGACATACATATATTTCAATTAGGTTTTCTCAAAGTTAAAATAAAGTTTCAATCTTAGGTGTTTTTATTTCAATTTTTCTGTTTGATTCGCCATGACTGTGTATGTCTTTTTTGCCATAACGGGTACAGTTCCGCAGAGAACCTGCGATATATTATCGGATGAATAACATTATATATCAATAATTATCTGATTCAATACATCGTTCCCTATGTTTTTTCACTATGTAAACATCAAATTGAGTTATGATTTGCAGATTTGGTGAATTGGTTTTGCAATATTAATATCAAATCAGATACAGTATATATACCGTCCGATAATATATCGCAGGTTCTCTTAGGAACTGTAGATAAGTTAGGCTCTACCACCAAAACACAACCTAATTCATGATAGGTACCTATTGGGTAATAACGTAGCCTAAGGTTCATCACACAGTTAAGAGAGTTTCTCTTTTTTGTGACCCACTTATATAGGAAGTCTTTGATTTACACTATATAAATATTCCGGCAGTGCTAACTTGTGTAAAAGAAAACTGTATTAAGTTAGTTGAATTTTTTTAAACGCACACATAGGCCTATACACACACCAAACTACATCCGACCGTTGCACTCATTTCAGTCAGTGCTCACCCCAATATTTGTCCGTTCAAGTGACTGAGGATTACTTTTACCACTACCTAGGTCAAAATTTTCAATTTTCAGATTTAGATTTAGCTTTAACAAGGCTACTCAAAAGAAGCAAATGCCATCAAAATATAAAATAGATTTCACTAACAATTTAATATGTGTACCTAGTTGTAGGCTATCCTGGGTGTTGATCAGGAAAATTAAAATATATACAAATTCTAGTGCTAATACTAATCTCTTTTATACAGAGGCAGAACCGGTATGCAAGAACACTAGGATCGTGGTGTAATGGAAATATATGTTGTTGCTACTATAATCAAGAATTGGCTTCGCCCAGCAAAGTTTAGGATTGATGCAAGGTAAATTTATTGTGTTATTTATAATTTAGGTTAAAGAAAAGATTGCTTATCTAATTACCTAATATAGAACTTAAATTTTATTATAATTAACAGATTAGGCCGACATCTAACTACTGTGATGTTTTCTTTTCAAATTGTGAATTTTCAGTGACAGGCTATGCAAATGAGCAAAACTTAATCTGCGGTTTTATCCATCTCTTTTTTCTTTATTGTCAAGAACTCAATGCCTTATCGACAAATTTAATTATAAAGTACAGGTATAGTAAAAAAATAGGTCTTAAAAATGCCTAACGAAGGGGTCTCCAACCTACAGCCTGTGGGCTACATCCGGCCCTCGTGCAGTTTTATTCCAGCCAGCAGAAAGCCAGCATACGTTTTTGAAAATTATTATTTTTTATAGCAAACACCAATTATATTCTCCCACGATTGCGTAAACACGTGTGGTCAGGTGGTCTCAGCTATATCGTGATCATCTCCCGTGATCTCGCCAAGACTCACGAGCATATTATACTGCAGTCTCGACGGTGCCGTGATTGTCTTTTGCAATCCCAGCAACACCCTTCATTGTTGACCGTGATTTCCTTGAGGTGTAAAAAGAGAACTTTGTCAATGAATGCAGGCTCAGCCATGGGATATTTATTTACCTCGCGGCTCATACCATAATTAAGAGCAATTAACTGTCTCTTCCCCATTCAACAAAGTTTGTGTACAATACCCTGTCTCCAAGTTGGCAGGTTAACGTATTTAAATAGGAACATAGTAAATGTCTCTCACTTGCTAATTTTTTCTCAATAGGCCTAGGGGAATATTAGTAGTAGTCAAGTAGCGGCAGATTAATTTAAATATATATATTTTTAATTGATCCTAATTGGCAGAACTACAAATTGAAATCTTAAACTAGCTGACATTTTAAGTGTCAAATTTTATAGCCTATTCTCACTAAAAAATCATTGAACTTTTTGTCAAAGATTTAGCTTAGAATGTGATTACTTCTTAATTGCACATATTTCGTTAGAATTAGAGGCATTTATAATTTTATTTTATGAACAGAACTATATTTTAGATTATTAAAAAAGGAAACTATGTAGTTTATTTGTTTATGGATAGATTTTGATAAAATTTGGCAAACTTAATTTACTTTATCCTATACTATTGACGTATGCTCAAAAAAACTTTTTACCTTCTCCATGGCTGCAAACCTAACCTTGTTAAATCTAATCTTCATTCAATTTTTATCTTGTATATTTTTTTATATTATCAGCAAGTTGGGTTAGCTTATGACAGATTAATTTTATAATAGAATGCTCTCATTTTGTCCGTAGTAAACCTTAATTCAATTTTTTCACAATCAGCAAGTTTGGTTAATATGGTTACGACATTTTAATTTTATAATAGAATGCTCTCATTTCGTCCGTATCACAAAAAGCCTTTACCTTGTGACAAACGACAACTACAATCGCATCGATAGTAGATGATGTTGTGATTCGATAGAGTAGCGAACAATTAACGTTAGTCGCTAAATCGGTGGCGTTTTTAAACAAAAAAGTGCTCACCGAGGAAAAAGGGTTGGAGACCCCTTGTCTAACATATTATATTTTATCTATAGCTGTCTTAGAAAATAACTCTGTTGAACCTCTTTTACAGGAACAATAGAAAACTCAAGAAGGCCATTTGGGAGATGAAGAAGACCAGAATTATTTTTTTTGTAAATTGTAGGCCTACATATCTTTTTTATATTTGTGTTTAAATATTTTTAATTAAACTTATTTTATCATACAAACAAACTTTTTTCTTTAAAATGTTTTCCTTGAATGCAATTTGGTTTTAAACAAATATGTTTTGTGATACTTTTGTTAATGTTTTGTCAAATAACAAATATATATATATATAGCCTATTTACATTTTTGGGTCACCCAAGAACTTTAACAAACTACCTATAACTTCAGAATAATAAGTCAAATCAAGGTAAGAACAGTAAAGAAGTCTGAACTGATATTATTTTAATCGCCATGAAATTTGAAATGTGAAAAAATGCAACCTAATTCTTCTAAACATATTTTACCAATAAATGTATGAGACATTTATTTGATATTCAATTTAATATTTATTTAATGTCAAATTAAGTGAGGTTGAACCTAAATTGACCATTTATTTGATATCAAATGAATGTTCGCGAATATTAATTTAATATTCGAATGTCAAAAATGTTATATCAATATTTATCACCATCATATTTAAAATGTGAATGTAAATTCAATCATATTCTCTTTATTATATTTTACCAATAAATTTATGAATGTCAAATTTGATATTTATTTTATATTCAATTTGAATATTTATTTGATGTAAAATTGAGTGACGTTTGAACCTAAATTGAACGTTTATTTGATATCAAACGAATGTTCGTGAATATCAATTTGATATTCAAATGTCAAAAATTTGATAGCTATTTGATATCAAATAAATATTCGGTGCTATGTGGGTAAAATGTCGATCCCATACCGTCTGATCATGCTGGCTTGCAAACTCATCCCTTAAATGAATGTTGGTTTACTGGTTTGTACCAAATTTCATTAAAATCAGTCAATTTTTACTTGAGTTATTGTGCTAACGGCCACATGAGTTAAATATATATATACAGTACCTATTTGAATTTAAACAGATGTTCTTTTTGGTACATAGTCTGGTATGACGTATATTAATTTATTAAACTCATTAAAAATGTTAATGTTCTAGGTAACTCGACAACTCCCAAACTCGACAACCTCTGGGTTCACAAATTAATTGTCCAGTTAGTGAGATTTTACTGACTTATTATGATACATATTGGCCAGCACAAAACATATGTACAATACCCCCGCCGCAGCAAACCTGCAGACTAAGCGAATTTCCATTTGACTGATTGGATTTACACTGAGTCTACTTAAAAATATAACATTTATTCTTGATTTAAATAGAATTAGTTTAACAAGTACTTAGGTTTGCTGCATCAGGGAGGGTAAAACTTTTTTTTTTGTAAAATGTGAATAGGTAGTGAGAAATAAAAACATTTTCCAAATTTGATCAAAATATGTTCACAAACAAGCAAACTACAACAGTTTACTTATTCTCCATAAGAATAACATGGGAATTTTAAATTTACAATTTTTTGGAATTTTCTCCATAACTATTAGGCGCATAATAACGCTTCAATATACTAAATTATTTGTTTTTTTAAGCTCTACAAAATGGTTTGGAAAGAAATTGCTAAATTTTATGTTTTTTGGGTCAAAAATAGGAAAAACCTATTTTTACCACATAAAACCCCCCGTAAACCCCCGTTCCCATGGTCCGATCATGCTGGATCGCGAACTCGTTCGAATAAACGTACGTTTACACGTTTGTACCAAATTTCATCCAAATCGGATCATTTTTGCTCAAGTTATCGTGCTGACGGACACATATATATATATATATATATATAAATATATAAATATATATATATATATGAAATTGAACGGATGGTGTTTTTGGCCTCTAGGGACCTCAAAACGAAAAAAAAAATCGGTCCCGCGTCCAGGTCTTACCATGAGTACTACGGTAATAGCTTATTCCCTATATGGGAAATTCGCTAAAAAGTAGATCCATAAAATTAAAATTATACTCACATTTGTCGCCATAAAGTGAGTCCTGAGAAGTTTGGAGGTCTCCTGTGCTCGTTCGAAGAGTGTATGTAAAACTTTTTGGATTGTCAAGATTAAAAATCACTCCTACCCCAGGAGTATGACTGACATACCCCTCAGAACTGTTGAACTGAAGTGTTTCATTGATGTATGACTGCCTCAACCAATCTACAACTTCATCTTCACTGTCTTTTTTAACGATGGTAACTAGAAAATCAGTGCATTTTGGTATGATTATCAAAGTATAACATAATTTAAAAGAGTTCTTATCAAAGTATAACGTCATTTAAAAGAGTTTTTATGTCAATTTAGATTTTTCAAAGATTGGTACTGTTACAAGAGTGTTGATGGGTTTGGATAGTTTTTTTAAGTGTTTATTGTTTCATTAAAATAACACACTCATACACACTAGAAAAACTCTTTGAATTCCATTATTTATTGTCTTAGATGGCAAATGTTTAACATATTTTTCCTGAGTTTATGAAAACAAACTTCCAAATTCCCATAAAGAGGTTTTTGGTGGCCCGTGGCCCCAGACAAAGTAGAGAATAGAGATCAAAGTCAAATATGTTTCAAGGTGAAATTAAGGCTCCTCCTATTTAGCTGTGCCGCATACAGGTATAAAAATAAGAGTTATTAAATCAATAGACAGCCCCTGGAGACAAAAGGGCTTATAAAACTGTTATTAGAAATACCTACATAATTAAATGTATATGCATACTTCATATTACAGAAAATAAATTCAATTTAAGAGTCAAATTGAGTATAATACCTTCTCCTCGTATTTTGCTGATTACTATACTCATATATTCATCAGTGATCGCAGTAGATGGTGTATACGCTATTTTGAAATTCCCATTAACAAAATCACTATAGGGCTTATATTTTTGCCAAGGGCTATAGGATATTTGATCGTCTTGTTTTGGTATTGCGTTATTTATGCGTATTAGAAACCAGAACAAAAAGATCGGTACGACCAATTCTAGCAGGGTGATGAGGTAGCGACGTTTACGTAAGACGTAGACTTTCCAGAGCAACACCATGAACACTCTACCCATTGTGGCCTGTAAATATAAAGTGTTGAGAAAACAATAATGTAAAATATAAGCAATGAGCACACAATATTTTTGTAACAGATTGAGAACTAAAATTTAAAATTTTGGTCAACCTTTATAAAGGATTTTCACCTTATTCATGATAATTTTGACCAAGGAGTTTGACTTCTAAGTCATTCTAATACTAGATAACCAATAAATTACCTTTTATGCTTAATTTTTCACTTGTGGGGAAAATAGGCTAGTAAGCCACAGAGTAAAGAACAGTCTTATTTTGTTACTATTTCCCTGTACATTTTACGATAAAATGTAAAATAATGTTCCCTAGGTAAAAACATCAAGAAAAAAAGCTCATAAACATGGGTCTAAAATCATTTATTTCTGTCTGTCTGCCTGCATGGGATTTTCACAAATGTATCCATAACTTTCTAACGCTTTAAGTGTGAGTTAAAACTTAGTACATAAGTAGTACAGGTAAGATCAACAGGCACAAGGTGTCAGATTACTAAATTCAACCAATTCAAAATGGCGACTATTTAAAATATTTTATCTTATCGTGATTTTATGAACGATAAGGAGTAAGAACCGTTAGAAGATTGTATGCCCAACCCAACAATACCTTAGTTGTAAAAATCGGTTCATAAACAACTAAGATTATTACATTTTTGTGGGATAATGCATGGCCCAGACCCCTGCGCCCATGGTTGCCACCTTTAGCTAAGGAAAAATCGGGACATGGCCCCCCTCCCCCCTGGATTAACATACGCTTAAATACGGGCATAAGGAACCAAAAACCCGACAGAATCGGGACGGGTGGCAACCCTGCCTGTGCCGTACCTCACCAACGGAAAGGGGCGCACAATAATGGGAAATATTTTAGCATCATAACATTCACATACTTGGTCTCAAAAAACTGTCAATATCTGGTTGTTTACTAACCGATCTTTACTATTGAAGCATTGTTAGATTAGTTAACAATTGTCTACAAACAAATACTTTAAATAGTTTGTTTTTAGAAACAAGATATTTAAGATAGAAAATTTTAAATGGTTGCCATTTTGAATTCGTAGAATTTTATGTACTAGTTTTTAACTCAATCCCTTTAAGTGTTTGAAAGTTATGGATACATCTGGATAAATAAAATGACATATAGACAGAAAACAAGGCATTTTTGACCCATGTTAATGTGATTTTTTTATAGTCTTGACCTAAAGAACAGAACATACAAAAGATTTCAAGAGTACACCCTGTATAATTCGCAAAAAAATTAAATGGGTAAGTTTTAAGAGAACCTATTTTTAGTTTTCACCTTAAAACTACTTACTTTTCCTGAAGTATTCATTCGTTCGGGAACTCGAAATTCCGTTTGTTGAGTTCCAGGGCTTGTGCTGGGACCTGCGGTATGTCCTACCTTCTCCATGTCTAAGTGATGACTACGTCCACATTATCATCAACAGATAAGATAACTTCAATCAGCTGACTTTTGGGTAAGGTTTAATCAATATCAGAGGATTGAATCATAAGTGGGTTTTTCAGTAGCATAGTGTCAATGTGTATTAACTTGACTCACTGATCATTTATTTGGTAAACTAACAATGAGCGTTTTATTATCACTGTGAATGAATAGTAATTGTCCAAACATATTTTCATCATACTGCCCGGACAACAGCTGACAAACTTCTTGAGCTTTTTTTTAGTTCTCTAAATCATCCACAAATTCATTGTTTTCGAGTACCTTCAATAAGGGAACACAAAAAACATATGGTATTTTTTTCGGTTCGCTAACCTCAACATTTTATAAGTGCATTATGAAAACGGTACTCTTCTCACGATATTTAAAGTTATGGTTGTAAACAACAGAAATGTAAACATTGTTGACCATTGTATAACCTCAAATTATGTGGTCTAGTTTTGTAATGATTAGAAGGTTATATCCTCGGTATGATGAAAATAGTTGTTCATCACATGGAGTATTTCCAAGCAGGCTGCACCTCGCTAATTAAACACGATTGCCTACCAAAAAGAGCCACTTTCACTCCTAGTGCAGAAAACTACTACGGTATATCACTAATATTGAAGAGGAAACACCAGATGGATCATAAGTTTTTTTTATAATTTCTTTATCTTATTACATTATATTGATTAAATTTTATTTCCTTTAGATGTTATCAAAGCGAAGAATAAGATTATAATCAATGAAAATTCTATTTATGTTATGTTGGATGGATATGATACAAATACATAAAAGTGTCATAATCAAAAACACTCTTAGTATTTATTGGTTGATGGCAAATGTTGATTCTCGATTCCAACCAATTCTTGGTCTTAGAACCGAGACCGAGAATCAATCCCCAAATCTTAGTCCATAGATTCCAGTTCAAGAGTTTAAAGTAAGGCTTGCCCTGTGTTTAATTTTCTACTCTTTCTTGGTTATTTAATTTTACTTAAGATATTTGATCACTAGATGCAAGATTTACAACAGCAGAAGTTGGCCGCTAATTGTGCTAGAAATATGGTCTGACTTTTTTTGGCAGAATTCTGACAAGTGATTAAGTTATTCACAATCTAATCTTAGTGCAGTATCTATTGATTGACATGTCAGTCAACCAAAAAAATTTTTTTTTAGAAATAATAATAAGAATTTGTCATTAATCAATTGTAATTCCTCATTTGACCTTATAATCACCTTCATAATTAGACACATCTCTAAACAACTGTCAATAGCTTGGTAAGGTTTTCAGCTTAAAGTGAGGATTTGTTTCCCCCATTTTTTCCGTTGAGTTTCATATCACAAAGTTTTCAAAATCAATTCCATGTGAAAATCATTCTTTAAACAAATTGTTGGTTAAATGTCCATTATGTAGAAATATGTTTGAAGAGGTAGTTATTTTAACCGGGACTGAACCTAAAATCTTTTAAGTTCGGTCTCTTCGTAATCTATTTAATTTGAAGAGATGTTACAAATATCTTAGGAGTAAGATAACTCAACTCTGGAAAGCTTTCCAGCTCGAATCTTCCTCATCTGAAAATACCAATAGTGAGTTATTTTAATTTATGTGGGTAAAAGTTGTGTTTGGATTTAACCAGGATGAAATCTTACCCATTCAGGTAAACCTGCTACTCCAACAACAATTAGCAAATTTACAAGTTTAATTAGATAAAAGGGTCTTAGAGTTTAAATGATTTATCATTAATTTTATATTAAACTTTATTAACATTTATTAAAATGATTGCTAACAATTTGACACTTTATCAAAAAATATACAATTAACAAAAATTGGTGGGAAAATGTTAGAAACCGTTATATACATTTGGCACATTGTCATGGAACGCACTCAAATTACAAACGTATCATATATAACATCTAAGTACTGTAGACCCTAGAGACGATGGGATCGAATGATGATAGTTGGAAGTGGAAAGAATTAACCTATTTTCTTGTACTTACTATAACTGGTCAGTATCATAGACACACCAGGCATCCCACTTTCATGGTAATTAAACAAACACCATTAATATTTGGATTGAAATAAGCCCCCATGGTTAGTGTAGTCAAAGACAGCCTAGGGCAAGGCCACACTAAAAAACAGGCCGCAATGCTCGTCAATCATGACGTCACGATAGAAGACGGCAATGACGTAATTAAGGTTATATTTTTGTTTTCCATGAAAAGATTAAAACAAGCAGCTGATCACAAACGGCAAAAATACGTCATTGCCGTCTTCTATCGTGACGTCATGCTAGACGAGCATTACAGCCTGTTTTTTTAGTGTGGCCTTGCCCTGGGTAGTGCAAGGCCCATTTCGTAAATTCACAGGCGGGCCCTTGCTACCAAAAAAGTAGTACGGTAGCTAACAAAAATCTCAATTTACAATGTTAGTATTTTTACTCTCTCTTTTTCTTTTTTTCTTAATTTACGTAAAACTCACACATTAAAAAAAATGTTGTGCTTTCGACCAAGCCTTGGGCCCCCTGAGGTGCAGGGCACTAGTAGCCACACCTTTGCCACATGCATAAAGTCGGCTCTTAGTGTTCTCATCTTAAAACAGTGATATCATGGACAAAACTTGCTCCCTTAGTAGATTTCTCATCGTAACAGATGAAGCCAATTTTATTGTTAGTTCTGTCCGGTACACTGTAGATTTTGTGTTTTGTTTTCAATTTGTTTCTTGTTATTTCAGTAATTTAAAACATGGTTTAACCAAATAAAATGATCCAATCATAAATAATAACTCATCCCCTAGTTATATAATCACAGTAAAGTACGAATCATGAAATGAACACTAAAATAATGTAAACCCTATTTCGTCGACACTAGTGATCAGTGTCACCAGACATCTACTAGACACAAAGAACAAGCTTTAAAATTTACAATGGGATGAGAAGTCTACTTGTGTTGGGTGATATGGTACACTAACATTTTCTGATTAGTAAATAACACTAATATCCATCGTTCACTCAACCCCATGGATTATCCAGTATATCAAAAGCCATCTGATACGCAACTTGCACTACTTCTAGAGTCATTTAAATCTGAAAAAGGAAAGGAAAATTCTGCGGCTAACTATAAATTTAAATACAGCAATGAGAAAATTAAACAATAACTTAAGAAATTTAAAAAAAGAGATTTGGGGTTTTATGATACCGGTTCAAATTCAAACCCTTTTATTTGTTACTATTGTACAGTGTTTGTTGTTTAGCGAACTTCACCCCTCAGTCAAATGACAACTGGGTTCGCATATGATTCATCTCAAGGTCAAACCAGAAATCTACGATTTAACCATTTTAACTACTGGGCCACTCATACTCATTTACATAAACATAACATAAGAAAATACCCCCATGGCAGCAAACCTGCAAACTCAGCGAATTTCCCCCCCTTTTAAAAATAACATTAGGTTTAATGAGCGCATAGATTTCCTGCTACAGTAGACTCCCTCTTATCCGGACTCCTTGGGACCGAGGCCAGTTTGGATAACGGTTTTTCCGGTTAAACCGACGTCCCCAAAATCTCGTTAACACGGACCGTTTAAATGCATAGGCCCCTACTCTATACAGTATTTTACTTAAAATTAGGAGAGCATTGTATTTAGACACGTAATCACTGGTCTCAAATCTTTCCCACAAGAACAGTCGTTTCAATACCGCCCACTTCCTGCCGATCTAGTCCAGTTAAACCAATGTGCTGATAAAAATTATCCGGATAAAGAGATGTCACTTCTACCGAGTGTAGTCTGGTTAAACCGATGTCTGGTTAAAAGGTGTCCGGAAAAGAGGGTGTCTACTGTACATGGAAGGTAATAAAGTGTTTTATCAAAACACAAATCTTAATTTGAAAAGAAAAAAATTGCCAAATATAATCAAACATATCTATAGATAAGCCAACAACAATAGTTAGTCTCCATAAGAGTAACATGAGTATAAGTCGACAGGTTTTTTTCTCGATAACCAGTTAGCATACAACAAAGTTTAAGTATGCTTAGTTGTTTTTTAGGCTCTACAAAATGGTTTAGAAAATAATAATAAAGTTCTATCTTTAGGGTCAAAATGGTAAAAACTACTTTTCACCCCATTAAACACTGTTCCCATAGCTCAATAATGCTGGTTTGCGAATTTGTTCAAATTAACGATTGTTTACACGTTTGCACCCAAGTAACATACAAATAAGTTTATTTTTACTGAAGATATTGTGCTAACAGACACATGCACATACACACATATCTATACGTTTAAACGGATGGCTATTTGTCTTCTGGGGACATCAAAACAAAAAATAAATCACTCTGAATGCTAGGTATGAGACTAACGGTAATGGCTTATTACCTATATGGGAAATTCAATAATACAGTACAGATTGTATCTGAATAAATGTTATGACAATGCTATGGCATTGAATAATTTAATAAGATGGTGGTATACAGATTTGGCTGTGAGGCCCCAGCATTAGAATAGACCATAACTTCCTCTGCTTATCATGACTAAAAGATACGCTTTGTCAGTTAAAATTTATTTGAAACAAGAGAATCACAATGAATCTAGCTGCTGCCATGAGTACAATAACTTAAAATATCACAGATGCCTTGTGTAAGACTATATGGTAGGGTATTTTTTCCCACAGTGTTTAGGAATGACCTATATTTTGATATTGTCAATATAATGAACAATAAAGATAAAAGTGAAAAATTTTATGATGAAAATTGAAAATATACCATCTACGTTAGTAGTATAACTTTGCAGGGAATTTAAAAACAAAATTTCCAACAGATGAAAAGAATCAGCACCAAAAATATGTGTTTAACATGAACATCAAACAACAGAATATCAGGGACCTGCTGACCAGGTGATGAACTTGACCCCCGAAGAGGTTTATAAGGGGTACCAAAGAGGTACTTTTAAGGTTACTGTTATGTGATTAATATACTGTACTTGGACAATAAAAAATCCTAAACCTTGTCCCATTCAAAAGTAAAATCTCAGTTGCGCTACAACATTATCACATAGGTTATAACAAAAATAAACAATCTTTTCTAAACTTAAGTTGGACTAGTACGTGAACACTAACATAATTAAAGTATGGCACATAAATAGTCGCTAACTGGCTTAAAAATAGGTTACTTATTGGTTATACGGAAAGATAAATGCCTTTAAAGATCAGTAGGGTAGGGAGTTTAGAAAAAACCCTGTATATGAAAATTCATTACGGACATGTATGAGTTTCTGTAAAATAGGATAAAAAATTAGTCAGTTAAAAGGAAAATTGTTTTTAGCCCTTGGCATTTCATCACAACACTTTGCTTGGCTTTAGGCTCTTAACGGTTATTATTAACGCAAATTTATCCAATGCCTGGGGCCTATATAATTTGGCATCCATAGGGTAAAGGGCAATTAGCATTTATCGTTGACTATTAATAAGGATAAGCTGGTATCCTTTTTAGGTAACTGGTTTAAATAAAGTTCTAAAATATACCATGCAAAATGGTTAGGTTCTCTAATATGTCAACATTATTTCGGTTCAAATGTAGTTTGATGCAATAAAAAATTTGTAGAGCGTACCAAAATCTTTTTACAAAGCCTTACCAAATCAGCTGATCGGATTAACTCTTAACCGGTCCTCTGGACATACCATGGATTTCCATTTTGCGAGGATTAGGATACTCGGGGTGTTCAATAGCTCCCTCTCCGAACTTCAACTCTAAAAAGTCGTGGATGTTGTTCGGCGCAGAGACGGGACGCCCTACAAATTCTATTGTTGATAGCGGTTTCAAATAGTGTTCGGGAAACTCCATATCTTGCCGGTGAGTTTTGAACCAAGTGTCTTTTGTCATTGTGCCGTTTCTCGAATAAAACGGGAAAATGTCCACATGCAGCCGGTTCACTTGGCTGAATTGAACCCTGTAAAAGTCACCTTCAATTGCTTTCTCCCAGACAAAGCCTTGCTGGTCTGTGATGGGTTTGATGCCGGCTCGCAGTAGCCAGGTGCATTTTGTGATATCCTCCTTGTAAATTCCGATGTCAACGTCGTAGTCCCAGGGCAGGATGTCTCCTGCTCTCATGGCTCCAAGCAGACTGCCTCCCTCCAACCAATACCTCACACCGGCTTCTTCCAACTGCTCGAACACATGTCGCGCTGTCCTTCTCAGACCAGCTGAAAACCAACACTTCGTCAGTTTACCTTGGATTACATTTCTCACAATCCACCACAAATCCCAAAATCAGAGAAAAGATTTGGGATGTTATAATTTATACCTGTCAATATGTTATTATACCTGTCATATGTTACAGATGTAGTAGCTTTTGATGAATATATTAATGGTCCTAACTCAAACAGTAAGGTCCTACAAGGGAGAAATAAGTTATAGAAACAACATAACATGCAATGGTACACTAAGAGGTGTCTAGCAGTAGTCGCTGGAGTCTAGGGCAAAGTTCAACACTGCCCCCCTCGTCCTAATGTAGTAGCCTACAACCCTTACAGTGGAGGAAGACCCTGAGCGGTAGGAGTTTCCACTATTGCTTGCCACTCTCTCTTGGGCTATTCCTTGATCAGCACAAGTATAACTTATTTCCGGCACAGCATACTAGAGTTGAAAGCATACAGTGCGATAAGAAGTTTAATCTGTACCTTACTTCTCGGTTGTCCTACTATTGTTATTTGGTAACTTTTTTCAAAGAGTCCCACCTACAATGGCTGAAAAACAAATGAGAATAAAAATGAAAGTTTTCTACATTAAAAATGTTTGGGATGCTTTTAACTCTAAACACCACTAATAGACATAACCATAGACCAGTAGGTGTCAAAGGAAATCGAAAATAGTATATGTGCCTGAGAGTAGACTCTAATGTTAAACCTAGTGTTTGTAATTGTTTCCATAAGATTATGTTACACTAACCTAGACAACATGGCGGTGTCCACTTCCCTTCCCACAAGTACTGAGGCGTCTCGTCTACAATGGAACCAAAACATCTCGGTGTGTCACGCTTGCAGCCGTACCACTCAATAACTCCATTTTCTCTGACCACCTTCTTAAGTTCCAAGTTATGGAACATTGATTTCTGACGGTCTTTATCAGCCTGTTGCGCCTTCCATTGATTATGGTGGCTTTTCAGCAGTTTTTTCCCACTACTCATTTGTAATTCATCAGCTATAATCACCTGAAATGAAGGTTTATTTAAAATTGCAAAGCTTTACAGAAAAAGGAAATTTAAAATTGATAAATTTTCGCTAAAAATGAACTTTTGGAACATGTGTTTAACTTAGTCTAAATTGTACCTATTATGGGATCCAAAAAAGGTGTAGGTACCCTAGCCTAAACAAAGTCGTGACTTTCCAAGCGATACCCTATTGGACTACCACTCATCCTTCACTCATATTTGGGTTAAAATACGCACATAGTGGCGTCCCCATCTTAAATAATTGATAATTGATAATTGATAAACTAATGTAACTTAGATGACTAGATGCAAAATTTTAAATCATACTAGGTTTATGCTGAAAAATGGGAAAACGTAGGTGAGGTAGGCCTACTTTGGTATTATCCGGAGACCACTTGTTTTAGAGGGATTTTTTACCGCACACCAAAAATAACGACATATTTGGAAAGAACATACGGTACTTCAATTGACTTACTGTACAAATTTGACATGATTTCGATTAGCAGCCTTTAAGTTCTGCCTCCCAGAAGAGCGATGTCCAGCGAGGATTGAGTTAAATGGGTCACCGCCGCTAGCTGCCACACGTACTCTGCCTGGTAGGTATACAGCACGCCGCGGAGGTTATGTTAGGCTGGGTTATCATAAATATGTTTGTAGGACTTTCCTCGTTTCGTTATGAATCTAACAATAGGCCTACCATAGGTGTAACGATACCAGAGGTACCTAAGTGGTTACATGTTACAGTACAGGTGATGCGCGCGTTCCGGTCAAAGACCTGACCTTGGCCTACATGGAGAGGATTTGGCGGGAGAAAGTATGACTCATCTGGTATCGTTCGATTCATAACCTAACCTAACATAATCGCTGCAGCCCTATATAAGGGTGGCATCCGGATAATACCAAAGTACCCAACGTAGTTGACTTAGTTCCTAACTTTAAAACTAGGCAACTTATCAAAGTGTTTAGGCTATAGAAGATGTTTAGGGCTAGGCTCCGTGCTAACTTAAGCCCAGTGTTTGGTTTGGCCCATTAGGCTACACCGTAAGATGACATTAGTAAAAAATTTATCTTTTTTAGAAATGTGTTTAATCCGCCAAGTTAAGCCTAAGACATACCTTTCTCCACTTACCTTAACAGACATTGAAGATAATTGTATAAACAGAGAATCAGGAAATGGTAGCATGAAAGGATCTGTCACCCTGTAGAGTAATTTACTTTCTAAAAATAGGGCATGCTTCCCCTTTACAAAGTCACATTCTTTTGTAAGCTGTGAACTGTCGAATCGAATGAACCATTCTCTTATATCTAAATGTATCTTAAGACATTTCAATTCTTTGGATTTATAAGGAATCGCAAGAATTGTGTCATTCTTCAATGAAATATCAATTAGCTTTTCAGCTATTTTTTTGTTATTCAAGCGGGTTGAATCAGGTATAAACAATGTATATCTGGTTTCTATATGTAGGATTGGAGTTCTGTCCTTTAAACTTCCTGTAAGATTAGGTTTAGTTGACACAAATTTCACAGTGCTGGCATTTGTCTTGTTCAGTATTATTGGTGGATAGAAAGGTGTATCCGTTATGATTAGAATATTCACTCTTGGATAAATGTTTAGCAAGCTATAAACTGATTCAATAATGTCATGATCAAATGGTTCAAAGGATCTCATAACAAACGTAATCTCACTTTGAACTCGATTGATATGTTCTGGACTTTTGCTAGCAGGTACAAAACTTTTTATTTTATTTTCCAAATCCGGTAATTTGGTGTCACTTTTGGATGATTTCCCGTGCAGGGCAAAGAACTTCCATATAAAGAAAACTGATATAAAGTTTAAAATTATAAGAAATGCTGTGATTGTTTTGACAACCCTAAAGCGCATAGTTTATAGTAGGACTAGACCTAGTTGGCTATTACAATATCTTGACATAAGTTATCAACAATATTATTCTTATCCAGCATTCACGACTAATACAACTGAGAAATACTTAAGGTTATAGCACAAATAAGTCTTGATTTCTGTAAAAATCATTATAAGTTTCTTAGGTAAAAGCTAAACACACACATTACATTTCATGTTTACACACTGATAATGCAACCTAAGAACCAAACCAACCAACCTCTAAAAACAAAAACAGATCAGAACAACAGAATTTTTTGACAGCCGGAGCAGAGTACGCTTGACAGCCAGTGTGACCAACATAGCAACTATGCGAACAGAGAACGGACAACAGTCTCCAATGAATATATATTCTGGCATATATCGTGAAATGTTTAATATTGAATGGTATTGTGTTTTGTGTTCAATAATAAAATAGCTGCATATGTGTATAAAACTTATCGAAAAGATATAAAAAAAGTGTCTTAGGCTCAATAAAACCATTGAGTATACACGTAAGTTGTGTGTGTGTACTTAAACTAGTATTAAGTTTCTGACTGTTCTATAGCAACTGAGATAAAAGTTTGAGTCTGCTATCACCAATGGGCATGGTCCGACGAGATACTCCCTACATACTAAGGAGGAATTTATATCATTACGTTGCAAAGGGTGTCAGATTTATAATTTTAATTACAGTCAATAAGTTAGCTTACCTATCCTTAGAGGGTTTTTAGAGAGAATATGTCCTACATCACATCTGAATTCTGAATAAGGCAAGAAGGGACTGTTAAGACCAGCACTACGGTCCTTTCCGTGTCTTTAAAAACTACGATTATTTGAATCATGTAGGCTACGACTTTAGCGAAAAGCTTCCCCCCACCGATGTTTAATCTATGACAACAACAACAATATATATATTTTTTTATTACCTAAAGAATAAGATATGTAACAAAAGACATATCATGCCTGTCCCGAACTTAACTATATTGTGTAAGATCCCATTCCAATATCCCTCAAGGATATCGGCAACCACCATGATCAGCGTTTTGGGATACGTTTATCGGCAGAATCCCTTATCTCCGATCGAACTATATACATGGAAGTACCGGTATCATACAAAATGTTGGTGGTGAAAATCTTAAAAATTTAGGCTAGGTGGGCAATGGAGCCCCTACTTACGTACTTCTCATATACTAAAAGGTGCAATCCTTTAGGAGGGGTCGCTATGTTTTACAGTAACTTATATATTTTCAAATTTTGATCAACGTATTTATTTTGACTAAAAAACTGAATAAATTAAGAGAAATCTGTAAACATTAATATTATTCCAAAATTTTCACTTAAAGTGTTTTCTCAGAATATATACCTAACTGATTCTTTTCATATCACTTTGAGCAAGTGATGCTATGAGGCGATCCCTTATTTACTTAATATATCCCTAAGATATGCCATTTAAATACTATGGGATTTCCCTCAGATATTCTTATAGAACCTGCGCATAACTTTGCACATAGTGTGTGATCACTACCACTGTAGTATATTTCTCTACCCTACCTCAACACCAGTGTGTAATATAGACAATGTGATAAAAGAAGGTAGCTAATAAAATGTGAATAGGGCCATACAAAAAATCTTGCTAAAGAATACAGGCAACAAAAAAGGCAATTAAATTCAAAAATTCATAGTCTTTGGTACTAAATGATTAGATCTAGACTATAGACACTAACATCCTTTCTATATCGGCTAGGATTCCATATAAAAACTTGTGCACTTTCTGTATAAATGTCAGTCTGGCACTACACAAAAAATACCATCTAATGCCCAAGTGATCAAAATCTATCCAAACACCATCTAATACACTTCTCCTAAGATTCTAAAAGAACAGCTGTATTTTCTGTTTGCCTGGCTGTATTACAAATACATCGTCCTCGGTCCATTTTTACTTTCTCCCCCTATACCATAGTATATGGAGAAAGTATTGTTTTCGTCAAAATTTTCGAGTTTGAGTTTTGAGTGGATATATTCGTTTTGGGTCCCCCTGGACCCAAAAAAGTGGTTTTCAAAGTGATGTCTGTGTGTGTGTGTGTGTGTGTGTCTGTGTGTCCGTGTGTCTGTGTGTCTGTGTGTCTGGATGTGTACAGAGCTAGAGACTACACCTGTGGTCCGATTTCGATGAAATTTGGTATGTAGGTTCTAATTCATGGTATCTCCAGGCGTTTTTTTCATTTTTTTGAAATTTTGATTTTTAATGGGGATTTTCCCATAAAAACCCATAAAAAACCGGAAAAATCGGATTTTCTAAAAAATGGCCCGAACGATTTTGATAAAAATTTAGTATGTTGTAGCCCTTTAAATTCTGAACAAAATGGTACAAATCCCATTTCTGTAAAAATTACGGTTCAAAAGTTATTGTAAATTATATTATTTTCCTATAAAACCCCATAAAATAACGAAAAATAGGATTTTAGACAAAAATCCGGTTTTTATTTGACATAGTATGTTATGGTCCTTACAATTTTGATAGTTTTTTTTCATTTTTTAGAAATTTTTATTTTTAATGGGTATTTTCCCATAAAACCCCATAAAATAACGGAAAAATAAGATTTTCCCAAAAATGGCCCGAACGATTTTGATAAAAATTTAGTATGTTATAGTCCTTTATATTCGGAACAAAATGGTACAAATCCCATCTCTGTAAAAATAACGGTTCAAAAGTTATTGTAAATTATGTTATTTTCCCATAAAACCCCCATAAAATAACGGAAAATCACATTTTCCCAAAATTGGCTCGAACGTTTTTTTATAAAAATTTAGTATCTTATAGTTCTTTAAATTCTGAAGAAAATTGTACAAATCACATTTCCGTATATTTACTCTCACCGCTTACACATGATAAAGGTTGTTGACAAACTTATGGGAGAAAGTATGTGTCAGAATGCTGATACCGTTTATTTATAAATAAATTATGAATCATTGGAGATGGTACGCCACCTAGGTGCGTATTTAACCCAAATATGTGCGAAGATGAGTGTAGAATGGTGTGAGATGATCAGTGTAGCTTTTTTACTGACTAAGATCAGCTGTTTCTTTAGCAAGGATCATTTATTTGCCGAACGATCAAGAACAGCTGATCAGATCTGGCTGACAGTGCAGTATTCATTCAGTGTGGTGGCCACTCCTCGGTGACATGACCTCTACATATCTCTACGTCTGCGCCTTTCTTGGTCCTTGCTCCTTGCACCACAATCGCTGTCACCCCTCCAGGAGTGTCATGCATTGTTCCACATCCATCGCTCTGATAAAATCTGTCTCGGTAGCCCTAAAATATGTTGCAAGCTGTTGCACGCAAACGTTTGTACAGGACGCGTATACAATACCTCTGCTTGAGCCTGAGTTTGGGCGTAGACAAAAATAATTAAATATAGACTGTCATCCGTGCTGCGGTTACCATGGTTACTGGGAGCGCCATATAGTTACCTAGCGCGTATGCCGTGACTACATGGCGCTCCCAGCGGTGTGCGCCAGAACCTATGGTTACTGCAGCACAGCTGACGGTCTATATTTAACCCTTTTTGTCTATGGTTTGGGGCACCAACATTGGAGATCGGAGTAAATGCAATAAATGCAACTGTTATAAGTTTTAGTCATTCTAAAAATTATGGCTCTAAAGTAGTGAGGTTGGAATGTTTCTGGTCCAAAAGTACAAAGTTGGATAAACATGTGTTGGAATTTAAATGAAGATATGACACCACTTCCACATAGTTTAACCACATCAGCTTGGTATATATTAGGTTATATTAGATTGGTATCCAATAGCCAATGATAGTATATATACTTTTTACCATAGAGTGGTTAAGGTGAGGTTGCATGTTCAAAAATGGATTTTTTAAGATAAAATATTACAGTTGTTTGATGGAAAAGCAATTTTAACAGATGTTTCTTTCTCCCAAAATGTTGTAAGAAATATCTGCATTTTTGAATGCTGTTTGGTTTCAGGAAACAATATCAACCAACCCCTATCATGCCTATGCTATTTAGAATGATATTTTCTTTTCTTAGGTAACAACACTAAGTAGAAAGAAAACATGGATTCTAAATTAACTGTATTATTTTAATGAACCAAATCTCTTAAATTGTTCACGCACTTTTACCGTGGAAATATTGTTTATCCGATTTTGGCTTAAGAAAGGTACTAGCCCAAATTTTTGTTTTTAATTTCCATAGTAACTTCGTTTTGATATTTCAAACCTGCACCTTGAATAAACTGTTCTGCATATATTTGGTAGACTATTAATTTTAGGTGTCAAACTCAAATAAGGTAACTCATCTCATCCTCATGTATGTCACTTGCTTGTTAAGCATAGACAGAATTACGAGGCATCTAGGCAATTGCTAGACTTTGAGTGGCTAAGTGAATCTGTTTGAATAACAGTCCTAACACAGGACCTAATTAGGCTTCGAAATAAATTCTCAGGGCACGGGTCTCTGAAAACGTCATAATCTAGAGAACGACCACTGTAAGAATGATTGATAACATTAAAAATACTGCATAACATAATTACGTAACAAACAACAATTTCACCTAATAGCTCGAACAGTTGAAGGCTACATTTTGTTACCAGCATTTTTGTCTAAAGGACATGAGTTTCTGTTCTATGATTCTGCAGACGTGTCTAGTTTATGCCCGCCTCCTACAGATTGCCCTGCGTATGCCCATGTTTCTGCCAGACATTGCCCGTGTCTATGCCCGAGGCAATGAATACAAACCCGAGGTCTGCCCCGTGTTCGCTTACCACGAACCCATCCAAGGTATGATTCATGCGCAGTAAAACTGTCGAGGTCTGGCGCAATTACGACGCACACGTTCCCTCTCGTGCGAGTGTTCGAGAAAATTTCAGATTCATCCACGAGTTGAGACCGAAAGCTGGTTGTGAAGAAGACAAAGATACACGGCTGAATTTAGTGCTCGTCTATTTAGAAGGTTGACGGTTCGATTCCAAGAAACAGTCAATTTTTGAAGGTTTGAAACAATTAATTGTACCCAGCTGTAATTGATGATTGGGCTTTTAATCAATGGTTCTGGTGAAGAAACCGGCTGATTTTATAGCCAGGCTTTCTAAGAAGTTTAATATTCATCCAAATACGCACAAAGATTTACATGATCACAGAAGACTGGATATTGAAGTAGACCTCCTTATTTCTGTCAAAATATGCATATGCATTGTTATATAGTAAGTTGCTATTTTCCCTAATGCTAAGGATCTTTATGATAGAAACGGGGTAGTCGTATGCTTCGTGATCTAAACCCAATAGTTCATCCAAGCGACCCAGAAGGCCTTTTGTACCCTGTAAACGGCTAAGACAAGCATCTTATATAAGAAGCACATTTTTGATCGACTAAACTTAAATAAATAAAAATGTGTGCCTTAAATTCATATGAAAATGAGTTCGTTGAAAGAAGTCGGGTAATAACGTCATAAATACCTAATCTTTTCTTTAAACTCTGAAATTCTTGTATATTGTAAATCACTTATCAAAATAATGCTGTTTACAATTTGAGTAATTTGCTTAAACAAAATCATCAGCATTTCTGGACCCAAAACTGCACGAGTGTAAAATATTAAGTTACAGTTTGGTCATAAAAATATTTTTGACGGGAAAACATTATAGTTAAAGATGATAAATAAAGCAAATCTTGTGTTAGAATTTAAAATATACTGTATGGATATCGAAGCACAACCTAGTAACTATGGCTATCAAAAGCAAGATGGTGAAACCCACTTTTGTAGAACGTAGCTCTAAAACGTCTATTAAAGTTGGACACGCTTCGTTTCGGCCTCAGACAACTTTCTTTCGGTGAGTAAGTCCGGGGGTATGACAAGATCGAGCGGCATTCGGCCGAGTCATCGGCCTTGCTATGGCAAACTGCAAACCTGTTCTGCAAACCGATCGCTGTAGGCACCCACCGCTCACTGATAGCGATAGTAGCAACACCGGTAGCGATAGTAGCAACATGGGGTATAGTAGCAACACATGGGGATAGTAGCAACACATGGGGATGGTAGCAAGATTTGGGGATATTATTAATACATGGGGATAGTAGCAACACATGGGGATAGTAGCAACACATGGCGTATAGTAGCAACACGTGGGGTATAGTAGCAACACATGGGGGATAGTAGCAACACATGGGGATAGTAGCAACACATGGGGATATTATTAATACATGGGTATAGTAGCAGCACAGGGGGGATAGTAGCAACGTATGGGGATAGTAGCAACGTATGAAGATAGTAGTAACATTGGGATAGTAGCAACACCGGTAGCGATAAAATAATGATGTTTCTAGTTCTACACATTGGATAGTAGCATGGGGATAGTAGTAACACATGAGAATTTTATTAATACATGGATATAGTAGTAGCACATAGGGGATGGTAGCAACACATAGCGATAAAGTTATGCTTTCAATGTGGCTATTCGGATTTAAATTAAATCCTCATTTTACTTTATTAAATCGAATAGTTATAACCTTCTAGTGATTGAAGTAGAAGAGAAAAATCAAGTCAAGTACGTCCATCCTTGTAATAAATTAGTAATTAAAATTTGAACTAAATTATATAGTTGATACATAGTGATTAGAGGAGATACAAAAAACCTCAATTAAATATTTTATAAATTTTATAAAATATTTAATTGAGGTTTTTTGTATCTCCTCTAATCACTATGTATCAACTATATAATTTAGTTCAAATTTTAATTACTAATTTATTACAAGGATGGACGTACTTGACTTGATTTTTCTCTTCTACTTCAATCACTATGTATCAACTATATAATTTAGTTCACATTTTAGTTACTAATTTCTTACAAGGATGGACGTACTTGACTTGATTTTTCTATATCACCTCTTTAATTATATGTACCACAATCAGATTCATAAACATCGTACCAAACCCAAACGGATGCTCAGAAACGGGGTTTTGCTTCTTAAATAATAAACCAAGACAAACGTTACTGTAAGGGTTGTTCACGTAGAGAATGTCTATGCATTATATAACGGGGGAAAGACGCGTCTTGTATTGTAAATGTTTAAGTATTATCTCCACTGCATCTCCAATACTCCACTCAACATTTCCTCTTGTTGAGTCTACTTCAGTATACTTCAGTATCCAATAGTCAATGCTTACACATGTAAAAATGTTACTGGAGTAAAAAAAATTAAACACGCTAAACCATGTTTTATATAACGGACTATATCAAAATGCTGAACCAACATGCATTGAATGAGCCTAAGGTTCTTAATATATTAAGTAATTAGGAAATGTTTTGTAGGCCATGCGAACGAATTCACGTACAGCTCATACGGGTGTCACTATGGCATACTTTGCAATCTCAGATAGTACTCGGTATCTATCTATCTACAGGGTGTTCATTTGAAAACTTTCCATATCTGTTGTGTGCAAAGGTAAGGCTTTTAACACTTGTTTGTTCTCATTTCCCCCTAATTTGGACATGCCAAATTCAATAAAATTATTTTCAATTTTGAAAAATGCCCCAAAAGGGCCCAATTTGGGGGGTAGGGGTGCTTTTTGAGAAATTTTCAAATGTAAACATGGGTTGTGTGATACATCAATTTAAAAGTCTAATCACCCCGATCATTTTGGTGCAAAAAAAGTTTAATTATCTTTAACCGTATTTACAGGGTGGGTCAAAACGTTTTAAAAAAGGACTTTGAAGTTAAGTACCGTATTACCCTAACTACTGAACGGAACAGCGCCAAATTTCTTTCCAAGCTTATTCTTGAGCTACTCTTTAAGATAACTTGTAGCAAGGGCATTTTCCAAGTTATTTTCTAATTTTTAAAAAATCTCAAATTTTAAGAATAAAAGAAAGCTGAAAACTCAAAATTCTTAAATAGCAAGGTATACCAAATTTCATACCACGTGAAAGGTCCTTTTTTAACAAACATTTTACGTATTTAAGTTTTCTTTCTATCTCTTACCGTTTAAAAATTGCAGTGGAAAAACATAATTTTCCATGGTAAAATTATAACTAGTTTTCTAATAAAACACATTGCACTTTGTTCAACGATGTAGTAGGATTCATAACAAATTGATCGACTACTTTTACGTGTGTCAGAATTCATCTTGGACCCTTCATCCTGTTCTTTTCTCATTGGTAACTGAGCCAGTTTCAGAAAACTTCCTAACTAAATCATTTACAGCCATATGACTCAAGGTTATACCTGGATATCTATTGTTAAACACTTTGCAGTTATCCTGGAACACTTTTGTTATGACCAATAAGTAAAATAAAGTATATTTTTTTAAGTTTACACCATATTTGATTAGGTACTACAGGAAATGGTACTTTTGAAATTAGTACTACCATTGACTAGTCAATGGTACTACAGAAAGCGGCCCACGCTTGGGTTTTTCTCATCAGCTATAAAACTTGTTTCTCACAAAGTAAAACGTAATGACTTGTTTGCCTATCTGCCTAAAAATAATTATGAATTGTTTCCTTCAGTTATTGCACCATTTAATGTGTCTAGAGACGAATTTTGGATGTTTTATTAGAAAACTAGTTACAATTTTACCACAGAAAATTATGTTTTTCTACTGCAATTTTTAAACGGTAAGAGATAGAAAGAAAACTTAAATACGTAAAATGTTTGTTAAAAAAGGACCTTTCACGTGGTATGAAATTTGTTATACCTTGCTATTTAAGAATTTTGAGTTTTCAGCTTTCTTTTATTCTTAAAATTTGAGATTTTTTAAAAATTAGAAAATAACTTGGAAAATGCCCTTACTACAAGTTATCTTAAAGAGTAGCTCAAGAATAAGCTTGGAAAGAAATTTGGCGCTGTTCCGTTCAGTAGTTAGGGTAATACGGTACTTAACTTCAAAGACCTTTTTTAAAACGTTTTGACCCACCCTGTAAATACGGTTAAAGATAATTAAACTTTTTTTGCACCAAAATGATCGGGGTGATTAGACCTTTAAATTGATGTATTACACAACCCATGTTTACATTTGAAAATTTCTCAAAAAGCACCCCTACCCCCCAAATTGGGCCCTTTTGGGGCATTTTTCAAAATTGAAAATAATTTTATTGGATTTGGCATGTCCAAATTAGGGGGAAATGAGAACAAACAAGTGTTAAAAGCCTTACCTTTGCACACAACAGATATGGAAAGTTTTCAAATGAACACCCTGTATATATTAATAGGCAAGCATGTTTCTTTTAAACCTTTTTTCTCAGCTCGTGTGCATCGCAGGGAAAATCTACGCATACTGTTGGAAAGATAGTTTTCTGTAGATGTGCAGAATGCCTTTAAAAATTAAAATAGGCTAACAAATAAGCACAAAAAATGAATTTGAAAACTTCAAAAAATTAACATGGACCATATGGGTTGCCATGATGGTGACGAAATAACAACAAACTGTAAACAGAAAATCAAAACAAAGGGAAGGAATTCCATTCACATGTTTTATTTACAGTGTGGGGAGAAAATAGAGAAGTCTGTACATTAATTATTTTTGGTCGAGTTTCGACCACAGGACGACCATTAGTCTAAATAAAAATGTTGCACGATGTTCCACTAAAAACATCCAAAAACTAAAAAATAGCTTGCAATATTTGGACTGAACATTGAGAGCTCAAAAGACAAAATTGTATAACGTCAAAACATAATATTTGTCTTTTGCATACATTCAGCACGTTGTTCAAATATCAACGTTGAAGAAAAAAAAAACAAAAAAAAACAGAGATATGGCAAAACTCACAAAAAAATTTCTTTGGTTTTGGATTAGAATAGATTCATACGGCCACTGCCCACCAGAAAAAAGAGTGAATATTAATTTGATGAGGTAACAGCTTTGTTAATGATTAAGATAAGTTAGTTCTTTAGGCAGGATGATTTATTAAGTCCAGTGATCAAGGACTTTAAGAAAAGCTGTGTCTAGTTTAGGATCATTAAGAAGCTTCTGGCTTTTCTCTTCTAATCAACGACCTTCCGGTTATCAAGCAAGTCCTATATCCTCTCAGCTACCCAGCTAATACCCAGAAAAATATAGTGGTAAACCCAAAAACAATTTCAACTCATACCTTCCAAACAATATTGATAACTAGAGATCGTCCAAAATATGTAATGTGCAGACTTCTATATTTTCACCCCACGCTGTAAATAAAATATTTGATTAGAATTTCTTCAATTTGTTTTGATTTTTTGTTTATTTTTCGTTGTTATTTCGTCACCAACATGGCACCCATAAGGCCCATGGTTAATAAAAAAATTTTAAATAAATTCTTTGTTTTTATTTTTGAGCCTATTTTAATTTATAAAGGGATTCTGCATATCTACAGGCATATTTTTAACAGTATGCGTAAATATTCCCTGCGATGCACACGAGCTGGGAAAAAGGGTTTCAAGAAACATGCTTGCCTATTAATAGATAGGATTGCAAATACGAATCTCCCTAATACAAGTACCAATTTTCATTACCGCATTTTTACAATCTCTGGGTCGTGGACATTGCTGCAAAGACACGATCTTGTTTTACCATTTAATCACCCGTTTACCATTTGATGTTATTGGAGCAGAAGCTATGTCAAACAGAACGACGAATCGTTACCATTGGCGGTTATGAGAATGGAACCAGAGGAAAACCGTTATACAGCATTAAGCACATTGGCAATACTGATATGAGTATTGTATAAATTAATTAAAACTAGGAGGACCGGCTTATAGGTTATGTTTTTTGGTTGGAATAGGATATGTTAGGATGACAAAAAGGTTATTCTTTCTGCCGGTAACTCACTCCTACCTGGATTGAGCTTGGCGCAACTAAGAAAATTTTTTGGGACTCTTTGATGGCTTAGCGCAATTAAGGAACTCTTTGGCGCAATTAATGCACGACCTTCAAAATGTAGCACATGTAAAATAAATAGGAGGTTAAGACATAAAAGAAATTACCTTTTAATTACTATTCACAGGTGCGCTAGATCACGAAATAGGACGGGTGGAAAAGGGGTGTAACAGATGAACCCCCTTATGTATTATGTATATAGATAGATCGATTGATATTTTATTTCACATTGTCTAAACCTTCAAAAATTATCAATATTTTCAGTTCACCAGCGAGAACGTGTTTTCCTTCGATGTGACAACGCCTTCGTAAAATTCGATATCCCCCTCACCCGATTACCTACCTGCCCTTTGCAAAGTTGGTCTTTGTTGGAGAAGGGAAATCGTTATCAGTCGTCTCTGTGTCGAATACAGCGAAGGAAGCAAGTCCTTATATGATCTAATTTTATATTTGACAATTTATTTAACTATTTCCAACATGACGTTATGGCACAAACTGCTACATTATTTTAACAATTTGAGATTTCACACATTCTCCATTATTGTAAAATGATCCTTAATTTAAATAAAATATTGTTTGTGTATCTGGGCATGACAATTAAAAATTGTGTTTATATTCATATTGGACATTCTTCCGAAATTCATCATTTTGTCACATATGTAAGGGATCCATTTGAAATTTTAACTAAACATTGTTAAAAAATAATCCAACCTTTTATAACAAATAATTTATCAAAATTGACTGTATACATTGTATTAGCCAAGTTTAATATACAATTTTCAAATATATGCAATATAATTTTTGACCGACATGTTATATATATTTTAAACGTCCTTCAAGTTCCCTTAAAGAGTTGATAACATGTAAACCCTCTTCTAACTATAACTAAACATCTTAATATATTTTAGAAGAAGCATTTTTTGAATGTTCGATAAACGTTACCCTGCAAACGTATTGTTTGTATCCACTTTTTTTAGATTGTTCGATCCCAAAGGCTTTGTAAACCTTTTATTGGACTTTAAAAGTGAAGATTTGCGTGTAGTGCATATTGGATTATCTTCATTTTTTGTAAGAAATGTAGGACACCAACTTAAAAACTTATCTGATCATTGTAATCCCTTCTTCCAGTTTCCTTTCAAAGAGTTTTCACACAAAATAAACACCCTCCTATCTTCTTCAGCATTAATATGGAAGTAAGTTACTATTTATTCGTGACAAATAAAAAAATACGTCAAATAACACTTGTAATAATATATTTACACTTACTGTTTACTCACAAGACGGTAAATACATATTAAAGGTGGTAAGTGGGGATCGATTTCGATTGGACACTCCAATCATCAGACCCAATAGGCGAATAATTGATGATGTATGATGTATTATGATCATGTAAGCCAATCTGATGATGATTGGAGTGCCCAATCGAAATTGATCCCCACTTACCATCTTTATGTAGGTATTTACTGTCTTGTGAGTAGCAAATCATAAATATATTATCACAAGTGTTATTTGACGTATTGTTGTACTTTCAGGTAATTTAATAACACGTTCGATGCTGATCATGAAGATAACTATTCGTAGCTAACATCTCCATAATTTCTTTGTTTGAAGTTCATTGTTGGTGATGGTGAGTTAATGTTGTTCAAAGGTTTATTGCGGATATTTTCCATCACGATGGTAAACAAACAATACACAACGTTTCGATTTCTGGAATCTGATCCCGTCCTCAGGTGAAAAAAAACTTAACTAACACATTAAAACTAACAATACACAAACGCCCAACCTAAGTTGGAATACACTACAGAGTGTATTCTTCTCTACCCTACAGAGTCCCTCTGTAGTGTATTCCAACTTAGGTTGGGCGTTTGTGTATTGTTAGTTGTAGTTAAGTTTTTTTTCACCTGAGGACGGGATCAGATTCCAGATCCCGAAACGTTGTGTATTTTTTTTACCATCGTGATGGAAAATGGCTGTAATAAACCTAAAAGCAACATCTCCACAAAGTTGAACATCTCGTCCCACGATGTTACAACAGCTGATTGCTGTCATCAGTCATCAGTTGAAGTAAACCATAGCGTGTCTCCAAGCTGCAAAGTTCAGAAGAGTTCATCTTGTTGCGAAAGACTAACTATCGATATCTGGGTTACGATACAGATGTTTTGTACTGTATATTGTGCTTCAAGAGAAATCGAGGTTAGAAGCCATTGAACTATTTGTTTATGGCTATACAGCTGATCATGGTCATTACGAACCTCGGTAAAACGAAATCCTCGATAAGACGATTTTTTTAGTCCCCTTGAAACATTCATAAAGGTCAATGTTACACAACCTCTCTATACAACGTAGTAACTATCTTAAAAACCCCCATAGCCTAAAACGGATTTTTTTGTGACTTGTAGGGCTGGTTAACCTCTATACAACGAATATTCTTACATAATTTTAGCTTGAGTTTAAGCTACATAAGGTAGGTTAATAACATAACCTTTTTTTGTAGCTACTTATTTAAGTTCCCATTATTTTATTAATTTCTTAAATTTATACTAAAGTAGAGTTAGTAGAAATTAATATATTAATAAAAACTAGCTGTTACCCACGGGCTTCACCCCGTTTGACTTCATAAGTATTAAAACAATTGATTGGTTAAATTAAGCTGAAATAAACAAAACAGAATACAATAAAACAAACAAATAAACACACCTGATTTTAATAAGATAATAAATTTAAAGAATAACAAACAACTAAGTAGAGCTGAGGTATTTTTTTTTTAACATGAGGTATAAGGAGAGTCCCCTTTAGAAAGGAATTACGACCTTAAAGGGCAATTTATGAAATAATGGATAGTTTTGCACAAGGTTTTTCGTCATGACGAATATTTTAAATATACGGTTTATGGGGGTGTTACTTTTAATTTTCTTGAAAGTTCATAGGTACTTTGGGTTTTATATATGGATTTTAGAAGTTATATGTGCAAAAAAATCTATTGCAAATTACGAATCTGCGTTAAAACGTGTTATCCACAATAACATATTTTCATTGCCAAGTCACAAAGTGAAAATGAATTTGTTTTGAATGGTTAACATTTAGTTAGATTTATTTTTCCTTCCAAAATATCCATAATTAGTGCAATGATATGAACGGTGGCACGTTCGATGATCTAAAGACAATCCTATGACTATCCAAGGTAGAATCCTATGTCTCTATCTTGCTAATCACATTTATGCGACGCTCCTTATATATATGTGCTAAATCTTATTTATTTTCCTTGAAGGTTGTACCCGCATGTCTGTGCAATAAGTGCGTGATTGACATAATTTTTACATTGTGCATTTTCCCAAAAGGCTAATGAAACAAATCATTTAAAAATGTGTTATACACATTTCAAATTCAAATTCAAATATATTTATTTAGGATATTACAAACATGGCCTCGCCAAGTTTACAAAACTTGTCGGCGAGGACCAATAGATTCAAAAAAATAACAAACAAAAGTTTACAGATTTTTCTCTTTTTCTTTTGTTTTGTTTTCTAAATACAATGAATTATGAAAACTAGTTCTAAGGCGGTTCGTGGCAGGCACTTATAAATAACAAGAGTGTTTTGGCAGCTAAATGTATGTTAAAATTAACATTCTTCAATGAGAATTTCTCTAAGCACAAGTACAAACATTACTAATGCAACTATGAATCAGTTCATCATATTGAAGAAGTTAAGGGAATATTTTGAAACTCAATTAACAGGTAAAATATTTTATTACATCTTGGCTAAGAAAACATTTAAGTTAAGTACAATCACTATGCAATCAACAACGCATATAATGTTTAAAGGTTTACAACACATCTGACCTATTTAATATGTCACCTACATGGTTTCCTACATCCAATGGAGTAAAGTGCTATAAAACAAAAATAAATTCTAGGCTACATTACGGTATGATTTCCATTTACAACTAAAGTTCAACAGAGTTTCCCAGTTGCACAACAATCAATGACAACGTATCGTTGATCATACCGGAAGTGAGCTGTGCCAAACGAGTGCCAAGTTTTCTCGTCAAAACGCTGCCAACAATGGGCTGTTGCGGATCTTCTATAATTGTTGGAGAAATCATTGTTGTGAGTTCGTGGGTGATGCACTTTCTCTGATGAAGGTGTGTCGCTGGTAATCTCAACGGTTGAAACAGGTCATCGCAGAAGTTAGAGAAGAGGAAAACAAACGTAATATATACTCCATTGTTTGTATTAGTAAGCATTTGAAATGGCTTGGTAGGGGGTACAATCGTTTGTTAAGATAAATGTGGACAATTGTTTACAGTGGAGTGGCTATCACTCAGATCATAAAAAATATATATTTACCTACGACCGTTTTTAAAGTAGACGTTTCAGTTCAGTACTTACAATTGAATTTACTTAACAACACGAGTAACGGACCAATAAGGTTCAAGGATTGAGAGAAAAGAAGTAAAATTGCATTGCTTCGAATTTAAACTAATCAGCTGTTTACCAATGTTAATGATCGGTGCAATTAGTGTTTGGTACAAAATTAGTCGTTGTATCATAGTCAGTGGCAATGTAAGGTAGTAAATGAAAACATAACCTCTCTTAGAAGTTATGAATATTGTGATTGTTGGAAATTAAAAAACTGTCTTAGGTAAAGTTTACGCAACTCTAAATAGTCTTGATGACACTCGTAGAAGTTTTTAAGGCACTCGCCAAGGCTTGTACTTTAAATTTCTACTTGTCTCGTTAACACTATCATGACGTGATCCATGCATATTTGACTTTTACGAGGGCTACATTCTTCAATAAATAATAAGAAAAATCAAAGTTGTACACCGGTACTGCATCTTAAGCAATTTAAAAGTAAATAAAAAATCAAAAACTTTTCTCGTAAGTAAAAAAAAACATAACATAAGTATTTTTATGTATAAAAATCCAAGCATGATAAAACCTGGAAATCGACCCCAATGTAAGTGCTCTCAGATCCATTTCCATCGTGACTGTTTCAAGAGCTATAAAAGCTCTCTATTGAATCTTGTGGATTTTGTTTGGTAAGAAGTAGAACAACCATTAAACCGTAGTAGTTGAGAGCTACCCATTATACCATTGGCCAATCCGTTCCCCATTTCATCGACTGCCGTTTCCCTTGTCTAGTAAAGTTCCTGAGAGATTATTGCAAATTTGTAATGGTTATGATGTTGAGTTTCTCCTAGATAGGTTCATGGGATGTTGGCTACGGCAGTTATTGACTGAAGTTAATGTCTACACCAAGTGTCAAAATCTTACGAAAGAAATAGTAGGTCACTAGGGCGTAAAGTGACTATTTTCGACCCGAGCTCTAGTTTTACGATCAAGGTCAGAAAATTAGCGAGGTTTAAAAAGAATGCAACAATAAGCTATAACCTAAAATCCATTGCTAAAAATCGATAAATAATGTTGATCCATGTGATTGCTACAACCGAAATTTAAAACTGCTTACAGCAACTGATTTTCACTCCCTAGGGACTCAAAAGACGTTTTACCACTCAGTAACTAAAGAGGATTTTTCCTACAGTCACCTGACAAAGTGGCTTTCCTTGCACTGATTATAGCACAGAAAATTGCCAATACTACTTACTTTTGCCGCACACGTTTTGCTTTTGCCGCACACCAAACAAACAAACAAGTCAAAACGGCTTGCTTTTATTAAGCACGTAATACATATACGCTTGAAAATAAGTTAGCAACAAAGATATTACGACTACAATCAGCTGGTGCAGCGTTTCCCATTTCGTTCAATGTTTGGGATTTAACCTAATCGAAAAACGTGCTGTAAAGTGTTTGAAAGACAAATTATTTATAGGCTTTATAGTAACTGTACGAAAAATATAATGAGTAACGCGAGTGCAAACTGCCTTTGCTGCACTCGATAAACATTCCACATTTCTCTCGTATGCAGCGAATTGTCACTTCGCCCACTAGTTACACAAATAACTATTTTACACCCTAGGGAGTAAAAATGCTACTTTATATCAGCAATGCATAAAAAAAAACGGCTGTTTTAGCTGCAGCATGACGAAAATATAGTACGTACAATAAACCATCTAAAACTGGTATTTCAAAATATTACGCGGGTGACAAACACTGGAAAGTTTGAAAGATCGTTTGGTCGCCTCCTGTCTGCGTCTGGGCCGTTTTGCGAGGATTGCCAACTGGAAACTGGGCCAGGATAAAATATCTTCTGTCGAGGCAAAACTGGACCAAAATATTAGACTGACACAGATCGAGATAGCGATACAATTGATAAATACAGGTGACATTGAGATGGAAACATCGGTCGGCGTTCAGACTTGATACAATTTCTCAATGACTATATATACAGGGTGGTTATAAATTATTGGACACATTTTAAGGAACTAACAAAACGACATAGAAACATGGGAATTGTTTCAAAATAGCGAATTCAAAGCAGTTTTATAAAGTAACTGCAAAAAATAATTATATAAATGTCAGTAGTTATCCAAATTGGTTATAAAAAAGTCTCTAAACATCACCTAAAATGTGATTGAAAGTTGTTTTCTCCCTAATGACTTATGTTGAGACATAGTCAGCTGGCCAACAATGGACCTTTCTACACCAGCTGTGTATGACATTATTAGAGAATGAAACATTAAACTAACCTAGTATCAAAATGATTAGTGTACAAGAAAAATAAAATTGTGTTCTTTGGTTTCATGAAAGCAGATCTGTAATAGGACTAACTGTTCGAAAAAAGCTACGTTTAGAGTATGGCCGTAATTCTCCGAGTAACAATTACAAAAAAATTGTGGTACAGGCAGTTTCAAGGAAGGAAAAGTATTTAAAATATAGTATAAAATGTCCTCATCTCAGAAGAAATCAACTTACCAATAACAGTTTAGGTGATTATTACATACTTTTTCAAACTACTTTTTATAAATTAATGAATATTGTATGATTATTTTTTGCAGTTCCTGGATAAAACTGCTTTAAATTTGTTATTTGATGAAATAACTCTTACGTTACTAAGCTGCTTGGTTATTTATTTATTCAATCTTAAAATGTGTCCAATAATCAATGACCACTCTGTATATTATACGATGAATATATTCGAGGCCAAAAACCTTCTGGGGGGAATAAGTAAGTAACGAATATATTCGTGTATATACCGTAGTGATTTTTTTGAATAAAAATCTTTTAATTTAAATTCTATAAACTCCCCTTCTATCATTTCACTTATGATATATTGAAAGTATTCAATGTCAGAACAGCAAATGCCACGATTGCAAAGAACCCTCAGGGCGAAGGAGAGCAAAGCCTAGAATTACCAACTGTCATTTATAACTGGCTAATTCGCGCTATCCCGACGTGGAAATGGCTGAATAAATGGATTATTAAATAAATATATCGACGTTAAATGGCAGATCTGCACAATCCAAAGCCGCAGGGGATCATGGCAAGCACTGGTGATCGAGTGGCTTTCCGTGTGGAATATGACAAGGTTGAAAATTGATTTGACGAATTGCTTTGTTATTAGCAATAAATCTAGTAAATACAAGTGAGGAATACTTTTGATGTGAAGTATACGTTGACGATTTAGCTCTTATTTTTATGACGGATAAATTAAGTAAATTCGTAATGAAATAATTAGAATCTCTCAAACTTTGAAGGGCTATTTATTTTTTGCTCCTATTTTTGGGACTACTAAATAAAAATATAATAAATGTCGATTGGGATATGTTTTATGAAAATCCTTTGTTTTACTTTATGTTTTGCTGAGCAATTAACATAGTGAATGAGATAATTTTGAATTAAGTATTACCATTGCATATTTTAAAAGATCTTTAAGAACTGGTTAACATTTGTTTGACTGCTGAATCAACTAAATAAGTAGGGGCACAGAAAACAGACTAGGTTTCTGTAGGGGTTACGTGAGTACAAATTTACAGTAGGGCTGTTCAATTCGCTGAGGAGAGTTTAGTTCCTAACGATTGTATTACGAAATGTATTTGATATAACAGTTTGTGTCAATCCTTTTCCTACAAAAAAATCGTCCACGTGTCTTAGGTGAAATATAAGCATTATTTGTAAAAAGAGTGGCGTTAGAGAGAAAAAAAATAAGTACAAATAAAGATAAATGCCCTATAATAAGGTTGCCAATGACACAGATGAATATACACTTAAAATATTGAATAGGTAATTATAATAGCTATTTATGACTGATATAATTTTTATGTTTTCCATATATTGTACTTAATGAACCTATTACTGTTTCATGTATGTTTTTACAAAAAATATCTGTCCAAATCATATTGTTTCCAAAAGTTTATAAAACATTTTGATAGTGTTCCTCTAGAACCAATAAACAATCCAATTACCTTCATTTTTTATATTTTTACTTTCAATATTCAAAGCTAGATTTATAAATTTGATTTCAAATCGAATCGTTGAACCGATAATAATCTCTTTGTTAGTTTTTCTTTCAATCAACAAAATATACACTTTTTCGTGCCTCCATCAGAGGAAAGACACGGTACTTCTTCATGCAAGTGTTGCATCTTTTTATGTGTCAATGAATAAGGAATTGGATCCTTTGGTTGTGTGTAAATATTAAAGATCTTCTTTAAATATCTAAAACTTTAATTTGTCGGCTGTGTAGCTGTGCATATTTTATACTAACCAAGAAAGAAATTATGTTACTAAGTTGTGTTTAAGATGGTCGGCGATATCGTTGTAGAGTCTTCTCTACATACCAATTAATTTGTGTTAGTCAATAATTGTTTCTTCATTTTTTCGCTTGCTAACAATAAGAATATACTTTGTAGTATAGGTTCAGAAATAATTTATTTAACGTCTTCAACTTACCAGTTAGATATACTGATCCATTTAGTATTTTAGGCTATAGTATTAGCTATAAATATGCCTTAGCTCGGCAATGCTGTCTTCTACTTACTTAGTAGTCTATTTAAATTATACTAGAGGTCGCCCAGTGGTCGAAACTCGACCAAAGATATGTATAGGTAGGCCTACAGTTGGATTTTCTTTTAGCTAGAAGCGGTTGAGGTATGTTGGAATATCTTTGAGGATGAAACTTTTTGGCTGTAGTGAGTGAGCGTGATCATGTGTTCATAATACATGTAAAATTTTGAGGTTAAATCCAAACAAACTGACTGGTATGTTGTCAATTAGGGGGCGTGTTGTTTTAATTTACGAAAGAATGCTCATTTAAGATGAAATAAATTAATTTATTATAAGTCATTGTCTGATTTATTATAAAACATTCCGTATTTATTTAGGCTACTGCATTTTATAAACCAAACTCGAATCTTGTTACCTTGGCCTATCATATAACCTTTGACTATCAAATGGTATAACGTTTTCCTGTTTGATACCTGGTAAAACTTATCAGATTGCATAAGTGAATTATTAGCAATACAATTTAGCTATTAATTATAATTTAAATGGGTCAAAACTCAAAAAGTTAGTCTATAAAGGTTTATCTCGTCATCTCGAGAGTAGGGCCTATATAATTCTGACCCCTAACTTGAAACTCAAAAGGTGGGCCTGGGTCTTGAGATATATCCAAACGAAACGTAAATCATCATTATGTCCAACAGTTTAACATGTGTATCCCAGTCCCAACAACTACATTATTTTATTAATATAATGATCTTCATTAATTTTGCTAGAAGGTTCAATATTTTAATATTCACTCATGTTAAATTAATTATTTTCAAAGCAACCATCACTTTATTTGAAGACAATAATTAAATAACAACTTATTCATTAGTTGATTTGGAAATAGGAATCTCGTCTTTATTTCACAGTAAATATTCTCTAATAATGACCAAGTGATTATATTAAAGTAGAGTAAGTATATTTAAGTATTGCCAATTAAAAGAATAGTATCTGGGGACCGAGCTTTGCTCGGGAAACTAAACATTAAAGAATAAATAATAATAAATTTAAGCTTTAATTTAAAATACCTTATGTTACACGCTTTCATAGAACAAATTGTCCTAATAACAACACCGTTATGGTGTATATGGCATAATTAATGGAAATATTGATTGACATCAAATCAAGGGTTAGGTATTTATTTTATCTATACAAAAGACACTTTAGGATTGGATAATGAGTAGTTTCAACCTTAAAGAATCTTTTGCAGCCTTTGATTGGGGTTTCTATTGACAAATATTTCCTGGATATTTAGTTGTTGTTTTGGCTTTGTTTAGTTGTATTACTTAGGCCTATTCACACAAAAATGTAGGTAGCCTAGTCTAGTTTAGGAGAAAAACCCTTGACACTTAAAGTCATCACGCTCTTGTGTATGCCTACAGATAATATAGGCTATAATGCTTAAGGATAGATAGCTTCCAGAGCAAATTCAAGTTTTGACGTTTGTCGTTTTGTAACATTTGTCAACACACGACACGCTGCAACACAAAAATTTTAAAACCTTTTAGGCAGTTTAGGAGAAAAATCCCTACACACTTTTCAAAATCATCACAGTCTTGGGTACATATAACATAGGCTATAATGCTTAAAATACAATAGATAGCCTCCACTCTCCAGAGAAATTTCGAGCTGGTGACATTTGTCGGTTTGCAACATTTTATGACGCATGCTTTAACTTGGGATATGTTATATCACATCAATTTGCCAAACTTAGCTCAGTTTGAAAACTTATAAACTATTTAAGTAAAGTTTTGTAGCTTAGCCATATAGGCTAGGTCTAGCTCGACTAAGGGGTAAACGTTTCCCGGGTTGATCCATGTTGGTGAGTACCAAAAAGGAAACTTAGGTATAAACATGGTTGCATATCCAAGTTTGGCTGTCCTCGATATAGGCCTAATTGCACTATTTTATTGACACTGACAAATAATAGGCTAGGCCTATAAGTTAATTGGGAGTTTATTTAATATCTAGTCCTAAACTTATAGCCATCTTAAGGCATACATAACTTACACCACAGAGAAGTAATATAAACACTCATCCTCTGTATGCCTAAAGCTACCTATATTTTATTTGGGTTAGGATTAGTAATTTTTTGAGAGTTTCATTATGTACTGAACACACCTAGGGTATTAGTGATTCATGAAATTATCCATTTATAAAAAGCAACCTTACCGAGTTACCTAATGATGTACCCAGTGCCAGTACTTAAAAAAAAAATAGGGCTTAAGGCCTATGGATATTGATTTCAAAACATAGCAGAATAAGACATATCTAATTTAGTAGCCATTGATTAGTGTGAATAAACAAAACATGGATGAACAACCAAATCAAGCTAAGTTACTAACCCAGTTGTTCAGGCTAGGATAACCTGAAAGGATCCATCTCAACACGGCTTAAACTTTAGAACAAATCCTAGTGTTTGATCTATTTTAAATTTTATTTTTCTGAAATAGATAGCTAAATTATCCGGTGCAATCATCCCACACTGCTAATTGCAACACTCTTAGTTAGTGCTAGTAGTAAGTTAGGTTACAATTAATTATTTTCCCTATGACCGATTCAGTGTAACATCAGTCAGAATCAGACGACATTATGGACAACGACACGACACGACAACCAACTAAAAGAGTAATTTAGTGATGACAATTATTATTAAAACCATTAAAAATATAAAAAATAAGATATATCGCTTGTTTATATTGGCAAAATTATTAAATAAACAGTAATAAAGCTGAGGCTGTGGCTAATATAAGAATAGTTTTTTCATGGATTAGAAACTCATTACTCTCTCAAGTTTTATAATATAATACAAATTCTTATACATCAAACGATTTAATGAACTGGAGCAAAGTCGAGTCGTTCTCTTTCTCTCTGTCAAAAGTTGACAAAATTGTACGTCAGAAGCCAATCAATGAATCAATACACATCAGATTCAGAAGTAACAGTCACCTTTACCTCGGAAAGTGCTTTAAGAGCTTTCTGCGCATGCGCAAGCTGAGGTGCCCGTGGGTACAGAACGTCACGTTATGTCTTAAAATGTAAACAAAATGAAAATAATGGCGGAATGTTTTCTCATAAGGCCCATGTTAAATTTTCAAAAGTTTGTACTCATATTATGGCGAAAATAGATTTTTCCTGGCTATACCACCGGTCTAGAACTTATTTTTGACACAGAACTTAGTTATTCCGTAAATATAAACGTTTTTGTTAGGGCCGATTCCCAGATCGAGTTGACAATTATTCAAACTTTACTCGTATTATATATAGGAGATTTATGCCAGTTTGTTTGTTTTGATTTACCCTGAAATTTGACACGTATGAACACATGATCGCACTTAAAAGGTTCATCTTCAAAGATATTCCACTACAGCTTAACCGCATCTAGCTAAAAAAATCCAATTGCACTGTACAGACTTCTCTATTTTCACCCCACCCTGTAAATAAAACGTGTGATTGTAATTTCTTCCATTTGTTTTGATTTTCTGTTTATATTTCGTTGTTATTTCGTCACCAGCATGGCAACCTATAAAGCCCATGTTAATTTGTTTGAATTTCAAATTCATTTATTGTTCTTATTTTTGAGCCTATTTTAATTTTTAAAGGTATTCTGCACTACTGCAGGAACATATCTTTCTAACGGTATGCGTAGATTTTCCCTACAATGCACACGAGCTGAGAAAAAGGGTTTTAAAGAAACATGCTTGCCTATTAATATATAGATAGATGCCGTGTAATGGTATCTACTAACCAATTAATTTATGTTAGTCAATTGTTCCTGCTTAGTGTTAGTTTATGAACAAGAATAAACTTTATAGTAACACAGATTCAGAATTCAGTTACGTTTTCTTTAATGTATTCAACTTATTAGTTAGATATACTAATCCAGTTAGTATTTTAGTATGTATTTGTGGTATGCCTTAACTTGGCAGTGCTGCCTTCTTCTTCGTTTTTACTTAAATTTTATATTGTAGTATCTTCTACATGTAGTCAGTCAGTTGTTGCGTCGGTGTATTTGTATTTCTAGTCTTGATGTAGTAGTGTATTCTACCTACCAGTTAGTATATACTAACCCAGTAAGTATTTCTAGTCGTGATGTAGTAGTGTCTTCTACCTACCAGTTAGTATATAACCCAGAAAGTATGTTACTCGTGATGTAGTAGTGTCTTCTACATGTGGTCAGTAAGTTGTTGCGTCTGTGTATTTGTTTCATACCAGTAAGCATAAACTAACCCAGTAAATATTTCTAGTCGTGATGTAGTAGTGTCTTCTACCTACCAGTTAGTATATAACCCAGTAAGTATGTTACTCGTGACATCGTGCTGCTCAGCAATCCTGTCAGATAATTACACATGTTCCATGGAAGGCCATCTTGAAAGTCGGCTGAAGCAATTCTACTGCGCTTTTTATAATTACCAGTTCTATATTACATGTTAGCCTGAATATATAAACTGTTGGCCCAGATTCCCAGTTTTTAACTGCATTCAATTTAAGTTACAACGTAATTACTGGATGACCTGTAAGAGGATGAAATCTTGACCAAGGTCACTTGTTTAGTGGTTTGACAAGCTTATATATGTTCCTCATTATTTAATTAGTTCGTTCTTGTCATTAAAAATACACATTATATCAAAATCCATGCTTATTTGTTAGTAGTAGCTACATCAGTAAAGTGTTTGAAGATGCGGTGGAGGAATATTACGTAAGGTCAAAATACCAAATTGAGTTGTCCAATTTGTCCCAAGGGCTGACGAAAAGTTTTGTTCTGGAAGTAGGCCAGCACCGTAATTTAATTCATCCAATCAACTTTTGTCACTATCATATTTTATATTATTGTCACAATAACGTGATGTGGTATTGTTAAATTTCAGAATCAATTCAGTTTAAAGTAATGAATTAATGGTTTATTCCATCATTTACAGTAGGGAGTTGTCCTAAAAGCTTTCTAATTGTAGAAATGTTATGCTATGTATTTATGTATGTTTAACGAGTCTTGAAAGGGAACGTTACAAACCCAGGTCTTGTTACAATCTAATACCTTTTTGTTAACATAATTAATTTTCCACAGACAAAAGATAAATGGTACCTGGATCTAGAATCGGTTTGGAATGGAATCGAACTAGGAACCTTTCGATTTGAAAGCCAGCATAATAATCACTAGTCTACCCAGACAGTTTGTGGTTTATGAGGAAATGGGATTTTTAATTACAGCAGAGTGTTTAATAGATTAAATATCAATAATTAATTGATAAATTGAACAACTATTGTGAATGTATTTTGGAGTACTCCGATAACAAAATTGCACAATGACAACTTTTAAAGGATATTTAACATTTAGCCAGACCCACTCTGGTTGATGAATAGAGTTTTCCTGTTTAACACCTCTTCGAACTTCAATTGGATATGATTTGTGTTAGAAATTGTAACTTTTTCGGATCAATTTAAACCCCTTAAGTTTTTGTAAGTCTTTGAGGCATTATTTTACAATCAGGGGTTTCAGGATTATCGATGGTGTGGTTTTAAATCACGTACTGTGCAGTTGTAGTATTTACTTTGAATTGAGAAATATTCATTGTCTCATTCGTTATTCAGAGGTGCTTACACCTTTGGCATTTTAAAGTTTTTTTTTATAGAAAATTGTTTAAGCCATGGCTTTAATTCATAGCCTCAAGACAAATTACATCTGGGTCTAGATTCGGAACCACAAAGGACACAACCGCAAAGATTCGGGGTTTTAGAGGATACGCAGGAGGAGGTTAAGAATTTTGAGCACTCTAAACTATTGGTATTCAAATATACATACTTGTTATGTATATACGATGTTATGGATATGTTACAAGACTTCCTCAAACAAGACTCCCCACTAGAATTCTAACTTGCATAGATAAAGTAAAATCAACACCACCATGGATTGCCCAAGTAAAATTGGATTTACAAAAAGCAAATATTGAACTAAAATATGCTGGAGAGAGAACATATTTTAGAAACAATGCAAAAAGTGGATCGTTTTGTCAGATTGAGAAGCGCCAAAGAACCCAGGAACAAAATGAACTGAAGATATGAAAAATTATGAAAGAAATATGGAAGGAACGATTCCAGAATGCTTTGACGATCCTTCTGGGTCCATTCACAATAAGAAACTGATTACTTATATCATTGACTATATAGTCAATGCTTATATTTACTTCATGGCAGACCATGAAAGACATAACATACATACACAATCTGCAGGAAATTAAACTCACATTTAATCTTTTACATTTTATAGATTTATTACGAAATAAGAAATAAACACAAATGAATACAAAATTAAAATATGCAAACCATATAACTAACACACATTGAGTAGCAACAATACAATATGGCTAATAGCTAAATACGGCCTACAATTCTGAGGCGTCTAAAATGAATCTTCACATGCAACAACAAGCATTCTCAGTCAAAATAAAACCTGCGCAGATGAGGTTACTAACATTGTTGGCGAGAAAAATCAAAATAATCAAACTAATCAAATAACAAAAAAATTACATTAATTTACATTTTACCTTTTGTAAAAATTTGAACTTCCTGATTACTTAGTCATACATTTTTAAATCCTAAACAATCTAGGGAAGATACAACGATATTCTCGCCAACAAGGGTTTAAATCATATGGCATACAGTCTGCGCAATTGAATCTCTGAGCGTTAGCGTTAGATATACAGAAATCGATATCACAATTGCTTTTACTTCACCGTAAAATGTAAACAATACAAATCAAAATGTACAGACTAACCAACAAAATGGTAATGGGCCTATAACGTACAAGATCACGGCGATTTCCACCAAGAGATAAGTTACAGAATTAATCGAAGGAAGATTGTTTAAAATATTGGACGCAAGATTGTGAAAATGAGATTTAATGGTGAAATGTAAACGTGAATAGTGTAAAATGAAGTTAAAGTGTAAAAATGCAAAAAATACTTTCCATTGTAGCCGTTGCAGGAGTTTTGCAAAATGTAACATGTTTACTATTACACTGTTAAAAATTAAATAACAATAAACGAGTTTTAAAGCATTTTTTTACAATAAACAATTTACAACCCTGCTTTTGTTAATTAAATTAAATGAATTAATTACGAATCAAAAATTTTACATAAACACTAAAATAGCAATAATTATCAATGTAAATAATTACTCCCACCATCCGTTCATTTTATACACAATTATCTCACAATTCAATTTTTTCTAAGGCCACTAATACGTCACAATCTTAATAAAAGTTGAAAAATATTGTAGTAGTGAATAGAATATAATCTTTATAAACTTTTTCATATAAATTAAAATCCATTTCTGGTCATTTTCTTTCCAACATATTCAAGGCCACTTTACACATTTTCCCAATCCCTAAAACGTTCAAAGTTTACAAATGAAAGTGAGACAGTTAAAGCAACACAGATGGCAAAGTTATATTTTGCACTTAAGGTTCTAACAATGAAAGCTGACATACAAAAATATACTACCTCTTTGGATTTTCTATATCTATAACACGGTTAATAGTCCAAGGAAAAGCTTTTCGTATCCGTTTTCTGATCATTATTGTCAAATGAAGATATAACAGCTGGTGACAAATCAGGCTGTCTGAAGTATTTGAGGAATATATATCAAAGTATGTTGTACATTTGAAATTAAGATAACGTCAAATTAAATTCATTGTTTAAAGATTGGTTAAATAAAATAGACATTCTACTTCCAAAACTTATAGGCAATCAGTTTTTAAACAAATAGGATCTCAGTTGAATCGCTCACCAGATAATGATCCAGATTTATGTAGTTTGTTTTTCAAATCGTAACTGAAGCTTACTTCTTAAATTTAATGTAAAATCTACAATCAAACTAATGTAGAATAAGAAAGACGAAATAATGTTGACAGTAGCGCATTAAGTGAGATGATCACAACTAGACTCTTTTTGAATAAACTGGATTCAACTGGTCCATACAGATGGGATTTCATAGTACACAAAATTCCATCAACATAGGATATTTCAAGAAGAAGGAGAGAAAGAATATATCCAAACCAAGTTAGATCCTTTACTTGATTCCCAGAGAAGTTGGACCAAAAGAAAATATGCAAAAGTCCAAACGACCGTTCAAAAATTATATTTATGTTATTCTGAAGATAATTTAACTTCTATACTGATCAGACAACGGACTTACAAATGTACATTGTACATGGAACAATGTGTGATAAATGTAGCGTATACGACGAACAGTGAGGAATAAATATTAAATAACTTGACTAAAGATTACTTCCAAGGGACACCGAGATCTTGTACAGCACGGGGGTCGCGCCTGACCCTAGAGTTATTCGAGGATCCAGGATGTATCCAGGGGCGGGAGCAAGCTGTCCGTGCGCCTACCAAAGAGGGTCTGAAACACAAGAAAGTTTTATTAGTTGAATATTTTTATCTCTAGACTATCATTGAATTTAAATATTAGTGCGATTAGGAAGAAGGAAAAGGAGTGAGGTAGATCATCTTTGGGTGAAACGTAAAAGTGTCAGAATTTACCAGAAGAGCTAAGGGCACTGACAAGAAGGGGTTGGTGTTGGGGTTGTTTGGTGAGGAGGATGCTAGGGGTAAGGCTATGTTAGATTAAGTTTTGTTAGGTTAGGTTAGGTGGAGAGGTTTCTCCCTTCTCTCTGCCTCTTCCCATTGCCACTGCTCCCACAACGACGTCCCTCTATCCCAAGTGTTTGGGTACGTAAAAGGCCCCTCGTCAATTATTTGAATATACGCAAATCCCACTGTTATAGCCTTCAGAAGGAATGTAGGGCAAGAGGCCATCAGTGCCTTTTGCAGTCGAACATTGAGGAAGACGAAAGCTGTGGCCAGGTACCCTTCTTTCGAGGATAGTTGGAGGCCAGAGATCCTTCTAACCCTTCAAGACAAAAGTAGATTGAATTGATGGAAAATGTGCATATTTCATAGCTTCAATATGAATCAAACCTAACTGTATCATTTAGTAATTCTATGCTTTTATTACAACCTTGAACAAAATGTCCTGCGTCTCGTACAAACCCAGAACTATTTTTCCTAATTTTCTAAATAGTCGAACATCTCAACAGGAAGCTAGCAACAGTTACAAAGGCATTATGTCACTATACCGAGTTCGAACTCGTGACTGCAGTAAAGTGGTGTTTTTGAGGAACAGGTAAAATCATTTAGCTCCGAAGCGATAATAAGGCGTGACGTTCCAACCGGTCTGGATTTTGGCACGATCCGCGCAGACTTCCGTATTCGAGGAGCGCCGTTAGGCTGGTAATTATCATACGATTTGCATCCGTACGGATCTTTGTCCCGTGCTATTCATCAGTAATGGACGCGTTACTGACACATGGAGTGAAAAATGGGAGCGGATTCCTGTGAATTGACAGGGTCGTGACGGCGAATGAAAGGAAGAGTTTGAATGTGCCCTGGGTTCGACGAACGATGCGAAGTTGGTTTTGGTACAGGATTCAAAGGACTCTGGTCTAGTGACAAGACTTCCTGGTCAGGGTCAATCCGTACTACCAATAATGGCCTTAGCTGTGTAAAAATCACAAGGCTCGATGCTTCAGAGCCCTCTTTTTGAGCTGTAGGTCCACCCTATAAACAGTATCCAGAAAGGAAAAGTAAAATAGGTCCAAGGAGAGAAGACACCTTTTACTGCTACGTCTCTTATACCTAGTCCAATAGGAATGTCCAATTTGTTTTATCGATATCAAGTTTTGATTGTTGCCCTTTAGTTAGGTTAAGCTAGAATATCAAAGCATCTTTAGTAATATTGTAAATAGTGCTACATATTTATCAGTGGTCTAACAATTAATACATTATCCATTCTAGCCGTGGCACGTGCTTCATGAATTGGCACCTCCCATTTTTAAGTGTCGATGTTGTTCAATTTTGGCTTCTTGCTAACTGAAAATGTAACTTTACCCATCCTAAACTGTCCATGGAAAAAAACCTTGTAATTTAATTCTATTTTCATGAATTTGGATAATAATTTTAAAAGCGGAGACAAGCAAGCCCCTTACGAGACATAAAATTGAGGGTATAATACAGAACAAGGAGTTAGAAATTTTAATACATAAATCAACAGAGTAAAATCATATCTTTTACATTCATAAATGCATAAATATTTGTGATTTCATCGTTTAAATACATATTGATTACGACTATTTACCTTAAAGCAGAACAACAAAATGAGGCAGCCTATAGATATAAAATCCTATGTTGAAACCACTGCAGTTTCACCATTGGCACCCGTAGCGAAGGAATCAAGGCAAATAGTGACGACATTGCAGCAACAAACCTTGAACAAGATCGCTTTGCTATGTGGGACATGCGCTTTGTATCTGCGCTTCTTTGGCTGGATTGGCCAACAGCAGAACGCATGCATTGTCACCTTCTCCGCGCATCGAATCGCAAACCCGCTCATTTGACCTCCGCTCCTCTTGCTCAACTGTCCCCGGCTGGAATCAGCTGATTTTTGATCATCTGTTAACTTCTAACAACTGCAACAGCTGATTATCATGACTGTTGAGTGTTTGGTCTAACAAATTGGAGTAACGAGTTTTCATTCTAACGAAGCATTGAACTTTGATCCAGTTATATTATTTTCCCCCCTCATTGTGACAGTTGAGGATAACAAAATATAGTTAGACTGCTAAAAACTATTTTTTAGTCATCTAAATTATCGTTTTAGACATAGGACTACTTAAATAAAAAATAAACCATGTCCGTAGTTTGTAAGCGAATATACTGACAGTGAAATGTGTGGGGACAAATTTTGCGGACTAGTACCATGAGAATATTGCAGGGGTGTTTATGCGGTAGGGGTTTGGAACCAAAAAGCTCGGCTTTTTTAACCCACATATCAATAAAATAATTTATTTTTCTTGTCTTCGATAGAGCATAGAATGTGAAGGAAGGATACGAATTTACGGTCCAAGCAAACTTGCCCATCTTGGTCATTTCCCAAAGACAAAGAATCGACATAAAATACTATTCTTATTCTTAAATTTGTTTACGACGATGATGGCTCCCTATATTTCCACATCACTAAATGTGTATCCATAGTGTATTAAATCCTGTACTTTTTCAACAAAGCAGTAAAATCCTATGCAAAATACATGTGCCAAAACTCCGTCTCCCTTCTCGGGGCTCCTCGACGAGCGGTTTCTAGGTCAGACGCCCAAGTTCGCGATTCCTGGGACCGTACGGTTTATGTTTATTGCCCGGTTGTGTACCAGATCAGACCCAGGTCATGGCTGGAGCGGGTCTTTTGTATGAGCTAACAAACTACACCTTCCAGCTCAACCGATAACTTGCTGTAACTGAAAATAGTCATTGCTTTGCGCTTGTTGTTCGTGAGACTCCAAGAAACCTTAGTTGGTTCAGGGATAAGGTACAAATTAAAGGGAAAATATGTAGAATGATTTTTTTCGGCTAGCCACCATGAGATGGCTTGGTTTGTAAACACTTTTAGTCAAATGTGTATGCACCACGAAGCTGTTTCAAAAGAATACCTGAAGGAAGGATTTCAAATTATGTGCTAATGGTGTTTTATCTTCTTTCATTCAATATGATGAAGGAAGTGGTGAATACATGAATTAAGACATAGAAGCGAACAAACAGTAAACCATTTGGATAGTCACATGCAGATTCGCCAATGGTTCAAGGGTCCATGATCACAATGCACCACTTAATGGTAACTAGTAAAATTACATTTATATCACTAATAATATTCGATTTGGATGCTCAAAAATTAACCTCGAAGAAAGTAAACACTACGGTTGAATGTTATTTTGATAAGCCTGATTTTAAATCAACCTAGAAACAAATTTAACTGGAAACTTTACAGAAATTACGGTGTTGCTTCATTACATCAACCCATTATCAGTAAGGAAAATGAGAGCATTAATTGTACTGATGCACAAATATTTCAATGAAAGCACCTTGGCTACAAGATGGGACAAATAATGCAGAACGTTGAATGTTCCATACGTTGGATTGTGAATAATGTAGAATCACAATGATGTTTGCAATGACCATCGAGACAAGATATTTTGCTGGATAAAAATTCATTCATTTAGCAAACCCCATAAAATATCCTGAGATGTAAATCTAGCCAATCAAAATACACAAAATCAGGCTTTGCTCTCAGATAGAAACTCACCTATTCCCAAATCTGAAAACTCTCACACCTACAATACGACCAGGCCGACCTTGGATCTACCTACATGCCGTTAACCTCAAGTTCAAAAGCCATTCGTGGGAAGGAGTGACGACATCTTCGAGTTTTGTAACAGATCAAGCAAAGACAGAGGCCTGGCTCTATGTATCGCAACGCCCGTCTGTTCTGTCAGTGATCGCTTACTATCTGGGACAGTAGATTTATTTTATCGTGCCATTGTAGCATGTACAGTGTACAACCCGGTATGTTCTACTACAGCGTGTCATGTTGATTACCTTCTCCAAGAGAAACTAAATCACCATACTTGCTGTTCGTGGCGATGCGGTGTAAGTTGGCATGTAGCTTGTAAAACTGTTTTTGACGTTGGTTAAAGTTTTTGAATACAGAATCTAAACCTTTGTTGAAACGACAATATCTATGCAGTGATGAAATTTTAGTTGATCTACGTTGATTCTGATTGTTGTATCTCAAGCAACACACGTCTCATCGTAGGACGTAAAATAGATACAGCATAAAAACAATTTTTTCTCCTATTTAATATTATTTTTTATTTATTTTTTGTAATGGAATGGTCGAAATCCTGGTCTAATCACTATCTAACGTCGTTCATTTGTTAGATAGCATCAATTGATAGCCTGATAAATAAAAAATAATATATGGATTCATAAACTATTTCACTTATCAAACCGAACAAGCAACCTCCAGATTTAAAGGCGAGCACTATAACCACTCGGCTACCCAATCTTCTCTCTGTAGATGTTCTTGCGGACATTATGCAATTCATTTACACCTATGTCCAATTCTCTACAATGCCCGTACAAAGCCTTCATATGAATCCTTCCTAATCGCTGGTTCAATCTCTGATTCGTCTCAATCAACTATTGAAGGCTGAAGGCCGTATGCCGCCTCTGCTTCTGACTCCTTCGACGACCTCGTGTCCGCGGTCGTCGATTGTCCGGGTGCCTTGACAACGATGGGAGTCCTCTGACGTAACTGTCTGGAATAGATCAGCTGTTGAAGTGGGACGACAATGGATCCACAGGAGGAGGTTAAAGGGTAAAGCTCCTTGAGTGGGAACACATCTTCTGGGTAATTCGATGAAATAGTCCTCTAAATTAATAGTTCTCTAAAAGACCAATACAATAGCTTTGATCATTATGGGGTTTCAAGTAACGTATTTATGAGAGAGTATAGTTTTAATTGGTAAAACAGATGTTATAAGCAACCTACCTTACGAAAGAGAATGTCATACAGGATATGCATTATTTTATTCCATTATAGGCCTACTAAGTAACTTTCCTCAACATTTATCAGCTTTCTTTCTTTAGTAAAATAGTATATAAATAAGGGGAAGAACAACAATATTGAATTTTTCACGAATCTTCCTTTACGAATTGCCTTTACATGTTTGGTGATGTAAACATCGAAATCGCATCATCTAAAGCTACAATAAACTGACAACCAGGGTTTTATTTTATTGTTATAACCAGCAATACACAGTTAAATTCGTTAGGCTTTTCAACAACTTTCAACAGCTTTTCAACAGCTTGAACATTTGCTCTACAAAAAGGCCAGTTAACAGTTCTCCGCCGCAATCAATGTCCGTGACTCGAATATTCCGTTAAAATATGAGGAAGTCAGTAGGTTGTCAAATTATCCAGCACTTGCAGATTGCAGCAGCTAATTCTAGTAATCGAACGGCTGCCACCCACTTGCCATAGCAATAGAACCTGTTCTAACGGACCATAGACCCACGGTAGCCACTGTAGAACCTGTTCTAGAGGTTTGGGATACCATAGTCCCACACGTTCTACCAGCCTGGAGCGATCGTGTTAATAGTCCTCATAAAATATGCGAATTTCGAAACTCGCAATCAAGTATGTAACGGGTATCTTCGGAGCAATTTTAAGGCATTGCCGTCCCATAGATCAGAATTTGTTCGTGGAAAATGGCATGTAACGGTTCGGTTGGATTTACTTTCATTCGTATTTACAATGTGAGATCGGGGTTTCTCTGAATAAGTTGTCAGAAGTTGAGAACTATATTTTTATCGCTTTCTAATCACATTGCTTTCTTCTGGTGTTGCTGAACTCAGAAAACACAATTATTTTCCAAATACGTTTGTGGTATGTCAAGTTTGCTTTGATAGTTGATATCTACCTTGATATCATCCTGACTGGGAACAAAATTGTATTAGTGAAGAGGAATTTTGCCTAAAACGTTGTCTAAAATGGTTTAAACCCCTAAGAAGACTTATAAAGAAATTAATTGGGAGAGTTTGGAACTATAGGGCTAGAGCTAGCGTCATTTTAAATATCCTTTCGAGAGGAAAGATTACTGTCAAATGCTAATCTAAATAGACCTGGAAGAAGAGAGAAATCTATTCCAATAAACTTTTACATAACAGCACTTCGATAAAAAGATTTTGCTTTCTAATTCTAGTCAAATTATAACTTAAAATTTACTGTATAGTTTAAAGTCTTTAAGCGCCTTATAAATCATTTCCATTACGTCAGGTTGGGAGAAAGCGAGTATAAAATGCATTGCTATAACAATATGTAAAATCGAGAAGTTTTCATCCATAACTATTCGCACATTACCATAGCTGATGCAATTGAAGCGCTTAGGGTAATCGAATTATTGTTATGCCACCATTTAAATACAATGCGCAAGTGTTAAGTGTCGTGTTATTAGAGAGGTGACGATCGTGTGCTATTCTTGGATAAGGGAATCGTGGTCATGAAAAGTTTAGCAATCGTATTTGGTATTTGGATCTATAGGAAGATTGCATCTTTTGGGGATAGGTAGTTTTTGAGCTTCACATCAAAAGTAACCATTAACTAGCATACTAAAATGGTTATCAATTTGGAATTTTAGTCGGGAACCGGAGTTTTGCCAACGGGTGTCAGGTAGATGGGGGGGATGCCGTCGGCCACCTCTTGGTGCGGAGATTTGCCAACGGTGGGGGCGGGAGAAAGAGAGTGTGAGGGAGGGAGAGAGAGCGATTGTCAGGGTTGTCTACGCTTGGGGTTGACGTCCAGGGTGATCACTGCGTTCAGAGGAATGCAGTCGCATTGGGAGGAAATGTATAAGATTTTTGAGCCAGGAGCACTCATGACACATCGATTCTTGGAGTGATTATTAAAGAGCATCCATCTTTCTCATAACAGGAAAACGTAGTCTACATATGTCACCCAATGAGTTGAGTATTTATCCTTGTAAACTAATGTTTTCTTATACAGTAATTTTCAACTTTTTAGTAGCATACTCAAGCATAGTAGTATACACGTGTCTTTAAGCGTCTTATTTATTAGATGCACCAAAAATGTTCTTAAACTCTTCGCCTTAAATAATAAAAATAATTCAATTTATATTTGCACCAATAAGTTCACCTAAACAAATAAATTAGCTCCAAGACGTTGCTATATTTGACAAGAGCTGTGTCTAAAATCCTGGTTTCATGCTGAGATAACACTTTTATTATTTATATAATTATTTAAGGCTTGCAGTTATATCTCACGTTTTCCCATATATTGATAACATTTTGTGTATCAAATCAAATGAAATAAAAATATATATATATGGTTTCGTTTAGTTGAGATTTATCCAATCCATTACAAATCCCACTTAGAAGGTCCTCGTAGCAGAAATCCTATCCAATATACTCAATACATAGCAATACAATTTAGCTGTTAATTATAATTTAACTGGGTCAAAGCTCAAAACGTTAGGCTATAATTTCATTGAAAAGTATCAAAAGTATAAAGGCTTATCTCGTCATCTCGAGAGTATATAATTCTGTTGACCCCTAACTTGAAACCCTTAAAAGGTGGCCAAACGAAACGTAAATTATCCCAACAGTTTATCATGTGTATCCCAGTCACAGCAACTACATTATCTTACTATAATATTATAAATGTGAAAGTTTGTGTGTTTGTTTGTTTGTTTGTTTGTTTGTGTGTTTGAAGTTCAATCACGCATAAACCACTGGACGGACTGGGCTGAAATTTGGCATGATGATAGCTTACATTCCCGATTAACATATAGGCATATTCTTATCTCAAAAATCCTTTTGGGCTCCGCCCCAGAGGCCATGTAATTCCCCATGTTGACCTTATGAGTATTCATATTTAAAGGGAATTACAGAATTTAGTCAGCTGTTTCAACTAAAAAAGTTGGTTCTATGATATGGAAAAGCATTAAAAAGTTATAAGATTTACCAACAGGGTGCAGCACTATATTTTTTTGCATTTATGAAAACAGCTAATTTGAACTAAGCAGCAACAAAAAACTGTGATTCGCAATGAGAACTGTCAAAGTAGGATTGTTTACAGTTATGTTTATGTTTTTCATTTCATGAATAATTTGTGATATTTTGCGAATTGTCGATAATTTATTTTTCTCTATTGTTTAGGTAAAGTGGCAGAACATTATGACTATGGTAGATGTGTAATACTATAGAATACTGTAAATTTAAAAAAGCAAATCTTATCAAACTGTGTCCTCCCTTATTGCAAACGCAAAGTTTGAGTATAACTGCAATAAGCATTTTATACTTATATTCCAACCCCGTACGAAGGACGGGTACTCTGCTAGTTCTATTAATATAATGATCGACATTAATTTTGCAAGAAGATTCAATATTTTAATATTTGCTCATGTAAAATTATTTATTTTTTAAATCAACCATCACTTAATTTGAAGGCCACAATTAAATGACAATTTATTCATAAGTTGATTTGGTATTAGGAATCACGTTTTTATTTCACTGTAAATATTCTCTAATGACCAAGTGATTTTATTAAAGTAAAGTAAGTACATTTAACGATTGGCAATTGAGTATTATGTTTGCCAGTTTGTTTGTTTTGATTTAACCTCAAAATTTGACACGTATGAACACATGATCGCACTAAAAAGGTTCATCTTCAAAATTATTCCACAACAGCTTAACCACTTCTAGCTAAAAAAATCCAACTGCACTGTACTGTTTTCTCTATTTTTCACCCCAAACTGTAAGTTTGCAAAAGCCGTTAGCATGACAACCCATAAATTCCATGTTATTTTTTTTATTTAAAATTCATTTTTCGTGTTTATTTTTTAGTCTATTTGAATCTTTAAAGGCATTCTGCACATCTACAGGAAAATATCTTTCTAACAGTATGAGTAGATTTTCTCTGCGATGCACACGAGCTAAGAAAAAAGGTTTTAAAGAAACATGCTTGCCTATGTATTAATATATAGAAGATAGATGGTTACAACAATGTAGCTTATAAGCAATGTACTATTAAATATTTGTTGGTATTAAAAATTAAGAATTATAAATAGGTACGGTACATATACTGTGTAAGTTAAACATATATTACAAGGGTAAAGAGTTGATGTTTTGTAAAACCATAGATAAAACATACTCCCTTTTAGTCTATGGTAAAACTATGTGTTGAAATATGATTTGTGTGAATAGTTCATTTTGGTATCACATGTGTTCTGTGTATTAGTTAGTTGTCATGGATACCAGATGTGTTTTGTGGAAAGCTATGTTGTGGTTTTGTATTGAGTAAAACTTGTACCTAAAACACCTTTCTCTTTATCATTCTACATAATTTAAGTCAATTTACAACACTATGCTGTTTCCGATTTTGAATTTCTCAATGACCGCCATTTTGAATTGTTTGAACGTATAAATGTGGTATTCAACAAAAAGTAAGATCCTGTTAGTATTCATACATTGATCGACTTTAAAGTTGATTCCAATAATAGTTTAAAAGTTAAGTGGAATTAAATAAAAATACCAAACAAACCGACATGCAGAAAAGTAGCCATTTTAGACCCATGTTTTTTAAATATGTTTTTTATTGACATAAAACACAAGTGGACAACATTTTTCCAGGGAGTTTTTATACACCCTGTATAATATACACACATAACAATCAACAGTTATAAACAATCTGGAAACCTCTATCTACTGAAGTTAGCAGTTGTCTCGCACGTGACTTAGAAAATATATAAAAAAACGTCACTAATGAAGTTTTATTGCATTCTGTTACGGTTATGTAAACCAACCGTATTTATTAACTGTATTTTGCTAATGCAAAATAATTAATTAATGTGGCCACTGTTAAATGTTTATTTTAAAATATTTTACGCAATGCGGCCAAGGCCAAAATTAGTATGGTTGTATGGCTACTATGCTTTTACCAAATATTATTTTAGATTTCTGAATCTTATCTAACCATTTGAATCCCCAGTTAAATGTATGTAAATATTAAAACATATACATATTTTAAATAGCGTATCCTGGAAGATGTTATTACGGAATATGTACGTTTTCATTTTACGGAAAAGGCGGATACACTTAACAATCACACGTCCTTTCCACAAGAAACAGTGTGTCAAGAGTGCTTCCTCGCTCAAAAATTCAATACATTTCCTTTCTCAGTCAGAGGTGCATAACTGCATTCCTTTGAACACAGTCAGCATCCTGCCTGGTTTGTCCACCCCTAGCGGAAGCCACCCTCACGGTCACGTGTAATCTCTCTCTCTCTTCCATCCCCCTCTCGCGCCAACCCCCAACCGTTGGCAAAACTCCGCAGTATGAGGAATTCGCGGATGGGGACCCTTTCTACCTGATACCCGTTGGCAAAACTCCTACACTCATTTTAGTCCTTGAAGTCACTAATTGAAGAGTTTACAGTTTGTTTTCCCATTGTGGATGGCCAAGAAATTGTCGTTTTATGGTTCACATTTGATGAAAATAGTCATTAGTTCACAACTATCTATCAACACTGAAACTTTAAATAAAATGTCAATAGAGGCTCTTTTATTCCCAGGAGGTTTTTTTACCCAGCATCTTCTAGAACCTAAAATCTATAAAATTGCTCAACTTATGTTCATATACCGTTTATGAAAGTCTCTATTGTGTTTTCTATTACTTTCAACGTCAGAGGCAACTTGTAAAAGAGAAGACAGTTCAGATACCTCAAACGTTACTAGATGACCCGGTGAACTAATCCCTTTGGCACTGAATTCCAAGATGCTAGCCTTCTGGATTGAAAACACCGCTACAGAGTTTTCGCACCACTTTAAACTGCTGGTCTAGTCGTAACTCTAGTCTAGGAAGGTTGAGCTGACAAGCGTAGGAGTAATCCAAGCCACGCCTCTATCACCAGAGCCATGTCGACAGGCGTGGCACAGTGTAATTCTTCACAAGACGGATCTCGACACAGAATGCCAACGACTGGTCTTTCCGGCCAACTCGCCTTGCTTCCTGTCGACGCTCGGGTCAGTCAACTGATAGCTGCACTTGCATGTTGATTGGCTTGTTGCACTGCGAGTGCCGTTGACAAGTATCCGGCTCGAAGGACCGTTGTTCATAGAATTGCAGGGTGACCTTTGTAGGTGGATGTGCTTAAGGTTACACCTCGGTACTACATGTCGGTGTGGTTAGTAGTTCAATTGTAGGCTGAATGTGATGCTTTGTGTAGCTTTGGTACTAAGTTCACGATTTTCATTAGCTATTTCTATTTTTAAGAGTCCAGTTCCAAACTGTGAAAAATATTTAGGATTTTCCAAAAATCATACCGACAACATGTGTTTACTACGTGAGCACTAAAGTCTAGCTATTGAGTTATATTTAGCTATTGACATCCTGATATGTCGTCTTTTTCAGAAAACGCATCAATATAATGGTAGTAAAACTGATTTGTAAGTTCATTATCAGCAACGTTACTGGAATCTTTGCTTATAAATGCGCGCGTTGCAGCTTATTTCCAACCACAAGAGATAAAAACGATGAATAAAACAGGCCAATTTTATCGTCTCAAACTATTCTAACCTCATGGAAAATTATAAAGGAGTGTGAATTACCTCAAAATCAATTACTATCCGGCTCGAAGGACCATTTTTCAAATTCTTTGACTACTTTTCAATCAGCATTGCAACTACTGCATGAAGACTTTAAAACTACGTAACGCAAATAAAACGCAGTCCAGGGAAACGTGAACGCAAAAAACAGTAACGTCTACGGGTTTCTGGAGGGAATCGATCGGTATTCAGGGTGTAATCGTGTTGTGCCGGTTTGACGTCATCGGTTCTGGTGTCAGGGGCTATTGTGGTTACGAACAATCAGGGACGTTTCGTCAACTTGTTATATCACAGGCAATGTCCACCTCTACCACAGTATACCACTATACCAATATACCACTCTGGTATACGGTATGAAACAATACCATTGCACACCGTGCCTGATGGATTTGCCGCCAATTTGCTGCACGGTCAACGACGTCTTGAACTTAAACAGTATTGACTGAGTGAGCACGATTAATCGTTTTTAATTTTAAATAATTTTTAAAAGTTTTTAGTGGAGGAAATTGGGACACAATTAGTAATGTATAGTGGCCTTTTGTAACTTTGGTCGCCAATAATATATATAAAACATACTCCATTAGTAGACTTCCCATCCTTGGAACAGCTGAAGCCAATTTTACTGTATGTTCTGGCCGGTGCACTGTAGTGTTTTGTTTAAAATTTGTTTCTTGTTATTTCGGTCCTTAAAAACCTCGTTTAGCCAATTAAAACTATCTAATCAAACAAAAACTGTACTAGTTACCCTAAAATACTTCTCTACTTGTGTTGGTTAGTACATACCAATACTGCATCTGTGGGTCTTCTCTATTACAAATGTGTCTAGTTTCGATAACGATCAGTAATGATTGGTGCAAAGAAATGTATTAAAATTTTTCTTTATTTATTTACCACTTCATACTCGGTTGCAGAAACATAAACATAGGACTGAGTTTTAAAAATTAATAGACTTTTTACAATTCCAGTTGTTAACCGTTTCTTATGTGAATGCAGACATGGTACAATATATTCTCCCAGTATCACTAAACTTGTTAACCGATCCAAATTGTTGTGGTTTAAAGCAGCAAAAATCATTATAATAGTTTACCTTTATTTTTAACAATCCCAACCTGAACATTAATCTTGTTTCGATACTTAAATCTTTCACTTTGGGATACATGTCTTTATATTAAAGGAAGTGCCTAAAAGTTAACACCTTCAACTAATTTTAAATTAAAAAGAAAAACAAACAAAAAATACTGTAGCCAAATGAGTCACATACAGAGCGTAATACGGAAAAATCAGTTTTCCTAAAACATATTGAAATAGAACCCTTTTATATTCCATAAAATATATTATACTATGCAAACACTGAAATTGAGCTTCAATAAGGCATTATTTACTGATTTAACTTTGCTCTTTGAGTAAATAATTGTCTGTTTCAAATAGTATGGATTTACTTCCGTTACAACTCAATTGTACCTAAACCGTTTCGATTTTAAACAACGCTGAAGATTTTCTCATTGCCCTCCAAGTAATCGGAGACATGATGACGTCACACCTAGGCAGGTTTTCTGCACGACCTGCAGATTGTGTATTGTCCATCGGCCTTGCAGCATATTGTGTGATACAATGGTGATTTTGCTCGGCTATTGTTTACCAACCTTCGAACAGCTGTTGGCAACCTACACTTGTAGAAGCAGAACGCTCTAGGTATCCGAATATCACAAAATAATCTAAAATTTGTCATTTGTGCATCCAGGTTTAAAAACAATATTTATCAATATACCAGTACGGTTGCATTGATCATTGATTAAGAGAATGCCTACATCAACTTACAAACAACATACGATCTAGACTGAAACCACCGTTTAGGTATATATTGATCTAAAACAAGTCATTTATAAAAAAACGTGAATGTGATCGTTCTATTTAACCAACTATTTGAATCGGTTCCTTTCAAATGGATAGAAGAACGTCCAATTGAAACAAACAATGAATGTAATCGAAAAAAAATTTTCGTTCATGTAGTAAGTTATAAGTTTTTGTACATATTTCGTTTCATATTTTGAATTTTTGTAATTGACGCAATTATTATTCCTATTAGAAAAAAGATAAGTGATTCGCAGCCATCTTTAAATTTAAACGGATTGGTCTCAGTAAAGTCAATATTGGGGATATGTCTGTACGGAAAGGCACACAATTTACATACGCAATTTTTACTTCATCTACTCATTTGGCTCCTGGATTGAAAATCGAAAATACAATGTTGCACACGGAAAATTTTGCAATGGAACAACGGTTGAGCCTTAGAACTATAGTCACTAGAAAACTACTCTTACTCTTTAACGGTGAAAGGTAACACAACATATTTAGTCTAGTAAATCTAAATGTGTAATATTTTTAATTTATTATCTCACTTTCGCTCAAGCAGTACGTAATGTATCTAGCAGATTCAACCAAAAGGGTTCCACGAGGAAATACCAGTCTAATTTTGAATACAGGTAATTCTAAGAAAGGACTGAGTTCGTAGGTGGAATAAATGGAGGGACGAGTTGAATTTCTGCCAAGGAGTAATTCTGGAAGCCCCGCGTTCCTGTTAACATGACAAGTCCAAGGGAAGGTCGGCTATCAGGTATCGATATAAAGTGGGTCGTCTGCGGCTGCGGTGTAGTCCTTAGTCTGGGGTTTCCTTTAACCGTGCAGCTTTAAAAGCTTATGATCAGCTGATTTGTATTTCATAATTTAGACTAAAGAATTTGGAATAAAGATCTGTCTTGTAGTTGCTAATTCTGGTAAGCGCTGACTAATTCCATGCAGTAACAATGTTTGACAAATTGAGATGGTGGCACATGGGGCGTACTTTAACGTAAGTATGAAGTATGATAAGGAATTGAGTCAAATGTAGCAGTTCTTTCGAAGAATCTTTTATCAAAACCTCAATAACCAAGGACAGCTGGGTCCTGTAATTTCTGACTTTTCTCAGGATCGAACCTGCTACCGTTAGCAAATTAGAAAACAACAACTAACAACTTGGTGAGCACTATAACTACTTAGCTATTGTACGGTATTTCACTTTCAGCAGTCATAAAACATAGGTTTAATATGTATGAAAAGGGGAAAAACTGTTTCAATTATTGTTGTAGGGTTTCACAATTTCCTGTATAAATGATACATCTATGCGTTAGGTTAAGTTCTGAGGAAAGTGAGAAACGTTTAATGAAACTTGACCGGCTTTTTATGATTTCCGATGCGTTGACTTCTAGGTAACAACAAAATGGACATAACGTTTGATTTCGATTCACACACAATCTGCTAGTACGTCACAGTTGCGTCATCGTTGTCAACATCGCAGTTCGTGCAGATCAGCTGATCCGATGGTGACACACGCTCAACAGCTGAGCACACGTTGGCGACAAACTTGATTTGATTCTCCACGACCGATGTTGCGGTTGCGCAAGGTGGGAAAGTATAGCGATCGCAGGCTGCAGTGATACCATCTTTTAATTGGCGCCGTCAGCTGATCAGCTGATCATTGTGCAACTCAAACAATGATGTAGCCCACGCGACCTTTGTGATTTGTGGGGTTTTGAAAGTCAGATGGACCAGATTGATCTGAAGTAATGTTTTAAGATGAATGTGCGAATTCAAGATTTCGCAGTACTAGAAAGATTACTTAAAGTAGTGTGGCATCTGTTGAAATAATGATATGCAAACTTTAGATGTATCGAGTATATACCGTATCGTATGTTAAAGGTGACAAACTACCCAAAGATCAAGGGTTCGAAACCCGTTCTGACACAAAGTAAATAGTATAGGCCCCTAACTCGTTATCCTGTGCTTCTTCCATAATTTAACTGCTTCTTTGTGAACAACAACCACATCAAAACAGTGGCTTGAATGGAAGTTTACGGAATACATAGATTCTTTGTGAGTTGAAGCTCTGATCAGGCAATTCTAAATCGGTAAAACTGCAAACTGTTTTGATAACATGTAATACTTGAAACTTTCTATTTTGAAAATCCAACACTAACAGTTTATCGATCAATTAAAATACATATAAATCATACTCCTTTGGTAGATTAGTTAATGGATTAGCTAAAGCCAATGTTAGTGTTAGTTCCTTCCGGTGTCGCTAGGATCGTGATTATGTTTGCGATTCGTTTCTTATTAGTTTAGTAATTTTTTTAAATCTCACATATCATAAACTAAATTTGTTGACTAGCGCCCAGTTTTACCAACAAGAACCAAAAGACCCGACCATCCCCAGTGGTCCGGAGATAGCTTTTCGTAGACTATAGACATGTAACCTAGCTTCAGATTGTATAATGGGATGGGATGTCTACTTGTGTTAGTTAGCCCCAAAAATGCATCTAACAATCCTGACAAACCGTACTACTGAAATGACAAAATTTCCCAACCAATTTGAAAATAAATACAAATTTAGCACTTTCCACCCCGAACATTTTCAGAAACACCTCAAGTCAGTCCACTTCTCATGCACACCAAAGCCTCCTACAGAATACACCACAAAAGCAGCAATCTACATCATAACAGATCGCATCAGACTCTGATCGCTCAAAACTGTCCAATATCGGGAACTGAGGAGTTGCAAGTCATGATCTCCATATTATCGGTTTCTTCAGGTGTTTATCGACCACGTCATCATGCGATGACGGGCCTCATGGGGTCATCGCGCCAACGTCGAAGATACGAAGACAAAAGGAAGTGACTAAGTCCTGTGGGTCGTACAAAGACAGGAAGAGGAGGGACATACGGTACTTCAGGAGACAAGCTCACACGCTGTCGTTGTCTAGCTTTGTCATAGGAGTAGATTGTGGCTATGTTTTATGTGTTAGGAATGGTCAGATGCTTTATTCCATTTTGGATTCTTTACTTGACATGAATTACTATCCCTACAGGATTTTCCTGGAGGATTTTCAAAGTTTACTAAATAAAATTCAACTTTTGTTCAGAAATAGTAGAAAAAGTGGCGTCAGATTTGCTATTCCACAAAAATAACTTCGATTGATTTGGGTTTAGAAAATTAAACCTTTGTTTGTCAATACGATTTTAGTATTCACATTCATATTTACTGTAGAAATGGATGGATGTCAATTTTCGTGGCTTTTCCAAGGTAAGGTTTTTTAGGGTTTCTAAAAACTACCCAGAACTTTATCCAAGAATTACTTGAGTAATTTTATCATATTATTTTTAGGACATTTCCTTTATCATATTGCATTTTATGAAAGAGAAAGTTGAGGTTCATAATCTCTATTCTGTAATTATTAAAAAGGTTTGTTAAAGGTTAAGAAACCTTTAATATAAAGCCCACCACGCATCAACTAATCTTAACAACTATCTAGCTGTTCCATATACAGATGAAAAGTCTACTTTTATCTTGTACTTGTATCCAAAGGAAATGGTAATCAAGCCAAGTAGAATACCTCAACCACCGCTAGATTACGAGCTATTAACTCCGCATACGACACCCTCACGGCCCGTGACTCCGGAATGATAGTTTATCCAATAACTCAGAGAAACGAGCGGGCAAATTAACCAATTATCGGCTAATGGTCGCGGCATTAACGGTACGACCCTGCGCATGCGTTGACATTGCGCAAGTCGGTTTCCTTGAACTTGCGCGTCGAGTGAAATGCGCTTTCGGCATGTTAACTACGAGGCTTCCGAGACATTCCTAGCCGCGCTCTGCACCTTTCAACTTTTTACAAGCTGGTCTTTGCATTTGATTGGGCAATTACGGAAAAAGTAGAGGGGCACTTAGCCGGTATGTGCCGTACAGTTAGGAAGATATAGACGTTTAGATCGCTCGGTAGGACGCTTGTTTGTATATCATCGTATATTGACACATGATTACTTAGAGGTCAAAGAGTTTTATTTGGCTAAAATTTGCCATTGCCGATGATAATCTCAGATTTAGATCGTGTTTATTGAAGTATTTTACATCATGGTAACTTTTAATTGGCATATTTGACAAGTCTTGACAACCTTGAATATCTTGAATACACATTCACTCGCCTGCGATTAAACTGTTAAGCTATTTACAACTTGCGTTATTTGTGGCACCTGACTGAAAAAACCACATGAATTATAGGCTTAGAGTGGTCATACTTTCAAATCATAAAAGAGCATGTTGACCGTGTATTTAAATATAAAATAGATATTTTGAAGGTGAAGTTGAATCGGGTGAAGGTTGAAGTTGATCTGACATGTTTGTTGTCTGCAGGAAAGGTGTTTTATAAATTGATATGTATCCGTGCTACTGACACAACTGACCAATGGAGTGGCTTTTAAGTCTAGAAATCGTCAATCGATCATTATAATTTATGCTTACCAAGACAATGTCACTTTAGACTTAAGAGAAATACGAAATACATTAACCATCAAACAATTACCCTAAAGTCCTTGACACATTCTCTTCATTAAAAGTGCACATTGAACGTGAGAATCAACCTTCCACTGTGAGATTGGGAAATAATTACAAACACAAAACCAACCGGACCCAGGAACTCGGTCAAGAAGAGGGAAAGGAAGAAGATAAGTCTCACTGTAGGCGATTGTGCGAAGTTCACAGGAGAATTCTCAGAGTTGCGCCACCCTGTAACTTTACGATCAATTATGACGTTGACAGCGTCGTCGACGATAAACAAGTGAATAGCAGACGATTATCAATGGTCTCTGGTGACGCTTCGCTGTTTGTTTTAACAGCGAACAATCACTTTAGAACCGATGTTTCTGATGCCTCGAGGGTTTTCATGGCTGGTTGGTCTGAATGTTTTGTCTTTGGTTTTTACGAGTCGCGGGTAAGTGCCGACGGATGCAGAGTAAATGTGACGGTTCTTTAGGGCAGATTGTATTGAGTGGGGGTTCTGTGGTTTAATTTTGTTTACAAGCAAAACGATTTCAAACTCTTGTCTTGTTATAGAGTGGGATGAAGGAAGATTTTTTGGTTGTAGCACGACAGCAATAGAACAAAGTAAACATTCACCTGAAGTTAGGGGATCTCTTCAGACTCTGACTGTGATAGTTTCATAGCTGTCTTCTTTCGTAACATAACTATCATCTTGTCCTTTCAACAATATTCACAAACCTTCACTTTACCTTTTCCATCAGTTTTACTATGTAATGGTTTCCAAATAAAATAAAGAATGTCCAACTTAACCTTTGGTTTAGATTCATACAAAATAATTCAGTACGTTATCGCAGTCCAAAATGCGTCATATTTGTCACATAACATTGTCTCTTGTTACGAAGAGAGATGTAGGGCCTAAAATGAATTTTCAGCAGTTCACGTTTATATTGAAGGATAATGGCATTCGAATGAGCTTTTAACTGAAAGAAGAGTTCAAGGGATTTACCTGAGATTGAAATCATGCTACTCCAATCTCCAGTAAAAGCTATTGGTGATGTTTACATGAAGGTAGAATTCAAAGGATCTCTTTAATTCCAATATTGATGCACCGATAACATGTAAAAGGTTTAATGCAGTGTTTGATGTTTGAATAAACATTAACATCTTCACCTGAAGGTAGAGCCAAGGGATCTCCCTGAGATTAAACTCGAGTGTAGGAGTTTTGCCAACGGGTATCAGGTAGAAAGGGTCCCCATCCGCGAATTCCTCATACTGCGGAGTTTTGCCAACGGTTGGGGGTTGGCGCGAGAGGGGGATGGAAGAGAGAGAGAGATTACACGTGACCGTGAGGGTGGCTTCCGCTAGGGGTGGACAAACCAGGCAGGATGCTGACTGTGTTCAAAGGAATGCAGTTATGCACCTCTGACTGAGAAAGGAAATGTATTGAATTTTTGAGCGAGGAAGCACACTTGACACACTGTTTCTTGTGGAAAGGACGTGTGATTGTTAAGTGTATCCGCCTTTTCCGTAAAATGAAAACGTACATATTCCGTAATAACATCTTCCAGGATACGCTATTTAAAATATGTATATGTTTTAATATTTACATACATTTAACTGGGGATTCAAATGGTTAGATAAGATTCAGAAATCTAAAATAATATTTGGTAAAAGCATAGTAGCCATACAACCATACTAATTTTGGCCTTGGCCGCATTGCGTAAAATATTTTAAAATAAACATTTAACAGTGGCCACATTAATTAATTATTTTGCATTAGCAAAATACAGTTAATAAATACGGTTGGTTTACATAACCGTAACAGAATGCAATAAAACTTCATTAGTGACGTTTTTTTATATATTTTCTAAGTCACGTGCGAGACAACTGCTAACTTCAGTAGATAGAGGTTTCCAGATTGTTTATAACTGTTGATTGTTATGTGTGTATATTATACAGGGTGTATAAAAACTCCCTGGAAAAATGTTGTCCACTTGTGTTTTATGTCAATAAAAAACATATTTAAAAAACATGGGTCTAAAATGGCTACTTTTCTGCATGTCGGTTTGTTTGGTATTTTTATTTAATTCCACTTAACTTTTAAACTATTATTGGAATCAACTTTAAAGTCGATCAATGTATGAATACTAACAGGATCTTACTTTTTGTTGAATACCACATTTATACGTTCAAACAATTCAAAATGGCGGTCATTGAGAAATTCAAAATCGGAAACAGCATAGTGTTGTAAATTGACTTAAATTATGTAGAATGATAAAGAGAAAGGTGTTTTAGGTACAAGTTTTACTCAATACAAAACCACAACATAGCTTTCCACAAAACACATCTGGTATCCATGACAACTAACTAATACACAGAACACATGTGATACCAAAATGAACTATTCACACAAATCATATTTCAACACATAGTTTTACCATAGACTAAAAGGGAGTATGTTTTATCTATGGTTTTACAAAACATCAACTCTTTACCCTTGTAATATATGTTTAACTTACACAGTATATGTACCGTACCTATTTATAATTCTTAATTTTTAATACCAACAAATATTTAATAGTACATTGCTTATAAGCTACATTGTTGTAACCATCTATCTTCTATATATTAATACATAGGCAAGCATGTTTCTTTAAAACCTTTTTTCTTAGCTCGTGTGCATCGCAGAGAAAATCTACTCATACTGTTAGAAAGATATTTTCCTGTAGATGTGCAGAATGCCTTTAAAGATTCAAATAGACTAAAAAATAAACACGAAAAATGAATTTTAAATAAAAAAAATAACATGGAATTTATGGGTTGTCATGCTAACGGCTTTTGCAAACTTACAGTTTGGGGTGAAAAATAGAGAAAACAGTACAGTGCAGTTGGATTTTTTTAGCTAGAAGTGGTTAAGCTGTTGTGGAATAATTTTGAAGATGAACCTTTTTAGTGCGATCATGTGTTCATACGTGTCAAATTTTGAGGTTAAATCAAAACAAACAAACTGGCAAACATAATACTCAATTGCCAATCGTTAAATGTACTTACTTTACTTTAATAAAATCACTTGGTCATTAGAGAATATTTACAGTGAAATAAAAACGTGATTCCTAATACCAAATCAACTTATGAATAAATTGTCATTTAATTGTGGCCTTCAAATTAAGTGATGGTTGATTTAAAAAATAAATAATTTTACATGAGCAAATATTAAAATATTGAATCTTCTTGCAAAATTAATGTCGATCATTATATTAATAGAACTAGCAGAGTACCCGTCCTTCGTACGGGGTTGGAATATAAGTATAAAATGCTTATTGCAGTTATACTCAAACTTTGCGTTTGCAATAAGGGAGGACACAGTTTGATAAGATTTGCTTTTTTAAATTTACAGTATTCTATAGTATTACACATCTACCATAGTCATAATGTTCTGCCACTTTACCTAAACAATAGAGAAAAATAAATTATCGACAATTCGCAAAATATCACAAATTATTCATGAAATGAAAAACATAAACATAACTGTAAACAATCCTACTTTGACAGTTCTCATTGCGAATCACAGTTTTTTGTTGCTGCTTAGTTCAAATTAGCTGTTTTCATAAATGCAAAAAAATATAGTGCTGCACCCTGTTGGTAAATCTTATAACTTTTTAATGCTTTTCCATATCATAGAACCAACTTTTTTAGTTGAAACAGCTGACTAAATTCTGTAATTCCCTTTAAATATGAATACTCATAAGGTCAACATGGGGAATTACATGGCCTCTGGGGCGGAGCCCAAAAGGATTTTTGAGATAAGAATATGCCTATATGTTAATCGGGAATGTAAGCTATCATCATGCCAAATTTCAGCCCAGTCCGTCCAGTGGTTTATGCGTGATTGAACTTCAAACACACAAACAAACAAACAAACAAACAAACACACAAACTTTCACATTTATAATATTATAGTAAGATAATGTAGTTGCTGTGACTGGGATACACATGATAAACTGTTGGGATAATTTACGTTTCGTTTGGCCACCTTTTAAGGGTTTCAAGTTAGGGGTCAACAGAATTATATACTCTCGAGATGACGAGATAAGCCTTTATACTTTTGATACTTTTCAATGAAATTATAGCCTAACGTTTTGAGCTTTGACCCAGTTAAATTATAATTAACAGCTAAATTGTATTGCTATGTATTGAGTATATTGGATAGGATTTCTGCTACGAGGACCTTCTAAGTGGGATTTGTAATGGATTGGATAAATCTCAACTAAACGAAACCATATATATATATTTTTATTTCATTTGATTTGATACACAAAATGTTATCAATATATGGGAAAACGTGAGATATAACTGCAAGCCTTAAATAATTATATAAATAATAAAAGTGTTATCTCAGCATGAAACCAGGATTTTAGACACAGCTCTTGTCAAATATAGCAACGTCTTGGAGCTAATTTATTTGTTTAGGTGAACTTATTGGTGCAAATATAAATTGAATTATTTTTATTATTTAAGGCGAAGAGTTTAAGAACATTTTTGGTGCATCTAATAAATAAGACGCTTAAAGACACGTGTATACTACTATGCTTGAGTATGCTACTAAAAAGTTGAAAATTACTGTATAAGAAAACATTAGTTTACAAGGATAAATACTCAACTCATTGGGTGACATATGTAGACTACGTTTTCCTGTTATGAGAAAGATGGATGCTCTTTAATAATCACTCCAAGAATCGATGTGTCATGAGTGCTCCTGGCTCAAAAATCTTATACATTTCCTCCCAATGCGACTGCATTCCTATGAACGCAGTGATCACCCTGGACGTCAACCCCAAGCGTAGACAACCCTGACAATCGCTCTCTCTCCCTCCCTCACACTCTCTTTCTCCCGCCCCCACCGTTGGCAAATCTCCGCACCAAGAGGTGGCCGACGGCATCCCCCCCATCTACCTGACACCCGTTGGCAAAACTCCGGTTCCCATTAAACTCATGCTAAGGCAATCACCAGTAAAAGCTGGATAGTTAGAACCATTTACCTATTTACGTGAAGGAAGAGTTCATCAGTTCAAGGGATTTCTCTGACTCAGATATCGTCACAACAATGTCAAGACCGAAGGGAACCAGTTGTCCGCGAAGCAAGTTGTCTCGCTTTAACCGGTCTCATTCTTCTACCGGTCTGATGGTTAAGCCGCGTTATATATACACTTCCCTGCTTAATTAGGACTATGACCTTACCATTGGAACAGTCGGAGTCGGTGGCGTCCGCCGGTTTAATCTTTACTCGCAAAGTACCTAAGCCGCCATATTTGTTTATACTGGCGGTAACCAGTCGCAATAGCCATAAAGATAATTGAAGATACGGTTTATTGTTATTTGCAGACTTGAATCCAACGGAGAATTAGATAGGCACTTAAGAATAGCGGGATTCCAGTGTTAATTAAAATATTTACGTGAGTTTTTGCTGCGTGTCAAATTTATTGGAACTATTTTGAATAATATGATTCCATGAGAAGTGAAGACTTTTAATTTTATGGATAATTATTGATGCGTTAGCTTTCAGCCACCGTTTATTGAACGGAAACGAAATTTAGATGTGGGATGGGGCAAATTTGACTATATACATGCAACCATAGACATAGTCAATGATACAACGTATTTCTGTTGGCCCATTGGAAAAGTAAAAACCGAAATATTAAATGTTAAAATTGCCGAAATAGCAACCTTTGCCGAGGTATACACAACATCCACTCACCTATCATTGAGTTCTTAAGAGGTTGCTAAATCGTATATAGGTACTGTATCAGTCCTGAAATATAATACATCCAAAAACTTTAAAACTACCTTATTCAAAGCTTAGGAGAGCTAATGCCATAAAACAGACTCAGTTAGCTCTAAAACCCCCTCAAACTTGCTAAAAGTAATAATCCATTATGGAATTTGATCAATTTAATCTATTTAGGTTGAATCAAGAATCCATTTTGATCGCAATAACATTAAAAAAATCATATAAACAAATAACTATTTACATCGCAATAGATCGTAAAGAGACGAGAACTAGGTGAGTACAGGTATGAACTACATGGGTATGAAAACTGGCATCACTACAAAGGGAGGTCTAGATTTCGTATTCGTTCCACTTAAGTCTTTCATAGGAACAATAGAAAACAAAGCATTGAGGCACAATGACGAACGATGAAAAATATATTCAAATGCCAAACTAAACAACCATTAAAGGACAAGTCAAGTAGTAAGCAAAAAATGCAAACGTAAGATGAAGATGAATAACATACGGGAAAACTGAGGGAGTGGAGAAACGAACAAGTTATAAGACAACCAGAATAAGTCAATGTTGAGAGAAGCAGATGGAAAAGATATAAACATAAGGTTAAGATGACAAAAAACACTGGTTACGTGAAGGATCGGGTAACGTGCAACAAGTGCCAGAACCAGAAGATCCCGATGTTTACAGAAGCAGGATGAGAGAAGCAGATGCGAAAAGATAGAAACATAAGATGAAGATGGCAAAAACACTGGTTACCTGAAGGAGCGGGTAACGGGTAACAAGTGCAAGGACAACCAGAAGATGTCGATGTTCAGAGAAGCAGATGGGAACAGTTCGAGATGTCATTGGTGCAGCGGGTCTTGAGATACGTGGTCTGGAGTCGTAACAGGTCGTGAACAATGATCACGATTTGAACCCTCGAACCCCCCCCCCCTCCACACCTAACCAGCAACAAGAGCTTCCGACCTGAGAGGCGTCCGAGCAGATAACGAGAAAGCTGTTCGAACTGACGTTAGTCTAAAGAAATCTTTTTGGCTAGCAAAACATTTGTACAGTGGTCACTGTAACTTTACGATTTATGCTGCTTAGTTTTCCATTGCTAACATGGAATTCTATTATGTAGGACAGTTGGGGTTTTGATATTACACAAGCCTCTGTAGAGTTTTAAAAAACCTAAGAAGTATTTGATTAATTTTCAGAACCCCAATTGGTTTACTACCAAAGGAACTGTGTAGATCGAATATCACACAATATTAACAATACCTTGCCTGGTATAACTACTATCTGTACACAAATATTCGACTTCTTAGAAATCTTAACTGAGAAAATCTTTTCAGCCCAGATTCACCATAAATAGAAAATAATACATTTGTTGTCATTTTCAATGACAAAAAAGATTCTATTAATTTTCTGGATACTTGGTGTGCTGATTGTTTAAAACAAAATCCCTTCAAGTTTTAGGCCATTAAAAACTAAAAAGGTTTCAGAATTCAATATTATACACCCCGAAATGAACTGTCTTTACCACCACCTAGTCAACAGAGTTATCCTTACAATGTGTACATAAGAACACTATCTTCCATTCTTTGGAATCATCAATAAAAAGTCTTGTCAGGCCACATTCAGCGTCAATAGAAACTGTCTGCGAACCGGAAGATACAAACGGGAGGAAACAATTTGGCCAACATGACTAGACACATCTCCCAATTGAATTGATACAATAAACGCATCAGAAGGTCAATAGATAACGGGCTGTTCCAATCAGCCTTGACTGCAGGCAACGACCCTAATGTACTTCCAAGGAGCTGCTGGGTTTAAACCGCGGGTTTAGTGGTCTACATTATAATAATGGCAAGCAAACGCATCCTGCTCTTGCAGTAATGGTCGCAAAGAACCATCCTGCCTCTTCGGTCTCGTAGTGCCTTCTGGTGGAGTATAAAGGTTGTGTTGCTCTTTTTTGGCCATCGCAAAGAGTATATCTTGTATAACTCATTAGCCTAATAGATGGTAAAAATGGTTAATTTGGATGGCCTATATGTGTATAACAGGGCATAAAACTGATTTTGCTTAAGGTGCGGCATCAAGATCGACGAATGCAATGCTATGACCAAGGTCCCAAAATAAGTTTTCACCATTCTTTGTATTTTTTATCATTTAATATACTGTGATATAGGGCAACATAGTTACTAGGCCTAATCTTCGTATTGTATGTATGGTTCTGGTTACGAATCTGTAAAAATGTATATTGAAGCAAGGACTGAGATGTGTCCGACGAAAGTGGTCTCTCGTGCAATACCGGCTCCAAATATTTTGCAGACGACCATAAAGTTCGACGTTTCTTTTTAAAACCCTAAAGTAAGATACCGGTTTATGAGGAAGTTTGTAATTTAGATAGATGTTTGGTTTTCCAAAGGGGTTTTAATTCTAACCCAATGGCATCATTTTTAATCATTGATACATCAAAATGTTACAAGGGGAATGAACGTAATTGGCTCATTAAAAAAGTTTGAAAATATAGATCTGATTTGTTAAAAAAAATTATTTGAAAGGTGTCCACGCATGAATAGACTAATCGCACATCAATGCCACTTGCAAACCAAAAATTAATGCATATTTCTGTAAACATATTCATCAAAGGATTCTCTTGGGTCGCATAAATTGGTCACGTACATCGACGTTCACCTAAAGACCTTTAGCAGTATTACCAGTTGTATGGTTGTTCAACTGACATTTAGTCGGACAAGTCGTGAACGTTTGCTCCTCTCGGCGCTTTCTATTGGCTACGGTTGCGCTGAATTTGCGTTAATTGACAACGGACGGACACAGTAAGGGATTGTTAGGCTTGACGGCTTAATACACTTGCAGTGAGAAAGCTCTTTGGTTGTACATCGGTTCTTCAGGGGATGTGTATAGGTTTTACGGTTTTACCTATAGTGCGTCACTACCTCGCAAAATTATTAACAAATGTTTCAAACCTTTTGAATAGGGTTTTACACGTACTTGTCGTATTTTCAAGCGAAATGGTGGATTTTTGTTCATTTCGCACTACAGGTTGGGATAGTTAACCTTTTGGTTGCCATAGGGAATGAGAAAGAATCACCCTTTCTCAATGTCAGGTATGATTCTAATCAAGGTTAAAATGCCTACTTTGAAAACCCCTTTGTCTTGAGTAAAATGTAAGAACTTTAGATTAATTTGAAATGGAGTGGTACATTTTCGGAGGGATTCTGATTTCGAGCGTAATGTAAAAGAAACCTTCTATTATAATCAGCATAAAGTAGTGCTAAACGTTTGGAGATGTAAAATCTCCAGAACAAAGTACCTTTACTTTGTGTAGTAAATTACATTCTATATCTGTATATTCAACTATTGTATTAGAAACTCACCTGAGTTCGCTACAGGTACAACGTTCCGATCCTCTTGTGGCCGCCTGACACCACTTTGTGAGACGCGGAGTTCTTCCTGGTCTCTGGCTTGGGTGGTTTCCTGCGCTCCGGCTCTCCCTTCAACTCCCACACGAGGTCCGTGAGGGAGCGAGGTCTGCTAAGCCTCCTAGACCTCTTCTCCGGCAGCTTCACGCCCGCTCCGGAGTCCCCGGACGTTCGTCCCCCAGAGTGACTCGAGTCCAGGGTCCCGTCCATCTCCATCGCTTGTTGCAGGTTGCTCAGCGACTTGTACCGGATGTTGAAGAGTGGTGATCCCGCCTTCATCACTACCGGAGGATGCTCCTTCAACGGCGACGAACTTTTCTGTCGGAAAATTCTGCCTCGTTGCGTATTCCCGCTTTTGATGTACATCGACGTTACCGGAGGTTTATCTTGGATAGGTTCTTTAGGTTTTCTACTCCGCTTCTCCGCCTTGCCCGAACTCCCTTTCTTGGTAGGTATGGTCTCGATTGGTGGTGGCTCCGGTTTCGCCAACTCCTCGGTGAGCGGGTGGACGATGTAGTTGGTCGTGGGTGTGGTGGGTGAACAGCTACGCCTGTCTTCGTGAGGCGTCGACGGCGTGTCGGGGAAAGGTGATCGTATACTCTTCGGTAACGGCGCGAACCCCCGAACGTAGTCGTATATCTGGTCGATCTCGTCGTAGTCGTCGGCCGCGGCTGGAGCTCGGTTCTCGTTGCTGTAGTAATGACTATGAGTGTTTGCCGAGTCTGTGGACGCGCTTCTCCTGAGGAAGTATCCGCCGGATTTGGTCGCGGCTATGGCGTGACTGCTACCGCTAAGCCTCAGCGCCTTGGACTCTCCCAGTTTTCCATCCAAAACATGCGCTCTATCCGCTACTTCGCCGACCAACTTCCCACACTTATCCACTAACCTCTGAAACTCTCTTAAAGACTTCAACTGATCTTCGTTGCGTGTCTTTTGCAGTTTGATAGGAGCGGCTAAAGGAAGAGCGACTACTGCACCGGTGTCTTTTTGTAATGGGAGAGCGAACACGTGTTCTTCTTCGAACGTAGAGAGTAACCTGAGTTCAGGAACGAATTGACTCGAACTTTTCAGTCCTCTAGGAGGCGTTCCGTGCACCAGCCGCACGGTAAGCGGCATCCGTTTTGTTAACAGGTTTTTCGCCGTGTGCACACCACTGATGTTGTCTTCTTTGGCGAGCGCACTGAAACGTCCCCTCTGTTCCAGCCCGAGCAGCACCGTATCCCCCCTGGAGTCAACACATCTCAGATATCTCCCCTTCGAGTTTCCCAATTGCACTTCGCCCGCGGGAAATAGTGTTTCCCCGATCGGAACAGTTCTCGCACCATCAGCCGTCACAGACCCGTCACTCTCTACTCTAGCAGAGATCGCGCGGATGGGTTCCCTCACCAAACACCCGGCCTCCACCCTCCGCCTCGCCAGCTCCAGCACGCTCTCTATACACCTCACTGCTCGGCCCTCCTCACTCAGCAGTTCGAAATAGCCTTGGTACGTGTCTGGGATGGCTATCCTAGGACCAACTCCTACGACTCTCCTGCCTTCTTTCATCTTGATGGCCTGGGCAACGATCTTGTGCCTTCTGCCAGCGCTGACAAGGAGTGCGGAGCTCTGTAGCCCGGGGTTGGGCAGGGTAGGGACTCCAAGCCCACCATATTGACCCTTGATGATCTTGACTACCGCTGGTAGGCGATGTTTGGCCACGAACTCTCTCAAGTAGTGTCCTTCCTCGGCCCAGCGAGCCGCCGCCACCAGGATCTGACCGTCGGTCGCCGCCATCCGCCGTCAACCTCTACACGAGCAGCGGCATCTGCAACAATAACACTCGGGTTAGTAACATATCTCGCACAAATACTTTAGGTATTGTATACTTGGATGAATATATGCTATACTACAATCACACAAGACAACAGTTTATTTAAAAGTTAAATATGAGTTCATGAATATTAAATTGCCAAAAAGTAGGGACTATCAGTATTAAATTATCATTATCAATGTTGACACAGTACATGAGGGGTTTGAGAAGACAATTTTTAGGAAGCCCCCTCTATAAGTAGATGGTTAACTTCAAATTCTCGAGAAAAGAGAGTAACTATAAAACACTGTTCTGAAAATGTAATAGCTAATATCCTGATAACAAATTTCACAATAATTATTATTACTTTAATTTTTCATCTTATTACTATTACACATAATGAATTATTATGAGCTTTGCGAGACGCCTAGCTAAATTGAATGCTGGTTTTCTGATAGCAAACTACTATCCATAACCAGTTTTCACCCTACAGCACAGATATGCTTTAAATACATTAGTGTTAGCAATAATCTCTGCCATGATTTGACTCTAAGATTTTTGTCGACGCTGTAATAACATTAAAATTCAACACCGGGCCCTGGAAAAAACTACACTTGGAATTTTGATAGAAATTTAACTGCGTCACACATAATGACCTTGTGAGGCATTTACGTAGAAAGTCAACACGTATAATGTGCCGTGAATCATGAAGCCCGAAAAAACCTAGATGTCCTTGCAATTTGTGCAAAATTGAGGAAACTCAGGCAGAGTACGACGACACGCACGTACTACGAGTCAAAGGACGAGAAACTACTTTCCTGGACTTCCTAGAGCCCGGAAACTTGGAGTACTTTCATATTTTTATATCTCATCAGTTGTCAGTAGATCATAATCTACTTTTATGTAATGTCTTGGGACCTTTTCTGTAATTCAACCTGTATTAATTTGATAATATTGAAGTTTATGTTTATGTAGTTAGAATTAACGTCAGGTTTCGTCTAGTTATATTTCAAGTTTGGCTGAAGAACTATTTTTCTTTCAGATTTACATTTGTCCATTAAAAAATGTTATTAAGTAATTTCTAACGATAAAAAATTACTTTTTTCAAATGTTTGACCAAACAACTAATTCATCTTTGTCGACATAGAATACAATATAGATAATAGTTTATGATTATGATATGAGCTTCATTTTTTGCCAATTACGCATTCATGTTTCAAATTTTCGTATTTAATATTTACCTATAATTAATGTCTTAAATGCATCTTTGAAGATTTTTTCAATCTATATATATAATACGTGAAGCCGTTTTTTGTTAACGCAACTCCTCCCTTATTTGTGCACCAATTTCAACGTTTAAGGTGTCAAAAGATTTGTCTCAACATGTAGTTTTGCAATAAGGTTTTAAAATTTGAAAATTCCTACTCTTAAGGGTGTGAGACCCTCTCAAAGGTCGGGTTTTCCCCATAAGAAATACATAGAAAAAATTTAAAAACAAAAAACAGCTGTTTATAAAAAGACTCATTAGCTTTTTGTGAGTAAATATTAATGTTTGCAATATTCAGTAGGTTAAGACCAAGTTAAACAGTTAATCAGTTTTGTTGGAAGAACAGAAAATGCCTCAAGTTCAAAGAAGAAATATTGAAAACGGGAGGAGGAGACAATTAATAGTAAGATATCTTATGCGTATGAGGAGAGTAGAAAAAGAGAGGCCTGGTCTAACAGATACCCATCCAGATACACCACATTCACTTGGTGAGATGAATAATATTTGCCAGTTCTGCTATGCAATTTACTTTGAAAGTGAAAAAAATATATGAAGCACATAGTGTTGCCACGGTGGTAAAGTAAACTTGCCTAATGTCAGATAAATTGAATGCATGCAAGATATGTTTACTTCTGACACTGACAGATTGAGATATTTCAAAACATTTAGTAGACATTATAATAATGCCTTGCTTATGATAAGTTCAAGTAGTAAGATTATACCAAATCTTGGCGGACCTTATGTTTTTATTGTAAACTGTTGTATATCTCGCTCTAATTGAGAAAAACGCAATTGGATTGTTTACTTCAAGGATATGTTGCCAGTTCCTCGGACAAACTTATACAGAGTATTTTGACTAAATTCACCAACACAATCCAGACATTTCAAGTCAAAAATAAGAATTTTCAAAAACTCAATTGCTATTGAAAGTTTTAGTGGCAATATTAAACCAAACATAAGTGAAGGAATTAGTGTTCATGTATTCAACGATCGAGTAGCTGCACGCTGCTCAAAAAGAGAAAATGATAATTTCTATCCGAATATCTTATAGCTACAAGAGTTATCCAACTTTTCGATAAATGAAAGCATACTTTCAAAACTTTGGGACAGGTATTAAGTTAAGATAAATTCCATTGAACAACGTGAGAAATTTCTGATTCGGGGCATATACTGTGACTGACAGATAACACGTTAAAATACGTTAACCAATGTTCAATGGTGTTGCTGCTTTAGCCTATTCAAAGCAGATTATGGCTGCCCAGTTGGTAACCCAGAGTTTATGTTTTAATGGAGCACATAAAATGGTTGATATCACCCCACTTTTCAGGATTCTCTACGGTGAAAATTCGTTAGTTTAGGGGGATTTCTCAAAAATAAAAGAAATAAAATAACCCAAGTTAAATTAATTAACACAGGTTATCAGTGACGCAAAAGTTGTCTTCAATTCTCAATGCTGGACAAACTTTGTTGCAATATGTTAACTCGAATTGAAGCAGATCGTTTAGCATTCATTAGAAGTTATCAGTTAAAACCTAGAGCAGAAATAATGTCGGTGAACCTTGACGACGCAAATAGAGATATTTAAAATTAGTTTCTAACAATTGTTTAAACAACTCTAAGATGTAACTGGAATTACTCGACTTTAAGCATAACGTTTTTTTTCGGCGTTATGTTTCATACTATGCGGCTCATTGAGCCGCACGGGTTCTCTAGTCTTTTAAGAATACTGAACCGTTTTACTGTCATGGTTTGTATGGGTTTAAGAACTAAATCGCGTATATCAATGTTTGAGCAATTTCACACTTGACAATAGAATCTGAACCGCAAAACTTTGTTCGATTAATATTGTAATTGTAATACAACATGTACAAATTTAACCAAGCAAGTTATTTACATTTTCACCAACTCTTGATCATTAGTAAATAACAGTTAGAAAGAGTATCACAAATTTAGTAATAGGAACCTAGTAGCATTAAACATAAGTCTGTAAGGACTGGCTGCTTTGGAAGGCGCAACTCACATTTCCCCGGTATTAAAGTGGGCGCAATTGCGTGTCTACACCTCATAAGAATAATCGAGTATAAACAATAAATGCAATCGTCCAATGTCTGTAAAAGTTATGATTCCAATCGTCTGCTACATGCGATGTCACTACAAATGGATCTGCAAAGCAATTACAATCGTGCAGTACTATGTGGAGTAACTAGGTACTTTAATACACTAATTTATTCTTAACTTTGTTTGATTAATTTGGTTTTGGATGTTGATGCAGACGAAATATATATTTTGGAGCTAGTTTTGTTGTAAACCATATAGTGAGCCAATACAGTTCTATTTCTATATTATCTGTATTATCTGGAGACGTAACTGATGGTATGCTAAGTTGACTTTATAGTTTGGCTTGAGTGTAAAATTAAAACTGTGTTTGAATCAACATATTCTATCCAAAAAGCAAATTTTGAATAACATATTTCTAGTTTTAAACTACTTAATACATACAACTTTAGATTATATGGACAAAGAATGCCTATGTATGATTAAGTATGAAACTATCATATACTTGTTTCTTTAATAAAGGGTTATTACCTGAATGAACTCATATTATCATGACGACTATAGCATTTGCCTTATAACTATTCACTTTATCCACAAGGCAATTTTCTGTAATCAATAATTCGTCTTACAATCCAATAAATGAATTGTTAACATAGATGTATTGTCTTTTGTTTGAATCTACTAAAAAAAAAATATTTTACTACAATTGTAACCGCACCAAACATATTGTTTTCTAAATTTTTGGTATAATTAATTATGAGTATAATGAGTAAAAAATACTTCGGTACTAAACCAAATCGGAAACTCATAGTAAATAATCCCAAGTCAAAGGCAATTTAATTTTAACCCTCTTGATCGCAAATATGTCTTAAATCTATAGCACCATTGTACACAGAACAACAAATCCAACCTTGATAAACTAAACACAGTTATTCGATGGTAACTACTAGTGTTTATCTTCCCGTTACGTTGGAATACCTGGTGGCGAAACAGCTGATACAAGTCACGTGATCGCCACCGAACTACGCGTAATGGCGGGAATGAGGCCTCATGCGATCCAATCAGTATTTGCAATTACCGCCACCAGACTGCGCCAAAGTCGTAAATTGAGCAGTACGCATGCCCAGTTAGTGGAATGATGTTAGATCGTGCCTGAGGCGATAACTATCACATTAGTGTGGTATTTTATGTTTTACAGTTAAAATTATAGATTTGAAAACCCTTCAGTTATTAATAACATTTAACAAGACAAATCACATTGTTGTGACATTGTTCAGAAAATCATAACTCCGTAAGGCACTGCTCCAAATAAATAATTAATTTTGGAATGCAACAGTAATGCATATCTCCGTAACTATTTGCATGGAGAGGTACTGCTAGGCATTGCTACAAAAGACAGTATTTTGAAAGAATGCGAGATTAAGTCACTGCTTCGAATCAACGCACACGGTTAGGAACTGCCCAGAAAGACACTGTTCCGAAAATGTGTTTGGAACATGAATTAATGAATCGTGAATTTCGGGGAAACGTCTGTATCTTGCTTTTCCAGTATTACGGATATTAGAACAGAAACGGTATGAAACATAAACAAATGACGTCAAAGGCTTGAAATTTTACCTATTTAAATAATATTTATATAAAAACTAACTATCAGAAAAGTCCAAACCAGCTGTTACAGCTGTTAGTGTAGACGTTTTGGCTGGTGACGTAATTTGTTCTTTTGTATTATCGTGAACAACTCCTAAAGCATTTTGGGTTTTCACGAGCTTAAACTTCTTAGAACTATGTACAATTTCACTTACGACTGAATTGAATAGCAAAACAGTACAACTAAATAAGTAACTACCAATATCAGGCACAAATTTAGCTAAATTTAGAAGTGAGGAAAGTTTAACTTCTCTTCACAACCTCCAATCGTGACAAGTTTGGTCAAAACGTAGGGAAAATACCTAAGAGATGTAACGGTTAACTGCGCTGTTATCTTCAACGTGATTTCAATGCCGTTTTGAATTGATTCTCGTCTTGAATCCTGCGATCTCAGATAACCACCAGACAGAAAGATTCGCTCATTATCCTCACAGTAACGAACACACGCCTGTATTCTGCGTCTCACGACGTAATCATGAAGCTGTTTCGTTTTTCATAACCTGCAATTTTGTGACGTTTAAAGGGAGATTCACATTCTTGTAGCGCAAAGCCTTTAAGACCGATCAGTTTTGCGTCGAGTGTATAAAAAGTTATCTTCTTGGATTCAAATCATGACTGACATTCTAAGCATAATGGCCTGAAAAAAAAATTTAGCCAACGTGTGGCATCATACACTTTGTATGTTGAAATGGTGATTCAGTGTAGGGGAATTTTTACTAAAAGTGTTTATGACATTATATTTTTATAGGGCGTGTGATGACTAGCACAACTTGATTACTGAGTTAAACATGGTTAAACTACCTGATTCGTGAGCCGTGGTAGTAGAAGGTTAAAACACGAACCCCTTAAGTTAATGCTATTTAAACATTAAAGTACTAATAATACTACTTTTGCTTATGGGTTTCGTGTGACATATCCAACAGTGACGTTCTTTGTGAGTCTATGACCATTTTAGAAGCAGATTAAAAGAGTATAATGGAGTGCGACGACATGTAAAGGATTTTTATTGACAACAATCAACTATTTTTCTGCAGCAGGATCATTTATTACCTATGAACAAATGAACAAAGACACTTGAGCCATGATTGAAACCATCATACAACTAGACTCAAAAGCTGCTTTAGCATTGAACAAGTTTTGCTAATGAAGTGAGCGATATAATAACTCAAATACCCAGCTTTTCACAAGTTATATAGGTATTTAGTTCAGTAACTTTTTAATTTACAAAAAACATCATCTGAATGTGAATCTTTAACCGTTTACCAATACTATAATGAAAACCTTGGTTGAGATAACTGGGTCCAAACGATATAATTTGCACTAAGATGTAGATAAAATATTGCACTTGAGCACTCACATCGTTCACATCACCGGTTTAAATGGCCAATCAACTATAACCACTATGTATATTCAGCCATTTAAAACGTTACTAGTCGAGACAAGCCGGAAAGTTGATTAAACGAACGCGCATGTTCAGAAAATTATCCATTGTTCAGAGTTCCCGTAGCCAAGAGTCAGTTACTTTAATCAATACCGTACTAAACCTGGGAAACTATCTCTCGAGGTAGTGAAGAGGAGCAAAATATCATCATAAACTGGTTGTTTGCATCTCTAAGCAGTTTGCTAGATCGTTCCAACCCCGCTGAATTGGGTGATTACAGCTGGTAATGAAATGGACCCGAGAGATTGTATTGGTTCAGAAGTCATTGGAGGGACTTCTATTGTTAAAATTGTCTATCGGATTGAATAAATCAAAAATATTTAACTTTTCAAAAATTATTAGGATGCATTTAGTTACGCACGTTTAAAATACAGTGAACCCTCAGTAAATCAGACTTCATCATTACGAACTTCACTACGGCTGTCCGGATTAAAGGAAGCCTTGGTTACATTAGGACAGAAGTTTTTTTAATTTAAACTTTTACTCATCTAAGCTAGATAAAAATTATTAATCTCATCAAAAACCATGGGTTAGTATTTTTTTTCACAGTCTTTAGTCCTTGAGTGGTAAAAGAATGGAGAAAGTAAAAACATTCCAAACATTAAACAATTCAAAACTCTATAAAACCCAAATATTCTGAAGGGGAGAAACAACGGAATTATCAACATTTCAAATTTCAAACAAACACCAAGACAATCTTCGAGTGACCTTTAGTTAAACAGTTAAGTTCAAGGGATTCGAAGACGCTTCCTTTCACGAACAAGATCATATCGAAGATATCAAGAGGAGCGCTTAGTCAAGACGGCCTTCAGATGAAATGGACCTTGATGGTGAACATTCTAGGTCCATCCATAGTCAGTAGGTGACTTCAGCAGAACGGTAAATCAGACGTCCTTGCAGACGAGTCTGAGACTGACATGAAGATCTCATGAATAATAAGGAGCAAATTATCGTTAGGTCATCGACTGAAGTGAGAAGCTTCCGGCAGTTGTTGCAGCAGAAGAAATATAGTTCAAGAGCGTAGTAACGTGGGAGGATATTAAGTAAGTTGTGATCAGTGGGGAAGAGAACATTTGCAATTATTGATGATTGAGGAAAATATTGAGTTGATGAATTTGTCACATGATTACATTCTGTTTCAATATAGCAATGTGAAATTCTATTGGGTGTTTTCCACTTTGGAATTGTTTTGTATGAATTGCATGGCAGTTCAGAAGGTAATCGACTACTTCATGATTTTAAAGTATATATCCCAAATGTCAAGAGGATTGGGTACGGTAGAAAATGTCTTGGCGTGTAGGGGTTAACACAGGTTAAAACATTGATGCAGTAGGAGGAGAAAAGTCTACAATGCTCAAAGCAAATGTGCATAAGTACTTTCAGATGGGCCTTTTAATATCCCTTTCTGACACCTTGAACACAGCCTTAAAATTTAAGGCTGTGTTCAAGGTGTCAGCTTAAAACCTTTAACCCGAAGACTTCATACAGTACATATTTGTAGCTAACTTTCAATATTGGGCTGTTAACAAATAGTCCTGACTATAGAAACGGACGATCTTACTCAAAATAAAATCTACAGAGGCCATACTAACCGAAATTTCTGTGTTTCCTGAATTATTGACGATTAGGCCCAGAGTGTAACGTTGTTCAATATTTACATCTCTACTCTTTCTAATATCCAGTCCAGGTTGTATCAGACAACATTGCCTCGACGAATCTAAGCTGCTATGATCATTATTCAGCAACAAAGCTAATTACGCCTTGTAAATTCATCAGGTCCTTCAATCTGAGATCATGTTCCCTTGAAATGCGTACAAGAAGTGCATCGTTATCCTAAATATACCTAAGTGATAGTAAAGTTTTATTTTGTTACCATAATGCAGTATGAAATACTCAAGTTGAGTCTAGGCGGAGACCAGTGGCCGTATTCAAGTGTCCTGAACCACATGTTCTAGCCGGATGACCGCGATATGAATAGCGGCTGATTAGACCGAGTTTTTGTCCTCGGTTTCTTGTAGTGTGTCTTCAGAGTCCAGTCAACCGTGTCCCCCTCGCCCCCCTTTATATAGCCCCCCCTGGTGACACTGTCTGGGGTCAAGTTACCTTTCACTTTCCACACTCTAGGTTACTCTTATGTGCACCGTTTTGTTTACATGCAATATGTATTTACTTTCACACATTGCGTATTTGTGCAGGTTTTGCTGTTTATGAATGCGATAGAAATAAGAAGAATTGTGTAAGAGTTATGTGTAGATTATGTACTTCTGAAACTTACGATGTAAAACATGTTATACGTTTGGTAAACGAGTTGTAAATCATGATTATTAGGCCTTAAGGAAAATACTTTTGAATTAAGGGTAATCGTAAAAAAGCGAAAAAAACATGACGAACACTATTCTATAATATAGTATACCAGAATACGAGTTAGCACGTAATATACCGATGAAGTAATCTTTTATTTGTGTCTGTCTAGTACGAACATAAAAACAAACCTTTTTGGGAATGGAGTTGAATCATATTTTGGTTGAAATGACATACACTGAAAACGTCTCTTGTTCACTTTGTTTCCTCAATTTGGCGCAATGCTGATGGTATTAGTGATACTAGGTAACGCAAAAAATAATTTTGTATAACCACATTCAGTGTATTTAGAAGTACACATACATCGTCCAGACAAATTTTTAAACATTTGCAGATTTCAGGGTCATCCGAGTGTGCCACGATAGCTACGCCACCGGTCGCTTCCACCGCTCAAGTCTCCCAGAATCTTCAGGAAACTTGATGTGATTTTTCTCGTGCCATTACCCGTTGTAACCCAAACAAAAGGTTGTGCGTGCAGTTACTGCGTCCTTGGCAATAGTCGCGGCCATCTAGCGTAACGGGAAGTTGTTTGGTCGGTCTGTTGACTTCTGTTTCCGCCAAAATATGAATCGCCAGATCGCTTAGATGATACCAATCTGCCAGTAGTTTTTGTTGTAAGCGGTTCAGTAGAGTTAAAATTTTTACTTTTTGTTTATTTCAGGAACAAGCGAATCCTCTTTTATTTGGTGGTCCTCTTTTTTTGAGGTGGTCCTCGTACTCTCTCCCTGCCCTCACAACTCTTTACTTTTTGGAACTCTTTCGCTTTGTCTCCAACAAAAGCCTTTTAAAATCCACTCCAAATTATTTTGATAACACTGTCACATGAAGACCTTATATCCTTTTTTTAAAAAACATGTTCTTAAATGGTTAATATACTTCGTTCAGAATATTTAGGTGGTTTTAGAGGAAGAAATCTATCCCCTAATTAAATAACATACATTAAATACAAAAAAATTCTGGGGGAAATTCCGGAAAGTACAAAAATACGTCAAACAACACTTGTAACAATATATTTACAATTATACTGTTTACTCACAAGACGGTAAATACGTATAAAAGATGGTATGTGGTGATCGATTTCAATTGGATACTCCAACTTCAATCATCATCAGACCCAATAGGCGAATGACAAGAATCTCAATAGCGTACCTTATGCCAATAAGTTTCTATAAGTACAACTGGGGTAAAAATCCACTTGTTCATTAATAAGCTTATCTATTATTAAATTTTTCCATGTAAATAAACAATTCTTTCCAATAATTCATCACATTTACTTTTTACAATTCAGTATTTTTAAATTCCTCTCAAACAACATAAATATAGTGAACAGAGTATAGTTAGGCATCATATAATTTAATTGGTTTATTTTCAGAGGACAGTTTAGTTCAACATTCAATCCAGTTCAGGTTCAAAATTTTCTGAGGTTAGGACAGGTAAACTGAATTAACTTTACGAGGTACTCTTTATACCATTAGAAAAAATATGTTAGGTAACTAAAAACGAGTACAAAACATAGTACACTCAGACAAAACTGGATAATAATGGTATAAGCTTCCTATGTTGGCACGTGTCGAGTAATTGACCTGTAAATCTCCTTTATCAGGAACCGTCTCTGATAACATGTCAGGAATGTGGGAGCACCCTGCTCATCGTAATGTGGTAACAGGACGACTATCTTCCTAAACACTCAAATACGATTATATTCCTACCGTTCAAATATAGTTCATCGTTCATTGAAAGCGGCCAATAAAATATGAGCTTATAATGCCTTACAGCTAATCCTAAAGAGGAATATGATTAATAAAATGTGAGCTTATGATTTTCTATAGCTTATCTGAACGCAGAGTGACAAATAGAACGTGAGCTTATGATGTACCTATCTCTTCTGAATGTAGAGCGACCGAAACAAGTGAGCTTATGATGTCCTGTAGCACATGTGAATTTAGAACGACCAGTTCGTGAGCTTATGATGTCCTATAGCTTATCAGAATGTAAAGCGACCAGTAGAAGGTGAGTTTATGTTGCCTTGTAGCTCATGTGAATGTAGAGCTACCAGTAGAACGTGAGTTTATGATGCCTTGTAGCTCATGTGAATGTAGAGCGACCAGTAGAACGTGAGCTTATGATGCCTTGTAGCTCATATGAATGTAGAGTTACCAGTAGAACGTGAGCTTATGATGTCCAGTAGCTCATGTGAATGTAGAGCAACCAGTAGAACGTGAGCTTATGATGCCTTGTAGCTCATATGAATGTAGAGTTACCAGTAGAACGTGAGTTTATGATGCCTTGTAGCTCATATGAATGTAGAGTTACCAGTAGAACGTGAGCTTATGATGTCCAGTAGCTCATATGAATGTAGAGTTACCAGTAGAACGTGAGCTTATGATGCCTTGTAGCTCATATGAATGTAGAGCAACCAGTAGAACGTGAGCTTATGATGCCTTGTAGCTCATATGAATGTAGAGCAACCAGTAGAACGTGAGCTTATGATGCCTTGTAGCTCATATGAATGTAGAGTTACCAGTAGAACGTGAGCTTATGATGCCTTGTAGCTCATATGAATGTAGAGTTACCAGTAGAACGTGAGTTTATGATGCCTTGTAGCTCATATGAATGTAGAGCAACCAGTAGAACGTGAGCTTATGATGCCTTGTAGCTCATATGAATGTAGAGCAACCAGTAGAACGTGAGCTTATGATGCCTTGTAGCTCATATGAATGTAGAGTTACCAGTAGAACGTGAGTTTATGATGCCTTGTAGCTCATATGAATGTAGAGTTACCAGTAGAACGTGAGCTTATGATGTCCAGTAGCTCATATGAATGTAGAGTTACCAGTAGAACGTGAGCTTATGATGCCTTGTAGCTCATATGAATGTAGAGTTACCAGTAGAACGTGAGCTTATGGTGTATTTGATCTCTTCTGAATGTAGAGCGACCAAAGAAGTGAGCTTATGATGCCCTGCAGTTCTATCCTTATGTAGAATGGTTGATAAAATGTGAGCTTATGATATCCTATAGCTTATCTGAATGTAGAGCGACCAGTAGAACGTGAGCTTATGATGCCTTGTAGCTCATATGAATGTAGAGCGACCAGTAGAACGTGAGCTTATGATGTCCTGCAGCAAATTTGAATGTAGAGCGACCAGTAGAACGTGAGCTTATGATGTCCTGCAGCAAATTTGAATGTAGAGCGACCAGTAGAACGTGAGCTTATGATGTCCTGTAGCTCATGAATGTAGAGCGACCAGTAGAACGTGGGCTTATGATGTCCTGTAGCTCATGAATGTAGAGCGACCAGTAGAACGTGGGCTTATGATGTCCTGTAGCTCATACGAATGTAGAGCGACCAGTAGAACGTGAGCTTATGATGTCCTGTAGCTCATGAATGTAGAGCGACCAGTAGAACGTGAGCTTATGATGCCTTGTAGCTCATGTGAATGTAGAGCGACCAGTAGAACGTGAGCTTATGATGCCTTGTAGCTCATGTGCATGTAGAGCTACCAGTAGAACGTGAGCTTATGATGTCCTGTAGCTCATATGAATGTAGAGCGACCAGTAGAACGTGAGCTTATAATGCCTTGTAGCTCATGTGAATGTACGGCCACCAGCAAAAGTGAGCTTATGATGCCTTGTAGCTCATGTGAATGTAGAGCCACCAGCAAAAGTGAGCTTATGATGCCCTTGTAGCTCATGTGAATGTAGAGCGACCAGTAGAACGTGAGCTAATGATGTCCTGTAGCTCATATGAATGTAGAGCGTCCAGTAGAACGTGAGCTTATGATGCCTTGTAGCTCATATGAATGTAGAGCGACCAGTAGAACGTGAGATTATGATGTCCTGTAGCTCATGAATGTAGAGCGACCAGTAGAAAGTTAGCTTATGATGCCTTGTAGCTCATGAATGTAGAGCTACCAGTAGAACGTGAGCTTATGATGCCTTGTAGCTCATCTGAATGTAGAGCGACCAGTAGAACGTGAGCTTATGATGTCCTGTAGCTCATGAATGTAGAGCTACCAGTAGAACGTGAGATTATGATGTCCTGCAGCACATCTGAATGTAGAGCTACCAGTAGAACGTGAGCTTATCATGCCTTGTAGCTCATGAATGTAGAGCTACCAGTAGAACGTGAGCTTATGATGTCCTGTAGCTCATGAATGTAGAGCTACCAGTAGAACGTGAGCTTATGATGTCATGTAGCTCATATGAATGTAGAGCGACCAGTAGAACGTGAGCTTATGATGTCCTGTAGCTCATGAATGTAGAGCGACCAGTAGAACGTTAGCTTATGATGCCTTGTAGCTCATGTGAATGTAGAGCGACCAGTAGAACGTGAGCTTATGATGCCTTGTAGCTCATCTGAATGTAGAGCGACCAGTAGAACGTGAGCTTATGATGTCCTGTAGCTCATGAATGTAGAGCTACCAGTAGAACGTGAGCTTATCATGCCTTGTAGCTCATATGAATGTAGAGCGACCAGTAGAACGTGAGCTAATCATGCCTTGTAGCTCATATGAATGTAGAGTGACCAGTAGAACGTGAGCTTATCATGCCTTGTAGCTCATGTGAATGTAGAGCGACCAGTAGAACGTGAGCTTATCTTGCCTTGTAGCTCATATGAATGTAGAGCGATCAGTAGAACGTGAGCTAATCATGCCTTGTAGCTCATGTGAGCGTAGAGCTACCAGTAGAACGTGAGCTAATCATGCCTTGTAGCTCATATGAATGTAGAGCGACCAGTAGAACGTGAGCTTATGACGTCCTGTAGCTCATCTGAATGTAGAGTCACCAGTAGAACGTGAGCTTATGATGCCTTGTAGCTCATGAATGTAGAGCGACCAGTAGAACGTGAGCTTATGATGTCCTGTAGCTCATGAATGTAGAGCGACCAGTAGAACGTGAGCTTATGATGTTTTGTAGCTCATCTGAATGTAGAGTCACCAATAGAACGTGAGCTTATCATGCCTTGTAGCTCATGTGAATGTAGAGCGACCAGTAGAACGTGAGCTTATGGTCGCACAAGGCTGGTTCAAGGACAGTGACCTCGTACTTGTTATCTCCCCTCTGTCTGTCTGTCTGTCTCCACGCGGTTTTAGTTCAGGTAATTAGTTACATACGGGCTCGTAATGCAGAGAAAGAACACGCGAAGGCCCTTCACAGATGGGTGACTATGGAAATAGTTCACTTCCAACTCTTGAAGTGTACATAAAGATAAACCAGGGATGTAGCAGAAAAAACCCATCATGTAGAATAAGAGAGGGAAAAGTATTTATGAATGGCTATATAAAAAATTATAAATGAGTTATATATATGATGTGACGGATGAACATTCCAAATGAAAAAACTTTACAAGAACCAATATAAATACTAAAATCCAAAGGCAATAAGAATTGTGAGTGTTGGTAGAAAAGATCATTTAAGTAGGGTTGTTCATGTTTTAAATTTTCGTCAAGAATATTTCATTGAAGTTCTTTTTCATGCCATCTAGGCCAACTATAACCATTTTGATTGAAAATTTTATTTTCTTGATGGTTTCTTATTGAGTTTAACTAGGAGATATGGACTAGATGGACTAGATTCACTAGATTCACTAAATTCACTAGATTATTAGGCTATATTTCAACAGTGTGCTTATTTTAAGGAAAATATAAGTAGAGTGTTGAATATATGAAATTAATTACAGCATTACAGCTTTTTTACTGACAATGATCAGCTGATTGTTTTATCCAGGACCATTTAGTAAAAATCCAATGATTAAGGACAGCTGGGTCCAGTTTTGAACCATCAATCTTGAACTGTTTCAGGACCATTCTGGGTAGTATTGATCTGTCAGGAACATCATATGCAAATTGATCTTTTATTTTTCTACATGTACTTGTTGCAATTACTGCTTTCAGTGATGCTGAGTCTCCTATTACAACATCCTTAATTCTTTTTCTAAAAATGTACTAGTTCGTACGAAAGGCATCGAAAATAGTTGCAAACCAAAGAAACACAAAGATCTACAGTGCATACAGTAAGATTAACTAACAAATACCCATACAGATGAACAAAGTAACAAAACAACTTGATCAGAATTGAAACAGTCCCAATATTCTAATGGTGATAACTATACATCAAGCAGTGACCATTCACCTCCGAAGCAGGTGTTCACTCTGGTTGCATCTGATTACACTCATCACCCTGATAAGTGGTTGACCTTGAACTCTAATCACTGTTATCAAAAGTACGAAGCCTCAAACTTGGAGGTTCAAGGCAGGCCCGAGCAATTTCCCCGCGCCGAAGAGTCCAGAAAACACAGGGTCAAGATGACCACGTACGTCGCGAATTTTGAGATTCTCCAGCCTTGTAAGGTATAATCTTACCGCACGCGCTTTGCACGGTGATTACTTCATTGATTAACTCATATTATTGTTCGTTTCCTCCAATGAAAATAACCTTGCCAACATCCTTGGAGGATGAGCATCATAGAACGTTTCCGTAAATAATATATCTTAGGCTGAGGAAGTAGGAGGGATTTTGCGTGGAAATGCGAAGGCTCTTGGGTATAGGTTGGAGTAGTATAAGGTATGAAGATGACGTCAAAGCCAAAGCATAATAATATTTAGGTAAGGAAGGAAAATACTTTAATCATCTTCAATGTTACAGAATAATACAGAATACTTCTTTGCCGATTCCTAGATGATATCTTTTTATTTATTGTGTGTTTATTTACGTCAATGGAATTTTTCCTTTACTTGGTAACGTTTAGGCCCAAATCTTGATACTGTCAAAAACTACCTTTTGTTGATGAAGGAATTTCGCAAGTATGAACCTATAAGTCAAGTAGCTTGAATCAAGTAAAATGACAGCTGTTAGATAACTAAATGCTACTTACTGACTAGCGTACAACCAACGCTAATGAGCCAATACGAATCTGTCCAGACGAATACAAACCTGCAACAACATGTATATTATTAATATCTTATCTTACTAATATTATAAATGTGAAAGTTTGTGTGTTTGTTTGTTTGTTTATTTATTTGTTTATTTGTTTGTTTGTTTGAAGGTCAATCACGCTTTAACTAATGGTCGGATTGGGCTTAAATTTGGTATGATGATAGCTCACATTCCCGATTAACATATAGACGTATTCTTATCTCAAAAATCCTTTCGGGCTCCGCCCCAGTGGCTCTGGAGTTTCCCGTGTTAACCTTATGAGTATTTATATTTAAAAGGGATTTTTGTCAGCTGTTTCAATTACACAAGTTGTTCTATGGTATTCAATATTATTACAAGTTTTAAGGTTCACGAACAGGGTGCAGCACTATTATTTTTTCCATTTATGACAACATAGCTAATTTGAACCAAGCCGCAAGAAAAAGCTGTGATGCACAATGAGAACTGTTAAAGTAGGATTGTTTACAGTTAAGTTTATGTTTTTAATTTATAATTGATGTTTTGATATTGTGTGAAGATTCGATAATTTATTTTTTTATTGTTTAGGTGTAGTGGTAGAACATTATGGCTATGGTATATGTGCTATACTATAGCTTCCGTAAATTAAAAGAACCAAATTTTCTCAAACTGTGTCCTCTTCCATTGCAAACACAAAGCATGAGTATAACTGCAAAAAGCATTTTATTCTTATACGCCAACTTCGTACGAAGGACGGGTATTCAGCTAGGTTTTACATAAAACACAAAGCTGTATAGCTTATTATACAGTATATTACAGTGGTACAATAATAAGAAGTCGCCTGTTTGATAATAATAAATAACAGAATCTCTTTGGTTCTATGGAATAAAAATGCACTTTAAGCTCCAGGAATGTTATTGTCAACGAGACGAAAGATAGCATTACGTGGTTTAGTGCTATAAACTACAAAGTAACAATGTATGAGTCTGAATTAAAAAATATCTAGGTCCAGGTTCAAAGAGAATAATAACAAGGTGACCACAGCTGATTATAATCAAGGAGTAATTATCTGGTAATTTATTGTCCAGTGATGTAAGCTCGCCACCGGGCTTAACCTTGTCCTTGTGAATTTCGTGACATCAAAAGAACAATATATACAAAGGAGGGGTCCTCGGGGGAAAAGCGTCCTTCTGGGTCTATTGGCTTCCGAGGAAATGATCGAATCATGTTTCTTTTATTATTTTACCCTTTATAAAATTTGAAAAGCGTCCTTCGGAGTCTATTGGTTTCCGAGGCAAACATAAAATACATTTTTTTTCTTTCACATTTGTATTCCTTTGTAAAATAAGCAAACCGTCCTTAACATAAAATTACGTTGCTTCTGAAATAGTATATTTCATCACTAGGGCACAAAGTGAATCTTTTTGACCGGAGGTCAAGTTTAACGATCGAGGCGAAGCCGAGGTCAGAAAATGAGTGAGGGTTAAAAGTCACTTTTTGTCCGTGCTATATTTTTTGTCATATTGCATCATTAATTAACAAACAAAGCCAGAAAACTAAATAATTTGTACATATATAAAGATAACCTCTCAACACGACTTCCAGCTTTTTTTAAATAATGGTTATGCAAAAAAGCAGCTGTTTAGGAAGGGATTAAATCATTTCGTCTATTACGATTGATTTACAGTACACTACACAATCAATATGTCGAACAATCGACAATAATAGGCTATAACCTTACCTAATAAATCAATCGATAAATAATTTTAATCGATACGATCGCCACAATCGAAATTTACAACAATTCACAACAGCTGATTTTTACTCCCTAGAGAATAAAAATGATTTTTACTCCATAGTAAACATTCTTCTTTAGAACCGCAAAGCATGCATTAAAAACAGCTGTTTTGCTGCAGTATGACGAAAACATATTATTCCTCTATAAAATATTGAAGGTGTCTTGGGTAAATGGCTTCTGAGGCAAGGATAAAATTGTGTTGCTTCTATAAAACATATAGTATTCATCTAAGTGTGTATTCATAATTTACCGGTGAAGAAAGGCGATGGGATTTAAATCGAAGTTTATTAGAAGGGACCAAAATTCAATTTCTTAAAACAAGTTACTTAAAAAAATATTACGAAATACCTACCTAATAAACAAAGGCAATAACAATTTGGAACTATTTTATTTTCAGTGGTTTACGGGCCACTAACTGCAGTATAGTTTTTGTCTATACTATATTTTGTTAGTTTTTATATTGTCTGTACGATATTACTGCAAAAATTTTCATGATAATACCAGGAATAAAATACCAACAGTAATATTAATATAATTGAATTGTAACGACGTCTTTTAATAATGGTAGAGGCAGTAAACATTTATGGCATTGATAATGCCCAACTTTATTGCAACAGGAGGGGAGTTATTTGATCATAATTGACTAAGTTAACTATAATTAACTTTACTCATAACTAACTAATTCAATTACACGAACAAAAACCTTTCATAGTTTTGTTAGAACATTATTGCATATACACACCTTAGTGTAAAATAACGACAAACTAATATATTGAATCAAAAAGAGTACAAACGCAAAAGCAGAATTTGAATACATAAGAATTTCACTGAAGCGTTGAGTCTAGCAGAAGCAAGTATTGAAGCATAAAGTTTACGCCAGAAGAACCCGTTTACATGCTAAACTCCGCCAACAAACAAAGTAAGCTTTGCCGCATGTTATCTTTACTTTTCTCTACTTCTTATTTCTTTCTGAGTGTTAAGTTTCAGCAAAGTACAGCAAAAAATCAAGAATTCGCTAAATAAATTCAGTATTTCATAAAAGATTGGTTGCATTCATAAGGGAAAACGAGGGTATTCAAATAAATTAAGTATACAAAATTTAAAATAATCTTAAATTCCGGTTGTGTGTTCTTTCTTGTTTCATAGGAGTTTGCATGAATATTGGAGTTGACCACGATGACACAGGGTTGCATTTTTGGAATATTTTTCACAAACAGGTGGACTTTAAAGTTTCCTCCATGACAACCCCGGTCCAATCGAGCCCAATCATCACTGAAAAGGCATTATAATGTCAGGGATAATCAACTTTTAGTTAAAGAATAGTTCACCTTTTGCTCGTCAATTGCAAAGTATTACATACGTTATTTCAAAACGAATAACAGTCATAATTTCCGATGACTGAGAAGAGTCAACTCAAAGATAATGTAATCAATCACTCCACTCCAGTTACCGAAACTGAAAACGAACGCTGTTGTGTGTATCATGTGTTTACTATGAACAGCTGTAATTAATACAAATTATTCGTCCGTTTAAGTAGACAAAATCTTTTAACCATAAGAAATACGTTGGGATTTTGATGGCCTGTGGGGCAAAGCCCGAGGAATTTTCATTTTATACAGGAATTGGTGGAACAATACTTCATTTTGACACATCGTTTGTAAAAATCCGTCCATTATTAACGGAGGAGTAGTGTTTCGTAGAAATCGCCTTCACGTATTATAAGGATAAGGATTACTAGAATATTCTTCCGTATGCAGAATATGTATTGAAAACTCCATATATGTATTGAAACTTCATGTGATTAGACCGTTTAAGGTAAGATTAGATATATATGTCACTGACACTTAAGGGTACCTATAATTCTAGTAAGATTGAAGGATGAGCGTTTACGAATGTAACCTTGTCACTGACTATAATCAGCTGATTACCTACTCAGGAACATTTAAGCTGCACAGCAATTATCAAGGACAGCTAAATAAAATTTTGAACCATTAATAATTCCTTGAATTTTCTCAGTATCGAAATAGCAACCTCAAATTTGTAGATGAACACTAACCACTTTAATAGTATAAAACCTAAAACCTGTTAAGCAATGCACAAACAAGCTCACGATCAATTTCAACTCAATCTTTTACAGGTGCAAAAACTCCAATACGTCTTCAGCGCGGTCATTCGTGTAATAGACCAGAGGCTCAACTGGCTTCCGCACTTCTTGCAGAGTTCGTTGTCCAGTAGCGTTCCAGGAACTGTTTACTGGAGCCTCCAGCACGCGCTCTCCAGCAATCGCGCCGTTCTAAACCGCTAAAACCGAGTAATTATCAAACATTCTGGACGAAAATTAGGCACGAAACAGTTCATGACGTCAATATGTGTGAGGAATGTAAATTGGCAGTTGTGACATGTGTTTAGTAATTAGGATGTGTAATTGAGGGGTAAACTAACACTTGTGTTAAATTGTGTTATTATTGCGGTTAACAGTTCCATTTGTCCAAATAGGTGGTATCAAAAATATTTTTAAATTTTAAAATTAGTGGCTACCGTGACAACGGTAAAGAACATTTAAAGATTACGTCAGTGTTTTGGGTCGAGCGGTTTAAGGCAATACGTTTGAAAATTGGATGATAGAAACATTTTAAATCTTGGTCAACTGCTCATTATTGGTATCTTTAAACATATCGAATCAAGATATAAAAAAATGAATGATACTTGAAGCGAGAAAAACTATTTTATAAAATGTTATTTTGAAATGTAAATATTTAGTTTTTGGATTTAATTAAGTTTAGAATGCAAGCTTTTGATTTTTTTTCGGTTTTATTGTAATTATGCACATATTTAATGGTCTGAAAACTATATATCGTTGGACGACATTAGAAATTATTCATTTGATTGAGGTATTTAAAATATGCTGTGATTTACAATTAAGTATTGGTTCTTTAAGTTTGAGCTAGTTAAAATTAGTATGAGAAATAACACTGTATCAAAATGTCAGCTTGTTCTACTCGTTACCAATTAAACTAAGTTAAATTTATTTTGACATTAACAAAAAGTCTTACAGTAGAATACATATGACTAAGTATTGTTTTTCAAATTAAAAATAGTGAATAGGCATATTATGGAATCTACAACTTTTGAAGCTTCATTTTTCTCTTTTAGTTTTTCGTACTATCACAACATAAACTAGTTTAAAGTAAACTATTAGTTATCGTTTCGGTTTAGCATAATTAACATGATTATGCATTTAGGATTGACCAGACAAATAATTAAATAAGCAAAATAATACGGAAATAAGTAATACATGTTTTACAACGGCACACCCTGTAAATTAAAACCAATTTATTTATCAAAAAAAGCTCAAGAGTCTAATCCCCCGTAGTGTATATAAAACCTGAGAACAATGGTGCATAATAAAATTAAATCGAATGACAATCTAAAAAAATCTATTTAATTCATTGATCCCCGGTATTGACCTTAAGATAAATCTATCTGTTCTGGTCAGCAATGACGCAGGGTCAGACAAATTAACAATGGACTATAAATTACGTTTTTTGTGGGCCGCCTCAGTCCCAGCGAATGTCGTGACATAGGAATTTCATTTCTAACCCCCCCCCCCCCAAACGGGTGTCACCCCTATCTGACGTGCTTCGCCTCCCAATAAGGGTAACTAACTAAATTACTCTGTCTAGACGAAAAATATTGCCCTGGACGACGGTAAATTACTTTCACCGTCGAAAGGACATAAATTCATGTTATTCAATTACCTGCGTTGTCGTTGGGTATTTTTTTTTTTTTTTTTTTTTTTTTTTTTTTTTTTAAAGAGGTTGGCGGCCTCTTTTAACCTTGCATTTGCCCGTCCACATAGACTAAGCGCCCGTGCGTGGATCGTTTACAGCAAAGCAAGGAGTGAGCCGGTACAGTACAAAGGTGAACTGTACTGATAAAATGTTATCGGCAGTGACCAGGATCCGAACCCACGACATCGCTGCCTTGGGCCCGAAGTCTGCGACGCTACCGACTGAGCCACCGACTCACTTATTGGGTGTAAGAAGAATGTCCCCGAAAAGTTTTTTCCCTTTAGGTTTTAGCTCGGAATTGTTCATCACGTTACTTCAGGTTAGGCATAGAGGAGATTGCGGCATTATCACTTAGATAAAGTCCATTGGTGATTGGCGTGATTTGAACCCGGGACTTTGGGGACTAAGTCCTACACTCCACCACCAGACCAGCTCGCTCCCCATCAAAAACAATGGAAGTCCTATTGGTTGAAGCTTAGTAATAGTAGGCTAAACCCGGTTAGTAAATAATGTGTCTTATCTAGTGGTGATAAACGTGATTTAACAACTCAATGTCAAAGAAAATAATTTAAATGTTATCAAAAAGTATTATTAACGGAACATTTAGGCTTAATCGGGGAGCAATATTCTAGTGGTCATACGTCATACATAATTAATAAATATTTTGAATGACTTTATATATCATAATTAAGTATCTATCAATTTAGGTTATAAGGCTGTGTTTATTATCATTATGTAGCCTACTTACAACTGTTAACAATTATTTGTTTTCATCAGTTTTGATAGTAACTTATTTTCCTAATTTATAGTAGCTGAAATATAGTACCTAATCAAGCTCGTCGTGTAACTCAAATTTGTTGTGTATAGGTATATAATAGGTATTTTGTTAACCTTAATTGTTTACCCTAAAAACATGTAGGTAAAGTGAAACCTACAACAATTTGTTTACAAGTAGATGTTGTTAGTAATTACATTAGCCAGGTAACCAGGGGAATTTAAATGTATTTTAAATTTATTAGTTTATTAGATTACGAAGATACTTATATGTTTCAGGGTGTCAACTCTAGACTCACAAATATACATTAAAACTAAAAATTTGAAATCCACCAAAACTAACAAAGTTTTATATTCAAAGTTGGGCTTTTCAAAGGCCACTAATTAATAAATGTCAACTCGATCATCATAAAATAAACATTGAATGATATCCACTGGACGACTAGGTTATTATTCAACTAGGCAAAGCTATTAACGATGAACTATGATCGTACCATCCGCATGAGTAAACATGGCATCATAGTGCATATGCATGTATTTGCCTACGCAACTGTGGTTTAAGGTCTTAAAATAAACGTTAACAATCATGATGTCATATTTATCAGTTAAGGATTCTCTGGGATTTAATGGAATTGTGACTGCATCCTAGTGAGTTTCGTCAGGAAACATATTAACTTAGGATATTTATCATTGTATATTGTAATAAGTACAGAGGAAAATGTGTTATACTTTACATTAGATGGGTTGGTTTCAATGAATATATTTGCATAAGATAAATACCAAATGGGAAAATAATAACGGGTTAAAAATCCTTTTAGAGTAGTAATAAATTAAAAAATTATCCAAGTGAATTATATACTGTATAACAATTTATATCAATATCAGTTTTATGACTGGAACTCTGCTTACACATGTTTGACTAAATTTTAATCACGAATTTAATTGATTTCCTTTGGTTTTGTAATGATATAGTGATAATTAAGCGAAAAGAATTTACCATTTAACATTTAATTATACTACATATCCCTAATATAGGTAATGATGTATTATTTTGTGATAGTTTGAGGTTGAATGCTCAAGAATACAAGAAAAAAAAAATCAAATCTTACTTAAGCAAAGACAACAAATGTAACACAGCGATTATGTTCGATTTTGAGCTCAAGGTTGTATTAGTAACAAAATACAAAGTCGTAGATGTATTAAGCTACCGTACGTTACAGAAATTACAAAGGACCTTATCCGCTCCATTTTATAGTCCATAGCAACACCGACATGTTGATAAACTACAACAATTAAGCAAATGCCAAGGAAGGGTTCAAGTTCGGAGATGGTCGGTTGCCATGGCGACAAATTACCTGGTCAACAATACAGTGACGTCAGCACAAAGGTCGTCTCTTTTAATGTCTCATCACCGGCGCTGAATATTTTCCCAGGAAGTAACGAATATTTTTCAAGAAGCGTGAGAATATGGGAGAGGGTTAAAATAAATGTTATCAGTTTAGACGTGAGTATGATTGAAAATGATTTTAACTGATTATACAATAGTAATAATAGTATATAATAGTACATACGGTTATTTAATTTACTTTTGTTATTGAAAAGCCCAATTCTAATTGTTATGAAAAGACTAATTACGAGTATATGCTTTCCAAACTTCCAAGTTCATAGGCGAGTTTTAGGATTATCAATTCCAATATTTTCAAATACCGCACTGTATTTAAAATTCACATCATAATGATAAAAAAATAAAAAAAAAAACTGGTTGAAAGAATAAAAAAATCAGCACAGTCAAATCTTCATCAAATTACTGGACAGTAAAACATTTTGTAATCTTTTCTTGGCTACAAAACATTTGCAATGATCTGTAGTCTACATTACATTTGTAATGTTCAGTAGGCGTGTTTGTCCTATGACTTGTATGTTTGTAATGTGTAGGTTCTAAGGCCACATACGATCCACAGGGGTCATAAAATAGAACGGTCACATTGCGTCCTTGAAGGCAGCTCCCTACATGGGAAGGATTTATTTTATTTTCCTGGTAATGTCGACGATTCCTTTGTGCCGTAATGGACTTATCGAGAGTGCTAAGCATCGAGACAGGTGTTTAATATCAAAATTGCATTCCCTGATTACTTTGCACTTTTGCAGGCTATAAATTTTGGGAAACTAAAAACTTGAAATCTTCTATGAAGCCTTAAACCTATATCCCCAAGTGTAATGGTTTCCTCGGCTGATGCCAGCGACTCTTAAGGGTGTTCAGCCAAAGAAACTATTCCCAAAATTGTATTTTTATTGGATTAGTTACTAAATTATTAATTTATATGCGTTGGTAGTAAACGATTCTGACAAATATTGTGGGTCTTCCAGTGATTGAAAGTGGTATTTTTTCTTCAAATATTGGTACAAACTTAGGGGCTGAACCGTAAACCAGATAAAATTGAAAATTTTCAATAATACATAATACTTTTAAATATTTACACCTTTAGCAATATGGAAGTGCCCCATGAACACCAGGAAAGATACATATTTTCTTGGTCTCTCCCATACTGCTAGGGGTCCACTGTTTTCATAAAATAATCTTCTTTTACAAAGCCAAATTCAAGGAGCTGAGCTAAGAAGCTTCTCTTGATATATAAATGTTTGTAAACAAACTTGCTAGGCATTCGAGGGCCAACACCTTCGATGGTCGAAATGCAAAGCATTCGTCAGCCATTATCGTCGAAAATCATATAGACGCGCTCCTAGAAAACCAAGATGCCGTCTAATTTGAGCGTGGAAACCTATCAGCACTGTCAATATTTCCAAGGAAAACGAACTAAACAAGTTTGCAAACATTTAATCGACCGATGCAACCATCACATAGACGTGTGCACCGGTGAAGCCAGACGTAGTTGTAAATGCAGAACAAGTCCTGAGCCGAAAGTAGGACGCGGTAGCAGCAGAAGTCGTCCTGCCGCCAGCAAGCAGCTGGTTTGCTAAACATCCTACTTCTCATAATCTTATAGCCTCTATATCTAAGTATGTCTCAAAAATTGTTTAAGTTACTTGATCTGAACTTCTAAAAGTCCAATATAATACGTTCTAGTAACATAAAAAATGCGTTATGTATAACTGGTTCTTACTGATCCACTTTTATCAGCTAGAATTCGTTTGAAGTTAACAAAAAATTGCTATACTTGGAGACTGGACTGGACGGTGGTTTAAGGCTTTGGGCCAGTCCCTGGGTATATGAAGTGTTAGGAGACATGTTCCATCAAACAGACTATAGAGGTCTACTAGTATATTGGTTACACTAATAACCACGAATTGGACAACCTCAACAATTTTCATAGGTTATTTTTGGCTTATTCACATTCAGCGAAGGCATAATTTAACTATGTGCTTGTTAAATACACTTTAAAATACTGGTGGTATATGGACAGGTTATCTACTGTAATAGGAGGGTCAAATATTGTAAAGAGGAAGTGTTTGGCAATGTTGTGTGAGTAGGCTGGTAGTGTTGTTAAACAATAACTTGTTGTGCTGACCTACTGAAGGCTGTTGCTTTAAGTAGGCCAGGGCACTTGATCAAGGGGTCAGTTTTGGTGGGTAGTGTTTGTGTGGTGCACCTGAGGACGGGGTCCTGCTGGGGGAGCTGGAGCCCAAGGCCCTTGGCCTTGGGTCCAGGTAAGAAAATGTTAAGGGTTTTCAAAATTGGGGTTTAGAGTCTTTTCCAAATTGGGTTTTAAGTTCCTAACTCATTTATACAGTTCCAGTCTACTCTACCTTTTTGATTGTTGGTTTAGCTTTGTGTTCTTTGTGTTGTTTTGAGTAATTAATAAAGTTGGGTTTTGTAAACGAGTGCTGAGTTTCATTCCTGAGCTACGTCACCCAAAGTAACAGTAGGTATTCCAAGAGGAATACGACCGTTACACTACTGCCTATCTACGAAAAGAATGTCAACATTTTTAGCCTCTGAATCACGTAATTTACTAATAAAAGGTTAAGTACCTGTAGTACTTGTCCGTGATCCTGTGTTTTAGGTCAGCGACCCAGGTTTCGAACCTAAAGGTTCAATTTCAAGTTTAACCATGGTATCAGCCTGAAAATGAACCTTTAGGTTCGAAACCTGGGTCGCTGACCTAAAACACAGGATCACGGACAAGTACTACAGATATTTAACCTTTTATTAGAAAAGAATGTAACAAGGAAAATCCCTACTCAAAACCCACTCCAACTACTTCATTTAAAGAGCTCCCTTGTTTTCACTGCACAAAGAGACGTCCACGAAATGTCCAAAATTAACGAGGGCCTATCGCTCACGTTGGTCAGGTAAAAGTGGAATCGTCTCATAAATATAGGACAATGTCCAAAACAACTCATTTCAACTTCAACCTCCGTTTCACTAGGCGTCGACTCTTCAGCGGCCAGATGAAAGAGCGTGAACACCTTCTTCGTCTGTTGAATGCTAACTCAGTATACAAGCTCGGGCTTTGTCTCCTTTGGTGAGTTTAGTTATTCATGTGTTTTGTAATCCATTGTCTGATTTCCATGCAGTCCTTTGGTACCGTCCTGGCCTTATTTGTAGACGTTGGGAAACGTTTGGAAAAGGATGAGGGTGTTGCAATGGTTTGATTTGGTGGAATTCTGTGTTATTTGTAGTATGAAAAGTATTAGAGTAAAAAGGTTTTGTCAATTGGGTTTAAGATATATTTCGTAGTTTAACAAGCATGTTGAATTGGTTTTGCATCCCAAGGTAGGTGATTTTTATCTTCAAAAAACTACAACATTATTTGCAAAAAAATTGTTACGGTATTCAAATACTAATTTTGGGTTATGAAAATCTGGGCTGATTGGGGAAATAGTATGAAAATCAGAAGGTCTCACTTTCTATCTTAAGAGTCTTGTGTTTTTTTAAGGTTAGGAACTCGACCCAGCTATTCTTGACCATTGGGCTTTGAATAAAATGGTCCTGACTTAATAAAACCAGCTGATCTTGTATCTGAAATCTGTAATCAACTAATTCATCTTAATGCTCTTTCTTTACCAATAATCAGGTTATAAGTGCCCTGATTTTAATCAAAGTTCGATTCTAAGAAAAGTCGAATATTTTTAAGGTTCCAATGTTCATTGAACCTTAAATAAATCATCCTGGTTAAAGAAACTGATGCTCTTCGTCAGTAAGTAATCACAAAGCAGAAAAAAATCATATCGCATTTCACACTTTTTGTATTCTTAGGTATCTCGGTTTCTCAAAAATTTTAATAAACGCGCCTTTTGATGAATTAACTAACCTATTCACACTTAATCTCATCAGAGTTTTTGACTCCATTTTATAGGTCCACAATTTCATTTACCAGGGCTCTGCTCTACAAAAGAACCTCACACCCTACATCCTTGAACCCAGTAGCTGGGTCAACATGCCACCGCAAAGGACCTTCGGCGGCTGTAGACTTAACTGACCACAATGTTCGTCTCCACTGGTCTCCACTCTCATGTCTATCTATAGACCTATCCCACCACTGGGTTACACAATCCTCAACATATTGTCTGGGTAGCGGAGAGGTTATCTTGCTCGCTTTCGTTCTAAAAGTTGCTGGTTCGATCATTTCTGGGCGGAAGAACAAAATTGAAGGAGGAAAAATCTATTACCAATGTCAAAGACGGACCTACGGTACCACGAAATAAAACCTAAGTGACTTAAAGCATAGACTAAGGAAACAAAGTATTTGTTTCCTTTTGTTTCCTTTGTCTATGCTAAAGGAGAGTCATAGCTCATTTCAATCAAGCAAATAGGCTTGTACGCAAATTTTAATCAAAAATACGAAGAAATACAGACGTGAAGAACTAAGGTTCAATATTAACCACCTTTGAGGTGGTACGTGTTTGATTTTACCTTCTTCTTTCAAGGATATGCGAATAATGTCAACATAATATTCCTCTTAATGCCTGCTGGCCTACTTCGACTACAACAATAAGAAAAATTATATACACGTATCAGAATTAATTTTGGCACTTCTGTGTTCATTACAGTATTTACACTTATATAGTTGAACTCATTATTGACGTAAACAATTTACTGTATTTCATTTTTGCTTAAAAGTTATCTACTCTTATCGTAACCATGTATTTTATGCCACTCAGTATATTTTTGCCTTTTTAGTAATGCGAGGCTATTATCTTCTTAGCTAACATACCCGTTACTAAATAGTAGGTATTTAACCTACTACAAGGACTGCAATTACCAAAAACTAATATTTGTGATATATACTTTAAAATCTACAGTGTTATTATTTTATATTTTTTAAACCTAGGGTATGGCAAATATGTCATAAAAACATAACGTGTTAAACATAATCCATTGTTTCTTTGGTTAAATGAGCCAACTAAGCGTGTAGCGGACAGCTGTGTCCTGGCGCTACCCACATAAGGAGACCTGACTGACCGTTAGTCCTGATCCTGGACACAAGAGCCTTGCTTCCTGTACTGTAGTAAGTGGAAACAATGTAAACCAAGATATCGTGATTTATAATGACAACAACATAAGACTCCTAACAAGGTAATTCAACATATTTTTCACGTGGGAACAGATACCACGATGAGTACGGAAAATTATCAAATATACCAAGAAAGTGAGCCAATATTCTATTCATATAGATGTAATGTATAACCAATGTCTTGAATACAGATACTATAGAGGATATCCATAAGTCAGTCAATATCCTACACACGTAGAACTACTGAATTTTGAATCTTACTTTGGATTAAGATGGTTTGAAAACATTTACCACCCAATTATAATTATCCTTTGAAGTATTGAATATTGGAAGCTCTACGTGCTAGTAGAATACATTCTTCCCAAGGCGAGCAATTCCTATTAGTTTGGAATTAATGTTGTCATGAGATGGAAAACGATAATATCTGAAAGAAAGCTGGCCCATAATATTTATACTTGACAACCAGTTGAATTCAGAAAAAGTATATAAAGACGTTTATCCACAAAACTAGACGACACCCTTAAAGCTTTTAAAACCCGTCAACTTACTGTAGACTACATGAACATTTATCCACAAAACATCAATATCCAACACACTCGGCAATATATTCTAGACCCGAAGAACCCGTGACGTCCCATTGTGCAAGCCTGGGAGGAGGGGGAAGTGTACATAATGTGAGGGAAATGTCAGCACGAACTAAATGCCAACTCGCAGCCTCTTTCTATTAACATGCCATTAGTTGACACAAGCGATCAGAAGAGCGAAGGCACGAGCGTGGGCATTAAACGCGCTAATGGCTGACATAACGATTGTGGCCAAATACTCGGGCAAAATATGTCAAGTGGGCTGTAAAGATTGGCGTGTCTGCTGATAAAGAAATGATCGAGGTGAATTAGGTAATTGGAGTAAGAACTGTATAGAGGCAATCATTGTTTCCTATGTTTTATTTCAGCTTTTGAGGTGGTTTATAATCCTACTCCGAAGATTCGTATTGTACTTGGCGTACATGGGATGATGAAGATGACTCAATAAATTAGGAACTATTTTAAGGATGGATTGGAACTACTGTGAGTGCCTTTTAGCACAATGCCTGCTCCTGATGGAGAATACTATACTCACTGTAAAAATCTGTTATGTACAACATTCGATGTAACAGGTTTGATGTTGCCTACTGCTTCATTTTGTAAATTTTACCCAAAGGTTCTACGCGAATTTGGTGACTCCATAGTCACTATCTGCAAACCTGGTTGATGATTAACAGCCTTCGTACAATACCTTCTTTCTTTTGGTCCAACCATTTCTTGGGGATATTTCTTTTCTAAAAGTCATGATCATGTTGCTTGTGTTGCGCTTTTGGTGTTTCTGTTGCAGTTAGTGTGGAAATTTCCCCCTGACTATGTTCAAATCCTCCCCCATCAATTAATTTTATCTATGAAGCTCTGACGCCACGTATTAGTGATGAGATCATTCGATTCATTGGAGAACTCAAACCCTTCTTGCAGAGAAAGCTAAAAATCTGAAAATGTCTTTAAATTATTCCTTTTTATTCCTGTTCACTATTGGAGTGCCCCTGGATCTATTTTATATCTGTCTATTTTACTCCGCATTTAGAGGCAATCTCTTATCGATAAGGATATAATAGTTCAATTGAACAGCACTTTTATTAAGTACTGTAAGCCATTGGCAGCTGATGAACAAAAATAGAGCTAATCTTAGTCTCTATCTAGAAGAATCTATCTTAGAAGTCTATCTTAGAAGAAATCCAATGTTATTTAAACTATGTAAAAAAAAATATTAATGGTTGTCCTTTGAATTTTACATCCAATCACCCTTTAAAACTCGGTGTTTAGAAAAGAATGACGATTCTGCTGTACCTAGCGACATTTGAAACATTATTCTTTTCATTTTCCCTCAGGATATCTGATATCCAGATTACAATCAGAGATTATAACCGTCCCAAACCGTCATCCCACTTCACTTTCATGGCAGCCATATTGCTTTCGCTTAATTGTGTCTTCCTAATGTTCCCAAGCAATTACAGCTTTCTCACGACAGCTCGTGCTGCTGGACATGCTTTCTTCTGACGTTCATTAATCTTCTTGAAAGTGTTCCAGTTTTCGTTTTTACCGACTGTTTACATAATTTTATGCAGATTGAGTAACTGCTCCATAAAAGGTCATTGTATATTTGGAAGAGATTCTTCCGCGTGCGTTTTGTAAATCCATGCCTTCTTCATTGGCATTTTGGATAAATTGATTGTGCTAAATATAAATTAATCCTTTCCAAATTGAAATTTGTTTTAGATAGGACAGGATAAAATATAACAATTGATATTTCTGTTTATCATTTGACTGTTTTAACAAATTTAGTTTGTAAGCATACTTTGTTAAGAATCAGAATTTTGGATGGATTGACATCAATAAATTTTGGATGAACCATTGATGTGTATTATCTTCCCATTTTTACCTCTTTTTATATCTGATTTTACTCTCCTATATATCTATTCTTTAAAAAGCATTTTTTCCGATTTGTGTAGTAATTTGGGCACATTCTAGGTTTCTTCCATAGGTCCAGATTCCAGACTCAAAGAAGTTATAAAACTCACATTTTGATCACCAGGGACGGACAATGTCTGCAATAATCTATTGATCAACTTGTTCTGAATACTGTACAAAATTATAGTTGATTACGAAGAGGGATCGCTTAGCATCCAAACGTCGGTCATATCTTCGCCAAGACTTAGAATTCGAACTTTGACCGTGTAAGTCTACAATCAAGATTTTCGGTTGGTAAAACTGATGTTTCACTCACAAACTGTAAGATCCCTACGTCCCAAACCCTCAGAGATATCGCGTGGAAAGCAGCGTCTCATTGAATACTGAGCAGACGATTACCATGAGAGTGAAGGAGTTAAATGCACGTTATCTCCAGTCCGGTGAAACGGAGAGAGTGAATGTTGACTTTCCATGGAAACTGTGTCTCGAGTAAACTGGGTCTTCCGCTCGCTTTACTCACAAAGTTGGCTGAAAACAAAAGTAGGCAAGGTGGTAATACTGTAGTAGTAGATAACTACCCGCAGTATGATGTGTAATCGTTGATTAGTTTGTTGATTTTGAGTATGTTGTAACAGGGGTAAATATAGGACTCGTCTTATTATCTTAGTCACCGTTCCGATTTAGAGAAATGATTTGCTTTCCAATGTTTTAAAACTGGATTAAGCCGTTTATGGTAATTTTGCTGATTCTTTCCATAGAGAAGAGATGAAGACATGTTCTAGCATAAGAGTGCATGATTCTAGCAGATGAAAACATGATTCCAGCAAATGTATATGATTTTCTCAGACGGATACAAGATTCTAGCATATGAAGATTCGGTTGATCTTAGGTAGCAATAAGGTAACATTCTCGTCCATTCAAGAATAATTTCTAGACCTTCAGATACACACTCTTGTGTATCGCTGTCGCATGAATGTGGCATTAAACCTTTCCTCGAATTCGACCTACAAATTTATACTAAGTAGTTAAAACTGTAATTTCTATTTGATCACTAACTAAAATGAATGATACGACATTGAAATTAAATTTGTGAAACTAGATCACTGTGATACGGCAATTTTATACATTTGAAACTCCTGCATCTTAGATTTATTTTCAAAAGATTCGATTAACATTTCACATTATCCCATTTTTAAAGATTTCAACAAACAATTACTCAAAGTAAACATACTAATAAGGAAATAATCAAACAAAAGCAAGGATACCCTAACCAACCTTTAAAGGCACGTCTGTTTAGAGAGTAATTAAAATAATGAGATTCGCAAAAAACGTGTGCTCAACTAAAACAGAAGTTATCTCTTACACGCATGCCACGTATGTCATTAAAATCACCTTTGTAAATTACGTTATCCTTGCACGTACGTACAAGAAGTACAAGGGCAGAAAACATCCAGGAACCGGCAAATCCAAGGTGAGGTCGGATTCCTCAGGAGATCAAGGAAGCTATGTGGAGAATTCAGTGGTTCTTGGAGGTGTTTGATTCACTTCTTTGATTTTGACAAGATTTGCTTATCTCGTGCTTTGTATCGTAATCGTGGAATTTTAGTGGTGATTAGGGCCCAGAGTGTTATATTCTTTGGCGTTCTAAGCCTTTGCTAATCCCTGGGTGCGTTATTGACAATATTTTTTGCAAAAGGTCATGGTTATAAGGTTCTTAAAAATCCTCAGAGTCTAATTAATAGTTGGATTTGGAGACCGACTATCTTGGACAGATAAATTCGTAATCCTCAGGAGATGATCAAGTCCTAAAACAGCTCCACTGGTCTCATCACTGAAATATCCTGAGCACGGCTTGAATCAACTGTTTCAACATGCTACCCTCTTTGACTAGATGAACATGTTTTTGGAAATCCTGTGATTTGCAAAATGTTCTAATTCTTCCCAAAAATTTGGAATTTCCAGCCTTCCAAGCGATTGTCAGTGAGATAGATCATCACAAAATAACGCTTCGAACGATTAGACCATGAGTTTGTTTTGAACACAGCTGGTAAAGTAAGCACGCTGAACCTAAGACCACTTCCTTAGAAGGCAGAGTCAAGGTGCGACCTACGACGGAACTCCACACTGTGAACCTTCAAGGATAAGGTCAATGCGAACCATCTGAATTTCCGACCGGTAGGGTTCATATGGACTGGAGAGTGGAGGCTGAACGTTCTAAAGATTAAAAACTATTAATACAAAATTGTAAACATGAATTTTTATCGTTCGGGAAGTTTGTTTTCAGATAAAGGAGACACATCAAACGATACGACAAGCGACAGCATCACAATAAATCATGGGCTTAACGACACAGTAAGATGCAGCTTTACTTTAATTCATATATGCAAAGAAAAGATAAGACGTTGCTTTAAAATAATTAATGAGTTACTTCTAACGATATGATATCCAGTATACACAACAGTTCGTAGCCGTTTGTAAATCCTACGACATGATGATTAACAACAACAAAAACTTATGCCCCTACATCCAATGATACGAAAAAGGTAGAAACTAATTCCCTGACTAATTTGGTTGTTTTACAATACGATTTTATTGTAAAATCCAAACTTACCGTACCATGGTTAACACATACTTTCACAGTACTTATAAACAAGTTTGTAATCGTGTCAAACAATACGCTACAGAAAGTCTATGAACAAAATCTTTCCAGCAACCAGTTTTTAGGTTGAACACTTTCCAATAAGCCCAAACAAAGAATGTCTTCAACACTGAAATGACGCCCAAACGGATTATTTCCTGTATTCAGATGAGTGAAACCCCTGTGGCGAAAAGCGTTTAAGCCGAATTCAGCGTGAAAGTACGAGAAATCCAACAAGGACCTACGATCGACTAGTTGACCTTCCTATAAATATCCATGACATCGGTAAATGCTGAGGAAAAAGAAGCTACGGTGGAGATCTGGAACACTTATGTCCTTGTCGAACATAACCTTAACACTCTACGCCTTGGAGGAGGCCAAAGAGTTCTTTAGTTGCGCCAAGCCCAAACCAGGTAGGGGTGAGTTTCCTGCTGCAAAAGGAATGTCCTTATTTACGTGTCATCATAACCTAACCTATCCTAACATAACCTAACCTAACCTACTCAATTATACAGTCAAAAATGGCCACCACTTTCGGGTGAGATATCCGACTCAGGTCACTTGGCGCAATCAATGTACACCCTTGATGGAGGGATCGTGTAGTATTTTCATTTGATATAACTTCTTCCATATGGCTACTATTGTTGACTCGTCTATCCAAGGCTGGCCATAATCTCCCACGCAATCCCACATGGCTGGTTACCGAGATTTACGGTTAGGTTAGGTAAACTGCGCTTTATATACCGTAGTGAGCGGAATCAGATGTAGCCTATAGCTTACGCGGATTGTGTCATTTCGATAAATATCTCCAAATAAATTTTATTCAAAGATTCGCAGTTTTTTTTATTTTCATTTTTTCCATTTTTGCTGTTAGCCGCCGGATTACGTTAAATGTATGATCACAATATTCGTGAATAAATGTACATTATGTGTATCGACGATCTGATAAAGTGATCTTGACATCCCCTGGACGCCTGATGATGACTTCGTGAAGTCGAAACTAGTGGAGTCAACTTATATAGATTACTAAGAAGCAGGTATTGACACCAATCTTTTATTTATAAGCTTATTACGACATCCAAGACAAATATGCACAATACATTCATAAGTGTAGATTTTTTTATCCTAGGGCTTGTTAAGGAAAGTTTAAATAAATTTCTTTGTGTAGGAAAATCATTTTTCTGTAAAACTACTCTACTGTATAGGTACTGCATAAGAATCAGAAAAGACGACCGCTTTTTATTCCAAAGTACAAAACAAGTAGGCCTAACGTAAACGTCAGTGGCGACTACTAATTGTCTAAACATTAGACATCGCCAACTGTTTAAATTTTGAGCTTATTTTACATATGAAATGTTATTCTAAACCGTTGTAATGCAACTGAAAACTACTCTACTATCTTAGTAAGAGGAATTAGATATTCAGAATGAGGACGATCGATTTAATTTTGAACTACAAAAATGTTGGGGTAAAAGTCCCATTTAAAGCTCCAGATACTAACAACTTTTCTTTCTGAGTTGTAACTCGGGAATGCTAATATTATTCAGCGACGTGATCGGAAATTCCAGTGACAACGGTCGATGCCGCCGCTAGGAATGTCGGAGTTTCGCCCACCGTCTGAGCACTTTCGGTTTTCTGATCTGATCTGAAAGTTGTCTCGTAGAGGTCAAAACTTTATTTGTGAGGTTGAAATATAAAAGTGTGTTTTTAGGGTAAATGTAGATTTTCTTTTATTAACTCTCTATTCAGTAACCCCATTTTCGCTTAAAAGTAATTTAAACTTGTATTCGGTTTGTAATCGGAAAAAATTGTTTTTTATTATCAATAATAACGTGACAATGTTCGAGCTCCAGTTGTAATATTATAAATAGCCTATATTGACTATAAATCATAGCTGGACGTTGCCAAGGTTTGTGATACTTTTATAATAAGTTGTAAAAGAAATTGTAAATTAATTACAAGTGAACTTTGCTAAGTTTCGTGTACATGAGTGAATAATCAGTTGGGGTAGACTTCCGTATCTGTTGGCACAAACAACCGAATGAAAATATCGATTATTCGATTATTTCTATCGATATATCGTTTGGTTAGTTAGGTTAGGTTAACCTTACCTAACTAACCAAACGATATATCGAATAATTGAAATATCGATCGACATTTTCATTCGGTTGTTTGTGCCAACAGATACGGAAGTCTACCCATAAGTTGCAATGGATGACGTCTGTTTGTGCTACAAAATAAGTTCCAATCTGCTGTCACGCATACGAATATTGTTCAATGCCAGACACACTAACAGTGACAATTCGCTACACAAGTTTGGAAATTGTGAAATATCCACCGCAGGATTGTAAGCTGCAGCCAATAACTCTAGACGGTAAAGTTATTTAATACGAGAGCTAATAAATCGTAGACCACAGAGGTATGGGAAGAATTATTACTTGTTTAAGTCAGCTTACGGAGATGTCACTTTTAATGGACGCTCGCACGCGATTGGCGGAGGATCAATATGTACACAGGAAATAAAAATGTTTCCCGGCATGCAATTGTAAGGCGACATCTCATAGAGGTCTTCTGGGACGCCGGGACTTCCAAGGGGGTTTTGTAAGCCTGCGCACAATAATGATCTATAAAAGAGAAATATAGTGTTTTTTTCTGTTTTAATCGTATCGCGTAGCATGTATTTAATGATTAAAGAACGTTATAACAGATATATCTATTACTAGTGTATTTAATAAATTGATGTTGAGGTTTTGTGGAATATGTGGGCTGTAAATGTCACCTTAAAAACCTCGAATATTTAACCTATGCAAACGAACAAAACAAATGGAGGGAATAGGCTTTACATGTACTTACACCACTTGGTCTTTCATGGAAGAATTATATTTAAAAAAAATTGTTATCCATGTGGGTGGGCTTTTCAACGATCTAATTTAGCACATGCATCACGTTTCAAAGAGGCTATACCTGTGATATTCTATCAGGGCTGAATATTAGTTTTGACCAGTTTCTACTGGTATACTAGCGATCCGATTTGTACTAGCGATCCTGATTAAAACGTAGATTTATCTTAAAATAAAATTTATCAGCCCACGACTCAAATAAACCTATAAACAAAGTGATATTTCGCAACCAAAACTGCACCTTTGAACATTTAAGTGTAGAATGGATTAATGAAAATAAAAGCAAAATAAACAGAAATGAACAAGGACTAAAACTATAAGACAGCATATTTGCAGAAAGCTGCCTGTTGCCGGCACGATAGCTCATGTAAATCGACCAAGTTGTGCGAAATCGTCAGAATCACGAACCTCTGTTGTCACAGCATTCATGTTTACGTTCCCGCGCTTTTGACGTCTCGTGTGCATAACCCGCCCTTTTCAACGACCTTGCAAACATATCATGTAATACGACTGAATTAAATTTAGTCTGTTTAATGTTAAATCCAGTTGGGTTTTGTTTCTAGAATGGATTGTACATAGCTTTTAACTTGGATGTAATACTTTATGAGTTATTAATACGTGATGTTCATTTGTTTCTTAAATACTCTTTTAAAGGGGTTTCTTATGTAGTTTTTACGACGGTATAAAGTTATGATAAAACTTTTGAAGAATAGTACATTCAGATAATATCAAATGAAAGACCTAATAATAAAGTTAGCTTATAGTTATGTGAATTTTATTTTTGCCAAACGTCCAGAGTGAAACCCCTTAGCAGTACTTAATTTTGAAAATTGAGGTATCGAAACTAAATCAATGAGATAAAGATAGAGGGGTTTCTTTGTTCCGTTTAAAAAATCTGCAGGAGATTGTTTCTCCATATCCTCCAACAATTCGCGTCATCATTGAGTATACAACGTATATACTCATTGGCTCTATTCAAAGAATGTTTTAGAGTAAAACCAAAAGCATTAAAGACAAATGTAGCACCAATATAAACAATGTATATTACACTGGCTGGGTAGCTGGGTGGTAATGCTCACCCAACAATCTAAAGGTTGCCGGATCGAGTTTTAAAAGTAGCTTTTTGATGATCTGGAACTGGACCCAGCTGTTCCTGATTATTGGACTTTAAATAAATGATCCTGGCCAATAACAACACTACACAGATGATCTCGCTCAATTCTACACTCATCCTTCCTCGCATTTGGATTAAAATACGCACCTAAAGTGGCGTCCTCATCTCAATTATCATTTGATAATGTCCTAAAATATTTTTTTTTATATAACAATCTCTAGAGAGAAATACTTTATCTCTGTTATAAAATCGTTTCAGATCTTTGACACAGTTATTTGAATGGATTACGTAAACATTCACTATCTTCAATTTAGAGGTATAAGCTTATCGATAACGTTTATAGACTACTTTCTGTTCACAATAATTAATCTTCATAAACATACTTAGACACGTTTCATTTGTGATCAAATACAAACCCAAGAGAATAAAAATACCCTCGAATACACGTTAGATAACATCGTATCTCGTAGCAGAATTTGTAGTAGCACGCACTCGGTGCCAAAATCAACCTCTTAAATTACTCGACATAACGTTTAGGAAAGCAGACAGGGGTGAATATGGACAAACAGGGTTATTGAAACATGGAGCTTCAGACGCACTTTTGACACGCGAAATATCCATATAAGCCTGGGGCGATGTCGGGGACATATACAGCCGGATGTATCAATTGAGATGTTGTTATATTTACCGGAGACATTTCTGGATTGGTTCTAGCCTGGAAACAGTTTCATAACCATTTTATCAGTCGTGAATTTTATTGTCACATTACAGTAGTTTATATCACGTAAGATATAATTCAAGATTTATTATGAACTAGTACGAAAAATGATTTTTTGGTCCTAGGACGCTAGGCACGAGCCCGGAATTGTTTTCACATTACTTCAGGCTAGACCTAGGGGTTGCGGCATTATCACATGGATAAAATCCTTTGGTGATTTGGCGGGATTTGAACCCAAGATCTCTGGAACCGAAGTCCCGTACTCTAACCATAGACTCGCTCTAACCACTAGACCAGGTCGCACCCCAAAAAAATTAAAAAATGAATATTACGGTGAATATGTAGGTTTACCTTATGGTTGTCAGGTTATCGGAGTATGTTGGTATCACGAATATTAGAAAAGAAACAAGTGTGGATCAACATAAACAAATCTCGTAACTGGCCCGAATCCTGTACGAATAACATTAACATATAGTTTATACAGTTCTAGACAGTAATATTAAATCATGTTTACTTTAGGGCCAGTAACGTCATTTTTTTGTGTACCAACCATAGCTGGTCAGTTCTAGGGTTCTAGCATATATGAAGTATCTATGGTTCTAGTATTCCTAGTTGATTATGAATCAGGTGTACGTTTCGCAACATAATAAAACACATCAGGAGCAAAGTTTGTATATACGAATGTAGGTTACATATACAGCACTAATCATAATATACAATACATACTTCATATCATATCATCATACTTCAAAAACCTGGCAGCCATGAGGTAAACCTAATCGTTTAATCAATTGTTCTTTTATTCAGTCCGGTTGTGCAAAATACATAGGCACAATTTGTCTGGAGGACGATATTTTTAGAGCAAATGACAAGGATATTCAAGCTGCTAGATTTTGGAAGAAGATGATTTAATCAGTCAGTCCGGACACGGAAAGTAAGTAGGTATCGATTGTTCTTGAGAATTGTTCTTGAACCTAAAATAGTATTACACTCACAAATATTTCGGTGAATTGAAAAGTAAGAGAGCTTTGATGATAAGTTTATCTAGAATTGGCATTACTATATTGGTAAAGTATGTTTGCTTTGGAGCACTATTTATATTGAAGTGAACTGGTATCATCATTCATCCTGATGATGCAAACCATCTAACATTCTTCCACATATGTAGCCCAGAGACCAGGAGAGGTCCATTGTAAAGTATGCGTGCAGTGCGTTTTGATATTTTCTATTATTTAATGTTAGTCCATAATCTAAACTACTTAAAACAAATTAAAATGTATATTTATGAGCTATTTATATCTCCTTTTTAAGTAAGCATACTCATAAGAATGCACTTCAAAATAATAGAGAGACATAAAATAAAACAGAAGAGTACTACTTGCAACATAAAAAGAAAATACTACTGTTACCAACCTGATGAAAAACAATCAAATACTCCGTCTTAGGTTACTTTTACTCACTATACTCTCGCAATATCCTAACTCAGACAAAATACTAAACAATACTCCAACTGCGTTTGCACACTACACTTAACTACTCAACGAACACTGAATCCAACACCGAACTACGCAACTCTGACGCGTGTATTTTTAAGAAACCGACTCATTGTGTTTTCCACGAGCGGAATCAGTTGAGTCGCCTCACTGCTGGCGCGTCGCCAACAGACTGGAGGAATTACGGTATCGGGCGGATCACAAGACGTTCCCGGGGATTATGGGACGTCCTAGAGACATTATGGGATGTCCCAGGCGTTGTGGGACTGCAAGTCCAAAAAGTTACAAGCAACACCGCTTTGTGTTAGGGACTGCGGAGCGAAAAAAAGTGGACCGAAAATGTAGCCTTGTGGTACACCGTAACTTTCTTGGCTAAACAGGTTAAATAAAATACAGTAAGGCTTATTCATAATAAGCAATAGAAGCAATAGAAAATATACAAAAAGAAATTAAAAAAATTAACTTAACGAAATATTTACTAAGTTGATAAATGAGAAGATGATGTGTAAAGTGATGTATATTGTAGGCCTAACTGCAGTAGAGTATATGTATTTTGAGTAACCTATTCAATTATTGATTATCCAGCATATGTGCAGTATTGCTAATAGAAATGACTTTAAAACTGTTTGGATCTAATTCAGTGTCATGCCTACGTTGATATTTTTAAAAATTACAATACAACAGTAATATATTGAGCAGGCAATAATAGATAAAATCAAATAAATTGATAATTGTACGTGTACAATAGCATTTACTTTTTTACATACAGCTTGTTTCTTTCAAAACCCAAGTTTTAATTTTTTTCAACCAAACGGATTCGTTATTTCAATTATCATGTAAGGAAATGGTCCTATTAAATCTACAATCATTAGGCTCGGGTTCTTGTAGTAAATTCTCAGTGTAAAACCAGACCAGGTTGAGATTCCGCACCGTGCGGCTACTGGAGAATTGAAAATATGCGGCGCAATCGTATCAAGTAGCAAACACAGCCTCCCTTGATAAATTATACTGAAAGTGAGGTCATTTTGTTTTTATACAAGGCATGTGCAATGTATATCCTTCATATCTTAGGACACATTTGGCTGGAATTATTTGTACATTACTTTCAGCTATGAGTATTGAGTAAAGGGTCGTTACTTTATGTCATAGCTAGGTTATTGGTGATTGATATGATTCGAACCTAAGACTTGGGGACCGAAGCGAGGCGTTCTGCCGCTAGACCTGGCTGCTTCCCGGGCCCATGCTACTGGATTTTTTTAGTATTTTCGAGCTTATGACATTAAAATTGTCACGTGACAAGTAAGTTTGGTGCTTTGAATTTGCAAAAGTGTTGTGCGTAAAAGTATCGAGAGTGTGTGTCAAACAAGCTATTGGATAACTTATTTTTGTTTTTTACTAGCTCGTTAACATTAACATAGAACCTAAATATATTATATGAATTGTCAACCTAATACTAGAAAGGAAGAATTAGATGACCTTTGGCCTTAAGCTGTCACACAATACATTTTTGTAACGTCCTTATACGCATCCTTATACTCGTATAAACGCTAATTAAAAAAAAGCGTCTCCACACGAAAGCAACTAATAGAAATGCCGTAACAAATTTAACGCTGGATTAGAACGAATACCCTTAAAATTAATTTCTAGACATAGTTATTCGAAGATAGCGAGTCTGAAACCTTGTCTAATATTTAAAATAAAACCGGTCCGAACTATAATTTGGTGTCAGCTTTGCGTCATCCAGTCCTGGTGAAAATTAACAAAATAATGGATTTGTCTAGTTTTGACATAGAGGCTCCTATGTAATCGGTCAATGACTCTATGGCCATTGAACTCTGTGCCTGTAATAAATTCTACGTAGGAGGATATGATTTTAGAATGATTGATATGAGGAAGGTTAAATTTAATTCTAACATTTATTAAAAGAAAAATTAGGCAACATTGGAAAAGCTTAGAAGGTGCTTTAAGGGGTGTATTTAATATATTGAAAATATTCGGAAACTTCTCTACAGTTTGAAACTGTACCCAGCCTCTTTGACCGAACTAAAAATGGCTTTTTAAAGAACACAGCTGGCCTCGATCAGAAACAAAGCTAAACAGGCCATCTCACTTTATTTTATTATTACCAATACTAGGAGAGTACCCGTCCTTCGTACGGGGTTGGCATATAAATTTAAATTGCTTATTGCAGTTATACTCAAGCTTTGCCTTTGCAATGGGGGAGGACAAAGTTTGATAAAATTTACTTCTTTAAATTGACCTTATACAATGGTATTACACATCTACCATAGCCATAATGTTCTACCTCTTCACCTAAACAATAAAGAAAAATAAAGTATTACAAATAAAAAAAACACAAATTATTCATGACATCAAAAACATAAACATAACTGTAAACAATCCTACTTTGACAGTTCTCATTGCGTATCACAGTTGTTTGTTGCTGCTTAGTTCAAATTAGCTGTTTACATAAACGCAAAAAAATATAGTGCTGCACCCTGTTGGCAAATCTTATAACTTTTTAATGCTTTTGTATATCATAGAACCAACTTTTTTAGTTGAAACAGCTGACTAAATTCTTTAATTCCCTTTAAATATGAATACTCATAAGGTTAACATGGGAAACTACAGAGCCACTGGGGCGGAGCCCGAAGGGATTTTTGAGATAAGAATATGCCTATATGTTAATCGGGAATGTGAGCTATCATCATGCCAAATTTCAGCCCAATCCATCCAGTGGTTTATGCGTGATTGACCTTCAAACACACAAACAAACAAACAAAAAAACAAACAAACAAACATACAAACTTTCATTTTTATAATATTAGTAAGATTATCAATTGAGATGGGGGTGCCACCTAAGTATAACCTAAATGTGAGTGAATGATGAGTGTAGAATGGTGTGAGATCTGTGTAGCTTTGTTACTGACTAAGATCAGCTGGTTCATCAGTCAGGGCCATTTATTTAAATCCCAAGGAATAACTAGGTCCAGTTTGGAACCATCAACAAGCTACTAAACTTTTCTCAGTTCCGATCCGGCAACCTTTTGATTGTTAGGTTGCACCACATAGCTACCCAACCGGTCTTATATAAAAATAAATAAATTCTAAATCACTCTTCATATTCAGTAACACTCAAACAAAATACCAGACGCTGCTCAAATCGATCTCTCAAGACTTTTTGAACACCCAGCACGACTACGTGCCAAACATACAGGAGTACTTACGACCAAAAAGGCAAGTACAGGAAGCTATCATTGAACGCTTTATCAGTCAAGTTACCGAAGCGGTCGACCCTGAGCCAAGCCGTGATGTTGACCCTTGATAAAACCATTAATTGTAAACAGCTGTTATTGAATCCCATTACGGTACGTGCGTGTAGGGGTTCACAGTTACCCGCCCACGGTGTGGTGCGCGTACTCGTAGTTAATTGGTTGTACAGTATCAATCAGCTGTTTAAATCTTGTGTTGAATCAAACTAATCAACTGTTGTGTTTAAGTTAATAGTTGTATTTTTTTTCGTTGTGTGTGTTCTTTAACATGTATGTATACAAACGTATAACTACTGTTAGACTTTGCATTAGTGTTATTTTAATTTTCCGTTCCTCCACTATCCATTTTGGATATTCACATGGCTAAAAAAATATATATATCAATCAAGTAAAATTGTTATGTCAAAAACTTCCTCATATTAGATTTCAGTCCCATAAGATCAATGTTAAATTTGACAGAATATACCATCATTTGAAGCAGTATGCCGGTGTTATTTATAAAGATATAGTTTTAAGAATTAATTATTAGGTTTATATAACATAGGGTACTAGGGAATCAAGATATGATATTTCAAATATTTGGTTTTGTCTTTTCTTATAAATTTTTACATTAAAGGCCTAATCAATGATCATTAACTTGTTAAGTGGAGGGAAAATGACAAAACTAAAATTTTCACTCTCTAGAGGACCATTAAACTTAATTTTAACACCTTAATCATTATTTTACCACAACAAGTTTTTTAGAAATGCTGTTACAAAGTTAACATTGCTCTTAAGGAATTAAAATCCAGTATGGCTACTACTGATGAAGAGTCTTCAGTTATACTGTAAGACAGTAAAGTAAAGACGATCGGTTTCGACCAGCAAACATTTACTTATTGACATTGGGCATTGGGAAGCTTTTAGAACAGTCCTTAAAGTAGCTTTAAAGAGGTTCTCTTATCGAAGATGTAGTTTTACAAAGAAGTAACCTAATCGATGCTAAGGTGACAGAGAAGAGTACGAAGGAAGGACGGAGGGTGACAACTGATAAGAACGGATGCGGAAGTGAACATAACGGAGCGCTAAGCGCATGCGCATAGCGACTTCCGGCGCCACTGAGGTCACAGCTATTGTTACAATCTGTTACATAGTATCGGTTGTTTATTTTCCAATAAAAATTCAATAAATGTACATTAAAATGCAAAATGTATTGGTTTTACTGTGCTTAAATAAGTTAATATATTCCCTAAATCATACAATAATTTGGCCGTGTTTTCATAGTGAGGAAATAGTAGTAGGAGCGAAAGTGGGTCTTTTTGGTATGCAATCGTGTTTTACAACACAAGCGAGGCGCAGCCAGGCCAGGTCCAGAAATTGCCTTGCTTGAAATTGATCAAGGAACCCCCGGATTTGAAAAGACAAACACTATAACCCCTAGATTATATCTTTCTCAGTAATATATCTTGTTATCAACATAACTACTTTTCTTCTTAACACTATTAGATATGCAAAGTATATACAAAACCTGCTGTACAATGTTCATAAACCGAATAACGCATATATGTACAGGATGCTAGCTTTTTCTAGAAGAAGGTGACTAAACTGGACTCAAATTGATACAAAATGGCTATGTACGGCTGAGCGCTTCAGTCTCTTTGAAAGAAGATAAAGGTAAAAGCCGGGCAGAATGGAAACTCGGAAAGTAAAAGCCAAGTTCGAACTCATGCATCATGCAACAACTTTGCTGTCAGTGATCAAGCATAAACAGAGAAAGTACAATATCCATTCAAACTTTTGAATACATTGTGCTGTTTCCACGTGACTGAATCTGTCGTTTCACCTTCTTTGACAATTTACATGTTTACATATTATTCACCGTTGATGTATCAGTTTGGATGTACCGTACACATCTCAATGTTATAAGGTAGGTAGCTAAAATTGTAATCTTGTTATTAAAAATGCTATTCTGTTCGTACTAAGATTATGATACCTATTTTGTGTGAGGAATGATATGTTAATATCAGATCTCTTTAAATATTTAGTTGAACATCCAAGCTATTTATGAAAAATGAAAGTAGATCAGCAATACAAGGATAGTTGTCTTACATTTTTGAACCAGACATTTTCAGAAATTTAGGTAAACATCCCAGTTGTATTACATTCATGTATCACTTTAAAAAGTTTAAATCCTTATATTAGTTTTTTGAGTCATGAAAGAAAATAAATATTAGGCCTAAGAATAAGCAATTTCGTTTCCAAAATCAAAGCAGTCTTAGATTTACTTATAAATATTTCAAAAATAATAACCTAACTTAAAACCGTATTGCCCAACAGTACAACTAAACTTAATCAAAAATTTCGTAAATTCCACACAAATCAATTTATTACACTTTCACTTTTCACGTAGCTTCCAAATAGCCATAATTCGGGCCGGTCATGTCCGATTTATTGCACAATTAAATACCGGTACGCGTCTATATATCTATATAGTAGCAACGCCGCCAGCAGAACGTGCTACCGCGCATGGCCTTGGACCGCCTAGCCACCGCGCCGGCGCAGACTACAACTGGGTTAATCGCGCCACAATTAATCAACAGTTGGCAATACTGATACTTTCCCCGGGTCAAGGTGGGGTGGCAGTACTGCTAATGCAACATGTGTCGGGTCTAATAGCTATTTTGTCTCTCATCATGGGTTAGTCATTTTGTTGCTCTTGATTGTAATGGACTTGGTATCCGGGCGAATTTTAATTTAGTGATGTGTATAGAGTGGTTAGCGGTTTGGACTTTGATGTGAGGGATGCGGGTTCGATTCCCTTAAAAACCATAAAAATTATGGGTCTGCGGACCGCTATACTAAAAATTTCTGTAGGCCTACTTCCTTCTGGAAACGGCAATGTCATATCCACAAAAGAGATTTTCCGCAAGATATAGTTTGCCTTAGCAACCTTCAACCTTCTTCGAGGCCGTTCTGGACAATAATATCGAGGCTGGTTAGTATAACTTTTGTTTTATTACTCTGAGGTATAACTGAGTTTCTACTGAAAACGTTGTATCCCCTTCAACACCCCAATGCATAATGATTATGCGTTTTATTGAATACAAACTCACTTGCCTACTACCGTTTTACTTACCACCTAAATACTTTCTTCAATAATATTATGTGTTCGTTATATGAATATATGAAATCTTCAAACGCGTATTTGATTTATCCACATCGATACTGTTAATCTCCGATTTGTTAACCAAAAAGTGAATTAAATTGATAAAGATTCTAAAGATCGTGTCTTAAGGTTTATTTACTCACTTGCTTGAAACGCAAACGTGCCAATTCGAATTTTCCAATAGGATACACACCTGCAAAACACATATTATTATAAATTTTTACAAAATTAGAACACTGATAACTAGGTAGCTAAGTGAATATAGTGCTCAAAATCGGGGGATCTCCAGTAAAATCATGAGAGGATTCAGAAGGGTTTTGAAACTGAACCAAGCTGTCCTTGATAATCATGTTTTAAATAATATTCCCAAAGCTTCTGGTTGTGTTGCTAGCCTGGTGGTTAGCGTCTTGGACTAAGAGCGGGAGGGACGGGTCAGTTCCGGGGTTACCTCCCGCTATCTCCGCGTCCCGCCATCTCCGTGTACCGCTATCTCCGAATTTCAGAGTGACCCCTATAATCCTCGGTTACTTCCTGCGTTAAGACTTTCCGTTCAAACCTAACCAAACCTAACTTAACTTAACTTAACCTAACCTAACCTAACCTAACCTAACCTGACCTGACCTAACCTAACCCACGGGTTAAATTTTCATCAAATCTTCCATCCACGGGGCTTCGCAGCCGTGGATGCAATGACAGCTAACAACGCAGTCAGTGACTGGATTATAAGGGTCACTCAAGAATTCGGAGATGGCGGGACAGATTTGGGTTCGGAGATAGCGGAACGCGGAGATAGTGGGAGCACACGAGTTCCGGCACATCCTCAAATCTTAAATAGGTGTGGATAACTTTCCCCTAAAAACGTTTGAATAGACTATAAAAGTTCCACGGGCGTAGACCCAAACAAAAAAGCTGCAATGGCCCAAATAACGCCCAAAGTGGCTGATGCCCAGTTGCACCGATGGTCAAAGGAATTTGCAAGGGTTGACAAAGTCCTCTTTCCCAAAAGTGCCCAGTTGCACCAGTGGTCAACAATCTGCAAGCTTAGGTGCTCCTTCCCCTCCTCGAACGACTTTATATACCTATCCCCTCTTTTACGTTCCATCGTATATAGTCTGCGCTAAATATTTACCATATATAGGGAACTAGCACATAACCTAACCTAACTTAACCTAACCTAACCTAGCCTAACCAAATCTAACCTAACAATATTTCAAGTGGAACTAAGCATCACCCTAAAATGAACATCGGTGCAACTGGGCATTCGAGATTAGGGCCAACCCTGACCATCGGTGCAACTGGGCAACTGCGCCCAAAGCTGGAACGGTAGTTAACACGTAGTTAACTGAATAATTTAGTTAACAGTATTCACAATTGTGATGGCTCCAAGCGTCGCTTTGAATGTGGAATTGTGGAGCCGCTAACTCCACGGGAGTCCGATGATTCTCCCACCCATGGGAGGGCTTAGTGTGAATCAAACTGTACAGATTTGCACATTTGCTCCGTGTTCCAAGTAGGTCAGAACCATGTCTATTGTTGTAAAACCGTTGGTACCACTAATGTTTCATTTGAAACTTACTTTACGAATTGTTGCTAATCTTAAGTTGTTTGTATCATAATTTCTGTAACTAGTTTGTTTCCAGAATTTCTATTCCGTGAGGTAAATGTTCTAGCTACTTTTATATTAATTTCTTGTGGTCATTCTTGAGGTTACCGTGACATTCGAGCTCACTAATATATTTTAAATGTCGGTCGGAACCATCCTAAACATAAACCAAGCTACAAATAAAATTACTAATCGTATTATCTCAGAAGTATAGATAAACATTTCTCCAGAGCAGTGTGATTTGGTAAGACACTCATCATTTTAAGGTGGTTAAAAGCTTAAATTTACTAACAGAATGATAACTATTAGTAAATACGAAAGTATCTACTGTATAAAACACTGTAGGTGCTTGAGAATTAAAATGTTAAGAAACTCTTTAAGTTTTCAAAAGACTTTGAACTATTATATCAGGAATATGTGTCACAGGGATCATTTCTAGTTGCATATAAACATTAACTAATAATATACTCTGTATATTGGAACCTGTTCAATATATAGATCCGTAATGGGTAGTATATTATTGGTCTTTATATCAGACACAAGGAGGAAGATGCAGGCTGTAACTCGATTGCCTACTCAGCGCCTTGAATTTGCAAATAACTATTTACGAAGGCTTTGCACTAAAATTGTTGCCTTACATTTTCTATTACATCCAAAATAGCTAACATGCTACCAAAGCTACACATTGTGTAATTCCAATATAGTTAAAAAAATACCAAGATTATTTTATAAATAAGGTTTTAATGCATCAATGGTTCACAGAATAGACATATTTTAATCCTTTATATGTAAATCCACTTGGTCACTTTTTGAAAATATTAAAATACTTTCCAGTTAATGTAGTGTAAAACATAGCCTGTACATTAATGATCGTTCGATTACTTGCACGCCTCGTTTAATCAAAGATAAGTCACCATAATTCGATAAAAAGTTGTATAGTCAAACATAAATTCACACCATTAATAAAATCTGTCTGAAAAATGTCTTTCATTTTACAGGTACTACTTGCCCGAATAGGCTGACATGTCCAACAATAACAGTAACTGAACCGAAGATTGTTATATGTATTACTTATTCATTTATTCATATCAACGGATATTACACCATTCATAAAATAATGTTTTTTTAAGTATTTATAAGTATATTACTTCAGTATAATTTATAAGTATAATTACTTCAGTATAATTTATAAGTATTTATGAGTTTTACAAGATGATAATACAGTATGTAGTCTTTTCAAACTAGTAATAGTGATGGCAAGGTGTTTATCTTACAGTGGTTTTAAACACCCACATTATTCTCTTATAAATTATCTAAGCGTCGAAGGATGGACAAAAGTACTTGTACACCATTAAGAACTGAAAATACACCGAGATTTTTATTTAATTTTGAATGTTTACAATAGCTGTTGTACCCGTGCTTGTGAAAGAACAGTAACCTGGGCACCTCCAGGGCCACTGAGATGGAGTCCAAAAAGATTTCTGCGACGAGAATAGGCCTATATCGGGAATATAAACTGTCTTGCCAAATTTCAGCCCAATCCGACAAGTAAATGCGCGATAGAGCCACAAACATGCAAAGAAACTTTCAGCTTTATAATATTATATGTTGACGAAAATGATGAAAAAGTACTGTGAATGTATCTTGTCATCGCTACCCTTCATATTCCCCTACCTCTTCCACTTATTTCTACCCCTTGCGTGTGTACGTCGTTTACAAGTCGATTTATTACCATAAACATACAACCCTCACATATCAGTTGTCCCACTGTGACTTGGACTCAGAGGAGATATTTTTGACATGTTACCTCTAATTATAGGAAGATTCATATGGGTATAAACATGGATGTAGATATTATGGCTGTGTATGAGCTCACCGTTGTATTCGATAAATCATCTGATTTTGTGTGCATTTGTGTTATTTTTACGGTTGCTGAAGGTTAAGACATATATGTATTTCCAAATCACGAACAATACTTTTAGAATTTCTCCTTTATCAATTGACCAACCAAACCAATATTATTATACGACGGGGACACAACTGGATGTATTATTAGAGAATGGAGTGAAATGTGTTAGACAGCTGTTAGTACTGACTACGATCAGCTGTTTTCTTTGCCAGGACCATTTAATACCATTCCAATGATGTAAATGAGGTTATGGTAGGTTATTTTAGGTTATGTTATGTTAGGTTAGGGTACACTTCCATATCTGTTGTAAAAAACAACCGAATGAAAAATTATTCGATATATCGATTATTTCATTCGATACATAGTTTGGTTAGCTAGGTAAGGACCTTACGTACTTACCGCACGACATATACAACTAAATAATCGATATATCGACCGATATTTTCATTCGGTTGTTTTTTACAATAGATACGGAAGTATGCCCTTAGGTGAGATGAGGTTTTGTTAGTTACTAAAGGGTTGCTCCTCAACTGCAACTTACAATAAATGGTTTAGGAAAGGTATTAATACTTTTTATTTGGGTAGGTTATGTTTATTCCTTACAAAACGTAAAATAAAATAATTTATTTGCGACTTGTACATGTATGAAATATTATACATTTGTTTCACCTTTATGCATGGTTAATTCCAATAGTAGCATCTCCTTGAAAATACCCGAGAAAAGAAATGTTCCACAACATTCAAGAATTACATCAAGACAACCGTAAACGTGATCTATCCGGCCCAGGCACGTCACCAGACGTTATAAATCATAAAGGGATCCGCCCGCCTTTGTCTGATGTTAATTACAAATGTTAATGGACCACAGATGGTCTGGTCAGCATACAATGGTCAAATTAGTCTCACCCTAGCCTCTCTGCACGGCCGTGGTCGGTTATACACACACAAGCACACACATACGCACACTAGCATGAGGTGGAGGGGAAAGGGGTGTACAATATGTTTAAACATCATTAAATTGAATGTTTACAGATAATACAGGGTTAATGTTGTTCAAAGGTTTATTGCGGACATTTCCCATCACGATGGTAAAGGAACAATACACAACGTTTCGGGATCTGGAATCTGATCCCGTCCTCAGGTGAAAAACAACTAACACAACTAACACACAAACGCTCAACATCAGTTGGAATACACTACCGAGAGTAGCAGTAAAAAAAACACCTACACCCCCCCCCACTCAACACAAATTATAGACTCTTTGTGATTGGTTATTATTCGCATGTTGTATCATGACTTGGACTTCTATACAGTGCACATTTTTTTACTACTACTCTCTGTAGTGTATTCCAACTTAGGCTGGGCGTTTATGTATTGTTAGTTGTAATGCGTTAGATACCTAAGTTTTTTTCAACTGAGGACGGAATCAGATTTCAGATTGTGTATTTTTTACCATCGTGATGGAAAATGTCCGCAATAAACCTTTTAACAACATTAACTCATTATCACCAACAATGAACTTGAAACAAAGAATAAAGGGTTTTCGCAACCATTCTAATGGACATTTGAACCTTAAACCCTCACTGAAGCTGTGTAAGTTGCACGGTGGTACGATGAAAAAAATTCTGTATACCGAAACAAGACTTTTTCTTCTTTGTTCGTTACCCAACGTGTGAGTAGGTAAACAGCTGTTTCATTTTCTCAAACATGTTTTTTGAAAAGTAAACGTTTGAAGATAAAAACTTACTCGTATTATACAGGAATTAGTAAATTTAGACTTCAATTGATTTCATTCAGGTAGAACCGTTAACACTTTCGTGGCATTTTCAGTTTTAACACTTTTTATTCATTACACGCTTACAATATTACGACATACGTTCACTTGTATCCATTGAAGGATGTTTATTTAGAAATTCCTGATTTAGTAATAGCACAGGGATCCAAACGTGCAAGTTTGTACAATTATGAGGCAAGTCTTGGCTCAGTAGCAATGATATATCGATGAACGTCATTGCAGGAGTTGTGTCCATACATCACTATGCACTCAGGGGACATCGATACTCTAGGTCAGAGGGAATAACTCAAATACAAACATTAACTGAGACAGCCAGAGACTAGTGAGGCTAAAAATTTATTGTTGCAGGTATAAATCAAAGTTTACACGTCCGTTTTTTTACACACCTCATAAGAACAATAAGTTTGATCGTCATCACATATTGCGCTATGTGAACTTTGATTGCCGTAACAGAAAGAATAAATGATGTTATGTCATGATTTTAAACACAAGTTGGACATATAACCAAGTCATCAACTTATGTAATGATTTTAGACACAAGTTGGTCATAACCAAGTCATCGACTCATGTCATATTTTTAGACACAGGTTGACCACAACAAAGTCATCGACTTATGTCACGATTTTACATTCAAGTTGACCATGACCAAGTCATCGACTTATGAGATAATTTTAGACACAAGTTGACCATAACCAAGTCGTCGACTTATGTCATGATTTTAGACACAGGTTGACCACAACCAAGACATCGACTTATGTCATAATTTTAGACACAAGTTGACCATAACCAAGTCATCGACTTATGTCATGATTTTAGACACAGGTTGGCCATAACCAAGTCATCGACTTATGTCATGATTTTATATGCAAGTTCACCATAACCAAGTCATCGACTTATGTCATGATTTTAGACACAAGTTGGTCATAACCAAGTCATCGACTTATGTCATAATTTTATATGCAAGTTCACCATAGCCAAGTCATCGACTTACGTCATGATTTTAGAGACAAGTTGACCAAAACCAAGTCATCGACTCATGTCATGTTTTTAGACACAGGTTGACCACAACAAAGTCATCGACTTATGTCACGATTTTACATTCAAGTTGACCATGACCAAGTCATCGACTTATGTCATAATTTTATATGCAAGTTCACCATAGCCAAGTCATCGACTTACGTCACGATTTTAGAGACAAGTTGACCATAACCAAGTCATCGACTTATGTCATGATTTTAGACACAAGTTGGTCATAACCAAGTCATCGACTCATGTCATGATTTTAGTCACAAGTTGGCCATAGCCAAGTCAACGACTTATGTCATGATTTTAGACACAAGTTGGTCATAACCAAGTCATCGACTTATGTCATAATTTTATATGCAAGTTCACCATAGCCAAGTCATCGACTTATGTCATGATTTTAGACACAGTTTGATCACAATCAAGTCATCGACTTATGTCACAATTTTAGACACAAGTTGACCTTAACCAAGTCATCGACTTATGTCATGATTTTAGACACAGTTTGGTCATAGCCAAGTCATCGACTTATGTAATGATTTTAGACACAAGTTGGTCATAACCAAGTCTTCGACTCATGTCATGTTTTTAGACACAAGTTGACAAAAACCAAGTCATCTACTTATGTCATAATTTTAGACACAAGTTGACCATAACCAAGTCATAGACTTATGTCATGATTTTAGACACAGGTTGACCACAACCAAGTCATCGACTTATGTCATAATTTTAGACACAAGTTGACCATAACCAAGTCATCGACTTATGTCATGATTTTACATTCAAGTTGACCATAAGGCTCTAGTCATCGACGTAGGACGAGTTAGCTCGTAGGCGCATCACATTGTACTCAGCAACAATGGGGATTCAAGGAGTTAAAGTGTTACCAACACTTTCACTAGACAGCTGTTTGTGAGTCCCCAGTGATTGTGAGAACTATAACTTACGAGTAGGGAATTGTGCAACTACATTGAGCCATGCAAAATATAATTTTACTATTTAGTCATTTTGTCAATCAATTAGATTTTGTGGATCTTAAATTCACGTATGAGTTATCAATTACAAGTTTGTTAACAGTAAATAAATTAAGATTTGTCATGCTCGAATTAGTTTTTTGCTTACATTTTTATATGTACTGTGCGGTAATACTAGTCAAAAACAAGATAAATTTTATCATTGAAAACGAAGAAATATTATAGCCATAAATTTAATTTCTACAGTACTACGTAAATGTATTTCTAGGAGAAGGATGTACATTATGAATACTATTATGCTTTACATTGAAAAATGTATAACAGCTTAGACGTAGGATAGTATTTCATTCTATCTCTTTAATAGTGATGAAAGTATCATTCAATGAAATACTCATATGTTTACTTGTTTTGTTAATGATAGATAGTATGAGTGATTAGATTTTACAAAATAAAAGAGATGAAAAACAATTGATAGTTTATTAACATGGTTGAGAACAAAACTGATAAAAAGTAAACAAGAATGTAAATAGATCATAACAATTAATAACATATGATTTTATCCTCAAATGGCAGGCAGTTGATAGTATACATAGAGTACTTCTAACATGTTTCGAAATGGAAAGTTTTAAAATTATATCATGTGAGACTTAAAAAATGTAAATGGTAACCAAAGTCTGGATTCGTATGGAAAATATTAACTTTGTATATAAATTCATGCCAAATATCTTTTTTGGAACCCTTTTTAATGAATTACAAAATCATTATAAAATATCAATAAGTAGAAATTATCTCTAGAAAAATAAGTCATGTTACTTGAAAAAATTTTTAAACTGGCATTTTTATTTTATTTTCTTACTTCTATTTATCATTAAATGTCTGACAAGCCAACTTCAATATGATAATGCAGTGTGGATATTTAAAGCTCCATTTTTACTCATGCAAACAAACTATATCGGAGAGAGATATTGTGCTGCATGATTCAGTAGCGTTTAAGGGCGGTGCGAAAATGAAAACAAACAATTTGAGTTACTGTTATTGCTTTGGAGTTCAAGGTCCAATGGGAATCGTTTATTATTCCGTGACTATTAACTAACGTGGTGGAATTGTGTTTGAAAACTTGTAATGACAAAAATGTATTAAAAAAGGTGAGGTGTTTGGTAGTTTGTATAAACAACATTAAAATATCATAATGTTAGAATTATTAATTAATAGTTTTCATAAAATAATTCAGATGTTAAGGCAACTCACACCATCCAAATATTTTTTTTGTTATCTAAGACATAATGAGTTTATTAATTCATAAACAATATTTACAACGTTAGTGAATGTAAATACATCACACTGTTAGGTCAAAGTAAGTGAAAATGCTCATAATTAATTTGAGTTTACATTGCTCTTCTTTTTAATCTATTTTTTTTTACTTTTTATTAAAAGACATGTTTGGACAGTTCCTTTCGGAACAAAGCCTGAGTCTAATAACTTGGTTAGGTCGGACTTTGAGCTTCATCTTTGTATATAATTTATATTGGGTTTAACACTTAATGCCAAACTTAAATCCGCTAACCTTTACAAAAACTTCACCATCCCTACCTCATTTCACCCGAACAGTCCAACAAAGACATCAAGGTTCAATAGTCCAGTAAACCGAATACCAAGATGGTATCGCAGAAACCATACCATAAACTATTAATTGAAAAACGCCGGACCGCGATCGTTAAACCATATGACGTTTACGACACAAGTGCACACGGCTCTCGGGGTATTGTACCTGCAATTTATTTGCAAAATCTAATCAAAACGTCTAGGGTTTATGGGGTTTCTGGGAAGTGCAGCGAGCAGTGGGCGTGTCTAGGTTGATGACCACATACGAGTCTACATTCCTATGTTGCATTGTTGCTTTTACTGACCTCAGCTGGGGGAGTGAGCTGCAAAAATAGTGGTAGAGTGGACGGTTCCTGAGGTCCCGGGTTCAAATCTCACCAAATCACCAATGGACTTTATCTAAGTGATAATTGCTGCAACCCCTAGGTCTCACCTGAAATTATGTGAAAAACGATCCCCCAGTGGTAAAGCGCACTACTTCGATCCAAGAGGTCCCGGGTTCAATCCCATCAAATCACCAATAAATGTTATCTAACTGATAAATGCTGCAACCCCTAGGTCTCGCCTGAAATTATGTGAAAAACGATCCCCTAGTGGTAAAGCGCACTACTTCGATCCAAGAGGTCCCGAGTTCAATCCCATCAAATCACCAATAAATGTTATCTAAGTGATAATGCCGCAACCCCTATGTCTCGACTGAAGTGTTGTCAAAAACTATCCGCTAGCTTTGCGGACGAAAAAACCTCAGTTTGGGTGGAGGGCAACAGATTTCAGGAATGGCTAGTAGAAAAGAAAGGGTGTAGAATGCAATTTATTTGTTGATTGGATAAGATTTATAAGATTTGTACTTCACCGACACACTAGGCTGTGTATTTGAAGGCCAATATGAAAGAAGAGTGCTAAAGATGAGATTAGAGCTATTTGATTGAATAAGATTAGCCGGTTAGTCAGGTCCATTCAAAAAGCCCACGGATCAGAATTTTATTAATTTCGCAATCTGATGCCTTAGAAAGAATTTTGTTTTTGGTTTGGATTTTCATACCACAGTTGGAGCTTGGAAACAAAGTTATTTTCGGAACGCTAAGGGTTCGATTTGCTTTCTACTTAAAATTAATTGATTCATCAGAATTGAATTTACTGTTTTTAGCAATGTGATTATTAAACGAAGTTTAGTCCTACTTGCACCATTTGCCAACCTTACTTGGGGTTGGACATAAATAGTAAATCCCCTAAAAAGTGTACGAGTGTAAATTAACGATCCGAACACAAAAACTGACAAAGAGTCGGTGCAACCTGCTGCAATTACAGATAATGACACTTGCAGTAACCACAACTGACCCGCAGTTCTGCAATGCATTACTGCACAGTCACGATGCGGCAAAACACATGTCTGCCCCGGAAGTCGTCTAATGAACTCATACAATGTCGATGTTATCGGTGATCGGGTCACCCTGGGGCACCAACGACTTTCACGCTTACATAACAAACAAATTGAGACTGGATCCATCAGCGTGACGCAAGGCGAAGTCCTCGTGCTCAGATATGACATCTGCGCATGCGCTGTGCACTGCGATGCTGCGTGACGTACATTCTGCGCAAGCGCTGTGCACTGTGATACTGCGTGACGTACATTCTGCGCATGCGCTGTGCACTGCGATGCTGCGTCACGTACATTCTGCGCAAGCACTGTGCACTGCGATGCTGCGTCACATACATAATATGACATAGTGCATATGCGCAATACACTTAAGTTGATGACTTCTTTGCATGCCGTATGCAATTAGTTGCCTGTCTGATTTGTTGTTTTTCTTATCATTCTAAAGTTTAACGATGACAATGACTTATATTTTACACGACTAATTGGTTTCATTTGCATCTCTGTGTAAAGTTGTGTAAAATATATCAATGTTCTTTAATTTAGGATTCAATTTATATCCCTTTTATTGGTTGGTGGCACAAGACAATTACAGTTTTGTTCTCAAACTGTCCACATCATTGATATTTGGACCAGAATGTTTATATCCATAATCAGATACAATATAAAAGCATTTCATATAAGCAACTTTAACGATCCTCAACAGTAAGGTTAACCGAACTGATTTTACCAACCTAACCCTTCCGTTTACTTAGTGACTCAAACAGTGAAATGGCTACGTATTGATTTCAGCCTAGTGTCACCGACTTAGAGACGGGACCGAGATGTTATCAGAAGGGAGGTGCGTGTGGCCCTTTTAGCAGATTGACGCCACGCCCGCCTCCTGGAACTATACATCGGTAGTTATCTCGGACGACATAAGAGACATTGAGACACAAAGGTGAATAGCGATAGCATCTGTCTTGTTGAGGAACAATACTGGAGACTGGCTGGGCTCGGACGAGAAAAAGTGATAAGGCCCAAGTGGAACTTGTTTAAGTGGTTTCCACTGTAGTTTTTAGAAGTTGGAATCTGAAATCTGATCGCTAGGTGAGAAAGTTCCTAAAACATTACAAAACTTTATATACTAACTAACACTTTAAAATCACAAAAGAAAACCCATACGTAGAATTGTATGATACCTAAAACAACGTTTCAATTCCCGGTACATCCACTAAAACATCTATTCTCTCGTGACATTGCTTGTGAAAAATTCAAAATCATGAAAAGTAACAATAAATTTGTACAAAGGGAGTGTGAAAACTCAAACTGAATAAGATGTTACAAATAAACAGCCGGTTTGTGTACTGAACTTTAAGGTATGATACTTTCTGAGATGAGAACCTGGTTATATCGCAGATCCCCAAACGTTGTAAAACTTCGGTTTCTCAACAACCATGATGAAAAATTTCCTAAAAAATTGACTCATTACCCAACATACCAAATCAATAACTGTTAGCCTCCGTCAAATTGACCTATATCATAATTCCTCGACACACTGACTAAAAGATCTATAAAAAAATCACAGTTTGAGGCAAAGGGAACTTTTTTACATGGAGATCCCCTTACTACAAACACTTTGGAGCTATAATACAACATAACCAGTTACGTACTGTTGCACACAATCGCTAGGCTGGTTCAGTAAGTAAGCGGCGGCGTTGAAGCGTTGCCCGCAAATTTTTGACCCAAGTTATCTTCAGTTGAACGGTTCGACCGCAGATCGAAACGGTTCAGTTTTTTATACTCAAATTGAAGCACTGACCACTTCCGTGACGGTTTTATTTTGGTATCTAGCCGTGCTTTGCTATGATGCTCGTATCTCAAGGATGCTGGTTCGCTCCTATCAGGATCAATAATGGTACGAGATTCTGTGACTAATCTATCAATTAATAGAGAATATTTAAGTTGTAGTTATTGTAACAAGACCACAGTTTAATTCTCACAAAAAGAAAAAATTGTTTATTATGGACCGACTTGTAGTCAGGAGTTCAAATACTTACTGAAGTTGTGCCTATTTGGATTCATTGTTTATGTAAATAAATATAATTTTTAATACGAGTAGTAGACTAAATCATACGACTTTTTAAAATGATAAAACAAACAGGAGTTAGGCTAACCAAAAGCGGACATCCTTAACTCAAACATACGAGTTTCTTATCATGGAGAGAATAATCTAATTGAAATATCTTGAATAACTGAACATTTTTTCAATTGCGGAAATACAAACGAAATCCATAATACCGATAAAACATTTTATTCCGCAAGGTCTAAAATAAAAGACGTGACATTTCAAAATATCAGTTGAAAATTGTGTTGCAATTTCTACGAAAAAAGAAACATTATGACACCTACAATACCTGTAAAGGTTAAATAATCACAACACAAAAGAAAGTTTCTAATTTACCTTCCTTTAGAGTTAATTGGAACTCGTTTCAGATTTCCAATTAAAAGTTTAAGGGCGGCTGAAGCTCACGAAAAAGAAACAAACTTTGAGAAGGACGAAGTATTGTGACGGATTCCTTACGTGAAGTTTTAATGAAAACGTTACTCTTGATCAAGTTAGTTTTCTTGAATAAGATATAAATCATTGTGTCAATTCTGTAATAGTAGATCCATTGGATTTCAAAACCCGTTTAGCTTCAAAATCATATTAAACTTGTCACTGGATGGGCTCTGTACTGAATGTTTGCAAAAATATAAATAATGTGCATTGCAAAAAATAAATAAATAAATACAAAAATGTTATACAATTTTTAGTTTAGTATATGTTTTAGCATTAGAACAATTTTAATGATCTTTTAAACATGTTATATCAGTTGGTTAGTTAAATTTGTACTTGTATTTTTGTTAACGTTAGTCACATAGGTAATACAATTAATGATAAAAAAATAATAGTTTCATAAACCAGTGTTTTTTTATTTGAATATTCATTCAGTTAGCTCTTGCTGTTTAACATATTTTTACTTAACGAAATTTGCACTGGTTTAGCAAGGATAACTAAAATAAAACTTCCTCAGCACCTATATCTGTCAGTATATAACTACAACATTTATTTTTGTGTTGATTTGTATTAATGAAAATTACACAATTAAGCCCTAAACTTGTGCTAGATTCAAATTCTTTTTAAAAATAGTAGTAGAAGAAATCCGACTAGTTTAAAAAAAGTTATATTGTCGACTTTAAGGAGGGAGAGATTTAAAATCACACAAAACAAATAAAAAATAACACATACAAAAATAAAAATTAATGAACAAATAGTGTCTTGTATTTACTTTCTTATTGGATTTAAATGACCTACGTGTTGAAAGGGCGCACCGAATCTCCCCCGCAAAATCCAGGTAGACACCGAAACTCCGCCGCGACCCTTAATCCCGCCCCAGTGGCGCACCGATATTCCCCCGCTGTCCTTCCTGGAATCCAAGGGCATAGGAGATTCTCCCAAAACCCTTCATACATCTCTCAGGCGAGAGAGTGCCTACTGTCGAGTCAAAAAGTATAGATAGTCGACTTTGAGCTTTTATTGCAAAGTAACCAGTAGGCTTAGAAAAATACAAGTTACTGTACATCATATTTTTACAAGTTTATTTCTCCATTTATGTGTGTTGATTTAAAATGTTATTTAAACCTTTCAGCGGGTTGAATGAATATTTATAAGTCTTAGAATTTTCTTAGAATTGTTTATAAAAAATCTGTTATGGTTTTTAAATCAAAAGAACATGTAAAGTGACAATCATAACATTAGGGTTGGAAACCAGCAGGATTGGTATACTGAATAGAATATTTTATTTACAAATTTAGTTTAATTTTCAAGGATTTAAATTTATTTATTATAGTCTTGTATAGTGATTAGAATCAGGTTTTGCTGAAAAACAATAAACAATTTGAAGTGTATGGTGAAATCGTATGAGAATAATACAGCCGATCCACAGGTTGTACTAGCCTAACATGTTAAAAAAATTTACCGGCTGTAAATCTTTAAATCTTTATTATTGTTACAAATTGATGTTGGTTCAAATTGTTTTACACTTTATTTCCTGTCCCCAATAATTGATTTTTCTGACTCCGCACCATTGGAGTAGGCCACGGGTCAAGATACTGTATAATGCGCCAAGGCCAAGTGTAAACGGTTTTGTGAATAATTAAGACCTAAACAACCCTTGTGTCTAGTTGAGAATCTGAGGTAACAACATAAAATAAAAATATTTTTTATAAAAATTGTTTTACATAGAATGAAACAACGTCTTCAAAATAAATCATCAAAGAATTACAGTAACTCGAAAATTTTGCGATTGTTTGGACTTAAGGTTGCGGTCGTCGCACGCGGTCACAAACCGGGATTATTAATTGGGCCGATATCACGAAACAAGTCGAAACAAATTCAGAAATACCAGATTTTAAGCAAGACACCCCTTTGAATTAAAACAAGGTTCTTGGACTGTAATACCCATTACAACAAGCTATTTAAGTTCTTAAAACATTGTAACTTGTTTTTAAAACTTGTATTATGTTTTTCTTGAGTTTTGGTGAACCAACTGATATTTAATTCTTAGTTCATAATTTCTGAACATATTAAACGAGAAACAATAACCTCTAGCAACATGTTGTCATTTTTATCGGGAAAAGAGTTTCCCAGACTTAAAGGTATACAGCTTTACCATTGACTATATAACACTAGTGAACTACAAATACCTTTCAAATTTACAAATTTACCTTTCAAATTTTTGCCTACAACACCACTTTTCTTCTCCGCTCTTCAAAACCCCTCAAGAATTAAAAAAACATAATTGTTTTTCATCAAGTCTACTCGCCCTTGCTCATAAATAACCTGTTGCATAGCTAACTTTACTGAAAAGATTACAAGTAATAAAATTATCGTACAGAACCACAGAGTACTACTCGGTTAGAAAACCTAAGTATTTTGTAGTTCACTATTTGCTATGTAGTTGACTAATAATAGACACCCTGCATCATTGGTGCTATGATGGGGGGGGGTGGTTGAAGGGTGGCATTCCTAAATCATTACGCAGTATGACAAACCTGGTGGGCTAAGGTACCTGCCATCTTCGCGGGGGAGTTTCGGTTAGGGGATTAGCGAACCCTTTTGGTCAAGATAGTATGCGGGGGAGTTTCGGTGCACCGTGTTGAAACTAGTTGACAAATAACTAGAATTTCAAAAGAGTACTTTCAAATACGTTTTCAAATACAGTAAAAATTATACATTTTCATAATATATACTTAGAACATTGTTTTTGTATCCATCCATTAACAAACAAATTTTGTAAAATATTGTAATCGTTGGAAAAATATAACAAATTAAAAAAAAATTAAAAAAAAATTAAAACTTTAAAATATTTAAAAATTTTAGCTCCACCTTCTAAACTAAATCGAATGAAGCAATTTGTTATATTTTGAAATAGTGAATTATTTATACGCAGGGCTCTTAAACAAAAAGAGAGATATAAAACGAGACATTCAAGAGTTATTTAATTAACCTTAATTTCACTGCTTTCAAATTTAGGCATGTACGTTTACATGAGGATAAATTAAATAAACCCAACCCGGAATATATCCCAAACACAAATGTACCGATACATAAAGGAAAACTAAACTACTTTCATGTAGTAAAACTCAGTTTATTTATGTGCCTAACATAAGGTATACGATTCGACTTCACAGCTTCATAAATTACGCCCGTATCATATACTGCAGAAACTGCTTGCGTTGGTATTACTGGTATTTTATGGGGTTACTTGTACTTTGATATTGCACTGGACTTTGTACCTAGAAACTATAAACCTGAAAATATATCGAACCTTTCTACCATGGAGGGTATGAATCAAAAACTAGAATGTTGTTTCAAGAGATCGTATTTAACTAATTTGCAAAGTTGAGGTAGTTTTTTTCATTTTTTTATTTTGTTTGAAAATTGAAAATAAGGAAGGTATCAGTTACTTTAAAATATTTTTATCGTGAGCTATTGGCTCTGTGATTACCAAAGTACATAAATTAAATAACGATTAGTTAATACTTAAGTGTTGGAAAATTTATTGTTGGACAAAAATAATCATAAATTTACGTCTTTCAAAGCCTCTACAAATCTAAAATTTTTTCAATGATCAATAGAATAGTAGAACTTTGGTGTGGTAAATAATTTCTTAAAAAGACAATATTTTTAACAAAAAACAAGTCTTATTTTGTTTAGTGTTTTCTGAATAATAAACATTTAAGAGAATAGAAAAGTATAGAGAACTATATCCAACATATCTTTTATTGGTGTTATCGCTAAATATTCATATTTTCTTAAAAAAAAAAAACTTTCGAGTTATTCGAAAAGCAATAAGATTCAGCGATCACAAGATAATTAGTATTATGTGTTATATAAAAAGATGTTTGAGAATAGTCACTAAGTGATCATTATATTTAAAATTTCATGAATACAATTTAAACAGAGTTACCTTGGTAGAATGAATATAGTACTTTCCTTTAAATCTGAGGTTTGTAAGTTCGATCGTGTGTGGTATTTTAGTAGCTTTTACAAAAATACACGAGAAATGCAATATGTTAACAAGGTCTGCGGATTTTTCAAAGTTGTAGTATGGTAGGCTGTCTCGTTATGGTAGTCTACAGTAAGCACGAACTCGTAGGAACCTAACAGGTGTTGGTGTAATAAATGAAGATTTACTACGCAATATATGTCACCAGCAGTGGCTGACCTGCAATTAAATACAAGTAGAGTAAAGAATACGGTGATTTACTTACAGGAATTATTCAAATATACAAGACAACTGAGAGAATTTGGAAATTGGTAGTTTGAAAAAATACTCTAATGTATGGAATAACTAATTGGTCGAATGTGGTTCTAAGAATATGGTTGCCAACCAATGCAATTAGAAAAATTATAATCCAAATTACAAAATTTGATTATGATAGAGTAGTTGAACTTAAGAGTGTTTTTTACAATGCTAGATCAAATAGAACCATTAAATCGTATGTTATACAAATGTTTACTATTAGTACAAATGTTTACTATTATGGCCAAAGCTAACACAATTAACGTTGACTCCCACATGAAAATCAAGACAATTTAACGAATAATAGAACTCATTTATTGAGCTACATTTTTTTTTATAAATGTATTGTTATGAATGACTTTTGGCACTACTATTGTGTGTTTGTATATAATTAATTGGCAATTATATTATTTGCATTACTTTTTATGTCTTGAAATCTGTTTCAATTGTGACTAGCTTTACATTCAAGTTCAGGAATGTTACGACCTTAAACATTTTACTTTGTACATTTTTGGTACTTATGTGTAATACCGACCACACCTTAATATAGAATACTAACCTAAGGGTGGTTAGGTGAGGTTAGGTTAGGTAAGGTAAGGTTAGGTTAGGTTAGGAAGATTGTGTTATTTAAACTAATTAACATCTTTTTTGGAAGTCGATATATTGTCGTGGTCGGTATAATACGGTATAAAAAATCCATGTACCAAATTGGCAATTTAAAATTTTGTTTAAATTCTTATGGACTTAAACAACATGTTTACTTTTCATTTGAACAAATAACAAACTTTTTCCTCAAGTGAAAGCAAACTAAAACTCCAACCATCCATAGACAACATAAGATCGAAGAACTTCAAAATTACACAACCACACATAAACGCTTACGACGCACTCCAATAAACTACGCTCTTTAACTGATCCGGCTCGAAGGACCATAACGCAGAAGTGTTACAGTCGCATGTTAATTAACATTCTCTGTTGGTAGCCCGGAGCGAGCGACAACCAAAACCTGTCCGTCAACAACGATCTGGACCGAGATAGTGGAGCGAACAGTTAGACTGAACTGGCTAATCCAAATCTGGCGGTAAATTTGCTTTCCAAACCCCAGGCTAGTCGATAAACAGTTTGTGTAATCAGTGCATCATGTACAACATGAACAACTCTTACAGGAGAAATTCAGTGATGTTCGTAAAAAGGAATTTCGTTTATGCACTAAATAAATTACACTTATTTTCCATTACATACACCATGTTCCAAGAGGTTAAACCATTGACTAAGGAAATGAAAGTTTCTTTGTTTCCCTTGTCTGTGGTTAAACGTTTGATTAAATTGTGCTTGCCCATTTTATTCGTTGAAAATGTTGACACTTGATAAACTTAAGCAGGGTTTAACAGTATTACGTAAATATTGCAGGTTTCTAACATTTGAGGAACTGCACTTGAGAAGATTAAGTTATGTTGTTATGGCTCAAGAAATATTCGCAACGAAACAACTGTTTTATAAGTTAAACTGCAGAAAGGATTTGATGAAAACTCAAGGAAGTGATTTTTTTTTTATAAAGCGTATAAGTAAAATGTTCATGTGTCCTCATATTCATATTTACTATATTTATATATTTACTTATACCCTTTATATAAAAAAATTACTTCCTTGAGTTTTCATCCATTTTTTCTGCATTTAAACTTATAAAACAGCTGTTTGATTGTGAAATACTGCTTGAGTCATAACAACATTACTTAATCTTCTCAACTGCAGTTTTACTGAAAAAAAAATTTCGAGTTAACTGTGTAGAATCGATTAGACAATTTCATGTTGAACCACCTAGTAATAAAACAAAAAAAACTAACTGGACAAATATGTTGTAAGTAACTATAGGGCTGTAAAATATTGAATAAATAATCTTACTTAATTGTTTGGGAAAATAATTGAAATTAAAATTATAAAACCTTCAAAAACCTAATCGATCAGAAGTGTTGTCTATCTTAGTTTTATTTGCGAATTCAAGCTGAGAAAATATATTGTATATTACTATACGGAACGAGGGTTCGCCGAGTTCAAAGACCAGTTCATCAAAACCTGTTATTTAATTTATTCATAAAACGGGAATCAAGGAAATTCATCAAGATGAAACATTTAAACTAACGAACATGGTCTTTGGGGTCTAAAACCTAGTAACAAGGTAAAATTCTTCTTCTTAGTCATTATGCATTTCAATATTACTCCTTCAAAAGATTAAATCAATTAAAATAACGAAGCTTAACTAACGTAACAAATTATCATTTTGTATTTCTCGATTCCATTCCGTAATTTTTATTTCAAGGTAAATGCGTATTGTAGACCCCAAGTCACTAACAACTTACATAGCTTGGCATAAATCATATGAAGTATTGTAAGTATTACTAAATTAGTTCTTTAAAGAAATATTCTAAGTAATCCTTTTATAGGATATTCATAACTGACTACCCGTAATTCACAATTGGATGACAAAAGATAAAATTCAGTACAACAAATATTGATCATAGAATCTCAACAGCGCCGTTTACAAGATATACACTCATTATACAGTCTTAAATTAATAAATGGGAATACAGACAAGGCCCACATACATTTTACATAGCCATATTGCGGAGTGTCTACCTATTTCACAAACAGAAGAACTGAAAAATGCCATAAGCATTATGACACAACTAACGGTTTTTAAATAGGTCAAATTGCATAGAAGCAATAACACGAGTAAAACAATAAAACTACAGGTCGAGATCCATTGGTAGACATTACATGACTAACCATTCGCAATATAACATACCGTTAGGCTTTTGCAATTTTCACAAGAAACGGAGTAGTAAATACCAGTAGTTAATTGTATCCATAACTCGCTAACAGTATATTGCATTATAACTGAAACTGACTATGTAGGTTACACATAAAATGTTTAAATGCCGTTAATTTTTTTATTGGAAATACCGGGGACTAGCTGTACCATGTAAGAACCGTTTAAAGTCAATTCTAACGTTTTTCCGAACTCTTATGAATTCAGAAAGTTCAAGAATCATTAATCAAGATCTCGAAACAGGTTTCAATAACTGGTAATGTTCAATAGTTAATAATCAAATTGTCTTCATTATTGATTGCAGATAAGTACTTTTAAATGTGTTATAAAATAAATTGTTACGTTTTATATTGATTTGTATAAGAACAACTTATAATTCTTATAACTTGTAATTGAGGAGACAAATGAATTAAAACTGTTATATCATACGAAAATCTATAATGATTGTCTTGTACTGCGTAACATACAACCAAAGACATAACAATTAATTGTGCTGAGTTTATGTCACCCTAAAACACGAAAAGCTAATCAAAGAAAATAAATATATACAAACCATTGCAATCGGATATTATCTTTAAACACAATACAATATGCACTTCGATCTATTTCTAGATGTGTGCCAAGTCATAACTTAAAATTGTATTAAACAGCAGGTTATACAAAATTAAAAAGTATCTCATTTGCGGAAAAAATTAGTAAACTACACATTATAAAACACAGAATCACAGCGTTACAAATAATATTTAAATTGCTGTTCATGCCCTAGTCACTATTTAACATCAATCTTTTTTAGGAGGCTATTTTTTTTGTAGTCAATGTCGAATAGTATTTAGGTCCAGAAACAATCACGCTTAATTTCGAACTAGCAACCTTTAAATTTTAAGGCAAGCACTATAACTATTTGGATATACAGACAATGAATATATTTACCCAAAATTAAATGCCAACTATTGACCACGAAACATCTAGAGTCAATAAACGATACAGATGTTTTCCCCTGGGAAAAGAAAGTATTTACGATATTGGTCGAAAGTCTGTTATTATCGGGTTTACCACCGAGATAAATAAGTGGGAGACAGAGTGAGAGAGGGAATGAGAAGGAGTGGGGACTGGATGATGCGGTAGCGACTTTGACCTTGATAAGTTAACAGAAAGTGAGAGAGAAAAGTAACAGAGAAGGATGATAACTGTCGGGAGAAGCTAGTGAAAGGGTTATGCTGAGGCACACGAGCTAGCAAGTAGACCAACGCTTTAGAACTTGGTGCTGGTGTAATATACGGTAGAACCTCGATAACAAGAACATGAGTATTAGTTGATAAAACTTGTTATAATGGGTGACTTCTTATCGAGGTTTGCAATGCTGATGCACACGACCTAGCAAGTAGACTAACGCTTTAAGCTTGGAGCTAGTATAATATACAGTAGAACCTCGATAACAAGAAAATGAGGATTATTAGATAAGACTTTTTATTAAGGCTGACTTCTTATCAAGGTTTGCAATTTCATTATATGGCGTAAAATAAATTCAAGTGGATTTGAAAATGACACTTGTAACTTATGGTGAATTAAAGACCAGTTTAAATTCAATATCATGTCATTCACCATCAACTTGATCTCAAGCATTCACATGTTTTGTCGATGTTTTCTGCGAAAGAGTCAAACGAAGGGGCCAGAACCTTACATATTTGCCCACCAAAAAAACTATTACTATTACTATTGTAAATGCCCGTACAAAAAAACAAGTTTTAAGCGGGCCAAAAGAACCGATGTACAAATACAAATACAAATACAAATATATTTATTCTGAAAATTACAACAGCCTGGCCTCACCAAGTTTATAAAACTTGTCGGTGAGGTCCAATTGATACAATAAGGCTAACAAACAAATAATTTACATTTTTTTTTTCTTTTTTTGAACAAAGATTTCTTAATGTCCTATATTTCTACGGCGGTTTGTGGCAGGCACTTTAACTGAAAACAAAGTAGTTGGCAGCACACTAAAAAATCTAAAATGTAGTGACATAAATATTTCTTTATAATATACGGAATTCTTTTGGATTGCTCATATTTGGTCCTCTTTGTTTTTCATGGTTCGTAGACCATGTTTGAACTGTTTGTTTGTTTGCACAAACAGTTTAACAGTACCACGCAGCTTTTCGGTTACTTCAAATATTCATTGGATTCAAAGTAAGTCTTTAAACTGTCTTCAAATTATCCATTTCTCCTCTGTGTTACAGTATCAACAAATTCTGCAGTATGTGTGTATCACCCATGAATATTAGAACAGAAACTGTATGGATCATAAACATAAAAATGTCGTCACTGGCCAGAAAGAAAACATTATTTAAAATGTAAATGGAAATAATGTCAAACCAGTTTTACAGCTATAGGTATAGGCTTTCGGGCCATTGACGTCATTTGTTTATGTTTATGATACATACCGTTTCTGTTATAATATTCATGGTTTAACTTTAACATCAAAAGTCTCAGTCGATCCCAATAAGGGATCGTTTTTAATATATACTGATGCAGCTACAAACTTAGTCATTTACATACAAACACTTTTCAGTAGAAAATCTAAAATCCTCACTTTATAAAGCCTTTAACTAAAATCCTTTCAAATAAAAAACGAGTTAAAACTGCAGTCTCACTAAATACTTCGAGCCATCCTAAAAATGTAAAACCTTGACCGATTTTGCCACTTGTAGGTCAACCGACGATGACGGGCGGGAACGACTAACGATAGTCTACAATCAGCTGTTCACAGATCAGCTGCAGTCAGCTGGCCTTGACCGATCAGCTGGGAGGATGTGGATTTAGGCGGGAAAGTGTCCAGCCAATAATTAGGTCCTGGATATTCTCCACTCTCACGTACACAGGTAGAAAGCTCCAGAACTGGGCTATGATTGACTCCACTTCCATTGCAGGTGAAGATGGGAGTTCTTATGCGATAGTGAGCGAACCGGAACAATCATAATTTTGTAAAGTTTATCCAGACGATTTTAAAACCCCGGCAATAATGAATCAAACCGTCATTCTGAATTGCCCCGAAAGGCTTATACAGTATGCAAAAGACAGAAAAAATATATTTTTTTTCAAATGGGTGAATGAGAAACAAGCAATAATTTACCATGACGTGCATATTTATTTTGTATGTAAGATATTTTATTCATCGATGTTTAAATGTGGACCTTTTTTAGGATCAATGAGTTAAGTGTTTAATTCAATTTACATGCTTTCGTTCTATAACAAAAATACTATAGATATTCCAAATTAAAATATATACATTAAAAAATTGCCAAGATAAAAAATGACTCTTTAAAATGTTGAAATTACTCGTGCCCCGTACTTATATAAAATATAAACATTGCTCACCCTTTAGCGTGTACTTTCAAACAAATATTCACACAATCGTCAATATTATAACAATACTTACAAATAACCTTGAACCAAAAAGACGACAGATATCTACAACACGCACCTGTGAAAACAATACAAAAACATTAGTAATTGACAATAAAGTGAGTGTAAAAGTGAATTACGGAAACCCATCAGAATTTAACGAAAGACAACTTTAATCATTTTCTTAAACTGTACACAATAATATTGAAAGCTAATACTTTGTGTAGAATCTGAATCTTAAAACAAAGCTTGTACGAATAGATTGGTGATGTAACAATAAACCATGTCTTTTAAAATATTAACTACCAAAGTACTACATAGGTTAAAGAACATAATGTTTCAAATATGTTCAAATCTTTAATTTTTTTCCACAAGCCACACATCTTCTGGGTTATAAATGACCCTGGTTTTGACAGGTTTAATTTAAGACTTGAAGTATAAAAGCCCTAAACCCAAGGACCCCTGCTGTTCGTAAATTGATGCCTTCAACAAAAGATCGCCGACATCTCTATCTGGCATCGATATTTACGGCTTGAAGAGGGTTTAAGGGTGAAGAACGGTAAAAGAATTAAGGCTTTTCATGGTAGTTTAACCACAAAATTGTTAATTAACACTGTATTTAGTATCAGGGTTAGTTTCGATGCAAGGTTACATCTTTAGGGAACTCCCATCCAATGAAGTTTCAAGTCGTTTTTAAAATAACGGGGGCGAAATCACTCCTGAAGAAGGCAGTCTGCAACGAGTCCAAAACGTTGGTTAGTGATCCCCATCTCGTTAACAATTGTCACAAAAAATACTATCTTTATCTGAACTTTTACAGAGGCTGAAAATAATTCGTGAGAAACATTGACGCCACATACGACTGCAGCATACGATGACCATCCTGTCTATTCAAACAGTTAAGACGGTGACACACTATCGATCTTTTCCCCGAACAAGACCCCGAACCGAGCAGGGAGAAGGGAGAAGGGAGGTCGAAGGGAGCATGTTCGATAGTGTGTCACGGGTCCGTACACCGATCAAGACGCCGAACAAGACATCAGGCCGAGCAGGGAGACGAGCGCTCTGGAGGCGGTTTTTTGGCGAAAGATCAAAGAAAAGATCGGTCCGATGTACGGTCCGATGTACGATAGTGTGTCACGGTACATTTTTGCCCCGTACATCGTCGCGAGCGCCGCACCGAGCGGCCGCCTGCGTTAGCATTGATAGTTCTGATTTAATAATATGGCAATTAAACTCTTTAATTGGTAAAATAAATAAATGTTGGGTAATATGTTGCCATTATATATTATAATCATTTAAGATGTAATGTTTGTGGTTTGTTTGGTCAAGGTTGAAAGTGTAGAAACCGTTAAATCAATTATATCAATAATATTAAGGTTGAATTAAGTAATTGATGTTGACTTAAATTCTTTCAAAAATAATATAAACATTAATATTATTAAAGGCAATTAAAATGATCATTCTGTAACGTTATTTCAATGAATAAAACCAATAGAAATCAATAGATATAACTAAGCATCCTTTCTAGAATATTTTATTTTTGCGACAAGTTTTCAAAATGCGACTTTTAACAATAATTTTTATGTTATAGAAACTTTTTGTTATAGAAACCTCCGCGCTCTCACTCGCACACACTCTCTATCTCTCTCCAAACTTCCTTTTGCCGCGCTCGGTAGAATTCGTCTGGTCTTGGTCATGTTCGGGGAAATGTTCGGAGTAAAATTTTGCTGATATTTATCTCCCTTCTCCCTTCTCCCTGCTCGGTTCGGGGTCTTGATCGGGGAAAAGATCGATAGTGTGTCACCGCCTTAGCTCAGTAAGTTTTTGTACCAGTTTATTTCTTAATAACTTTCCAAACAAGGAGCGAGCTGGTTTAGCGGTAGAGCTCGAGGCGTCAAAACCCGAGGTCATGGGTTCAAATCCAGCCAACCACCAATGAATTTTATCCATGTGATAATGCCACGACCCTCTAGGACTAGCCTGAAGTAATATGTAAAACAGTTTCGGACCTAGCGTCCTAGATGTGAATCAAGGTTGGTCATAAAAACCTCCGAACACTCCCAGCTGCAAGAGCTTTGGGTACAAATTTCCTCAACTCAGCGACTCCAGGATGTGACAGTGGACAAGGGCATGGCAGGGCTCCGCCTACGGTAGCTGAGGACCGAGGACTACGCCTGTCTGGGGCAACGGTCAGGGGCGAAGTGGTGCAACTGCAACTAACGCAACCCAACCTTGACTCTAAGTCATATCTGACCTGGTTACAATATTCTGTAACAAGCATCTCTGTAACTTGAGCAATGTAGATTGTTTGGGAGCGTTCGAACAAAGTTTGTCAAAAAAAGCTCCAAGAACTACTATTGAATATCCCATCGCTTTGCAAGCCACTCTTTAGGGAGGGTGCCACCACCGAAGAATATAATAGAACAAATAATACGTACCAAGTAATTTAATCGTACCAGGTGAGTGACTCGCTGGCATAAATATTGTAAGGCAGAACATGCTTAAACCAATAACTGCATCATATGATTAAACTGTTCAAAGAACTACTTGCAATGATCCAAAATTATCATTGCATGTCAAACAACACTTTTAATACATACTGTTTACTTACAAGACAGTAAATATGGGATTTTTGTACTTTCAGGTAATTTAATAACACGTATGATGCTGATAAATAGTTTACCCAAAATTATGATGTCGTACTGCCAACAACACCGTAAGACATGTGATAGCCTTTTGACGCATGGATCGAACCGTATGTGTCATTGAACATAACATAGCAACTAAATAAATGTAAAAAACCATCACAACACACTCGAATGTGTTAGATTTCAGACTAAATTAGTGAACTCTTGGCCATGAACCTTTTGTTTTCACCCTACCACTTATCACCACCCTTATTTTCAACCACCCTGTTTTCCGCCCAAGTTCACCCACACAATGATAAGTGGGTGGTTGTGAATAAGTGTGAAACTGGGCATTTAAATCTCTAAGATTTTATACATGTAGACATTTCCGAAAAATGATGTCTCTAAAGTGTATATTCCTTATTTCGGAGAAGCACTATTGAAATAGATAAGCTAAAGTTTTTGTCCTGGCTTTTAAAATTAAATCTAGTGTTTCAATCTTTTCAGTCCCCTCTTTTCTTATAAATCTCCAAGTAATTATTTATTCTTCCAAAGGACGTAGCAATTTACAGTGAGGTATTTATTATTATTGGTTACATCTATCATATCTACTTGCATTAAGATTATTTTCGGTAACACGCACTTTGTAAATGAATAAAGGAACACTTTATAAGGAAAGGGAAGGAGTTTGGGCGAGTGACACCTAAAATTAGCAAAATTCACCTTGGGAATGTATAGACATTACACGCAATGTAATTGTTAAGCTAGAAAACATACAAAAAAAAGAAATGTCGATTTTCTCAGATATTTATGGGTCATTCTTGAGTTTCTATAGCATTTTAAAGTATATTTGTTATCTGAGTTACTGTTTTTGGTCCATTCCCACGTAATCTATAAACACACTGTTATCGAGGCATCACTTTCATAAAAAAAGCTCTGCTATTTATAAACTTAACACAAAGTAGACCATACGCAATGCAATTAAGATTATGGTAACTGTCACACTAACCGTTGCTAAAGCTCGAGATATGAACTGTTGGACTTGTACCAAAGTCATTTCGACCAAAACCGCCATCTTGATAAATCACAACGACGTCACTGCAGTGGCCCTTCGCCAAAATATCAACCGTCTTTGAGTATCATCGTGTTTTGAATAAACGGTCGCTAAATATATCTAAAATTATTCTAGGAACAGCCTCGAGTATTAAAACAGACTTCCACATGACCACGCGAGTCGGTTGCTTGGATTTACGTCATACGATCAAATTAAGGTACTAAAGTAGACTTCCCATATGCTTATTGGCCAGCTGGAGCAAGCTTTGAGTAAAAAATGTTTTGTTTAGCTCCTAACAAAATGTGACACTAATAAATATTTTTTCTGCTACCCTGTTCAACTGTTTAATTTTTTTTAAATTAATGATGCTTTATCCAACTCTTTTTATTATATTCGCGCTTTCAATCGGTTACTTAACTGAATCATCCATCCCGAAGGAATTCTAGAAAAATATTGGACATTGGCAAGATAAAAAAAAACTGACATCCATTGTATTTTTTCTCCAAAAAACTTAAATGGGACTTAAATATTCTGAAAAAAAGACCCAAACTCGCTGTCACTTTCTTCGCCAATCCATAAAAAATTTGTTCCAATAAAACTCGGCAAGATTCTTTACAGAAATCAACTTCCTGCCGTCTTTTTTACCAAATCACACTCCAAGTATTCCAATAAAACCAAAGAAATCCAACAAAATTCCAAGACACTAAACACAGTTGCGTTATTTATCAAATCCTACGCCAAGTATTCCAAATAAACCACAGGACTCCAATAAAATTCCAAGACACTAAACACAGTCCCTATCTTTACCAAATCACACTCCAAGTATTCCAATGAAACCACAGAAGTCCAATAAAATTCCAAGACACTAAACACAGCCGCTTTCTTTACAAAATCCTACTCCAGGTATTCCAATGAAACCACAGAACTCCAATAAAATTCTAAGACAATAAACACAGTCGCTTTCTTTACCAAATCCTACTCCAAGTATTCCAATAAAACCACAGGACTCCAACAAAATTCCAAGACGCTAAACACAGTTGCGTTATTTACCAAATCCTACTCCAAGTATTTCAATGAAACCACAGAACTCCAATAAAATTCTAAGACTATAAACACAGTCGCTTTCTTTACCAAATCATACTCAAATAGCTCCAATAAAACCATTGGTCCAACAACAATGTAATTACCGTAGCTTCGTGCCTACTTTCACTGTCTGTCTCAATTACAGTAATTACTACTTCCATCTGTAGGAGCGACGGACGTCAAAACTTCAGCTGCGGTCTAAACAAACTGTAATGATGGCTTTCCGCTCTAATCGCATCAAATTACATCGACGATTTAACTGTAAACCGATATTAAATAACAGTCAATATGTAATTCCAGGTTAAATCTAATGGTGGTATTAGCGTCTGTTTTTACACGTTGAAGAGGTTAATTTTGACGGAGATATTGCAAAATGTTACATTTTGTTAGTTTGCGTTAATTTCCTTGTGGATTGCAACGCAGAAGTAAAATACTTACCTCATAATTAACAATTTTATTTAATTTCTACTTGTAGGAGATTTAGCTGACTTGTTTAAATCGCTGTAATAGCTGCATATATTTTAGGATCGCGAACATAACACAATATCTGGACGAGTTAAGTTGTTGTAAACAAATATTACATTACGATATTACAATTTCAGGTTAAGTATAATGAAGGTGTCAGAAGCAGTTTTTACGCGCTTTAGGTTAAAACTGTCAATCTGATCTGTTATGTAGGAAGTGTTTAAGTATTTCAAGTGTTTCGAATTTTTTCTATTTAAGATCTGTTACGTTTAAAGTGTTTCGTATGAAATTTCTGATGAGTTTTAAAATAATAACTTCCCTGAAAAAGGCTTGATAAATGAAGACAGTATATATATATTTTTTTTAAAGAGGTTAGCGGCTTCTTTTAACCTTGCATCAAACCAAAGACATAGACTACGGGATCTGTAACGTATCCAACAAAGCAAGGGTAAAGTACTGATAAAAAGCATTGGCAGGAACACACGACAGGAATCAGGCTCTAAAAATGTAGTAAAACATAATTCAATCATAATAGGTGGTCCAAAATACTAGGCCTAGTTACTTAGATGCAATCAATAGCAACTTATTAGAGCAATTCTAATAGAATTAAATACAGCAATAAATGAGAAATAATAAACCGTGATGTTACATTATCCGCGTTCCTTGGAGCGATGGGGCGTAGAACAGCGGAACATGGAACGTGCAACACGGGTCGACAGTAGGGAAATGGAAAGGACCGGACTGGGAATCAGGGTTACGAACCATAGAAAGTGGAGACACGGTTCGTCGACTCCGGGCCAATAACATTGCCGGATACAGTGGTGAGGTTATGAACTTTTGAACAATCCGTTCAATTAGGCGTTCTTGGGTAAGGAATAGTGAGCATGAACCACATGGGGAGGTAATGAAAAAAATAATTGAACAGTTCAAAAGGTGTTCTTGGTAAAGGATGGTGAGGAATAATACTATGGTGTGGTTATGAACAATTTAACAGTTAACTAAAGGATTCATGGGTAAATAAGGGTGAATATGAACACCGTGGTAAGGTTATGAAATCTGAACCATCAGTTCAATGAGGCGTTCTTGGGGTAAAGATTGGTGAGCATGAACCTGCGATCTCTGACATGAACCACGTTGGGAGGTTATGAAAAACAGTACAATTGAACGGTTCAAAAGGCATTCATGATTCAGGATGGTGAGAAATAACACTATGGTGTGGTTATGAACAATTTAACTAGAGGATTCTAGGGTAAAAAAGGGTAGGCTATGAGCATATGGACAATCGGTTAAAAGAGGTGGTTTTGGGTAACGTGTGGTGATTATGAAACACGTGGGGAGGTTATGAACTGAACAATTGAATAGTTGAAATGCATTCATGGGTAAAGGATGGTTAGATATAACACTGTGGTTTGGTTATGAACAATTGAACAGTTAAGAGGATTCATGAGAAAAATTAGTAAGCATGAACACCGTGTTGTTGGTTTTAAGAGTGGGGAGTTTTTAATTGTCTACATTGTTGTGCTACACTGTGCAGAATACCCCGAAATATTTAAAAATAATTCCAATTACTCTTTTAACCTAATGCCAAACACAAATACAAAAATATAACAAAATAATACGGTCCGTGTTTATTAATATAGGGTCAGATAAGTGACAAAGCTACGAAACCCCCTCTGATTTGCCTAATAAGCTACTTAAAAATTACTTTAAAGTGTTCCTGTTTCTTTTAACAACAGACCTAAATTACATAAATCAAATGCATTAGATCATATACAATAGTGCTAGTATGAAGTTCTAGGAAGTGTACATCGGTATTTAAGTACGTTACTTTTCATCAACCATGAGTGGGAACTTATTCACCACTCTTATTCAATGGAAGTAGGAACTCCAAAAAAAACAAACACGAACGTCAACCATCAATAGTAAATCTTACAGCAATTTCAGTCACGTTCCCCGCCCTTGGTGTTAGGTCCTTGATAAAAACAAAAACGATTTCACACTTCACAGCCACATAGACCCAATTCCTGCCACCTTGACTTCTAAATGCCTCAGCCTTGCTGTAGCTATCGCCAAATGGCTTAACTTCGACATGCTTTACACCTATCTACAGGCATAGTTGTTTAGAGGTGACTAGAACGCCATCATCGTCATGAACCCGATATTTGCTCGCCAACGGTTTGGCCTTTCACGTTTCGAAGGAATAATCTTTGTGATTTATAGATTAGGATAGTATCACAACTATAGATCACTCTGCTTCGGATTGGTGAATGTAAATAGGACAGTTTGTATTCAAGTGTCAAAAGTGAGATGATAGTTTGTAGAGGTTAAGAAAATTACATCACGAAATGCTAAAGCACTATGTTATATTTGTCTTTTCGTTCTGTAAGTGAATTATCTAAGAATATCTTAATGGTTAAATTTAGTGTTTGGAGAGGAGCTTGAATACTGTGATATACGTGCTTTTTAGGTTGTCAGAAGAAACAAAAGTTAAAATAACCTACAATATTTGCAGAAATGTTAGGTATGCCTTCATAAATTTAGATATTTCGGCATATTTTCCAAAGTTTGGCCAAGTTTCTGCAAGAACGATCGTTCCCAGATGTGTTATTGACAAAGTTGGAACATCCCACTCACATTATCTTCAGTAATTACGTCACCAAGCTAGTGATTACTCTTTTTGTATGATTAGTTCATTAGTTTGAACAAACTTGTAAATTGGGAGCAAAGGTGTAATCGTTCAATTGACAAACTGGGATTGAATGGAAAAGTAAAATATTTATAATGTGTATATAGAGTCTAACAGCATAATACACTTATACACTTATACTTATTATACACTTATACTGTATTGTAATCTTATACACTAAGCAGAGGACTACAGATATATTGACATTGACACCTTTGTGTTTCTTTAATCCACCAGATTTTGATCAGTTACATTTCAAATCATCTGGAAAATGTCAATAGCGTTGATAATCGTAACGAAAAATAAGTCTCCTAAGGTGTAATGACGTTTAGACAGTTCAATAAAAATTAAAAATTCATACAAATTTTATATTTATAATCACTATCATCATCAATTGAGATTGCCATTTAACTGGGCATACTTCAACGCATATATATTTGGGAATGAGTTTAGAATGGTATGAGATTGTTGAGTGCGTTGTTGCTTAATGGAAAAGTACACCCTTTTTTAGTTTGGAGAGGGCAATTTTTAATGCTAAACGATACATGACAGCTAACCCTAATTTGAAACCATCAAATGCACTTTTCTCAGAATCAAACCAACGACCTGTCAATTATTGGGTTATTTTCACACCCTAACTGAAAACTCGTTGATAAAAACTTAATTTTGTATGTGAGTTATAATTCTACATGTATTTTTAACAGAGAAGGTGTTATTTACAATTCGCGATTAGAATAGTATAGATATATTTGGATAAAGTTTCTGTCACTAAATGTTTGTGTAAAGTTCAACAAGATTAAGTAAACTTTAACCAATGCAAATATTAACTCAAATAACTAATAGTGTCCTTATAAAGGCACCTCTGACAGCATACGACAGTCAGTAGTTGACATTCATCGACCTTTGAGGTAAAATTGAAGGCCCGTCAAGTCATGTCACTTTGCGAGTCAAGGTCTGTAGATTTCGCCAAGGTTTATCACAGATTTATTTGAGGTATTAGACCCAAATAGAATCTAGAATAGAAATAGAATCGTTGGCTTATTTCGAGGATCTTAAAGGGTAATTTGCGTATTAAAATGCTCTTGGTGAGAAATCTTTAATTAAATTTCGAACATTGGTAAATAAGAACTAAGAATGATTAAATTAGGAATCAATTACCATTTTAAAATACTTATACATTTTGCTTTTCTTTAACAGTCTTTAATGTACCAAGGGGTTACAGGGTTTTCACAATTTATAATTGGGTTGCAATTTATAATTTAAGATGTTGAAAAACAAATGCACAATGGGATCAAAATTAAAGAATCGGTAACTAAGTTGAATTTTTGTGAGTTTACAAGAAATGTATTTACATTTGTATTTCCTATAAATTGATGAAAAAATCACGATGTTGACATATATGTCATATCTACGTAGTTAAAAGCGAAATGAGTAATTTGTGATTTTTGACATGAATGGGGAGGGAAGGACTTTTAAATCATTAATAGCTCATTCTCTGTCTAGGACCTTTAGTTACAAGCCTAATTGACAAGGTCATATTATTGTATTTTATTTCAGAGATGTAATTAACACTGCAGAATTTAAACCGTATTCTACTAATAACTGAGATATTAGTGCAGTTTGAGTGAGACATCAGGAATTGCTTACACCATGACTAGCCACAGTTGATTCTTTTATCATGTTCATTAATACAACGCTAATGATAGGTTGCAGTTATGTTAATTTTATAGGTAGGCGAATGTTAGTAGTGCTAGCCAATGCATGATCATGTCTTCATTCATGATCATCGGTTCCAGTTCTAGATGCTTTTCTTCATTGCGCTATTATCTAAACTAAAGGTCTTCTCCCCTATGGTCTTCTCTAAAGGTCTTCCCTATACAAACTAAGTTAGGTTAAATCATATACGGTATGGTAAGTTAGTTTCGACGAATTATACTACGTTGTAGTATAGTTCGTTGGTTAGTTTAGGTTACCCTTTAATTTACAAGAGGAAAATTTCAATGGTGGCAGTCTTCAGAAGATTCAAAAGGTTGACATTTTTACGGAAACATAACAAGGATTTTGGCCTTCCGTTACACAAAGATTCAGATGTCAACAAATAACTTGTCAAACATTTTTGCGTTAAAAGCCTCGTCACTTTCGTTCCAGAATTCCCTTCTTCAGACTTTTCCTTTCGCTACTTCTCCACGTCCCCGGCACTACGTAACTTTCACGCTTTGTTTGTCGGCTTTGTCGCGATATTAATATGACATGCTCTCGAAAGTGAAGGTACTAGGGACACGTCTGCGGAACTAGGGGCTGCCAAAAAACTGCCGCGGGCGGAATTTTGAATTAGAAAGTGAACTTATACAACGCATCGAGATGGGCTATAACAAGGAAGGTAAGCTGGGATTAATTTCCTAGATGCAATCCACAGTAACTGCAGTAAGAACGCAAAAGAACACAAGTTGTGGCTATTTTTTGTGTTGGTTAATCTAAAGCTTTAGGTAGTATTAGGTTCTCTACGTCCGTGCTTATTATCAGTTGTAAAATGTGGTAGTGTGAAGGAAATTTGATTGGAATCTGCTATTTAATTTTTTTTCATAAGACAATGACTTTTTAAGTATATCGATCTGGTGTCTTTTTTCAGAAGCGTCACTATTTCAACTGTAGAAACCCCAAAGTTTAGGATAGGTAATTTTTGAATGTTTGTGATTATTTCTGTCCAGTAAATAAAAAACAGTTTGAGTAAAGCTGTAGACTAACCTAACCTAACCTAACCTAAACTGTGGTTATTCCACAGTTTAAAAAGTGGTGGCCCTAAAAAGACCCCAATCTGATACACTTCTCCTTTACATCTACTTTATACAGCTGTTCCAAAAGGGTAATTTTTTGAACATAACAATCCTTCTGGGACAGAAGTGAACTGGTCGTGAAACATAAAAAAAGGTTTATACTTACGATAAGAATTTTATTCGTAGTATTGAAAGGTCATGGTCAAAATTCCCAAGGCAAAGAAACGACGAACTCTTCAATTAAAGTCCAATTGGATCAATGTGTTATTGCACAACAAAGGTTAGTTTTTCTACTGAGGTGTCTCTCTTATTTAGTGACCGGCTTGGTTAGAAAATGCATAACCACCCCGTAGTTAATTACAGTAGAACCTCAATGGCAAGACTCTTTGACTCTCAAACGGATGATTAAATTAAGACTTCTTTAACTTCTTACCCAAAGGACATGGCCAAACTTTCCAGGGCAAAGAAATTGCATACTCTTCATGTACGCATTGCAAGGGCAACGTCTTCGACAGTGATATCGGTCCATCTGCGGGCGAAGACCCAAGACCAAGGACGCCGATTGTTATTGTTTCTGGGGAGAATGACCTCGCCAAAAACACCCGAGCGGCCTGACGAAGCGATTCGCCCTGCTTTTCATCTCGTCCCAACATATCTCAGACTTCCGCTCGGTTGCTTCGATTATCTGTCATCATAGGTCCTTCGTCCTGTGGGCAAGCAGGTCCTGGCAGTGGGAGTATGGCCGCAGGATCAAAGGATCTTGAGGTTTGGAGAGTTGAGTATGAAAAAAGAGAGAAGATGCATGGATTTAATGTACGTAGACTTTCTTTTTCTTTTTCAAGGTATACCAATACAATGAAAGTTTTCAAGGTTTCACCAAAGGATCCAAGCACCCCAGAGGATACAATTGGATAAACTTCACGTTCACAATATTGTACACAATATAGATTATTTGTTGTCGTAAGAAGGCGCTTGTAAAAGTCGATGGAGCATTTTTGTCCACCGATATTTCTTGACTTGTCTTCACACTGTGTGGAATTCAAGTCACCCCGAAGACGTTTTAGATCAAGGTCAAACTTTGGTGGACGGATATGTTTCATTTTTTGCACGGCCGTCGTCCGAAGACCACGTAAACAGCTAAATAATTATCACATATCTACCTCGGACGGAGTAAAAAAATACGACTTTCCGCACAGCTGATGAAGGATGACATCTCTTCCACCTCTACTAGACAATTGGATTTCATCATGTGACTCCTTAACGTTGGAGCTTTTCCATATTCGAGCCAACTAAAAAAGATTAGGCCTTCCTTGAATGGATTGAATACTCTTTTTCCGGACTCGAGTAGGCCTAATAAGTATGATTATTGGATGTTTAAATAGGGATACTATGATCAATCTTGTTAATGTGCAACAAATTCTCAAACTTTGAAGAACACAGACAATGAGTGATGTCTTTCTGCTTTTCCTGGAAATTCTTTTGTTTGCACAGCACATGTGAAGTGAGTTGAATCACCTTGGACTAGCTCGAGAGTGATCGGTTTTTCTATAAACACCGACAAGATATTTATTTTTACCCATTTTAGATTCTATATAGTTAACTTTGGCACACTACGTCTATTTAGTTTGAAAGGTAGAAAGTATGACTATCCAAAACATCCTCAGTTTGCTGAGGCATCGAAGCACCCAGTAACGCGAGAGTGTCAAAAAAGAAAGGTGTCATGGTGAAAACTGGTGTGATAATTGATCATAAACTATCGCACACAATGAAAACCGTTTTCACTTTCAACCCAAGAGAAGGCATCTTTCTTGTGTTAATCAAATGAGTATTGTAAAAGTGTTTGGCAAAGAGTTCCAGCAATTTACCTACATTTGGGTAAAATATATTAGTTAGTATTGATGTTGTGTATCTACAAAATATACGGATTGGACATCAATAGACAAGAGTAAAATATTTGTGTCTATTAGTTTAATTTTTAAAGAGAAGTTATTCAGTTTATTTCCAAACTTGGTGATGTCACATTCAAATTGAAAGCTGAAACGTCCATATATCTTTAAGGCAGTAAAAGGGTTTAGGAGTTTATTAGCTTCCCTACTACAGAATCCCAACCACATTCAGATGTGTTGTAAGTCATAAACCAAACTATTTTATGACTATGCTCTCAACGGGCCATATCCCGTAGTTTCTAAACTAAAAGAACAGGGTTTTGTAATTTGTACAGTCTTGTCTTATATTTTCTGTAATAGAACACCTCAGCTGTTATTAAAAAAATATGGAAACTTATTAAAATGGTTCTTCTTACAAACATAATGTTATTGATTAGAGTTAGTTTGTGGGTGTTGAATTTAACATTATATTAATTTAAATCAAATCTTCTGAGTGTAAATACAAGCTCAGCCCCGAAATGATTATGGATTTGCTAGTACTGTACATTGTATTCGATGCTTATATTTTCGATAAATAGTAATGATATAAAGGACTACCGTCGAAATAATCCATAAGCTCCTTATTGAAATATTTTGTAATTAAGACCAATTATTGAAACAAATCCGATATAAATACAGTCTACACATACACAAAGTAAATATAACATATGCATATTCTATAGTAATTATTCCATTTGACCTACCCTACTCTAAGTGATGCGGTGGAAATGGAAGCTACCGGAACTAAAACATTTGATACAGTATCGCATCTTCCGAAGTCACAGTTGGCAACACTGAATAAATCTTCACGATGTACGCATGACTGAGACGTCAAACAGCTGATCGTGAATCAATCTGGCGGGAATGTCCAGCCAATATGGCGCGCAATGACACCAGCTGTTCGCGTGACGTTTGATTGAACTATGTGCTTCTAAGATTGGATGTTGAAATATAATTGAAGTAATGCGTTAAATCATTTCTACACGTGAATTAAAGTTCGACTGCAATTTCTAATGACATTGAATGGCGATAAAATAAATGCAAATAATCGAGGAAAACAGCTGATCTCTTCGTTATAACCTCTGGCTTTTACGGAATTGGTTTCATACTTTATACTGAAACCATACAAACACAACAGTTGGTCAATAAAATATATAAAATATATTTATATTGTATAAACTCCCCGAACTAAAACCATAGATTAAATCCTTTCCATATCTTTATAGATCAGCTGTAGCTGAGGACAATTTGGCTCTGCCCAGTTATCTAGTGCTGCGTTTTTAGTCTTCAATTTTTCCTTCTCATTCAACTTATTTTAAATAAATTCTAACCTAGGTAAATACATAAATAGAAACAATGGAGTATGATTTCGTTAACGAAACAGTTATAGATAATTTGCAAAATTTAATTCAAGTAAAAACATTTAGTCAACACCAGCACATTCATTACTTATACATAAAACACACGACAGAACACGTCTCAAATTAGCAATAAGATGATAGCTCTACTTCAAAGACTACTTTAGGTATCATAAACTTCAATTCTTTGGAGTGCTTCGTACGTTTTTGTCCTAAGGCACGTGCTCGGAATGGTTTTTCATTTTACTTTAGGTAAGACCTAGGGGTTGCGGCATAATTACTTAGATAAAATCCATTGGTGAATAGGCGATATTTGAACCCGTGACCTCGGGGACTGAAGTATCGCGCTCTACCACTAGACCACCTTGCTCCCCCCCTTAATATTCAAGTGTTTCTTAGAAATACTTAGTAGACCTACTGTACTGTTTAAACAAATAATGCTACAAATTTAACTTCCTATTTTGCTTGATGAAGACAGTCGAGGTTAAAAAACTACCCTAACATTTCATGAGGCGATAAGCCGAGTGTGGAAGGGATGAAGGCACTACAGTTTAATGAAGGGCGTAAATACCATGGCGAGGGTTAGTCACAACTGGAACTGGTTAGGGCTAGGCGTGGTCGGAAGTCCGCCCTTACGCCTACCCTTCGTGAAAACAAGGGCATTAATCACCCTCCCTCACCCCCCCCCCACTACCTAGGCAAACCATCCCTCTATTGCCCCCATCGATTGTCATCCCCAAGGATCAATTTGTTATTGCACAACAAAGGGTAGTTTTTCTGAGGTGTTTCTCTCAATTTGTTACCGGCTTAGAAAATTTAACATGCCTGTAGTTTTACAACCTCGATAGTAAGACTCTCGTTGGGTTTATTACATTAAGACGTGTTATCAAGGTTCACTTCTTATCGAGGTTTAAGTAACATGTAATTGGGGAAATGTATAAACATTCCCGTAGTTATTTATAGTGGAACCTCGATAGTAGGATGCACTTTGACTCTCGTAGGGATTATTAAATTGAAGTGTTATTAAGGTTGACTTCTTATCGAGGTTTGCAGTGACCTTTAGGGGTGGGATGAATTCAAGGGGATTTAATGGTGCTTGTTAAGTTCTACTGTAGTTATTTTATCATAATTGTGATATTTTATTATCCTCCTATTTATATTCTAATAGTTATCATGTAGTTTAACTTCGTCGTAAAATTCAAATAAGTTTTGATACTCATAATGTATGTTGTAGTAGAAAGAGTCCTAAAATAAATACGAAGTAAAAATAAAATGAAAAATCTAGTTAAAAAATTATGGAAATGTTTAGTTAAATGATGGAGTAATAAAACAACTTAAAACAGTTATTTAATTTTCAATTGTTACTTTTTTAAGTTTGAAAATAACAGGGAAACACGAAAATACAATTTAAAAATAAAACAAGTAGGAAGATCATTACTAAATGAAGAACATACGTTTTCAAAATTAATCTAGGTAAATAAGTATAAAATATAGATGTTATTTGTTACTACAGTATATCAAAACTAAAGCCTACCCAACAAATTACGATATTTAACTTGAAAACTCGAATCAAACAAAAGGCAAAATAATTATACAGTTTTCACACCAAACTTTCCTAGGTGGAGACCGGAAAAAAAGGAAACCAAACGCTCAACAATAGATAAGACAACAAAATATATCACATTCAAAAGATAAGAATACTAAATCAGTATTGTATAGAGTATAAAATATAACTCTGCTTACAATTTTTACCTAGCGAAGGATGATTATTGTAGCAAAAGAAGCAAACTGCTTTTCATGTCAACTTCTTTAGACCGGGAAAAAGATAATTAGAAAACCGGGACAACCGGGACAATATGGGTGGGGGTGAGGGGGAAATGAGCCAAACAATTAATGGATTTTTTGGCTCGAGCTGACCACGAAATAGGACACGAGCAAGTCGATATGCAAAGAAGTGGTTAGAGAAAGTGATGACCTCGAAACTCACCTTACAAACCACACACACACACTCATACTCGGGACTTGTTTCAACATAATTGTAACGTACAAGAAGATTCACTCGTATTTCACACTGAGGTAAGGAAAAAAATACCTAGTAACATTTCTGAAACTTTGTAATAATATTACCACTTGGTTGAAAAATAATTATTTATGGGATGCCGTAGTTTAACTCAAAAAAATTTCTGACGTAAATCCTTTGCAGTAGGGGTAAAATTTACGTAGTATTTGGTATTATTGTAAAATAGTTATAGCATACAATTATCACGATAGGTGCTTTTTATGTTGAGGTCCTTATCATTCGCCTAATGAGTCTGATGATGATTGGAGTGTCTAATCGAAATCGAACTCCACTTTTATAAATATTAATAATCTTTTATATGTATTTACCATCTTGTGAGTCAACAGTATAAGTGTAAACATATTAGTGTTATTAGACGTATTTATATTTTTACGTTCCGTAATTCATTGGCTGTAAGGAGATTTTAACTTAAGATTTATTGTGTTGTAAATCTTGTATCCGACGTCTTCAGGGCAGCAAACTCCACGCAACGGGTTAAGTACATGTAACGATTATTCAATAGAAAGCGGCTGGCGCACGTTGAGCAACGTGGAAGGATTTTGCGAACGCTACGTGGAAAATTAGAGTTGAACTACTGACAAATAACTGTATTGCGCTGAATGGCCTGATGTGAAGGCACTAGGTAATGGCTTTTTAAGCGCGGTACAGCTCTGGGCTTTTCTGTTCTACACGTAATAACTACCGGGTTGGTCCGGCCGAGGATCAAGATCTATTGAAAGGGTTTCTTAGGGTTTAAAAGTTTTAAAACTATAAAAGGTAATCGTCCACGAAACTAATATTCATGCAAGGAGTCAAGTAAGATTTATAAGCAAGTTTTAGGAACACGCACCTGCTTTTCATTAGAAGTAAAAAAAAAAAATCGGGAGAAATGCATTGCTATTTTATGAATAGTAATGTAGTGTAATGTAGTGTAATGTAGTGTAATGTAGTAATGTAATGTAGTGTGTGTGGTTTTCTAAGTCATAATTATTACTATAACTATTAACTAGAAACATACCAATAATTAAGAGTAAAACAACGCTTAGAGTGGTTATAGAGCTCGCTTAGCAATCAAAATGACGCAGATTCAAACGGTTAGTTCGATAGTAGTTTTTAGACAGTTCGAAAATAGGGAAAACTCTACTGATTGGGTTATGTTTTAAAGGTACTGGCAATAAAAACAGCTGATATTATCCAGGTAAAAAACTACTCATCACCTACGAATTTTATAATAGAAACGGTATGGATCATAAACATACACATATGACGTCACTACCCCGAATGCCTATATACTAATAGCTTGAACAGCTGGCTTGAAAGTTGTATTTAAACATAAATAAAATCATGTTTACAATCAGGCCAGTGGGTTGTGCATTAATTATGCCAAGCCCTAAAAGGGTCCCAAAAATGTTCCTTGGTTGCTCCAAGCCTAAGGTAGGGGTGAGCATCGATATATAACTATATATCGATGGGGGTGAGTTGTCGGCAGCAGTAATGTCCTTGTTTACGAGTCATCCTAACCTAACCTAACCTACTCAGTATACATAACTACGTACGTCGGGATACATCTCTTTCCTCGTTATTTTTAACCACCGAGGTCAAAACAGGACATCAATCTATACGATTTTCATAACAATATCCTTAAGCGGTTTCGCCAGGAAGCGAAGAAGCATAAAGGAAATCAGCTGAGTGCGTGACGGGTAGTGCAATTATGCACCTATCGTTCCCGCCAAAAAGGAAGCAGGTACCGTTATGATGCGCGGGGTCAACCAACATATGGTCGCCCGATCGAACTCCGTTAATCGGATATTAATTCTAGGATAGCCTGGGAATATGAAGATGACAGCGGTGCTATGTGGTAAGTATGGTGATTATGGTGACGGGTCAGAGCGCGGAGCTTCGGGCCTAACGGTTTAGGTTCGAATCCCGCCAATCACCGGGGATATTAGCTATGTGATACAATGGCACGATGGTTTGGAACCGACTTTAAACGGTTGGTACAACCAGAAAAAAATTAAGATTGAGTCTATTTGGTGGGAATACAATTTTATGTTTGGATAACTCACAAAATTTAAAGTTAAGACTACTCTAGATCAATTTGGTGAGTAGCCTGTTTTTACTGGTGAAGATGGTAGTTTTGGGAATGTGGATGCAGTTTAAAAATGTATTATTGGTCATTTTGTACTTAATCAGTCTGTTTTAAAAACATATAGAGAAAAGATCGCTTAAAAGTTTGTGTAAATTTCTATCATTTTCAGTTGTAGCGATACTAATTTACAGGGCAGAAATACAAGAAAATTTTAACTAAAACACATATTTTTACAGAACAGAGGTTAGAAATCAATGCGTACTATAAGCATAGAATGCAAAATGTGATCTCTGAGTACATATTCAGTCACACTAGTGTAAGATCTTTTACATTTGTTAACATAATACAAAACAGACTTGTTTTATTTGGCAAGAGTTACAATAACAAACTCAACCATCCGAAGTAGTTTCACTGTTCAAATGTACTGTATACTATTAATTATCGCCAAACAATTACTAAAATCACACCAAGCTAAAACTTAGATACCAATGTAAAAGAATATATTAGTGTGTTTTAGCCAAAAAGCGTTACTCAGTCTGATAAATCTGGTGGTTTAATCTTTTCTATTCAAACTTTACCGGGAGATTTACGACACAAGCTTGGGGTGAAATATTATACGTAGTTATTTACGTTCAACTAAAGGTATCTCAACAATGCAAACGCAAAAACTGTTGTTGATTTTTCGTTTTAATAACAAAGGTTTTTCGACCCAAGTGTTTTAAAAGGTTTTTGTTAATAATGTGGAAAAATTTGCGTTAAACAACACATATCTGTTCAAGGTTCTGCCTAGACAGTCTGTTTTATGAGTTCAAAAATGCCTTATAAAAACACATGCGGTACTTATAATATGTATTACAATAACACAAGAAACTAATATTGTAGATAACATTGAACCGAAATAGCCTAAATATTTTGACCTTTGGTTAACAAAAAGTAAGGCTATCCCCCTATTAAATGGCCTAGTCCCCTTTGTGGTCGGTTAACTCTATTTTGACCAGCTGTATTTATTAAAAAAAAAAATACCTTTTGTATTTGCTTATTACTGTAATAGTGCATTTCACTGGATGTGCTTTAGTTTACAAGTAGTCATTTCAGTTATGTTTCGTAAAAGGTTCACGTATTCGACAGAAATAAGTTGGTGGTTAAATAAAATAAGAGGCTGCTAAATGGTACAACCTTCATTTTTACTTTACAGCTGGGAACAAATTTAAATTGAGGTGCATATGTTAACCTAAATATGAGTAAAGGATGAGTATAGAATGGTGTGAGATGATCTGTATTTTTATCTTTGCTACTGATCAGCTGTTTCATTAGTCAGGATCCTAAATAGGCCCAATGATCAGGAACAGCTGGGTCCAGTTTCGAACCATCAAAAGCCGACTCTGCTCAGAATCGATCCGGCAACCTTAATCTTAGTAGCAAAATCTACCATTCAATTTTGATTCGCAAAAACAAGCAATTCACCAAATGTATTACACGTGATTTCAAACATTCCTCAAGTTGCACAACACTTCAAACTCATGACTTTTGTCGTGTCTCCAGCGACTGAACAGAAAATAACAGAGAAACCGAGATGATGCGGGTTTGAAGACGTTGTTACTAGAAAATCTGTTCCGGCTAGTTAAACTGTCCTTGATTCTTCAACGTTGACGGAGGATTCCTGTCACTGAAGGAGAAGATTGCTGAAGATGATCTGAAGATGGATATTTCCATCTGGTGGACAAATGTGCCATCTACGTGCTGGAAAGTACGTAATTAGGGATGATGTATGTGGCTTGTCAGATAGGTCGTGATGAAGGCTATTTACATTTCGAGGTGGGGATTGAGTGCATTTTTGTATTGTTTGATAGTTGTAGAACTTGTCTGATATGTGATGATTAGGACACTGATTCATTCTTGAAAAACTTTTCTGTAGTTGCAAAGTGGGCCAACCTTGAACATTGGTTCGACTTTGAATAAAGCGAGTTTAGGCTGTTTTATTGCGTTTAGCTTAATTGTTTTTGTACTATACTGATAGTATTGCGTCACCGATTCTATCCTGAAAAAGCTTTTTGATGGTTCTAACGTGCATCCATCAGCACTTGATCATTGTACCATCTTGGAACAAAGTGAACTAAATTTCACACTGTTTGATACAGCTTGATATGGATTTTAGGGTTTATTTTTGTAGAAAGGCTGATAATGATATAGTCATTGATTCAATAAAGAAAATGTTTTGAAGGATTGGACTCATCTGCCCATGATCATTAGACCATCAGGTTAAAGAAAATGCTGATTTTATTTAGAAAGCCACACAGACAATCTCACTCACTACACCAAACTTGAAATATTGTTCAGCCCGAAGTACACATTCAAAATGTTTGCTGTTTGAATTAACTTAAGTCTACAGACGGGCAGGTGTAAAATTTAGAAAAGATACACATTTGAAGGTTTGGATTATGACATTTGACGTAAAAACCCCACAGAATATGCTGGTATTGTTTTTTAATGTGTATGAACTGGCTTCACAAATAAGCGCTGAGAAATGTTAAGGCAAAAAGATCTTTTTGACCTTGGCCAAGAATCATTTACAAGCACCACACTATCTTATCACGAGTGACTTATATCGACACTTCTATTGCACTGTTCTAATCAAACAATTGTCTTTTATCACAATGCATTTATTGCCAGGAAAACTGTCTACTTTACCTTACAGCTTCTAAATCATCACTTATATGTTATGTATCATAGTGCTAGCCTCAAAAACCAAAATTGAAAATTGCAGTCAGCAAATGGGTAAGGTCGTTACTGATTCAGGAAAATACGGAAAACCTTTTTATCTTGACGATAGATACGGTAATCGCATACCAATTTTGGGCTTTGTTCGGAAAGCACACTTTTATAGGATGGATGATCAAGAACAGCTGGTTCCAGCTTCAGAGTATCAACACTTTCTGACTTGTATCAGGATGAGAACCATGATCAATCACTTTAAGTCACAGACGCCATTTCAAAGATATTCTAAGATTCAAAAAGAATCTTCCGGAGAATCCTCCGCGTCCCCTGTCAGACGAAACTCGAGGCTACCGATCAACCGATGCAGATCAAGTTACAGGGCGGACAAAACCGCGGGTAAATTCACGATCTCGTATATTATGGCGCGTTTATTTTTATTCGATCACGAGAAACGTGCGCGACGACGCAGCCGTTTTGGCAATTGGAGGTCGATGCCATCTCCGAATAAACTGGTTGGTGACTTAAACATGCCCATGGTGATGGGCCACACCACCTGTCCAGAAAACCGGAGCAGATGCGGACAGTCCGGACGCCTGTATGTAAAAGCATCAATACACTTGTATCCCTTCAACCACAAAAATCCCTTGTTTTTCCAATTAACAATGATGTCAATCACATGATAGCTTTAAAACTAACATGTGGGCAGAATAAAAGATGTATAACATTAGTTAGGCCTAACACAAACACATTCTACCCCAAAATCGTGTATGCATTCATACAGATTATAAGAAAATTTTAAACAATTAACTACGATTATTGCGACTGGGTAGCTTAGCTGAAATTTGAAGGTAGTCAGTTATTCCGATCACATATAAGACCGACTTGGTGTTATGTGATCGTTGGTCAGTTCGTAACTCAATCAGAATCTATTTGATGGTTCAAAAATGGACTAAGCCACCCTCGACCATTGGGCTTTCAACAAATGGCCCTACCAAAAGAGTCAGCTGATATCTGTCAACAAAACTGTCATCTCATCAAATCATTACTCATCCTCCACTTGTCTTCGTTTAAAACACGCACCCTGGCGAGTAAGCGCTAAATTAATCCCGCATAAAAGTGTTCGACAAACTAAATGTTCAAAATCAGGACATCGACACCAGTAGACTAGGTCACTGTCCTCGGAATACAAATCTACACTTTTGCATAACTTACGTCCGCCACACAAACCGCTACATATTTTACCTCACTGATTGAACCAGTTCTTTTGTAGTGCAGCGTCACATAGATCGTGCGCATGCGTAGAAACGACGCAGCCGCTGTTCGCTCAGCTGATCAGGCGGTAATTGACACAGCTGTTCAAGTGAGTGATGTGTTGAGTGGAACAGGCTGTGTATACAAAGCTGATTTTACAGTTTCATTGGAAATAAACTCAAATCATTAAAATCCCAACACTACATTCTCGGTTGTGGGAATAAATATTTCATCATCGTGTGGATCTAAGTGTTTAAGAAGTTGAGAGGTGTTTTGTCAAAATCTAAAACTCAATCCCCAAGAAATATGTGTGACTGTAAGTGATGTTTAAGTGATATATTGATACCTTTTCTATGAAGGGGTGTTTTATTGTATCAAATATGTATTTCTCACAGTTGAACCAACACAAATAAAATACAGTTCAAAATTAATTTTTCAAAACATAAAACGCAATACTATATAAATATTTGTGACTACGTGTAGTGAAATGTGATCAAATGTGTTTCTATCACAACTGTATTAGCACTATGGCCAGTCAGTTAAAGTTAGGAAAACCCGGTTCGGACATTATTGGATACAGTTTACAATTAATTGTTAGACATTGGGAAAATCTATATATTACATAATTATTAATTATATAAAGGAGGTCAGCTCTGTCAATTTTTTTGTAAATATCCTAATTTAACCTTCAATAATAATACTTTGCACAGTAATGGTCATAGTAGGGTCTCTATGTCAACTGCGCGGTGTATATTGATCTACAAAATGAAATATGGCTATCCAATAAATGCAGGAAATAATAAAGATTGTATTTTGACTGAATGCAACGTTAATGTTTGGTCAGTAAACCAATGTAGCGTATAGGAGACAAAACACACCAGTAATGGAATATTGTCACTTGATAGTGTGGTTGGTTTCATCCACTGGACATCCAAACGAGCCCATTCCATTAGACCGTACACGTGCATACCGCCTCACATTGATATCAAAAATCAAAACATCCATAACTGCGTCGTAAAACTATTAGTAACTAAACAAATATTGATAGAAAGGAACAATAAACATGTATAATGTGTACATGTGCAATGGACATTGAAATAAATTTTAATGCTTGGATCACTCAATTCGTGCAACATATCAATTACAAAAATGTATTATTGAATTGTTTGGTTATAATTGAAAATACCACCTCTCAATCTGCAGTCCAAGTGAATTTCTAGTTGCGAAACAGTTTCACACTTAAACAATTATAATCATAGTTTAACGCCATGGCAAAATAAATTGGATTGATAAGTACTTATAGTAAAAACGTTTCTAAAAATGTTAAGAATTAATTTTGATGGACAGTCACTCTGAAAACCGCTCTTGTATTATCACTTATATTATGCTCAATGGCACAAATACAGACCGATATAAGGCCAGGTTTAGAATTAGAGAACAGGACTTACTGTATATATACTTTATTTTGAAATGGCGACCACATAAAGAAGTAGGTATATTAAGCCAAGTATGAATGGAGGTGAGTGTAGGATGAGTGGCTGATTTGAAGATCTGTGTTCAAATCTAGCCAATTACAAATAACAATGTTCGGGTTTGAAGGCTTATTCTCAACAATAGTTTGAAGGCTTCTTTAAGCTGTCAGTTCCCAAAAAAAGGATTCCTAGACGAAGATAACTGCCTCTATTGGAATATTGGAAACTTCCCCCAACGAAATCCCAGTAAATCAATCTAAAATATGAACATTTCTCTTAGGGAAGACTTGAAAACACTCATAAATTGATGTTGAACACCCATATGTAGGAGAAAAATGCCAAAAATCTACAATGTTTTTGACATGTTCACAAAACACTTTTACGTTTCCAATAGAATGATTCAAGAGATCTTTTGGTTTCACAACTGTCACGCGGGTTTACAAAACTAGTTTCGCATTTGCGGTAGAAAATAATGAACTTGTTAGAATTCTACTGTAGTCGCAGACGTTTGCGATCGTCACGCTACGCTGAGTTTATGTTTGGTTTGACGCCGCGTTTTGAAACAGCGATTGTGTGAAAGTGTCTGACCGGCTTTTAAACATTGCTAACAAGGTGTAAATAAACTGAATTTGGAAATAGTATTTTTAATTTACGAGAAGTATTACAGACTCGTGAATTTATATTTATCATGATTTCAGACATATTCGATCACTAACCACATCACACATTCGAGATGTAGGTAACATACATATCATTCAATGATCTGAAATCTCGTTTTCAGATGGTAAGAAATCTGTATCAAGAAAGGAGTATGCATCACAATTTGAAAACACCAGGATACATAATAGATTATCATGTAATAGGTTATTTTCACTACCCACCGACGAAATACTAATTAATTATGGTAATAATAATTCAAACAACATACCCAACACAACCAAAGATATAATTTGAGCAAATATTAAAAATTTACTTTAGCAAAAAAGATTGTCCTGTATTAATACTATGTTGATTGATTGTAAGAGGGTGGACTCATGGTCCAAGCACGTCAACCGAAGCTTATTGTGCATAAATAATATGTACAATGATATGTAAATACTATGTTACAATAATTGTGATGGCTACACAGAATTGCCATATACGACCAAATGTATCACACGGGTTCATTTCTTGACTAATAAACACTAATAATTGTACCTATTACATCGACTTAAAGGCCTATATTGTTCTTCGAATAGAATAATTTTCTAAGAAAGTTTTAAAGGAATTCAAAATCACGAGGGTGTAGGATTGTCGCAAGAACGTGATTTTACGATTATGAATTATTTACATAGGCCAGCATCCCTCTTCAGGTCTGTTTGCTTTGAGATAAGCCTCCCCTTCCCGATAAAACTCACCCCTTCTCTAGCTGATGGAAGGGATTTCATTTACTGGTATTAAAAAATATGTATAAGGTTGGAGTAAAATTCGTAATCGGTAAGCAACTTACTAATTATTTAAATAACAACCATACAAAAACGAAAAAATAATGACATGAATTTCTATTTGACAAAACATACAAAACGTTGTGTCTTTGTTAGTTTTTAATGGTGCAGTCTTTTACCACCTCTCTATAACTTGCAGCACACTTATAAGCGAAAAATGACCTAAAAATACTGAATCCTAATATCTTTCATTTATTTAAATACAAACTTGCATTGCCCCTAAACCTTTTATATATATGAACCACAATTTCCCAACCCGTGTGTATAATGCGTATTTAACTGCTTGAAGTCACGCAGACCTACACCATGTATGGAGAATGACGTCATTTTGACGAGACATCTACCTTGATGGTCACATTGGGCAATGTTGCGGCGAAGTTGTGTCACACGTTGAATAGAATGTTATATAGGCCGATCATAGTTGACAATAGGAGAGAATGGTATACACAATAGTAGTACACACTGATCCTATTGGGATTTTGTGCAATTTAAAGATTGTAAATATAGTTCACAGACAAATAATTAGAAACATAGAAACTGAGGCTAATTGAGTAGTAGAATTTGATTTGCACGCCATATTGCAATGAATAAGCACAGTATCTGAATGAAACAGTGTTTGATTCACATGCAACACGTGCAGGTTCAAGCCTAAGTAGTCACAAACTTTATGAGTTCAATAGTTCTCTAAACTGAGTAGTAGGTTTCATATAGGTAAATCCCTTCAGTCCAGGTGTACGTAAATTCATTTTACTTTCATTCTCATTGACTCAAGTATACTCTAAAAAGTACAGAATAAGCAATCTATCACTAAGTAGTCTATGTCCTCTTTTCACTACTCACACCTTTAGAGAGTCAGAAGTTTGAAAGTCAAAGTCACGACTACATTCCAAAGAATTGGGCTGTTAAATTTGTTAAGTTATACAAATGAAACCGGCAGACTGAAGAATGAAAGTAGTTGACTGTTAGAAATTGGGCCTTTGAAAATCTAGATGCAAACGTAGATGTGAAGGCCATCTTCATAACTTCGAGAATCACAAACTTCCGATATTTTTAGCTTCCGAGCCATATTATCATCATAAACTTGATTTCGATTCTGGCATTAACCCTGATCTTGATTCTATTCATAATCCTTTACCTGATTCAGTTATTAAGATGGGGATGCCACTTATAAGGAGCGTATTGTAACCCAAATATGAGTGAAGGATGCGTGTAGAATGGTGTGAGAATTGTAGTAATTCAGTTAATTTGTGTTTTTACCAGGAAAGTTTTGGGGTAGTTTTGATTTTTTCCATTTCTTATGTATTTTGGGGTGCTGAATCCGAATCTGAGGTTTGCCAACAAAAATTCTTGACGCAACAATGACAAAAATGAGAAAAATATGGAAAAAAATTATATTTTTTGTAATATTTAGCTTATAACTCACAAACTATCAACTTTTTGTTATTAGTCTATATTATAAAAATTAAAGTACACAAAATTTGCTACAAAATGTACCCATAATGTGGAAATCTCCGATGAACCGTTTAGGCTCCAGAGCTATTTGAAAATTGGAACATTTTGTGTTAGTTTTTAAATTTCTCCAATTATTCTGTCAATGACATATATTCATTGCATATGCCCAGGCAAAGGTCTTATATAAATACAAAGTGTTAAAATTGATTAATTTTGTGTTACTGAACCGTTGACATTTTATTTAGTGTACAGAAAAGTTACACGAACTGTTGCCGTTTAAATTATCCTCGCCCAGAGGGTTGTAATGAGGCAGGTTCTGGCAAACGTTTCGATGCATTATTTGTGAGCATTCTAGCTTGTTCATCTGGACAATTAAAAAAAGGTTAAAAGTAAAAAAATTACTCATAGTAATAAGTAATACCAAAATCAAAATTATCAAAATTAAAATAACAGCAATCTGTTAATCATGTAATATCGTATGCACCTGATGACGTGATATTTAGGTATACGTAAATAATAAAATGTTATGTAGGCATATACTGTTGCTAAGCATTTACATTGTGTGTAGATTTGATAGATTGTAGGTCCTAGGGCGTAGGGCATAGGCCTACATGAGAGTGGTAAGGGTTAATTGACTTAAGATAGTCAATACAAATTTTGGCTAGAAAAATAAATCCAACGTTGCCTCACTGCAACCAACTCAAGCAGCTGTGTGGACATAACTCGCTTAGAGTTAACATTCGGGTGAATGAATGGGGGTGAAAAAAATTAGTATTGGCCTATGGTAACAGTGCCAATCACTCTAAGCCATGCATCGGTCTTGAAATTTTACACAGACAATTTTATAATGGGTGCCAATACGATTGAGGTTGTACAATGGGCTGTGATGCTAAAGTCTAAGTAAATACGAAAGTAAGTATAGTACCTACCAAACGCACATTCCTTTATTTATTAACTTGTTAAATCTACACACAATATAAATGCTTAACAACAGTATATACCTACATAAAATTTTATTATTTACGTATATCTAAATATCACGTCATCAGGTGCATACGATATTACATGATTAACAGATTGCTGTTATTTTAATTTTGATAATTTTGATTTTGGTATTACTTATTACTATGAGTAATTTTTTTACTTTTAACCTTTTTTTAATTGTCCAGATGAACAAGCTAGAATGCTCACAAATAATGCATCGAAACGTTTGCCAGAACCTGCCTCATTACAACCCTCTGGGCGAGGATAATTTAAACGGCAACAGTTCGTGTAACTTTTCTGTACACTAAATAAAATGTCAACGGTTCAGTAACACAAAATTAATCAATTTTAACACTTTGTATTTATATAAGACCTTTGCCTGGGCATATGCAATGAATATATGTCATTGACAGAATAATTGGAGAAATTTAAAAACTAACACAAAATGTTCCAATTTTCAAATAGCTCTGGAGCCTAAACGGTTCATCGGAGATTACCACATTAGGGGTACATTTTGTAGCAAATTTTGTGTACTTTAATTTTTATAATATAGACTAATAACAAAAAGTTGCTAGTTTGTGAGTTATAAGCTAAATATTACAAAAAATATCATTTTTTCCATATTTTTCTCATTTTTGTCAATGTTGCGTCAAGAATTTTTGTTGGCAAACCTCAGATTCGGATTCAGCACCCCAAAATACATAAGAAATGGAAAGAATCAAAACTACCCCAAAACTTTCTTGCTATGAGTAAATTTAAATACAAATTTACTGGATTAGTAGCACAGACAATATAATGTAGCTTTGTTTCTTACTAAGATCAGCTGTTTAATTAGCCAGAATCATTTTTTATGTAAAGCCCAATGATCAGGAATAGCTGGGTCCAGTTCGAAACCATCAAAAAGCTACTGATTTACTATTGATTCCTGCCCTGAACTGATTCATATCCCGATTCTTCACGGCTGGATCATCTTAGTAACTCGATCCCGTGACGAAATCTGACACCATCTTGGTAGTTATACTAAATTAACTAGTGTGAACCTCTAATTAACAAATTGGCTGGTTGAGAGCTTTCAGCAAATTAAGGGTAGGCCCTACAAATATTTAATTAAGGTAATTGTTTAATATTGGGCCTGAATCGGCAAATACAGGGTTTTTTATATTATTATATGAATAAATGAATGAATGAAACTCTCTTTATTGTTCTCTTTACATAATAATACACAATATTCACGCTATACTAACTAAATTACAAATATTTATCAAGCATGCATTTGTGAGTCAAGACGGACTATTTATTATTCATTTTGTACTGTGGGTGACTTAGCATATTGCTTTGCTTAATGACATAATTAATCATTGAATCATTTGAGAGTCCTAAAGTAATGACTTTCAAGCTGTAGCTTAGCAGAAGACTTATGAGAAAAATGATGCAAAAATTATGAGAAAAGTATCTCTTTCATGTGACAGTTCTTGTAAAAAACTTTTATCTAAATATTACGTACATTTTTCGTAAGTTAATTTTCAGTTAGGGACTATACTTTAAAATTAGAATAAAAAATAAATACTTTCGATATTATTTTATTCATTTTCATCGTCATTACTTTATTTATCGTTTTTACTCGGTTTACAAAATTACATTAGTTTTTAGCTAACACTTCATTATAAAACATTTACCGTATGGGTTATTACCGCGTGTTTTCATTTTCACCTTTGGGTAAATACATAACAATTATTATTGTTGCTAAAATGCGTTTTATACATTATGTCACCTCTTCATAATATTCACTAATTTATTAAACCATGCTAAATTAGTAATCCCTTATAATGGTCTAGTAATTTATTTCCGTAAAAATAATAGTTATTCTGCACTTTAACATTCAATTTACAATATCCTAATTGACACTAAAACAGTTATTTATAAATTATAGATTTTTTACGTAGATATAGTGCAGCATTGCTTTTAAGGTTTATGAATTTCGACGATTTAAATGGTTACTTCACTTATTTAAAGAGTAGTTTACGATGAATTCTGAACTTATTCATACTTAATAAAATATATTAACAATAATTAAACGCGTATTACATTGAGTGTACATAGTTTAGTTACAACTAATTATATTTATTTTAATTCTTTTAAATCAGCTAAACATGTAAAATGCATGTAAAACATTTAGCAATTGACATTTTTGAACCCAACAAAAAATTAATTGTTCTTTCTGTCAAAATATCAATAATATTGTGGATTATTTCATTATTCCAAATCAATTAAAGCACCCCTCAAAAAAAGTTAAAACTAATTTTAGTGCGTAACACTATTTGTCACAAAATTATCTCCTACCTTAAAACAAGTGGCACAAGTTATCCGTAGTGAGCACTGAAAACTAAAAAAGTTGATCACTTCACTCAATACTTCGCGTATCCACTACTATAAGTAAAGGACCTCGCGGTGGCGGATCGGCTTCTGAACTCTGGCAAAAGCACGCAGCGACCGAGAGACGCTAGCGCTCTAGTGGCGCAGACGGGAACTACAACAGCGACACTAGCGCTAGCGGACCACGTGGTAACTATTGCATTGTTGCGGTGAATTGCTGTATTTTTGTTTGTTTATAAACCACAGATCAGCTCTGTTTTAACACAGAAGACAGCACTGTGGTTAATATAAACAAAAGAATATAATATTTCAAAGCTATATTCTAGATGCATATTTAATAACTCAATAATTTAACTAGAAAAACATTATATGGAATACAAATGAACCAATGTGTTAAAAAATGTCTAATAATGTGAAACATTTAAATAGCAACATAAACAAAATTACAATACCCATGCGCATGCTCAAACAGAAGAGATGTAACAGAAGTAAACTAAGCGCGAAGAAAAATTGGTCAATTTTAACCCCAAAAAATATAAAAGGTGATATTAAAAATAATATAATAAATTGAATATCTCTATTAGGCCCTACACCATTTGAAAAGAACTTGCAGAGCAGGAGGAGGATCCACTTGAATGAGTTATCAGGTCATGGCAAAGTTATGGGGTTTCAAATTGTTTCAAATTGTTTTTGTTGTTTTTGTGTTTAAGAAATGTCTTATTTTTTTATTCTTACCTTTTAAACATAAAAATGTCCAATTTTCCTCAAAACCAATTAAATTTGAAAAACTAGATAATTTTATACAGCGCTGTAGGATTACAGGTTACGGAGAAAATTCCCATAAACTATACATTAAACATTCCTATGTTATTCTTTTTTTGGGGGGGATTTTTATTCTTTATTATTTTATTTTTATTATTCATGAAACTGTTGAAGTTTGCTTATATATGGATATATTTTGATCGAATTGGCAAATCTATTTATGATATTGTACTAATAATATTTTATTAAAGTTCCCCTTTTGTTCCTTTACTGTAGCAGTATCATAAACGTAAGTACTCTTTATATCTAATGTTATTTAAATAGGCAATCCATCTGACATGTTTAAGAAATTTTGTAGTAAAGGCCAATTTACAGTAGGTCTACTGTGCTGTAACGGGTCTATTTATTTTTTGAACAGGTAGACTTACAGCTTATTTTAAGCTCAAATTTAATAACTCACAATGCTATGGAAATTGTTGTAGATTAACTCAATTGTCGTCTCCTTCCTAATAAATTTTAATGAAATATTGTTACTCACCACTGATCAAAATCCACGATAGTGTTTTCCAATTTTTTCATATTGATATTCACAGGCTCTTTAAGACTCATCTGCAAATATAATCATAGCTACACAATATTACACAAACATAGTCACTCTAAATGAAAAGGAAATGTTTCGTCAACAAGAAGTACTACGTATCTAAATCCATCGGTTTTTAGCAGGATTTGAACCCGATACTTACAAAAACCTTACGTGCTACACCAGAACATCCCCTTGTTTGCAAACGATATCAATAATACTCCAGTTTAAAAGTGTAACCCATATCAATGATACCTTTGAAATATTATGTTCAGGCAGTTATTAGGTAAATAAAACCCATTAACTTACAATGAATTAAATGTTTGTTGATGATAAACCCACGACATAAAGAGTTATTTACCTACCTCAATCAAGCTTCAATCATAATAAAAAGGATCCTGTTAAAAAAATTGAATAAATTATTTTGTCTCTTGTTTACAGTTGAAATGTAAACATTAAACTATGATGGATCAGCTGTTTCGTTAAAATTATTTAAACACTTATAAATTCAGCATCTTTGGATCTTTAAATGCGAACTCTATAAATAAATCAAACGCCAGGGGGGCGAAGCCCCAAAAGAAGGCTATTTAGTTTCTATTTGTCTCTCCGCTAGCTCATAAACTGTACAACGACACCCCAATCGTAATAATCGGACGGATACAGAGCAACACTTTATTGTATTAAGTCTAAGATAGATAGTTAGTTCTCGTACGATTATAAAATCCCTATTTTCAATCTCTCAAACCAGTTTCGTAATCCTTCCGCATGTATGATATCAATTTGGACACCTTCATTAGAATTTGTAATTAATTTAATTATAGAGCACAGAAAATTAAGCGAGACTAATTTTTAATTTGAGCTGATGCTACTGAAAAGTAATGGTTAACATCTTACATTGAAGCAGATACGCTGGCATTAACTGAACCACCAGCTGTGGACTTGTTTGGTCATATACAGACGGGGTTTTAAAACTTTTGGTTCATTAGACAATTTCTGTAACGTTTGACAGGGATAATTATGTTTGCAAATCACCCTTTATGGTGTGGATTTGCAGTCAATAAATTATACGTTTATTACATAAATCATCTATATTATTAATACACTACATGAAACGTTGTGAACTGTTTTAAGATTTAACCTGACATATTATATACCAAAATTGAACGTATTTGTTTACATTATGATCAGCTGGACAATTTAATTGCTGTTAAAAGGAAACGTGAGCCACAAACATTTACTGACTTGTTTGAAATGATATATTTACTATTTAAATATGGGTTGGCGTAAATATTACAATGGAAAAAGCAACAAAGCCTTCAATGGAAAAAGCAACAATTTGATAACTAAAAAGAAAACTGAATTAACACTGTGCTGCATTTCTTGTGCAATCATTGAAAGAGCTGATTTGCAAACTATGGAAACACAGGAAAGTCATAGAACACCACCAAGTAGAGGAAATAGAAATATATATATATTTTTAATCGTTATTATGGACAATCTCATGCGGCTATGAGTGGGAAAAATTTGGAAAAAACACAAAAAACGCGATTTGAAAAATGATGAGATATTTACAAGAAATGTTTATTATATCGAACTGCTACGTACATCAACGTGAATATTTCCATAATCATTGAGTCGACTTTTCTAAAGTCATCGGAAATTATTACTGTTATTCTTTTTTAAATAACACCTGTAATACTCCGCTCGAATTTGAGCAACAGGTACACTAGTTATTATTTAATAGCTGAGTCATAGTGCTCGAGTAAACAATTAATTCAAAGTAGCCAGATTGATCCAGAGAAAGGTCAGTAGCTTTTTGATTATTCGAAACTGGTAATTTTTGTCATTGGGTTTTAAATAAATTATCCAGGCTAGTGAAACACCCTGAGTCAGTAACAAAGCTACAAAGATCGTCTCACTTTAATCTACAGTCATAATTTACTCTATAGGTTAAAATACGCACCTATGTGGCATTCACATACCAATTGAAAATAGTAATGATAAAATATTAATTAACAACTGTCTTAAACAAACCTAATTCTTGAAATGTAAAAGAGTATTGCATTGTTTTGCCTCGGGAAAGAGGTTTGAGTCCAATTAAAATTCACAATTTTCGCCTTAGTCCCCTCGTGCAATAAAGTTACAAAGGACGGACAAAGCTAGTGTTCAGATACAAAATAATTTCTCGCCTTATTAGCCTTGCTTCGATTCATATGATAAACGATTTCGGGAATCAACTTCGGGCAAAGGAACGCCCAGGAAACAAGACGTTCCTTCCCCGTGGATAATCATCCTCCTGGAACTTCTGGGAAGATTCGGCACAATTGGCAGGTTCTGGGGTATCATGTGATATTTCTGAGTTCTACTTCATTCTACAATGGCGTACGCTATGAAGAATTGTGCTGGCGACGGGAAACCAGGCAAGAACCAATGTTTTCCAATGTCCATGCATATTATGACGATCAGGGATGATTATGACAATGTTGCAAAGGAAACCCTAATGGAACCCTGATTGTAGAAGAATCATCGACGTGGTTCGTTTACATTGATGAGAAGAATAAAAGGCTTGTAAATACGGAGAAGAGTGAATTTATAGACGATTTGAGTGTGTGAGGCAAGACCAAGACTTGCAAATTTGAGTATAGAGCCCTAGGAGGAGTGTTATGGTATAGTATAGTGCTCAGCGGTTCGATACCCGGCACAACCACAACAAATATGGATTTCGACCGCTTTTCCTAAAAGAGTTATTTCGGTACACTAAGTGTTTAGAAAGAGATAAAAAACGAAAATTATGAACTAACAACAAAGTGAACTCAAGAACGACTCGGTAAGAAACACTCTAGGAAAAATGTACGGAAACATCTAAAAATGTCAACTCCTGTTTAAAAAAGACAGTTTAACACCACCTTTCAACTCTACAGCTCTCGGTCCATATTTGATCAGCTGTCTTATACTTGACATTTCCCAACAATACGTTCATTACAGAAGGTTGAAGGTTAGTTCCCAGCGTATGTCACCTGTGCTTCCGCTGGTCCGCGGACTGAACTTCCGGTACAACAGGTGATCGTCGATAGCCGATATCGGTGGCACTGATGACCTTGAAATGTAAACATTAGGGCAAGTCTTCGTAGAAGGCACTGGGTAATGTGTGATGTAAAAGGCTGTGCTCGAAAATAGTAGCCATTTTGTATATTTTCTTTTTAATATGTGGGTAATCCATAGTATTTCCATTTTTTCGAATTTTGGTTAAGACAAATCCAATAGAAAGAAAATAAAGTAACATTGTTATCATACCTTTCTAGTTGTTTAAATAATTTGCGTTTGATTTTTGGTGAAGAGAGTTCTACAATAAAGAAACATTTTCCATTCCTGGGAGACCTAAATTTTGGTTTCCATGTACAATTTTTTTTTTTTTTAGTAGGTGGACGTACAAAACAAATTAAAATCCAAGGTGGGTCACGTCATTATCACAAATCTTAATGTAATTGGTAATTGGATAGGTTTGAGTTCGTGCTATCACTTCAAAAACCTGGGTAAAGAAAATGTAAATGATAGTATGTAAATTTATTTATAAGATACTAAAGTCGATCTATAAATACTAGTCCGCGTTTCTATTTTGTGAAACTCCACATCCCAAAATGTAGTTTTACAAGCCAAATTTATCATGGACTTTAGAGACATTTTAAAGTAAAAAATGAAGAAAACAGATTTGTAGATTGTAATTATAATTTACTTGTTGAAATCAAATTACTTTTGTACAAAGTACTATTGAAACCTGGACCTACGGTTGCCAGCTGTTATATTCAAACTTGTCACATATACAAAATGTTTTTTAGTCCCAAAGTGATTTTATTTTTTTGCCAGACAAATAACCAAGTACCTTTAAAGTTAGAATTATAATCTAAATATTTTGCTAAACGCTGATAGCCCACTCAGCTCAGGCATAGTTACAAACAACCAACAACAAAATAGCAAGGTACGTGGATCAATCCAAAACATGGCATAGAACTTTCATAACATTACATCAAGAGTATTGTATTGTACTTGTACTGAAGTACAAAGTAGCATGCAATAGGCAGCACAGCTATACTGCAACAATGCATGCCATTCCAATGCACTTGTATGGAGATAACGGATGGACCGCACAATGATGAATTGCAATTCAGCATAAGCACACAACATAGATTTTTTATTTGAAAATCATATTTTATTGAGCTATGAAAAATGTATTTTTTGGTAAATTAGCAATTGATCAAGCTCGTCTTTCTACTTGAACACGGCTTTGTTCAAGTATAAATTTGATAAAATCTACTCGTTAATAAATAGTTTTCGTATTTAAGAATTTAATTTTAAATAACAGTCTTCTGATTTGACGACCAAGTAACTTATGACACAATCCTTATTTTAGAGATAAACATAAAAACTACACTAGGATAAAAATGTTCCCGGTATACATGTGTTACTGTGAAGTATACTGTTTATACTGTATTTTGCTTTAGAAGTGAACTAAAGTAATTACAAAATATGCACACTTTGTAATTACCATTATTATAATTTCATTTTCATCACGTGTTCCTTTTGAAATAAAAGTAGTGTAAACACTAGCAAAAGAGTAAATAAAGATACGCACCAAAACATTTAAAGGCCTTCACCTTCTTAGTCACAGTTTATAAGTTATAAATCTATATCTATAAAATCCAATGTGTGTTTGTTTGTATGGTTGTCCTTTATAGACTCCAAAACCGCTCGACAGATTGTAATGAAGATTTCAGGCATTATTAAGAATTATTCAAGGATGGTTTGTGTGAAGTTTGGTGCAGATCCGTCAAAAGGGCTCCGCCCCAGTGGCTCTGGAGTTTCCCATGTTAACCTTATGAGTACTCATATTTAAATGGAATTAAAGAATCATAACAGCTGGTTCAGCTAAACTATCTGATTCTGTGATGGTCAATAACATTAAAAAGTTAATAGGTTTACCAACAGGGTGCAGCACTATATTTTTTTAAGTTATGAGAATAGCTAATTTGCAACCAAAATGTGAGTGAGCGTAGCGAACGAACTTCAACCTTGAGGCGAGTTAGCGTAGCGAACGAGCTAACCTGAAGGCAAGTGAGCGCAGCGAACGAGCTTCAACCTAAAGATGAGTGAGCGTAGCGAACGAACTTCAACCAGGACGTGATTGAGCCATGCGAACGAGCTCATCTTGAAAATGAACGAGCATGTGACATAAAACCACAATAGGACAGGACGACGTCTGTCGGGCCAGCTAGTAAAAAAATAAAACTCAATCTTTTGACGACTAAATCCTAAACCGGCAATTTTTTGATGTCCTAGGATGCTAGGCACGAGCTCTGAATTGTTTTTCACATTACTTCAGGCTAGACCTAGGGGTTGCGGCATTATCAAATGGATAAAATCCATTGGTGATTTGGCGGGATTTGAACCCGGGACCTCTGCAACCGAAATCCTAACCACTATACCAGCTCGCTACCCCATTAAACAATTTATTAATGACATAAAACAACTATTCTATAAGGTTTGATCTGCTATTTTAAATTTCAAATTACGTTTTTTTACTTTAGGTTTTGTTATTTCCGAGTTTATTTTTAGTCGCATAGTTCATCGGATGTCTTGTCAAGTGTAAAACCCAATTCACTTTCTTTCGCAGTTTATATAGAAACTGACGGCCTGTAAGTGAGTGATCAAATTAACATGTAAATTAATCGTAAGCCTCCCAGTTGCCCAAATTAGAGAGCTGGTCGACCACGAGAGCCTGAATGAAAGCTTGGGACTATTATTGTTGAGATTCGCGGTTGTACATAAGTGGAAAGTGAAATGTTCCCACGGTCAAACGCTCGGTTACACCTTGGAGTAATAGGTGACGTTTACAGAATGGTAGTGAGCAACGATCAGGTGTACAAGGAATATAGCTGGTTCTAAAATGATGAATAGTAGTGGCTGTTGATCAAATCTTAGGTCTTAACCATTTGACTGTTGCACTGAGCAATGATCAGGTTCAAACATAGCCAACGAAAAGTCAGTTTATCTGAGCAACAAGCAGGATCTAAACAATGAACAATTGACCTAGTCAACAAGCAGTTGTACTGAGCAGTGAGCAGGTTCTAGCTTCTAAGCCGTGAAGAAATGTTTTGAGCAACGAACCTTTTTTACTGAGCAATTATCGGGTTCTAACTTCCAAGCAACGAAGGTTTATCTGAGCAACGATCAGTTGTACTGAGAAATGGTCAGGTTCAAACATGTAAGCAACGAACAATTTATTTGAGCAGCGAGCAGTTGTACTGAGCAGCGAGCAGTTGTACTGAGCAGCAAACAGTTGTACTGAGCAGCGAGCAGTTGTACTGAGCAGCGAGCAGTTGTACCATACTCCTTTTATCTATGGTTGTACTGAGCAGCGAGCAGTTGTTCTGAGCAGCGAGCAGTTGTACTGAGCAGCGAGCAGTTGTGCTGAGCAGCGAGCATTTGTACTGAGCAGCGAGCAGTTGTGCTGAGCAGCGAGCAGTTGTACTGAGCAGCGAGCAGTTGTACTGAGCAGCGAGCAGTTGTGCTGAGCAGCGAGCAGTTGTACTGAGCAGCGAGCAGTTGTACTGAGCAGCGAGCAGTTGTGCTGAGCAGCGAGCAGTTGTACTGAGCAGCGAGCAGTTGTACTGAGCAGTGAGCAGTTGTGCTGAGCAGCGAGCATTTGTACTGAGCAGCGAGCAGTTGTACTGAGCAGCGAGCAGTTGTGCTGAGCAGCGAGCATTTGTACTGAGCAGCGAGCAGTTGTGCTGAGCAGCGAGCAGTTGTACTGAGCAGCGAGCAGTTGTGCTGAGCAGCGAGCAGTTGTACTGAGCAGTGAGCAGTTGTACCATAGACAAAAAGAATTAAATATAGACCGGTAAATATGTTAAATATGTGCTGCGGTTACCATAGCTTCTGGCGCACACCGCTTGGAGCGCCATGTAGTTACGGCGTACGCGCTACGTAAACTACAGCGGTGTGCGCCGGAACCTATGGTAACCATGGTAACCGCAGCACGGCTGACAGTCTATATTTATTTCTTTTTGTCTATGGTTGTACTGAACAGCGAGCAGTTGTACTGAGCAGCGATCAGTTGTGCTGAGCAGCGAGCAGGTTCTAAGCAACAAACAATTCACCCAAACAACGAGCAGTTGTACTAAGCAACACAATTCTTGAAATAAGTGACAAATATATGATGTGAACGGTGAACCAAGCAATGAGTTGGTACTGAGCAACGGTCAGGTCCTAGGCAACGAACACTTAAACCGAGTAACAAGTATATATACAGTGTGTAAATTAAGTATGGAAACAAATCTGTATTTTTTAAACCAAAATAGATAGAAATATTTGGTTTGTGGCATTGACTGTTAACCAAGGTTCCGGAATTTTTTGCATCAGAAAAAATTTTTCACCCCCTCAGGGGGGGTAGGGGTAGGGGGTAACTTAATTTTTTTAAATAGCAACCCCTATTGAGTGACCTCTCATTTTGAAGGGTTTGTCAAAAGAAATACAATGCCGTAAACCTGAGGTCGATATCTTACCCCTAACCAGAATGGCGGCCATTTTAAATTTCGAGATGGGCAAACGAAATCCAGTGTGGATACCCATAATTTACCTTTTAAATGGGTTACATTGGGTAAGCCGAACTCCAGATACCATTATTAGATTGAAAAGTGGATGTTTTTATCGTATTCAAAATTTTGCCCCAGCCCCCAAAATAGGGGATTTTGGGGGCAGCCCCAAATTTTTAAACGCAAACCCCTATTGAGTGACCCCTCGTTTTGAAGGGTTTGTCAAGACAAAAGCAGTGGCACAAATCTTAGGTCGATATGTCATCCCTAGACGAAATGGCAGGCATTCAACATTTTTAATTGGTGAAATGGGCGCTTTTTTACCCAATCAAGTTTTTGAATGCCTGCCATTTCGTCTAGGGATGACATATCGACCTAAGATTTGTGCCACTGCTTTTGTCTTGACAAACCCTTCAAAACGAGGGGTCACTCAATAGGGGTTTGCGTTTAAAAATTTGGGGCTGCCCCCAAAATCCCCTATTTTGGGGGCTGGGGCAAAATTTTGAATACGATAAAAACATCCACTTTTCAATCTAATAATGGTATCTGGAGTTCGGCTTACCCAATGTAACCCATTTAAAAGGTAAATTATGGGTATCCACACTGGATTTCGTTTGCCTATCTCGAAATTTAAAATGGCCGCCATTCTGGTTAGGGGTAAGATATCGACCTCAGGTTTACGGCATTGTATTTCTTTTGACAAACCCTTCAAAATGAGAGGTCACTCAATAGGGGTTGCTATTTAAAAAAATTAAGTTACCCCCTACCCCTACCCCCCCTGAGGGGGTGAAAAATTTTTTCTGATGCGAAAAATTGCGGAACCTTGGTTAACAGTCAATGCCACAAACCCAATATTTCTATCTATTTTGGTTTAAAAAATACAGATTTGTTTCCATACTTAATTTACACACTGTATTACTTGTCTGTGAGTACAGTAATAATCAACGAACAGTTGTACTGAGCAACGAGCAGATGAACTAAGCAACATGTAGTTGTACTGATTAATGAACAGATTACTAGCAAACATGTTTAAATAAACATCTTGAACATCTTGACATAAAATCTTGAATTGAGCACGTGTTTTTAATCACATGAATGTTAATATGTTAGTATGTTAGTGTGTTAGTATCCATTCTAGAATGATTGACGTTAGTATTGATTCATTAGGCTGACTCTTACATTTTAGGAACATGTGAGCTCCATAACTGTGATGAATGACCCAACCAAGGTCTGACGTAAGCGAAATTATAGCAACAGTATGTGGCTTTATGAATATTTTGTATTCGTAATGTTACCCACACTGGCAAATTAACGGAAAACTAACAGTAAGTTTTATATTAAAACAATAAAGTTTGTAGTTCTTCAATTTTAAATGCAAAAATCTATGAAGTAAGCTAACACAAAAATAAATTGCTTTTAACTGCACTTTAATCTTAAAGTTAAATGTTTTTCACAGATTATTTTATATTTTTGACAGCCAAAGAGGAACACTTATGGAATGGACTGATGTGTGAACATGTACAAAAACACATCTTTTAACAAACCAAAGGTGGTGTTCATTTTACGTGCTATTTGATACTTTCTTGAGGAGTGCAATTCCGTCCAACCTCAGGAAAAGAAGGACTTAGCTTTATGGAAAGAGACTTATTATTTTTACTATTTGTAATACTTGATGTTTTAAATGTGGTTCCTTGTAAAAGATGAACAAGGCTGTATATAATCCATTAAATCACCTAAGTTCAAAATGTGAAGTGTTTTTTATCTGTTCAAACTGTTTTCCCGCCAAAACACAATTCTTATCCATGTTATCTTCATATTGAAGGAGAAATATTTTCACACTCAATTTTTTTTACTACAACATAACCCTTAACGAGGTTCCTTAACCTCGAACCCATTTAGCCCTTGCAGAAACAAAACCAAATCACCACGGTGAGCTAAATCTGGATCGTGTTATCGGTCTTGTTCACCTCGGTGATTTAGATTGAAGATTAACAAATCACCATAGATAAGATCACAACTGCTGTAAACACTTTGTAAGCTGTTGGTACCGATTCAATAACCTCTCTAGCAGGGTGTATCTGCTAGACGGTGCAGAAGATGACTTCATCGATACCCGTGGACATCTTCATCGCGAAGGATACGATCTGACAGCCCTAGGGATCTAGCAACACCTGGCTATCCACCTACACTGGGTATGGGAGGATACCTGGGATAACTTATCCATAGGTCAATGAAAAAAATACAAGTATTTTGCTTTGGATGTGCAGTTTTGCTTTGGATGTGCAAAACTGAAAAATTTCAGCGAAAACGGCTGTTTCCCTAGGGTTGATAAATAGTATATTTCTTACCTAGGGCCGAAAATGAGCTGTAAAACCATTTCGGTCCGTAGTACGAACTCTATTTTCACCACACTATATCCTATCATCACTATTCACCACAATAATAATGCACACTACTAGTCAACACAACTACAACTTTAAGGTTATGTGAAGAAATAATTTGAGAAATCAACAAAAAAAATAATAAATAGTTGCTAGGCAGTAGTGACATTAAAAATTACCTGAAGTTGTTAATTTTTAAACTGCCATATGTTAAAAACATCGACCCTTGTGTATTTATTTGTGTAAAGCTAAACAGGTCCCTAAAATAAAATAGACACAATTTTTTAGCATTGTCTATTGGATACTTTTAGTTTATATACATTAGTCTACTCTGCAAATTTTCAAGTTTTTTCAAACACAGTTGAGAAGCTTTACACTCCTGAGATTGAACCTTTTGCTTGTTGAAAAGCACGAGCATCTGTGAAAGCTGCCCACCTTATGTGAGCCCAGTTTAATTAAGCTGACAATAGAATTGTCGGAGGTTGGGAGGTTTTCGTGTGCGTTATCAGACAATTTTGGCGGGCAAAGACTCCGGTTTTCGTGGGAATGGGGATTTAGAACGCTCTTGCACAGTGGTCAAGTCTTTGTTTACTAAAATGTCCTTGAAACATTGTTGTTGTCATTGTTGAAAGAAACATTCTAGATAAAAAATAATTGTTCGATTGTATGCCGTGGATGAAGAATGATTATGATTATATATTATATTCTTGATAAATATGGTATTTAGGCTGTGTCGTGTGTCCTAAATAGAAATAGTCAGTAATGGATGAAATGTCCTAAATTTTAGAAATTTAAGTTATAATTAGCAAAGCTGATTTAATTTCTGTTCCTCGTCTTGCAGCTGCAGCTTTTGCAAATTTTAGTAATAACAAAATAGTGATTGTTTACTGATAATAATAAACATAATATGTTTTCCAAATGTTCATGATAGATTTCCCCATACAAAGTAATACAAATTGTGGCACTTGCTTAAGGCACATCCCTACAGAAATTTATGACTGTTAAGCTCAATAAAAGGATTCAAATTGAAAATTTTGCACCTCTAGATTTTTCTCCCATCAAAATATTGTGTAGAACTTGTTTGTAATTTTTGTTTGTGAAAAAACATTTTTATTTTGTCTGGTTTTTTTCTTATTTTTTTTAATGTATTAAAATTTTGTTTGGTTATATAGCCTCTGGAGATAAAGTTTTATCTGCCAATGACTACTTACTTGTTAATGGATTTTACCAGATAAAAGCAAGCTAATCAGCACACAGACATACTTTAGCGTCATGTAATAGATCTGGGAACCCCTTAATGGGTTTGGACCGCTTTCCCTTAAAAGTGTTTGACTTCATTACAAAAATGCCACTGGCGTATATACGAGCAAAAAAAAAATAAAATAAAATAAAATAGCATAGGACAAAGACGGTCCCAGGAGTTGTCCCTGTGGCACTCCATAGTTTACAGTTGGCAAAGATGAAGTAACTGTGCATACTATATTTAAATAAAGTTGCTGTTGGATGAAAATCCTAAATAAATACACTTTAGATTATCCGTACTTTTAAACATAGCCAATCCTGGCTTTACGTTTTCGTAACTGTCTAAGTGTAATAACAAGGAGTCAACGTGCATAGACATTTTACCTTTCTGTAATAAATCGAGCTAATAGTATTTTTTTTGCATTATTTTAATTTTGTTTTATTAATTATTTACGATTCAAAAAGTTTCGTGTACAAAATGACTATAGTTGAACCATCATAGTACGGTTGAGGTTCCTAGGGAACAAGAGAGATTCAGGCTTTGCTCCAGGAAGCAGTGCCTATCAGATCAGCAAGTTTAAAGTTCTTAGGCCTTCCAGAGAAATGTTTCCAAGCTTTACCTGAAACGCACATTTTTCTTGACAATGTCCGTCAGAGTAATGCCTTTAGGAACCAGTTTAACTTATGACGAACGAACTAACCACTCAATCCAATTATAGTGAATTCTGATCTAGATTCCACGACACATATTTAAATCTCGTTCATCAGATGGTTAATCTGAGCCGAGAATACCACAACAGTTAGCCACAGCAGTGCGTGGTTGCAGCTTCCGTACAGGATCTGGTCCAGATACTAGAAGCTAGACCACTGGGAATCAATTGGCGGCTTCACTCGTGCGGACAAAATGGCTATGTGTTATAATATAGATGGCTAATGCATTGCACAACTACACAATCGGCTTTGGTTGAGCAAAATGTTGTGCTAGTAAAATTGAACTGATAATCGAGTATTTTTCTGAATATCCCCCAGATTCATTGCAATAACTTTAAATAGGTATTAAGTGTTTAGATATTTAATATTCTATGCTTTTAAAATAACATATGATTCTTCATGTTTATCTTACATCTGTTTACAAATAAGTTGATGTTATGTTTTTGAGAATAGAAACTTTTACTGTTACTAAAAAATGTCTCCTTTATTTAAAATTAATTAATAAAAACTAAACATGGCGCAGTCGTGCATTTGAGTGTATTTATATTTTGTTTGTGACTGCTCAAAAATGGAATTCAATAAACCAGATAAGTTATCATTAATAGGCAATATGCCAGAAAATTTCAAGGAGTTCAAGGAAGACGTTGAAAACTACTTTATAGCCACAGAGACAATGAAGAAACCCAATCCTGTAAAAGTGGCACGATTGAAGAATTTGATGGGCAAAGAAGCTTTACAGCTGTACAATTCTTTAGTCACAGATGTCACTGATGAAAGTATAGAATCCATCATGGATGTTCTGGGAAATTATTGTTTGCCAAAAAAGAATGAAATTATGGATGTTTTCAAATTTGTCACATGCAGACAATCTGAAGGAGAATCATTTGACAAGTTTCTAGCTAACTTAAGGCATCGTGCAAAGATTTGTGATTTCAAAGATCAAGAGTCTAAACTAATGAAAGCACAGATAGCACTTGGCATTTTTTCCAGAGAAACCCAGGAACGTTTGTTAAGGGATGATGCATCAATAGACAAAATTATTGAATATTGCAAGAGTATTGAGCTTGCTGAAAATAATCTGAAGATTATAAACAAAGAAAACGACCGGGTTCCTTTTTTCAGTACTGACCAGATAAAGCCAAAATCATATAACATTTCCGAACACCAATGTAGGAAATGTGGAAGGAATCACGACTATAACCAGACCTGTCCTGCATTAGGCAAATTTTGTAATTGGTGCAAGAAGCCAAACCATTTCAGCAACGTCTGTTTGAAGAAACGTGCTCCAGCAACAAGGCAGAACAAAGACAAACCTCAACCTTTGTATAATATTGATGAAAAACAACAAGAGGCTGAAGAAAACGAGGCTGAATTGATTGACTCTGTAGCAGATCAAATGCAGACAAAAAGAATCAATCAAAAATCTTATTATGATAAGACGACAAAACAAGAAACAGTATATAATGAAAAGGATCCCATTTATGTACAAGATGTTCGGACCAAGATCTGGGAGCCAGCTATCATAGTAAAAGTTGGTGAAACTCCAAGATCATACGTAGTGCAATATACAAATGGAAAACAATTCAGAAGAAACTCATTTTTCATAAGAAAAAGAAAAATTGAATTTGTCAAAGGGGAAGATGTTTAGATATTTAATATTCTATGCTTTTAAAATAAAATATGATTCTTCATGTTTATCTTACATCTGTTTACAAATAAGTTGATGTTATGTTTTTGAGAATAGAAACTTTTACTGTTACTAAAAAATGTCTCCTTTATTTAAAATTAATTAATAAAAACTAAACATTAAGTATACAGCTGGGACGGGTGGCGTCGTCCTGTAATCCAGCTACTAAAAAATAGCTACTGACCCTTTAGGAGGTTACGAATTGTGGATATGTATAGGCATGCACTGTGGATGCGATACTTCCTGGTGTGGATTAACGTCCGCACGAGTGAGTACTACGACTATCCGCAGTACTATCTTGATAATTAGAGACCAATTCGTATATTATATACCAAGGCAAAAATGTGGTTCGGGTTCCACTAGAAACTGTAGGTCCCTTAGTTGCCATTAGCTGCATGGGTTATTAATTAACAGTTGTGTTTACAAATAAGTCGGCCTTAGTCACTAAACAAGACTAAAAGATCGCGCCACTCATCCTGCACTAATCCCCATTCATACTTGGCTTGAAATGCCTACTTTGTATGGTCGCCATTTCATTGAAAAGTATAAAAGTATAAATTATCTTGTATAAGCTTTAAAACATTTATGGTTTGCGTTTGTAGAGAAGGGATCCAAAGCAAAAAGATTCTCCTGGGAGATCTAACATTTTTGTGTTATAGCACAGAGAAGTAAGCTCATAACTAACCACATCACAACCGAATTAAGTATGTATCCTATAAATGTTACTATCTACCCAACGATGGAAAAATATTTAAGTAGTGTAACCTAATATGTAACAATTGGAAAATACCCCTGCCGCAGCAAACCTGTAGACTCAGCATATTTCTAATTACCTGATTTGATTTTCACCAAAATATTTCCTGTAAAATGACAGATCTATTCCCTTTTTGAATAAAATTGGGTTTATGTAGTTCAGGCGTTTGCTGCTACAGGGAAGGTAAATTGTTGTTTTTTATAAAACGTCAATAGATTAGTATGACATGAAAAATGTCAAATGTGTTACAAATAAACAAGCCAACTACAACAGTTTACTTATTCTCCATAACGATAACATGGGGATTTTTATTTACATGAACTTTACATATATTTTTACATATATGAACGTTACTCCTTAACAATTTAGTGTACAATAACGTTTCAATATGCTAAATTATTTGTTTTAATCACTAGAAAATGGTCTTGCAGGAAATAGCAGTTTACTGTTTTGAGCTTCAACATGGAAAATCCCTCTTTATGCCCCATAAGACTCCGTTCGTATAGTCCATACTGGTTAACGGACTCGATCGAAAACACGTTTGTAAAATATTTAACCAAAATCGGGCCATTTTGATTAGATATGTCGTGTAAATGGGCGCATATATAAATATTGTGTGTTTTTGCCTTTTGGAACCTTTGGAAGCATGTATACTTTAACTGATTTTAGTAGATCTATTGCCATAATTATCAATGGCAAAGATTTGATAACAACCATTACAACAGTAAATTCCCAATAAAGGATATTCACTAAAACATTGCACTTTCGTAATCGTCTTTATAGTGATTAAAAAAATCGGTGAAACTTTCATACAATTCCATACGAAGATCAGAAAAACGAATCGAATTTCTATACCTATCTTTGCATAGATTGGAAAAGGTTGGGAACCCATAAAGAAATCCATCCAATCGTAAAAAGGCTGTCGTAACTATCCATACAATAAAACTAGAAACTTTCCAGACTTTGCATTCATATAATTTCATAGTTTCAATAATCGAGAAAACTATCAAAAACATCCTCAGCTTAGAAGCTTCATTATGTCACGTGTAGCATCATATCTCAGCGTTACAAGCTCATTATACGCATAAGCCACTCGCCGCATAACGCTATGGTTGAATGCGTGCGGATTCCAAATCTGATAACAACCGTGTGGTGATTATATAGTTAAGAGGTCGCGGCATCGTGCATGTCTTAGAAATTCCAGAGTATTTTTCCAACTATGATTATACACTTTCCTAGGTTCAGGAGCCTCCGCGGATTGTGGAGAAAATCACGCAGTCTACGTTCTGAAAACAGAGGATTCGTTGGCTTGAAAACAGAAGGAGATGATTTCTGAAACGTAGTGTAGTCAGAGTAGTGAACTTTAACTGACTTTAGTAGGCCTATTGCCAACTTATTGCCTAATTATCAATGGCAAAGATTTGATAATCAGCAAAGATATATAATTGGCAAAGATTGCCTCAAAGAATCCCGTAAATCATGGGGACCCATAATTTGAATTCAACTTGTTCTACAACTAACATTACGAATGCTGATAAGGATTTTCACGAAGCCGCATACCAAAATGTAACCACGTTTTTTCTGCACTAGAAAACCTCTGGCATACAAGATATTTTCTTCCAAACATTCCCTTGAAATCTACACCTTGAAAAGCTCCATTTACTTTCTTCCATAGAGTCGCAATGTCAAATGCCATGACTCTCTCATGGACCCATCGGTCTGAAGCAATACTGACCTCCAAGTCCCCGTTGGAGCATGCGTCCTCACGATGTAGCCTACGGGAATACGACTCTGCTCCTGATACCAACCAGTGATACCGCAAAAACAAACCTGCTGATTCTCGATAGCTTATTCTATCTGACAATTACTGACCTTTTAGCTAATTCAGGGTGTGGTGTTTGCACGACTCTCATGTGTTTAATGCAGTGAAAACTAGCTCAGCAATTGTGTGCACAAATTGGGATTGGCGTAGTAGAATTGTTGTACGTTTAAATGTATCTGAAATAAAAAACACACTAATTAGGAAACATGTTTTACGCCACACTACACCATTTTGGTGAACTTCTCTCGCAAGGATTTAGTCCCGAAAACAGCTGTTTGCCGCCAGCTTAATCAAATGGGGTTTCATTACGTATTAATGTACTGCAATGAGTTTTTACCGGACACCAAACAGCTGATTATACTGTATTTCGCTATGAGTGGATATAAACAAAAACATAACCTCCTTTGGAGGTTTTAAGACTAGTGAGTGTTAGTCCTTTAGTCGGTGGTTGATTTTACACCTAACTAATAAACCAAGCACATTAAAATAGACAGAGTTTAATAGACCAACTTTTTTAAACGTTGAAACACCATACATAGATTCACAATGGAAACAACTTTCAAGTTTACTTACATCACGTTTCATAATTCAAAATATTCTGCACACTTTGAAACATAGATTAAACAGATATTTGAAATCACAATTCTATACTGGGAACAGCATAAGTGATGCGCACATAGCTACCGAATCGTAAAAATCGAAATGAAATCATCGAGAAATCGAATTGAGTCTACACGTGACTTAAACCGATTACTCCGGAAAGTGAGTAACTTGATTAACTTGGCCGTGTCGGACACGGGGTAATATGGTTACGGCAACGTTGTGTTGCAGACTCTCGATGTCGGTATATCACAGCCCAGCATCACTGTTGCAGTGAAAACTGATCCAAGTATCACTGTAGTAAAACATCAATCAAGTGATAGTTTACAAGCCTAACAGCCTAATGATGCTAGCTGAGTATAGTATGCTATTTAGTGGGTTGTTACGGAAGTTTTTTGTCAAGATAAACAATGATTTGACGGCGTTTTGGTATCTGGAACCTGATTCCGTCTTCAGGTGAGGAGGTTCTTGAATAATAAAAAGATTAACAAACCCAGTCAAAGGTGGAAAACGACAACAAATACACTGAGAAAATATTCAGTAGAGCGAGTGAGTCCCATTGATTGGTTGATACAGAACTGGTACTGGCTGAAAGTGTATAAATAACTTCTTCATCAGCATCGTGCGTGTTATTAAATTACCTCAAAGCACAAAAGATACGTCAAATAACACTTGTATTAATATATTTACACTTAACCTGTTTATTCCCAAGAAGGTGAATACATATAAAAGATGGTAAGTGGTGATCGATATCGATTGGACACTCCAAGATTTTACGACGCCAAAATACTAGGCTACAATTTTAAGATGAAAGTTTTGTTATTGCCTAAAACCAGCTGTAAATAGCCAAGACCAATTTTCAACGACAGCTGAATCCCTAGTTTTGAACCCTCAAAAAGATTTAGGATTTTCTCAGGATTGGCAAGCACTATATCCATTTAGCTATTATGCTTATTAATCAGAGACTTAAACTACTTTAACGCTCAACACAATAACTATAACGTCTATAACCTGAACTTACGTGTGGGACTGTTTTGCCAGTTGCACATTTCTATTTTGAGCTTGACCGACGAATGGCCGGAAACGTTTAACTTTTAACGTACGAACAGGTGTCAGAGCCGGACATACTTGCACAGCTGCTGAAGACTGGTGAACTGTCCGAGGCCAGAAACTATTCAACTGTTTACAGGGTGTCCATAAAAGACGTTTCAGGACTTTGGGAAATGAATCCTCATACTAAAAGGAAGAAAAAAGTTTATGGGAAGGTATGTCCGAAAATCCATATTTACCCAGATATCCGCCATTTTGTTTTTTATACAAAAATATTTTTATCTGTGAAGTTTTTTATTCGATGATTATGAAACTTGAAAAACATGTTACCATACACAATACCTATAATAGAAAAAATAATAAAGTTGTTCCGATTGTAAATTTCAAAATGGCGGCCGTTTGAATTTTTCTAACTTAAATAACTCGAAAACGGCTAATTCTATGAAAAGATGTCAGGAATACTTTTTTTTAGCATTTTTAATTTCCTATCAAACGATACCAAGATCAAAAAGATCGGACAAAAGATAACTGAAATATAACGGATTTTGTGTAAAAATAAGGCAAATTTAGTCGGGGAACCCTTAATTTTTGCCTTAATTTTTCTAGTGGCGGCCCTCTTTGACTATAATTGAGTAGGTTAGGTTAGTTTGGTTTAGGTTAGGAAGTTAGGTTAGGTTAGGATAGGTTATGACAAGTAAACAAGGACATTCGTTCTGCCAGCATTTCACCCCACCTTGGGCTTGGGACAACCAAGGAACATTTTTTTTGGGACCACTCTTGGGCTTATCGCAATTAAGGAACTCTTTGGCGCAATTAGTGCACCTCTCAAAACCACTACTATAAATACCTTCAAGACAACACTTCGCATTTCCCGTTAGGTCACTTCACTAGGTCATCTACTAGCAGCTGTTTATTGTAATGAACATTGTTTATGGCAGTCATCGAGGTAGAAGTCTACCTCGATGATGGCAGTAGTAGCTGTGAGAACAACAATACCATCATATCTCCTCATTACCGTTGTGGGTGTCCCCCAAGGTTCTGTCCTCGGACCCATTATATTCCCTAGGATTTGTAGTGAGAATATCCACTAGACTGACTGCATGTGATTGTCATTGTGTTGCTGATGTATTCAATGATAAAAACATACACTGAATTCTAATCAAGCATATTTATAGTGTAGAACTTGTTTGTCATAAAATTATTGACAAACTTTTCGATGAGAACATTCAGCGATCGTTGGAGTCAGCTGATTCACTGTAAAATCCAAAAGCAATCTGATAAACACGAAATGTTTAGATTACTAGTGTACCTGATGCTCGAAATCGAGCAACATTGTCAAGTACCTGTATTATACAGGCGTTGTTTTACTAATAACAGTCATAATTTTTGATGAGTTTAAACGATTCGACTAAACGTTTAAGCTGGGGTCTGGGTCCTAAATAAGTACCATACCTAAAAAAATATTATTCATCTTACCAAATGGCTGTGTATTTGGATTCCTTGCTGTTAGACTAGGCATCTCTTCTTCTACTCGTCTCATACGCATAAAATCTCTAATAATATTCCTCCTAATATATATCCTCCTTCTGTTTCAATATTTCTTCCTTGAACTCGAGGTATTTTCTGTTCTTCCAACAACACTGAACCGTTTTCTTTCGTCTATAACCTCCTGAATATTACGAACATCAATATTTACTAACAAAAAAGCTACAGCAGCTGTTTTTTTTTTATATTTTAAATTTGTTCTATATAATTCTTATGAGGAAAATCTACCCTTCAGAGCATCTCACACCATTGAGTGTAAAAACTTTCTATATCAAAACCTTATTGCAAAACTACACATTGAGACCCCTCAATCGTTGAAATTAGTCCACGAATAAGGGAGGAGTAGAGTTCACAAAAAATTGAACCAGTATTATAGATATAGATTTTTTCATAGCCTACTTCCTGAATGTGCCTATCTTAACTCAGTTTATTCCCGATCCCAAGATGCCTGAGGTGCCCCAAACGCTTCCATTGGAGTTGTCAAAAATACCATTATAAGCTAAGATGAGTAGTTTGTTTGGAAAGTTACATGGTTGACTCTAACCATACACTATCATTGATGGTTAAATGAATCAAAGAGTGTATTTTTTTAACAACGAGGTGAATTTATTTCTTCTATGATAGATGCTAAAGAAATCCACAACGATCGAAAATTGTGCTGCTTTTGTATCTGTAGAAGGCATTCTGTAGGAGGCAAGTTTATACGAGCAAGTGTAGTAATTGTTGTGGAACTTTGTTTCGTGAATTTCAACTCACCAATGGTTCTAGGTGACAAACCCAGATTAAACTTCAAAGAAAACATTTTTCTTAGCCAAAACCTTTATGAAAGATTTTCCAGCCTTTACGTTATTTTCAGCATTTGACAAATCCATAAACATATCTATATCGAATGTCGAAGAACGCAGTTTCGGATCAAGGCGGATCTAGCTTAAATAGTATATTACGTTACTAGTCCTGAAAATAAGTGTTTACCGGACGAGTGTGGTCGTTCCCGTGCGAGACAAAGTCGAGTACGGGATTACCATACGAGTCCGGTACACACATTTTGGACGAGTTACGTACGACAGTTTACGCCATACTACTTATTTCGTACAAATCCTTATATATTTCCACCAACTAAAGGACTTAAAATCACTAGTCATAACCTCTGAGAGAGGTTATGTTTTTGTTTATAACCACTAATTGCCACGCAATTACAGTATAATCAGCTGATTGGTGTCCGGTAAAACTCATTGCAGAACAGTAGTACGCAATGAAACCCCATTTGAATAAGCTGGCGACAAACAGCTGTTTTCTGGACTAAATCCTTGCGTGGGAAGTTCGTCAAAATAATGTAGTGTGGCGTAAAAACTATTGTTGTCGTCTTAATTTTATTTTATTTTGCTAGCAATGGTACAAACAAACCAATTTACAATTTTCTTTTACAAATAATATTTATATAACTACTAGCAGAGTACCCGTCCTTCGTACGGGGTTGGCATAGAAGTATAAAACGCTTATTGCAGTTACGGGAGAGGACACGGTTTAAGGAAATTTGGTCTTAAATTTATACGGTATCCTATAGTGTAGCACACAACTGCACCTAAACCATGGAAAAAGTAAAGTTCTCATTGTGTACCACAACCTTTTGTTGCTAGTTGGTTCAAATTAGCCTGTTGTAATAAATGCAAAAAACATAATATTGCTGCACCCTGTTGGTAAGCCTTACTTTTAATGCTATTTAATATCATAGAACCAACTTGTACAGTTGAAACGGCTGACAAAATTCTTTTATTCCCTTAATATGAATACTCATAAGGCTAACATAACACTCAGTCTATAGACTTGCTGCAGCAGGGGGATTATATTGCTGTTTACACAGAAATAAATCAAAAAAATAAACCTCATAAAACTCAGGATAATGGCCTGGCAATGATTATAGAATCTTAATTATTTCTTTAATGATTTATTTTACAACGAATTATTCCCTGTAAAATATTATTACAGCATTTCACAAATATTAGTACAAACTCAGTATAATAGATCATAAACATAAACAAATGAAGTAACTGAAAGAATCATACACTAATGAAATTACATTAACATATGGTTTGACAGCTCCATTTAGGTGATGTTAAATAATGTTTACATTCGGGCTAGTGACATCATTATTTTAAATTTATAATCCTTACCCTCTCTGTTCTAATATTCGTGCAGTATTTAATATGTTTGAACCAGCTGTGTGGAATTGAGAAATCAAAATTCATTTGACAGTTGTTAGTTCTGCTTGTTTACATTTTTAAACTTTGTAGGTTTGTTCTTTGTTACCATGGATACCATCAATCAATATTTACTTTTAAATCTCTCACCTCAAATTTTTGTATGCCCACGGGGCAGAGCCCTAGGACAATATCGAAGCGGGAATAGTTCTATATGTATCCTCGGAACTGTAGCTTCATGTGTGTGCAGTTTGAGCCCAGTAGGTTCAGTAGTTTTTGAGATTAGCTCATACAAACACACACACACACAGACACCACCTCTTCTTTATAATAGTATAGATAGATAGATAGATAGATAGATAGATATCTAACTATCTAAATATATGTCTTAACTAATTAATGGTATTAACTTGACATCAAACTAAAAACGAAAACCCGAACAAATCTAGAATAACAATAGATAAATCTTTATAATAGTCAACAAGAATACAATTTGATTAAACTTTTCGTCTTCATTTGATGATTTTCTCCAAAGGATCGATTGAACTCATACTTTCATTCATGGTTATGAAACTCATACTTTCACATTTAAACATTTTCAATTCACTCACTTGCGAATTCAATTTTAAAATAAGCAAAATACCGGAGAAGACGTTACCCTTAACTGGAATCAAGTCAAATTAAGACTCTATTATGATTAGACTTAGGAAATTAATCGCCTTCCACTAAAAAGCAATCAAGTAATCAATAAGTAATTAATTAGTTGTATGACGTCACCCGTACTATCAGTGCCATTGTGATAATAGAATCAGCTGCGCCCCAGTAACGGTACAATGATAAAGTGTCATTATGATAACGGAATCTGAAGTTGCTAACTTTTTACTTCCTTGTGAGAACCGATTCGCAGAGAGTTGTCAAGTATTTTGTAAATATTATCAGACATTTTAATATCAATGTTCCTAAAAATCAAGCAGTCAAGTAAGTAAGGAGTATTGCTACAACCCAAGCAGGCATAAAAAGTACACCTACCTTACTTTAGTTTATGGCAACGTCTTAAACTTTGTTCTACGATTGTTTACGTCGTGCTAACTTATTAAACTATGTTCTACTAAACGTAAAGTTTGTTGTGTGATACTTGACGTCGTGCTAACTTAACACAATTTATGTTATGCTTCATAAACGTAGCCTCATTTAATCGCTTAGCTAACGAAAATCCAATTACATTATAATGGTTCGCACCTTGTTTGTAAATTTGAGTAAATTACGTTAGCACGTATTTGAGCTAACTGTAGAGTCTTTTGTTTAGTTCCACTTAAACACGATCCGGATAATAACTGCGGTTGAAAGTGATGCAACGATGGTTGTTAACAAGCTCCAAACTACTTCTCCGCGCGATCTAAAATTATTAAATTCTGTACCGTATTTCATTTTAAAGTAAAAATTGTGCTACAACGCTCTTCTTACTGTACAATTCTCACTCATCTCTATACTTAGCTTTCATAGGAATTAAATTTGTCTTCAATATTTTACAAATTTACTTCCTTAATTTCGTAAATGGTAAAGCTCATGTAATAGTTACTCAACACGAAATTCTTGTTATGAGCAATCGTACCAACCGCTAAGAACCATAAACCAGGGAAACAAGGGAAGTCGCAATGCGGTAGGTTGGCACCCCTCCAGGCGTGCTACAGCCCCTCGTACTTGCTTCATAGGAGTGAAAATAATTGTAAAAGCTATTTTCAATCTGTATGATTATAATTGTATTTTTTAAACCCTTTAGGAAAATTAAATTTTTGAAGATTTTACTAACACATAATTAGTTGATTAATTTGTTTAAACCTCGTCCGTTTATCATATTTTTAGTTTTAGGTTACTTTTGTGCTAAATATGGATAATGCTACTAGTATTAGTTTTTTTATCTAAAAGTAATTAACATATAATAAGTGATCATATAATTCAAATTTAACTCTACATTGTCATAGCACCTTTGACTGTAGATAGAACTAAAATTCAATTTAAACTGTTAGATTTGTAGCCAGTTGTAGAGTAAAACAGTTAGTTGAACTGGAGACGGCTTACAATCTATATTCTATCTATGTATACTAATACAATGAGGAGTTACAATGTAACATCCATTTCTCAGCCGTCCTATAGTAATAATAATTATGATCTATTAAAAAGGTCGTTTCAATTAGGGCTTTACCCCGGTCGTGCATTAATTGCACCAAAGAGTTCCTTAATTGCGTCAAGCCCTTAAACGGTCCAAAAAAGGTCCTTAGTTGCGCCAAGCCCAAGCCAGGCAGTGGTGAGTTGCTGGCAGAAAGAATGTCCTGGTTTTTTGTGTCAACCTAATCTATCTTACCTAACCTAATCTAACCTAACCTAACCTAACCTACTCAATTATACAGTCAAAGAGAGCCGCCACTTGGCGCAGTTAATGAACTTATCGGGTTGCTCCCTGGAGTAGTTGGTGCAATTTAGGAATACCCGACTACCAGACCCTGGTCAGTTGGCGCAATTAATGCTCGTCCTTCCCTAGCATTTTTTTTTATTTTTTTGTTTTAATTTCAAAGATTTAGTGATGTTGACCAACTTTATTTGTGACAGTTTGAATTCAACTTTTACGCTGAGCAGTTGATCAGTTGAATATTTAACCACAGTCTCAGAATGCGCTATTTGTAAATATTTGAAAAACTATTTACAAAATTAGATTTTTACTATAGGCTGGCTTTCTTAAACTACAACCTGATTGAGGTTGGATAAATTACTCTCCATGTTGTATTGTTGTATGTTTTATTTTTTCAGACGTCCAAAGTCCTGAAGTGTTGGTTATGTTGAGGTTATTGAGGTATTATAGCGGACACCCGTTATGACCCGCGGCCTCTATTGTACAAGGTATTGTCTAAGAGTGGGACGCTGAACTGAGTGCATCTTCTGAGAGAGAAAAAGAACATCAATAGGTTATGTTAAATACGGTAGTATTTTATAATACATAAATGCCCCTACCGCAGCAAGCCTGCAGACTAAGTGCATTTCCATTCGCCTGATTGCATATTTTCTTAAACATTACCTTAAATACGTCGGATTCATCCAGTTCTTAAAAAACATTAGGTTATACTAAAATTCTGGTCTGCTGCTACAAGGAAGTTTATAAAGTGAATTTATTTGTAAAATCCAAATATCTTCAGATAAAATCAAAGTATGCCAAATTTGATCGGAATATATCCATAAACATTCAAACTAAAGTAGTTAGTTTATTCAATCTCCATAAGATTAACATAGGAACTTTAAATTTGCAGTTTTATTATTTTTTTATTTTCTCCATAATCATAAAATGTGCAACTATGCTTCAATCTACATTATCTGCTGTATTTAAGCTCTACAAAATACTTATAGAGAAATCACAAAACCTTTTTGTTTTTGGGAGAAAATTGGGATGAACTAATGTTTACCCCATACAACCCCGTTCTTATAGCTCAATCTTGTTGGTTCCCAAACTCGTTCGAATAATTATTGTAGGTTTACAGGTTTACACGAAAGGCTTTTTGTGGCCTCTGGAGGCATCAAAACAATACTAAATCGGGGTTCCGCGTCCAAATTTTACAAAGAGACTTGCTTAATTGCTTATTATATAGCGATATAATACCAGATTTTTGTATACTGCATTCGAAATTTGCTAAAACTAAAACAAATTTTCCCTTTAAAGGAATATACCTGAGAAAAGAGCGGATCTGTCCTTAGTGTAATATTTGTATTTTATTATAAAAATCCATTAGATATTGTATGTCTGTACTTCTATGAATGCAAATACAAAACCACTTTGCCTGCAAAAGATATCCATTCGACGATTTTAGATCAATGACCTCGCTGTGTTAGAAAATATAGGTTTTAAGGTAATAGTTTCACTAGTAATACTCTCTGGTAGGCGCCCACCGGGCAACCCAGCGGGTGACGCGACGCGACGCGGCACGGCGCGACGCGGAGAAAAACTTCCGTCCGCTTCTCCAGGGTTCGCGCCCACCAAGCAACTCTAGCGGAAGCGCGGGGCAGCGCGGAGAATTATTCTTTTGGAGGGGATGAACAGTGCACTTCGATTCGGACCCGAACACTCCCGAAGGGCTCGCGATACTTTCCAAAAACACCCGAATGAGCGGCAGACGAGGGGCAGACGCCGTTTCCCTGCCTCTACCCCGCGCCCACCAGGCAACTCAACGGAGGCGCGGCAACACGAGAGGAAGAAATTCTCCACCGAATTCTCACTGCCGGATTCGAGAAGAAGTTTTTTTTCCGCGCCGCGTTGCTCCACCTGCTGGGTTGCTAGGTGGGCGTCAGTCCATAAGATAACATGGCACGGATACGTGGCAACTTTTTTCCACGGCGTCGCGCCGCGCCGCGTCACCCGCTGAGTTGCCCGGTGGGCGCCTAGCTTTAAGCCCTTTAATACCCATCGTGGGAAGACCGGGATTGCGCCAGTTATGTAAGATTTAAAAAGGGTCAGCCTGGAACGCACCGGGATTGCGCCAACGCTACCCAAGGTAGCCAGGTAGCAGGGTGATCGGGTGGAACCTAACCTAACCTAACCAACCTAACCCGATAATAAAGGGAGAAACTAAAGTTGATCGACCGTTTGAACTGTGAATGAGAAGTGGACACCATTATTTGCATACTGGTGGGGTAGTTTCTCAGAAAAATCTCAGACAAAAGAAATGCCGCATTGGCGCAATAACGGTACTTTGACAGTGGCGCTTTCCCGGTGCCTACCTGACCCTAGTGGCGCAATCCCGGTGGACCAAATAGGTTGGACCACTCGGACCAAAAGTATGTTTGTGTGAGTCTGGTACTTCGCATGATATTACTGCGCATAAATACTCCATATCGAGATACAGTAGAACCTTGATAAGAAGAATCTCTTGGGGATTGTAAAATAAGACTTGTTATCAAGGTTGACTTCTTATCAAGGTTTGTAATAACATGTGATTAGGGGTAAAATAATTTTTAGGGGGTTTTAAAATGACACTTGTTATCAAGGGCGACTGGTTATCGAGGGGCTTCTTATCAAGGTTCCACTAGTACAGTTATCTGTCGATCGGACTGCGCTGCAGGCACACTGCCTGGCCAAACAGTGTTTAATTGCATAGATTAAACCTTTAGATGTAGAGCTGTTAAATATTTCGAAACTTCCACTTCTATATTTTCCAATAATAACTACTCTGTCCAAAACAATGATGACTAACTACCCTCGACAATTGCTCCAGGGTATTTGTTAAATGTCTGGTAATTAGTATGTAAGTTTGAACTATGAGTCATGACTGTTGCCCAATATCTTTGGAAGATCTGGGATTTGAAATTAGAATGTATGTATCCAGTTTTTATACATCTGTATACAATTTCGTAGATAAATTTATTTTTAACGCGATTGACAATGTAGGCTATCTACTGAATTTCGAAGGATATATCACAGGTGGTGGGGTCAAGTACGAAAAGATTTGGAAAGGATGAGGCTTGTAGAGGAAGATGCATGGGACCGAGACTATTGGCGACAGCGTGTTGGCGAGGCCAAGTACCAGCTAGGGTACAAGTGGCCATGGCAGTAAGCAGTAAGTATATCACAGATAAACTTAAAGTTGTAAGTTTCCATTTTAATTAAACTTTTCGTACAGAACTGACCAGTTGATTCGTTATCTTAATATTTCCCATTTATATTCCACAACCCATAAGGCCAATGTTATTTTTTAATTTTAAATGAGTTGTCTAGCGAATACGAGATTTCTTGAGGTAGTGGTTGTCTCCAATAACGTTTATGGGGCTGTAAGCCCCTAATTCAAAAATTGTGTCAAAATCCTTTCGCTGGATTTCGAGATACTGTATATATTACAGACAGACGGACAAACAGACAAAGTACGTATTAGAGCATAGAATTATCATCATCACCATCGTATATATTAAACGTGAGAGGGTTGTTTTATTTCACGATTCTGAATCAACCACTTGACGGATTTCCATGATTTTTCGTGATAGAAAGATAATTTTGAGAAATAGGGAATGTCATAGTCATAATTTTAGCTTAGGGTTTCAGTTTTTCAGAAATAAAACTTTTTCATCACTCCTCACCGAAAGTAACTATTTTCGATAACAGCTGACATCAATGAAAGTAGCCGTTTCCCAAGCTCTAATTTAGGGCGAGGGAAAATCGATCAGCTGATTTTCCCTCGCTCTAAATTTACTTTCCCTCGCTCTCAATTAGTTTTCCATTTATTCACTACGCGCGCTAGTGTTTTGTTACGGTTTAATTTAATGATTCAAATCAGCTGTATGTATTGTTCAAAGTAGTTTTAATCTTTTATTTTGATGTTTGAAGTAAGTATTGAGAAATATACGAAGGTTTCCTTTAGAATATTTTATTTTATTTTATGTTTTAAAAATCAAACAAAAATGAACATCGGTTTACTTTTAGAAGATTTTATTTTATTTTTATGTTTAAACAAATTGTTTGATAGATAATTATTGTAATATATTACTGATGAGGTCTGCTATTCTGTGTTTTTTTGCGTCGTGATGAAAAGTATCGTTCATAACTCGTATCGAAAGTTATTATCCGGCACTTGCTCCATTATTCCCGTCCTCGGCTTCGCCTCGCACGTGAAATTGGTGTTCCCTGTGTTCGGCTTTGCCTCACACAAAAACTTGAGCGCGCGCCGGAAAATGCCACTTTCGGTCCTAGTAATGAAATATACTATTCCATCACTCTGTATTCGAAAATGGCCCATTTCCATACAGCTTCGAAAATCTTCAATTTCCATGTACCCATAAACAAATAGTGATCAGCTAACTTTTCCTGACATAAACATTACTTTCGCCACATGAACAATACTTTGCCTGACATCAAAAAAGTTACAACTGAATTTCCCGGTTATTTGTTGATGTTCAATCAGCTAAATTTACACTAAAATTAATTGTATAGCCGTATTGTGTTTAGATTAGAAAAATGAAAAATTACAAAATATCAGATAACTTTATTCATTTGATGAAGTTTTTTTTATCATAATGAAAAGTATCGTTCAGTACTCGTCACGAAAGACTCATTTCAGGGCTCAATACTGTATTTTCCTACTCGTCTCCGACTCGCATGTAAAACCCAATCTCGTCCCGAAATGGGTCACTTTTGTGAGCCATAAATCGACTGTATGCATAATATTGAGTTACAAGTCCTCTTGTCTTGTCATCCGTCTAGCTATTTTTTGATCTTTTACGCCTTTTGTACGTACTAGTGGTATATTTTTGCTCTTTCTGCTTGTCTTCGATGGTTTTGAAAGGAAAATGATTGATGTGTTCTCAGGTAAATCAAATAAATTAGTGTTCAGTTTTTATATTTGAATTTAAAAGTGTGTCTTACATACTTTTTGGGAGACTGACAACGTCAAACTGAAACAATTATTTGCCCATCATAAAATTGCCCCCAAGGTCCCCAAGGCCTGCGAATGCGTTTCTGAACTGCTCTGCTGGGTCTCGAGTTGTTTTTGCAATCGGGCCAGGTTGACTTGGTTTTGCATCAGTGACCGCTTGATTCGCCAACGCAAATGATATCTCCTTGTTTTCAAAATCAAATAAGGTGTAGTACTTATGCATGAAAGCCACACCAAGTTTGAAATTACTCTTTTGTGGTATCCCTTCATAAAACTTCCAGAAACATTTTTGATGATCTTTCTGAAACCAAATAATAATTATGGAACTACATAAATATGTTTATAGTTTTGATTAAGACCAGCCAAGATTACTTAAGCAAGTGGTACATGGTTATTTTTCATGTATAGAGAAAAAAAAAATTAAAATCCTACATTTTACGTTGCAATGAAATGTTACAAATAATATAAGCCCATCAAACAATTTATGTTATTGTGTTATTATAATATATATGTTTTAATTTAGGTGTTCAAGTGATAAGGCTACTGATATATTAAATTATTGTAGTAAGTTTTTTTTTTTAATTCGTGTAATTGTGGTTGGTCGATAAAAGGTGTTCAGCAAAGTTAAATAAGTTTAAGATTCTTATGTAGTTATCTGATGTAAGCTTTATGTTTACAGAAGAACCATTATGTTGATTTATTATAAACAGGTAGATCATTTGATAAATTATTAAGAATTTAAAAAAAATCTGTATTAAAGACTGGTTTTATATAAAAATGTAGTTCTAAATGTTTAAAAATCATTGGTAACAATTTCTTATATGATATATTTCTTTTTGTAAAACTAAAATATGCATTACAAATTACAGTGATATTTATCTCATCTTCAAAACTCATTTTGAAATAAATATTGTTCACAATTTTTCAACCTATTGACTTTAAATATTTTTAACCTTTTTATAATTTACTTTATAATTTTTTTTTTTATTATTATTATAAAGAAGTATTGTGTTTGTTTTTCCCCAAAAATAAATTTAGGGGGATCGGACTAGCGTGCTAATAACTTTAGTGCATTACTGATCAAATCATTACTTGAATGGAAGTAACTAATATTCAAGTTATGAATGTTTAGAGTATGTAAATAACGTGAAAACTACTAGACGGATTGAGCTGATTTTGTCCATGAGTAGAGCCAGTATAATACAGACTTAATGTACAGTACATGACTCTACTATAAACTCTACTCTACTATATATACTATAGGGCTCTGCCCTACCAGCTTAATAAGGTGCGCTCTACCTCAGCTCGGAAATCTCAGCTCGGGCTTCAGTTGCTATTGTTGCGGGCTTAGCAGGTTCTTTACAAACAAAACTTGGCGATTTTAAAATAACTATTTATTTACACTAATTATTCTATATTTACAAATATTAGAATTACCTAACACCTAACTAACCCTATCTAAACCTAGCTAAAGCCTATTCTAATTTACAATGTTTCTACTTACAGCTAGCCTCTACAGGATTTATCACTTCTGTTACAACACTGTCACTACACTGTCACTAGAGTCACTACACTGTTACTCTCACTGTCACTACACTGTCACTGCCACTAGCACTAGCACTGGTCACTAACACCGACGGGCACTTGCTGCGACGATTCTCGGAAGGCTCAACTCAACTCAACTGCCGTGTGCTGGAAGACGGTCCCTTATATAAGTTTGCCGTAGAACATTCTAGAGTAGAGAGTTCGAGTCCGATCCGTCGATCCGTCGTTGACATGGGTCTATTGTCTATCAGTCGTGCGTTCGAAGAAACCCGTTTAACAAACAACCCTTTTGAGACGGCGCCTGGCTATTGTTGCGCGGGGCTCCTGACTTGTAACACTACCCCCTCGTTAAGACTGTTCTGCCCCAGAACAGATTTCTCTCGAAGCTTGAGATCTTCTGGACCAATGTCTCCGGTCCCCCACGGGTTGAATACGCAGACCACAATGTCGATGCCAGTGTCCTCGAAAAGTTCCTGCACCATATTTCTTACAGTCTTCCATTCCAGTCCGTCGTAACCACATCCCAGTCTTGGAATAGCAAGCTTTTTGATTCCAATCCGAAGAAGCTTGTCTCGCAGGTCTTGCAGGCTTTTCTTCAACGATTCGTAGGAGGGCTTCTGGCTTGGCGCTTCCTTCGTAACGAGGTAGAACAAATGCTGTCTATTGCGCTTCAGGTGAAGGGTGGTGCCAATGGCGGGTCTCTGATGCTCAAGATCTTCAGTCCCTCCAAACTTTTTCCTGAAGACTGTGGCTATACCTCGCGACGCTCTCAGGTCTTCTGCTACGCAGTGGGCAAAGGCATAATCCACTGGCAAGGTGAAGAGGTCCTTATATGACAGTTTCAATTCCACCTTTCCACGTTTCTCGGGCACGACGTCTCTTGGTTCGGTTGAGATGTTGCGAACTTGTTGTTCATCTTGTTGGGCGTGATCTCCTTTGTAGGGTGCAAGCCTGTTGAAATGGACTATTTTGGGTTTGCCATTAGGTCGCTTCTTAATCCGGTAGATGACGTCATTTAGCCGGGAAATAACTTCATAAGGTCCTTCCCACGAGTTCTGGAGTTTTGGTGAATATCCACGTCGCCTTCGGGGATTGTGTAGCCACACGAGGTCTCCAGGTGTGAACCCTCCTTTCTCGGCCTTCACGTCGTACCTCTCCTTCATCCTGTCGCTTGCTCCAGATATGTTGCGACGGACTTTTTCATGTATCTTGTCCATCCTCTTCCGCAGATCAGATACGTAGTCCTCGCCAACCACACATTCATCTGGCTTCAAGCCATACTGCAGGTCGCATGGAAGACGGAGCTCTCGGCCAAAAACTACGTTGGCTGGAGTCTGGCCGGTGGTTTCGTTGACAGAACTCCTATACGCAAGTAGGAACAGGTGCAGGTATTGGTCCCAGTCCCGCTGATGTTCGGAGACAACTTTTGACAGATATCTTCCCATCGTCCTGTTCATGCGTTCTACCATGCCATCTGACTGTGGGTGCAGAGGTGTTGTTCGAGTCTTACGGATACCAAGAACTTCACACATTCTGGAGAATACTGCAGACTCAAAATTTCTTCCTTGGTCAGAATGAAGTTCGAGCGGGACTCCAAATCTGCTCACCAATTCCTTGATTAATATATCTGCAACTGTTACCGCTTCCTGGTTAGGCAATGCATAGGCCTCTACCCATTTGCTGAAGTAATCCATTGCAACCAAAATAAATCTATTTCCAGTATCTGACATGGGGAACGGTCCTGCTACGTCAATGGCGATGCGTTCAAACGGGGCACCTACGTTGTATTTCTTCATTGGGGCTTTTCGTTTGTTGACAGGGCCATTTGAAGCAGCACATGTCGCACACCTTCTGCACCAGTCTATAACGTCGTCTCTCTGATTTGCCCAGTAGAAGCGCTCCCTTACTTTCACCAGTGTACGATGTACCCTAAGATGGCCTCCAGAAATTCCATCGTGAACTTCCCTTAGGACTTCGGGAACCCTCTTCTTTGGAATTATTAGTTGGAGTTTGCGGTGCCCTCCTTCCTCCGATTCGACGACTCGCTTCAAAACACCTTCGTCCATTAAAATCGAGTTCCACTGCGCCCAGTAGGTCTTCACATTCTTAGACAATGGAGCAATATCCTGCCACGATGGTCTTCCTTTATTGTCCATCTTCCACTGCATAACGTGTCTTAGGTCGGAGTCTTCCTTCTGGTCCTCTGACAGTCTCTTACTATCCCATTCGTCGTCAACGGTGGTCACACGATGAACCGATGCACTTTTGTCTTCCTTGCGTGTGCAGTGCGCGCAGCTGTCCCCGCATGGTCTTCTAGATAGTGCATCTGCATTCCTGTGGCTAGGCCCCGCACGATGGATTGATTCGAAGTCATACTCCTATAATCTTTCTAACCATCTCGCAACCTGTCCTTCAGTAGACTTGAATCTTAGCAACCACATCAGTGCGGCATGGTCGGTTCTCAGGAGAAACCTTCTTCCATACAGGTACTTATGGAAGTGTTCTATGGACTTAACCACTGCGAGAAGCTCCCTCCTGGTGACACAGTAATTACGCTCAGGCGCTGACAGGACCTTACTGAAGTATCCGATCACATTTTCTTCTCCGTCCTGAAGCTGAGAAAGGACTCCTCCAATTGCTGTATTACTGGCATCCGTGTCAAGTATGAACTTTTCGTCTGATCGTGGATAGCTCAATATGGGTGCACTGCATAATTTGGCCTTCAGCTCTTTAAAAGCTTTCTCGCAGTCGTTATCCCAAACAAAGGTTCTCTTGTCTTCGGTTAACTTAGTTAGCGGTTTGGCAATATTAGCGAATCCCTTAACAAATTTCCTGTAGTAAGCGCACAGCCCAAGGAAGCTTCTAACTTGGTGTTTATCCTGTGGTATTGGCCAATGGGTGATGGCTCTGATCTTCTCCGGATCTACAGATACTCCTTTGTCTGATACGACATGGCCGAGGTAATTGACCTGTTTGCGGAACAAATTGCATTTCTTGGGATTCAACTTCAGATTAGCCATCCGCAGTCGCATGAAGACATTCTCCAGGTTCTTCAGGTGGTCTTCGAAGGATTTTCCTAGGACGATAATATCATCCAAGTAAACCAGGCATGTCTCCCATGACAATCCCCTGAGGATGTTCTCCATAAGCCTTTCAAAAGTAGCAGGGGCGTTACAAAGTCCAAAAGGCAGCACAGTGAATTGCCAAAGTCCTGTCCCAATAGAGAACGCTGTCTTCTCCTTGTCCTTAGGAGCGAGCCCGACCTGCCAGTAGCCACTTCTGAGATCTAAAGAAGAGAATATTTGACATCCTCCCAGAGTGTCGAGTGTGTCATCAATCCTGGGGAGAGGGTAACTGTCTTTCTTGGTGACATTGTTGAGAAGGCGGTAGTCTACGCAAAATCTTGTTGAGCCGTCCTTCTTCTTCACTAGTACCACAGGTGACACCCAAGGGCTGCTAGAAGGCTCGATGACACCATCCGCTTCCATCTATTTTATGATTTTCTCAGCTTCGTCACGTTTTGCTAGCGGGAGTCGTCTAGGAGCCTGACGTATGGGTTTTGAATCTCCGGTGTCTATCTTGTGCTGTACTATGTTTGTTCTTCCTCTAGGTCCGCTTCCGTACTCGAAGACATCTTGCCATCTGGTAATGAAGTCCCTTATTTTCGCACTTTGCTGATGCGTCAGATCCTGACAGGTGCTCTCCACGAAATTTTCCAGCTCCTTCGGCAATCTATTTGGGGATGGCGGACATGATTTTAGTTGTCGTACCACTGAGTTAACAGCCACGCACGTTCCGATCACCACTCCTCTTTTTATCGTCACAGGAAAACCATTCAAGTTCATCAGTCGTACCGGATTTCCGTGTCCTAAATTAAATAAGGATCTGGCGACAAAGACACCATGACCAAGCTGGAATTCACTGTCACTTGCTGGCTCCAGCAGAACACTTTGCCCACTAGTCCAATCTCCTTCGACAGTAGCTTGAACGATGACCTGACTGCGCGCTGGTAGCGTTGTGTCCTCCAGTAGAAGTACGCGTGCAGAGATATCTTTTCCACGCCGAAGTATGACATCTTCGTCTCCGAGAGTCACTAATCCTCTTGACATGTCTAATTTCAATCCGTACTTCACCATTATATCAGTTCCCAAAATCACGTCCTCGTCTATGTCGGCAACTAGTGCGCAATGTTTAAATACGCAGCCGCCGATGTGGAAGGTAGCAACCGTCTGCCCGTAGACCTGAGCCAGCTGACCTGTAGCTGTACGCAAAGACCATGATGTTGGTGAAATATCTTCAGTTGACACAGTGTTCGGATTCAGAATTGTCATAGTCGCCCCAGTATCCAGAAGACAGCTTTGGAGACGACCGTTCACCTTTCCGTCGATGTAGAAACTGCTTGACTGACTTCCCAGTGAAGCAACTTTTACACTATTCCTCGGGGCTGTCAAATTGCGGGCTGACGGTTGCCCCTTTCCATCAACCCTCCTTAGTTTTCCTGCTTCGGTTCTGATGTGGTCGAAGGACATTTACTCCGGGGATGTCCCATCTGTCCACAGCTCCAACAGCGTATCTGCCGGCGACGTGTTTTTAGCGCCTCCAGAACTCGTTTCACCAGCTCCTCGATGTCGAGCGGAGATGTAGGTTCTGCGTCTGCCACACGGACTCGGGCCTGACCTCTCACCGACTGCCGTACAGTGTGCCTGTGTCAGTGCGTCACTCAGGGTCTTAGGTCTGGCGAGCTTCACTGCCTGTTGAGTCTCAGGTTCACGTAGACCGTCTAGGAATTTATCCACCGCCAAACTCTCATAGACATCATCCGTGACCGATGGATAGGCGTTTCTCACCAGGCGAGCAATGTCGGCATCGAACTCCTGAAGTGACTCACTGGGTTTCTGGATCCGGTTCCGCAGTTGAGATCGGTAAAGCTGGTCCATGTGTCGATGCCCGAAGCGCATGTCCAATCTTCTTACTAGTTCAGCGAAATTCTTCCGCTCCGCCATTGGCATAGCATGCAGAACAGCTAGTGCATCGCCCCGTAGTGCAAGGCACAGTGCTGAAGCCTTTGTCTCCTCGGTCCACCCATGGACCATAGCCGCTGTCTCGAAGAGAAGCATGTAGTCCTCCCAGGGAGTTTTACCATCGAAATGAGGAACGATGTTCTGTGGGACAACGGCAGCAGTGGTGGGCGCTGGCTTGGAGATCGTTTCTGGGGTGTTATCCTGCCGAAGTTCGTCAGTGCCAGCCAATGACGAAGGTGTGAAGCTCCCCGATGCAGCCATCTCCTGCCTAAGCTTATCAACTAACCTATCTTCTAGACTCTTTTCTATACTAGTTAACTTAACTTAAGATCCTATACCTTTAACTCGATAACTTTCTCATCGATTTCATTTATCCTACTTTCTAAACTATCAACTTTGCTAGAATATTCACCTAATTTGTTCAACATTTTTGATTCTACATTTGGCATTTTTGTCTCAATGCTAGTTTCTAAGTTTTTGTTATTTTCTGACATTTTTGATTCTAGTGTTTTAGTATTTTCAGACATTTTTGACTCTAAGTTTTTAAGCATTTTATTGAAATCAGATGTTTCAAATAAAACGTTATCTAGGTCTTCACCTGCATCAATTAAAGCTTGTTCAAGGCGTGCCTGAAGGGCTGATTTAGTTTCACTAGTATCTAGATCTCGTTCTTCTAATTCTCTCCTAAGATCAGCTACTTTTAATTCATCAAGTTTTACACCTTTGAAAGCCATTTTTATGCAAAACAATTAAAATAATTTTACAATAAATGATTTTATCCTTTGTAAACAAATTTACGACACAAATTACTAATATGTAACAAAGACCTTGAATCTTACTAATATCTAACAAAATCCTTAATTCTTTTTTACAAATAAAATCGCCAAAATAATCCCACTTCTGACACCAATTGTTGCGGGCTTAGCAGGTTCTTTACAAATAAAACTTGGCGATTTTAAAATAACTATTTATTTATACTAATTATTCTATATTTACAGATATTAGAATTACCTAACACCTAACTAGCCCTATCTAAACCTAGCTAAAGCCTATTCTAATTTACAATGTTTCTACTTACAGCTAGCCTCTACAGGATTTATCACTTCTGTTACAACACTGTCACTACACTGTCACTAGAGTCACTACACTGTTACTCTCACTGTCACTACACTGTCACTGCCACTAGCACTAGCACTGGTCACTAACACCGACGGGCACTTGCTGCGACGATTCTCGGAAGGCTCAACTCAACTCAACTGCCGTGTGCTGGAAGACGGTCCCTTATACAGGGTGGTAAAAAAGTCCCTGGACAGTTAAATATTTTAAAAAATAATGCAGATAGAGCTACAATACTTAGTACAAATTTACAGGGCATAAAACTCTATTTTAACACATATTCAGTGATCCAATAACTTTTCAGGGGGACGGCCCACAAGGAGTCGGAAGAAAATCATAAATGGAAGCATAGGTCAATATGCACATAAAATTAAAGGCCTTTTTTAGTAGAATACAATGCCGCAAACCGCACTTCAAAAGGTTGATCCTGCGCAAAATGGCAGATGTTAAAAGATTTTTTTTGAATCCGCCATTTTGAATCTTTGAACGACTGGCATTTTTTACTCAGGCATTCTTTTGAGCTTGAATTTATGGCATCGTAATCTACAAGTGAAGACCTTTAATTTGATGTGCATATCGACCTATTCTTACGTTAACAATTTTCTTCCGATTCCTAGGGCTGTGCCCCCTGAGGAGAAAGCGTAAATAGCAATGTAAATTAAATGCATCTTTGAACATCTGCCATTTTGCGCAGGATCAACCTTTTGAAGTGCGGTTTGCGGCATTGTATTCTACTAAAAAAGACCTTTAATTTGATTTGCATATTGACCTATGCTTCCATTTAAGATTTTCTTCCGACTCCTTGTGGGCCGTCCCCCTGAAGAGTTATTGGATCACTGAATATGTGTTAAAATAGAGTTTTATGCCCTGTAACTTTGTACCAAGTATTGTAGCTCTATCTGCATTATTTTTTAAAATATTTAACTGTCCAGGGACTTTTTTACCACCCTGTATAAGTTTGCCGTAGAACATTCTAGAGTAGAGAGTTCGAGTATCCGTTGTGTACAAACCAGGGTAGAACTGAGAAGGTTCTAGGGCCCCTATTGAGGTAGTCCGTTGACATGGGTCTATTGTCTATCAGTCGTGCGTTCGAAGAAACCCGTTTAACAAACAACCCTTTTGAGACGGCGCCTGGCTATTGTTGCGCGGGGCTCCTGACTTGTAACACTATGTTGCACCATTGGACAGTGCCGCGAGAAGCGCTTGCAGACGTTTCCAAGATTACTGTTTTCGAATTAACCAATAATGATAGCTACGCACTCTAAACGGCTTATAGTAGCGCACATACCAATCTATAGTTATGCGTTTTTCAAATAACGTTTTTTCAATAAGTTAGGGCTAGTTGAAAAAGACCTTTTTTCTTTTCCTACAAATCAAGTTTATAAGGTGTGTATTAAAAATAAATGAAATAATGAAACGCAGAACTATAGAAAATTTCATCCTCTTTAATATGAGATCTTAACTTTGATTCTACCATCTATGTAGCAGGTGAAAACAGTAATCTTGCAAACCCTTGCATTCGGTGTCCATTGTTTTTCATCAAAGTAACCTTGAAAGGCTTTTCGAAGTGACACCCAATCCGGCACGGAAATCAATAGTTTTATTTTATACTTATGAAGTCAAATGTGACAAAGTCCATTGGTAACAACTATAGTTATAGTTTAAATCATCGATATATAACTCAAATACAAAACAATATTTAATTAGCTTAATTTTAGGGCTTTTGCAGAGAATTCAAAAAATTTATTTCTGTATTTTTTTTAAAACAATGCAAGTAAAAACAAAATATAAATTTAAGTTTAATACTATAACACTTGTTACTTACGGTAGAGTGAATGTAGTCTTTCGGCTCCAAAACAAGATCCCGTAGCTGTTCTTGTTTATCTACGATTCTAATCGCAAAGTTTGGCAGTGTATCTGGTAGCATAGAACAATCAAACTGAAAAAATAAAATAATATACTATTCACATATTCCGTTTAAAAACATATTCATGTTGGCAGTGGTTTTCAATTTACGTCAAATGTTTCGATACTGAATGTACATGCATTGGAAACACCCCCGCCGCAGCAAACCTACAGACAAAAGATTTCCTTAAACGTCTTATATCTATTCTCTTTTAATATGATTAGGTATAACTATTACGTAGATTTCTACAGGGGATGTTGTAGAGTATAAAACAGATAACATTTTTAAATATAATTAATATATATATATCCATACACAATCCAACTACAACTGCTTACTTCTTCATAAGAATACATGAATTTGAATTGTGCAGTTTCTTTTTTGAATATTCCCTGTACAAAAGACCTCAATACATTATTTTAGTCTTTTTTCAACACTTTCGAACCACTAAAATCTCCTAACCACAACCCAATTGTGCTGGTTCATTCAGCCCAAATGTCATCAAAATTGAACGAATAATATTTTATAAAACTTAATTACGTTAACTACTCTTATTACAACTTCCCATGTTATTCTTATGGAGAATATTGTAAAGTGTTGTAGTTTGCTTGCTTATGGGTATATTTTGATAAAACTTGGCAATTTTATTTATTTTGTACTAAGCTATTAATATTTTACTAAAAAACACACCATTTTAGTTTCCTTGTAGCAGCAAACCTAGGTACTCGGTAAACTTAATGTTATTTAAATAGTTTTAATTGAAGATCAATCCAGACAAATGGAAATTCGCTTAGTCGGCAGGTTTGCTGCGGCGGGGGTATTTTATAGTCATGATTGGATAATGAGGAGGTTTTACGGACTTGCTCTCTTAGTGAACATTATTTCACTTGAAAGATGATTTGTAGTTATAACTCTCTATCACTATATACATTGCGCTAGGTGATGCATTGAAAAAAAATCAAAAATCAAAATCTAAAGAACTCTAAATTTGATATTCGAAGTGTAAAAAGTTACAGAATATGTTTCTGTATTTTTCAGCTATCGGAGTAGTTGTGCATCTCCTTGGGATCGGAATGATTGGGAACCGTAGTTTTGCCAACGGGTGTCAGGTAGATGGGGGGATGCAGTCGTCCACCTCTTGGAGATTTGCCAACGGTGGGGGCGGAAGAAAGAGAGTGTGGGGGAGGGAGAGAGAGCGATTGTCAGGGTTGTCTACGCTTGGGGATGACTACCAGGGTGATGTCCGCGTTCATAGGAATGCAGTTGTGTGCTTGTCACAGTGGGAGAAATTGTATGAGTTAGGTAAGCTATCTCTCTCTCTTCCCCCCTCCCTCTCGCGCCCACCCCAAACCGATGGCAAAACTCCGCAGTATGAGGAATTCGCGGTTGGGTACCCTTTCTACCTGATAACCGTTGGCAAAACTCCGACGGAATGGTTTGGCTCCGCTGTGAAAGAGAAATCTAAACATTCTAAAGCTCGGTCGTTCATACTTACAGATTTCTGACTGGTGATTTCTGAAAATCTTTGATCATTCCCAAATATCATTCCTTTCAGTCTACTCATCGAACCGTATGGAACTTCAATCAGTGAAAATCCTGTATCCAGCAGTACGACGTTGTATTGATTACTCACAAGATTGTTTCCAACGTATAACCTATTTTGCAAAAACATACTGTTATTTAGAGAGAGTATGCCAAGTAAAAGTAAGAAAGGTATTTTTATACTATCTTATACTATCTGTTCAAGGTTTTCCTTACAATATACCAAAAATACTAAAATTTGTATGGATGCCATTTCAGATTAAAGTATTAGTACATGTTGTGAACGGGTTTTGAGGAGCGGCGAATGAGACAATTTTACTTAGAAGCGAAAAAGATATTTAAACTTTAATTTACAAATTATATTTAAAAATATAGGAACATTTCAGAGTAATACCGAATAATTAGATGAGTATATAACCAGTTGCTTGAGTGAGCAGATCACTAGAGGTGGATAGTCTTTGAAGGGGCTGTTTCAATTAAACAAGTTGATTCTGTTCTATGATGTGCAATAGCATTAAAGTTACAAGGATTACCAACAGGGTGCAGCACTATTATTTCTTTTACATTTATGACAACAGCTAATTTGCAACCAAAAGGTGAGTGAGCGTAGCGAACGAACTTCAACCTGGAGGCGAGTTAGCGTAGCGAACGAGCTAACCCGAAGGCAAGTGAGCGCAGCGAACGAGCCTCAACCTAAAGGTGAGTGAGCGTAGCGAACGAACTTCGGTACAGCTAGTCTATATATATAAAAGGCAAAGCCCTCACTGACTCACTGACTGACTCACTCACTCATCACTCCCTCTTACTTCCCATTTACCTAGGAGGCTGAAATTTGGTACACTGATTCTTTAGGCATTAAATAGGAAAACTAAGCTGTTTTTATTCTGATCGGACTCTCGGGCTCCGCCCCAGTAGCTTTGGAGTTTCCCATGTTAACCTTACGAGTACTCATATTTAAATGGAATTAATGAATCTTAACAGCTGTTTCAATTAAACAAGTTGGTTCCGTTCTATAATGTTCAATAGCATTTAAGTTACAAGGATTACCAACAGGGTGCAGCACTATTATTTCTTTTACATTTATGACAACAGCTAATTTGCAACCAAAAGGTGAGTGAGCGTAGCGAACGAACTTCAACCTGGAGGCGAGTTAGCGTAGCGAACGAGCTAACCTGAAGGCAAGTGAGCGCAGCAAACGAGCTCCAACCTAAAAGTGAGTGAGCGTAGCGAACGAACTTCAACCAGGACGTGATTGAGCCATGCGAACGAGCTCACTTATAAAGTTAAACGGGGCAAAGCCCGAGGGTACAGTTAGTTCTTTCATAAAATTAACTTTGAGTTGAATCAAGATGAATTTTCTTTCTAACACGGGTCTCTCCTGCCTTACCATAAATTCAAAGTTGCGTTAAGATCGGTTTGGTAAAAAACCAAAGATAAAAATGTTTATGTAAAAAATACAAAATGGTGGATATCTGGTTAATGAAGCGATTTTCGAAAAATGTTATCCTTGACTTTTTCTTTATTTCGTCTCAAGGAATCGCTAGGTAAAATATGTCCGCTCCTTTTTTGACACCTATGTGAAAGTTTGTGTATGTGTTTGTTTGTTTAAAGTTCAATCACGAATACTGGACGGATTTGGCTGACATTTGGCATAATGATAGTTCACCTCCCCGATTAACATATAGACATTATTATCTCAAAAACCCTTTTCACTGATTTAAATACAAGTGATGTACGGCCCGGAATTGTACCTCTCTGCCATATTCTACACCATTTTATAACTAAAAATCGTAATATTTCATCTATTTCTCATCGATCTTTTTAAAATTGGTATCGTTTGATAGGGAATTAATCGTCGACGTCATTTTGACGTTACACCTAAGGGAGGTAACAATTCCACCCCGTACACTTTGATTTTAACGGAATATAATCCATCGAATGTGGGCCAGTGATTAGTGAACCGGGTGATTATATTAAAGATTAAAAAGAACAGGTGATGTACGGCCTGTAATTGTACCCCCCTGGAATTGTACCCCCCAGTATTCTACCCCCTGCCAACATCAAATTATTTATATACGTGGTGGAATTGTACCTCCCTGGACGTGTACCCCCCTCTTGGACAGGTAGCTTGGCTAGTGTACGGGCTGGAATTTCCCCCCTTCGAAAAGTAACATCTTCAAACGTCTTTCAACAAACTTAAGTGGTATCATTAAAGGATTAAAATAAAATAAAATAAAAATGAAATAGTGGTGAGTGTCTTCTAAAGTGACTTATGTTGGGTCAAGTTTTAAGCATATATAAAACACGATTCCATCAGAATTCTCTCTTCAATTGGTGCTAAAACATAAACGAGTTTAACCTATTGGCTTTGGGAATCAGACGTAACTTGCAAAGCTATAAGATAAAATCCCTCTCGTGTGATTCACCTATAGTTTTCAACCTAAATATTAGTTTGATGTTACGTGGTAATCACAATAGAGAAGCTCCTATACATAATATTCAAAACTAGGGCACCTAAGGTGAATACATTTTTTTTTTACTAAAGGAATAAAGCTTTTACTTAAAGATTTGTTAGACGACATCGGCCTACATTGGATTTAGCTTATTTTATTTTGAGATGACTTTGTTTTTAGTTTGAATTCAAAATCACATATTATAAAAGTATTGATATCAAAGCCATTATAATATCAGCGCATGAAAAGGACTGAATTAAAAGGAGGGGTGCAATTCCAGGCCGTATACTTTCTTCTGCGAACACGAGGGAGACCAATTCCAAGGTATACAATTCCAGTTCTAGAAGAAAGACCAGACTGATGGGGGCTAAAGGTGAGTGAGCGTAGCGAACGAACTTCGGTACAGCTAGTCTATATATATAAAAGGCAAAGCCCTCACTGACTCACTGACTGACTCACTCACTCATCACTCGCTCTTACTTCCCATTTACCTAGGAGGCTGAAATTTGGTACACTGATTCTTTAGGCATTAAATAGGAAAACTAAGCTGTTTTTATTCTGATCGGACTCTCGGGCTCCGCCCCAGTAGCTTTGGAGTTTCCCATGTTAACCTTATGAGTACTCATATTTAAATGGAATTAATGAATCTTAACAGCTGTTTCAATTAAACAAGTTGGTTCTGTTCTATGATGTTCAATAGCATAAAAGTTACAAGGATTACCAACAGGGTGCAGCACTATTTTTTTTTTTTTATTTATGACAACAGCTAATTTCCAACCAAAAGGTGAGTGAGCGTAGCGAACGAACTTCAACCTGGAGGCGAGTTAGCGTAGCGAACGAGCTAACCTGAAGGCAAGTGAGCGCAGCGAACGAGCTCCAACCTAAAGGTGAGTGAGCGTAGCGAACGAACTTCAACCAGGACGTGAATGAGCCATGCGAATACTTATGAAGTTAAACGGGGCAAAGCCCGCGGGTACAGCTAGTATAGAATATTTATATTAAACACTTTATATCTCATCTGATAACACAACAAGTACAAGTTAAAGATTGGTGAGTATCTGTGGCGTAGAGGTAATATTTGGCCACCGTGCGTAGATGGGCTAGTCACGAAAATTGACCACCGCGCGGAGTTGTCGACTTGACCCTTCGAGGGCCATAAAACTTTTCCTCGTTTTGAATCTGACCCAAATCTGACCACCACGCTGAGTTGGGCTATCCTCGGCGTAACGTGTGAGCAGGAAAAAGGACTCGACTATCTTCTCCATAGTGGCCCCACCCACGTCGGAAGGTGGTAAGCGGCTGCCGAATTTTTGGGTTAGAATGTCCTTTTAACTTCTCCCAGCAATTGTGTTTGTTTTAACTGATGGCCTTGTAGCAAACACAACTGCCTAATATTACCGGAAAGCAGTACCTACAGAGTGGAGCGCGATAAATGTTAAAAATTCAATCTATTCCTTATATAACTATATGGAGCTACAACTTGGCTATGGCCTCCTAATTACTTCCACAATGCCGTCAATCAGTGAATTTCTTCCCAGTTGTGTATTTTCATCTTATATAGGTCTTCATCTACTCCGTCTAACCACCTTAGTCGTGACTACCCCTTTCTTCTTGAACCAATTTTCATCCACTCATGAGTTTTTTTTTTGTAAATTTACTCGTCAAGTATTAATAACGTTGTGTCCAAGTCATCTGAGTCTTTGGGCTTTATCACTAACAATATAATCTCAATCTCCATCAATGATATTTTCTACTCTGTAGTTTTCCAGATCCTGTAAATATCATATTCTCCTCTTTCAAGCCGTTAACTCAAATTGTCTTAGTTATCCATGTCTTCGATTGACAGTGTCCAACACTTAGAGCCATAAGTTACTCGTGGTCCAACAAGAATTGTATAAGCATTGTTTTTCTTTTGGCGAGTCAACATTTTAAAATAGTAAGTGATGACCCTCGTAATTCTTAACAAAGCAGTGCAACCGAATTGCTGTTAAAATTATGGTTCAAACGTTAGTCCAACTTTTGTGATTTTACCTATTAAATATCATAGTTAATTACTCTCATCGCTTATCCATGACAAAGTTTGTTGGCAAGCTAGTGGGAGAAAGTATGTGTAAGATTGCTGATACCGTTTATTCAGTCTATTCTAAGTTCCTGCAATGAATCATTACCTCCATACTAATGACGTTTGTGACAGTCACGACTTTGTAAACACTTACTAGTGCAAACAGTTCTCATTTACTCCCTTGTAAACCAATACTAATAAAGACACTTCATTGACAACCAACAACTAGATTAATACTATCGACAATAATTTACTATGTTAAGAGTAAGCTCTGAAAAAATGTAATATAATAGAATATTGCATATGAATACTAAAAGTATAGCTTACCCTGTCGTGGTAACCTCCCAATATCCATAAAACATACCATACTGTAACTTGGCTTTTGGAACCTTGGCTGTGATAATGTTATTTGGATCCTTCAGATATTTTTTGTTGTACCCACCAAAAAACATCTCCCCACCCATAGGATATGAGGTCCGTTCAAGATCCGTATCATATTCAATTCTAAAATGTAACAACAACAGAATTTATAATTAATTAAGTCTAGATTAGTGGCTTGTAGGGACATATAAGTCCCTAAAATGCTCAAATGTAAAACAAATTATTGTAATATTTAAACAAACTCTTTTGGTTAATGATGATAAATAACAGGCTTCTCTGATTGAAATATTGCAAATTGTCTTCGTTAAATATAAAAAGGTAAATAAAGGTGTATGGAGAAAAGCTTGGTTATTGGTCAAACCCTCTAAATCAGCACACCCAACCTAGTTATTATTTCTAAGTTTATGCTCCTTTTGTAAAGGTTTAACAAAATAAGTGTAAAGTAAAATCTCACCCCATTGACCAAACTTAACCCTATATTTGTTTCTGATCAACATTTTAAAATCTAATATTAGCCCAGTGTAAGTTCATGGGGTGGTATTCCTTCTAAAGGTGAAATAATGGAACGCCTGATTACTAACTATTTTGCGACTGGTTAAGGTTCCAATACCCAGTTATCGAAACCAATCACGAAAATACCAATCTCAGCAACTATTGATTAAACACTACAATCAATCTCAAATTTAAAATGTTAGTAAATATTATTGTATGTAAAGTTATTCCTGTTTTTTTAGCGAATTTCCCATATAGGGAATAAGCTATTACCGTAGTACTCATGGTAAGACCTGGACGCGGGACCGATTTTTTTTTTCGTTTTGAGGTCCCTAGAGGCCAAAAACACCATCCGTTCAAATTCATATATATATATATATATATATTTATATATATATATATATATATTTATATATATATATATATATGTGTGTCCGTCAGCACGATAACTCGAGCAAAAATGATCCGATTTTGATGAAATTTGGTACAAACGTGTAAACCTACGTTTATTCGAACGAGTTCGCGATCCAGCATGATCGGACCATGGGAACGGGTGTTTACGGGGGGTTTTATGGGGTAAAAATAGGTTTTTCTCATTTTTGACCCAAAAAACATAAAATTTAGCAATTTATTTCCAAACCATTTTGTAGAGCTTAAAAAAACAAATAATTTAGTATATTGAAGCGTTATTATGCGCCTAATGGTTACGGATAAAATTCCAAAAAATTGTAAATTTAAAATTCCCATGTTATTCTTATGGAGAATGAGTAAACTGTTGTAGTTTGCTTGTTTATGAACATATTTTGATCAAATTTGGAAAATGTTTTTATTTCTTACTAACTATTAACATTTTACAAAAAAAACAGTTTTACCCTCCCTGATGCAGCAAACCTAAATACTTGTTAAACTAATTCTATTTAAATCGGGAATAAATGCTATATTTTTAAGTAGACATTTCAGTGTAAATCCAATCAGTCAAATGGAAATTCGCTTAGTCTGCAGGTTTGCTGCGGCGGGGGTATTATATAGTACAACAGTATATTGCAGAATCGACTGGCAAATAAGTAATCCAAATGTAATATTGCTTACGTGATGATAAATCACGATCAGCTGTATTGAAGTAAACAAAATTCAGCAGTAAATGGCTTCTAATGTTATTCTTATGGAGAACATTTTAAACTATATCAAATTTTGTGTTAACATTTAGGGAATTTCACTATTTTCCGCCGTCACGGAATCGAGATCTTTGATTTGAGGCCCTCTCTCGTCGTTCTACGACTTCCCAATCGCCCACAATTTTGACGCGAAGAATCGGCTTACGTAATCTATACAGGGTGTTCATTTGAAAACTTTCCATATCTGTTGTGTGCAAAGGTAAGGCTTTTAACACTTGTTTGTTCTCATTTCCCCCTAATTTGGACATGCCAAATCCAATAAAATTATTTTCAATTTTGAAAAATGCCCCAAAAGGGCCCAATTTGGGGGGTAGGGGTGCTTTTTGAGAGATTTTCAAATGTAAACATGGGTTGTGTGATACATCAATTTAAAGGTCTAATCACCCCGATCATTTTGGTGCAAAAAAAGTTTAATTATCTTTAACCGTATTTACAGGGTGGGTCAAAACCTTTTAAAAAAGGACTTTGAAGTTAAGTACCGTATTACCCTAACTACTGAACGGAACAGCGCCAAATTTCTTTCCAAGCTTATTCTTGAGCTACTCTTTAAGATAACTTGTAGTAAGGGCATTTTCCAAGTTATTTTCTAATTTTTAAAAAATCTCAAATTTTAAGAATAAAAGAAAGCTGAAAACTCAAAATTCTTAAATAGCAAGGTATAACAAATTTCATACCACGTGAAAGGTCCTTTTTTAACAAACATTTTACGTATTTAAGTTTTCTTTCTATCTCTTACCGTTTAAAAATTGCAGTGGAAAAACATAATTTTCCATGGTAAAATTATAACTAGTTTTCTAATAAAACACATTGCACTTTGTTCAACGATGTAGTAGGATTCATAACAAATTGATCGACTACTTTTACGTGTGTCAGAATTCATCTTGGACCCTTCATCCTGTTCTTTTCTCATTGATAACTGAGCCAGTTTCAGAAAACTTCCTAACTAAATCATTTACAGCCATATGACTCAAGGTTATACCTGGATATCTATTGTTAAACACTTTGCAGTTATCCTGGAACACTTTTGTTATGACCAATAAGTAAAATAAAGTATATTTTTTTAAGTTTACACCATATTTGATTAGGTACTACAGGAAATGGTACTTTTGAAATTAGTACTACCATTGACTAGTCAATGGTACTACAGAAAGCGGCCCACGCTTGGGTTTTTCTCATCAGCTATAAAACTTGTTTCTCACAAAGTAAAACGTAATGACTTGTTTGCCTATCTGCCTAAAAATAATTATGAATTGTTTCCTTCAGTTATTCCACCATTTAATGTGTCTAGAGACGAATTTTGGCTGTTTTATTAGAAAACTAGTTACAATTTTACCACAGAAAATTATGTTTTTCTACTGCAATTTTTAAACGGTAAGAGATAGAAAGAAAACTTAAATACGTAAAATGTTTGTTAAAAAAGGACCTTTCACGTGGTATGAAATTTGTTATACCTTGCTATTTAAGAATTTTGAGTTTTCAGCTTTCTTTTATTCTTAAAATTTGAGATTTTTTAAAAATTAGAAAATAACTTGGAAAATGCCCTTACTACAAGTTATCTTAAAGAGTAGCTCAAGAATAAGCTTGGAAAGAAATTTGGCGCTGTTCCGTTCAGTAGTTAGGGTAATACGGTACTTAACTTCAAAGTCCTTTTTTAAAAGGTTTTGACCCACCCTGTAAATACGGTTAAAGATAATTAAACTTTTTTGCACCAAAATGATCGGGGTGATTAGACCTTTAAATTGATGTATCACACAACCCATGTTTACATTTGAAAATTTCTCAAAAAGCACCCCTACCCCCCAAATTGGGCCCTTTTGGGGCATTTTTCAAAATTGAAAATAATTTTATTGGATTTGGCATGTCCAAATTAGGGGGAAATGAGAACAAACAAGTGTTAAAAGCCTTACCTTTGCACACAACAGATATGGAAAGTTTTCAAATGAACACCCTGTATATAGATGACGAGGAGGATCCATAACGGTGTTTATTTAGGTAAGCTGTTGTAATAGGAACAAATTAAATAAAACATACTAGTAATAGAGAATGAAAAATACGATCATACAAATTAGGGTGTGACTCATGGACACTGCTATGCTCCGATGCTTAAACTCAAAGAGTTTTCGAAAGAAGAATATTAAGACGAATCTTCCGTGTGGTAAAAGAATGGGAGCAATATGGAATAAGAAACAATAAGAATGAACTACTCTATTTTTCACTATATCCTCTGATATAGTTAGGGTGAACAAATCAATGAGGCTAAGATGTTAGGTTACGTAGTGAGAATGGGTAATGAAAGAATGCCTCTAAAATTACTAGATGGTCAAATATTAATATTAGATACTAAGCATAGGCCGATAAGTCCATTTGTTTAAACTGGGAAAATTATTTAGATTCTGAAATTAAATGTTGTATAGATTTCTATATAACATTGATCATAGATTTCGTATATAAATATTGCATACTTACGTTGCACTCTTGGAAACAGTATAATGGCTCACCTCTCGAAATAAAAGCTTACTGCTCCACACACTTCAGTCTGTGAGATAATAGCTTCCAAGGGTGATATAATTTTCGATTTAAGCCCTCCACTTCCCATGGTGAACCCGAGACCGAAGACAGCGTCTGGTGCCAAAGCATTGTCCTCATGTACTTCGTTTGCAACACCGACCAAGGTTTTGAATTGGATTTTGTTTTCTCCATCCCCGATCTGAAATTAGAAATACAATAGGATATTACATAATACAGAACCCAAAGTGATAATATCCTTTTTATGTTAGAGTTGGAAGTATAGTTTTTGTTAGTCTGTGGTGTGAAGTTCCACAAGAGTAAGTTTAATAATTGAAATATAAATTTGTAAAATAAAGAATCAATTTTAACTCTCGGAGACCCTTAACTAATCCGCGTTCTTACGATCATGTTAACATTTTGACCTGCTAAACCTAATCTCACCCCACACCCTTATCACACCCTAATCTCACGCTTATACCTGACTTACTTATACCAGAGACTGGTCAAAATCATTGAAAAAAAGCTTGAATGATTCTCAAGACAAAACATACGCCGAAAGCTAATTACTGTATTGGAATTTAACAAATTTAAAATAATATACTGCTAACCACCTTACATGAATACGTTAAATAATGTCTTAAAAGTTAAAATTTTTATCATTCGGGTTTAATTTAACAACAGTTTTCAATGTTTATTATTGTCTAACAAGACTCGAGTACAGGTCTTGCGTAGCGTACCTAATGCGGGACTATTTTCGCTGTATGAACAACATAGTATGAAAACTGCACGTTTAGAATTTAAAAGCAATACTTTAATACTTTCTTATGAAATGGCGACCATACAAAGTAGGTGTTTAAGCCAAATATGAATGACGATGAGTGGCGCGATCTTGTGGCCGACTAGGGCAGGCGCGCAATATCCCGACCACGACAAAACCCCCGACCGGTCGTTGTCGTTCATAATGCGACCAGAGCACGACCCGACCAAGGCAACGAATGTTTTATGGCAAGACAAACTTCAGTGTCAAGATGGATGTTGAAGAAGTAGCTGCTGTGGTGCATTTGTATCTTTTCCTTCTGAGTAGCGTCGTCACGTCCCCCAAACATCAGGGTTATCTCCTCCCATGCTTCCTTCTTCATTCCTCTGTTATAGCATAATCTTCTGCTGACAGATCCCATAAACAGGGCCTTTCCTTAATGGCTATAATGAAACCTTCTGTGTCGAAATCCAGCGACATTTCACAAAATAAATCACTTCATGGACTACACAAAACAGAGTGTTATTTGTTTGATTGATCTATGTATACCAAACAACATAGATTACCGGTGTACTGGTCGGGTCGGAGGCAAGTCGGTGGTAGTGCTCGTCGTCCCATTACATTGTGTGCTATTTTTGGCCAGCGGGTCGTGCCCAACCAAACTGCAAGGAGGTCGTGCGACCAGCGTCCGACCAAGATCCGACCAGTCGACCAGTGCGCGCTGTTCCATTTACGCCTATTATAAAGGTGCATTGTCCCTGAAGCGACTCTTGCGATAGTAGCTGAGCGATAGTAGCTCAGCGATAGTAGCTGAGCACTGGTTAGCGTTGTTTTAAATGGGACCATTGTCCTTGACGCGACTGCGACTGGAGCGGCTAGCGGCTGAACACAGCGACTGTAGCGGGTCTGCTCTGAGGGGAGTCAGAGTCGCAGTCGCTGAGCGATTTGTAGGTGTGACGGGTTTTGGTCGTAATGTCTTCAAAGAATACAAAACTGCTTTTTACCCCTGAAGAAGATATGAGATATGTACAAATTAAATCTGTACTATTAAATCACTACTATTATAAATTATAGATATAAAAAAAAACTTTTTCAAAATGCAACGTTTTTAAACGCACAATAAAGTACAGAATATGTATTGAATAAATACTTGAAGATTTAAAGAAAAACGTGGGGCGCATACTAATTTTACAAATTATCTTCACCTATTGAACTATTATTATCCATTACATGCGCCCCACGTTTTTCGTTTTAAATCTTACAAGTATTTATTCTCTCCACATATTTATAAATTATTTTTACTTTTTAGTGCGTTTAAAAACGTGGTATTTTTTAAAATTATTTTGATTTATAATTATTTTATACTTTTTAGTCTTTAATGTGTAAATATGAAATCTATTTTACATGGCCTGTTAATCTATATAAATAAAATTAGAGTTTTGTCTGTACATTGCTCAGAATCATAAATTTTTAGGTTATTTTTACGTTTTATACATTAAGGAAGCCGAAACAAGTCTCATCTAAATTTCTGTCTGTCTGTCTGTCTGTCTGTCTGCAACACTCAAGATGGCATTTTACGCAATCTTCTCCAGGAAAACGAGAGTACCTATCAAGATCCAAGTCGTTTTAATGTATTTACTGGATTGGTGAGAGTGTCTTTAGCCATTAAAATATGGTCTCACTACTTTGTTAATAAAATTACGGACGTTCAAAAATGCAGTTTTGTGCGATTTTTTAAAGTTTTCGTCCAATTTTTATCACATAATCATCTATGAAATAACGAACAACTGTTCGGATCAAGATTATTTTTTCTAGCTGTCACTGATATGTTTACAAATGTTGTTTACAAATACCGCAACCATTTTCGATCACATTTTGAAAGCGAATCTCAACGAAGTGAGATTAAAAACGTTTTTCGGTACTTACGTATTATACGGAGGCCACTTATTTTACAGCGCGCTGCGGTGGTTAGGTTAGGTTGGTCTATTATAAATATGTTTGTAGGACTTTCCTACTTTCGTTATGAATCGAACCAGACAAGTCATAAAAGCTTCATGATGACCAAACCTAACCGCCGCAGCGCGTTGTATAAGGGTGGCCTCCGTATAATACGTAAGTACCCGTTTTTCTTACATAACGGATTAAATTAATCGTAAGTTCAATAATATAGTGTAATAGTGTAACCGTAAATGAAATTAATAACTAGGTATCATCCAGGTCAGGAACCAGAAATTCTTTAGTGTATGAAATTGTTCTTGAGTTTTGATAACAAGAAAGAAGACCTTGAATCAGTGTTGTATACGGGTGGGAAACTTAAATTTAATAACGATCGTCACCAATAGCTTAGAAACAAGATTTTCACTCAGTGACGGCGCTTCAATGGCGGTTGTGTAAAGTGTAAAGTAAAAAAATCACAACTGCAGTAGGTGATTGTAACAGAGGTTTAAAAGATGAAACTAAACTCGATTTTCCAATGTGTCTCTTTCTTTACCTACCATTGACTATATATATAGTCAATAGTTCCTACTCACCGTGTGATGCAATCGCTGGACCATACAGCCAATAGGCAAATAGTCCATCTCTTGGGTACGTACGCCTAGCCAATTATTCATAACAACCTTTTTGACGACGATCCTTGATGCCGGTACTTTTTCCTAAGATACACGGCCTACCTACTTAAGAAATAAAATTACAAACGTCCAAAAACCCAACGTTGTGTGATTTTTATCACATTCCCTTCTAATGTTAATGGATAGCCTATACCAATCATTGTTTAGAGAATACGTAATCTGTTAAATAACAAAACAGTTGTTTGTATAAGGTTTTTTTTTTCAAACTGACACCGATAAGTTTACATTAAAAGTTGTTTATAAAAGAAGCAATTAATGGTAAATAACTTTGACTGCCAATAACCTTTTACGAGAAAATCCAAAACCAAGAGATCAATATCCTCGGGACTTGATTAACGCATACAGTTGGTCGGATGTACTACAGTTCTTAACTGTAAACGTTGGTTTTTGGTACTGATTTCCCTTAGAACGTACTACAACATCATTGTAATTTACAAATTAGCTATCGTTGGTGTTGCACCTTATTTATTACAGGCGTATTCAATTTAACTGTATAAGTTTTGCTTTTTCTATCTGGATTCCAAAATGTTAGTTTATGCTAAGAAAACGATAGGCTAACGCATTTTAGTAAATTTCAGTAAACCATCATGAATTGTTTAAACGCTTTACGTTGTTTATGCATCAATAGTTCGTGGCCTATTTTGGTAATTTTTATTATAAATTACCAATCTAAATTGTTTATAGTAGGCCTACTTCATTTCATAAAGTAAGCCGTCATTTCGACAGCATTACGGGTAATCTTCGGTCCAAGCAAATATAAATTGTTATGATAAAATTTGATGACATTAACAAAGATTTCAAATACTAATTTTATAGGTATGTACTTTGTTATGCTTAAAGCGTAGCAAATTCCCTAATTAAGTTCTGGATTTGTGTGTGTATGTCTGTTGGTAACGCATTAATGTCCTTTATTTCTCAGTATTTCACGGAAAGGACAAGCGCATCTTGATAATGAAAAATTTCAACCCGAATAAAGTGTTAAATTGTGAGGTTAATGTAGTACCTTATATACTTTTAACCATTGTGGAAAGTAACTTTCAGGCCTATCTTAGGGCTATGCCTCATAGATCTATAAAGCATTTTTTTAGTTTAATCATTGGATTTAACATATGGACCAACATGATCCGGGTGACATTTAATTGCGAAGCATTTGTTTTGCCTTGTGCTTGAAACTGTCAGATACTGTATTTGCGAAGGTTTATCTATAATTGCTGCTGTTCTTAATATAAGAAGGTTTCAACTGGCTACGATAAGATCCCCGTGCGTAGAACGGGCACACAGCTAGTACATAACTAAACACTTATTATATGTAATCATATGTTTTATCTTTCCTTTGAGCTGCTTATTTTATATTTAGAATCTATCGGGAGCAGAACCTGTACCTCTTAACCTCTGCACTTCGAACTGTCAAATTTTATTTTAGTATTTACAGCTGACTTCAATTGATATATTTAGGCCTACATTCTTCCAAAATTTAAACATGAAAAATTTGGAAGCCCATGGGGCTTAGCCCAAGGGAAATATGAAAATTAAATTATATAATATTGCATTGTCATCCATTTGTGAGCTATTTTTAAAGTTTCAATCCTCTAACTCGTCGGGAAGTTAGTTATTGATTGCAAAGTTTGTACCGGACAAGAAAGTGAGCTAATAAAAACGTTTTAAAATTAGCTGGTGTCATGGCACCTATACAGTAGCACCAATTCACTCGAAAGTCAGCAAACATAAAACTGGCCGTGTCCGACCAGTCGGAGTCGTGGTCATGGTCGTGGTCGGGATAGTGCGCCACAGCAGCTACTTCTTCAACATCCATCTTGACACTGAAGTTTGTCTTGCTATAAAACATGCGTTGCCTTGGTCGGGTAGTGGTCGGGTCGTGCTCTGGTCGCATGGTTAACGACAACAACCGTTCAGGCATTTTGTCGTGGTCGGGATAGTGCGCGCCTGCCCTAAAGGCGTTTTATACTAAGGTAAAGCTAAAACCCGAAAAATCAAGCTCCACGAACAACGCGCTCTCATGCGGACGGTCGCCAAACTACTTGCGAACCCGAGTCCTGGAGGGTGATGAGAGAGAGCACGAAGAGCATAGGCTATAAAATCCACAACCCATGTTACGGCTTATAGATTTTTGTAGTCATTGATATTATATACAGTGTACTTTTGGAAATACCGTTACAACATCTGATGCCAAGTAGCCATTTCGTTGTGTACCGCGCCCATAAATATTTTTTATTGGGAGCTCTTCAGGAAGTTCTTCATAGGTTTGACTTTGGGCAGGGTCATATGTTTTAGGGGCGAAACCTACGGGGTTCATAGCTGGAAAAAAATAATGGTTATTAGTATCAGTTTAATTATAAGTGTATTATTAGTGTTGTCTAATTAGCCTACAAGCAAATGCAACATCTAGTTGAATCACAAAGCATAAATAGGGAAGATAAAAATATCCGCGGGCACACGCACACACACACACACATGTACGAAAAATAGGATAATAGGGCTCCTATATATGCTGGAAAATTCAACATTGATAAACTGAGTACCCAAGTAAGAATTATTTATTTCGATATTTACTGATTAGTTTAAGCTCTAATGCCATTTTTAAAGCGAAAGAAAATTAAAATAAAATATGTAAATAAATAACATATG